>NC_134582.1:49486773-50792773 GCF_037038515.1 Microtus pennsylvanicus | reverse complement strand
ACTCTATTCTGCGCTCCATTCTCTGAACACTAGAACTATTTCTCATTGTCTTCTAGTCTTTCTAAAGTTTCCTTTCTACTACTGTCTTCTAAAACTACTGTTAAAGGATTAAATAGTAGAGGACGGAAAGGACAATTCTACTTCTAGTCCCTGATTTTACCAGTTTCCCATGCCGGATAGTCATGGTTCAGACTACTTTCTTCATGGGTAGTCTGTAACACAAAAATGAAGAAAAAAATCTTCAGAAATTATGTACATTTTCCCCAGGTATTTAAGACTACCAAAATTTTACTGAATTGTTTCCCACAGGAAGTAGGAAGAATATTCATAACTCAAACTTTTCCCTACTTATTTTTAAACTCTATTCTAAATTTTTTACCGCTGGTGCTGCTAAGACTGTTGCAATTTCATTCATTTCTGTATTGTATCTTAATGGCTTTCCATAGTTGCTTCATTCAGGAACCACTTACAACTTAAGAGCCTCTGCATTTCCAAAACCATCAAAGAAGCAATTGGAGCCTTATAGGGAAATCAGCCTGCTGTGGCTGCAGACTTCCTGTGCATTATCATACTGAGATCCGCTTTTAGGATTGCCCTGCCTGGAAAATTCCGTGAATTTGTCTTGTAAATTACTATTCCCCATGACCAAAAATATTCTTAATTTTTCATGTCTGAATGTTTTGTAATCAGGGATAAGTTTTAAAGAAATTACAGGAGCATCTTGGAAACAGGTGTTCCTTCCAGAAGATGAGGATGGAGGTCAATTTTCTTTGTTGCTTTTGAAACATTTCATTGATTTTCATGTCAAAATACAACCTTAGAAGAGATGTCTGATAATAAATCCCCAGTTGAAAATTGGACATTTGTTTTCAAGAAAAAGGGGATATGCACAACTTGACACAGGTAATGCAGTGACATAATTTATTATATACAGTAGACCACAGTTACCACTGGGTTTTAAGCAAATTGTACAATAAATGAAATATCTGGTGGAGTGACAACCTTTATTGGAGAGATATTAAATAATTGACAGCTATTGAGTCCTTTTCAAACTCAGTTATTGGACATTTATAGAAAACATTGAGGGAAGTCAAACCCAAATCCTTCCCACCTCATGCTTGTGACTTCTGGCATGGTTCAGGATCAACATCCTAAGTGACCCTCATCATGGACTCCTTATCAGCCACATTTATCCTACGTTCCCATTGAGCTAAGTGTCCTGACTTAATGCTTCTGAGAAGCTCGCCCACTCAAAAGTACATCCTCAACTTGGAAATGCTTCTATTAGAATTCTCTCCAGAGCACATCAGCACACAAATGTCCTGTGCCTGCAGGTTCTTCAGCATGTTCACTGTTTCTACAGTTCAAATGGCCTTTCTGAGCGTAAGACTACTGCTGCCTTCCTGTCTGGGCAGCAGCTTGCATGAGAATGTGATTATCCATAATTGCGGGTGGGCCATGAGCTGCATTTTCTCTGCTCCACTCTCTGTAGACTGGGGTACAGTCATGCACTTAGTGACATTTTTGTTAAGTCCCTATTGAAATGTTGTGTTTCCTTCCATTTACTTAGTTACAATACTCACCGGAAACTCACTCCCATATACATTTATAGAAGAATAAAAATATGATATCTGCTACGACATGCTCTTGTCTTTTAAGCAACATTGAACTTGGTATTAGTGTGAGTGCATTCTGTCCTTGACTTTATTTGGGTATTTAGGCCTTGTAATTACCTGTCACTTTTATTGTTGCAATTTGTTGTTCTTTTTATCATGCAATATATATTTCTGTGCCCTACTAGATGCGTAGCAGACCAATATGTTCAAAACTTACATAGCTGTTTTATCAATAACTTCAAAATTCTAATATTTTAGACTATTTAGTCTAAAATATTCCCACATTTAGGTTAAAATTTAACATGACAATCGACATTTTATCAACCTAAAGAGACACAATTTTGTTTTTATACACATTAGATAAGGTTTCTGAAACACAAACCTTACCCATGTTCATTGTGTATTAGGAAGAACTGCTGATGGCAGTGTGTAAAATGAAGGGAAAAGAAGCCAAAGGTGGATAAATGCATTGCTTATAATGCATTTACTTCATGCTTTAGCATGAAATTGGTACCATTTCATTAATTTCCAAGGCTTAGTTCTTATCTTCTTTAATGGTTACATGATAATAACAACAATTTTATCACAGGCGAGAATCATTAGGCCAGCATGAAGATAGGAGAGACTCCACATGCACTGCCTGGCTCTTTTCCTCTTAGCAAACGAGTCATAAAGGGATTGAAAAATGCTCTGGGGGCACACTGCAAACCCTGATCAAAGTCAGGAAGCTTGGTTGTGATGGCAACTAATTTATTTTCTGTATCCTTTGTCCTTGAACCTAAGGGCTACGCTACTCCCCTACTGTACTTACCTCTAGTTGGTTTCTGGAAATCTGGCCACAAACTGAAGGAACAGGAACAAAGGAAATGAATCAAATGTGACATTTCAGACAATCTGCTCAGTATCTGGAGCCCCATGAAGACAAAATCTCTAAAAGAGGATTACCTATTCTTTATCTCGTACACTGTCATTTCTCACCATTTCTGATACATTTAGAATTTGGGACACGGAGTTATTCAAAGCAGTTAAGAGTTTAGTAATAAAAATGTTCATCTATTTTTAAAAAACAGTGACCTTCTCCACATTTAACTGTTTTCATCGTTCATTGGCATCTCAAGCACAATTAAACCTATGACTCATAGCAGAAAAGAGGCCTCAGTACAGGCTGCATCGTGTGATGGCTTTGAGGGAGGAAGGATGAGTCTGGCTACATAAAGTGTCTGTATCAGTCAATGGATATGCAGATGGAATGCCTGGAACTGGATGAGTCATCAAGTGTGCCTTAGAGGTCTTATGAGCAGTCTCAGTTCCCAACTGTACTATTCCAACTTCCTTCCAAACGCTGCATTTCAATAATGAAACTGAATCATATGATCTTAGAGTCACTGGAAGCCTCAGACATCGTTTAACCCTCTTCTTCAAAATCAATATGATAATACAAATTTCCTACCTAGTAAGTATCCTGCTTCAAGGTCCAATAACATGGTACTGACCTTTCTTTAGGAGAACCAATACTGCAATATTTTAACAATTCAAAGTTACTTTTACAGTTTCTGCATTAGATGAATGAAATTCCCCCCCCCTTTCTCTCTCTCTGACACTGCCTCTCTCAACCTCTTCATAATATAAGACCTCACATACACTAAGAAAGGGTCCTGAGACTAAGCTACAGCCCTACACTCCATTTCTCTCTTAGAGATAAAGATGTAAGACAATAGAAACACCTTTAGGTTGTATTAATATACTTAGTGTGCCAAAGAAAATTTGCTGAGGAAACCCAGATTAATTTTTGTCATTTACTAAAATGTTTAAATTTATTTTTTAAATTTTTTGAAATTTTAATTATAACATTTATCCTTTCCCTTTCCCCCTCCATGCCCTCATATATATCCCTTCCTGTTTTTCACAATCATGGCCTCTGTTTTGCTAATTGTTATTGCATATATATTCCTAAATGCAAATTATCTGGTCCACATAATGTGACTTGTATGAATGTTTTCAGGGCTGACGATTTGGCACTGGACAACTCCCTGAGGAAGTTGGATCACCTCTCCCCCTCCCAGCTTTCTTCAGTCACCCATAGTTCTTTGTATGGGGTTCAGGCCTTGTGGGCTCTTCCTCATCCACTTAGGCAAGTTCATTGGTGCCATCCTTGTTCAGATCATTTCTATGTAGCTTCTGATATCCCTAGAAGACAATCTCACAGCAAACTCCCTGATCCTCTGGCTCTTGCAATCTTTCCTCCACCTCTTCCACATCATTCCCTGAATCTAAGGTGTGGGAGTACTTTGTAGATGTCTCCATCGGGACTGGTCTCCACAGCTTGAATTTTGATTGGTTGTGGGTTTTTTGTAATGGTGTCTATCTATTATGAATAGAAGTATCCTTGAATCGAACTGAAGACTTCATTTAAGTGTGAGGATAAGGACAAGTTATTTACAGATTGTTGTTAAGGATTATGGTAGTAATTGTAGTATGGATTAGTAGTTGTAGATGCCCCTCCCATTACCAAGGCTTCACCAGCCCTGAGTAGTTAGATTTCCAGTACCAGGTGATGGGGGAGTGTCATATATTAATCTGTTGATTTCATTGGTTAAGCAATAAAGAAACTGCTTGACTGGCCCTCATAGGTTAAAACGTAGGTAGGCGGAATAAACAGAACAGAATTCTGGGAGAAAGAAGCTGAGTCAGGGAGTCGCCATGATTCTCCCACTCCAGGCAGATGCGGGTTAAGATCATTCCTGGTAAGCCAGCTCGTGGGCTACAGCAAATTATTAGAAATGGGCTAGTCCAGGTGCGAGAGCTAGCCTAGAAGAGGCTAGATAGAAATGGGCCAAGCAGTGTTTAAAAGAATACAGTTTCCGTGTAATTATTTCGGGTAAAGCTAGCCGTGCGAGCGGCCAGGTGCTGGGGACGCAGCCCCGCCGCTCCTATTACAACAACCAGGCATAGCTTTCCTCTTGTTAAACAGGTCTTAAGTCCAACAAGAGAGCTATTGATTACCACATTGCTGCATCCTTAGGATCATTAGGCCATGCTAGTTATTGATGTAGTTCATAGGAATCATAGCTGGGTAGGACTGTTGGTTGTCATCCACCTTTGCAAAACCGCATGGTTATCATGAAAGTGAGTACTCAGGGAGGAGGCATTCACCTCAGTTCCAGAACAGGAGTCTCTGGGACTGATTTTTGAAGTGCATGATGTCATCAACATTAGGGACTTACCTTCCATCTCTGGTGAGTAACCAAAAGCAAGAGCAATTGGTTGTATGTTTTAGGAATCTCTTGGACAGCCTTGGCCAACAACTCTAAAGATGACTTCTCGTGTCTGGTATTGGAGGTTTTGTTAAATGGTTTTTGGTTCCTTGGAAGGAGCACTATCTGCCCAGATGAGAAAAGTTCACTAAAAACATATATATGGGACTATGTGTATAATAGACATTTTTTAGTTAGACGGTTAATATATGATTCCATGTGGCTCTGTCAGTCATTATTATTGTTATTTATCTATTTTGCTGCCAACATACTTCCAAATATTAAACATACTTCCAAATATTAGAAAATATCTATAATTAGTGTTTTTATTATGAAAGAAATAAGACACTTCCTATGTGATAATCAACTGGGGTAGCAAGGAGTCTTGCATGAGTTTGCATTAATAGCTGTCCCAATTCTCATCTAAAATTAAAATATCTCTACCCATAAGCATTCTTCTCATTGTTTCTCTGCATGTATTGATATTTATGGATCAGTATGTAATTTACTATCTGTATGTTTAATCATAATAAGCCAGGATGCTATGTTTGGCTGAACCTATAAAATGTGCTCTAATGATTTTTAAATGTTTAATAATCACTGCATTTGTGCATATGAATCAGAGTCTTGTGTTTAATTATTGATAGCAATTAGTATACAGAAGCAGACAAACACCATCTGGTGGCAGAAATGATTATGTATCTGTCCTTTCACTCATGGTACTGATGTAATGTATCCACTGGTTGGATTCTCCAGACTGCCCCAGCTAGTGAAGCTCCAATTCCTTTTATTCCCATAGTATCAGTTGCCACTATTCTCTCAAGTAATTCACAAATTCAGGGTGGGTCTTCCCCCTTCAGTTAAACACACAAGATGTGCTTCAGGGTGATTCTAATTCCTGTCAAATTGACAGTTAGCATTAGACATCACAACACTACACCTTATAGCTTGACATCTAAGCACAACTTTTTAAACAAAACATTCCACCTTATGCCCCTAAAGTTACATTTGCTTCTCATAATGCAAGATGCATTTAGTACACTTCAAAAATCTCAAGTCTTTAAAAGTTATAAGATTGTCTAAAATCCAACATTCAAAAGTCTCTCCTGAAACAACTCTGAGGTCTAATAATATAAAAATTTTAAGCAGTTTAAACATTTCTAGTATTCGCTGCTGTGGAATTCATATTACCATTCTCACTGGAGGAATGGGAAGATAGCAAGCACAGCTCTGGCCAAAGTAAAACTGAAATCTAACAGGCAAAACATCAAATCCTGAAGCTCTATGTCTAACACCTGGAGCTTAGGATGAATTCATTGGCCCTCTAGATGACTCGAATAACCTTACCTACTCCAGCTCTGCCAACTCTAACTCACCTAAACTCCCTTGGACCAGCTCTACTTTGTTTCTTCGACTTTGCACAGCTAATATCCCATAGTCTTGTTACCTTCAGCATCCTGTGGTTACCACTGCAACTTAGGCTTTAACGCCACAGTTTCACAGAATAGCTTCTCAGAGCATCTTTGTGAGGAATCTGATCCTGTCACACATTTCCTGATCACACTGGCTCTCTGGAACTTAAGCACAAACCACCATGATTCCATACCCCTGGCATTTCTCATGCCGGCAATATCAGGATAGGACATGAACAGTGCTGCCAAGTTGTATTACCAATTTGAGATGTAGGCTCAGTCCTGCTGTGAAACAATGGTCTTGAGCCCTGGCACTTGTACTATGTTGTTTTTTTTTTTTTAAAGAAATGCTGGTTGGCCAGTAGCCAGGCAGGAAGTAGAGGTGGGGCAACAAGAACAGGAGAATTCTGGGAAGAGGAAAGAGTTAGTCTACAGTTGTCACAGAGGAAGCCAGACACAGAGCAACAAGAACACCTCACTGATAAAAGGTACCAAGCCACGGGCTAACACAGACAAGAATTATGGGCTAGTTTAAGATGTAAAAAACCTGAGCTAATAGGCCAACCAGTTTATAATTAACGTAGACCTCTGTGTGTTTCTTTGGGACTGAACAACTATGGGATCAGATGAGACAGAAAACTCTGTGAACAGGTTCCTTTGTGTGTAGTGGCCTGTGTGCCCTGAATCTGGAAGAAAAAAAACAGTTGTTTTCTAGCTAGAATCCCTTCATCTGCACTCTCAGTTCAGACTTTCACCTTTCAAGAACTCTGATGGGTTGGCATCGTGCCTTTTGTTCCAATGCAGAACAGTGGGTTTATCTTTAATGCAGATAATCCCTTTTACAACCATACTGTCTATAACTTTAAATCACCTTCTTTCCACACCCAATTGCACAGTTTAAAATGATATTTGCCCTCTAGTTTTGGACCATCTTCCTATGATCCCTGGCAAGACAGGCGAGCATAGGAATGGCATAACCTAAATGTTACCCTCTCTTGAGATTTCCTTTGCCAAATTAACCCATTATTTACTAAGACAGTTTCACTTAAGATCTGGAAAATAGGCAGAATGCATCTAAGTTCTTTAACGCAATGTAGCATCAGTGACAATTAACCCATCTTTTGAAGGAATTCTGCTTTATTCTAAATCCTTATGATCCAGGCTTCCACTGCCCACAGTTTTCTGGACGTTCTGACCTTCTGCATTCACAGCAGACTGGCCCACTACACCCAGCTTATTTATAGTACAATAATACTTTTCTAGCCTAACGCTCCAAACCACGCCTTCCACAAATCAGTTCCAAAAGCTTAAGGACTACGTGGACAAGTAAATCACAACGGCAACCCTACTTCACAGTGCCAATTTTCTATTCATTACTTTTCTTGTTGCTTTGAAAGAAAAACCTAACAAAAGCAACCTAAAGGAATAAGTTTTTATTTTATTTTATTTTGACTTAAAATTTGCAGAGATGTCTAGGAAGACAAGTAAAACTGAGGATTTCTGGGAAGTGAAAGGAGATGAATACATAAGCTCAAGACTCTTATCTAGGACAGTTCATACTAACTCCAAGTCGTGAAGCTCCCTGTGCCTAATGAAATGTAAAGGCACCGTGCACAAGGTGGTAGGTGGACAAATTAAATCTGAGCACTCCATATAATATGCAATGTATATTGTTACATTGTATGCTCTATGTTGCACGATCAAATTTAACAAATTATTTCATATGAAAAAGTATTCACTTTTTAAAAAAAACTCTTCAGATTTTATCCCCAAAAGTGAGAGAAATGAAGCCTTTATTCTTCTGTGGGTGAGCAGCAAGATTTATCTGCCAAAGTTGATGGCAATAAGCTTTGGTACTGTTGGCTAATAATTCATATATCCCTATCCTGGAGGCTTCTAGGGAAAAATACATAGGCAGAAAGACAGGAGGATGGAAAGGTCTGCAAAACTCTGCAGTACGTAAGTATGTATGAGTTGAACGTATGAGCTACATCAATTCTGTTCTTGGGAGCTAAGGTTGGAGAACATATTCTCATATATGACCCCTGGTAGCCCAGGGGAATTGATGAGACCTCTGATTTTACAAGAAACGATACATGACGTCTTCAATCTACCTATTCAATACAATTTTTATGAAGAGGTTAAAAGAATCACAGGCTGCTATACTCTTTTCTTTATACATAGTCCATGAACTATGGATAATTGTAGCTACAGCTGTTCATGAAATATTCATTAATTCCAACACGACTTAAGTAAAGACGAGAACAATGACATAATTGCAATGGAGTGAACTTATTTAAAAGATTACCCACATATTTATCCCCAAAGAATTCTGGCAGAAGACCTGAAAAGATGAATCTTTATCATAAAATAGAAAATTGATCCAAGTCCTTGATGCTAGAAAGAACTAAATACGTTATTCTACAGAAATGTCAGGAAGGATCCATTTTTGTCCTGAACAAGCAAGTACTTTTTAGAAACCATTCCATCACATGACAAAATCTCCTCTATTAAATTAATTTGTAAAAATTCCCACTGTTACAACCACATTTTTTAAAGTAGAATTTGATCATGGAGTTTGTATTTAATATGAAGTAAATATCTTTTTAGATTCATCATATTCCCCATGATATTCTACCCCTTTCATCTATGATTTAAAAAGTTCCCTTTGAAGCTCTGATTGCCTCCAGAAGAAGTTTCACCAAAACGCTAACAGGTAAAAGAGGATGATTTATCCAATTAGAGCTACTGCAATTTTGCATGAATAAATTAACATTAGAAAATAAACTCAAAAGTAATATTTAAGGGTTGGGTAGATAATTCAGTTGGTAAAGTGCTTCTCAAACAAGCGTGAGGATTGGACTCAAATCCCAAGGATCTACCCATTCCCACTTCCCCTTCATACCCAGCTTGGACTTGGCTAGCCAACTGGGCTGATTGGGAATTTTGAGACCAAGTGAGAGACTTTGAAAAAAGAAGGTCTATACCGACTTAGAAACAACTGCTGAAGTTCTACATGGGCAAACACACATGCACACTCACACACATACTAAAACAGTCATATCCAATGTAGTCTTAACATGTATTTGAAATCTGATGTTATATTGGGAAAATCCAGTTGATACTTGTAATTCCTGACCACTATATTGTGTTGACTTCCCACAGGAGAGAGCTATTGTGTGCATGAACTCACAGTGACTGTGACCACATGCACAAAAACCACACAACCTTGGACATATTGGCACTTAAGGAAAGATAAGGTAAGACAGGAGAGGTGGGCAGTAGAAAGCTGGCATAATTGTTCTTCCTCATTGCAACACCGCTTCCCTTTGAAGGTGATTTTTTTTCCAGAATTCTTTTATATTGATTTTATTTCTGTTTTGTTTTGTTTCTCTTTATTTTGTAACTTTGTGGGTTTTAGGCTGTGTATCCAAATATAATTTAGTTCCAATTTCTTTTTTTTTTTTTTTTGGTTTTTTTTTTTTCAAGACAGGATTTCTCTGTGGCTTTGGAGCCTGTCCTGGAACTAGCTCTTATAGATCAGGCTGGTCTTGAACTCACAGAGATCCGCCTGCCTCTGCCTCCTGGGTGCTTTAGTTCCAATTTCATGAAAATCAAACTATTTCTGAAATTCACACATATTTACAGTTGACTACATATAGGATCAACCGTAGACAACATGGCCTTAAAATCCCTGACACTAACCATCTCATAGACAGCATCCTCAACTTCTGAGCTCAAGGAAAATTCTTGCTGTTTCCATCTTCCCTCAATTCTCACACACATCAGCAACCCTAGTCCCTGGCATGTGCTGACAAGGTCAAGATCTGTTATATCTTACCTTGGGAGGTTGACTATCTTACCTGCATGAGTCACAGATATCCCATGTGTCTTAATGAAGGAATTTGCTCTAAACACTTAGCACTATGCAGCCTCTGGCACGTCACCCACCAAAGTAGTGTGTGACACACGGTTTGAGAGCAACTGTCTTAGGTCTGGTCCTAAACACCTTTTGCTGTCATTGCAAGAGGTCATGAGAATCAAAGCTGATGTCACACAGGAAGAGCATTCACAAAGATTTTACTATGTAAACTTCCAAATCTCCTCCCTTCAATATAATAATCCTCTTAGAGTTTATTATCACACCTTTGTCTCTTTAAAAGAAGCAATAAGAATATCTCTTGAGAGAAATTGATATGAAAATACATGCTTTCTGATTCATTTAAATATCAGGAACCTAAACTTAATATTTTATGTTCCAACTACATGTATTACTGACATCTTTGTTTAGCAAAACTATGCCTGTTCCCAATATGACAAGCTGGAAAGAAAAAAGAGACATGAAAAAAATACAATGAATATATCTGATCCTTAGTCAAAGAAATTTTCTCTTCACATAAAATTTTGGTTATCTAACCCCACCCAAGTAGGTAGCTCATCATGATTTTTTTAGAATACTATGCTTTTAATTAATATATCAAATTGTACTAATAATTTAACATACTATAATGTATTTATACTGCTCCAGTATGTCTACCACCATTGTAAATAATGTATATGTGTGTACATATATATTTGATTGATATAGATCAATATATATACCAATTTTGTATGTATTTAGCATATATATATTTGTATACATTTGCATATATATTATCTCACTCAGCCTCTGAAATGAACCCACAACCATACGAATAGACATTGTCAGCATCTGAGTTTTCATTTCGCTTATGATTTCTTACTCCATACCCACTAAGAACTCTGAAAAAAACTTATAAATAAAAAACAGAGAGACTGTCATCCTTGAATTTTAAAGACTTAGTTGGCCATTAATTTATCAATGTGACATGATCCATTGCTACAAATTCACAAACACTATAGAGCATACTTGGAAAATATTTATTTACTTATGTGCTACCTTGCCCACATACAAAAAAAAATTGTCCTCTAAACTCAATAACACCCATGAACCATGTATGGTACATGTGTGCCCACAGATGCAGATACATATACACATAATGTTAAAAAATATATTAAATGCTTGAAAATTATAATTCAGTTTTATCTTTGGCTTAATCTATTTATTTCTTAATTTACCATCTAGTCACTAAATCAGTGTATTCAATATGCATTCAGGAAATTTATCAATATATGGAATATGCACCCAATCAGTAGTGTACCCAATCCCCATGTTTTCAATAAACTTTGCCTATGGCATTCACAAAAAGTTATCTGTAATATTATGCTTTTCCACATTATCTATTTTAGATAGATAGATAGATAGATAGATAGATAGATAGATAGATAGATAGATAGATAGATAGACAGACAAGCAGGCATACAGACAGATAGATAGATGTAATAGCACTTACCCTGTTTAGAAAAATGGATTGAAGAGTCAGGAGAAACCACTCAAATAATACTACAATAGAAGAATATGTCCTCCTTTACTTGTCCTTTGAGTAGAAACTGAAACTTTTAGGGCTTAAATAAAATCTGTGAAAACTTACAATAAACTATAGACCATCCAAATTTCCTTGTGTGTCTAAAACATAAATTCTAAAAGGGTACATTTAAAAGATAAATGACTATAGCTATTTGGTTAGGTTTACTTTTTGAAGCAAAAAAAAAAAAAACTTGGAGTGGACTGTAGTGAGATCTAAATGTCAAACTAGGTGATTCAAGTATTGTTTGTAAACATCTGCTTACCAAGCATTTTCAATATTTCATCATTAGAAAAACACAGATTATTCCCTGGTAATAATTCCGTAGTCATTCATAAATTACTTACACATGATACAAACACGATCATACTTATGTTTTCACATAGTCTAGACATCAGTTGTCAGCCTATGGGTTGCAACCCCTTCAAGGTTGAACAACCCTTTCACAGGGGTTGCCTAAGGCCATCAAAAAACACAGATATGTACACTACCACTTATAATATAATACAATAAAAGGGGTGTGTGTGTGTATGTGTGTGTGTGTATTGAAGTCTCGTGAAAGGATCTATAAAATTGCACAAGGCAAAGCTCATAATAAATGAGAATTATCTTTTATGAATTTTTAAGAATAAAAATGGGGCCGGGCAGTGGTGGCGCACACCTTTAATCCCAGCACTCGGGAGGCAGAGGCAGGTGGATATCTGGGAGTTCGAGGCCAGCCTGGTCTACAAGAGCTAGTTCTGGGACAGGCACCAAAGCTACAGAGAAACCCTCTTTCGAAAAAACAAAAACAAAAAAAAAGAATAAAAATGGGTCCACTGTACTCATATTTGTCAGTGATACACTAAGAATCTTGACTAGTGCTCTGCTCTCTATTGAAACAATTTTTGAAGAGCAAAGGCACTACATGGTGATGGTTCTATATGACTATATATATATATATCCGTTTAAATTTTAAGTTGAATTAATTTAGATGGACTACATTATTCAACAATAGCCAAAAGTACAAAATATATAAGAATGATAAAGTAGAAAATTTCCTAGTTATGGTGTGTTATGTGTCCAACAGGAGCAATGAGGAAACTTCCTGGGTGTCCTGAGTGGAAATTGGTAAATTGATACTCATGCTTTCACCACTGTGTGAGAGGAGCAATGGAAGTTGAAATCAATTGCTAGTAATTAACTTTTTTCCATCCCAAAACACAAGTGTCATCTGTATTCACATTTCAAATATCTTATTGGCCATTGTAAAGAGTATTCCTATATTAACATGCACAATCTTATCACATTTCCTCAGATTGGTGACAGCAATATTGGTGAACGGCCATCATGGCCTATCTTAGACTACATAGCTCATGTGTCATAACTAATCAAGGTGTTTGACAACTATGTTGTGCACAATAAACTTGCTAAATTTCTTATTTTTATAAGGCATACAGGCATAGTAAGGCACTCCTGTAATACCAGCGCCTGAAAGGGAGTTTGCAGGTGTGTAGCTAGCTTGTACTAAGTCATAAATTTGAGGCAAACCTCAGTTACACAGTGAGACCTTGTCACAAAAATAAGATATTGTTACTAAAGGAAATATTCATTGTATCATTTAGCATTAATGAGCTTTACATGGTGTTTCCATTGATGGCAGAGATGAGATCAGTAAGAGAAACAGCCTCAGTGGTCAGAAGCAGTATCAAATCTAGACGGAAACATTTAATAAGCCTTAGGAAGATAAGGCTCTAATGCACTTCTAAAGTTGGGGTCCAGGGTGAAATCCACAAAGAAGTAACTAATGGTCAATTCAAGAATGGCATCTGAACAAAAGCTAATGTCAGAAATTACTGACTTGTAAATCACTTCATTCTTTGGAATCTTTTTTACTGAGCATCATTTACATAGTGGTTGCCTCAAAAGTAAGATTAGACTGTGCCTAGACTACTTTTTTTTTCACCTGGGGTAAAGGTCCAAAAGTTAGCTGTGTGTTGTTCTGTGATATCCAAGCGATGCATTTTAGTGAGTGTGTTTCTATCATCAGGCACTTGGATATCAAGGGAAAGTTAATGCTTCCATGATGATTTGCTTCCCTTCTTAATTCACAACCCTTTTTTTCCCCCATTAGACAATCTCATTGCCTGATGACTGATTCAGAGAACTGGGCTTGCACTAACCAAATTATTGGAGATTCTGAGTCATCTGACTAAAATAAAACTGGCTGTTTTCCTTTTGTTTATCCATTTCTCTGGCTCCCATAGCTAAACGTTTCTTTAGTGAGCTTTCAGTTAATTAAAAAGCCCGTAGCAGAGTATGAAAATGCCCACAAGAAAACCTCAAGCCGTGCATATGGCCGCGCTTCTGCACTCGGGAGCTGAGAAATGGTCCCGTGGAAGAGCTGTGGTCTCGGAGATTTCGAGTCGCTCAGCCTGCTGGTGTGCAAATAAGAACCGTATCTAACTCGCTCTTGAACCAACTGGTGCTACAGCAAACCGCTTTTCAGTGTTACGAGTATTCAAAATTTACTCTCTTCAGTCATAACCATTTTCATGGTACTATCTAGGATTACTATCTAGGTATTTTGTGTACTATCTAGGATGGTATATATGTTACACAAAGCCTCTGACGCTGCAGCTGCACACATGTGACTGCCGAAAGAAAAGTCAGAAGAAGAATAAGTGTCAGTATCACAGAAATATCTAAGTGTTTCTGTTTGATCTACATAAAGACATATGAGGTTGAACATTAAGTCATGTTAAACAAAAATTATTGGGACTCATTATGATTTCAAACTGAGCCCTTCTCACAAGATCCCAGCAGATAAAATGGACCAACACCGAGCCACTTGGTTTACAAATCCAACAGCAGCTTTATAGAAGACAAATTCTCCACAGACCAGTTTATCCTGAAAACAAAAGACTGTAGCCCCACTGACTATAACAAGGGCTGTGTGATAAAGAAGTCCCAAACCTGTCCCCAGTCCAGTACTCTGACTCCAACCCAGAGCCTTCCCTCATCCCCACCCCCAGGGCCTTCAGTCTACAGAAAAGTAGAATTGATGGAGCTTTAGGGAAGCTAATCAACTTTTTCTCTACTGCTGTCTTCATGGTTCCCACTTACACAAGGGCCTGCCTCACTTCCATAGAAGCTCTTATTCTGAATGGACTCTGTCCTGATTGGAGTAAAAGCCAGTTGGAGTTATCACTAATTTGTTGCATTTTTTTTCTTTTCATAGTACAGAACTTGTGGTTTTTTCTTTCTTTTTTTAATTTCATTTTACATTCCAACCACAATTCTCCCTCCTATCCCTCCTCCCATCCCCCTCAACTCCCCCACAACCCACCCCCATTCACTCCTCCCAAAGGGTAAAGGCTTCCATGGGGAGTCAACAAAGCCTGGCCCATTAAGTTGAGACAGGACCAGGCCCCTCCCTCCTACATCCAATTTGGAGCAGAGACTCTCAACAGAAACTGTGAAGTTCTGTAACAATATGTTCAGTCTTCCCTGTTAGGTTAGAAGTCGGCCTGGCCAATTAGGTCACTCCCACCCTAAGAACTTCAGCTCAGCTTTATCGACCACATTTGCTGACTTTTAACTGAAAAAATGATGTACTAATGAACACATTTCAAACACTAATAAATTTCAAAATAAAACACTACTGGAATTTGAAGACAAATTCAAAGATTAGAAGGAGGTTAAGATCCTCCAATTTATAATTAATGAATTCCCTTAATCTCCTGTTGAGGATTATCAGAACACTAATGTCAAGACTAAATCTTTCTTGGCAGTGAAAATGGAATAAGTTCCCAGTACAGTAAACCCGGGCAAAAGCCTAGACCTGGAAAGTCACAATGCCAAGTGGGAATCTATCACTGCCTTCTTGTCAGACAAACATGTCGTCAAACTATCTTCTAACTATCTAACTAACCAGAGGTTAGTGCCACTTCAATCTCAGTCAAAGACTCCTTCGCAATGGGGGACAATTGAAGCCATGACTGATAAGTGGTCAGAGTGCTGAAAGTAAGTGAGCCTTTCTGTGACATCTACAGCTTCCCTTCCAAAGCCTAGGGAATGTTGTAGGCAAGGAAGTAGAAAGGATGGAGCGGAGTATTACGAAACACTGCCTTCTGGATGTGGCATAGATGCTGCAAACACACAAACAGCTGTGGCCACCTATACAGAAAAAGAAGATAGGGGAGTGGGAGGTGAACTGATCTGGGACAAAAAGGAAGTCATCAGGAGTGGGAGGAGCCTAAAAAAGTAATGAGGGTAAATATTTGCACATTATATTGTATACATGTATATATAAAACTGTCAAAAATTAAAAGAATGTAATTTAAAATGGGGACTCTGGTCCAACAAGGCTAAATCTAACGGCCTGAGTTCAATCCCTGGGGTACACATAAAGGAAGGGAAGAATTGATTCCCACAAGCTGTCCTCTGACCTCCTCCACATGAACACTATGACAAGAGTACAGCAACACACACCTATACACATCAACACCCACACATGTGAATAATTAATAAATAAGTGTTATAAAATACTTTCTTTTTATTGAAAAAATGTATATAATATATTCTGACTATGGTTGCTCCTCCTCAAAGTCTTCCCGGGTCCTCCCATCTCCCAACCAACTCAACTCTATGCTCTTTTTCTCTCTCTAGAAAACAGACAGGTAACCAAAAAAAAGGATTTAAAAATGAGGTCAAAAGCTGGGCGGTGGTGGCGCACGCCTTTAATCCCAGCACTCGGGAGGCAGAGGCAGGCGGATCTCTGTGAGTTCGAGACCAGCCTGGTCTACAAGAGCTAGGTCTACAAGAGCTAGTTCCAGGACAGGCTCCAAAGCCACAGAGAAACCCTGTCTCGAAAAACCAAAAAAAAAAAAATGAGGTCAAAAGAACACAAGAAACACTCACACAAAACCAATAGACACACAAAATAAAACATCATAAAGAACAGAAGATCATTAAGACAAAATGCCCATACAAAACAATAAGAAACAAAAAGTTTATAAAAATGCCATCTATTAAGGGCTGTTTATATACCCAGCGAGAAAACCTTGGAGAAAACCAGTTTTGCCTCTGCAATCAGATGTCGACTGCAGATAGCTTCTTGTTTAGGAGTAAGAACCTATTTCTATTTCCACCTCTCAATGCTTGGACCTCCTGTGACTTGAATCTATGAGTTCATATGTGCACCAATCGTACTGTGTCTGGAAGACACAGCTTCCTTGGAGTCTTCCATGCCCTATGGCTCTTCCAATCTTCCTGGTTCCTTTTCCACACAGCTCCTTGAGCCCTAAGTAGAGGGGTTTGATGAAGTCGTCCCATTTGAGACTGATTGCTCTGTAATTTCTTACTCTCTGCACATTCTCCAGTTATGGGTCTCTGTATTGGTTCTATTTACTGCAGGGGGAAGCTTCTCCGACAAAGGCTGAGTGAGACACTCATCCATGGGTACAGAAGAATTTCATTAGGAGCCATTTAATTGTTGTGTTCCTTTAACAGAACGATAATACTTGGTTTTCACCTAGGTCGATGACATATCTGGTATCAGGTTCTTAGCCAGTCAGGTATGGGTTCCATCTCATGGAGCGAGCCTAAAATACAATTAGAGAGTGGTTAATTGCTCCCATAAAGTTTGAGCCACTATTTCACTAGCACATGTTACAGGTAGGACGTGTTTGTAAATCACATGGTTTATAGCTAGTTGATAATTACTTTTCTTCTCTGGTTGCACGCAGAGTACCTTCCAGTCTCATTAACACTAGCCAGTAGCTGTGAAGACTCTAGTTAGGCCCAGCTCAACTTCCCTGTGTTTAATGGGTTGTGTCGATGTTGTCTTCAGCAATAGGACCAAACCATCAGTGTCTGGAGAGCAACCAATAATCCTGACAATAGCCTGGGTTGTTTGGGGGTTTCCAAGGGGCTCCTTTGGCCAGCAACTCAACTAGGTATAAACCATTCCTTGTCCTGGAGGTTTCACTTGGAGACAAAGATGTTAGTTGGAGCATTGTCTCCCTTGTTATTTGGTGACTCCATTTATATTTCCTTCATGTATGCAGCTAGTTTAGGAAGCTTCTGCAGTAATAGATTCCACATGACCCCTCACATGGCTCATAGCTTTAGGTTTGCCTCCCCGCATTCCCTCCCCCTTTTCTGTCACTCTCACCATTTAATCTTTCAATTCTAGTCTCCCCCATCTCTCTGTAGATATGTTCTATTTCTCCTACCTTGAGAGATCCTCCCCTCCCTAACTGTCCCTTACATACTAACCTCCGTGGTTATAGGGACTGTAGCATGTATAACAAAGGCTTAAAAGCTAGACTAGCATCCATATATAGAAGAAAACACACAGTATTTATTTTGTGAGGTCTGATTTACCTTACTCTGTGATTTTTTTTCTAGCTTCATTTACCTACAAATTTTACAATTTCATTTCTAACGGTTAAATAATACTCCATTGTATAATGTGGCATATTTTTATTATCTATTCATCCGTTGATGGACCTGTATACTGTTTCCAATTTTTGGCTATTATGAACAGAGAAGCAATAAACATGGATGAGCAAGTATCTCTGTAGCAGGATGTAGAATCTTCTGGGGTATAATTGGATCTTGAAGCAGATCTATTCCCTGCCTCCTGATGAACAGACATACTGATTTTCATGGCGTCTGTGCAAGTTTTCACTCCCACCCACTGTGAATAAGTGTTCCCTCTCCCTACATCCTCCCCAGCATGAGCTATTCATTTTATTGATCTTAGTCATTCTGATAGGTGTAAGATGGAATCTCAAAGGAGTTTTGGTGTGCATTTATTTGATAACTAAACATTTTGAACATTCTTAAGTGTTTCTTGGCCATTTGTATTTCAACTTTTAAGAACTCTCTGTTCAGTTCTGTGTCCCAATTTTTAATTGTGCTATTTTTGTTGATGTCCAGTTTTTTAGTCCTTCATATATTTTAGATATTAACCCTCTATTGAATGGGTAATCGGTAAAGATCTTTTCCAGTCCTGTAGGCTGTCACTTTTCTGAATGATAGTGACCTTTGTCATACAGAAGCTTTTCAATTTCATGAGGTCCCACTTATTAAGAGCTGTTCTTAGTGCCTGTGTTATCAGTATCCTATTCAGAAAGTCTTTTACTGTTGCAATAAGTTCAAGATTATCCCCCACTTTCTCTTCTATCAGATTCTGGGTTTCTGGCCTTACATTGTGATCTTTAATCCATTTGGAGTTTTGTGCAGGGTGATAAGCCTGGATCTATTGGCATTCTCCTACATACAGCTACTGAATTTGCCCAGCACTATTTTTTGAAGGTGCTGTCTTTTTTTTTGCAACATGTATCTCTGGCTTCTTTGTCAAAAATCAGGTGTCCACAGGTGCTTGGATTTATGTCTCTTCAATTCAGTTCCATTGATCAACATGTTTGTTTTTATGCTAATCCTAAAACCTAGACTACCACAAACTATTTTCTTGAAATACTAGAGGAGAAAAGTAGATCTCGGTCTCCTCCAGTTGTGAACCCTGAAGGCTGCAACAAGGCCTAGCGTAACAAGATATGCCTGCTGGTGCGACAGTGTTATAAATATTATGGGAGTAGCCAACCATTTTGTGATTGGATCACTGAGCTAGAAGAAATATTTTAACCTATTTTGAGAATTTTCTACATAAATACTGTGGTTATATCATTTCTACCTCTCCTCTATCCCTATGTAATTTCTCTCATGCCCACTCTCTCTCAAATTTGACCTTCTTTATTATTATTGCTGCATGTATCCATATATAACTATACACATGTACACACACACCCTTCTGAGTCCATTTAGTGTTGCTTGTGTGTGTGTTTAAGACTGACTACTTGGGTCTCAAGCCAAACTAGTCTTTGGTTGGCCACTCTCATAATTTCTGAGCCGCCTTTCTCCCAGCATATTGTAGGCGGGGTAAATTGTATGTCAGAGGTCATATGACTAGGCTGGGGCCCAAATCCCTCCACTGGAAATCTTGCCTCGTTACAGGAGATGGCTGGTTCAGACTCCATATCTCCCATTGCCAGGAGTCTCAGCTAGGGTCACCCTCATAGATTTCTGGAAGTTTCCATTTTACTAGATTTCTAGCCCATCCCAGAGGTGCGCCCTGATTCCACTTGTCTTTTCCAGGACTCTCTCCCTCAATCCTCCCCATATTTGATCCCTCCTGCTCCCATGCCCACACACCCCCAACCAGACTTCTCCCCCATCCACCTGTGATGTCTATTGTATTTCCCCTTCACAGTGAGATTCATGAGTCTCCCCTTCAGCCTTCATTGTTACTTAACTTCTTTGGGTCTATGGATTGTAGCATGGTTATCCCTTACTATACAGCTAATATCCACGTATAAATGAGTACATACCATGTTTGTCTTTCTGGGTCTGGATTACTTCACTCAGGATCTTTTCTAGTTCCATCAATTTGTTGGTAAATTTCACGATGTCATTGCTTTTTTTTTTTTTTTTTTTTTGGTTTTTCGAGACAGGGTTTCTCTGTGGCTTTGGAGCCTGTCCTGGAACTAGCTCTTGTAGACCAGGCTGGTCTCGAACTCACAGAGACCCTCCTGCCTCTGCCTCCCGAGTGCTGGGATTAAAGGCGTGCGCCACCACCGCCCGGCAATGTCGGGCTTTTAACAGGTGAATAGTACTCCATTGTATAAATGTACCACATTTTCTTTATCTATTCTTCTGGTGATGGATATCTAGGTTGTTCCAGAATGAGAGGGAGTTCACACCTGACACAGTCTGAAGTCCCAGGACACAGGGGCTGGACAGCTCAAAGACCTAGGATAGAACCAAACATGACTGGCAAAAAAAAAAGTCAATGAAATTATTTCTAATGATCTGCTGTTCTCAGAGATCATCGCCTAGCCCTGTGGTCATGATAAAGTCTTCACCCAGCCACTGATGGAAACAGGTGCAGAGACCCACAGCTAAACATCAGGCAGACCTTAGGAAATCCTATGAAAGAGGAGGAGAAAAGATAATGGAATCTAGAGGTGCTAAGGACACCCCAAGAAAAACCTCAGAATCAAGTAACCTGGACTCATAGAGGCACAGACACTGACCCGCAAGCCAGAAAATTTGCATGGGACTAACATAGGCCTTTAAAATATAGATTATAGCTATGTCTCTTGGTCTTCTTGTGGGACTCCTAACAGAGGGAGCAGGGACTGTCTCTGACTCTGTTACCTTCCTTTGGGACCCTAACCTCCTACTGGGCTGCCTAGCCCAGCCTTAATAGGAGAGGAGGTGCCTACCTTCCTGCAACTTGATATGTCATGGATGGCTGGTATACATGAGAAGCCTGCATTTTTCTGAACAGAAAAGAGGATGATGGGGGAAAGGAGGACTGAAGATGGGTCTGGGAAAAGATGAAGGAAGGGAAACTGATCAGGCTGGGAATTAATTAATTAATTAGAAAAGTCCAGGCATTAAAAAAAGAAAGATTGACTACTTAGAATTGGAAAACCTATCAAGGAAATTGTCCCTGGAGAAGACTGATTCTTCCTTTCTCAGAAGCTGCTAATTGCCTGTAAGTCTTCATCTAATGTTGGACCTTGAACAACAACCAGCATGGCAGGATATCACCAAGGATGCAATAGTGACAATTATATCCTTTCCTGGAGGTAACTGGCAGTTGTCTAATTGGACTTAAGTCCAACTCATTAAGAGAGAATTCATGTCTGCTGCTGTAAACACAGCCAGCTACCCATGGCTGGTGATGTCCAGGGGCATCGAGGAAAACCTACAGTTTCCATTTTTCTAAGTCACTATAGTTTCTAACCGCATTCTAAAAGCATCTGCTTGTCCCCACAGATTAGTGTATTTCTCAGTGTTTATCAAAGCAGCTTCTTTTTGAGCCAAATAGAAACTGTTACAGAAATCCATAACACATCAAAATGTAGAGAACAAGAAGATGGAGTGCCCAAACCCAGTTCATATTCATCCACATAAGGATCAAGGTGCATTGCACAAAAGGGGGAGGGGTAAAATGTCTGTAAGAGCCAGGGAACCAGAACCTGTGCTTTAAAATAGTGTCTACTAGAGATGGCAGAGATACCACACCCATGAAATCTCAAAAATATGATCACCTATGCTGGTGACAATACCAGTCAACATGCTGACAGTAAGACAACAATCGTAAAAATTCCTCCTTTGGACCAAATCTTTAGAATTTTGCCCAAGTTACAGCTGCATATTCTTTACAGTAGGTGAAGAAGAACTCAATATCACCCTTATCAAAAAAGGTACAGAATGCAATTTTCTTATTTCTCAAAAAGAATTGATCCATTGCAGTTATGCTTTCATAAATCAGAAGAATGAAGTCCCATTACTTTTCCATGGCATGTTGGGACTTTTTCCTACAGATGTGTGAAGTTATAAAACCTTAGAGTTTCTGTTTGCTGGTGGAGTTTTAGGAGTAATTGATAAAAGCCTCCCTTATTCACTTAGGAAGAGCATTGGCAGTAGTTTGTTGAAACCCACATGCACTCTCGGATACAAAGATGTCACGCTTTGGGGAAGTTCTCATTATTTCTATAGAGGGCATTCTTTGTAGAGATTAAGTTAAAATTGTATCTTAAAAAACAAAGAGCACAGAAAAAAGGTAAACTTCCTTCAAAAAAAATCTTAACCTTGCTTTTCACTTGAGCTAAGTATGTGCTTCAATTCCTGTGTCTAGACATAGCAGGTACTACCTACTGTCTGTAATTCTGTACCCTGGCCATGTACTCACTCCTTATATCGTCTTGATTCTCTGCTATAACACTTGCCCTTCTCCTTTCCTGCATCTATAATTCTATCACTGGATCTTTTATCAACGTGCTATTGCAACCTAGTCTCACTACACCATTTCAGAAAGCATTTCGCTTGTAAAGAATTGTCTCATGCACACTATCCATCACACTTTCTCTGGATCATTTCAGCCACACAGCAGTGCTAACTCCCCCTAGAGAGGATTAGTGTCCACCCCACTTAGCAGAGCTCCTTGACTTGGGAGTAACTATCCTGAAGATGTCAATAAAAGGGGCTTAGGGCTTCCTGAATCTCCGAGTTCCCAAGGATTGCCTGGAGGCTGCAAGAAGGATTCTAAATACGTAAGTACAACCTGCTCAGTCTGTACAGCATTACTTGTAAGCATATTTCCAGGATATATCTAGCAACAACCAATGGAAAAAGAGGTCATAAGTCTGAAAAAGAAAAAGGAGGAGTGTATGAGAGGGCTTGGATGAAGAAAGGGGAGTGAGAAATGTAATTGTAATTTTAAAAATTAAAATCTAGTAATCTTAATAATAATGATGAATGAACGAATAAATGAATGAATGAATGAACAGAACAAAAACCACAATCAATTGTCAAGGATGAGATATTAAAATTTAGTAGATCTGGGGTGGAGCCCAAGTGTGCTGACGATGCAGATGTCCTGAGCAGGTGTCCTTCTCAGTAAAGTATCACAGAAACATACCCATTTGTGTAGACACATACAGTGTTTGGGGTGGGCTTATTTTAGAAACCTTTTTCTTGAGGATAAAAGTATTAGATTAAGACTGACTAACTCCGTCTCACCAAGATGTCATTTTAGGCTATTAGAACAGGATAAGTAAAGGTATTCATTGAGGTGGAGGAAATGCAACACCACTTTGATTTTATTTAACAAAACAGTTAAAATGATGTTCCTGGGAAAGAAAGATCATATGATACATTCCTCTTTACATACCTTGCCACTACAGCAACTCTTTACCATTTTTGTTTATTATTTTCAGAATCTTGAATCTGCATAAAAGACATTGACTCACTATATTAATTACCAAAAATATAAAACAGGTAAGAAATAAAATATACTAAATATGTTTATCATCAGAAATAAAATTATCTTACCATTTTAAATATAGATTAGGGGAAAATGAATAACACATTGTGTTCACAGCTGGGTATGACTGCTGCTTATGTTTCTCCTCTGGTAGCAACTATACAACATTCCAGGAGCATGAAATCTAGCCAGTAGGAGTGAAAATCCCAGGTTGGTACTAGCCTGATTTAAGTTATATGCAGGATAATATACCAAATTTAACATTTCATCAATGAAACATTTAACCATAGTTACAATCCTGAATTAGAAGAACCATGGTGTTTAGGTGGAAGCTCCACCCAACCTCACTCCTCCCATCCCAGACCCTTCCCCTGAGGGGATCAGCCAAGAGTCAGCTCCTCCCCCTGGGATGTTCAAGACCACGCCTACAGGCTACTTAACACACACACACACACACACACACACACACACACACACACGCACGCACGCACTTGCATGCTATGTGTTCCCCCTGGTGGTTTCTCCTCTTCCTCGGGGACCACCTAGGAATGCTTTGCTCAGGTTAAAACCTGGACTTTAATTGGACTTGATTAATGTATTATATTGGCAGAGTTACCCATTACCAGGGTACTGGGGGATATTTTTAACCTATCACAGGGAACTGCCAGAATAACATTACAGTCAGTTACTAATTCAAACAAGGATATTATACAGTTTGTGTGTCCTTGTGCTGGAGAAGATTTTAATGTCATTATAGAACTTTTTAGAGTTTCCTCCATCAAAATTTGAGAATACTTGCATACATCTAGAGAACTGCCCAGAAGAATGTGATTGGAACTCTACAAACTATAATAGATTATATTTTGACATAATTTGCTGTTATTGCAGATTTACATGCAAGTCCTATTTGACAGGAATTTAGGTTTCAGGTGTTGTCGGGATCCAAAAGCTATAAGAACATATTGAAAGTAGTTTAGTTTGGATCTGAAAAAGAAAACCTATTGCACAGGGAAATAGTTGTGGATCAAAAGAAAAAGGAAGTTTAGAGTATGCAAATGGTCAGTCAGGTAAGAAGTTAGTATAGATATCAAAGCAAAGATAATGACTTTGTGAGGTCATCACTATCTGAGGTAATGATCACGAGGGTGCAATCGTTGCAGATGATGGCATATTCATTATCACTATGAGAACATTTAGAGGGGCCACCAACAAAGGACACTAGAGCAAAAAAAGATAGCAAATTAAAATTCTTGTCCATCTGCCTTCACTTGAAATATAAACACTTAAAAGCAGAGAGTTTCAATACATTGAATTTTCTGTAAAATAAGAGGGGCATTATGCTAAGAATGGGTCATTGTTTTAAGGGATTAATTCAAGTACGTGTGCTTTGACTTTAAAGTCATTCAAATAAGCCAATAATCCAGCAAACGTCACAGTATTGAAAGATGTTGCTTGTGCTTTGGACAAAGTTTAAGTTGCTCTTCTAGATAAAAAGTACTCTCCTACACTAGAATTCTAGAGTGACTTTTTTTCCTTTTATATTCTTTTAGGTGATTCTAATTCACTTTAACTGTTACTGAGTATCTGAACATATCGTGTTATGTTTGATGGGGAAAAAAAGAAGGCAAAGGAACAAAACAGTTCCTTCATAATCGTGGGATAGAAAACAATTTTAAGAAATGTTATTATTTGAAATAAATTTTAGAGGATAGTGTGTTCCTTCGTTTTTTTAATAAAAATAACATTTTCGTACTGTATATTCTGGTCATGGTTTCCCCTCCCCATCTACTCCCAGTTCTTCCCTTCCTCCACTCACCCATACAACTCCATGTCTCCTTTCACTCCATCTTTATGGGGAAAAGGCAAATAAAAATAGTTTAAGGAAATAAAAGAAAAATGTGAAAAAAACATACATGCACAGGCACACACTCATGCAATATTTAATTCATACTAAATACAGATTTAAAAGACATGTTATCAGTACATTGACAATACCAAGCACTAAGGGGAGTCTTTAACACTCACACATTGTTGATAAAACTGAACATGAGTTTAAAGACATCTGGAAAACTAATGACATTCTCTGTAGCTACTGTTCACAAGTCTTACAGTCCCAATGCTTCACAAGGTTATCTATATACCAGAGCGGGGAAGCTGTGTGGCGTGTAACAAAGTTTTTCCTGGGGAGATGCATCGCACACATTTATTCTTCCCAGATAGGAAGCCCATGACTGATCTGTTCTACAGGCTGGAAAGTGTCCTTCCCAGGGGCGTCAGGAGGTCTAGCCTCTTCCAGGCAGCGTGACTGTTTCTACTTCTTCGAGACACCTGGTCTAGCCCAAGAGTCACTGAAGGTTAGCTTGTCTGAGTCTTCTTTGCAGCTTGGCTTCATCCAAGAGGGACTCTCAGCTTTTACTGTTTTCTCTAGAAAGGAGTAGCCTAGTGAATCTGGCCAGTTTCAGGGACTTCCTGGAGCTATTTTGGATTGTTTACCTTCTTGCTTAAGGAACATCCCTACAGGATGGAATGTTTCAATCTCAGAGGTAATTGTTACACAACGGTTTGAAAAGTCATTTCCAAAGATGTGTTAAAGTGAAATTCATAGTAGACCTAAATAAAAGTCAATCTTCAAGTCCATTAACACTAATTGAGTTATAGTATAACCATAAAGCAGAGTATGTTATGCAATAAAGCATAACAAAGTATGCTAATCAAAAGAATATTCATCAATCTCACAATTATACAACAGACACACACACACACACACACTTTATTTGATCCTATTGTAAAGTTTCAAATTTGCCTAAACCAGCCTGTGGACACTTGACAGACATGGTTACCTCAGAGAAGAGGACTTAGCAAGATATGAGGAAATAGATCAAAGAATACTCAGAGTTCTGAAAGTGTTCAGAGTGTTTTTCTGATTATTACTTAGGTGGTTTGACTTCTTCAAATTTAATTGAGTGGTATAATTAATATCCAGGTCCTTTACAAGCAATATATTCCACATCATTCAAAGTCAGTTCAGAACCAACACACATGCACACAAAGTTAAATGTAAGAGTCTTCATCTGTCAGTTTCACCATGACACATACAGCCTCCTCTA
The DNA here is from genome assembly GCF_037038515.1 of Microtus pennsylvanicus. Classification (NCBI taxonomy): domain Eukaryota; kingdom Metazoa; phylum Chordata; class Mammalia; order Rodentia; family Cricetidae; genus Microtus; species Microtus pennsylvanicus. The sequence goes on along the minus strand of NC_134582.1, from coordinate 50,766,113 downwards.
ATGCATGTTATCTTTTCTGTTTCTTTTCTCCACTCAATACTCCTCTTTCTTTACTTATTCTGTCTTTAAAATCACTTTTGTTCCTTTTATATTTTCTTGCTACTTCACAATACTTTTAAGCCATCCCGTCTCTTTCCTCCTCACAAGGACCTTACTCTCAGAGACCTAACTCTCTTGCCCAGCTCACAGAAGCACTAACAAAATGACTGTTTCAATATATATGCAATAAAAAGTTTAATATCTCTGTTCACTTATCCCAAGTTTTTATGGGACTGTTAACACAGAAAGTATAATCTAAAGCCACAGTATGGTTAACCTCCATTTATTTCTCTAGTTATATGGATTCCAGTTGTGGTGGTTTTAAAAGCTTGGAGGAGCCTCATTAACTTTACAAGGCAAGACTGAATTTACAGAACCAATATCTATGTGCAGAGAGCAATGCCTGCAGGTTCTGTTTTTATTGGAGGTTCTCTGTTTCCTTCCCCCTCTAATACAGATGTCTTTTATAAGGTTACATTTTGTGTAACAAAAACAACAGGCAGTTTCCAATCAAATGCAGATGGCAAAGTTTCTCTTACATGTCTCTCAGGAGCAAGAATGTGTCCCAATGTCTATAAAATTTATGCGAGGCAGTTCATGTGGCAAACTTATTTTATACTATTTTGAATATTAATTACTGAGTAAACCTTGCCCCTAACTTATGTTTTAGGGAACAGATTTTCCAAACAGATTTTAAGCAACATTTCAGAACAATTAAACAATTATTAGTAACTCTCTCTCTCTTCATTTATTTTATTCTGCTTTAACTGCTTCCGGGTTACAGGGATAGACAATAGGAAAATGGGATGCAGTGTTTCTTATTGTTATTCAGCTCTGAGAAGTGTTTACCTATAAGGCTCAACTATTCAGATCACATGATGAATGATCAATCTGGGAACAGGTTGCAACCTCAGTCAGTTACTACTCAGTCTAATCAACATCTGGAAAAAGTAGCCATACATAACATTTTTGTAAAATGTATCAGTATTACCCAAAATTTGAAAAAAAAACCATAGAGGTCATAACCACATCACTGGATTTTTCTAAAGCTTAGATAATTTATAAGCTCTCTCTCTTCCTTCCTTCCCTCCCTCTCTCCTTTCCTCTCCTCTCCCCTACCAAATATCCCCAGCTCAATTTCTACATTAATGGCAGATTTTCACTTTCCTTTATTTTTCACAGAAATTTGAGATGTTCCATCACTTGGCTATGCCTAATACAAGAATTTTTTTTCTCCTAACAATTTTTCCTGTGTTCATTGTCATCATGGAACACAGATTCAGTCTTGCTCATGGAGAGCTTCTCTTCACTTTCCTATTGCTTATATCTGAGTTCCTAGAATTCCACCTGTCACCTTGTCCACAGGAATTAAAATGTATTGACTGATAATGTTTCTGAACTTTGGGGTTTTTGTTGCTTCTGTTGCTTTGTTTGTTTGTTTGGGGATTTGGGTTTTGTTGTTGTTGTTTTGTTTTAGGTTTTTGTTTTGTTTTCTTTTCAAGACAGGATTTCTCTGTGTAGCCCTGGACGTCCTGGAACTTCTCTGAAGATCAGAAATCTGCCTGCCTCCGCTTCCTGAGTGCTGGGATTCAAGCATGCCCACCTTATGTTTCTGAACTTTGTATCGTATTTTTCTTCTATATAATCCAGACCCAGAGTTAACCTTTTATTAGCAAGAAGAATTGACTTTTTATTTAAAAGTTATATGCACCTGCAATTATTTCGTTTCTTCTTTTTCCTATAGGAAAATTAGTTGCGAAGAGATATAATTTTTAATTGCTTATTGAGCTAGACATTTTTCTCTACTCCCCTCCCTTCCTCACCCTCCCCTTCCTCCCTCTCCCATGACCCCCAGGCTCCCAATTTACTCAGGAGATCTTGTCTTTTTCTCCTTCCTATGTAGATCCATGTATATCTCTCCTAGAGTCTTTTTTATTATCTAGGTTGTCTGGGGTTGTACAAATCCATATTACATTTGTTTATCTGGGTTACCTCACTCAATATGGTCTTTTCTAGATCCATCTATTTGCTTGCAAATTTCAAGATGTCATTATTTTTTACTGCTGTGTAGTACTCCATTGTGTAAATGTACCATATTTTCTTTATCCATTCTTCAGTTGAGGGGCATTTAGGTTGTTTCCAGGTTCTGGCTATGATAAGTAATGCTGCTGTGAACATAGCTGAGCACATGTCCTTATGGTATGATTGAGCATTCTTTGTGTATATACCCAACAGTGGTATTGCTGTGTCTTGAGGTAAATTGTTTCCTAAATTGTTTCTGAGAAACTGTCATATTCATTTCCAAAGCGACTGCACTCCTACCAGCAACAGAAGAACACTTCCCTTGCCCCACATCCTCTCCAGCATAAGCTGTCATCAGTGTTTTTGATCTTGGCCATTCTGACAGAGTAAGATGGAATCTCAGAGTTGTTTGATTTGCATTTCTCTGATGACTAGGAATATTGGACATTTCCTTAAGTGTCTTTCAGCCATTTTAAATTTTTTCCTTTTTTATTGATTTTATTGAGCTATACATTTTTCTCTGCGCCACTCCCTGCCACCCCCCTCCCCTTCAACCTTCTCCCATGGTCCCCATGCTCCCAGTTGACCCAGGAAATCTTGTCTTTTTTTACTTCCCATATAGATTAGATCCATGTATGTCTCTCTTAGGGTCCTCATTGTTGTCTAGGTTCTCTGGGATTATGATTTGTAGGCTGGTTTTCTTTGCTTTATGTTTAAAAACCACTTATGAGTGAGTACATATGATAATTGTCTTTCTGGGTTTGGGTTACCTCACTTAATATGATGTTTTCTAGCCATTTTAGATTCATCTGTTGAGAGTTCTCTGTTTAGATCTGTACCTCATTTTTTCACTGAATTATTTGTTCTTTTGATGTCAAGTTTCTTGAGTTCCTTATATATTTTTGAGATCAATCCTCTGTCCAATGCAGGATTTCAAAGAGATATTTTATTAATTATATAAATTACAAGTTCTCAGAATAACAAATGAAAATAAGAGTAAATAAAAATGCTATAAGAAGTGAGACTAAGTAGATAACACCTAGAATGAGGCGAGAGGGAAACATGAAAAATTATATTTATTTATTTATTTGTTCGCTTATTTGTGGTACTAAGCATTAATCCAGAACAGCATGCATGCTACATAAACATGCTAACTCTGAACTGTATGCCCGATCTCTCTTTCACTCTTTTCTTTTATGAGACAGGGTCTCACTAAGTTTCCTTGAACACCCTAGTATTGCAGGCATGCCTTGAAGTTACAGTCTTTCTGCCTTACTACCATGTAGTCGGGATTCTGGGTCTGCATCACCAGGCCCGGCACAGGATAAGAACTTTAACACAGCCCTCATCCCTAAAGCCTCCGGCCATTCTGACAAGTACTGATAATCCAGGAAGTTCCTATTTTGCTGCAATCGGATCTTAAGGAAAAGCTTAGGCGAGACAGAGTGTAATTTCATAAGTATATGGCACACAAGAAGGAGGATATTTATATTTCCCAGGATCACACTGTTTCCGGAAGAAAGTTATTAGAGCACTATTTATTTTTCATGGGTGGGGCTGCCTCCGATGTTACTGCTTTGCTGGGGATAGAAGACTTTGCCATTCCAGTGTCCAGTGGTTTAAAACAAGCCAGAATAATTTTGTTCTCTGAAGAAATCTTAATATCTTATTTATCTGAACAAGAGAAAACACTACATATTTTTCTTTCTTTCTTCTTTCTCTCCCACCCCACCCTCTTAAATTTTGTTTGAAATCTTAATCTTGAGCAAGTCTTTGGACTGATGCTGCCACCTAGAGTACTTGGCTGGTATTTTCCTGCATCCGATAGAGAAACAACCCAGGCATTGTTCTTATTCTGCAGCTGTGCTTCTTCATACGTTTCACGACTGAAATCTCCAGAACAAAGGATAAATCCGTGAAGTGGAAACATAAAGTTGTTTAATATAAGGTGCACATGGCAGGTGAGCCTTCAGAGTATATATGTAATAGATAAATGCAATGCAATATATGAGCAATAAAAGAAAGATAAAACAATATTCACAAATAGAATATAAGCATATTTATGGGAGTCAAACAGAAGTGTAATTGATTGGGTGAAGTTCATGGATCAATGGCAGAAAGCTGGTCAAGGCATTTGCTCAAGCCTCTTTGTGTGTACATCCTCCTCACTCTTTTCTAGTCAGTGGAGGACACTGTGGTGAGGGTCTTGCGACCCGATGTATCAGACAAGAGACAGAGGAGGGTGAGAAACCATTAGCTTCTGCTGTCTCCACTTCCCAAGTGCCGTGTTTGTGGTGGCATAGCCTGTATCCCTTCCCGGGCAAGCCTCTTGTTGCAAGGCCAAACATTCTCAGCCTGCTCTCATTGTAGTTTGTAGATTAAATCACTTAAACATTTATCAACTGGCAACATTTCATGCCTGAGAAACTTGAAACTTGATTTGTCGACTAAATTCTGCTGTAGAATTTCTAAACCTGCAATGATTTTCACTCATCTACCTAATAGTAAAAGTACCCCATTAAAACACACAAGAAAATGTATTAACAGTTTCTCTACGGTATCTTTAGAGTAATTTGACTCAAAAATATTTGCATTTGTCATTCTTAATTACACCTTTTGAATAACTTTTATTTGCATTTATATTACTCATAAAAGATATCAAGTGGATTTTCTATATAAACAGAAGCTCGAAGTAATTTGAATTAAAGATATTCAAATAAATCCTTACAGTCAATGATATCTACTGTCCCATTAACAGTAATAACAGTGAGTTAGTTCTGAACTGTTAGAGGAATTTGCTAATACAATAAAAATCTTTTCTTGAGTTCCTTTCCTGGAGTTTAATGGATCTGCCCTCCGTCACTTCACTTGCGGTTTATTTGATCTTTTCACGTGTAAGGATCGTGTCGTTGAGAGACGATCCTATGGTGATTGATAGCTAGAAGTGTAAGTACAGAGCCCATGGAATTATGGGATGCTTTATTTAATGCATGCTATATGGTTGAAGGAACCAGGATGAAGCCCTGTCTTGCTGTATAGCTTATTTCTTACCAAAAGAGGCTTGAAAGTAGTGAAATTGGTGCTTCCTATACAACTTACCCATGGTGGAATACCAACTTATTATCCCCATCTATCTGTTATGATTTCCCATCATAGAAGGGACATAAAAGTCAATTTGCAGAAAAATGAAACAAAAATCACATAAAAGTAAAACTACTCCAGTATTATTTATTATTATTGCCATTATTTTATTATATTGTTATTGTTGCTGCTGATTATTGGAACCCTCCAATTCTAGGCATGCACCACCACATGTGGCTCCCTTTAGTCAGTTATTACATTAAAGCATATTCTAGTTTGCTTTTCTGTTGCTACCACTTAGCACCGTAGCTAAAAGCAACCGGAGAAGGAAGGGGCTTATTTGGCTTGCAGTTCGGTGTCATTGTCCATTATGGAGAGAGGCCGAGACTGTAACTCAAAGCAGGAAACTGGAAGAAGGTACCGCAGCAGAGATGGTGGAGGGGTGCTCCTTGGGAGTGCTCTCTCTGGCTTGTTCAGCATTCCACCTCCCGAAGAATCGCTGCCCACGGTGAGCTGACCCTTCTGCATCAATCAGCAGTTAAGAAGATGCCCCCCGCAGGTAGGACCACAGCACTGTCTGGTGCAGGCAATTACTTGATGTTCCCTCTTCCCAAGAGACTCTAGTCTGTGTCAATTTTACAACAAAAAAATTACCAGAACAGGACATGAATTTTAAAACCTGGTTTTCTAAGTATTTCTGCATGTTCGCTCTTATTACCAATTGATATTTCAGCCTTGAACTGTCAAATATCCATAGATCGTGCGTTGTTCTTGGATTTCCAGTTAAAGACTAACTTGGTAGTACTGTATCCATGAAAACCAAAGCTGTATTTGCATTCATTCAAATCTGAAAGTGTGTGCACTTGGGACAGCACCACCATTTCTTCTCAAAAGCAATAACAAAGCAATGTTTCCAATGCACAGGATAGACTGAAAAGTGATCAATCTTAAAAGATGAATCCAGAGCCGGGCGATGGTGGCGCACGCCTTTAATCCCAGCACTCGGGAGGCAGAGGCAGGTGGATCTCTATGAGTTCGAGACCAACCTGGTCTACAGAGGACAGGCTCCAAAGCCACAGAGAAACCCTGTCTCGAAAAAAAAAAAAAGATGAATCCAGCAGCAAGCAAGGTTTGGAAATGGAAATTTCCCAAATGACTTCTAAGGACAAAGAAGACAGTTGCAGTAAAGCAAGAGCAGAGCATGGAAGAGGGAGGTTGAAACCATAACATCGTTTACCAAGGATGACCTGAGATACTTCAATAATTATTAGAACAGAATCCTTGCCCAGATTTCACAACCAAGGAAAATCTGGCACAAGAGTACAAATGCCGAGTGTGTGTGATTGAAAACTGGTTTCAGAATAGAAGAGCGAGGCTATCAAAATTTAGAGACAAAAATTTTGACACCAGGAGAATGCCCAAAAGCCAAGACTACGTGCTTACAGGACACCGGGATACCCAGGGGCAAGCTCCCAATTACAGCACTGAGCAAGTCTCTTATGACCAGGAGGCACCATTGAGTCTCACTGCCAATTCTGTGGAGCCCCAGGAAGCTACTGGTGAGTGGAATGGTTCATATGACTCCGTGGTCCAAAGCAATAGAATGAGATCAAGGGGAGCTGCGTGCTATCAAGGTACCGGTGGAAGTGGATCTTCTTTCAACTTCAAACTAACAAACTTTACTCCTCCCCCTATGTGTGAGCAGTATTATAAGGGTGACCGACCTGAGGCATGAGAAAGCCAGTGTCCTGTCTTTGGCTATGTTCCTAGTGGGCAGGGGCATGAGCAGATGAATGACGGTAACTGTTCCTCGCTGTTCCCAGAACAGCAGCTGAACAATTGCGGAGAACAGCCAACAACTGCTGCAGCCCCAGAGCTACTAAGAGACATCCTTTGCAGACTGGCTCATCGTGCAAGAGAGTCATAGAGACTTAGGGCAGTAGGTGCCCTTGTTTCTTTCCGGATATCGACAAATTTGGTCCAAGTAACAGAGATGCATCAGGCTCTCAGATGCATCCTGCACCTCTGCACGTTGCAGTCAGATCACCAACGCTTCTTTGACTAAATGGGCAGGAAGGGGCTGATGACAGCTATGTACACTGCCCAGCAGGAGAAGGGCCCTATCAAAACACACCCGCGGGCTCCCCAAGGCTGTGCCGGGACCAGCCTGCCTTCCATGAGCTGCAGGAATTTAGGGAGCAGCGTGGGAGCTAAGGTGGAGTCCAGGAGTCTTACAAGCTTCTGTGAAACCTTTAACACTTAACAAAGATCCAGAATCCCCATGAGTGGTTGGCTAAGACTTCCTATACCCAAGAGGAAAGTTTGCAAATGTGGATTGTGACCTGGCCCTAGCTTTAAGCTTGTGGCCCCACCCTTTAGATTTGCAGATATATCAATTTTTTTCATTTCTATTGACCAGATTGGTCTGTCTTCTAGGTGCTGGCAGGTGGCACACTGCCCCAGGTAAAAAGGAAAGCATGGGCCAGACTGTCAACTCAGGAAGAGTATCAGGGCCTCATTAGCCATCAATAACCCAGGTGACTTTATAATGAGAATACTTGTCTTTGATTGTCTCAGGGTCTCCACTTAGTGAAGCTTGTCATCATGTTCCTGAGAGTGCACAGCCTCTGGGTCCCTCAAGTTTTTATACAACCAGATAGAGCCTAGCTATAATTTTAGATAGCCACATCCCCATATTGGCCTGATCAGATCTTAGATGAGGGGAGTGACAGTCATTCGGAGAGCCAGTGCCATTTGGCCAAACTTAAGCAAGTGGGAAATTCCGAAGGAACTCTTTGGCTGAGTTAAATTGTAGTTTTAATATTTGTAAATAGATTTTTCTGTTGTCATTGTTTTGAGACAGGGTTTCTCTGTAGTTTTGGAACCTGTCCTGGAACTCGCTCTGTAGACTAGGCTGGCCTCTAACTCACAGAGATCCACCTGTCTCTGCCTCCCAAGTGCTGGGATTAAAGGCATGTGCCACCATGGCTGGGCTTTGTAATTAGATTTTTAAATATATATATATAATATATTTTGTTATGGTCTGCCCTCCTCCAACTCTTTCCAGATCCTCAACTGGAGTTTGGGGTTTTTTTTGTTGTTGTTGTTTTGTTTTGTTTTGTTTGGATTTTCGAGGCAGGGTTTCTCCTTAGCTTTTTGGTTCCTGTCCTGGAACTAGCTCTTGTAGACCAGGCTGGCCTCAAACTCACAGAGATCCGCCTGCCTCTGCCTCCCGAGTGCTGGGATTAAAGGTGTGTGGAGTTTGTTTTTTTAGTCTTGTATTCCGTTTAGATTATTATATTTTGTTTCTGTAGAATGTAAACAATGTACAAAAAATTGTAACATTTTCTAAGCTGTAAAATTTAGGAATAGTCTTCAATGTTTAGGGGGAAAGAGAAGTAGATTGCTAGGGCACTGACTGAACAAACTAGGAGCTTACATAATTGAGGTATTTTTTGTTTTTTGGTCTCTCAAGCACAGTAAGTCTGAACTTTAAATGGCATGCTACCCATCACAGCAGCATACCACAGCTTCTCCTTGAGGCCAGGCATGATTTCCCTCTTGGCAATGGTGTTGAACTTGTAGCTCTGCTCACTCAGGATCTTCATGAGGTAGTGTCAGGTCCTGGAGAATCAGGTCCAGATGCAGGATGGAATGGGGGAGAGCATAACCCCCATAGATGGTCACAGTGAGGATGGGACCATCTTCAGAGTCCATCACAATGCCAGTGGTTCAACCAGAGGCATAGAGGGACCACACGGCCTGGAAGTCTACATACAGGACTGACATGTTGAAGGTCTCAAACATAATTTGGCTATCTTTTCACAGTTGGTCTCGGGGTTTAGGGGAGCCTTGGTGAACAGCATTGAATGCTCCTCAGAGGCCACATGCCGCTTGTAGGAAATATGGTGCCAGGTTGTCTCCATGTCAATCCCCGTTGGTGACAGTGCCATGTTTGATGGGGCACTTGGGGTCGGGGTGTCGACTCTTTTGCCCTGGGCCTCATCACTTACGTAGGGGTCCTCTTAGCCCATGCCCACCACCATGCCCTGGTGCTGCGGGTGGACAAGATTGAGGGGAAGATGGCCCTGGGAACATCATCATCCTCAAAGCCTACAAATCATATGTTGGAACTGATGTAGACAAGGAGCACAGGGATATGGTCATCCATGGGCTCCCAGTGGTTGGTATGGACCAGCAGCATAGGAGCCACACGGGGCGGCCCTCATTTCACTCTTTTGTTTTTTTGTTTTTGTTTTTTTTTTTTTTTGGAGCCTGTCCTGGAACTAGCTCTTCTAGACCAGGCTGGTCTCGAACTCACAGAGATCGGCCTGCCTCTGCCTCCCAAGTGCTAGGATTAAAGGCATGAGCCACCACCGCCCGGCCCCTCATTTCACTCTTAACTGTATAAATAGATCTCTGAGTTAAAGTCCAGCCCGGTCTACAGAGCAAGTTCCAGGACAATGAAGGCTACACGGAGGAACCTTGTCTTGAAAAACAACAAATAAACAAATAACTATTTTTAAAAGCTGAATATATTGTTGTCTTTGTATTTGGTAGTAAATGTGCCGAATTAAATGTGATTTTATTTTTAAAGGCATAACAATGTTAATGTAAATGTTTTCCTTACTGGGAAAAAAAATAAACCTGGGCTAATGGCCCTTTCATGTTTGCAATTTGCAGTTACTGTATCTGAACAAGAAGAGGGAAATTATGCCTCTTTCTTAAGTATACTGTCTATATTAATTACCTTCCTTGTTGCTTTAATTTAAAAAGCCAACAAAATCAATTAATTTAACAAAAAGTGGGGTTATTTTGACTCACAGTTTAAACGAGTAGTGTCTGCCATGGCAAGAAAGTCGTGGAGAAACAAGTAGCATAGGAGTGTGTTAGCGCGTATGGGTTGGATCTCCAGTGCTGTTGCAAATGCTGTTGCCTCTGGCACTAGCTCTGCCCACTGGCATGCATTTTTAAAGACTCCCAATCCAGCACCTGGCATCTGCTGCTTCCTCTCACCAGTGCCTTTCACAGCTTAAGCTCTGATCCGAATACCTCTGAAGGATAATCTAGTCTCTTGTCCCTCTGACTTAGAGATTTGGGAGGAGAAGAAGTTAAAGCTAGGGTAGCAAGAGGCAGCAAAGATTCATTTTAGTTAGGGAACGCCATCTACCTTGAGCATAAAGTCGCTGGGAGCAAAGGGCCTGCGAACCCATGTGCCAGGGGAGCTTCATTTTCCTGTGTTCAGTTTCTGAAGGAAAGCAACCACGGAGCACGAACAGCTCATCTCTTCAGGGCTTCTTTGCCTGTTCCTTCACACGCTTGACCTTGAGTTTCTTCTGGAATAGGCACCATAGATCATCACGAAAGAGTGTTTCGTCAACAATTTAACACTCTGCTCACTGTGTTATAGACGGCCATTTTAGCTCATTAAACCAGGCACAGTATTAGAAATACAAAAGATATTGTTTCAGAGGTTTGTTCTCCACATCCACAGGTGTATTGTCTGTATGCTGTGAGAGTGTGTGTAAGTGTGAGTGTGTATGTGTCAGAGGGTATGACTGTGTCTACGAAAGGCTGAGTCTACAAATGAGTGTGTGAGTGTATACAGAAGAGAAGGGGGAAGAATTCACACAGCCAGTTCCTCCCTAAAGCATGGATGATATAGATATGAATAATTTGCATTAGTATAGATTTTGCTTTATTGATAGCATTGATAATAGTAAAGCTTGTAGTCATGTTGGTTAGATTTTCTAGATATATAGAGATATATTTTAGATAGATATTCTTCATGTCTTTCAAAGATTACAGAATAGGACATTTAATGTTTTAATAACTGAGGACTTTTCCTGACAATGAGACACTCTGCTCCTGGCAGCACCAATCTACTTCAAGAAGAAGATGGGCATCGAAGAGGATCCTTATGGAATTTGATAGCCATTTGGGCAAGAAACTGCTCTTGCCTGGACTATTGCATAAACTGGACACAGAGAACCCACAGAGAGAGGACTACTGAACTTGCCTAAGGTGAGATGATCTTTCGGGGTTCCTGATTCATGAAAGAGTCTGCGAGACATTCTGCAGGACACAACAGATAGTGACTGAACTGACTTTGAATTTTCCTGCTTTATGGAAATGTCTGCTGGATACCATGGGCCTGAAGGCTGAAGACGGATGCCCCAATGGTACGGAGGAACTTTGGGTGACTGTCCAGGGAGTGAGATGTCTCTGTCATTTCTAGAGTTTTAAAAGTTGCTTTTTTTCTTGTTTGCTTAGGTAGTAATGTATCTTTTTGGAGTCTTTGATGGAGTTAAGAATAGTTAGTTATAGTTATAGTTTTCCTTAGTTATGATAAAGATTATTGTAATTTTTACTTGATAACTGTTTTGTTATATGTAATTTTGTTATGTTAAGGTTAAAGCCTTCCTTTTTTTGTTTAAACAGAAAAAGGGGAAGTGATGGGGGAGTGTCATATATCAATCTGTTGATTTCCTTGGTTAAGCAATAAAGAAACTGCTAGGCCCATTGGATAGGCCCACCCTTAGGTGGGTGGAGTAAACAGAACAGAATGCCAGGAGGAAGAGGAAGTGAGGGCAGACTCCACAGCTCTCCTCTCCGGAGCAGACGCAAGAGAGACGCCATGCTACCTGCTCCAGGGAAGACGCACGCTATGAAGCTCCAACCCAGGATGGACTTAGGCTAGAATCCTCCCGGTAAGCGCACCTAGGGGCGCTACACAGATGATTAGAAATGGGCTAAATTAATATGTGAGAATTAGCCAGTAAGGGCTAGAGCTAAGGGCCAGAGCAGTGTTTAAATGAATACAGTGTCTGTGTAATTATTTCGGGGCATAAACGAGCCGGGCAGGCGGCTGGGGTGTTTGGGGATGCAACCCCACCGCCCCCCTTATTACTACACATGGAAATAGCTGAATTTCCTTATTTCAAAATGTCACTTTTGTCATGATGAAAGTAGGTTCATATTCAGGACAAGCCCATCTGTGAGGCAAATCTTCCTTTGGGGCTGTGTGCACATCTGTTTGCTCTGAAAAAAAAAAAGTGCTCCCACTTCTTGTGAGGGAACCTGCTTCTCTAGCAATGCCTTCTGGGTCAGCCACCTCAGAGCCACCAGGTAACTGGAAAGCAAACATTCCTAGTTTCTCACTGAACACACCCAAGTGCTTTCTTCCCCTGCAATGAAAGGCTTAATTTGGAGCCAAGAGACTGTGAAACCCAGGGTTTTAAAATAGATTACTTCTTTGTTTTGGTTATTTAGAGAGTACATATGTTTCAGCTCCTGGGTAAATTACAGGCTCTTAAGGCTTCACAGAGCGATTTCGTTTTCAAGCAGACTTGAAAGGATTTCACCTTTTTTTTCTCCTCAGCTCCCTCTCATACTATCTGATGAAAACCAGCAGAGGATAGAATGCATTTACTTCGTCCCAAAGCCAGTCACGTGTGTAACACCGGTGCCGGCCTGAGTCTTAGCCTCTGTGGCTCTCTTCTGAATTAGCAGAGCAAGAGGGAGCCAAGAGTGCCTGGGGTGGTGTGGGTCTGAGGACAGAACACCGTGTCTACCTTCACCAGTGCCAAGAAGTGGATAGAAGCCAAGGTAAACTGAATCCTAAGCCTGCGAAAAAAGAAAAACCCTGCATTGTCCCAGCAGAGCTGTCATGGTTTAAGACACAATAAGGTGACAAGAAGAAATCTATGGTTCTATTCTACATGATACAAATAAGGAAGACTCAAGGGAATCCAAAAAGTCAGTGGTCTGAAGAACAACAATGGGTAAAGAGCAACTATGTCTACTTTTAAAGTAGAGGCTGAGAAACATTGGGACTGGGAAACATAGAGCCATATTGGATGTTTTATATTTTTGTTTGACTTTTATGAACTGACATTTTCTCAGACTTTTTCCTCCTAAATGTTATATGGTTCATCATTCTCAATCATTCTTGCAGCTAAAAGGGCCCTGGAGAATCTGTTCTCTCTGTCCCAGATGCCCTCGTGCTCCTAACTAATCATGGGTGCCTTCTCTGGATGTTATGAGTACATTAAAAATCAGCTTCGCAACAAAATCTCTCTTAGGTTCTTTCACACACCTTGGAGAGACTCTGAGACTTCTGATAAGTTCCTACAGCTCCAAAATCAGCAAGTGGAAACAATCTTTAATACCACCTCTGTTTCCAGTTCTTCAATTCACTTCCAATCCCCACGCCTCCCTTGGCAATCTCCACCTTGTTACACTGTGCACGCCCACTTTGAGCACCCATGCTCCTAAATCAAGATGAGCGTATGAGGAACACACACTGTCACTGCTACGCCTTCCACCGGACTTCAGATACTGTTTAATGTGTGTTCCTTGTGTCATGAATGTTTAAGGTCCCAAAAGTTTCTGCAGTAAACAAATGCTCTATCAATTCTGTGATAAAAGTTTTAAAAGATACAGTATGTGTGAAAACACAGCTGAATATTTTGTTTTACCTGAAGAGGCAGAGAGAGAGAAATCTCTGCCTATGGTACCTTTAAATTTTAGCCAAAATACTGCTTTGAATAAATGAGTAATTAGCAAGTGGTTAAAAATGTCTTTCAAATGAGGATGAACTGGTATTTTTGTCTTAGAGACACTTCATTAAGGGCTATGCATCTACTCTGTACAGTGGAGTCACACAGGGAATAAAAGAATGAAAGTGAGGTCTTAGACGTGTGCTCACCATGATGTAACGTACTAAAGATGTAATGTCGGTTTGGAGTGTTTCAAGGCAGTAAATATTTAAGAATGGGCATCAAGTGAGAAGTTTTATGTCATTCCAGACCCTGGAAGAAACTGAGGGACCCTGATTTGATCCTTTTTCTCTTTCTTATTTCTTAGCTGTGGTGTGCCATCTGGCCACAGTCCTGAGAGGTATGAAGACAATGGACCATGATTGCAACCTTCCAAATAATAAGAGAAAAATGAAACATTGCTCTTTGTTATTTGAATAAAGTAATAGATGGCTAATGTACCACCTTATCATCCAACATTTAATGAAAAGAGGGGAAAATAATATCAGAACACCAAACACTCTGAAGACGCTCTCTAATGGACACAGAACAGTGCAAATCAATCTGGAGTCCTTGGAAAAGCCAGCACAGCAGTCAGACGTGGAGGAAAGGCGCTGCCTCTGCTAGTCTCTGTGTCGGAAACCTGAGCTCAAGCTGGCCTCTGCCTATGAAGAGTTGTGAGCTCCAGGCAAGTCTTCTCCTCTTCTGTGCTTTCAATTTTATATCATCGGGAGAAACAGAAAAGAGTGAGCCAGATAACCTCAGTTTTTTATGACTTAAGCTGAAATATGCTTTAAAATGGATATGTTCTTTAGGTATAAAAATCCTCAACAATAACTGTGAAAACTAAACTATTGTACAAATTGATCTTTAAAGAAGAAAGACGTTTCTTTTAAAAAGCAAATTCATAATTTTATCTTCACCACAATTTGACTATCAAGAACCAAAAGAAGGCAGAATCAACGAGGTGAGCCTAGAGTAAATACCAGGGATAATTAATGAACAATTTCCTAGTTACAAAGGACAGTCATTGAAAATGACCGTGACTTTACAACTCTTCCATTAACCGTAGAACTAGTGACCAAGCTCTGCCTGCACCATGAGAGCTTCTGATGAGTGGGGAACAGATGAAAACTGCCGGGGAGCTGGGCCAAAGTGTAACCGACAGGACTGCCTTAGGTGAAGTGTATGGCGTGAACGGGACTTTGCTTAATGGACTCCTTCATTTCTTTTAGAGCTAATTATTCTGTATCCTAGATTATATTTTTAATATTTTAAAATTTTAATTAAATTATAATTACACCATTCTTCCCCTTCCCTTTCCTCCATCCAACCCATCTTGCGTCTCCTACCTCCAACCTCTCCCATCTCTCCCCCTTACCATTTATCTTTTAGATCAAGAAACTCTTCATTAAGAAGTAAGAGCAGCATTACCTGATGACTCCCCTCTGTAATTTGAGCATTCAGAAAACAGAAGCAGACAGGCTGCCACAAGGCCTAGGTTACAAAGTCTTATCCTGCCTCAACAACAAAAAAAAAAAAAAAAAAAAAAAAAAAAAAAAAAAAACAAGGGAGAAAACAAGAGAGTAAGAAACAATCCTTTTCGCATCAGTAGCCCATCCTCTCTCTGCTTCCTACCCTTTACCTCACTCCGGCAGCTGTGCCTCTTGCCCAGCTGTTCAGTCCCTCGGGCTGTAAAGCAGAATACCATGCCACTGCTTTTGTTTTTTAAGCAGTATGTAAAGTCTTCTATTCTGAGCAACGAGTTCTTTAAAATTCCAAATCCATTATTTATCTAGAAATAAAGCAATTTCAATCCATCACTAAGGCATACATGAATTTGCAAAGCACCTAATCAGAACTTTTGTGTAACAAATTACTAAAATACTGAGGATATGACCATCTATGGATTTACAGATTTCATTAGCTTTTACATTATAGAGGTCATCTTGCCTGAGAGATACTAAGTGCCCTGAACATCACAAAAACTAAGGCAAGAAGTAAATTTGTCTAAATTAACTCACATAGTATTTTTGATAATAAAGTATTACTCCTCATCCCCTTCATAATGCTTAAAATTTCCAGCTGCTTACTTTCATTTTTGCTTATTAATCTCTTTTGTTGGAATCTTCTCTTTCTTCAAGTAACCTAAAAATTTCCTAATTTTATTTACATGTATTCTGCACATAAACCAATGAAGAATTTTGCCAGAACTTTCTAAGATTAAATGCCCCATTTGGTGGTCTGCATTGTCTCTGGGTTTTTCATTTCCAAAGGTGGAGACATACAAGTAGTACATGCCATTTTTGCCTTCTAAAGCTCATATTTACTAGACAACACGCAAATGGGACTCAGAATACATAGAACAAATAAACAGTCATGAGTCTGGTAGATATCACATTCATTTGAGGAAAGTCGTGCTTAGGTGTTATTATATAAAAATTTCATTTTCTTGAACTCAAATCCCCTCTCCCTCTCATGGGCTGCCCTAATATATATTTTTTTAATTAATTTTCTTTATTTTATCAAGCATTACCTTTTATTGTAAGCAAAGCTGTGAGTTTTTTTAATTAAAAATTTCCACCTCCTCCCATTTCCCTTCCCATCCCCCTCCCTCTCCAGTCCAAAGAGCAGTCAGGGTTCACTGCCCTGTGGGAAGTCCAAGGTCCTCCCCCCTCTATCCAGGTCTAGGAAGGTGAGCATCCAAACAGACTAGGTTCCCACAAAGCCAGTACATGCAGCAGGATAAAAACCCAGTGCCATTGTCTTTGGCTTCTCAGTCAGCCCTCACTGTCAGCCACATTCAGAGAGTCCGGTTTGATCACAAGCTCCATCAGTTCCGGTCCAGCTGGCCTTAGTGAGCTCCCAATAGATCAGCCCCACCGTCTCAGTGGGTGGGTGCACCCCTCTTGGTTCTGACTTCCTTGCTCATGTTCTCTCTCCTTCTGCTCCTCATTTGGACCTTGGGAGCTCAGCCCGATGCTCCAATGTGGGTCTCTGTCTCTATCTCCATCCATCTTATCTGGTTCCATGGTGATATGCAAGATATTTATCAGTGTGGCTATAGGATAGGGCCATTTCAGGCTCCCTCTCCTCAGCTGCTCAAAGAACAAGCTGGGGACATCTCCTTGGACCCCTGGGAATCCCTCTAGAATCCAGTCTCTTGCCAACCCTAAAATGGCTCCCTAAATTAAGATATATACTTCCCTGCTCCCATATCCACTCTTCGTCCATCCCAACCATCCCATTCCCCCATCTTCCCCATCCTCAACTCTCCCCATCCTCCCCTTCTCACTTCTCTCTCCCCATCTCCCCTTACCCCCACTCCACCCCACCAAGCTCTCAATTTTTGCCTGGCAATCTTGTCTACTTCCAATATCCAGGAGGGTAACTACATGTTTTTCTTTGAATTCACCATCTTATTTAACTTCTCTAGGATCATTAATTATAGGCTCAATGTCCTTTATTTATGGCTAGAATCCACTAATGAGTGAGTACATACCATATTCATTTTTTGGGTCTTGGTTACCTCACTCAGGATGGTGTTTTCTATTTCCACCCATTTCGTGCAAAATCCAAGATGTCATTGTTTTTACCGCTGAGTAGTACTCTAATGTGTATATATTCCACACTTTCTTTATCCATTTGTCCAACGAGGGGCATCTAGGTTGTTTCCAGGTTCTGGCTATTACAAATAATGCTGATATGAACATAGTTGAGCAAATGCTTTTGTAGTATGATAGGGCATCTCTTGGGTATATTCCCAGGAGTGGTATTGCTGGATCCTGGGGTAGGTTGATCCCGAATTTCCTGAGAAACTGCCACACTGAAAAAAAAAATTAACCAGAGTTAACAACCACTGGTCATTAATATCACTTAATATCAATGGACTCAATTCACCTATAAAAAGGCACAAGCTTAGCTGGGCGGTGGTGGCGCACACCTTTAATCCCAGCACTCGGGAGGCAGAGGCAGGCGGATCTCTGAGTTCAAGGTCAGCCTGGTCTACAAGAGCTAGTTCCAGGACAGGCACCAAAGCTACAGAGAAACCCTGTCTCAAAAAACCAAAAAAAAAAAGGCACAAGCATACAGACTGGATACGAAAACAGGATCCAACATTCTGCTTTTTATAAGAAACACACCTCAACCACAAAGACAGACATCTACTCAGAGTAAAGGGTTGGGAAAAGTTTTTTCAAGCAAATGGACCTAAGAAAGAAGTGGGTGTGGCCATACTAATTTCTAACAAAATTGACTTCAAACTAAAATCAATCAGAAGAGATGGAGATGGACATTTTATACTCATAACAGGAACAATTCATCAGGATGAAGTCTCAATCCTGAATATCTATGCCCCTAATATAAAAGCACCCACTTAGGTAAAAGAAACATTACTAAAACTCAAGGCAGACATCAAACTACACACACTAATAGTAGGAGACTTCAACACTCCTCTCTCAGAAATGGACAGGTCAATCAGACAGAAACCTCTCATGCTCTTGGATGGGTAGGATCAACATAGTAAAAATGGCATTTCTACCAAAGGCAATCTATAAATTCAACGCAATCCCCATTGAAATCCCAACAAAAATCTTCACAGACCTTGAGGGAACAATAATCAACTTTATATGGAAAAACAAAAAACCCAGGATAGCCAAAACAATCTTATACAATAAAGGAACTTCTGGAGGCATTACCATTCCTGACTTCAAACTTCATTACAGAGCTACAGTAATGAAAACAGCTTGGTACTGGCATAAAAGCAGAGAAGTCAACCAATGGAATCTAATAGAAGACCCGGATATTAGCCCACAAAAGTATGAACACCTGATTTTTGACAAAAGAGCTAAAAGTACACAATGGAAGAAAGAAAGCATCTTCAACAAATGGTGCTAGCAGAACTGGATGTCAACGTGTAGAGAATGAAAATAGATCCATATCTATCACCATGCACAAAACTCAAGTCCAAATGGGGCACTGAAATGAACAGAGAATTCTCAACTGAAGAAGTTCAAATGGCCAAAAGACATTTAAGGTCATGCTCAACCTCCCTAGCAATCAGGGAAATGCAAATCAAAACAACTTTGAGATACCATCTTACACCTGTCAGAATGGCTAAAATCAAAAACACCAATGATAGCCTTTGCTGGAGAGGTTGTGGAGAAAGGGGTACACTCATCCATTACTGGTGGGAATGCAAACTTGTGCAACCACTTTGGAAAGCAGTGTTTCGGTTTCTCAGGAAATTCAGAATCAACCTACCCCAAGGTATATTCTTTTGTGTTTGAACAAAATGATCTGTAAATATCTGTTTAGTCCATTTGGTTTATAACGTCTGTTAGCTCTAGCATTTCTCTGTTTAGTTTTTGTTTGGGTGACCTGGTCATTGGTGAGAGTAGTATTGAAATATCCCATTATCAGTGTGTGATGGTTAATGTGTTACTTAAAATATAACAGTGTTTCTTTTACAAACTTGGTTACCTGGTTTTTAGGGTATAGATGTTAAGAATTGAAAAGTCATCTTGGTGGATATTTCATTTGATGAGTATAAACTGTCCTTTCCCATTTCTTTTGAGTAATTTTGGTTTGAATTCTATTTCATTAGATATTAAAATGCCTACACCAGCTTACTTCTTAGGTCCATTTGCTTAGAAAATCATTTTCTATACATTTACTCTGAGTTAATGTCTATCTCTGACATTGTTGCTGTGGTTCTTGGACGCAACAGTTTTTTGCATCTATTCTGTTATGTCTTTCATTGGGAAATTGAATCCATTGATACCAAGAGATATGTTATTTTGTTGTCATTGTTGGAGGAGAAGGAGGTGGTGGTCGTGTGTGTGTTCACTTCTCGTCTTTTGGTTTTTCTGCTGTAAAATTATTTATTTCCTGTGTTTTCATGTGCATAGTGATCCTCTTTGGTTTGAATTTTTTAATTCTAGCATCCTTTGTAGGGCTGGATTTGTAGACAGATATTAGTTATATTTGACTTTATCATCGAACATCTTATTTTCTCCATCCAGGCTGATTGAAAATTTTGCTGGGTATAGTAACCTGGGCTGTCATCTGTGGTCTCTTAGAGTCTACAGCACATCTGCTCAGGCCTTTTGGACTTTTAGAGTCTCTGTTAAAAGAAGTGTGGTGTAATTCTGATAGGTACAAGAAGCATACAGAACACCAAATAGATTGGACCAGAAAAGAAAGTCCCTTACCACATAATAATCAAAACACTAAACATACAGAATAAAGAAAGAATATTAAAAGCCGCAAAGAAAAAAAGGCCAAGTAACATATAAAGGCAGACGTGCATACAAATATTGTTTAAATTTGATTTTATCATGGAATATCTTATTTTCTCCATCTATGGCAATTAAAAGTTTTGCTTAGTAGAGTAGTCTTACTTGGTATCTGTGGTCACAAAGTCTTTGAGACATCTACTCAGGACCTTCTGACTTTTAGAGTCTCCATTGAAAATTCAAGTGTAATTCTAGTAGGTCTGCCTTTGTATGCTATTTGGTCTTTTTCTCTTGCAGCTTTTTAATACTCTTTCTTTGTTCTGTATGTTTAGTACTTTGGTTATTGTATGGAGAGAGGACTTCGATTTGTCAATCTGTATGCTTCTTGTACCTTTATAGGCATCTCCTCCTTTCAGTTAGAAAATTTCTCTCGTTTCGATACCACAGTGCTAATTCTTCTTCCCATGCTGTGCTCCATATCCTATCTAACATTTACCGTACTTACTACATCCCATATTTATTTTATGAGACAGCCTTGGATGTCCTGAAGCTCACTCTGTAGACCAGGCTGGCCTCAAACTCAAAAATCCACCTGCATCTGCCTCACGAGTTCTGGGAGTAAAGGTGTGTGCCACCACCACTAAGTACACACTGTATTTCTAATAATTATACATATCATCTGGATGACATGGACTTAGCATCTTAATTTATTCAGCTTTTGTCTATATACAACTTCTTTAAGTATATACACCTGGAGTATGTTTTCCCCAAGGTCACATGTTGTGACTTTTAACCTTTCTAAGTGAATTAACAATTTCCTGAGATACTAACACACTTAATATAAAGTGACAAGTTCATGTGTCAACAAAAATAATGGTAAAGATATGAAAATAATTTGTTTCTTAGTCCTTTAAAAGAATCTGTTCTAATCTACATGGGAAGTAGAAAAAGGCAAGATCTCCTGAGTAAATTGGAAGCATGGGGATCATGAGAGAGGGTTGAAGAGGAGGGGGAGGACGGGAGAGGAGCAGAGAAAAATATATAGTACAACATAAACAATAAAAAAAAGAAATGCAGCCGGGCGGTGGTGGTGCACACCTTTAATCCCAGCACTCAGAAGGCAGAAGCAAGCAGATCTCTGTGAGTTCGAGAACAGCCTGGTCTACAAGAGCTAGTTCCAAAGCTACAGAGAAACTCTGTCTCAAAAAGCCAAAAAGGAAGAAAGGAAGAAAGAAAGAAAGAAAGAAAGAAAGAAAGAAAGAAAGAAAGAAAGAAATGCTTCATCTAAACTTGAAAATAAGAATCTGTTGCTTACAGCTTTGCTGTTTTTATATTTTCAAGATGATTTTGGTAATGGAGCTATAATTTCTTTCTTTGTAAATGAAACATAAATATCAACAAAAATGGTGATTTATGCACAAAGCCCCTACTATGGATCCACTCAGAACTCAATTTATATATACATATTTGATATATTGTCAAACGTTTTTATACAAACCTGCTTATATAGATTTTGGCAGCAAACTTAAAGTGTATGTACTGGCACATATGTACTTCTCAAAATAGATTTACTGAATAATTTTATTTTATGCTATTTTAAATTATTCCCTAGCAATTATAATTTAATTTCTCTCCTCCCTATCCTCATTTCAAACACCTCCACAGATCTATCCCCTCTTTCCTTCAAATTCATGCCCTTTCTAACTAATCATTGTTGCATACATATGTATATACGCATATATATTTTAAAATATAACCTATTCAGTCCATGAAATGCTACCTGTAGGTATGTTTTCAGGGCTGACTCTTTGGCCCTAGGGAAGGCCACCTCTCTTGTTCCCAGCTTTCCTCAGTTATCAATTGTTCTTTCTGTAAGACCATATGGTTTTAGTTTTTGAGGTTGTTGGGTTTTCTATTTGTTTTGTGGGAATTTCTTGGATGATTTCTTTTTTTCGTTCTTCATATACCAGATATATAGATAGCCAAGATTTTCTCCCATTCTGTGGGCTTCCCCTTCAGACAGTTAATTGTTTCTTTAACTATGTAGAAGGTTCTTAGTGTCATGAAATCCCACTTGTCAAAACTTGACCCTAGTTCTTGGGCAAATGGAGTCCTATTCAGGAAGTCTTTTCCTACACTTATATCAAGTAGATACTGCTGAAGATTTCTTCTACAGGTCCTGGAAGAAGCCTAAAGGTTGGCAGGGAGGGAGTGGTCAGAGCAGACTGGGGCACTAACTGTGGGACCCAGGAGAGATTGGTTGGGTTGAAAAAAAATGAGACCCAGTCTGTAGGAGAAGAACCTTATCATGTAGGCCCTGGCACAGGACACGGGGGTCTGGGTATGGAGTGGAGGCCATTCTAAGGGACCTGTGGGTGAATTCAGAATGCTACTCTTTTTTTAACCTAAATTTTGAACTGAGATCTCTGGCTTTTTAAAAATGTTGATTCTTTATGTGTAACACTTTGTACTGCCTTAATATAAGAAAGCTATGAGTCCCAGAGTGAGACTGTTGCCCCTGAATACTGTTCCCTCTTCTACAAACATGCTGCTGGTGTGGGACTGGGATGTGATGCATGCTGTGTACTTATTAAAAGGTGACTCCCTTTCCAGTACTTCAGAAAAGTGGCGCTATGATGGAGGTGGGTCTTTTATCTTTTTTTTAATTAATTTATTTATTAAGGATTTCTGCCTCCTCCCCACAACCGCTTCCCATTTCCCTCCCCCTCCCCCGATCAAGTCCCCCTCCCTCATCTGCTCGAAGAGCAATCAGGGTTCCCTGACCTGTGGGAAGCCCAAGGACTGCCCACCTCTATCCAGGTCTCGTAAGGTGAGCATCCAAACTGCCTAGGCTCCCACAAAGCCAGTACGTGCAGTAGGATCAAAAAACCCACTGCGATTGTTCTTGAGATCTCAGTATTCCTCATTGTCCACTATGTTCAGCTAGTCCGGGTTTATCCCATGCTTTTTCAGACCTAGGCCAGCTGGCCTTGGTGAGTTCCCGATAGAACATCCCCATTGTCTCAGTGTGTGGGTGCACCCCTCGTGGTCCTGAGTTCCTTGCTCGTGCTCCGTCTCATTCTGCTCCTGATTTGGACCTTGAGATTTCTGTCCGGTGCTCCCATGTGGGTCTCTGTCTCTGTCTCCTTTCATCGCCTGATGAAGGTTAATATTCATGAGGATGCCTATGTGTTTGTCTTTGGATTCACCTTCTTATTTAGCTTCTCTAGGAACATGAATTATAAGCTCAATGTCCTTTATTTATGGCTAGAAACCAATTATGAGTGAGTACATCCCAAAGTATATGCTCAACTATGTTCATGGCAGCATTGTTTGTAATAGCCAGAACCTGGAAACAACCTAGATGCCCTTCAACGGAAGAATGGATGAAGAAAGTATGGAATATATACATATTAGAGTATTACTCAGCAGTAAAAAACAAGGACTTCCTGAATTTTGCATACAAATGGATGGAAATAGAAAACACTACCCTGAGTGAGGTAAGCCAGACCCAAAAAGTGGGTCTTTTATCTTATCTGTTGCTTTCATTGGTTAACTAATAAAGGAAACTGCTTGGCCCTCTGATAGGGTAGAATTTAGGTAGGTGGAGTAAACAGAACAGAATGCTGGGAGAAATAAACTGAGTTAGGGAGTCGCCATGATTCTCCCACTCCAGACAGACGCAGGTTAAGATCTTTCCTGGTAAGCCAGCTCCTGGTGCTACACAGAATATCAGAAATGGGTTAGATCAATATGTAAGAGCTAGCCAATAAGAGGCTGGAACTAATGGGCCAGGCAGTGTTCAAAAGAATACAGTTTCTGTGTAATTATTTCGGGGCATAAGCTAGCCATGCAGGCGGCCGGGTGCTGAGGCCGCAGCCCTGCCACTCCTATTACAACAGCGCTAGTCAGATTACAGCCTGAAACTCAGAGTCTCCCTCAAGACTGAAATCATCTTTGATACCCAGCAACTCGGACTTCCCTACTTTGGGTTTCTCCCTCTGAGTGAGAACATAAACTTCTCCTCTAAGTCTACCATAGCTGACCTCAGAACTCTGGCCTCTCTCTCTCTCTCTCTCTCTCTCTCTCTCTCTCTCTCTCTCTTTCTCTCGCTCTTGCTCTCGCTCTTGCTCTCGCTCTCGCTCTCTCTCGCTCTCTCTCTCTCTCTCTCTCTCACACACACACACATACACACACACACACACACACACACACACACACACACACAGGAGACTGTCTCTAAAGTTGCCCCCCTAATCTGCTGTAAAGATCAGTAGCCCAAATAGTTGCTCCCTGACCCTGGCTTTGCACTGAAGCAGAGCAACACAGCGTCATTGGAGCAGATGGATCACAAAAGCAACTGTTTGGAGAAAGGAATAAGATAATCTTTCAGAGTTAAGTACAAGTAAGTTCAAGCAAAAGAAAGTTAACCTGAAGAGTTCTCGTTTCTTGTACCTGAAGAAACTCTAGGAGTCATGGCTGCCGCACCTTCCCCTGCTTATAGGACCACTCGCTATCTGGTCCCTGTAAAGAGATCTCTGCACTCACTTTCTCACTAGAAGAGTGCATCTTTTGTAAAACATACAATGTCCAGTGTGTTCCAGTTTCACTTCCTTTTTGATAATATGCTGGAGATCAGTGAGATATATATATATATATACACATACATATTCATATATATGATTTATTAGTGTGATTAACAGGCTGTGATCCAAATAGTCCAACAATGTCTATCTCTTGGAAAGTCCAAGAATCCAAAAGTTCCTCAGTTCACGAGACTGGATGTCTCAGGTCATCTTCAGTATACACTGAACTCCCAAAGAAACAGGCTTCAATGCCAGTGAAGAAATGAACTTGCCAGCGAGAGTGTGCATAACGGTCAAAGAGTGTGTGCTTCCTTCTTCCATAGCCATTAGATGGCCAGCCACCAGGTGTGGCCCAGAGTTAAGGTGGCTCTTCCCACCTCAAGTGATCTGGATTTAGGGTGGGTCCTCCTCTCTCAGTTGATCTAATCAAGAAAAATCCCTCACAGGTGCACCAAGCAGCTTGGGTTTTAACTCCAGATGTACTCAAGTTAACCACCAAGCAGCTTGGGTTTTAACTCCAGATGTACTCAAGTTAACAACCAAGTGCAGCCATCACAAAAGACTTCCGTTAGCAATGCTGCTCGCTTTGGCGCGATATGCAGTTACTAACAATGGCAGAAGAGGGCTTTGTGCGCAGAATAGCAATTGCAACCCATTTGAAGCTGCTTGAAAGATAACATAAAATGACAGCAAATGTGCACTTTTAGATTGCACTTTGTTTACAGGTTTTAGGTCTGAAGTCATGTATAGCTCCTTTGCTCAGACAAAATACTTCATACAGTGTGCTCAACTAGAATTTGATAGCACCCGAACTTGTGTATAATTATGAAAATCAACACAATCTTTTATCTTTTTATATTTTTAAAAAATGTTTAATATAAAAAATGTTTAATATTCTAAAGTGTATAATGTTAGAAATAACTTACTGATGTGTTCAAATGAACAAGAACTTTTCATAGTATTTGGAAAGTCAGCTCTCTGTGAAAGCTACCACTAAGACAGGTAAAGGCATAAAGAGATAAGGTATAATCAATGCCCTTAATGAATTCATGGTCTCCTTCTCATAATTAAACAACACAAAAGAAGATGGTAGAAATCAATTTCAGAGTACAGATCTTCAGCTATGGGGAAATAACACTATCCTGACATGGGAAATTAATTATCTACCAGTTGTTCCTGAAATTCAATATGTAACACACCCAATATAGAAATGAGAACAAGATATATTCATCATCCAAACTGGGGACTGGCCTAAGCATGAAAAGAAAAAAATGCATGTTTAAGGTCATCACATAATAGAAATATGTGACAGAAAATAGAAAAATTTTTACCCAAACACTTATATAAAGTAATGGGCTCTAATTATAGAACACACTGATTTTTTTTTCTTATCAGTTACTTTCTTCTCCTCCTCCTTCTTTTGTGTTCCTGACAATATTGTGAATTTCCTCATAAACCTTTCAGAAACTATGCTTTAAGCAGCATAGAAATATGTGACAGAAAATAGAAAAATTTTTACCCAAACATTTATATAAAGTAATGGCCTCTGATTGTAGAACACACTGATTTTTTTTCTTATCAGTTACTTTCTTCTCCTCCTCCTTCTTTTGTGTTCCTGGCAATATTGTGAATTTCCTCATAAACCTTTCAGAAACTGTATTTTAAACAGCATTTAATAGCAACTTATAATCAAACTTATTCTAACATCAAAGAATAAGAATAAATAGCATTTATCTAGTGGTAGCACAAGTAATAAAAACTCAGAGTAGATATTGGGGCTCAACCTGAAGATAGATAGCAACTGGCTCTTACCTCTCTCTCAAAATGGGTGAGATTCTATCTCCACGAATCCTCAAATTCCACACCACACACTCCACACTCCAGTGAGCTCCTGTCTCTCTCTTCTCCTTTATATTCCTCTCTCCACCCAGCCATATCACTCCTGTCTCCACCTCCCTCATGCTAAGAAATTAAGGCATGTGGTCCCAAGTGCTGGATTACCTGTGTGTGAGCTCTGTTTCTTTTTTAGACGGATTCAATCTTGTGTAGCCCAGGGTGTGCTTGATCTCACAGAGATCCGTCTGCCTCTGTCTCCTGAGTCCTGAGATTAAAGGTGTCACCTCTGCCTGGCCTGTATGGTTGACTACTATGGATGCTTTGCTCTGTGATCTTCAGACAAGCTTTATTTATTAAAACACAAATAATATACCACTATATCTAACTTAAACAACCAGAACCAATATTAATTTTTAAAAGTCATTTTAAAGAAACACACTAAAGAGGGTATATTTAAGTATTAAGAAATGAAGCATTGGATTGGAGGGTTGTTGGGTTTTGGTTTGGTTATTTTTGCGGTGACTGAGAACAAATAGGTTTAAGTCTGATAGGTTTACCTTTATAAGTTATTTGACCTTTTTCCTTTGCAGCTCTTAATATTCTTTTTATTTATTTATTTATTTATTTATTTATTAAAGATTTCTGCCTCCTCCCCACCACCGCCTCCCATTTCCCTCCCGCTCCCCCGATCAAGTCCCCCTCCCTCGTCAGCCCGAAGAGCAATCAGGGTTCCCTGACCTGTGGGAAGTCCAAGGACCGCCCACCTCCATCCAGGTCTAGTAAGGTGAGCATCCAAACTGCCTAGGCTCCCACAAAGCCAGTACATGCAGTAGGATCATGTACTGTTCCTACTGTACATTGCCATTGTTCTTGAGATCTCAGTAGTCCTCATTGTCCACTATGTTCAGCGAGTCCGGTTTTATCCCATGCTTTTTCAGACCCAGGCCAGCTGGCCTTGGTGAGTTCCCAAAAGAACATCCCCATTGTCTCAGTGTGTGGGTGCACCCCTCGTGGTCCTGAGTTCCTTGCTCGTGCTCTCTCTCCTTCTGCTCCTGATTTGGACCTTGGGATTTCAGTCCAGTGCTCCAATGTGAGTCTCTGTCTCTGTCTCCTTTCATCGTCTGATGAAGGTTAATATCCAGGAGGATGCCTATGTGTTTTTCTTTGGGTTCACCTCCTTATTTAGCTTCTCTAGGATCACGAATTATAGGCTCAATGTCCTTTATTTATGGCTAGAAACCAATTATGAGTGAGTACATCCCATGTTCCTCTTTTTGGGTCTGGCTTACCTCACTCAGGATAGTGTTTTCTATTTCCATCCATTTGCATGCAAAATTCAAGAAACCACTTTGGAAAGTAGTGTTTCGGTTTCTCAGGAAATTCGGGATCAACCTACCCCTGGACCCAGCAATACCACTCCTGGGAATATACCCAAGAGAGGCCCTATCATACAACAAAAGTATATGCTCAACTATGTTCATAGCAGCATTGTTTGTAATAGCCAGAACCTGGAAACAACCTAGATGCTTTTCAATGGAAGAATGGATGAAGAAAGTATGGAATACATGCATATTAGAGTACTACTCAGCAGTAAAAAACAATTAATATTCTTTCTTTAATCTGTACGTTTTGTGTTTTGATTATTATATGGCGAGGGGATGGGGGTTTTTTGATCCAGTCTATTTGGTGTTCTGTATGCTTCTTGAATATTCATAGGAATATCTTTTTTTATGTTGGGAAATTTTTCTTCCATAATTTTGTTAAATATATTTTCTGGGCCTTTGAGCTGTAATTCTTCTCCTTCTTCTATCTCTATTATTCTTAGGTTTGGTCTTTTTATTGTGTCCCATATTTCCTGAATGTTTTGTGATGAAAATTTGTTGGATTTGCTGTTTTCTTTGATCAGTGCATTTATTTTCTCTATGGTGTCCTCAGAGTCTGAGATTCTTTCTTCTATCTCTTGTATTCTATTGGTTATACTTGTTTCTGTAGTCTCTGTTCATTGACCCAGACTTTCCATATCCAGCCGGCCCTCAGTTTGTGTTCTCTTCCTGGGTGGGGGTGGGGGAAGGGGAGAGGGGGAGAGAGAAGGGAAAAGGGAAAGACTGGAGAGTGCTTGGGGGAGGTGGAGATAGAGGAAGGGCGGATATGAGTAGGGAAGACGATATCTACATTAAGGGAGCCAAGGGGATGGCCCCAGCTAGGTCCTTGGGCAGCAGAGTAGAGGGTGCCTGAACTGGCTTTGCCCCACTATCACACTGTTGATTAACTTGAATATCACCATAGAATCTTCATCCAGCGACGGATGGAGATAGAGACAGAAACCCTCATCAGAGCAATGGACTGAGTCCCCAAGTTCCAATTGAAGAGCAGAAGGAGGGAGAAGATGAGCAAGGAAGTCTGGACCACAAGGGGTTTCCACCCACTGAGACAGTGTGCCTGTTCTAATGGGAGCTCACCAAATCCAGCTGGACCAGGACTGAATGAGCATGCGATCAAACTGAACTCTATGAATGCGACTGACAATGGGGGCTGACTGAGAAGCCATTGATAAAGGCACTGGGACTTGTTTCTACTGCATGTACTGGCTTTTTGGGATCCTAGTCTATTTGAATGCAAAGCTTCCTAGGCTTGGATGTGGGGGGGGGGGGGACTTGGACTTCCCACAGGGCAGGGTTCCCTGCCCTCTCTTAAGGAGGGAGGGGGAGGGAAGAGAGGGAGTGAGGGAGCAGGAGGGGAATGGGAGGAGGGGAGGAAATGTAAATTTTTGAATGGAAAAATAAAAAAACTACTAAGATAATAATATTAATACTTTAAAAAAAAAGAGAGAGAACAAATAGGTTTTAGCATCATAGACTGTCTTTTTCCTCCTAGGTGAGAAGAGTAGGTAACACTGTAGTCATTTGTCACATGCCTGTTATATGCATCATCAGGACCCCTAGATTCAGCAAACCAACAGTTTCGATCACTGACACTGAATTTCTTTTCTTATTTTTTTTTTCTTTTCTATTTTGGTTTTTTTGAGACAGAGTTTCTCTGTGTAACTAGCCTAGGTGTCCTGAAACTAGCTCTTGTAGGCCAAACTTGCCTCAAACTCACAGAGATCCATCTACCTCTGCCTCCTGAGAGTTGGGATTAAAGGTGTGTGTCATCACTGTCTGGCCGACAAGGATTTTTATGAAAGACAATGTGTAGAAAACAGTGACTTCTAGATGGAGGCATGAAGTCAGTTTGTAGGTGTGGTAGCCATGTACACTGCATTGACTTTTCCTATTGGGGAAATCTCAAGAATACTCAAGGCCCTGCTTCAATTACCTTGAAGGACTTAAAGGTAAAACTCAGTGCTTCCCATTTAAAGAATTCTGCTTCAAATCTGTCACATCAGTTCCTGTCTGGGCTCCCAGCTTACTTCTTTGTCCAACAAATTGTGAACTTGCTACTTGTTAGCCAGTGCAATCTGATGATGAAATGCCTTAAAATAAATCTAAGTTCTCTGGTTGAGAATCTATGACACTTTTCCAACCTCCAGGATTCTCCACAACTACATGGAAGTAGTCCTTAATGTCCAAGAAGCAAGGCTCCTGCACCTTCCTAAGTATCTGTGGACTTAACTATGCTCTTGATTCTATTATCTTTATATAAGAAATGGTGTCAATAGCTTGGCTGATAGATCTTTGAATATATCACATTAAACACGAAGATAATATGCTTTCTTATCTCTAGGTGAATTTCAGAGTATTTCCATAGCCCTCACAATGATGTTTTAAATTACGTTTATGTTTTACTGAAGTTGACATTTGACATTTGATATCTCAAGGTTTGATCCTGATCTTCCTTTGATAAAAATTCAAGCCTTTTTTCTAAATTTAAAGAATCTCCTAAAAACTGGTATCTAGTAGTTATATTCATATTCTTGTGTGTAACATATAAGTAATCTTCAGAGTATTGAATGAAAGAAATGTTTACATTTTGGTACGCTCTTATGTGAATAATTAATATAACATACATTATTTGCTAAAACAGTTATTTTCTCTCAGCAGAGTAGAAAAGACATAATATTAAAATAAATGGTAGGTGAAACTTACAGTTTGGTATACAAGTAAATGAATAAAAATGTTAAATAGGAGCATCTGAAAAAATCATAAGTAATAAATTCATTCCCTCTTTGCAGTTTTATGCTTGTTTCTTGTAAATCAGTTAGTTACTGATAAGTTTGATTTATCAGGAACTTGATATTACATCCTTAAGACCTCAGCATATTCTGATTGTTATCTGTGATGAAAATATGCATACAGTCTAATCAACATTTAATGGATGTTGCTAAGAGTTTCAAATGTATTATTTTCTTTAACAATTCAGCATAGATCCATTCCCCTCTCTCCCGGAATAATTTATAACACAAAGGTTCGATCATTCTCACGGGATCATCGAGTAACAGGATAAATTCAGTCTGGGTGTTTGGGACCCAAACTATAAAATTATGATGCTTAAGCTATAAATCAACTCTGTAAAAAAAAACAAAAGAACAAATTAGGGAAATAAGGCAACAGACAATGCAACCCCAAAAGACTAAAATTCAGACATTCAATATTATATAACCAAGAAAAAATATGTCTACTTAGAGTATTAGTTACTTTTTTTTCATGTTGTGCTAAAGCACAACAACTTATAGAAAAGGCAGTTTATAGCTATAAAAAAAGGTTTACTTGAGCTTATGGGTCCAAAGCAATAAGATTCTACTATGGGGGTTTAGAGGCAAGTGCAGGCATAGAAACAAGAGAGTAAGTTGAGAGTGCATATCTTCAAATGCAAGGAAGAAGAAAGGAGATCAAACTAGAAGCAAGATGAGGTTACATTTTCTCAAAGCCCACTCGTAATGAAATATTTTCTCCACCAAGGCTACACCTCCGAAGCCTCCTCAAACAACATCACCAACTGGGAACCAAGTGTTCGAATACCAGACTCTATGGGGGGCATTTCTCATTCAGACCTCTACACATAGACACAATCTGTTCTTCCATTAATGAAAGGAAGGAAGGAAGGAAGGAAGGAAGGAAGGAAGGAAGGAAGGAAGGAAGGAAGGAAAGAAGGAAAGAAGGAAATAAGAGCGAAAGGGGGGAGCCAAAGACCACCTAACAAAACCCAATAGCAAACATGAGAAACCTTTTGAGTTATTGTTCAGGGCTGTCCAGGGGACTCCAGAAACATACAGCCTACTGCTGCTGCCTTTGATTGCCCTCAAAGGTGGAAGGAAAGTCTCTATTGCTAAAGACAGCAAGCACTTCAGGAACAAGTCCCAGAAACCCCTTATCTGAAACTGACCCAAATGCTCCCTCCCTGACTAACTTTCACAGCACCAGAAGGCACCATGCAAGTTCGGAAGGAGGAAGGCAACCAACAGTCCTACCCGGTTACAATGCCTATGAACCACACCAACAGCCATCATGGGAAGATAACCCTAAGGATTCGAAAGTGGCGTGCTTACCTTGGTGGTAGCCAACAGCTCTCTAATTGGACTTACAGCCCTCTTCAGCAAGAGGGAGACAATGTCTGGTGCTGTAACACTAGCCAACAAACATTGCATAAATTCTCATCAAAATGACTACCCAGATGTGAACTGAACAAGGATGACCAAGGAGCATAGCAAAGCAAATGTGGGAAAGGCCAGTAGGTATCAGCTGTGCACAAAGACCCACAGGCAACAGAAGAGAGCTGGAAGCGGAAGTGGTCCTCCCCAGGGAAGAGCACACTGAATGGTTTTCCAGGGTCAAGCACTCAGTCCTGATAACATACATACATGTAACATTATATGAACTGAGCAGCCTGTATTTAGGAAGATAGATGTATATACTTTTACTGCATATATGCATGCAGTAGAAATTAGTGAAAAAGAAGCCGTGAATTTGAAGCAGAGCAGGAAGGAATGTATGGGAGGAAAGGGAAAAGAGAAATGTTTTAATTACATTATAATCTGGAAAAAAAGACTTATAGGGAGCAATTATCTGTATCAGTTACTGATTCATTCATAGTCTCTAGTCCTAAGCTTGCATATAGTACTCAATAGCTACTTCTGAGCTAATTGTTAAAACGTAAATGAAATGTAAATATCTAAAGAGTTGGAAGGGTCATCACTAACAGATAAAAGGCATGACACTTTCTTCCACCTATTCTACCTAGACAGCTACCTGTCAGTCTGATGATCTATGGCAATGATATGCAGAAAAGAGGTGCATATGGACAGACACTTCCTCACATTGCATATTTGCTGCCTTTATACATCCGTGCTAATTTTCTAATTTAGATAGGTCTAAGATGCTTATATATGGCAATGCATTATGATTTAAAAAAATCTCTTATTCCAAAGA
Organism: Microtus pennsylvanicus; assembly: GCF_037038515.1. Lineage (NCBI taxonomy): Eukaryota > Metazoa > Chordata > Mammalia > Rodentia > Cricetidae > Microtus > Microtus pennsylvanicus. Next base: position 50,733,408 of record NC_134582.1, on the reverse strand, counting down.
GACTAGGACTTTAGCTGGAGCTCACAGCAAAATTAATAATATATTTTCAGGTCACTTAAAACTGATCCTAGCCGGGTGATGGTGGCGCACGCCTTTAATCCCAGCACTCGGGAGGCAGAGGCAGGCGGATCTCTGTGAGTTCGAGACCAGCCTGGTCTACAGAGCCACAGAGAAACCCTGTCTCGAAAAACCAAAAAAAAAAAAAAAAAATACAAAACTGTGATCCTACTGTGTGTTCAGCCTGGTTATTTAACCTGCGCTTAAGAGAACAACGCAACCATCAGTCTTTTTTACTTGGATTTCCCATGTTTGCCAACTTTTATACCCCAAGCTAATGCGAAGCTGTGATTTTTTTTCTTTATTTATTTTTTTATAAAAAGAGAACAAAGTGTCTTTTTTCATTATACATATCAATCCAAATTCCCACTTCCTCCCCTCCTCCCATTCCCTCCACTTAACCCCCACCCACCCCACCACTCCACAGAGAGGGTAAGGCACATTGCTTTAGGGATGGCCCAAGGCCCTCCCTACTATATCGAGGCTGAGCAACGGATCTATCCAAAGAGAATAGGTTTCCAAAAAGTCAGTAGGGATAAATCCTGGTGCCACTGCCAGTGACACCTTAGTCTGCCCCAGCCATACAACTGTCACCCACATTCAGAGGGACTAGTTTGGACCTATGCTTGTTCCTTCCCTGTCCGGCTGAAGTTGATGAGCTCCCCCATTAGCTCAAGTAGACTGTTTCAGTGGGTGTCCCCATCATGATCTTGACCTCTTTGCTCATATTCTCACTTCTCCCACTCTTCAACTGAATTTTGGGAGCTCAGACAAGAGCTCCACTGCAGATCTCTGCCTCTGCTTCCATCAGTTGCTGGATGAAGGTTCAGAGTTGTTTTGCTCATTAAATCTCATTACAGAATTCCACAATAGAAAGAGTTTAGCACAGTGCGTGAAGGTCATATTCACTCTTTCTATAAGAATACATACTCTTGCTTCTTCTTCTGGAAAACACCAAATGGCGGATGACGCTGGTGCAGCGGGAGGGCCCGGAGGACCCGGGGGCCCAGGATTAGGAGGCCTTGGCGGCTTCCGCGGAGGATTCAGCAGCGGTCTGAGGGGCCGCAGCCGTGGTCGAGGCCGTGGCAGAGGCCAAGGCCGCAGGGCTCGCGGAGGTAAAACTGAAGACAAGGAGTGGATTCCCGTCACCAAGCTGGGCCGCCTGGTTAAGGACATGAAGATCAAGTCCCTAGAGGAGATCTACCTGTTCTCCCTGCCCATTAAGGAATCTGAGATTATTGACTTTTTCCTGGGAGCTTTCCTAAAGGATGAGGTTCTGAAGATCATGCCCGTGCAGAAGCAGACGAGAGCAGGCCAGCAGACCAGGTTCAAGGCTTTCGTCGCTATTGGGGACTACAATGGTCACGTAGGTCTCGGTGTCAAGTGCTCCAAGGAGGTAGCCACTGCCATCCGAGGGGCCATCATCTTGGCCAAGCTTTCCATTGTCCCTGTGCGGAGAGGCTACTGGGGGAACAAGATTGGCAAGCCCCACACTGTTTCTTGCAAAGTGACAGGTCGCTGTGGTTCTGTGCTGGTGCGCCTCATCCCTGCCCCCAGAGGCACTGGCATAGTCTCTGCTCCTGTGCCCAAGAAGCTACTGATGATGGCTGGCATTGATGACTGCTACACATCAGCCAGGGGCTGCACTCCCACCCTGGGCAACTTTGCCAAGGCCACCTTTGATGCCATCTCTAAGACCTACAGCTACCTGACCCCCGACCTCTGGAAAGAGACTGTTTTCACCAAGTCTCCTTATCAGGAATTCACTGACCATCTTGTGAAAACCCACACCAGAGTCTCTGTTCAGAGGACCCAGGCTCCAGCTGTGGCCACCACATAAGGGTTTTTATACAAGGAAAATAAAAGTGAATTAAGTCTGTTAAAAAAAAAAGAATACATACTCTTATTAAAATATTAATACTATTTTAAAGGCATATAAATGCTCCAAACAGGATTAGCTGTAATAACTATAATATAATCAATATCATTATGTTAGTTTTGAGATATAACAGTGTATGGATCAAACATATTAGTGGTTATCTGAATCAACAGGCACACACCAGCTTCACATTAAGAAATAAAAGCCTCTTGGAGTCGTTTAACAAAGAGTAAATTCTCTACTTCATGCTTCTTGTGTCTTCCATTCAGTGTGTGGTATGACTCTGAATCTGGGCCTGCCTGCCTGTTTCTGCTGAATGTGTCCCTGTGTCTGTGTGTGTTTGTGACTTCTGTCTGTGTGTGTCTGCACCTAACCAAAGGGTTCCACCTTGTCTTTATTGTTTGCCTTGAGTATGTCCGTACCTAACAGAGGACTTCACTCTGTCTTTATTGTTCTGCCTTGTGTATGTCCGTGCCTAACAAAGGGCTTCACTCTGTCTTTATTGTTCTGCCTATGTGTGTCTGCACCTAACATAGGGCTTTATTCTATCTTCGTTGAGCAACATAGAAAAGCATCACATGGGGAAGGAATGAGGAGTACTTTACAGAAATATTTTAGAGTTTTACAAGGGATTAAGCATTTACTCTGACTGACCCAGATAAACAGTACTACAAACATCTTTGCTCATCATCCAATAACTATGGGTGTTGCTTTTTAACATTTATGGTGGCTATTCATTTTAGACAACTTGTTTCAACTTCTGTGTTTGCTACTTTCAGCAAATGACATTGTTCTAGACCAGGAGAATGAAAGACTATATAACAAGATTACAGCTGTGCATTAGCTTGGGTTGTAAAAGTCGGTTACCCAGGAAACCCAAGGAAAGTAAGACTGGTTCCTGCATTGTTCTCTTAAAAGAAAGTTAAACAAAAAAAAATCACATACCTGATGCCTACACTTCTGCATATACATTGACAAAATACTCTTGATTACCATAAAGATGACAATTTTCACAGTCTCCAAGCATATTTAATGACTGAGCCGCAGTTGGTACATTTATATGCGATACAGGTATGGTACAACCCTAGTAAAGAATCATCAACTACATATGTCTTATTCAAACCATACCTCACTGAGGGATAATGAAATTCATGAAGAAATCCATCACTCATACACACTGAGAATCCAAATCTTCTTTCAAAGAGAGTATGCCGTTCTAAGCCTTAAAGCTGTAGAGACAAGGCACCATTTACTAACAATTGAAAGAAGAGACTAATAACAATTACTTATCTGTTGGGTTTCTTATCAACCCACTCAATTGGTCTTAATCCAATGTTACTGCCATGTCCAACTGTTCCAATGTTCTCTAAAGCCACTATCCTACTTAGGAATATCCCCCATTCAAACTATCTCCTCCATTAAAAAGCATGATCTCCTTGTTTTTCCATAATTCGACATTATTTTAGACTGTTCCCCTTCCCCACCACCAAGTAATGAGATACTACTACACAGTCCATGCTATAGCTGCGGTTCTGCTCAGATGCTCACCATCTCTGCATTTTTTTCAGTCATAATAAGAACATACCTGAGGCTTCTTATAAAAAGACTTACGAGGGAAAAAAAAAGGTTTGCATTGGTTTCCATATCGGGGAGCTCTGATGTTTTGAATCCTTGGCAGGCAGTACATCTTGTCTGGTGTGTATAGTAGAGGAAGTTAATCATATCATGAACTAGGAAGCCATAAAAAGACAAAGTGACCAAGATCCCATTCACTTTCTAGGATACAACCCCAGTGACCCAGGGTCTGCTAACTAAAGTTTCCACAACTTTCCAATGGCAATACAATGAGGACAATTTTAAAACAGACTGGAGATATTCAGTATATAAACTATAGCTGTATCTTACTCAAGTTACTGAAACAATGGTTGCTGACACTCTTTTGTCTCTCCTCTACAATACTTTTCTTTCATCTGCACTCCAATTTATCTTCATAGATCACAGGTCAGATAGCATCTGTTCCCCTTTTAAAAGATGCCAATAGGCTTTGTTTTCCATAGCATAAAGCTTAAACACTCTAGTATTGATCAAATATTATACCTTGTATTTTAAGCCTATGTAGTTGAAATAGCTTCAAATTCCTTTTTTCCCCATTCCATACAAAGAAAAGCAAACTTTCAGCTTTCAGGTATCTTTTTTATGTACTTCTTTTAAACAAAGTCATAAGGAGTTTAGAACAAGGACATTCAAATAGTATAGTCAATTATCAGTCTCTATATGAATAGTCAAATGTTAACAATATGCCAATCAATTACTTATTGCATATTTGCACACAGATTTAACATTCAGAAAGGAAATAACCTCTATCTGCCTGTAAGGAGGAAGCAAGAAAAAAAAATAAGAGGTGAACATGTGTTCTAAAATTTGGGCTTTTCTAGTATCCAAAACTTGAACAAATCACAAAGTGATTAGAATGCACACCACACTTCTGACCACAGGAGAATGAGACAAGAAGCAATAGATGAGAGGATTGAAGAAAATCATACAGATGTCAGAGGGAAAGTTTCCTGACTTCTCTCTGAGTTCAGTGACTGAGTCTGTGAAATCAACTGAAGGTAAGCAAACCGACAAGGGAAGGGACTTGCTCTGTGTATGGAGTCAGGCCATGGAGGAGAAGTGAGCATCTCAAACTTCAGGCAACTGCAAACTTTGCACCCATTCATAAAGGAGAAGGAAGATGACATATGTAGAGTTTGGGGGGCATTAAATGAGTTTTAAGAAGCTAGGCAGTACTTTGGAAATAGGTATGGCAGTTTCTCAGAAAACTGGGAATCAATCTCAAGATCTACCTATACATGTTTTGGGCATATACCCATATGCTCAATAAAACCTCAAGGACACTTGCTCAACTATGTTCATAGCAGAGTTATTCATAATAGCCAGAACCTGGAAACAACCCAGATGCCTCTCAACCAAAGAATGGATAAAGAAAATGTAGTGCATTTACACAATGGAGTATTACGTGGCAGTAAAAAACAATGACATCAAATTTGCAGGCAAATGGATAGAACTAGAAAAAAATCATCCTGAGAGAGGTACCCAGACCCAGAAAGACAAGCATGGTGTGCACTCACTTGTAAGTGGATATTGGCTGTGTACGACTTTAAGACAATTCTGAAGCCATTTCTGACTATTCTGAATCCTCTCAGCCTCTGTGCCATAGTGCTTCCCCTCCTCCCCTGGGAACCAAGGACCTAACAGCTACATATGCACGTACTCAGTTCCTGAACAATTACCCATATACGTATGTTTTGATTCAGTCCCCTGGGAAACGGGGTCAAAATGACCTCTTACCTCATCTGATCTGACAACAGCTCTCCAGCCAATTATTGGTAATAGCCCTTTCAAATAAGCCAATCATAATAGTCAAAGAAAAACCCTTCTTGCTTCTGTGGACTTCTCCTTTAAAAGTAGCCTGTTCCAGCTATTCGAGGTCTCTCGGCTTCCCGAATGCTGAGGGACCCTGTCATGACAGAATTAATAAAATCCTCATGCTTTTGTATTAGCTGTGGTGTGTGAGGTGGTCTCTGGGGGCAACTCCTCCTCGGTGTTTGGACGCTAGAGTCCAACAGCTGAAAAGTAAAAGATAACCAGGCTATAATCCACAGCCCCAGAAAAGCTCGGTAACAAGGAGTGCCCAAAGAGAGTTGCATGGATGATGAGACTTCCTGAATAAACTGGGGGGGGGGGACATAACGGATCAGGTTGGGTGGGTTTGGCTGGGATGAATGGGGAGAATAATGAAAGAGATATCTCTATGAGGGGTGGTCCCATTTGAGGATTAGGGAGAAACCTGGTGCCAGGAAAACTCCCAGGTATCCACAAGAATGACCCCAGTTAAGACTCCTAGCAATAGCATTGAGGGTGCCTAAACTGGCCTTCTCCTGTAATCAGATTGGTGACTATCTTAATTGTCATCAGAGAGTATTCATCCAGTAACTGATGGAAGCAGGTGCAGAGATCCACAGCCAAGCACTGGGCCAAGCTCCAGAAATTTTGTTGAAGAGAGAAAGGAAAGATGGTACAAGCCAGGGGTATCAGGGTCATGACAGGGAACCCACAGAGTCAGCTGAACTGAGCTCCTAGGAGCTCACCGACTCTGGACCAACAACTAGGAAGCCTGTCTGGGACCAGCCTAGGCCTTCTGCATATGGTGACAGTTGTGTAGCTTGATCTTCCATGGGGTCCTAGCAGTGGAATCAGAACCTGTTCCTGGTGCTTGAACTGGACTTTGGGGAACCCAATCCCCAATCTGGGTTGCCTTACCCAACCCTGATGCAGAGAAAGGAGTTTGATCCTGCCTTAAGTTGTTGTGCCATGCCATGTTGACTCCCATGGGAGGTCTGCCCCTTTCTGAATGGCAATTGAAGAGAAGAGGATGGGGATAAGGAATAAGAACAGAAGTGTAGGGAGGGAATAGGAGGAGAGAAGGGAGGGAAAACTGTAGTCGGTAGGTAAATTAAATGAAAAATTTAATTTAAAAAAATTTTAATTAAAAAAACTGGGCAGTGGTGGCGGACACCATTAATCCCAGCACTTGGGAGACACAGTCAGGCAGATCTCTGTGAGTTCAAGGCCAGCCTGATCTACAAGATGAGTTACATAGGAAGACCCTCTGCTCTTTCTCCTATGAGAGAAATAAATCTTTCTTTGTTGCTGAGATTTTGTTTTGTTTTCTTTTTTTTTTCGAGACGGTTTCTCTGTAACTTCAGTGCCTGTCCTGTAACTCCCTCTGTAGACCAGGCTAGCCTCGAACTCACAGAGATCCACCGGCCTTTGCCTCCCAAGTGCTGGGATTAAAGGCATGTGCCACCTCCGGCCCGGCTGTTGCTGAAATTCTTATGGAGAGATTTAAGACATATAATTTGTTAGTCGTTCTACAGGTAGACAAAAATGTTCAGAGGAAATGATGCCTCCGTTGCTGCTCACCAATGTCCCAAGTTTGAAGTAATTAGCATTCCGAAGTGGAAAGTGAGAAAGCACGGCCTGGACTTTTCCGTGGGTATCCGTGTTCTCTTCTGCCATCTTCGGGACTGCCACACACTTGGCTATATACTGTGTTTAGTTCCTAGAGGTTTCATGTTGCAAAGAAGAAAATAATGTTCCTCTAAAGAGATGAGTCCATAGCGTATCAGTCAGAACATGTAGCATATGGGATCCAGGGTTTCAGAATTCCATGGTGACGACTTGAATGGAGACCACAAATGCAGACATTGGAGTCCCTGCAATGAGAGGTGATGCCAAATCCTAGGGCCACTGCACAAGAGTGAGACAGTCATTACTTATTTCATACCTCAATTCTATAAATGTTTTGTCAATAAATTTGCTGATAGTAACTGGGTGAGCTGCAATTTAGTTCTGTTCTGGCAACAGGTACATTGCTGATCTCACTTCAGATGATGTGTGTCACGTGTCTCCATAGTGACCTGCCCTTCTGACCAAGGATTCCAGAGCTCTGTAGCCTTCTCAGGCTTGACAATTTTGTAGGATAACTTATAGAACTCTTAAGTATAGGGCAAGATCTAGAAAGTTTCAAAACACACATATTTTTTTACCTTATTCTGAAGAGTCAGCATGCATTAAATCCCAGTACATTAGTTATTTACCAAATAACTGTGAAGCACCACCAAACATGGATGTCCATAATTCTTCCTGGACTTCTTCCACCTTCAGCCGTTACACTTTCACTCTGGGAGTGTGACTGCTCTGTCAAGAAACTAAAAGAATAAATTAAAATGACCAAGTAGTGAAATAGCTTACCTGAGCTAATGGGAGCTCACCAGCTCCGGTCTGAGAGCAAGGGAATCAGCATAGGACCAAACTAGGCCCTCTGAGTGTGGGTGACAGTTGTATGGCTGGGCCAGACTGCGGGGCCACTGGCAAGGATTTATCCCCACTGCTTGTTCTGGCTTTTTGAAACCCATTCTCTTTGGAGGGATACTTTGCTTAGCCTAGATAAAGTGGGGAAGGCCTCGGTCCTGCCTCAAAGCAATGTGCTAGACTTTGTTAATTCCCCATGGGAAGCCTTACCTTCTCTGAGGAGTGGAGTGAGGGTACAGGAAGAGGGCAGGGAATGGGAACTGGATTTGGCATGTAAAATGAAAGATAGCTTTGTTTTGTTTATTTTTAAATAAAGTGGATTAGGACACTTAAAATGAAATTGGGAGGTCTAGGGAGTCAGATTGGGCAAATGTGTAGCTGAACCTCTGCCCAGAATGATAAGTACAAAGTGGCCTTAGACATCACTAACTTTACCAACCTTTACTATGTAGAACTCGATTTCCCACAGTCTAGTTATTGAGAGAGCACCTAATACTTTGCTTGAGAACCATTTAACCCTCACAGCCTTGACAATAATTCACAGGAAATGGTGTAACTGTGAGCGCCTTTCTTAGCAGCTGTCATTCTGTAAAAATCTTACAATGCATTTTCAAGATTGTTTGAAGCTGTGGGGTTTGTTTGTTTGTTTGTTTTTAGACCGTAGAGTTCAAATTCATGGAGTTTTCACTCTCTTCAACTAGACTGATTTTCTCCATCAACAGTACTAAATTTCCAGACTTATAATCACATAGTATGTTTTTCTGGTGACCAATTGTCAGCCTGAGGCTATTAGGGAATGCGTTTGTCATGTTATTAGCACAAAGTGTATTCGTCCCACCAGAGAACTTCAGGTTTGGGAAGTTCTGCACCAGGAATTCTCGGGGATGATGAACAAGCACATATTTTGTTGTACCACGCCATCCGTCATGGGTTCATTATGCCATTAAATTCTGAACTGCCTTAAATAACGGGTTTCTTAACTTACATAACATTCGTCTTCTTTTATCCAGCTTTATCTATTGTTAACATTCAGTCTTATTTGCTTGCTGCATTTCCTCTTCATATGAATTCTTATCCCCAACCACATTGTTTGAACTGTTTGAGAGCACAAACCATGAAATATGTGCACTACTCTTAGGGCTGCCATGAAATGCATGCTTATCACATTTTACTCCTTATCCACACACTTGTTCACACCTATTCTATCAAGTATTTTATTTCTATTTTGTATTGTCAGTATTTGCATCAGTTGCTTGGGTGTTGATCTGATTAAACACCATGACCAAATACAACTTGAAGAAGGAAGAGTTTATTTGAGTCTCCAAGTTCCAGGGTAAGAGTCCACAATGGTTGGGGAGGCAGTCAGCCAAAGCAAGAAACAGAGAACATCCTTCGATCAAAGACAGCAAACCAGAAGTTGCAGAAGGCTAGAAACTCCTCAAGTTCACTCCCAATGAGATACTTCCTCTGTCAAGGCAGCACCTCCTCACAACCTCCTCAAACAGCATCACAAACAGTCGGGGGTCAAGTGTTCAAAACTGTGAGCCTGGAGGGAGGGGTGTGCACGGCAGGGAGGATTTCTATTCAAACCATCAAATCACCACAGTAGTTATTTTCATTCAATGGGCAAAGACATCAATATTTTATATATAAAGCCTCAGTCCCACTATTAATTAATTGCACCTGAACTCTTCATAAGAGCCAATAATCTCTAGAACATTGCCACATTATTCCAACTGCCTGGAGATTCCACAGAACCTTTTTAGGGCACAGCTTTCCTCCTTCCTGGGGATCCTCTCAACCCTCCTTTCCCATTCCTTGGCATCAGCCACAGAATCCTAGAAATGCTGTCTACCTGGAGCCTACCTCAGTGGACACTCATAATGGGGACTCAGGCAGGTGACTGACACCGTCTTCCCCATCATGATTTCTCTGTTCTCACCATTAGCCAGTACGGCCTGCATTCGATGCCCTCCTCCACCTCATCTCCATCCCCTGGAGACTCCAACTTTTGGTTTAGGCTCAGGGTTCCCATGGCCCTCTCATCCCTGTCTCTCCAGATTGTTCTTTGTCTCCCTTCAACACACTTACAGGGGTCCTTCCTCCTGCCATAGCTCCAACTCCCAGGGGACCCTGCCTCTTGGTGTGGACAGCATCCCCTTAGCTCTTTCCTGAAGTCCCTTTTGATTTTCTCTCCTAACCCAGCTCTATTTTTCTCTGCCACCCACTGACATATAGAAGCACTGTCTACCACGCCACCACACTTACCTAAGATCCAGAGAAAGTAACAAAGTAAAAGTGTCCTAACCAACAAAAGTCCAGGACCAGATGCTTTCAGATCAGATCCACAAGACCTTCAAAGAAGAGTTAACATCAACACTCCTAAAATTATTCCTCAAAATATAACCTAGTTATTTTTACAAACATTGCCTGATTCACCTAGGTGGCGGTGGCACACGCCTTTAATCTCAGAACTTGGGAGGCAGAAGCAGGTGTATCTCTGTGAGTTCAAAGCCAGTCTGAGCTACAGACTAAGTCAGGCTCCAAAGCTACACAGAGAAATGATGTGGGAGTGTCATATATCAATCTGTTGATTTTATTGGCTAAGCAATAAAGGAACTGCCTCGGCCCATTTCATTGGTTAGAAGATAGGTGGGAGGAGTAGACAGAACAGAATGCCAGGAGGAAGAGGAAGTGAGGTCAGACCCGACAGCTCTCCTCTCAGGAGCAGATGCCTTCAGGAGAGACGCCATGCTACCTGCTCCAGGGAAGACGCACGCTATGAAGCTCCCACCCAGGATGGACTTAGGCTAGAATCTTCCCGGTAAGCGCACCTAGGGGCGCTACACAGATGATTAGAAATGGGCTAAATTAATATGTGAGAATTAGCCAGTAAGGGCTAGAGCTAAAGGCCAAGCAGTGTTTAAATGAATACAGTGTCTGTGTAATTATTTCGGGGCATAAGCTAGCCGGGCAGGCGGCTGGGGGTTTTGGGGACGCAGCCCCGCCGCCGCTCCTTATTACTACAAAATGGCGCCCAACGTGGGGCTCGAACCCACGACCCTGAGATTAAGAGTCTCATGCTCTACGTTTGGAGAGAAAAAACTGCGCCCATGTTCCCAAAAATTGTTTATAAATGTTCTTTTACATTTAAAGGGGGATATGATATAGACATGAATAATTTGCATTAGTATAGATTTTGCTTTATTGATAGAGATTTACGGTCAATTTTGTTATATGTATAAATGTTTCTGATGTAACTTTTACTTGATAACTGTTTTGTTATATGTAATTTTGCTATGTTAAGGTTAAAGCCTTCCTTTTTTTGTTTAAACAGAAAAAGGGGAAGTGATGTGGGAGTGTCATATATCAATCTGTTGATTTTATTGGCTAAGCAATAAAGGAACTGCCTCGGCCCATTTCATTGGTTAGAAGATAGGTGGGAGGAGTAGACAGAACAGAATGCCAGGAGGAAGAGGAAGTGAGGTCAGATCCGACAGCTCTCCTCTCGGGAGCAGATGCCTTCAGGAGAGACGCCATGCTACCTGCTCCAGGGAAGACGCACGCTATGAAGCTCCCACCCAGGATGGACTTAGGCTAGAATCTTCCCGGTAAGCGCACCTAGGGGCGCTACACAGATGATTAGAAATGGGCTAAATTAATATGTGAGAATTAGCCAGTAAGGGCTAGAGCTAAAGGCCAAGCAGTGTTTAAATGAATACAGTGTCTGTGTAATTATTTCGGGGCATAAGCTAGCCGGGCAGGCGGCTGGGGGTTTTGGGGACGCAGCCCCGCCGCCGCTCCTTATTACTACAGAGAAACCCTGTCTCGAAAAAATAATTTGCCTAATTCTTATCACAGTTACTATGATATCTAAACCTTACAAAGACCCCAAAAAGAAAGCAAATTAAAGACCTAATAACCACAGATGAAAAGTTTCCCAATAAAATACTTGCAAACTGTGTCCAAAAACTTATCATAAAGATAATCCACTACACTCAAGTCGGCTTCATACCAGAAGTGTAAGGATGGCTCAACATAAGTAAGTCAAAAAATTTAATCTGCCACTTAAACAGATTGAAAAACAAAAATACGTGATTTTATCACTAGATACAGAAAAGGCCTTCAATAATATCCAAGGTCACAACACAATAAAAGTCCTGGAGAGACTAGGGATACAAGGGACCTATCTCAATAAAATAAAGACAATATACAGCAAGTCCACACCCATCATCAACATAAATGGAAAGAAACTCAAAGCATTTCCACTAAAACCAGGAATAAGAACAAGATGTCCACTCTCTCCATATATATTCAATATAGTACTTGAAGTCTTAGCTAGAGCAACAAGACAGCTGAAGGAGAGTAAGAAAATACAAGTAGGAAGGGAAGAAGTCAGAGTATCTGAGTTGAAGATGATACGATTTTATAAATAAAAGACCCGAAACATTCCACCAGGAAACATGCACAGTTGATAAACACTTTCAGCAACGTAACAGGACATAAAATTACCCACCCTAAAAGTCAGTAACTTTTCTATACAAAATGACAGATGAAGAAAGGAATCAGGGAAATAATGTCTTTCACAACAGCCTCAAAAAAAAAAAGACTTATTATACAAGTAAAAGACTTGTATAATAAAAACTCTGTGACACTAAAAGAAAGAAATTAAATATGAAAAGATCTCCCATATTCATGGATCAGTAGAATTAATATAGTAAAATGACGATCCTACTGAACACAATCTACATATCTAATGCAATCCCCTTCAAAAATCCAAAAACTTCTTCACAGAAATTGAAAGGGCAAATGTAAGCTCTTGGAGGGAGTTTTGTTGGGCCAGGTGAGAAAAGTATGCTTTAAAATATGTATATTTATATACAAAATTACATGTATTGTAACTATTTGAGATAAATAGCCAATAGTATGCGTTCATGACTCTTTCAAACATCTTTATTATTATTTTGCCCTCCTCCCTACTTCTTCCTATTCTACCTCACTCTCCCTTCACTAAAGAGCCCTACATTTCCCCCACTTCCCAGATCAGATCACTTGTATCCTGGTTCTCTCCTTCCATCTTCCTCTCTATTTGCCTCCCTAAATATCAGTCCTCCCATTTATCAGCTCAGATAACTACTGACAATGGCCCTATCTTGCTTTCCTGGTTTCTGCAGTTGCTCCAGGCAAGTGCACATATCTGAAAATTTGGAGCTAGGAGCCTCCATGTGAGAGAACATGTGATGCTCATCATGTGGGATCTGGGTAACTTCACTCAATGCTATCTCGTCTAGTTCTATCCATTTTCCTGCAAAATTCGTAATTTCATTTTCTTTGCAGCTAAGTAATATTCCACAGTGTTTATGTATCACATTTTCAATATCCATTTGGATCATTTCCATTTCCTATCTATTATGAAAAGAAGATCAGAAATGAATGCACTGTACCTTAAGGGAGTTCAAACAGAATAACTACTTCATGTTCCAGTTTTTCCCAGCATGTATGAATGGCTTTTCGATGCTGGGGATTATGCCTTATTCACGTCTCATTTTACAAGTATCAGATTTTCAGCTTGTTAGAGATACTTGGAATGTGTGTGATAAAGAAATAAATGGTCTTACATTTAAGGACCACCTAGCCAGTACCAGTTTGAAAATAACATTGATTTTGTATTTATCTTATCTTCTTTCCAACTCACGTTATTAAATTGTGTATGTTAATAAAAAGGGAATGGCAATTCACTTGATCTAAATGGCCATATATAGAGATATGCATATTGTCTGCTTTTCTCCCAGAGACTATCACAAAACCCTGAGTCCACAGATGCCATTGACAAGTTCATAATGAGCCTTGGAATCCAAAATTATTTATCTGAAACTAATCAAAAGTCTAAAATTTAATAAAACCTATGGAGATTATGAGAGTCTTGGTTTTCTGGGTTCCATATAAATGATTTTTGAGCATGGCCAGGAAATGTCTAGCTTGTTGACAAAACATGCTAAGTCAAGACAAAGAGATTTCGAAAGGATTCCATAAACAGACATAACACATAAACAATGTTCTAGAAAGCTTTATCAACAGTGTGGGGTGATGATTCTTTGTGCATGTGTACAGAAGGGCACTCTGTACTCAGATGACCAAGAAATGGCTTTGGAAGAAAGAGGGTGGCTCTGGTCCCTGTTATAGAGTTCTTTTATTAGCTTTTAGAATGTAGGCTTTTTTTGTTTTCCTCTCTTTTACTTTACTTTGCACCCAGACTCATCAGAACAACTGCAAGATGGTGTAATTATTTTAATTGTGTGACTGCTATAAAACCATTAAAGCAATTTTAATTTTTACCAGTAAATAGGTTTTATTGCAAAGGTATATTGTTGCTTATAGCTATTCGATGTAATGGGTACTTAGAAGAGTATTTCAGTCTGGATTATTATGACTCCTTTTTCTACTGTATGCCCAGCCAAGTGTTAAAAATTTTGCCCACAGGATAGCGGAAAACATGCTAATAGGAGCAGTTAAAGATATGAATAATATCAACATCTTTTTATTATCTTCCAGGTGCCATTGGAACTGCCTAGAAAATTAAATGGTAATGACGCAGTTCCAGTTATTTGCTAATTGAAGTGTTTCCTGGGGAAGAACAGAGATATTTATTTCCAGACCTTGAAGGCTTCTGTACTGCATTACTGGGTGTGAAAAATAAACCAAGCAGCTACAGAATTTTCCAACCGGTGACTGATAATGCCAAGGTCTTCCAAGCATTCAGCACAGGCAGCTAACTTTTTATACAAATATAGATAGGCATAGCTCCCAGGCAGTTTCACAAGGACAGCCTAGTATTGTTGCTTTTTTTTTTCAACTTTCTTCATGCTCTTTGTTTCTCCTGTCCCTCCTCTCTGTCTCTCTGTTTTTATCTGGTAATTTTGCCTTCTCTCTGAGTCCCAGGCACACCTTCATCTACTCTCCACTTGTGAAGAGAGAATTTGACCCACCCACTGATCATAAATCTGCAGGTGTAGAAGCGTGACTGCCTGACAGAGTTCTTTATCATGCTTCCTGTTTATCCATATGTCTGATGAAAGCATTAAAAATGATTCTCCTCATCTTTTTGCTTCCTGATAGTTTCCCCTCATGTCTTTATGCAAATCTCTTACCCTGTAGCGTTTTTTTTTCCTTGCGCAATTCCTTTAAGGCCTGAGATGCCTAGGATGACATACCGTGCTTGTGTGGACTTAGCCTTCCTTCCTGCCTGCTCATCTATTTCAGGCATCTGAGTTTTTTAGAAAAACAGATCCATTGGGGTTATTTTTTATTTTGTGCCTCAATTCTGTAAGAAATAAGTCAGTGATGGGAAAATGAAAGGATAGGCTCTGCCTGACTCACAATGGTGAGTGAGAGCAGCCTTGGATGGTCTCAGTTTGGCGCCACAAAGCCCACAACTCAACATCTGAGCATACAGGAGAATTCGGCACACAGAGTCTGAGAAATCAAATTCCTTCACCAAGAGTAGGTAGTGCAGGATGGAAGATGCGAGGTTGCTGCTTTCTGTAACCTTCAAGCTCCAGGGGAGGTGGTAAAAGTTGACTGTTTCCTGTAATTCCACAAATAACAAGGTTTTTTGTTTTGAGGGTTTGTTTGTTTGTTTGTTTTGTTTTGTAGCCTTGGCACTGGATTAAAATCTTGATTTGAGAGTGAGGAATTTCTTTTATTCCAAATCCTTTATACAAAAACGTAATAGGAGGCATCCTTTACTGTCAGACTGCTTCCTACTGGTGCAGCGGGCAGGGCATTGTTTGGAAGTTTATATGTCTGGAGTGATGCGGCTGGAGTGATGCTAGTGATGTGGGAATCCCCTCTATTATGTGCTGTGAATATGTTTTATAACCATTGTTTAATAAAGAAGCTGCTTTGGCCTATGGCAGGGCAGAATAGAGTTAGGCAGGAAAACTAAACTGAATGCAGGGAGAAAGAAGGTGAAGTCAGGGAGGGAGATGCCACATAACTGCCGAAGAAGGATGCCCAGAACCTTACTGGTAGGCCACAGACTCATGCTAATGCAGAGATTAATAATAAACCTTTGAGTTTGCTGACCTGGTAGTAGCACTTAAGAAGATAGGCTTTGCACCATAGCCAATCACTAGAACTCTACCATAACATGCCCTGCCTGGCCCTGATCCACATGCTCCTCCCAAATCAAACCTAGCTTCTCCATCCAGGCAGATGTTGACTTCCTACTCCACGGGCTAGCCTAGTGATACTACTTGACCCGCCCATCCATGCCCTCTCCATAACCTACCAGATCTTGTCTAGATCCCACATCCACACCCTGCTCAGTCTGCCTACACTTGACTGCATCATGCGGCTAGCATCTAGGCTTTTGCCAGGATCTCTCCTGCCTGCCCTTTCACCTATAGACTGCTCCTACACTGTATCAAACCTTCCACCCAGCCACATCCTGCATATCCTTCTCTAGGGTCTAGACTTAGAACTGTCTGATTCTCTTCCTCCACACACCCTATCCAACCTCCAGATCTACCTACGCACCAGGCTTAGGACAGGATGCTCATCTGCTCACCAAGCCGGTCTTCCTGTCATCTGACTTTAGGACAGGATGCACATCTGCTCACCAACCCGGTCTTCCTGTCATCTGACTTTACTCCATTCAAGCCATTTCCAACCTCTAGATCCAATCACCTGCACCTCTCCTTTGTGCCCCAACCTGTTCTGTTCAATTAAGACATAAACAAAACAAGTCTACAATGGCTAGACTTATTTGCAATGGTGCAAATATGCAAACAGTATGAAAGCTCAAGCCAGCATCTCCCCTCTATCAGCCCTGAGATAATTTTGGGGAATTAGAATCACTTAGATAAATAGCAGAGCACAGATTTTTTTTTAAAAAAAATCATAAATTGTGTGTTAAAGAATTCAAGGTGTCTAAAGAAGACAGAAAGAAATGGCTCAATAAACTTAAGGAGAAAGAACACTAAGGAAAATAAAAGCCTAAGTGATGCCTAAGAGAACAAAAACGTAAGGCAGATAGACATGGTGAAGACAATCCAGGTCATTAGAACAGAATTCAATAAAGAGATAGAAACAAAGAACACACAAGATGAAATGAAGATGGAATTGAAAACCCAGACTATGAGGACTTGAAGATAGAATAGAGGCACTAGAAGGAACACGAAAAAAATTAAAACACAGGAAAGGAGCATACAAAAAATGTGGGATAGCATGAGAAAACCAAACTTTGTGGTGTGGGAGGTCCTTTAGTCTATGTGTTGTTTTATTGGTTAATGAATAAAGAAACTGGCTTGGCCTATAGCATGGGAGAAAGAAGGATGGAGTTGAATAGAAGCCATGCAGCCACACTGGAGACAGAAACTGGGAACTTTACCCAGTAAGCCACAGCCACGTGGTGATATACAGATTAATAAAAATGGGTCAAATTAATATGTAAGAGTTAGCCAATAAGAATGTGGAGCTAATGGGCCAAGCAGTGATTTAATTAATATAGTTCCTGTGTGATTATTTCAGGTCTAAGCTAGCCAAGTGGCTGGGAACAAACTTGCAGCTTCCCACTACAAATTGGCACCCAAGGTGGCAAACTCAAATCCACTAAAAACCTGAGAGAGCTTAAAAAGGAATTCTAGACACAAAAATACAGAGTTTAACACAGCTTCTTACTGTTTACTGGCAACGTGCTGCAGCTCTTTTAAGAGAGGTTTTCCTGACTCAGCTGTAGCAGAAAAAAAGCCACACCATTTTGAAATGCCAGCTTTCTGGGCCATGCTGTCGGTATGACCTCTGGTTCTTTCAAGAGACCAAGTATTTGAGTGAGGTTTGGGAGCAACATGCTATGACTTGCTTAGTGACAACATGGACTAGATTTGTGCCTAGAGATGGGGCACTGTGCATGGCTCTCAGAGATGGCAAGCAGCTCCACCATGCTGGGCTGGGTAGGGCAAGCAGGCACTTCCGTATTTCCCCTAGCAATGGCGCAGCTTAAGTTCATTAAGAGGGCTTAGCATTTTAAGAAACACTTCTGGTCAGAAAATAATTACAGATATGCAATAATAACAAATCCAAATGGAAAAGACCTCTAAATGGGTCATAGTGTTGGATAAATGTATGTAGGCTTGGGAGAAAAAAGAAAAGGAGTATAGAGACTTATAAAAAGTAAATGTTTTTAAAAAGTAAGGTCTTTAAAGAGACAGACTACAGACAGTCATAGATTAAAAGGAGTAAAGGAAAATAAGCCATGTAAAGATGGACTATACACAGTCAGTCTGGATTATGTATATTATTGTGTTTTCTTTGAATTTTTTGACTGTGAAGGAGCTTAGTACAGAGAGACATTTCATTGTATGGGCTGCTAAGCTAAACCAGCATCTATATTATAAAGGTATCTTGATTTCAGAATTTGGGTTTAAGGCTATATCACTTTGGAAAAGAGGTTCTTCTATTGTTTTCACAGAGAACCTGTGGATTCATTCCAGGCTAATATGGTTTGATAGACCACGAGCCCCCGAGATGTTGCTGTGAACACCCCTCAAAAAATTACTTTGCCCAATAAATAGCAGGAAGAAGTTTGGACAGAACTATTCCCAAATATAGTTTATAAATATTTGTTTACATTTAAAGGGGAATATGCTATAGAGATTTGCATTGGTATGAATCTCGGTTTATTGATACAAACTTAAGGTCAATTTTGTTATTTGTATATTTCTGCTCTTGATTAAGATATTGTGTTTGTGCAGCTCATTTAAAATGTAATATATAATTAAGAAATACATATTAATAGATAATCATCCATAATAGTCAAGCTTGTAATCATGGTAGTTAGATTTTCTAAAAAGTATTTCAGATAGACAGGTATTCTTTAAACCGTTCAAAGACTACAGAATATGGCATTTAAAATGTTTTAAGAAGTTAGGGCTTTTTATGACAGAGAAATGTCTGCTGCTCCTGGCAGCACCAGTTAATTCAAGAGGAAAATGGGCATCAAATAGGCTCCTTATGGAGTTTGCTAGCCATTTGGGCAAGAAACTGCTCTTGCCTGGACTGCTTAACTGGAGCAGGACCCACAGAGAGATAACTGCTGAATTTGCCTAAAGGTGAGATGATCCTTCAGGGTTCCTGCTTCATGAAAGAGTTTGCTAGACATTCTGCAGGACACAGAAAAAGTGACTGAAACTACCAATATAGGACAAACTGTCTTTGAAAATTCCTGCTTTGTGGAAAGTCTTCTGGATACTATGGGCCTGTGGGCTGAAGATGGATGCCCCAATGGTACAGAACTTTGGGTCACTGTTCAGGCAGTTAGATGTCTCTGTCGATTCTAGAGTTTTGGAAGTTGCTTACAATGTACTTCCTGTTTGTTTATGCAATATTACATCCTTCTGGAGTCTTTGATGGAGTTGAAGAATAGATATAGTTTTCCTTAGTTATGATAAATGATAAAGTAGATATAAATATTGTAACTGTAATTCTTACTTGATAACATCTGAAGCACTTAGAGGCCTGGTCAGAATTTATATTTTCGTAAGTCGAGGAAATAAATAAGATAGTCACAATCTCTTTATTATCTGTATCTTTATAACTTGCTGTAGAATTTCAAAAGCTCATAAAGGTCTGTAAATCTTTGTTTCTGGAAGAAGCCCTTGAGTGTGCTGTAAAATCAGGGACTTCTTTATTTTTATCTACTTACTTTATTCCCTAGTGGCAGAATCTGAGCCTGGTGGGGGTCTCTTTGTTGTTTGTTTATTTGTTTTATTAAGCAACTGAGGGCTGGAGGGTAAGTGAACTTCAGTTTCATAGTTTTTTTTAATGTAAGAGATTCAGGTAATTAAACTTTCTTTTAATGCTTTTAAATTTGCATCATCAATAATCAACATGCTTGCCCTTTGTATCCAAAATTGCAAAGCTATCATATTTTTAAGAAGAAAATCAATTTTTTAGTTATGCATGGACTGGTCAGGAAGCCTCAGGAATGGAGCTGACGGAGGCCTTTCTGGACTTTAAAAACAACATTTCTTTTCTTTTTACAGTTACTTTCATTTGAACTAAAGATCTTATCCTTAGGTGCTGAGTGAGGATGAAGAATTGTAATTTACCCAGCACTTTGCTGTCCCCTTGGAGATCAACTTAGATCTGTCTTGCAGGGGTTCCAAAGTAGCTGCACAGGACTCAAAATAATAAAGAATTTCATAGGTATTGGTTCACCTTGCTCCTGTTTTTGTCTTACAGTTGTTATTTTCATCCAATATCGAATGTCTTTTCTGAAAACCATGGATTATGTTCAGTAATATGTTTATCATTGAGCTAAATCATTCTTATCAATTTTAACTCCGGTGAACGTCAGCATATGGTTAGGTAAAGAGACACAACGTTCCCAAACACCTTCAGAATTCCCATGTTCAAACTGTCTAGTATTATTTCCTCGGGTAGATTGTCAGTAAGATCTTTCCGGAAGCTCCAAACCTACCTTGGTTTAGTTGATAGTTCATTTTGTTTGTTCTGAGTTCATTAGCAAGGATCCTCCTTTGGCAGATACTTTTTTAATCTTTTTCAGCTTATTTGCTTGCTTTGAAAGCGTTTTTAGACTAGAAATTTGGTTTCGTTTGCTTGCTTGATTGTTTGCTTGTTTGCTTGCTTGCTTGCTTGCTTGCTTGCTTGCTTGCTTGCTTGCTTGCATTCAGATCTCTAAACGCATTTTGGAATCTTTGTCTTTTGAGCCTTGATGGCAATTTGGTTTCTGTTTTGTTTGTCTTGGTTTTGTCTTTGAAATATTTTTATTTGTTACCATTTGGCCTTGTCTCCTGACGTTCCTGATTCAATACATAATTCTGCTTTTTCTGTTGTTTTCCTGTGACCTTAAGTTTTTAGCTTGGGATTTTATGAGCACCTGATAATAAAGATGTCGAAGATGAGAGGCTCTTGTTCCCTTCCACCGAGAAGTGCAGAGGTGTCAGCAGGAGCATTCTTGTGATGTACAAAGGCCTTGGAGGAAAACCCAGCAAGCATACTCCATTCATGGGTCAGAAGGAATTTTGTTAGCTTGCCCAGGAAGAAACATATGAGGGATTTGTCATTCCATGGCATGAGCACCCTCATGTTTACATAAATGTTCAGGATAACTTCCAGGTCCAATGGAAGAAGATGGACCCAGGGAAACAGTTGAGAAAGCTGATCTCAAAAGCAGCAGAACAAACCATGTATTGCCTAGTGTTTTAGTTACTATTTTATTACTGTGAAGGGGCACCACAACCAAGGCAACTCATTAAAAAAAGGTGTTTAATTGGAGAATTGTTTACAGTTTCAGAGAAAATTTTATTCTCTAACCGTCATGGCAGAAATCATGGCACCAGGCAAGCAGGTATGATGCTGAAGGAGGAGCTGAGGGCTTACATCTGATCTCCAAGTTAGAGGAAGTGTAAAAGTGAGACCTCACTTGGCATGGGCTTTTGACACCTCAAAGCCTACCGGCAATGACACACCTCCTAATCTTTCCAAAACAGCTCACCAAGTAGGGACTAAGCACTGAAACATACAAGCCTATGAAGGCAATTCTCATTCAAACCACCACACCTTGCTAGCATAGATGTTGCAGAATATTTGCTTATAGTGTAAAAAAATGTGCCTTTGCCAAGGCACCTTCTGATTGTTTCAATAGAAGTCAGTTAGAGAGCTGAACAGCCAATAGTTATGCATGAGAGGATAGGCAGGATTTCTAGGGAGAGAGAGAAGAAGAGAAGGAAGACTATGGGTACATGGATTTCGCCAGCAGACTCAGAGCAAGTGGTACATGCCACAGTAAGAAAAGGTAACCGAGTCACATGGCAGAATGTAGACTTAAAAGCCTAAACGTGAGCTGAACAAGGTCAACAATAGACATTCTAACATGGATGGGGGAAATCCCCATGAGGTCTCAACTCTACACAAAGAACTACAGGCAGCTAAGAAATGCTGAGAAGAAATAGTCTTCCCTAGGGAATCACACTAATTGGTTATCCAATATCAAATGCTCAGCCCTGAAATCATAGGGCAAGTAACATTATACAGACTAAGCAGGACGTATGTATTATATGTAATGCATACATATTATGCCATCCAAAAAATTTAATTGAAATAGAAAATTATTTTTCTGATAAATAAGACTTTTTTTAAACCATTCATATGCTAATTAGCATTCTAATTGGTTTTTAAAGTGAGAAATATGTGATGGAGAGCTTATTTCTCTTGAGATAGTCTGAGAATCTTATTATAAAGTTAGTTTAGAAATCATAGTCAATTAAAGACATTTACGTATTTAGAAAAGTAAACAGAATTTTTGTGTGAATAGCCTGTCAGGAGAAAAAATTAGAAATGTATCACTACAATAATTAGAAACGGAAATATCATGAATTTCATATTGTCCAAATCTAGCACACTACAAGAAATCAAAGCATCCACTTTCACTGTACATATTTATCTCATCTCCTCTATCTTCCTACAATTTTCTTTTCTCATATTTATCATATCCAAAATATCTCTTTTCTGACCTATGTACCACTGACAATCAGATTCATGTTCTAAACCACCCATGGTTAGAGCCCTTTCATTCCTAGGCACTTAAATCTATGGTTACTTTTCCTCCCAGAGACCATACATAACAGATATCCTGATTTCATTTTGAACTTTATTTCTATAATATTAAAAATATCACACCCAAACATCTTTCTCCTGGTGTGTCTACCTGTCTCCCCATCGGCACTTTTCCCTGACCACCAGATTTAAAACAGGTTCTTTATCGAGTGTCCCAGCCTAGTGTGACTGTCCATGAATCTCTAGGCCTCCACCACCCATGCCTTTCCTGCAACTACTCACGGGTCCCTTCTGCTATTCTCCTAACCATCCCACCAATCAAGACTTCCCATGTGCTCCTCCCGGGTCTTACAAAGTATACAACCACTGCAGCACACACATGAACTACTACAGCAGTATACTGATGTGCTTATAGTGCAGGACACACGGGTGTATTGGGCCAGCAGCACCCATCTGCAGAGGCAATAGAACAGAAGTGGAGACGGATCTATAAGCGACAGCTGTGAACCTCAGTTTGTTGGAAAAGTGGCACAGACAGCAGCACATCAACATACAAGTACAGGAGTGCATGGGGCTGGATAGAAGGACAGCAGTGCACCTGGATTTCCTGAAACAGCAGCATACATGGATGAACTACTTCCATGTACCAGTACAGCCGTGCAGGGGAATGCACTAGTATAGCATGCACTTGGATGAATTAGTTCATCTCTACACGTGGATGTCAAAGTATAGCAGTGAGCATCAATGTAGGATTCACTTGTAGAGCGGGGCACACAGGCATAGAAACACACCCTCAAACACAGATACATTAAAACAGCAGCACACATGACCAAATGAGAGCAGCACACATTGAGATAGCAGTACACTGAAGCCTTGCACAAGGAAGTACTAACACAGCAGACACATGTGTGTATTAGCACTGGGAGAATGGAAGTACCACCACAGCAATGCAACTGGATCTACTAGCAGAGAAGAACACAGAATTGAACAGCACAGCAGTTCCTGTGGATCTACTAAGAAAGCAGTGTACAGACATACTAGTTCAGACACACACAAAACTGTTATATTTGTTGGAAATTTTTATTTTACTTGAGTTTTTAAATTATTTTTCAAATTATAATTTAATTACATTTCTTCTTCTTCTTCCAAACCCTCCCGCAGGCCCATCCTTTCTTTCCTTCAGATTCATGGCCTCTAGGTTGTCCAGTACCAAACAATAAGCCATGGAAACACACATACAGGTATCATTATACTGCACAGGTATATTTCAGAATATTTATGTCCATAAATGTCTTAGTTAGGATGACTACTGCTATGATAAAATACCATGACCAACAGCAAGTTAAGAAAGAGTTTATTTGGCTTACACTTTCAAACTACTGTTCTTCATTGAAGGAAGTCAGGATGGGAACTCAAACAGGGCAGGAACCAAGAAGCAGGAACTGATACAGAGGCCATAAAAGAATGTTGTTTACTTGCTTGCTCTTCATGCTTGCTCAGCTTGCTTTCTTATAGAACCCAGGACTACCATCCCAGGAATGGCACTGCCCATAATGAGCTGATCCTCCCACTAAACTTCTTCAACCCCATCAAGGACTCCAGAAGGGTATAATATTACCTAAGTAAACAGGAAGTGCATTGTAAGAAACTTCCAAAACTCTAGAATTGACAGAGACATCTCACTGGACAGTCACCCAAAGTTCTTCTGTACTATTGGGGCATCCATCTTAAGCCTTCAGGCCCATAATATCCAACAGACTTTTCCACAAAGCAGGAAATTACAAAGACAGTTACGCCTATATTGGCAGTATGTCAGTCACCTTCTTCTGTATCCTGCAGAATGTCTTGCAGACTCTTTTATGAAGCAGGAACCCCGAAGGATCATCTCACCTTTAGGCAAGTTCAGCAGTCATCTCTCTGCAGGTTTTACATGTTCAGTTAAGCAGTCCAGGCAAGAGCTGTTTCTTGCCCAAATGGCTAGCAAACTCCATACAGAGCCTCTTCAATATCCATCCATCTTCCTCTTGAAGTAACTGGTGCTTCCAGGAGCAGATGTGTCTCAATGTCATGAAAAGTCCTAAGTTAGTAAAACATTTTAAATGCCATATTCTGAAGGTCTCTGAAAGATTTAAAGAATACCTATCTAATTGACATATATCTCTATACATCTAGAAAATCTAACTAACATGACAACAAGCTTGACTATTAAAGATGACTATTAACCTATATTTCTTAATTATACATTATATTTTTAAATGAACTACATAATCACAATACCTTAATCAAGAGCAGAAATATACATATAACAAAACTGACCTTAAATTTATATCAATAAACCAAGATTCATACCAATGCAAATATCTATAGCATATCCCCCTTTAAATGTAAACAAACATTCATAAACCATATTTGGGAATATGGGCATAGTTTTGTTCATACTACTTCCTGCTGTTTGGGGGCGCTGTTAAGTCTTTCATGGTGTATCCTGTGTGCTAGATTCATCTCAGTCAGCAGTTTGGCAAAGTAATTTTGGAGGGTGTTCTCAGCAACCTTGCAGGAGGGCATGGTCTATGAAGCCATATTTGTTTGGATGTATTCCACAGGTTCTCATCCTCTGTGGAAACAAAAGAGAAACCTTTTTTCCAAAGCAACTTATACTTAGACCCAAATTATGAAGTCATGGTACCTTTATAATATACATGCTGGTTTAGCTTAGAGCCCATACAATGAAATGTCTCTCTGTACTGAGCTCTCCCTGACTCTGCTTTCTTTCTCCCAGCATTCAGCTCTGTTTCCCACACCTACCTAAGTCCTGCCCTATCAAAAGGCCAAGGCAGTTTCTTTATTCATTAACCAATGAAAGTAACACATAAACAGAAGGACCTCCTACACCAGAACTACTCCAAAAAAATAAAAATGCCACAGGGTAGCTGTGTAAAAAGTGTTAAGACTTTTTAACAAGATACAATGCAGAAATTTATCTTAGAAAATATCCTGTTTTGTACGCCATATCAGCAGACACTGCTCTGTGTGCCACATCAGTTATCCTATTTTTATGATGCAAGAGAATTTTTTAAATATGCAGTGGCAAATGTTAAATTTTACATATGTATATTTCTCTTTAATTTTGTTTTGTTTTGTTTGGGGTTTGAATTTTTGTTGTTGGTTTGGTCTGGTCTGGTGTGGTATGTTGTGATTTGATTGGGTTTGTTTTGGTGTGGTGTGGCTTGGTGTGGTTTAGTTTGGTGTGGCTTGGTTTATTGGTTTTGTTGTTGATCTTCATTTCTATCTAGAAATAAAAAATCACCCCAACCTGAGAAGTACTCTAATATCATTAAGAGAAATACCTTGGCTTGATTTCAACATTTTACCAAGCCTTTCATATTATAATTTATTATTAAAACATTTAAAATGGTGGTGTGACAACATTTAAAAAACGAAAGAAAATAAGCTGTCTGGCTGAGGTAATAAAAGATGAGTCAACATCAAACCACAGGTTTTGCTACTCTACTATACAAACTATTATTATATCAATGAAAATGATTCAAAAGTAAGATGTTAATCTATTCGAGAGAGGGAGGGGAAAGAGAGATGTATCATGCCACTTACTTGGAAACAGCAGTGAAGGCCAGCAGTGAAGTTCTGATAAAGCCATCCCTAGAGCCAGCTGTGAGTAGTCAGACACCTCCCCAATCACACTGCTGAAAACACTGGGTGAGGTACCAAACACTCCAGCCTGGGATCCACAGATTAGCTTGCTTCTAGCATTTAATAACATCTGCTGTCGTGAATCTAGAGGATTGAGTAACTTTATTATCAGGGACTTTAAGGGGCCCATAATAAATCTCAGAATTTTCAGTACTCACTGAAAAATTCCCTCCCGATACTATCCTATATGTTTTCATTTTCATTTCATTTTCATATTCTTTACTATATTTCTAAATTCCCACACCTCCTCTCCTCTCTAGAGAAAGGTACTTTTGTCGAGGCTGGCCCCCAACAAATGGCGCTGCAACATGGGGCTGACAGGTGAACCATGAAAAACATGAGTGACCAGATATACGAAGAACATGAGGAGCCCGTGAGAAAACTGCACCACAAGCTGAAAGGTAAGTAATGAGCACTCGAAAATAAATAGTAGATATAAAGGAAAGCAAAGACGGGGCATAAAATCGGGAATAAAACTGTAAACATTTATAAAAAATGGAGAAGGATATCTCAGGGAAGTGGATGCTAGATTTTGGCTTCGATAACAGAAGCCAAAAAGTGAATCTTATGGCTATTATTTTCTCAATTCACTGAGAAACATCTGACCAGCTAAAATATGTTTTGCTTTCAAAGGTTGTGTTTTAACCAATTTAGAAAAGCAGTAAAAAAACAAATCAAAACAAAAAAAATTAGGACTTTCTCTAACTTTAGTTTTTGTGGTAATTTGTGGGTATTTCTGCAAACAGTTAAATGAGACTCCAGATGCAACAACTTATACTATCAAATTCATGGTAATGGCAAATAAATAATCCTTAAACATCTACACTTTAGATACATGGAAAATTTCACAGAATTAACCTAGTAAATACTTGGTTCCATTTAGACTGTTGTAGGAATTTTCAGGAAACCATAATCTTCTGGTTTCTTCTCTGAAACAACCTTGACTTGTATATAAAATGTGATTCTGAGGATGGGGGCCTATAAATATCTACAAACTTAGATGCTTAAAGTCAAAAACAACTTTAGCCCCATTTTTAGATAGAGAAAAACATATTTTAAGAGATTGATCATCAGTGCAAAATGTGATCAACAGCATTTATTTTCCTTTTTTGAGGAATTAAACAGCAGACAACATTACTTCAGTAACACAGGGCGGGGAGAGCCACTTACTTACACATCACTTCATGCTTCTCCTTGTCCATGTTAAGTTCTTATCAAGCGCACTGACACTCTCTGCAACACTGAACATGTAACACCAGTTTTAGTTTGCATGCATTCTAGGTTGGCCAACATCTGCAGGCACTGCACTTCAGTGTTTGTAAACTTGATCATGCTCATAAAGAAATAAAACATTAAATGTTGCATGAATGATCACTGATATATATATATATATAAATGAAACGTTAAATGTTGCAATGTTGCATGAATGGTCAGTGAACTATATATACCTTCATTACAAAGTCTAATCCACCATAGGAACACATCAACTTTATTTTATTATTAAACTGATTACCAAGTTCTCCCTCTCCTTCATAAAACATAAAGGCAACTTTCCTATGAGGTTTGTATTTTTCTTCAGTATT
Source organism: Microtus pennsylvanicus (assembly GCF_037038515.1). Taxonomy (NCBI): domain Eukaryota; kingdom Metazoa; phylum Chordata; class Mammalia; order Rodentia; family Cricetidae; genus Microtus; species Microtus pennsylvanicus. The sequence continues at coordinate 50,705,724 of NC_134582.1, read as the reverse complement.
TATCCAAGCAAGTTTAAATAAAATGTAACAAAGGATATCTCATATTTAGCTTTGGGTTAGCTCATTTGGAGAATAAAACTTTACGCAAACACACACACACACAAAGAAAGAAACATTGCATCATTATTGATGGTGAGCAAGAAGCCCAAATTCCCAGGTGAACTTTAATTTTGCCCCCTCTAAGATAAGTTCTGTTAGAAATAAAAGACAGGTAAGGCTCCTTTAGATAAATGTGGAAACAGTAATGGCTGCCATGATTGTTAGGTATCTTTAAAAGTGGCTCTAAAATCATCTGATGATCCAAACGTCACAAGCATATGAAAAGTTTCAGGTTTCTGGCACTGCAATGCTGGGGGTGCTGCAACAAGAAAGCTATTTCCTGACGTTTTGATGTCTTACTCTTGATGTTCAAGCAGAAAGTGTCTTCCTCCATTCGATGCAATAAGCTGGTCTATGAGAACTTGCGAGCAGGGATGAAGGAGTTCCCAAGTTACATGTACACACACAAATGGATCCATATAATAAATATATACAGCAAATAAAAAGGTTACATACAATTTAAAACCCTTCAACCCCTGCTTACCGAGTGCCAAATCTAATCATTGGTTTTGCTTAAAGGAAAAAAATCCCTGATACTATACACTGCATTAAGAATTAACACACTGACCTGAATCCAGGTTAAACAAATACATAACAAATATTAAGGTCAATAAAATAGATTCAAGTCGCTGCAATTTCATTTTATATTTGATACATTTTTCCTTTTACCCAGGATCAGCATGAGTGCTATACCAAAATGTAACTTTACATTTTAAATTTAAAGCATTACCTTTATTGAGTTTTCAACTTTGGAAAGGTTTCAATCCAGTATTATTTATATAGCTATATATCTATCTATTTATACCTAAGAAAAATGAGAGGTCAGTATAATCAGCATGAGCTTTTCCACCAGTCTCAATTCCCAGCCTACTTCTTTCCACCCAGCATTTTACATTAATTATTACTTGTAATTTCAGAGCAAATTATCCAGACCACATCTTTTGGACCAGCCAATGATAGAAGCTAAATCTCAAATGCTATTCTGAAGAAGTGTGGAGTAAATAATTTTGGTAATCTGCAAGATGGCTGCATGCAGTGTATACTGTATTATAACAGCACCAAACCCTTTATAAAAACCAAATACTCCTTCCTCCTGCTTAATAGTGTTTATACAGTCTCTCATTCCCTCATACTGAGTATTAATTGGAAGTACTTCATAGCCAAGGTCTGTATTGTCAATTATTGTGCGTGTTCCTTGAATATGAAGGCGATGCAGAACGGTTTCCAATGGGTAAAGTATAACGTCAGAGCAAAGGCTGGCGGCAAAGTTAGCAATAAGTTCTGGAAAATAAGCATCCAGCATACTCTGCATGGGGCTAGTACTCTCAGCTAGGTGGCTATTATAGGTCTTTCTCTTCAGAATTAGGAGGACAATCTTCTGAATGATGGAGCTGATGATGTAATGAAGAACTCCATGCAGGACTGTCGGGAAGATCAGTGAGAGCAGTGGAAGGAGGCGTTTGCTGTGAGGCACTCCCAAGCCTATTACTCTTCCAATCCCTTCTTTAATACATTCCAGGATGCCAGTATTATCTCGGATTATCTCACTCTGAAACAAAAATGATGAAAAAGGTACAATTTTATTTAAAAAAAAAAAAAGATTTATTTTGTTTCGTGTGTGTCTGTCCTGCCTGCATGTGTATCCATGTGCATGCACCACCTACTGAGCCCAGAAGAGGTCATCATATCTCCCGGAACTGCAGTGCTGAGAACTGAACTCTCCAGAAGAGCAAGTAGTCAGTGTATCTTTACCCTGAGCTCTCTCCAGGACCACCAACTTAACAGTTTTTAAAAATTGCCATCAAAAGAACTGTTATTAGGTCCCTTTGAGATAAATGTATTGACAAAGGAAGAAAACATCCATGATTTACTGACTTCAGCTATGAGATTAGATTAGTACTAGATTCATTTTTCAAAGAAAATATCAAAAAGAGACAGCAATGAGCAGGACATGCTCCACCTGCAGTCTACCTACAATGACCTTCAGCTCCTTGCTGAACACCCAACTAGCCACTTCCCACTTACTGTTCCAATGTCTATCCCAGTCCTCAACTTGGTAAATTTAAGCCTGGTTTCTAAAACCAGTATCCTGGCCTAGGCCACCCCTGCCTGAAATTCAAACAGCCTCTAGGCTTCCGCCAGAACCCGCCCTACCTGCAACCACCTACAGGCACCTTCTGTGTCACGTCCAAACCTACCCCACCCAGCCATACTTTGCACATCTTTCTCCAGAGTCTAGCTCCTGGAGGTCCCCTGACCTCCCAATCCACACTTTCTCCCCAGCTGGCCAGATCTACGCGCAGGTCCCACATCCAATGTCCTAGCCTACTTTGGCCTGCCCTGCCTGCACAAGAAAAATATCCCTGGGCTTTCGGCAGGACCCTCTTTATCTACTCCCCCCACCCACAGGACCATTCAATACCATATGCAACCTTTTCAACTTCCATTCTCCAGACTCAGACCAGGAATCACATTCTGTACACCAGTCCAGTCCCTTCTGTCCCCAGGTCCACTCTACCCCCTATTTCCAACCTCTAGTCCAAACCTGCCCTACATCCTCTCTTTTAATTCAATCTAGTCTGTCCATATCAGACTCAGAACTAAGGAAAGAAGCTCACATGAGCATATCTCATTGCAAAAAATCCCAATTACATGACAGATCAAGTCGGTATCTTCTCTCAAAAGCCTGCAAAAATGTTTGACAATATGAATTACCTAGATAAACCCAAGGATACAAAATTTGAAAGAACAATCATAAAATTCATCAAAGATGAAACATTAAAACAGATAACACAAAGAAAATTCAGAATATTATAAATGATTGTTTAAAAAAAAACTGTACTCCAGTAAGCTGGAGACCCTAAAAGAAATGGATTAATTTCTAGACTTAGGTAAATCACTAAAATTAAACCAAGAAGTCAACAACCTAAACAGACCCTAACAAATGAGATTGAAATTGTAATAAAAAGCCTTCCAGCTAAAAACATCCCAGGATCAGATGGACTTGCAGCAGAATTCTACCAGACAATCAAAGAAAATCTACAGCCAGTCCTTCTTAAACCATTTAAAACAAAAACAAAAACAGGACAGCAGTCTAAAACTACTCCTACAAAGACACCATCACTAAATACAAACACCAGGTAAAGACAAAACAAAAAGAAAACTACAAGTCAATCTCCCTGATGAACATAGGCTCAAAAATATTCAATAAAATACTTCTTAACAGAATACATACATACATCAAAAAGATTACCCACTATGACCAAGTTGGCTTTATCCCTCAAATGCAGGGATGGTTCGGCATAAGCAAGTAAATAAATAATGTACTAAACCACATAAATAGACTTACAAACAAAAATCACATCATCATCTCAAAAGATTCAGACAAGCCTTTGAAGAAAATCCAACATGCCTTCATTATAAAAGTTCTAGAGAATGTAGAGCTAGAAAGAACAAACCTCAGCACAATAAAAGTTATTTACAAGAAATGTGCAGCCAATATTTTCCTAAATTGAGAAATGCTTGAAGCAATCCCATTGAAGTCAAGAACTAGACAGGGATGTCCACTATTCCCAATCCTTTTCAACAATGTGCTTGAAGTACTAGCTGGAGCAAATTGCCAGAGAGTTGGGGAGCAATAGAGGGAGAAAAGCAGAGTACAGGTGACCTAATTAGGGAAATGGGAAAGGAGGGCTCTACAGGGAAGGGGTAGGGAGGTGAATTCAGAAAAAGGCGGGAGAAGGGTACAGGTGGTCTGGTCATGGAAACAGGAAAGGGGCTATTTAGGAAGGGAGGGAAGTATACTCAGAAAAGGAAGGAGGGAGGGGTTAAAATAATAATAAGGACATCTGAAAATATTATAAGGAATACTATCAATTATATTTTTAAAAAATGTATAATACATATACATATATAATTTAAATAAACTTTTCTCATTTACCTCCAATAACCAAAGACCACTTAGCAGAAACCCCAATACTAGACTGAGTTCTCTTTTGAGTTGTTGGCCAGGATTGTCAAAGAAACTCTCAAAACATACAGCCTATTGCTATTGCCCTAAATTACCCCCCAAAGTGGGAAGGTAATCCCTATTGCTGAAGATTTCATGCACTTCAGAAACAGGGCCCAGAGACCCTTGATCTGGAATTGGCCTGAATAACTCTTCCTGGAAGAGTAGCTTTCATGGTACTACAAGTAGCCATACAAATTGCCTAAGGAGGGAAGCAACCAACAGTCCAACTCAGCTATGCTGGATAAGAACCACAACAACAAGCATGGCAAGATTACCTTAAGGGCACAGTAGTGACATACATTCCTTGGTGTAACCAATAGCTCTCTAATTGGACTTAAGACCTAGCAAAAGGGAAACAGTATCTAGTGCTAAAAACCTAGCCAACTACTCCATGTTATAAAGTCATGGATCTTGTAACAGAAACTACAAAACCACTTTACTAAACCAGCATAATAACTAAAAACAATCCAAACATTTGTCCTTACCCACAGATAAGTCAATCGTTAACAAAGAAACTACCTTTTGCATCATATGAAGACCATTACAGAAAATTATAACAAATCAAAATAGAAGAGTTGTGGATCAGTACCACAGGATGGATATATTTACAAACCACTCCTACTCCTAAGGTTCAGCAAAAATTGCAGAAGGGGTGAAAGATTGTAAAAGGCAGAGGACCAGTGATTTTGCTATAAAATTGTGACTCCTGGTAATGTCAGAAGCTACAGCCATCAAGTCTAACCAACATGACTAAACATGAGCTGAACAAGGATAAGAGCAACAGAAATGCCAAAGTGGACGGGAAAGAGTTCATGAGGCTCGACCCTACACAAAAAAACAACAGGCGGGGCTGGAGAGATGCCTGCTCTTCCAAAGGTCCTGAGTTCAATTCCCAGCAACCACATGGTGGCTCACAACCATCTGTAATGAGGTGTGGTGCCCTCTTCTGGCCTGCAGGCATACACACAGAAAGAATATTGTATACATAGTAAATAAATAAAAATTTTGAAAAAAAAAACAGGCAACAAAGAAACACTGAGAGTGGGAGAAATAGTCTTCTCCCAAGAAAGAGCACACCAACTGGTTCTCCAATACCAAATGGTCAGCACTGAAAACACACATATGAGTATCATTATATAGACTGAGCAGGTTATATTTAGGAATATATGTCTATACATACACAAAAATGAATGTAACAGCAAATAAAGGAGTTCATGAAAGAAGCAAAAGGGGATATATGGGAGAGTTTGGAGAGAAGGGAAGAGGAAAATGGTGTGATTATAATATAATTTCAAAATTATAATATATTTTCAAAAATAACAGAAAAGAAAAAGAAAAGACAGCAATAAAGTAGAAAGCTATTCTTGTGGGGAACTGAGATACGACAAGGGGGGTGGAAAGTCTGACTCATCTGTTTTATGCAAACTCCTCAAAACACTCAGAAGCATAGCATGTGAAAAGGCAATGGAGGATGTTGAAATATCACTGATGTATGGTTTTAAATCCTGTCTCCTTAACTTACTGCTGTGTAACAACTGTTACTATATTTAGCATCTCCTAAGCATCAGTTCAGCATTCTATAAAAATGGAAGATGGTATAACCTATCGTTTATATGGTTGTTCTGTAATAGCTTCCTCCAAGATTGAAACATTCCATCCTGGGGAAAGCTCCTAAAAACACAAATCAAAATAGCTTCAGGAAGTCCCTGAAACAGACCAAATTCATTAGACCCCTTCCTGCCAGAGTAAGCAATAAAAGCTGAGACTCATTCTCAGAGGAGTAGAGTTGAACTGCAAAGACTCTCAGACAAGCTAAACTGTAGAGAAGAGTCTCAGATACTACAGGCTACAAAAAAGGCTGTGAGCCCAGAGCAGCTGCATGGAAGAAACAGAAACCAGCGGAGTTGCCTAGAAGAGGTTTAGACCGGGTCATTTGGAAAGGACACTCTCCAACCTATTGAGCTGCCTGCAGGCTATGTACTGTGCTCCAGGTTCCCGGCTTTGTAAGCTGTCACCACACGGCTGCAGACTTTGCTGATGGAGCTATCTTTGTGTCATTTCTGCTACTGTAAATAACACGTCAACTATACTCTAGTAACTCCAATAAAACTCATTGGTTCACCAAGGTGGGCTTTGGTGGTATCTGTAGTTTGGTCTGTCGTGGACTTCCTATCTGGGGTAAGTAAATGTGTGTTACATCTCTCCAATAAAAGCTTTGTCATATTAAATAAAAGAGGCCTGGTACTCAGTACATATTCAATAATTGTTAAGACTAATATCGCCTGAAATGTCTGCCTTTTCATAATGTTCGTTAAGAACAGAATGTTTATGATACAAACAATAGAGTTCTAGAGAGTCAAAAACAGAAGAGCTAAAACATGAATATAATTGCAGCAACAGTCACAGAAGAATAGAATATGAAATTAAAAATGGCAGACAATGGCTATAAGATGTTTTAGATCAGGGTATAATCTTTGGCTTCTAGTCATGGGAAATAACTGCTTAATTTAAAGCAAAAGAACAAACTGGTGCAATTTAAGCTTTAAAATAACACTGCCTGTTGTGCCTAGAGTGACAAAAGCAGACGGTAAGTGTGATAAAGTTCCTGTGACTCCCCAGTGAAGAGGCAGTGGGGCTGGCCTAGAAGGCAGCAGTGCAAGCCAATCAATCCAGTTGTGCTGCTAAGAGCAGTTATGGAAACTACTGCTGGACTACATTTGTGTGTCATCAAAGAAACAAGGCAGAATGGCCAAGGGACTGGAGATGCAGCTCGGCTGGTAAAGGCCTTAGCCAGCATGCATAAGGCCCTCGTTAGATCTCCAGTACCACATAAACCCAGGTGTGGCCGCAAATCCCTGTAGTCACAGCACTAGGGAGATAGACACTGGAGGTTCAGAAATTCATGGCTACCCTTGACCATCTTAACGAGTTTTTTAGGCCAGCCTGGGGTACACAAAAACTTGTCTCATGCAATGCTGTTGGTGAGAGACACTAGCAAGGTAAGTGAAAGGCGCTGCTTTGCTGAGTCAAGGAACACTGCAGGGTTGACATTCTGAGAGGAAAGACTAAAGTTCATAAATCTTGGCATCAGTAAGATGCTAAGCCAGATTATAAGACCAGCCTGGTCTACAAGAGCTAGTTCCAGGACAGGCTCCAAAACCATAGAGAAACCCTGTCTCGAAAAACCAAAAAAAAAAAAAAAAAAGAATAAGATCCAAGCTAGACACAAACTAGAAGTCTTCACGAAACAACTATTATTTTGAAACCTTGAGGCTAAAATAAGTTCACCTGACTGATTAGCCCAGTTTGCTGCCCCTAACTATGGCCCCTTTCCTATGTGATTTTTTTTTCCAATGTCATCAACCAAAGTGATTCAAATAAAGATAAGAATCAGATTAATCACTGTTCTGCTCAAATCCACATCTCTTTGATGTAAGACTGAATGCTTACATTAGTTATTACAATGTGTATCATGATGTAAGACTGAATGCTTACATTAGCTATTACAATGTGTATCATGATGGCGCCCCTCTTACTCCTCTGAAGTAATCAACTATTTTCTCTCGCTTATCCAGAGCCAGTCCTCGCAACTCATCAAACCAGGTGATACAATCTCACTTAAAGGTCTTTGCATTTGCTTTCCCTCTGCTCAAAATATTCTTCAAAATAATCATGCCTTTCTTAGCCTTAGACCTTTGCTCATTGAGGCTTCGCCTGATCTTCTTTCACAAATAATAATCGTCCCTCTCTACCCACAGCACCTCACCCTCGCTCTGCTCTCTTTAACACAACTTTTCTCACAGATAGAGATGTGTCTTGTTTATGTCTAACCTCCCCAAAGGCTTTTAAGTTCTACAGAAGTGGAGGATTTTTGTCAGTATTATTTGCTAACGTATTATACAAGTCTATGACCCTCTCTGATACAGGTTGTTTCTCAATAAATATTTGATGAATTAAGAAAAATAAATTTAAAAAAGAGAGAAGAGAGAAGTCAATAAAAACTTTGATACAACACTATTCTGAGAAGTCTGAAATTGATCTTGGGGAATCCACATGGGCCCTTATTTTAGTAAAGGGACATAACTACTGTAACTTAAACACTATAAACTTCCAAGTGCATATAGACAGAACTCAAGGATACTGGATACTGGATTGATCATCGGGAAGTAGTTCTCATTCAAGCATTTTAAACAGTGATTCTTCTGGTGATCTATATATCTCCAAAAAAAAAAGTTCTCTAAGAGAACTATAAGGGCACAGGAGCACAGATGATTCATTTGGTAATGAGCAAAAGAAGCAGGAAGAGTGAGGTCCCCTGGTTAGGAGAAGGGACAGTCTTAGATGCCTGCTGATTCTCCAAAGGCATGATAGCCTATTAGTTATGCAGAATCAAAGCCAAAAAAACAAAACCCCTAAAACTAGAGTTTAGAAGATAGCAAGTTAGTACAGATAGAAATGGGGGGAACTCCCTTTGAGGGTAACAAGGTTGCCTGAAGAAGCTGAGTCTGAGAGGAAGACTAGAATAGACAAGATTCACAGACATACAGAGCTTCCTAAGAGCTGAGAACAGATAAAAAGCAGGGAAGACCCAGGACTGAGACAGGTACAAGACAAGAAGTGGTGGAAGGAAATGAGGCTACCGAAAGAAAGATGTTCACCAGGGCAGAAACCTGAGAAAAGAAAGAGAAGCTTGTCGATACAGACAAAGGGAGTGGGAAGGAAAGCAGGGCCCTAACAAGTGAGACACCGAGGACACACAAGTACAGCGTTAAACAGAGACAAGCAAAAACAGCACAGAGGAAAAGCTATTACTGCAATCTGGATATCTACATAAATATAGGAATTGAGCTATTAAATACTATTCCTATTCTGTGGAAGATAAAAATTGCAATTTAAAATGATTTTTAAAAATCTGTCTAAAGTCACAGTTCTAATTTAAATAGACAAGTATGACTGTGGCAAGTCTGTCCCATGCTAAGACCTCTTTCCTGATATAGCATGTTGCTTAGTTATTCTGCCTAAAGTTATTACCTTTTTGATAGTTTTTCTTATCTTTAAAGTGGGACTACCTCATAGACGCCTAGCTCTGCAAACTACACAGCACCACCACCACCCAAATGCAAGAGGACAGGCAAGTCTGTTTAGGTCATAAGACGTTAATTTCAGTTAACCAAAGTTAGTTCTAACAGCAACAGCAAAACCAGAGAGTAATGATGTAGTGGGGACAGCAAATTAAGAGAAAACAAAACAAAAATCAGAAAGGCGAGGCTGGCCCAACTAGCAGTTTATAGAGCAGGCACTGACACAGGTGGGGAACATATTCTTGAAAATCAGGTGCTGGCAACAGAAGACAAGCTGTATAAACACTTTCATCTCGGTTTTAGCTGTAAAAGATGGTGAGGCTACGAAATTTAATTCAGTGTGCTTCAAGTGCCACCGTGTGGTTAGAAATAGTAAAACAAGCAAGCAGAATTTAAATGCTAACAGGAAACTGCTTAAGCTTTGTATTTATTGTACCAACAATGTTCCATCAGAGGGATGTTTAAAAATAATGCTGTTAGTAAATTACCTACGGGTACTACCTTATGCCCAGACAATTATTAATGAACTTGCTATGATACTCCATAAGAATTTTAAATTGTTCTTGCACCTTGAAAGAGAGTTATATATTCAGAACAAGTCATAGTTTGGGTTCTAGAATACCTGAATGAAGACTGTATGGGAAGGAGAAAAATAATTAAAACTGTGTGACCCAAATTTACAATGAAAATATTACACCAGTGGTAATGTATGATAAATACATGTATCTGTAAAATAAACATTTAAAATCAGACATGCGCAGTATACTGAATATTCTAAAGGTACTTAACAAAAGTTACAAGAACAGCTCACCTGTACTGTTTCAATCAGGCTTGCTGAATAAAAAGGCATGGCCACCATATATGTTAGGCTGCAGAAATAAACCAAACTTTATCAGTACAACAAAGTAAATTATAATGAAATTTTAAGATCTGTGTTAATGTATTCACCTAATATACATTCAAACCCAAAATGATCTTGATAAATTTTTTACTATACTTTGGACCTAGTGATAGTAACTCAGAATGCTGAAACACAGAGTACTTTAATGAATAGAAATGGAAATTAAAAAGTAATAATAATAAAGACAATCTGCCCAAAAAAAACCTAGATTATAGATTATACCTTCAGCAGAATGCAGACTCATTTATGATTAACTGTATGGACGTCAACCCGCTCTTCCTAGTGCTGCCTCTGTTTCTGAACCTTTTGGATGAAGAACTGTTCCACAGTCTGGTGTTTTACTAATATCTGAACAAGAATATTTTTTGCTATTCCCCTATTATCACGTTCTATGTCTACATTTCCCATCAGCAGACTAAGCCAGCTTTTAACTATGAACAAAGTTCCCTGTTATTATGGAAAATAAGATTGTACAGCTTTCCAAAGTTGTTTCCTCATCAATATTGTAACATTACTGCTTTGCAAGTCTGCAAAGTATAGTTATTAAAAATCATTTCAAGGATGGGACTAAGCTAACAACATCCTTAGGGGCCAGGTCCTCATAAGTACTGGCCTCCCAGACAAATGGAACATCAGCAAGTGACTATGTGCTAGACTGCCCCACAGAGGGAGGAAGCAAGCTAGAGGAATTTCCAATTCACAATCTTAAAAAATAAAATAAACTTCTAATATGTAAAAATAGTCACTGAGCAAAATCACTTTAGACTATACCGTGACTATCGTTTTGAGTTTGCTCTTCACCACATACATTCATATCTCTGACTAACAGCAAGACAAAGGTTTAGTATCCCTTCTATCAGAAATCCTGGATCAAATGTGTTTCAGATTTGGGGAAATTTGCATATAACTAACTAGAGATCTTGAAGATGGGAACCAAGTTTAGATACAAAGTTAAATTATGTGTTATACTCATTTACCAGCAAAGCTTGACAGTGTTTTTATGTAATATTTTCTGTGTGGCTAGATTCTAACAGCCCACCCCTAATTAAATAGGATCAGGTTAGAGAGATTCAACACATTTGGCATGTGTTGGTGTTCAAATTCTTCAGATTTTGGTGTATTCTGGATTTCAGATGTTTGGCTTAGGGATGTTCAACACATAGTAGTAATTTTTATATACCTATCTATCTATCTACCTACCTACCTACCTACCTATTTATCTATCTACCAATGTATCTACCTACCTATACATATATATCTACCTATCTATTTATCAATCTACCTATGTATCTACCTACCTACATCTATCTGTCTGTCTGTCTATCTATCTATCTATCTATCTATCTATCTATCTATCTATCTGTTTTTAAGATGGGTCAAGGGACTGGGGAGATCTCAGCTGATGAAGTGCTTGCCATGGAAGCATGAGGACCCAAGTTTGATCCCAAGTTTGATGTATAAATTTGGGCATAGTGGTATGCCCTTGCAATATCAGAGCTAGGTAGGTAGAAACAGGTATATCCCTGAGGCTTGCTTGCTGCCCAGCCTAATCAGTAACCCCAGACTGCACTCCAACTGATGATCCAATACCAAATGATCATCCCTAAAAACATATACATATAGTAACATTATGTGGATTGAGAAAGCTGTATGTGTGTATGTAGCAATTTATCTTTGATTTTTCTATAATTGTTGTTACTTAGAGTATGTGTATATTACTACTATTACACCAAGTAGCAACAGTTAAAGAAAAAAGGCAATAAATTTGAATGAGAGCAAGGCAAGACTTACATGGGAAGAGTTGGGGAAAACAGAAGGGGAGAAATGATATAACTATATTATAATCACAAAAAAAAAAAACACCTTAAAACAAAAACAAAAACCAAGGTTGATGGCTCCTCAGGAAACTCTGGCCTCCACGTTCACACAGTGCATCCAAACAGATAGACCCACCCCATCCCACCCTCAAAAATGAATAAAATAAAAAGTAACTTAAACAAAAGTAAGAAGTTGAACCATGACTTTTACCTGTCAAATGCCTAAGAATCATTTTAAACAGCACGTGTATTTCAGGATCTTAGCGCAAAACCTTGATACTTATTCTGTAAAGGTCTATTCCTATTACTCTAGCTTTTTTTACTATATTATGAGTAAGATTTGTTTCAGTTCGAACACTAAGAAAGCTAATGGAACATTCTGCTAACAATGTCATTGCAAAACTTACCATTTCAGAAGAAGGTGTTCACCTATTAGTTTAGGATTCCACTTGTGTGAAACTTCCCTAAAATGTAAAAATAAATGTAAATAAAACAAAATTGTGTGTTATTTTAAATATTTTTAAGTTAATGTTTTGAGGTTTGGAGGGCTGTTGTTGTTGTTGTTTTTATTTTTTCAAGACAGGGTTTCTCTGTATAATAGTCCTGGCTATCCTGGAACTCGCTCTGTAGACCAGGCTGGCCTCAAACTCACAGAGATTCGCCTGCCTATGCTTCCCCGAGTGCTGGGATTAAAAGCGTGCACTACCACCGCCCAATTCTAAACAGTAATAAATTTCTGTTTTGTTTTAGTCTTTAGGAAGGATGTTCTGGACATAATCTGACACGTGTGGTGGTTTAAATGGAGACAAGCGACTGTGTCTGCAGCAGAGAAGGCTGCAGGGAAAAGCTTGACTGGCTGCATGGTGGCTACCACTGTGTGCCAGATGAGAAGGCCTAGGAGACACACCCCCAGGCATGTCTGTGAGAAAGTTTCAAGCCTGGGTGGATTCATGGGCTAGGATCTGGACAGAATGAAAAAGAGGAAGTTAGCTGAGCACCAGCATGCACATCCTGCTTACTATAAAACACAGGGTAGTGTTCTGTATCAGAAATGCGTAGGACCGGATGTGTCCCAGACAGATGGGCTGTTTTTTCTGGGAAGTACCATTTTTGTCTGGGAAATACGACTACTTTGATTAACTGGTCTTGTGGCTCTGGGCCTATGGAACAGGTCTGTCAATTCCAATTTCCCCCTTCATCTCTCTCCTCATAGCCAATTTCCTACTTTCAATTGCTTGCCTATGGTTCTGACACCTATGTTTCAGAAGCCAAACCACAAATATTATCATTGCAGATACTGAATTTTTACCACACTACTAAACTGAATGTCTATACTTTGTTAACTTTTTTAAAGATCTGTTTTGGTGGAAGCCTCAAAAACAAAAGATCTGGTAATATCTATACTTTCATGTGACATAAAAGTTGTAACAGATATAAAGTTAGCCCAGCATAGAAACTCAATTCTTAGAGTATGAGTAGAAAACTTTTAGCTAGCCATATGTTCCTCACTTTTAGCAAAGCTGTATTGATAAAGGAGTTTGAGAATACACAGTTCCTTGACAGCAAATATATTAGAAAAAGTTTGCTCTCAGCCTCTTGCCTTCATTTCCTTCCCTTACAAACATATCCCAACATTGAGTACACGTGCAATACCAGTGGTTAGACTTTCAACTGACTCACTTTCTTAATAATGCAAAATAATGTATCCTAAGGATTAACTTTAGATAAATAAACAAGAACTATTCAAAGGCTTTAACACTATCCATGAGTTCATGCAGAAGAATATAGTACTTGAAACAGAAAATTGGCCATGCCAGAGTTGCCAACAAATTACAATCTCTCACTACTGTCTACCATATCTTTGCTGTAGATATGCCTTGTTGCCAACTGCCATTATATAGGACACTATCAGTCTCTCAGAGCTTTCTACAAGGCCAGTGCTACCTTTCCTGCAACAAGTTTTGGCTGAATTTGACTCAGAAAAAACTCAACATATTTCCCTAACTTTATCTACCTGCTCTCTCCCAGTGTATCTATAATTGAAGTTTACAACCTTTGATGTCTAGAAACTATGTCATGAATCTTAGCACTAATTCTGTTTTGAGGGTATCACAAACTTCAACTACTGCTCACCATCCCCATAAGCCCACATATGACACAGATATGCTGATGTACAAGTGGTCCAGGATTCTTCCCTTGTCACATTTCAGAACTGTGGTCTACAATTCTCCACTAATTCGATTTCACTGAGTCTCAATTCTGAATAACATTTTATGCGCAATACTCAAAGCTATGTCTTTTCTTAAATAATTTCTGCAGCATCCTGATCCACAGTTCCAATCACTTTTTAGTCATGTCCCCCTGTGGTCGTTTAGTTGAGAATGGTCCTCACAGGCTGATATATTTGAGGATCAGGAGGTGTGACCTTTGAGAAGGAGATCTGTCACTGGATGTGGGTTTGAGATTTCTAAAACCCTTACCATTTCCAGTTAGCTTGATCTCATGCACTCGTTCTCTCTCTCTCTCTCTCTCTCTCTCTCTCTCTCTCTCCCTCTTCTCTATCTCTATCTCTCTATCTCTCTCTCTCTGCTGCAAACTTGTGCACCAGATGTAAGCTCTCAGCTACAGCGCCGTACCTGCCTGACTGGCAATGCTCTTGCCATGATGGCCATAGACTCTACTACCCTCTGAAGCTAAATCCCAAACTAAATGCTTTCTTTTGTAAGTTGCCTTGGTCATGTTGTCTCTTCACAGTAATATAAAATAACTAAAACAACCCCTACAGGTCTGACAAAAATTTCAAACTCCATTTATTGAAAGTTATGTTTCTTATCTCCTTTATTCTTACTGAATTCTCCACCTTGGTTAGCATTCCCATTTAAAAAAAAAAATCTCACTTCCTGATACTCCCATTTCCAACCTAAAAGCAGCTACAGCTACACATGTAGTGTGTATTCCTAACTCAGCACTTTCTGTTCTGTTCCACAACTCAGAATGGCCCCAGTGTGGTTAGAAGTAACGCACAGCTCTCTACAAGCCAGTCTGAAGCAATACTCTCATATTACTTCTTGGGAATATCCTTGATCAAAGCATGTCAAGAACAGATAAAACGTTTGATTGCAGGCCCACAGAGAATAGGCATTACAAAGACACAGTCATGGAGGGAGGAGAGGCTTTGAGTTGGATATGACCTAGATACTTGTATACACATACAAATTATCAAAGAATAAATAAAAAAACATTTAAAAGACATGCCCATACTTTAGCATCTCTGCTTCTTTCCATTCCCAAGCACAAGCTGGTTCTTTTTGTCGCTGAGATTGTCTTAAGTTCCATGAGACCGACCAGGTAAACTGGCACCTTTTTTTGGAAAGAGCTCCTTTCCTGCTAGGTCAGTTCTTACTCTAATTCAGACTCTATCTCAATTTTCAGTTATTTTTTTAATACATGCCAGTAACTCCAGGTTAGTATCCTGGTAATCTGAAAGGGGTTTATTTAACTGATAGAGGAAGGTCATTGGTTAATTATAATAAAGAAACTGCTTGGCCCTCATAGGTTAAAACATAGGTGGGAGGAGTAAACAGAACAGAATGCTGGGAGGAAGAGGAAGTGAGCTCAGAGGCCATGCTCCCCTCTCCCGGGCAGACGCCATGAAGCAAGCTGCCAGGTCAGACATGCTGAATCTTTCCCGGTAAGACTGATGCTACACAGATTATAAGAGATGGGTTGATAGGGATATGAGAATTAGCCTGTAAGGGCTAGAGTTAATGGGCCAAGCAGTGTTTAAAAGAATACAGTGTCCATGTAATTACTTCGGGGTATAAGCTAGCCAAGCCAGGCAGCCGTGAGCCAGGGCAGCAGGAACGCAGCCCACAGCTCCTACTACATTTAACTATGGCACAAATCACACCGTGCACTATATCAGATGAGCTACTTAAAGAGGCTGTAACATACTCCTGTTTGCCACTTGGCAACAACAGTTAGGAAGGAAAGACACTAGGACATGGAAGTCCCTATCACACCCTCACTCTGCAAGGTGTAACTAACAGAGCAGCTTCACTGTCCTTCTTCTCTGTGCTTTTTCACACACATTTTCAAATTCAAAATATTGGCTTCCATATTTGATTATAAAACTAAGATGGAAAAAGGCCACACATGTACCTTGGTAAAGGTGTAAATTCACTAATTATGCCTTCTGCTCCAAGTGTGACTCCCTGGACAATAAATGTACTTCCCATTCCTTTCCATAGGGCTCGTGGTCCCTAAAATCAAAACAAAAACAATAAAAATAGTTCTGTTAATGCCTAAACATGAAACATAAAACTTCTTAATGAAACTTAAGATTGAAGGTGTACTGATATTTCCTAGTATGTTATTACTCTAATATAAATCTTACCGAACTGTAGCTAAATCTAATAGTGGTAGATTTCTACCACTTTGTTCTTGTTCTACTGAGGCACACTCACACATAACCCATGCTGGCCTCAAATTCCTATGTAGTAGCTCAGGTTCACCTTGAACTCTTGATCCTCCATCCTCAACCTCCCAAGTCCCAGGAACCCATGTCATAAGCCTGTGGCACTACAGTAGCCTCAACTGTTAATGTTTCATGGTAGCTTAGTTTAGACCCAGATGAATACTCCATTTAATTAGGTGCTCCAGAATGACCTATTAAAAACCTCAGGTATCTCTATATTCAACTCCCTACTAGTCCTACAACCTACAGCTATCTCAAATTGTGTACATCCCCGACCCATTAGCACCATTTCTTTTCCTTCTTTCTTGTAGTTCCTATTTCCCTTAATAGCTCCTTCATACTTATGTCCAAATCATGTTTCTCATTCCTCCTATCTAATCAACCAAAGTTCTCTAAGTTCTCTCAGATTCTTATAAATTTATGTTCTTTCCACCATTCTTACATTATTATATACATCTAATACTACAAGAGTTCACTGTTTCTACTGTAATAACAGCAGTGGTGTTATTACTATCATTACTTATCTATGAGCGAGAAAATAAAATATCAATACTGTAAAATTAGATGCAGCAATATAGTACCAGGAGAAAAATGTGTTTCTATTTCATCCTAGTCCCTTAGCAGAGGCTTTTATCTTCCAGTCTCCAGAGACAGCTCAGCATGGAACAGATATCTGTGTGCATGCAAAGATGTACAATTTTCTGGTTTGTTCATTTTTAACAGATATATCTTGAAACATAAAAAACAACCCAGTCCACAGAGTAGTTTCTTATCTGTAAAGGCCACCTGCTGTTTTACCACATGAATGTACCATCGTTGTTCTAGTGGTATCCTCTTGCTAGATATTATAATTTCTTGGTTCATTATTATGAACGATATGAACCATATTATGAACATTATTACCAGAATATGACATCCTTGATACATAATTTTTTGGGGGGGGGAGGTTTCCGAGACAGGATTTCTCTGTAGCTTTGGAGCCTGTCCTGGAACTAGTTCCTATAGACTAGGCTGGCCTCAAACTCACAGAGATCCACCTGCTTCTGCCTCCTGAGTGCTAGAATTAAAGGCATGCACCACCACCACCCGGCCTGGTACACTACTTCTACATATGTATATAAACATTTGTGTAGAAAAGTTCCTAGGCCGGGCGATGGTGGCGCACGCCTTTAATCCCAGCACTCGGGAGGCAGAGGCAGGCGGATCTCTGTGAGTTCGAGACCAGCCTGGTCTACAGAGCTAGTTCCAGGACAGGCTCCAAAGCCACAGAGAAACCCTGTCTCGAAAAACCAAAAAAAAAAAAAAAAAAAAAAAAGAAAAGTTCCTAGAATTCGAATATATAAATTCCAAATTTGATGCGAACAATCCACTGGTTCGCAATGCTACTGTCACTCTAAACATCTTCAGGGGTTCTCTTCTGGGTTTTAGGATACAGTGTGCAGGCCATGGAAGGCCCTTTATGATGCTGTTACTTCTCTGGCTCTTTTTCATCTTCTTCTCACCCTCCACCTCTGCTACAAGGTACTATTTACTGCATAATACCTGGTACCCAAACTTACAACCTCTTTTCCTTTTGCCTTTGAACGTCAACACATGAAACCTTTGCCCTCAGCTCTAAGAAGCAGACTTTCTGACAAGTGAACATACAAGCATGCGAGAGTGTCTCTTCTCAACAGCTGTCCCTCGTCATACCCTGTGATCAGCCCCAGCTGTGGCAGCCAATCTTCACTGTAGACAGATGACAAATACTTCACCGAGGAGGAAGACCCACCCTAAAAATTGGCAGCATTATTTCTTTACCATCGAGAGCTAAAGAAAGGCCAAAAAAGTTAAGTGTCTGCACTTATGTTTCTCTGCCTCCCGATTATGGACCAAATGTGGTCAACTATGTTGCGCCCAGGAGGCATGTTATCATGTTTTAAATTTTGAGTAAAAATAAACCCTTCGGATCTCTGTGAGTTCGAGACCAGCCTGGTCTACAAGAGCTAGTTCCAGGACAGGCTCCAAAACCACAGAGAAACCCCATCTCGAAAAACCAAAAAAAAAATAAAAAAATAAAAATAAATAAACCCTTCCTTCCTTCCTTATATGTTTCTGTCAGGTGTTTTGTTACAGCGATGAGAAAACTAATGAAGAGCTGTGACGATGCCTCTCATCTATATGCTAATCAGGACTTTATCATTCTCATACTGGACTGCAATCTTCTGCTGACATTTCTGTCTCTGTGACCAACTGTAACTCTCTTGATTGTATAACATTACCTTCTCTGCTGCTAAATTCTTGGAACTTAGCATAGTTCTTTGCAATTTCGTTGAATGAAGTAAAATTCTGGAAGACTCAAAGGAGGATTTTTTTTTTTCTGAGACAGGGTTTCTCTGAGTAGCCCTGGGTGTCCTGGAACTCACTCTGTAAACCAGGCTGGTCTCAAACTCAGAGATCCACCTGCCTCTGCCTCCCAAGTGCTGGAATCCATGACATGTGCCACCACTGCCTTGTCTCAAAGCAGAATTCTTACTTTAATGCTTAACAAGCTTAAATACATAGCTTTAATGGAATAGGTTCTCACCTGCGTTTTGTTGAAGCTGTACATAATATTGATGATTGTAAATGGAGTGAGATGGTAGTGCCGGGCATGGTAATTCACCTGTAAGAATAGACATCATCTTTTCTGTTCTGTCAAGAAATAGTAAGTCATGAAAATCTAAAGAGCAGATTAAACAACAAATAAACCATTTCATGTTAGCATATGGCAATATAAATGCAACATGCCAACTACCACATAAAATGCCTAGTAATGAAGATATGAAGAGGATCTTGCTGTCTGACAAGTGAGGTTTTTAAGCTCTGGAATTAAATCTCATACTCATTTTGGCCAAGCATTTTTTTAAGCTATGGCTTACAAAAAATAGACAAATCATAAATCAGCCAAATGTGTCAAAATGATGCAATACTAGATCATAATGTAGTTACCACCACAATTTAAATATATGCAAATCAATCTTACTGTTCTGGGGCATCTGCTATTCAGGTAATTATTTCTCTATGCATTCCTATTTTTCCGTGACAAGTATAAACAGATTAATTTATACTAATTTATATTATCTTAATGTTATGTGGGGAAATGATCTGGCAAAGAACTAAAATTACATAACAGGACCTGCTACTATGCAGGCCAGTAACTGCTGGGAGCTCCTTTACCTCACCAGGGGCCTAACGAGTTCAAAGATTTTACTCAGGCACCGTTTGCCTTTTTCGTGTACTGACAGCACGCTATGGTATAACAAGGATGAATAAACTGCTGATTCTCTACCATGAGTCGAAGCAGTAGCATCAGTTGTATTTCTCAGTGATATTCTTCACATCGGTACTCACAGGAAGGAAAAGCAATCTCCATCTGAGAGTGTCCTTGGTGAAGCAGTACAAAGGGTAATTATATGAAGCTGATCTATAAGTACACAGCACCTTTCTAGTTAACATTCTGTGTGTTCCCTAAAGAAGACAGCTGTCATGAAGGAAAATTCTTACATGATGCATTACAACCTACTTAGCCACTTTTTATCACAGAACATCATTTTTTTTCCTTTTTAAAAATACCCTGTCAAACTTGGGACATACGTCTTCCCCTTGCAGTAATGATACTTGAACCTAGGGCCAAGTATATGCTCAGCTACTCAACTATACACTCAGACCAAATGTGTACTTGTAAATTATCAAAGTGAGCTTGTGTGTTGTTGTTGCTGCTGCTGCTGTTGTTGTTATTCTTTGGTGGTGGTTTTTGTTGGTGGTGATTGAAAAAGAAGAAGATCCTCAGAGTGTTTGTTTTCAACTTTTTTCCAAGTACAAATGGGAAACACCTTAGTAAGATTTAGAATGTTGTTCTGGCCAAGGAACACATAGGAACTACACTTTAAAATCCTGGTGAAGGCTAGGGCCTTCTGAAAAGGACACCAATAACTTGGGAATAGTAATGAGAATTGACAAATAGGACCGCATAACTTAAAAAGCTTCTTTCAGCAAAGTAAACAAAGAGCCCACAGAATGTGAGCCATCTGACAGGGAACTAACTATCTAGAATATATACAGAACTAAAAAGATTAAACGCCAAAACCCCCAATAATCCAAGCAGTAAGTAGGCAAAGGAAATACTACCATTAGCCAAAAAGATTAAACACCATTATATATCAGAGAAATGTAAATCAAAACCATACTGAGATTCCATCTCAACCCTACTGGAAAGGCTATCACCAAGAAAACAAACAAAAGCAAATGCAGGTGACTATGCGAGGAAAAAGAATTCTCCTTCAGCAGTCACTGTGGGAATCTCTGCAGAGGTCCTTCATGGAAACTAAAACCAGAGCTATTGCCTCTTCAGTTGTACGCTGGGTTATAGCAGATGGACCGCAGTCAGCAGACACGGAGACACCTCAGCAGCCTTTCCTTGTTCCACTAGTCACAGAAACCAGCTTATGGTATCAGACTAGACACACACACATCACACCCATGCACATACACACACACACACACACGCAAATACACACACACACATACATACACACACACATGCATATACACACACACACATCACACCCATGCACATGCACATACACACGCATACACACACACACACATACACACACACACGCATACACACACACACACATACATACACACACACACGCATACACACACACACACATACATACACACACACGCACGCATACACACACACATACATACACACACACGCATACACACACACACATACATACACACACACACGCATACACACACACACACATACATACACACACACGCATGCACACACACATACATACACACGCACGCACGCAAATGATTATTATTATGCAGCCACAAAGAAAAATACATTGGAAGAAACTAGAGATCTGATTACAAGTAAACCAGACTCAGACAAACAACAGACATTTTCTCATTTGTAGAATATAGGATGCTCTGTAAATTAAAGAAAAAATAACGAAATAAAAAACATGAAAGCAGGAAGTGCACTTTTGGGGAAGAAGTTGGGTGGAAGGACAAGGGAAGGTAATGGGAAAAACAAAGAAAAAACAAAGGACATGACATATATGTATGAAAATGTCATAATTTCGTGTAATTATTTTGTATAATTAATACATTTTAATAAAATGTAAAAAATAATTTAGGGGAATGTACATCTCATTAAGAATATACACTGAGCCGGGCGGTGGTGGCGCACGCCTTTAATCCCAGCACTCGGGAGGCAGAGGCAGGTGGATCTCTGTGAGTTCGAGACCAGCCTGGTCTACAAGAGCTAGTTCCAGGACAGGAACCAAAAGCTACAGAGAAACCCTGTCTCGAAAAATCAAAAAAAAAAAATATATATATATACACTGATAAAAGACTTCTTGTGCCAGGCGGTGGTGGCGCACGCCTTAATCCCAGCACTCGGGAGGCAGAGGCAGGCGGATCTCTGTGAGTTCGAGACCAGCCTGGTCTACAGAGCTAGTTCCAGGACAGGCTCCAAAGCCACAGAGAAACCCTGTCTCGGAAAACAAAAAAAAAAAAAAAAAAAAAAAGACTTCTTGTGGGATCACTGGTGTTTTAGAATCTGAACACACAACTCAGTGAGTTAATATTTTTCAAATAACAAATACAGGGTGATTGAAAATCATGTGTGATATAAATTATAATACATTTGGATGCATTATAAATCAGTGTGAATTTTTGTTGTTTTTTGTTTTTTTTTATGTAGCCTTGACTGTCTTAGGACTCGCTCTGCAGATCAGACTAGCCTCAAATTCAGAGATTTACCTGCCTCTGCCTCCCAAGTGCTGGGATTAAAGGTGTGCCCAGCTCAATAGGAATCTTTTAATATAATGGAGTTTTAAAACAAATAGGTTACTGCACACAAGACACCACCACTTAGTGAGTTCCGGAGTCGCATCAGAAGACACAGAAAAGAATAAACATAATCCTGTTTTCAAGGGCGTCCATGTAGGAGGCTGATCATTCCTGTTTCTCTTAAAACAACATTCTACGACAGAGTGACTGGAGGAGTGGATGTGAGGAGCTCGCTCCTATTATGACAGACATTTGAGAAAAAAACAACATAAATTTCTGCAAAGATTATTTGTTAATATCTGACGAGTGCATTATTATTTTAATGAGATCAGTATTATATTAGGTTTAATTTCTGAAATGATAAATCCTGGCAGAAATGACCCAAATAAGCAAAACATCTTCAGAGTCCTGATAACTTTTAAGATTTTTGAAGAAGTTTTAAGACTAAAAAGTTGGAGAACTGAAGTATTATAGATTTTGGGGCATTTCACATAGAATAATGGGTGTAAGATTTCAAGTCATTTTATCGGAATTCTGTGCTTCTAGTTAGGATTAGGCTTATCTCAGAAGTCCAAAAGCTTATATTTACCTGACACTGGCGGCGTAAAACAATGCAAGGATGGGCCAGCACATTTTCTGTGAAGAGACTATGAAGAAATTATTTATATGTGAGTATAAATATAATGTTTACACACATTTTATTTATAATATACATATACCCAAGGTTATTCTTACATTTTTACAATTAAAGGAATTTAATATCTATACATCTGCAAATAATGCAAATAGCAAATTCAATATAAATAAAATTTAGATCCACAAACTTGTAAATATGTATTATCTATAGAGTACAAAGACAAAAATTGAGCTCCATAAGAAAAAGGTTAACCATTTAACTTCCCTCTCAGAAAATACTCTATGAACAAAATTCTCACATGAAAAGTCATTTGCTTTTCAAGATCCTCATTCCAGAATTTTTTATTTTGATATACTTGGTATTTAAGTTACAGGATTTTTAATGAACATGTTAATTACTACTTTATATATCAAATATTTCTTTTGAATATGTTCCCCCCAAAATAATTACAGTTGTGTATTTAAGTACTAATAGTGACATATGCATTTATATGTGTGTGCATGTTTATATATATTATATGTGTGTATAAGTATTAGAATATACATACATATTATATAAACTGGCATTAAGCTTTAAGAATAAAAATTAGGCTAAAAAAGATTAGCAAAATAGAAAATAGACTTTATGCTGACACAAATATCCCTCAGTTTTTAATATGCAAATAAGGTCATTCTACTGGCTATTTAAAATGATAGCCATTTTGGTATGAAGGATAAGCAATGCACAAGTCCAATATTTCTGAATCTTCATAATACCATAAATAATACTGATGAATGTTATAATGACCATTATAAGCAACCATCAAAGAGTAAATAAAAACAAAAATGAGTCTCTATGCTGCAAAACTACCTGGGTACCACTGCATGTTTAGAGAGCTGGCTCATCAATCACATCACTTTGAGGGGGAAGATTACATTCTATTCAATTCTGATAGAGTCATGAAAGTTACTACTATATTCATTACAAAATTTCTTTCTTTCTTTCTTTCTTCCTTTCTTCCTTCCTTCCTTTCTTCTTTCTACAATGAGATGACTGGTTCCTACTTCTACCAGAGAAAAATCAAGTTATGAATTCTTTCTTTTTGGTTTTTTTTAGGGGAGGAGGGGGCAGGTTTTTTTTAGACAGGGCTTCTTTGTGTAGCCCTGGCTGTCCTGGAACTCACTCTGTAGAGCAGGCTAGCTTGGAGCTCAGAGATCCATCTATCTGCCACTGCTTCCCGAGTGCTGGGATTAAAGGTGTACACCACCACTACCCAGCAAGTTATGGATTCTAAATAATCAAATCCTACAGAGTTAATAAAACCTAAAGGAAGAATGTTAATTACTTAATATTATAATAATTAAATGCCAAACTCTAAATCAAAAAAAAAATTTAGAATAAACATTACCTTGCAAGTCCAATACCAAATCCAGCAAATCTATTCAACTGCTCTAAAATAAAAAGGATAAGATTACTTATAACCATTATTTATAACCAAAATATGTATAACCAAAATTTTAGAGTAACGTGTTATTCATTATCAGAATATGATGTGGGATAGAGAGGTGATTTAACTAGTAAGTGACTGGCGGCGCTCTGGCAAGTTCCACGGAACGCACCTCTTACCGGAGCAATTCTGTCTTTCATTCCAACGGACTATTGCCACAAGGACTTGTAAGCTGGGATATTTCTAAGTTGTGACTATTTTAAATGATAAAACCTTGAAAGTTTAAATATTATCAAAGGCAACTCTCTGAAAAAGTGTTAAAGCCCTGTAAGGACGATGTCAAATTTGTATACGATGGAATCTAAGCATTGTCAGCTTTAATTTCTGATTACAATCATTCCAAAATTCTCTATGGGTGGCCATGACTAATACACTAAGAAACTGACCGCTTATGCTGTACAGTCAGTCATCTGCTCTTACTAAGGGACAATAGTTGTGTGTAAAATACCTGAAAATTGTTATTTTGAGAGTACTGGTGCTATCAGTATAGGTTAGGTATAGCTTCTCCCTATGCCCTTCCATTGGAAAGAGCTGACGAACATTCGCTTGATCCAGTCTAAGTGGCAGGACCCTAGGTTCACATGTGCTCCCTTCTACAGCCCTGCAGGAAAGGTAACGGCTGAAAACTCCTATGCACTGCCAGAATAGAAGTCTTCCTCCTGAATAACCCTAACAGTGACCTAGACAGGGAGTAGACATGAAATAGCAACATTCACAAGAGACAGTCTCTCTCTTCCGTCATTTCAAATGAAGCGATGAACTTTATCACGTGAATACCTGCTTCACCCGGAAAGATGTACAATGTAGTGATGTTTCATTTTTATTTTAATAAATAAAGCTTGCCTGAAGATCAGAGAATAGAACAGCCACACTGGTCAGCCTTACAGACCAGGCAGTGGTGACACACACCTTTAGTCCCAGAGCCACACTAGTTTGCCATAGAAACTGGCAGTAGTGATGCATGCCTTTAATCCCAGCCCTAGAGAGGAATATAAAATGGGAGGAGACAGCTCTCAGATACAGTCTCATTCTGAGATTCCTGGAGGCAGGATTGCCATTGTGAACTGAGGTAGAGAGGTAAAAGCCAGTAGCTGGCTGTTTTGCTTTTCTGACCTTCAGGTTGAACCCCAATTTCGGTCGCTGGGTTTTTATTAATTATGCTACAGTACAAGCTAGAAAGCTTCTTGTCATACTGAAGTACTTTCTTTTGGGTGCTTATTTGTAATTCTCAAATACTAAAGTAAACATGACCTTTATGAAGAGTTTTAGGAAGACTTAGTGCTGTCAACTACGTGAGGCTCTACTTGCTGCAAAGTTTTACTCAATTACTTGGTAACAACTTCAAAAAAACTGGTTGTGTTAGCAAGTTTCCCCTCACTGGAACTATCAAAATGTCATTTAAGAAAAGATTAAAAACTTTACTGCCTAAGATAGTGACTTTGCAGCAATCATACCTGTGTTCTGAATCATTTCAGAGCTCCATTCAAAGAGTTCCCCAGCACTATTCTTGAACCCATACAACACAATGAAACAAATGAGAGGAAAACCAAAAGCTTAACGGTCGGCCCTGGATGAGCCCCAGATCCCCCTTCACCACCTCATGTCCTCACTAATAATCAGGATCTTCTAGCTCAGTCAAGCCCTTCTGCACTCCGAGTGAAAACTAAGAAATGAGTAGCACGGTCATGTACAGCCATGTTTAATACTTAATGATACAATTTGTTATTGCCAGAGAATGAAGTCAGCTATTATATATCAAGAAAAAAAAGGATTTTAAACGTATGTGGCTCGTGCACTGTTGCATCTGAAGCTCTCTGACATTCCATAAAGAGTAATGGCTTACAAAGTCAAGTTATAGCGGTGTTTCTAACTCTAAAGTGGAGGTTTTAGGTCAGATGATGAGAAGGGAAAACTGCAGGGGTTTATGGATTGGGGGCCTAAAATCAGAACTCTCATGCTGAAAGGGGAAGAGAAGGAAACGAATAATTATCCTACTGTGCATATTTAATTATTATACTGTTATTCATTTTATTTAGCACTCAGAAAAATTACATCATTCGGCAAGTCTTAACAAGGGATCAGACAAAAATGTTTAAATTTATGATTAGTAGAAGCCAGGTTCCAAACCCAAATCTGCCTGTGCTAAAAAAAAAAAAAAAAAAAAAAAAAAGTCTTTCCAAAACACAAAGTTAACCAAATCTGCCAGCGATCTGACTGTGAATCGGACAAGAATAATCTAATTTATTTCTTCCCTGCTTCAGGCCACCGATGGTAACGTTCTCGGGCACCTGAACACTCCAACCAATGCTTCCTAGGCTACGCTGATGTCACCTAGTGTGGTGATCCCGGAGCACAAATCGCGTGCACAGGAGGCTCGCTTCGGGACAGAGGACGAAAGGAGGGCAGAGGGTGTGGTTGCGTGTGCAAGGACCTAGGCGGGCCCTGCGCGCGCTTCCGGAGTCCGCCGGCCCACCCGCCCGGCCGGGCCCCGCACCCCTCACCGCTGCTAGGGCCCGGGCGCGGGCCGTCACCGCCGCCGGGAAAAAGCTCCTCCGCGGGGCCCTCGAGCGTCGTGGGCGCGGACGGCACACCGTACGTCGGGCTCTTTTCGCCCCAGTGCAGATTGCGGCTGCCCGGGATGTCCGGGGGAGTCGTCACCCAGTGGCCCAGGTCGGTCCCAGAGCCGAAAGAGCGCGCATGGAAGGGGCCGCCGAAAGGCGGATCGTCCCGCACGCCTCCCCGGTAGCCCAGGCCATCGAAGCCGTCGGGGCGCCGCGGATGCATCTCGGACGGGCGGACGAGGACGAGAGGGGCCGGCCCGCCGAGCCCAGGCCTCCACCGCGTCCCCGCCGCAGTCGCCGCGCGTCAGGAGACTGACAACCGGAAGTCACGACTGAAACCCGGAAGTCCCGGGAGCACACGTGACTCTGCCTCGCCTCTCTTCTTCCCAACTTGGTTGCCAGGGAGACGAGGCAGCGGTCTTAGGCTGAAAGGGGAAGGATGCTTGCTGGGCCTGGTCGCAGAAGATGCAGTGTGTATTCTCTGCCTTCAGGGATGCTTCGCATGGTACAGCAGCCCCGGATGACTTCGGCCGGTTGCAATATGCCGTCTCCCCTTCCCAGGGGAGCCCCACATGAGGACACTCAGTCTCCCTTTGTCTCCCGTTGTAGGGGCCACCAAGTACAAGTCAAAAACACCCTCTCGTGAGAATACATACTGCCCTCTACAACGCAGGAATCAAGTGTTTAACTTTTCTAAGACCACAAGGCAACTATAAACAACTTTCTTCTGATGTGTCCAAATAACTTGAGGTACTAAGATCACAGCGTTGTCACTGAACACCAACCCCCATGAAGACTTCTATTGATTCCCCCCACTACCTGTTTTTATTAGTCTCTTGGGGTGTTGAGGCTGGGTGGTTCTCGATAGAGCTGATTGTGTTTTGCATATCTTCTTCCTGAGCCTTCCTCCCAACTGAACGCTAGAATCTGAGGGTGTTCAGAAGAGAACCCTGACGTATTGCCCTCAAAAGCCATGAACCTTCGTTTAAAGGGATAACCACCTTTTTTTAGCAACTTGACATTTCTTGTGTTATGTTGTGCTCTGGCAAAATGTGGTGAGTCCAAATCACTACTGGACGTGGCAATAAAAGAATTTCTTTTCCTCAGCTTGCTGAAGGGAAAAAGTTTGCTAGCCCTGAGCCCTAGAGGTTTCTGTATGTTTAGTGGTTTGTTTTAAGGAGTAGAAAGACAGGGAGTTTTAATACAGAAATGTGGCACTTCACAATTTCACGTCCTTGAAAGTAGAGGGAGAGAATGGATTATACCTCAGGAATAAGGGAAACAAAGCGATAAAAGTCATTACTCATAAATTACAGCTGTAATGCACTATCATCTTCCTTGTTTAAAAAATTGGAAGAAAATATGTGGATATTTTTATATAGTAAATTGGAAGACTTTCTAATCCCACATCAAACCTAAAAGTCATTTAAGTAATTGGGAAATATTGTAATTCGTTTTACTGTAAATTTTAAATTCAATAAATTAAAAAACAGTAGTAATCAACATTAAAAAATAAATGACAAACTGGGAAATGACATTTTAGGATGGCTTAACTCTACAAAGAGCTTTTGCCAATGAATGACAGTAAATCAGTATAAATATAAGCAAAGAATATGAAGAAGCTATTTTAAAAGGTGAGTAATCATATAAACTATGTCTTACAGCAATGAATCATTTTACATAAACAGTCAGCTCTCCTTGGTTAAAATGGCAATCTTGGCTAGGCATGGTGACTGAGGCCTATAATCCTGGCACTTAGGAGACTGAACAAGAGGAATGCCAGGAGTTCCTAACCAGCCTGAACTACAGGTTAAAACCCAGTCTGAGACAAAACCAAAACAATAATGTCAGTCTCTATACAAAAATGCACATTGTTGTTACAGGTGAGAAGAAGTATCTTTCACATGAAGAGTGATTATAAAAATATAACTTTTTTAGGGAGAGCAGTTTAGTAGTGTGTTACCTTTTAAACTCTTAAATTTTAGGAAGTAAATATAACATTTGTGCCCTATACATGCTTTGAGCTTATATAATACACATGTGCTTATGACATACTTCCTAACATTAAGAAAAGCTTCAGGGTTCTAAGTAATAAATCATTATTATCTTACTAATCATTAATAACCTAAATAATTACTAACCAACTAACCACTAAGTAAATATCAATTCAGATCATTAATTAAAACATAGGTCATCTCTTGAGACAGAAGCTGTTTGGGTTTGGTGTGTCTGTGATTTTTTTTTACATGCATGCATGTGTTGTGAGCATGTTCATGTGTGTGAATGTAAGTGCGCATTCATATAGAAGTCCAAAGTTAACATTAGCGGTCTTAATTGATCTCTGCTTTATTTATTGAAGTATAAGCCCCTTATTAAAGAGGAGCTTGCCAATTGCAAATGATCTAACTAGACATCTCGCTTCAGTGCTGTGGGATAATCCTTCTATACTCTATGAATATGTTTTATTCTCATTGGTTAATAAGAAAGCTGATTTGGCTTGTAACAAGGCAGAATAAAGCTAGGCAGGAAAGCCAAACTGAAAATAAAGAGAGGAAGAAGTGCAGAGTCAAGAGACAGGAGCCAGTTGCTGAGGAAGCAATATACTAGAAGATGGATAAAGCCACAAGCATATGGCAAAATATAGATTAATAAATATGGATTAATTTAAATGTAAAAACTAATTAGTAATAGGTCTGAGCTATCGGTCAAATATTCTGTAACTGATATAAGCTTCTGTGTGTTTACTTGGGACCAGGCAGTCTCATTTGCAGCCCAAAAATATGCTGCCTCTGCCTACTGAGTGCTTAGATTGCAGTCCGCCTCCACACCCACCTGGCTTTTATTTGGGTGCCGGGCAGGCGATCTAAACTCCTGTCCTCATTCTTGCACCACAAGTGACTTATCCAATGAGTCACTCCCATGCCCCCTCCCCATACTGTTTTAAAGAATAGGCATGCAGTGTTAAATGAGCCAGACATACAGTTTAGAGAGACAAACAGCAGATGTACACATGCAAACACACAATGCAAACGTAAGGTAATGTCAAATGATAACTTTGAAAAAACTGAGCAGTAATTTGGCCTTTATAGATTAGTTGTTCTAGAAGATAGTCCTCTCTGAAGAACTGGCCTTTGAATTCTGAAAAACAAAACAAAGAATAGCTGAAGGGAGTAGAGCCATGTCTCACAGGCAAGCTGGATGCATCCATAATTAATAAGAAGTTTCTGTGTCATTATTATTAAAAATTTGTATTCTACCAGCCTGGAAAATCTGACCCGCAAAAGTTAATCAAGGTGAAGTGGGAGCCAGAGGCCAGGGCCAGATGGATTCAGAATTCTGTCAGGACTTCAAAGAAGATAGAACAGCAGTATGTTTTTAGTTCACTGATTTCTGCTCTGATTTTTATTATCTCTTGCTGTCTTCTTGGTCTTGGTTTGTTATTATGTCTCTAGATTCTTAAAGTTGCATTATTAAGTATTTTTGTGCTCTTTCTGATTTTTTAATATAAGCACTTAGGCCTACAAATTGTTCTCCTAGGACTGCTTCTAACATGTCCGAGCGGTTCTGTTGTGTTGTGCTTTCATTTCCATTGAGTTCCAAGAACTTTTTAATTTCTTTCTTGATTTCTTGTTTGACCTAGTCAACATTTAACATTGAGTTATTTTCTCTTCCTGAGGGTGTGTACTCACTAGAGTTTGGTTTGCTATTGATCTTATGATCAAATAGGATACAGTTATTTAAATTTTTCTGAAGTTATTGTATCTTCAGATATGTTTATTTTAGAGAAACTTCGATGGGCGATTGTGTAGAAGGTATTTTCTTTGCTGTTTGAATAAAATATTCAGTAGATATCTATTAGTTCCATTTGATGTGTGACGTCATTTATGTCTGATGTTTCTCTATATTTTTGTACAGGTGACCTGTCTTTTGGAGCATGTAGAGGTATTGGAATCACTCACTATTAATGTGTTGATGTGAATCTTCATTTTTAATTTTAGTAGTATACATTTTATTAATTTGGATCCACCAGAGTTTATATATAATACAATCATAAATAATACAATAAAAATATATGTAATATTATAAATAATATGATGTAAACATATGAAATATTACATATAATACAATACAAATATATGTAATACAATTATATATATTATTGTATTGACTTCTTGGATAATTGTTTCCCTGTTTAGAATGAAGTGTTCACTTTATCCCCTCTACTCAGTTTCATTTTGAAATCTGTTTTGTCAGTATTAAGATGGCAAGCCTGCTTGCTTCCTGCTCGCTCCCCCATCCCATTTGTTTGGAGTACCTTTTACCATCCTTTCACGTTTAGGTGGCACCTGTTCTTAAAGATAAGACAACAGGAAGTTGAGTTTTGTTTCCCAATCCATTCAACTAACCAGTGTCTTTAGACTAGGGGATTGAAACTATTAATATCAAACTTGTTATTGAAAAGTGCTTGTTTATTGTAATCATTTTATTTTTTAATGTTTTGTTGTTTGTTTATTTTGCTTTTCTGTTTTGTTTTGAGACAGGGTTTTTCTGTGTAACCCTGGCTGTCCAAGAGCTCTCTATATAGATCAGACCAGCCTCAAACGCACAAAGATCCACCTGTCTTTGCCTCCCAAGTGCTGGGATTAAAAGCTTGCACCACCAGGACCGGCAATATTTGTTATTTTTATATTATAGATATATGTATTGTGTAGATATGTATATATGAGTTCAGGTTCCCAGAGAGGCCTGAGTCATTAGGTACCTTGGAGTGCAGTGAGCATCACAGATACTTTTGACCTGGGTATAGGAAGCAGAACTATGGTCCTCTGTACCTGATACTCAATCTTAACCCCAGAACCATCTTTTCAGCCTTTAGGTTTTTTTTGAGGTACATACATCAGGTCTAAACATCACCTTTTTTAAATTACTAATTTATTTATTTTATGTGTATGGGGTATTTGTAGACTGAGGCCACTTGTTTGGTTCCCAACCACCCAGACCCAAAATAATTACACAGAAACTTTATTAACTACAATACTGTTTGGCCAATAGCTTAAGCATATTTCTAGCTAGCTCTTACATCTTAAATTAACCCATTTCTACTAATCTGTGTATCGCCATGTGGTTGTGGCCTAATGGTCAGGTTCCATCCAGTGTCCAGCGTCTGTCTCCTGTGTCGGCTACATGGCTTCTCTTTGATTCTGCCTACTTTCTCTCTACAACTCTGTTTGGATTTTCCACCTTCTGTATTTTGTACTGGCATAGGACAAAAGCAGCTTCTTTATTGGCCAATGTAATCAAGCATATTTACAGTATACAGAGGGAATTCCTCATCAGGTGTTCTGAATTCATATGGACTGCTTGTAGGCCTGAGTACCACTTGCATGTAGTACTCCCAGGGGCCAGAAGAAGATGTCTGATGTGGGAGTGTCATATGTCAATCTGTTGATTTCATTGGCTAAGCAATAAAGGAACTGCCTTGGCCCATCTCATTGGTTAGAAGATAGGTGGGAGGAGTAGACAGAACAGAACGCTGGGAGGAAGAGGAAGTGAGCTCAGACTCCACAGCGCTCTTCTCGGGAGCAGACGTCCGCCATGCTCCCGGCTCCTGGGCAGACACACGCGATGAAGCTCTGAAGCTCCGACCCAAGATGGACTTAGGCTAGAATCTTCCCGGTAAGACCGGTGCTACACAGATGATAAGAAATGGGCTAGTCCAGGTGCGAGAGTTAGCCTAGAAGAGGCTAGATAGAGATGGGTCAAGCAGTGTTTAAAAGAATACAGTGTCCGTGTAATTATTTCGGGGCATAAGCTAGCCGGGCAGGGCAGGCGGCTGGGGTGTTTGGGGACGCAGCCCCGCCGCCGCTCCCCTTATTACTACAAATGACGCCCAGACGTGTGGCTAACTGAGTCCACAAAAAACCTGAGAAGGCTTAAAAATAAGGGAGAGAGAGTTTAACACAGATTTTTGCTGTTTGTTGGTGGCGTGCTGTAGAGAAATTTCCTGATTCGGCAACAGCAGCAGAAAAATCGCTGTGTCATTTTAAAGCACAGCTTCTTGGGGCTGTGCCGCCAGTGCAAACTCTGGCTTTATGTTGTGTTCCCGCTTGGGATCGGAAGGAGAGTGCTCTGAGACCGTGCGATGACTCAAAGCTCCCCGCCTGCTCCTGGGAAGAAGGCAGAATCAGGCTTAGGCAGGCGGAAGAGCATGGCGGATTCCTGCCGCCATACAGAGACGTGTTTTCAGACTGCACAGTGCTCTGCGTGTCAGATTTGGATGTAACTTGGATGAAAAGAATTTCTGTGCTACACGCTCAGTCTCAGAATTAAAGTGCTGAGTGCCGCTCCTACCTGGCGGCCCCAGAGCTAGCACAAAATGGTACGTCCTCCATTTTGAAATTTTCCTGACTCAGCTTCAGCTGCAAATCCCTGCAGCTCATTAAGAGATCCTGCCACGAAACACTTAAACGGTGGTGACGAAAAGCTGAACGCATGCTTTTCGGTTTTCAGCCGTAGCAGGAAAAAAGCTGCGCCGTTTAAAAACGCCGGCTTTCTGGGCCATCCTGCCAGGCCAAACTCTGACTGTTTGAGGCAGGAGGGCCGGCTACAGAGAGAGGACTTGAGTGTTGTCTGTTGTAGCTTGTTGGCTGGCAGGGACCTTGAAATGCTATAAACATGGCTACAGCCAGTACCTCAGCCTTGAGGCTGGAAAGCTAAGAAATGGACTGGATCTAGCTGGCAAAGCCACGCCTTTAGTCCTACTGATATTGCTTGGTAAATTAAAGACTCATGTGGTCAGAAAAAGAGAGATATACAGTAAAGAGAGATTCAAAGACAAAGAAAATTTCTAAATGGTTTACTGTGTGTTAAAAATATATGCAAGCTGAAAGTTAAAGTTCTTAAAGCAAAAAACAAAAAAAGGAAGAGAGTTGTTGTGTGTCTTAGTACACACCTTTAATCCCAACACTTGGGAGGCAGAGGGAGATAGACCTCTGTGACTTCAAGGTGTGGTAGCACACGCCTTTAATCCCAGTGCCTAGAAGGCAGAGACGAACAGATCTCTGTGAGTTCAAGGTGTAGTAGCAAACACCTTTAATCCCAATGCCTGGGAGGCAGAGACAGGCGGATCTCTGAGAGTTCAAAGACAGCCTGGTCCACAGATATACGCTCAAAAAGCAAAAAGTTAACTTAGGAATGTCTCAGCTTAGATTCTTAAGCGCCTAATGATTTAAAGGCGCAAATCAAAAGTGCTCCTGGATAGTAAAAAATTGTAGATTCACAATAGGACAGATTCAGACCACTAAATGAGTCACACTGTTGGATGAATGTACGTAGGCTTGGGAGAGAGAAGAAAAAGAATATAGAGAATAAAGTTAATGGTTTAAAAAGAAAAAAGTAAAAGTAAAGTCTTTAAAGAGACAGAGTACAGATAGTTATAGATATAAGTAAAAATAAGCCGCGTAAAGATGGAAAATTCACAGAGAGTCTGGATTATGTACATTGTGTTTTCTTTAAAATTTTTGACTGTGAAGGAGCTAAGTACAGAGAGACATTTCATTACATGGGCTGCCAAGCTAAACCAGAATGGATGTAAGGGTATTACGATTTCAGAATTTGGGTTTAAGGACATGATACTTTGGAAAGGAGTTTCTTATTTTGTTTTCACAGAGGATGAGACCCTGTTCATTTCTTCAATTCCGATTTTGTATGATGGACCACGTCCTCCTGAAGGGTTGCTGTGAACATCTTCAGAAAATTGCTTTGCTCAACTGCCAACTGAGATAAACCTGGCACACAGGTTACACCCTAAATGATCTGATTAACAGCGCCCCCATTCAGCAGGAAGCAGTTTGGAGAGAAAAAACTGCGCCCATGTTCCCAAAATATTATTTATAAATGTTCTTTTACATTTAAAGGGGGAAATGATATAGGTATGAATAATTTGCATTGATAGAGATTTAAGGTCAATTTTGTTATATGTATAAATGTTTCTGATGTAACTTTTACTTGATAACTGTTTTGTTATATGTAATTTTGCTAGGTTGAAGTTAAAGCCTTTCTTTTTTGTTTAAACAGAAAAAGGGGAAGTGATGTGGGAGTGTCATATGTCAATCTGTTGATTTCATTGGCTAAGCAATAAAGGAACTGCCTTGGCCCATCTCATTGGTTAGAAGATAGGTGGGAGGAGTAGACAGAACAGAACGCTGGGAGGAAGAGGAAGTGAGCTCAGACTCCACAGCGCTCTTCTCGGGAGCAGACGTCCGCCATGCTCCCGGCTCCTGGGCAGACACACGCGATGAAGCTCTGAAGCTCCGACCCAAGATGGACTTAGGCTAGAATCTTCCCGGTAAGACCGGTGCTACACAGATGATAAGAAATGGGCTAGTCCAGGTGCGAGAGTTAGCCTAGAAGAGGCTAGATAGAGATGGGTCAAGCAGTGTTTAAAAGAATACAGTGTCCGTGTAATTATTTCGGGGCATAAGCTAGCCGGGCAGGGCAGGCGGCTGGGGTGTTTGGGGACGCAGCCCTGCCGTCCCTATTACTACAGATGTCAGATGCCCTGGGACTGGAGCTACTGCCCATTGTGAGCCTCCATATGGATACTGGGAACTGAAGCCCAATTCTCTGGAAGAGCCATCAGTACTCTGAACTGGTGAGCCAGCCCTCCAGCCCTCTACACTTCATATTTGGATAGAGTCAGAAGAAAGGCCATATTGTGAAAAGGCCCATCAGGGATAACAGGAAATTTTAGTCTAGACATTGTACTCTTCAATGAAGTGTGGGCTGAGATTTGTATTTTCAGAAAGATGAGTGAATCTGTGGTCAAGGTAGAGTTGAGGGAAAAGCCTTACAGTATTGAGGTCATTGCAGGGGTCTCTGGAAAAACAGTTCATCCTCTGCTTCCAAACTGTCTGGAATTGAGATGTCTGAATACATTTCATACTGATATCAAAAGACAAAATGATGTGAGGAGACAAGTGACCCAGAGGGACTATCTGTTCAGACTTGATTGAAATAATCGGTATGAAATAAAGCCATTCCAGCGGGCTGAGGTGATTTAAAGGGAGAAGTGTGTGGCACTTTTCCTTAGCATCCGGTAACCAAGAGCATAGGAAGCAATTGACTGAAAATGTGTTTCTGATGTGGTGATCCATGTATGGGGGGAATGAAGAATTTTCTCACGTCAAGAGCTGTGAGTCATAATCTCAACACACAATGTTAACCATCAAAACCATGCACTACCATAAAGGACGGTCTGAAAACGTAGGCAAAGACCTTCATATGTGTGGTTGGCAGTTCTTGTCAACTTGTCACAAGTTGCCAAACTAAAGTCACCTGGGAAGAGGGAAACTCAATAGAGGAATTACATTTGTCAGATTGGCCTATGGGCATATCTCTGGGGTATTTTCTTGCTTATTGAGAGATGTGGGAGGGCCCAGTTCAATGTGGGTGGTCCTGGGCTCTCTAAAACAGTAGGCTGCCACCGTATGGAGAGCAAGGTGGTCAGCCGTATTCCCCACCATCTTTGCTTCAGGTGCTCTCAAGAAATCCTGCCTGAACTTCCCTTGATGAGGAGCTACAACCTGTGAGATGAAGCAAACCCTCTCCACCCCTACCTTACTTTTGTTCACTGTTTTCTCACAACAGAGAAGCAAAGTAATTTATGTATTTGGGCTTTGGGGTGAGTTGCTTTTAGCTTTTCAACTTTGAAACAGAGTCTCATTGTGTAGTCCCAGATAGATAAGGAACTTAAGGTCTCACTGTCTCGGTCTCCCAAGACCTAGAATTCCAGGCTTCTACCACTATGATATATTTGTTTTTAAATAATATGAAATGTCTTTATTCTTGAATTTCACACATGTAAACCGCAAAATGTGATCATATCTACACCCATATCCTCCATTTAATTTCCCCCAAATCACCCCAAACAGGCCTTCCCGAACTTCATGTCCCCTTCTTGGTGTGTCTACTTCTATACTCACCCAGCATTGCAGCCACAGGCGTCTGCATTCCAGGGGCTGGCGTATAACAGAGGTCCAGGCTGGGAGAATGAAGACCACTGATGCTGCACAGGAGACATAGACAGGATAATGGCCCCTTCAGCTTCCTGGAGCAAACGGTCTAACGAGTCATCAAGCTTCTTCTGTGTGTGCTTCCTAATAAATAAAATACAACGTGCAGTAGTGATGCTTGGGCCACATGTTGACATTCGCCTTCTGTCGGAACTCAATTGCTTTGTGACGTGGGCAAGGAACCTATTGTAGTGGAAATTACTAGAAAAAAAACCAGTTTGGTTGAAAACGTGATTTCAGAATTAATTTGCCGAGTGCTCTCTATGCAGGATTTAAAGTTCATATATGTGTCAATATCTGAGTAATCCAGTGTTCTGTGATCTATAATAGCAGTGTGTTGTTTTATCTTTTATTTATGCAGATGGAAGGCTAAGTAACTGCCTCTGTAACTCTCTGTAATGGGTTAAGCAGTTGGCAGCTTGGAGTTGGCTGTTAATAAACAGAGTGCTACAAAGACTGCCTGCAGGTTCACAGGTTAGGCCCAGCGTTTAAATACTGGTGCCCAGGATGTTTTAGCCACATCAGTCCCATTTCCCCTGAATCTAGTGTCTGTGATTTTTGCTTTAGACATTCTATACATTACTGTTGAGTGTAAATTTTAATTTACCAAGATCGGTATAGTTTGATTTACTTTCTTTTTTTCCTTTTTTTTTTTTTTCGATTAAGATGGAATGCCTGGAAGTCCCAGGCAGTGTCTGAAAAGTGGTCTAATAAATGCCCATTTTGGAAGAATGCCAAAGAAAGGGTAGCTACAGGGAGCATGAGTTACCCCCACTCTTGAGTGATTTCCTTACCATACTTCTCACGTAGCCATATAAAGTACACATTTTTCAGAAACCACACAAACAGAGTACAAACAAATGGCACAGTTCCAATTTGGACATCCACAGAGACATTAGAAATGGTTGACAAGTATCACCTGAAATGCTTACCACTTTGACTGTGTTAGCTCACTGTCTTCTGGTCTCTGAAATCCCTGGTGGCCAATACCCTTATTATCTTGTTGATGGCCTTTGCCTGTGTTGCCATTTCTTGTACTTCTGTACTGGAGACTCACTTTTTACCTAGCTGTGATGGCACAAATGTGTTCTCAAGCACTGGGGAGCTAAAGCCAGGACGGCTGCGAGGTTTTGTGGAGCCTGAACAAACCAGCAAATCCCTGTCTTAGAGCAACAATAGGATTCTTTGTTATTGTTTTTTCAAATTTTGATTTTAAAGAGTATCAAGGTAGGTCTGAGTTTATGTTGAAATTCCTTGAGTTTCTTTGTTAGCTATACTAATAATAAAAGGATATTATTAAAATTCAAAGTTTTCAGATATTTTCTTCACCTATCCTCTCTGCTACTTTCTATTCTCCTCTGGTGATCCCCACTGTACAAAAATATTTTGTGTGTCTTAAATAGGTATATGCACATGAGTGCAGGTGACTACAAAGGAATTGGACCCCCTGGAGTTGGAGTTACAGAGAGTTATGAGTTGCCTAATGTGGATGCTAAAAATCAAACTTGCTGTCTCTGGAAGAACAGTGTGTGCTCTTAAATGTTGATCCATCTCTCCAGACCTGTTGATTATAAATGGCTTGGAGGGATACAATCAGCTGTAAAAGTCACACAGCATATAGATATGGCTGTAAGGGACATGTTGTTTCCTGAAATTGCTGAGAGACAAGGTACTTTTGGGGCATTGGAGAGATGAATTCATTGATAAGAGCACTTGCTGCTTTTGTAGAGGACCCTAGTTTGGTTCCCAGCACCCACAGCTGGTGACTCACAACTGCCTCTAACTTGAATTAAGGGGATGGGACTCTCCTCAGGACTCCGAGGGCACTTCCATGCATGTGGTGCACAGACATACACTGAGGCATAGACACAGACAAAAGCAAAATAAGGATATCTCTGAGAATGCAGATTATCATAGAAAAGAGAACTTTTAGATAAAAAGTTGTTTTGAAGCTAGGCGGTGGTGGCGCACACCTTTAATCACAGCACTTGGGAGGTAGAGGCCGGCAGAACTCTATATGAGTTTGAGGCCAGCCTGATCTACAGAGCTAGTGCCAGGACAGCCAGAGCTATGTAGGCAGAGACTACTTGTTTGTTCCTGGCTTCTCAGACCCAAAACAATTACACAGAAAGTATATTAATTGCAATGCTGTTTGGTCAATAGCTTAAGTATATTTCTAGCGCGCTCTTACATCTTAAATTAACCTATTTCTATTATTTTATATTTTACCACGAGACTCGTGGTTTACCAATAAGGTTCCTGGGTGTCTATCTCCTTTGGCAGCTACATTGTGTCTCTCTGACTCTGCCTTCTTTCCTCCTCTATCTGTTTGGAATCACTGTCTTGCTCTATTCTGCCCTGTTAGAGGCCCAAAGCAACTTCTTTATTTATTAACCAATGGCAGCAAAGCACATTCACAGCATAAAAGGGGCATCCCACATCAGAGCTACACAGAGAAACTGTCTCAAAACAAACCCATTGTACTCATTGGTTAGACTGCAGTGGTAGCTAGACACTGCATAGCATGGAAGTGACAGCATCTTTCACCTTTGGCTTCTATGCTGACACAGGGATGGGGTTTACTGTGGACTTTGATGTTTGATTTGGGGATCCTGTGTGTGGAGACTGGGAGTAGCTTTCTGTGTTGGATTCTGCCAACAGACAGAGGGTGATCCCGTGGGGAAAAGGCAGGAGTCTGTCCATCTGCACTTCTCAGGCTCTGCAGACAAAGTGGCAGGCGTGTGGTGGGGTTGCCCCTTTCATCTTCACCGGGAGAACTAGACTCTGTCGTGTAGAACCAGCGTGACTGGGCAAGTGGAAGTCTGTACTCTGCTGTAGGGAGGAGCTAGTGACCCTTTAACGCTGTCCCTGCTTGCTCCAGCGTGGAGAGGGCAGGCAGCCTGACACCTGTGTATGCTGCTGCTCTTTGTAGAGAATCACACTGTGTAGGAAAAGCTGAGTGCCATAACTGAGAGTAGCAGGTATTCTGGAGGCATGTGGCCATCATGATGCAATGCCACCTCAAAACCTTTTTGTCTGATTAGGCAGGTTATTTAACATTTTGCATCTGCTTTTTGTCATCTATAAAATGGGGATAATGGTTAATATTCCAGAAAGCTTCACTGAGCATAGCACTGAGCATAGTAAAACCAAAGCTTTGCCCCAGTGGCAGCAATGGCGGTGGCGGCAGCAGCTACTGCTGCGGCTTCTGCTGCAGCAGCTGCTGCGGCTGCTGCTGCTGCTGCTAATTTTTTCCTGAGTTGTTCAAGGTGGTACATGAGAGAGTTTTAGAGTATCTGGTGGTTTTATAGCCTGTGCCTATCATGTATCTATCGTGTTCACGTAGACAAGATGTTATAAATGTTTGTAACAGACACATGTGACTTGTGCATGCATACTTGTAGCAGTGGCAGGTGAATATTCAAGCTAAGTAGAGGTTTTTTCTATCTCTATGAAAGTTAGCCAGTAGCAGGTGTTATGAGTGTGTATTCAGGTCCATATAGCACTTAAGATGTGTGTTTTCACAAACTATAATGGGTGAATGTTCTGAAAACATGTGCTATTGCTTGGGGTTTAGAGTGGAGACTTTTACATGATGTCATAGTTAGGGTTTATATTGCTGTGAAGAAATACCATGACTTATAAAGGAAAACATTTAAATGGTATGGCTTACATTTCCAGAGGTTCAGTCCATTATCACCGTGGCAGGGAGCATGGCAGTGTGCAGGCAGAATGGTGCTGGCTACATCCTGATATACAGGCAACAGGAAGTGGACTGTGACACTGGGAGTAGCTTTTAAATAAGAGGCCCCAAAGCCACAGTGACACACCTCCTCCAACAAGGCCACACCTACTCCAACAAAACCATACCCCCTAATAGTGCTACTCTCTTTGGAGGCCATTTTCTTTCAAATCGCCACACATAAGGAACAGGTAGATTGTGTACTATAGTCATATGGAAGGATGTAGGTATGCAAGAACTGACTTTAGACTATCTTAATATTTACTGGTGTGTGTGTGTGTGTTCATGAATATGTATCTATACATACATTCATGTGTGAAATATATGTGACCAGATGTTTTGTGAAGAACATTCAGGCACAATGAGTTGTCTATGTGAATTGTTACTGGTTCATCAGGATATTGACCCTGGTCATTCTGAGCTTTTTAAGATCAAAGAGTTCACTTCAGGGTTGAGTTAGGGCTCTTTATTCAGATAGATTGAGAGATGTCTGTATCTTAGGCAGGTGCTCCTTCAAACTCTGTGTGGAGTGGGATGTGGGTGTCAAATTGCTTGTCATAGGCAGATGGTTTGTAGAGTACATAACTTATGTGGTGTGTTCTCAGTAATGATGGAAGCAATCACAAAATTGAGTTCTTTGTCAGGGATTTGAGTGAACTAAGTCCTCTTATATGTCAGTCCCCCCTGAGACTCACCTGAGTAGCCAAAGGTCTCCTGACTCCTCTGTGGCAGAGACACACTTCCTAGAGTACAGCCATTGAAAGTCTTCAGACCTGTGTTCCCACTGCCGTCTGTCCTTCATGTTTTGAGAGGACTGTAGGGTGTCTACAGTTATCTCTGTCTCTAGTTTTGAGCCAACATGTCTCCATGAAATCTGGGGCTTCAGACACTAGATACAACCTCCAGGAGTCCCTTGCCCTGAGAAAATGTTTTGCTTTGTGTTAGGGAAGTCATATTTTCATTGGTCATGCTTAAAAGAAATGACCTCATCTCTGTTGGCTAGGAATTCCTCTAACCCTGGGTAGCTCGGCTCATCTTTATGTTTTCCCAATCTGTATTCTGATTTTCTTTAATTTCTCTACTCCAGAGCATTGTTGGCTCTGGAAGGGTGTGCATCTCAGAGTTGCCTTCAGCTGACCTCATAATGCCTCCTGCCTCTCAGCCTCCTGATTCATATTTTCTAAGGATGGTACTTTTGACGCTAGGTCCCCTTATGTTAGTGCCCTTCTGTAGCATATTTAGCCCTTGCAGGCAGAGATGGAGCAACCACTGTGTAACTGGACCCCATAAGTCTTGAGGGACCTTGCTAATCAGAGGTTGCAGTCTACCGTGGGCCGGCAGCTCTCTCCAAGCTCCATAACCTGGGAGGGGGGCTTCCTCCCCAGAGAGACTTCCTGCTCTCTATCCGCCCTTATTTGGAGAAGGTCTCTAGGCCCAGAGGCCTGACCTTATCTGAAAGCTGTCCCTAAGCCTAGATGCCTGATTTGTCTCTGGTGTGACCCTTGGTATAGTTCCCTGCTAGAGCTGTCCCCCTGCTGCCCATATGGTAGCTAGGACTTGTACCAGGAGCTTTATGACAGGAGTGTTCTGCTTACTGCAACTTAGGTCATGCCCCAGACACTGTTCCCAACCTTTATATCCCCCTCTCTTTCTGGAATAAAGTGGAGTCGTAACACATAAACTGTCTCCCCAGAGAGCTGGCTCCATGGACTCTAATCTCTCTTGTTTATCCTTATCTCTCCCCTCTCTCTTCTATCTCTATTCTCTCACTCTCCTCTCTTCCTTCTTCTCTCTCCCCTTTTCCACTGTTCAGTCTCCTCCACCAACTTCTTTCCCTTCTTTATCTTCCTTCTTTCCCCTTCCCCACTCCCACTCCTCTATCTCTATTTTCTCCCCTCTCTTTTTTCCCTTCCCCCTCTCCTGTTTCTCTGCTCTCTCTCCCCTCTTCTCTCCAGATCCTCTTTGGTTTCTATCCTCTCTGTCTCTCCCCATCCCCCTCCATTTCTCATCCCTCTATAGTCTTTCGCCCATCTCTCTCCTCCCTCCTCCCTCACACTACCTCTCTCCTTCCCTGTGTCATGTCTCCTTCTTCTCTCTTTCACTACCACTCCTCTCTCCATGCTCTCTTTCCTCTCTCTCTAGGTTTTTCTCCTCTCTCTCTCTCTCTCTCTCTCTCTCTCTCTCTCTCTCTCTCTCTCTCTCTCTCTCTCTCCCTCCCTCCCTCCCTCCCTTCCTCTCTCCCTCCCTCCTGTCCATCTTCTCTCAACTCTTTCACTATGTCTCTCTGACTTCTCTCTAACCTCTTCCTCTTCTCCCACAATGCCTGAATCTTACCTCTCTCTTCTCTCCTCTGTCCACTTTCCTTCCCCTCCCCTGTCATTTGCTATCTCTTTCCTCTCTCTCCCCACTTTCTTACCTTTCTTTCCCCTCTGCTCTCTCCTCTGTTTTGATTTCCCGGATGCCCAGGCCCAAATAATCACACAGAAACTATATTAATTACAACACTGTTTGGTCAATGGTTCAGGCATATTCCTAACCAGCTCTTACATCTTAAACTAGTCCATTTCTAGTAATCTGTGTATCGCCACGAGGCTGTGGCATACCAGTAAGGTTCTGTTGTCTTTCTCCTTCAGCAGCTACATGGCATCTGCCTGACTCCGCCTTCTTTCTCCTGCATTCAGTTTAGTTTCCCCGCCTAGCTCTATTCTGCCCTGCCACAGGCCAAAGCAGCTTCTTTATTAACCAATGGTAATAAAAAAAATATATATTCTCAGCATACAGAACAGAATCCCACATCAGAGAGGAGATACAGAGAAAGGTTAGGAGAAAAAGGAGAAGAACAAGATATACAGAGGGAAAGGAGAAGAGAGATAAAGGGGAAGAGAGAGAGGAATGAGAAAGAAGAGAGAGGAGACTGCCTTCCGGTGCCACAGATACTAGTCCATAGGGGCACCAGGAAGGCACCAGCTCTAATTCTCCATGTTCAGTGAATTTTGTAGGTGTTATCTTCAGCAATAGGACATTGCTTTATCATTGGTCTATGAGGAACCACCACTCTCATCTCTCCCTCGTCTGTCATCTCTCTTTTCTCTCTCTCTCTCTCTCTCTCTCTCTCTCTCTCTCTCTCTCTCTCTCTCTCTCTCTCTCTCTCCTCTCTCCTCTCTTCTTCTCCCAGGGTTGAGGTTTTAGAATGAATACCACATGAGAGCAATGTTGTGAGAATTCATTCAGCCAATAGCTTTTGGGGTACCAACCCTTAGGGCGTGGTCTGAGATACTACACATGGACTGATAAACAGAGAAAAGCATGCTTGCTCTCTTGGGAGGTCAGAACAGAAGCAAGCATGTGCTTGTTCACATCTCCCTGAGGCATAGCGGCAGGACAGGTCAAATTCCACCTTGTCCAGTATTCTGTGAGTCTGTGTTTTCCCTTTGAATCCCATTTCCTTTGTATCCCTATAATAAAGACAATTTGTAACTCTTGCAATACCCCTCACTTTATCGCAATACTGTCTTTCCTACCTCTCTCATTAGGCTGGGTTACTGTACAACTTACATTACTTACTGTAGGATATAAAGTGATCAAGATCGCCTCTTTCCCTCTCACTTTCTCTCTTGTTTCTCACTACCCTCTGTCTCTAGTCTCTCTTCTCAATCACTCTCTCTCCTCTTTTTCTCTCCCCTCTACCCGTATCTCTTCCTTCAGTCCTTTCTTATCTCTGTCTTCTTTCTCACTCGCTCTCCTCTTTCATATTCTCATGGCTCTCTCTCTTCTTTCTCTGATCTCTACTTTTTAATTCTCTTTCTTCTCTTCCACTCTTCTCTGTCTGGTCTCTCTGCTCTTGATCTCGTCACTTCTCTCTATCCCTTCACTCTTCTTTCTTTCCTCTCTTACACACACACACACACACACACACACACACACACTTTCTCTCTCTCTCTCTCAACTCTGTCTAGTTGTTCTCTCTCCTCTCCCTCCCTCCTTTTGCCAGTTGAGGGTTCAGAATATGTATCTCACCTAAGATCAGTCCTGCCTTGCCTACTCCTAATGGAGACCTGGTGTCTTTACTCTAACTGGTGTCTAAAATGATAGGTGTGCTTATCTCCTCTCTGTGTCTGTGTGTCTGCCCCTGTCTATCTCTGTCTG
Organism: Microtus pennsylvanicus; assembly: GCF_037038515.1. Lineage (NCBI taxonomy): Eukaryota > Metazoa > Chordata > Mammalia > Rodentia > Cricetidae > Microtus > Microtus pennsylvanicus. The sequence goes on along the minus strand of NC_134582.1, from coordinate 50,660,854 downwards.
TCTGTCTATCTATCTATCTATCTATCTATCTATCTATCTATCTATCTATAATCTCTCCTATATCCTCACTCTGTGTCCTCTCTCTCTACTGTCTCTCATTATTCCTGCTCTATCCTTTCCCTCTCATCTATCTCTCTCATCTCTTGCTGTCTCTTCTTCTCTCCTCCCTGTCTCTCTTTTCTCTCCTCACTATCCTCTGTCTCTCTCTCCTCCCTCTCCTTTGCTTGTATCTCTTCTTCCCTCTTTCTCTGTTTACTCTCTATCCTCGCTCTCCTCTTTCTGTGTGTCCTCTCTGTCCTTCCTATCTCCTCTTCTCTCTCTCTCACCTCACTCTGTTCTCCCTCTATGCTCTCCCTTTATCTCTCCTTTCTTTTTTGGTTCTCTCTACACTGTCTTCTCACTCCCCTTATTTCTCCTCTCCTCTCTCTTTCCTCTCCCTCCTCTCTTTCACTCCAATCTCACTCTCCTCTTTCTGCCCTCTCTAACTCTATCCTCACTTTTCTCATTTTCTCTCTATCCCTCCTTTCTCTCCCTCTCCTTTCTCTTTCCTATATCCTCCCTCCCTCCTCCCCAGCTCTCCTCCCTGACTTTTTCTCCTGTTTCTCCTTATCTTCTCTCTCCTCTATCTTTCCTCTCTTTTCTTTCTCTCTCCTCTCATCTCCATTGTCACTCTGCCTTCTCTTTCCTGTCTCCTCTCTTTTCCCCCTCTTCCTCTGTCTCTCCTGTCTCTCACCTCTCTCCATATTTTTCCCATCTTTCTATTCTCATCTGTCTCTCTCCTTTCTTCACCCTCTCCTATCTTTCTTCTTACTATCTTCTCTTTCTGTCATGTGTCTCTCTTTCTCTCTTCACTTTCTATTTTCTCTATCCTCTTTCTCTCTACTCTCTGCATTTCCCTCTCAATTCTCTCTCCTATCTCTCCTTCCTCTCTGCTCTCTTTTCTCTATTCTCTCCTCTCTTCTTTGTCTCCCATTTTTCTCTTTTCTCCCTCTTCTCTTTATCCCTCACTTTGTCTCTCTCCCCCTCTCTGTCTCCTTTCTCTCTCACCTTTCTTCCCCCCTTACTGTCTTCCACCCCCCTCCTTTACGTCTCCTTTCTCTGTAGGAGGCACAAAGGTCTTTGTGTTCTCAGATAAACACTAAGGGAACCTGGAATGTTAAACACAGGAGTTGTTCCTTCCAAGGAAGGAATGCTTAACCAGTTATGCCGCCAGGAGGCAGGGAGTATACACGGTTATTTGTGCTATCTGTGAGGCTGGAGACCACACTGGATCCTTCCCCAGACCTTATAAGTCTTTCTTTTTTCTTGGTTCATCAATAGAACCAATCCATGAACTTTACAAAGGGTTTTGAGGCAGTCACATCTGATCTGTTTAGCTTCATAAATGTGCCATGTCCCAGCACTCTCATGCATGCCTGTTCAGACACATGCCATACCCCATTGCTATCCCATGACAGTATGGGCACACATGTCCACAAGTGTGCCATGCCCCAGTCCTGTTAGGTGGTCATGTAGGCATGCCTGTTCACACATGTGTCTATCACCATCACATGGTTGTACAGGCACCCATGTTCTCATGTGGTTCATAGTTCTCATGTGGTTCAGCATGTGTGTTCACAAACCAGCTGTGTCTCAGCAACATTATGTGGTGGCATGTGCAAGCCTGTTTACATGTGTGTCATGTCCCACCACAGTCAGTGTTGACTTGTACACACCTGTTTACATACATTTCAGGTCTGAAGACCTGAAATAGTGGTGTTAGCATGCTGGTTCATACACGTGACAACATGGTTCCATGATGGTGTGTGCTTGCCTGTTCACATGTCATATGCCATTGCCCTCCACTAATGGTGTGGGCGAACCTGTTCACAGATGTGCCACGTCCCAGAACCGTAATATGGTGGCTGGGACATGCATGTTCACAAGTGAGCAAATATCAGCATCATTACATGGTGGCATGTGAATACTTGTTTACACATATGCATTATCCCAGCACCATTAGTGGTAGTGTGGGCAAGACCATATGTCCATATACCATGTGTCTGCACCATCAAGTGTCAGCTTGGGCATGTCTGTTCCCTCACATGCCGGGCCACAGTATCATTGCATTTTACCGTGGATTCATCCATTTACATGCATTCCTTGTGCCGGTGAAATCATGTAGCAGCAAACATGCATCCCTGTTTACACATGAGCAGTGTCCCAGCCCTACTATGTGGCAGCATGGGCATGTGTGTCCTCATGTGGACTATGACCCAGCACCATGATGTGGTGGCTTGGACATGTATGTTCACATATGAACCATGTCCCAGTATAGTCATGTAGTGGCACACACACATAGGTGATCACACACATACCATGTCCCTGCTCTACCACGTGCCAGCATGGGGAAAACTGTCATACACAGTACCATGATACAGTAACGTGGACATGCCTGTTCACATGTGTGCTGGGTCCCAGAACCATCAGAATGCATGATGAGCTATCCTGTTCACAAGTACGCCGTGTTCCGGCACTGTCGTGTGGCGGTGTGGGCACACCTGTTCACACGCATTCCGTATCTCAGTACTGTCATGTGGTGGTGTGGGTACATCTGTTACACACAAGCAGTGTACCAGCTCCATGACATGATGACTCAGGCACACATCTTCACAGGTATGGTGTGTCCCTGCTCCAACACGGGGATGGCATGGGCATAGCTATATACATGTGTGCTATGTCCCAACACTGTCGTGTGGCCGTGTGGGCAGACCTGTCACCCATGTGTCATGTCCCAGTGCTGTCACATGGTGGTGTCAGCATGCCTGCTCATATACATGCTGCTTCTCTTAGGAGCCAGAGAGTAAAAGATGATGTGAGAAAGGAAAATAGTATGAAGAGGAATACTTGAGACTCCAGCAGGCAGGTGCGACTCTTTTCTTCCCAAGCACCTGGCTCATAGCCATTCAAGTCCAAAATAGTCGATAATGATGGTCTCCATTTATTTTCTAACATAATAAAGCACAAAAACTCTAGTTCTAAATCACCTTCTGGGAAGAGGAGTTCGTAATCTCTTAACAGACAGAAATTTTATAGCACCATCTCTGGCAAAGGCATAAACTCTATAAACTTCCACCATAAACAAAACAACACCCCACCCCTCTCTTTGTAATCCGGAAGACTTAATCCAAAGTGGAGCTGCCTTCTCCAATTGTGTGTACTGAGCCCGATTCAGGAGGGTGCTCGGCTCCTGTGGGGCTCAGTCCCTCCAGTGATCGCAGAATGCCAAGACCTACATGCAGAAGGAAAGAAAGGCAGAAGGTGGATACCGCGGGCTCCTGGGGCAGCCACTATCAACCTCCTTTACGTTTTGCGCATCGCACCGCCTCCACCTCCGGGGTAAAAATGCAACCGAGTGCTTTCCAGCTGAGACGAAAGCACAGAATCCTTTATCTTCTCAGTCCCAAAAAAGAAATGGCATAAACAGTCTTCAGATTTGGCTGCGAAGGAATGGGAAGCCCGCGTCGGGTCTCCCAAGCCCCGCCCTCCTAGGACAAGGGACTACATTTCCCATGGGTTTCTGTGGGTCCGAGAGGCGGGACCGACGGCCTTCCTGCTCTCTCCAGGCGAGGAGTGGCTGTCTGGGAGAGGGGCGGGGTTTGTCGCAGCCAGTGAGAGAAAGTCTCGTTACGGCGGCGGAAGCAGCGGCGCTGGAGTGAGGGGTGGGGGACAGAGTGCAATCGGCCCGGTGGTGGCTGCGGGTCCGGAGCCCGAGGACATTAGCCCCACAAGCGGAGAGCGCACAGGAGCAAGCTAGAGGCGGCGTGGCCGCGCCCAGGTAATGGCGGAACGAGAGCCGGGAGGGAGGGGAGGAGTCGAGGGGGCGGGACTGCATGGCCAGTCCCGGTGCTCGTCCCTGGGGAAGGACAGAGCCGCACAGCTCTTGCAGTCCTGATTCCAGCTCTTTAGCGAGCTGAGCAGAGCGGTTGAGTCGGCGGCAGGGCCTGGATGCTCGGTGCTCGGAAGGGCGAGAAACACCGAGGGGTGGGTGGGCAGCCCCGGGCGTGGGGGCGTGGCGGACGCGGGCCTCCGCAGGGAAGTCAGCAGGAGGGAGGACGGCCTAGGGAGTTTGGCTGCTGGAGCAGTTTAAAGTGACTCTCCACATCCGGGCCCTGCGCCCGCCGCTTTCAGACCCCTGCCGGGGCGGAGCCTCCCAGATCCCCGCCCTTCTCGCCGGGGATCGCCTCTCTTTCCTGTCTATTGGCCCAGCCGCGGAGTTTAGGCTGCTCCCCGCCCCCAGCGGGGCTGGCGTCTTATTGGCTGGCGGCCGGCGGGAGGGTGGGGCGGGCCCGGAACGCGCAGGCAGTTGCGGATTGGCGCTGGGTCCAGTGATGCGCCTCGCGTCTGGCCAATGGGCGGGCGGGGGAGGCAGGGGTAGGTTGGGTGGTAAGAGGACTGGGAGCAGAGCGGCTGGCCCTGGGGGTGAGTCTGGCGGGCGGGCTGAACCGAGGCGGGCCGGGGACGCGTTCCGAATCGCGTTCCCTCGGTGCCTGCGGAGCCCCTCGAGCCCTCCGTGGCGGCCACAGATAAAAAGGCACATTGCGTATCTTGCGGAGAGGGCTCCGTAGGAGGTTTTCCCGGGGAGACAGAGCCTCGACACCCGGAGTGTCTGGAAACGTGTGTCCTAGGATCTCGGAGGAGGAATGGGGTTAACTGGGGTAGACGGGAGATCGGCGAATCCTGACTCTTAAGGAAAAAGTGGAAGACGATTTTAAAGACTGGAAAAGGTCTCGAATCCTACCCGTGTCTCGGGTTGGGGGGGTTGTCCGTGATGAGGAAGAAAGGAAATTCTTAAATGGAGGCCTTTACGGAAAAGCGTTTGAGGATTCCGCAAGCATCGGGTCTTAATGTAAGATTTCCGATCCTTCCTTGGGGCTGGGCATTATGACATACTAATTACGGTTCTGTTTATCTTGGTGTGAGGCTTGAGTCTTTAAAAGAATCAAAGTATTTCCCATAAAATTTTACATAGATAGCCTATGTTTATGATAATAACTAACATTTGGCGGCTTTTTAATATTCAGTATCCTTTAAAAATAGAGCGATCCAAGAGTATTTTTGGAAGGTTATAGTATCCTCCAACACTTGTATAAGGGCTGTCATTATTAATTTAGCCGTAGTACATTGAAGTCCTCAATTAGATGTCTGCACCGTTGATCGCAACTCACTTTTTTAGATAAATGAAGCTGTATTTGTGTTTCTGAGAGATGTTGTGATTACCAAAGATGCTTCGATCTCTCAATATTGGTTCTAATTTCAGAATTTGGTAATAATGGAATGAATGGCTTGTTTTGCAGGTGGAAATGAGTTCCCAGCAGTTTCCTCGGTTAGGAACCCCTTCCCCTGGGCTCAGCCAGGCACCTTCACAGATCGCAAACAGTGGTTCCACAGGCTTGATAAACCAAGTTGCCACAGGTAAGATGTGTTTCATTTCTTTCATATTGCTTACTGTTTAAGAATGTTACTAACTTCTGATTAGCAAATCCCATCTAATAATCACTAGCCTACTGATTTCGAGAAAAGGATACGCTGTTTTAAAATAAGGCATATTCCCTCTTTTTAAAAAATCGCTTATATATTCTAGGGTAAGTGCAACTTTAGTAAATCATGCTTATAAAAATCATTTTTTTAAATGTGTTAGTGTGTTAGCATTTAATTAACTCTCGGTATAGGAATGGTGATGGCTGCATGAGAGAACCCCACAGTGAGTGGGACAGTTTTACTTCTTAGGACCTTAAGATCTAGGAAAAGAGAAGTAAATTGCATGTGTCTGTGTCTGTCTTCGTGCATGTGTGTTTGAAGTCAACCTCATGTGTGCTTCTCCGGGAGCTGTTCACCTTGTTTTTGGATACAGCGTCCGCTGAGTCTGGCACTCTGAGTAGGCTCGGCTGACAAGTACTTTATTGTCTGAACTGTTTCCCCAGTCCTGGAAAAGATGGTTGAAAAGTATATATTCACGTTTGCATCTTGGTTTTTTGGGTTTTTTTTTTTTTTGTAATATATCCTTTGAGTTATGTACGTTGGTTGGTTCTTATTGGGGAGTGATATTGCCTGTAACAATGTTTGGCCATAACATTTGTGGTTGTCACAACTAAGAGATACTAAATATCCTAAAATGCACCAGACAAACCTCTTCTGCCGTCTAATAATTATCAAGGCCAGTGAACAATCTTCAAATGTTTTTTTCACGCTATAATAAGTACACATTGCAAGCTGGAATAGAGTCCTTTTCCTGGTCTGTTTCATCACAATCCAGTATTCTTTATGGCAAATGCCCCTGTTGTTTAGTCGCCTCTCAAGGCAAAGGCTGAGGCATCTTTAGTTGTAATTGACTGTATTCTCTTTCTGCTCTTTCCTCCTTCTCCCCAGCCCTAGCATTGGCTCATAATGTACTAGACTGGCCTCAAACTCTTGATTCTCCTACCTCAAGAGAGTTCTAGGATCACAAGTTTGTCCCACCATGCCTGGCTGATATTACCCACCAGTGAACTGTGGCCTTACTATTTTGGGCTCGTTTCTATTGCTTTGACTACTTCCTGCTAACTTGGCCCAGGTCTTGCTCCCATTTCTATGATGGCACTGCCTTTCTTCTTTTCCAGGTTTAGTTATTTGGCTAATTGTTCTTCCTTGAGGACTCATCTTAAATGCCTTTGTTTTGGGTTTTTTTGGTTTTTCGAGACAGGGTTTCTCTGTAGCTTTGAAGCCTGTCCTGGAACTAGCTCTTGTAGACCAGGCTGACCTCGAACTCACAGAGACGCCTCCCGAGTGCTGGGATTAAAGGCGTGCCACCACCGCCCAGCTTAAATGCCATTTTTTGAATGTCTTTGCTGACTTTCTTTTCTACTATGTTTCAGATCCTGTGTGTCTCATAAACCTTTGTAGGTACATACTTACTGTAATGGATATTGTGCACGGTTGTAATCAACAACTTCTCTTAGAGCCTCTAAAGTTCTTTATTTCTTGTTAGGCTAGTGGTGCACATCTGTGACCCAAGCACTTGAGCAGTTGAAGAAAGCAATGTAGCTGGTTTGGCTAGAAAGCAGATATAAGACCATGGACATTGTGAGACCACTGCCTACCCCAAAAGAGTTCTGGCAGCGTTTTGTCTTTAGCATAAGAGCTGGAGCTAAGAACATTGGTTTTTGAAGGGAAAGAAATGAGAGCTAGCTGTACCTATGGAAAAAGAAAAGCAGATTGTCTTTGGAGCTTGGCAAAGTGCTGCTTGATGCTAAGACTTCCTTCTGGATGTTTCCATACTTCACCCTCACACTCTGATGCCTCCCGCACGTTTCAAGACCAGCTTAAAACTTAATAGTTTTTTGAAATTTTTCCTGAACAGTTTGTTTGTAACTTTCTCTTTTCATTCTCCAAATCAGGTTTTTGTTGTTGTTGTTTTCCATTTCCTTTTATTTTCTTAAGTAAATCAAATTCATTTTCCAAACAAAAAAAATGTTGTCTGGGATTAACCAGTACAACATGATATAATAGCTTCATGGTTATTCAGGTTCCTTCTTTTTAAGCAGCTGTCAATGCAGCTCTCTTGACAGAGTGCTTGCCTAGCCGACTGAAGCTCTGGGCTCCGTCCCTAGCATCACATAAATGGGATATGGTGGTACAAGTTTATAACCCCAACTCTTAGAAGGCAGAGGAAAGGGGGTCAGGAGTTAAAGACCAGCCCTGGCTACATAGCGTATCCAAGACTGTCCTGTATTACATGAGATCTTAGTCACGATAAAAGAGGAGGATGGAGGAAGAGAGGAAGTTTTCACCTACATAGATATTTCTCTGTTTCAGGAGAGATGATCTGGGGTCTGTCCTAAGCATGCCAGGAATTTTAAAGTGTATGTTCAAAATTAGGAAGTAGAAATAGTTAATGCTCCCAGGTTGTTTTGTTGAAAATGAGTGGACTTGTGGTTGGGATATAACTCGGTGGCACGGTGCTTATCTTGAATGTTTCAGATCTATGGTATTCTTCCTCAGCAACTCCAACCCTCCCATATAAATAAAGAATAAATGTGTGGAGGAAACACATAAATGAATTCCCAAATAGTCTAATGGGTAATGATTAATACATTCCAGTTAAATAACATTGTTAAAAATCTATCTACATGGACCAAAATAGGCTTTGGGAAAGCTTAGGAAACTGTCCATTTTCATAATTTTTTTTCCTGGTTTGGATGACCAGGAAAGTAAACAATAGCTGGGCAGTGGTAGTGCACACCTTTAATCCCATCTCTTGGGGCGCAGAAACAGGTGGATCTCTGTGAGTTCAAGGCTACCCTGGTCTACAGAACAAGTTCCAGGACTTGCTCCTTAGCTACAGAGAAACCCTGTTTCAGAAAAAAAAAAATCAATCGGACATAAAAGACAGAATGCATTTGTTTATAATATGGTCATATACACAGAAAACGTTATTCTTTTGTTAAAAAGCTGTCAGAATAAGTGGCATTAGTAAAATAATAGGCTACAAAATCAATGTGCAAAAATTCATTATATGTCTGAATACTGACAATAGACATTTTTTTCATGGGTCTGTAGTTTATGTATGTGTGTGTTTGTGTGGGTTTGTATGTGTGTGCCAAAAATCATGTCACGTCTTCCTTGGTCACTCTCTATCTTTAATGTTTGAGACAGGGTCTTTTGCTGACCCTGGAAGTCATGGATTTAGCTAGATTGGCCAGCCACTGGCCTTCAGGGATCTGCCTCACAGCCCCCATCCCCACCAAGGACTGGAGTTCAGGTATGTGCCACCATGCTCATCTCTTCTGTGGGCACTGAGCATCCAAACTCGGGTCCTGTGCTTGTGTAGCAAGCACTTACTGACTGGTCCCCCTTCCCAGCTTAGACACTAGTGGCTTTTGTTGTTGTTGTTTAATGTTGGTTTACAATAGCTACAAAAAGTGATAGAGGAAAGATTGAAGAAAATCCTTGTAAGGCTGAGTAAGGTGTCACACTCCTTTGATACCAGTACTCAGGAGGTCAAAACAGACTCGGTGAGCTTGAGGCTACCCTAATCTATATAGGATGTTCCAGGCCAGCCATGATAACATAGTGAGACCCCATCTCAACATAATATATTTAAGTCAAACACATTGGGATATTGACACAAATGAGATATTGCCGGAGATCTTAAAGACCTAGATAAATAAAAAATCTTTATGATCACAAATTGAAGTACTTAATATTTTCAATACCATCGTTTCTTCCCTAAGTGATACTATATATATGCAAAGAAATCATAATACCCTTGTGTACTTTTTTATACAATCTTGAGAGCCTGATTCTAAAATTTATGGGGAAATCCAAAGGGTTTACGGATTTTTGTTTGTTTGTTTTTGTTTTTCTAGACAGGGTTTCTTTTTTTTTAATATTTATTTATTATGTATACAACATTCTGCCTCCATGTATGCCTGCAGGCCAGAAGAGGGCGCCAGATCTCACTACAGTTGGTTGTGAGCCACCATGTGGTTGCTGGGAATTGAACTCAGGTCCTCTGGAAGAACAGTCAATGCTCTTAACCACTGAGCCATCTCTCCAGTCCCTAGACAGGGTTTCTATGTAACTTTGGAGCCTATCCTGGAACTAGCTCTTGTAGACCAGGCTAACCTTGAACTCACAGAGATATGCCTGCCTCTGCCTCCTGAGTGCTGGGATTAAAGGTGTGTGCCACCACTGCCTCGCTTGGGTTTAAGGATTTTTAAAGCAATTATGACCCCAGAGAAAGGAAAATCATTTCACAACTTATTATAAAGCTTCATTAATCAAGATGGTATAGTATTGACATAATATAGATGAATAAAGTAAACTGGAAAGTCATTTATAGAAAGTCATTTATAGATAGACAGATATAGCCAGTTTTTTTTAACAGAAGTGTATAATTAAATAGGGACATAAATTGGAATAAACATACCAGTATGGAGGGAGAAAACAACTTTGTAGGATTTGCTTATTTCTTCTGCCCTGGGACCTGGAGATCAAACACAGGTCATCAGTCTCACATAGGAGTTATCTAGCTAGCCCCAAAATACCAGCATATGGGGAAAAATAGACTTTGACCATTGCTTTCTTAAGTAAAAATTAATTCAAGATGTACCATGGATCTAAATATAAAAATTTTAATTTCTAAAAGAAAACTTAGGAGAAACAGTTTGCAACTTCTCAGGTCACGAAAAAAATGCTAATTGTAAAAAACAGTTAATGTAAATTGAAAATAACTTAATTTCAGAAGACATCACTAATATCAAATGGAACACCACAAAGAGCATAAAGATATTTTTAATAATGTATTTGTAATGACTCATATTCTGAATGTAGAAAGAACTCCTATAATGGAATAATAAAAAGATTAAGAGCCTAATTTTTTAATTGTGTACTTAATAGATACCCAACTATAAAAGCTTTCTATCTAAGTGCTAAAGAAGTACATGAAAAGATGCATATCGTTTCTCATCCTTGGACCAGTGAAGATCAACACCTCAGTAGCTAGCATATATCCACGGAATAACTGAAGCTAGTGACTGAGTGCCTCGCATTGGATGACAGTGAAGCAGCAGAGCTCTTAGTGTTGGCGTGGAGTTGGGGAGGGGGCTACAAAATGTCTAGCCACTTTGGAAAACAGTTTGGCAGAATCTTACAAAATTAAACATGTACTAACTCACAACTGACCACTCTTGTTCCTTCAGTATTTAACCAAGTTAAGTGAGTGTATGCTTATTCAAAGATTTGTTCTTAAATGTTTATAGAATTTTTGTTTCTGATAGCCAAAAACTGGGAAAATTTAGATGTTTGTCAAATGGTGACTGGATAAGCTGGTTGTGCTGTGCCTGTTTAATATGCTGCTCGTACACAGCACCAAAGCCCCTGCATCAGTACACATGCACATAAGAACATGGATGGAAAAGAAGCCAGACTCACGGAACCACACATTTATGGTTCTCTCTGTGCGGAATCCTGGACATGACAAGTGTAGTAACAGAGCAAGTCAGTAATGTCTAGGGACTCGGGAGGGAGGTGGGAGGGAGGGAGAGAGGGAAGTGAGCAAAGGGATATGAGTGAACTAGTTAGCAGTGTTCCGATGGACAGTGTCTGTGTGGTAACTGAGTTATGGTTACAGCATTGCAGGCTTTTCTGAATTTTTCATTTTTATTAGCATATATTATTGAATTAGTGGATTTTATCTGTAGATTATACCTCAGTAAAGCTGATTGACTAAGAATGGATAAGAAATGAGCATATGCTTCACTAAAGAAGACAAATAAATGCTGTGGGAGCACATTCCGCTCTTCAGCCAATAGCTTTTAAGATACCAGCCCACTTGGGCATGGCCTCTTATACTGTAAAAGCAGTTATAAAGTGTGACCCGCTCTCTAGCAGCCAGAAGCAAGAGGCACACCGCCAGCAAACAACAAGAAGCTGCGTTAAACTCTATTTTTTTTCTAAAATTCCTTTTCAAGCTTTCTCAGGTTTTACATGAATTTAGTCCACCACATTGAGCGCCAATTGTTGCAAGGAACCACTTGGCTGCTTGTTCGTTTCCCAGCCGCCCAGACCCCCAAAATAACCACACAGAAACTGTATTAATTAAATCACTGCTTGGCCCATTATCTCCAGGTTCTTATTAGCTAACTCTTAGATCTTAATTTAGCCCATTTCTATCAATCTGTGTATCACCATGAGGTTGTGGCCTACCAGGAAAGTTTCCACATGTCTATCTCTAGCAGCAGATCCATGATGTCCCCTGACTCCGCCCCTCTTTCTCCCAGCATTCAGTCTAATCCTCCCCACCTACCTAAGTTCTGCCCTATCAACAAGCCAAGGCAGTTTCTTTATTCATTAATGGTAATCACAGCACACAGAGGAGACTCCCACATCAAATAAATGGCTTTTAATCATTAAAAAAATAATAAACTATTGAGCATTGCTGGTCATTGTGGCAATCCTAGTCCAAGCCCTACTTAGATGTATGCTATCCGTCCACTAGAATGGCTGTGTGTGTATCAAGGATTTGTGAGATGGAGAGGCCTGGAACCTGCAAACACTGCTGGCAGAAACAGTGGAAACTACTCTGACAGTCTCTTAGACAGTTAAACATTAACATTTTACATCACCATCTGCTCACAAGAGTGCTGATAAAGATCCTATAAAAAGCCATTGAATTCTCTTCAGAGAAACACTATTGCAGTGGTTCTCAGCCTTGCTAATACTGCAGCCATTTAATACAGTTCCACATGTTGTAAAACCCAACCTTAAATTATTTCTGTTGCTACTTCATAGCTGTAATTTTGTTACTGTTATGGATCGTAATGTAAATGTTTGTGTTTTCCAAAGGGGTCTTGACCCACAGGTTGAGAACCAGTGCACTATTGTGTGTACACTGTAACTCAGTCAAGTGATTATACAAATCTCAACTGTAAAATTTCTGAGTCCTCTGGAGAGTCAAGTCAATTGTGTGTAAAATAAAAAAATACACTTGCAGCTGGACAGATGACTCGGCTGTTAAGAGTACTTCCTAGCCGGGCGGTGGTGGCGCAAGCCTTTAATCCCAGCACTCGGGAGGCAGAGGCAGGCGGATCTCTGTGAGTTCGAGACCAGCCTGGTCTACAGAGCTAGTTCCAGGACAGGCTCCAAAGCCACAGAGAAACCCTGTCTCGAAAAAACCAAAAAAAAAAAAAAAAGAGTACTTCCTACTTTTGTAGAGGACCTAAGTTGAGCTCCCAGCACCTACATGAGGTGACTCACAATTGTGTGTAACTAACTCCAGCTCTAGGGAACCTGACACCCTCTTCAGGACTCCAAGGGCATCTGCACTCAACATGCATACACACACACACACACACATCATTTTTAAAACCTTCTAAAAAGAAAATGAACAGAAAGCATTTCATTCAGCTCTTGTGCTTTCAGAAGCAGTTTCGTGAAGAGTTTATTGGGGCTTTCGGAATAACCTAAAATAACCATAAATAATACAGCAGTAGCGTTTTACAAACGATGCAGGAAGTGGGGGCTAAGGAGATGACTTGGTGTAAAGTGTCTGGTGTGCAAGCATGACCTGAGTTTAGATTCCCCACACCATGTTGAATGATGGGGCCGGGCGGTGGTGGCGCACGCCTTTAATCCCAGCACTTGGGAGGCAGAGGCAGGCGGATCTCTGTGAGTTCGAGGCCAGCCTGGTCTATAAGAGCTAGTTCCAGGACAGGAACCAAAAAGCTATGGAGAAACCCTGTCTCGAAAATCCAAAAAAAAAAAGAAAAAAAAGAAAGAAAGATGGGCATGTGGACACATACCTATAACTGCATTTTGGGGCACAGAGACAGGCAGCTCCCAGGGGCTCTAGCCAACGTGGCGAACTCTCCCTTCCTCAAAGTATAAGGTGGAAAGAAGTAGAGAAAAACACTGTCAACCTTTGGCCTCCAGAGGGCACAGAACAGATGAGTTCACCTGCATATACTATACCCTCCAAAAAAACTGTCATATATTATAATTGATACATGACAACAATAGGTTTGTTTGTAGCCAGTAGAATATTATTAGCACTACCATTTATAATAGCAAAGCTTGAAAACTATCCTAAATGTCTCTTAGCAGGAAGACAGATAACCTATGACTTATTCACATGGTGACTGACCTACTGTGACATGCTGAGAATGAAAAATTTCTGCCTGCATGTGGTAGTATGCCCATCATATCTGTAAGTAAGTAGGGTATGTCTGTCATAAGTTTAGCTGTGTAGGGCTCAAAATGGCACGAACCTAGGGTTAGAAAGTTGAATAGTGGACATCTTAGGAAAGGTGATGACCTTCATAGAGCTGAGTGGCAGGTGTCTGGGGCAGTGGTGTTTTGGTTTTTACCTGGGTGTTGGTATTTTGGGTGAGTTTGGTTCTTGTCATTGTTCCTGGGGAGACATGACTAAATAAATGTCCACTAACCACACATGGGAAACCACTGGAAGGCCAAAGTAAGAGTTCTACCCAAGTCCACCTTGACCAGTGAGGTCTTGTGTTGTTTTTGTTGTTTGGGTTTCTGTTTTTGTTTGTTAGGTTGGCTGACTTTTTTTTGGTTTGTCAAGACAGGGTTTTTCTGTGTAGCCTTGGCTGTCCTGGAACTCTCTCTCTCTAGATCAGGCTAGCCTCGAACTCATAGATCCTCCTGCCTCTGCTTCCCTGAGTACTAGGATTAAAGGTGTGTGTTATCACTGCCCAGCAAACCAATGAGTTTTATTGGGGTTAATTATAGAAAATACTGGTGAGAATAGAGGAGCAGACACGACACAGAGACACCACCTCACCAGAGCCCACCTCAGCATGGGTGACAGCTGGAGGATGGAGCACACTGCACAGACCTGCCAGCAGTTCCCAGGCTGCTCTGCCTGTTTTGGGTTCCTTAGCTACCACTGGGTGTCTCTCAACAGTCCTTACAGCTCATCTGTGCTTGAAGAGGAGAAGCCGGGCGCGTCTTGTCAGTTCAGGGACTTTCTGAAGCCTCTGAGTGGTTTACTTTCTCAGTGTGATAAGATGCACAGTAGACTGTTTTACCTCCCCAGATTCTTTTGAAGATGGAAAGGTTTGTTTAGAGGAAATTGCTACACAGCCCTGACTTAATCATATCTTTAAAAAAAAATCAAGTTTATCTTTGCTATATAATATTGAATTTATAAATCTAACAGAATACTTTTTATTTAATAGAACTTTTTTGAGATTTATTAGGTACACAGTGTTCTGCCTGCATGATTGCATGCAGGCCAGAAGAGGGCTCCAAATCTCATTATAGACGGTTGGGAGCTACCATGTAGTTGCTGGGAATTGAACTCAGGACCTCTGGAAGACCAGGCAGTGCTCCTGTCCACTGAGCCATCTCTCCAGCCCTTAATAGAACATTTTTAAAAAACATACTTAACAGACTTTTGTATTAAAGTACTCATGTTTGTTAATGCCAATATTCTTAAGAGTTCACAGGACTTTTTCCCTTTTATTGAAAAGAGATATTTTTCATACACTATTCCGATTACAGTTCCCTCCCCTTGCTCCTCCCAAGTTACTCCCCACCTCCTCTCCCCTCCAGATCCACACCCTGTTTCTCTTTAGAAAACAAACAGACATCCGAGGAATAATAAGATGAATCAAAACCAAATCGTAAGATGACAGAACAAGCAGACAGGAAGAAGTGCTGAAGACAGAGCACCAGAGCTGCACATAGATGCAGGGAAACCTGCTCTCACACGCCACAGGAAGCCACAGAAACCCAGAACCGGAAGGTGCATTCACACAAAGGACCTGTAAAGTCATGGTGGGGGTGGAGCCCTGACTTAATTTCTTTAGACAAAGCCTCTAAAGAAGCCAGTGAGCCTTGCGATGGTGGCGCACGCCTTTAATCCCAGCACTTGGGAGGCAGAGGTAGGCGGATCTCTGTGAGTTCGAGACCAGCCTGGTCTACAGAGCTATAGAGAAACCCTGTCTCGAAAAACCAAAAAAAAAAAAAAAAGAAGCCAGTGAGTTCATTGGGCTTGGCCATCTACTGCTGGGCATGGTTTGTCTCCCGTGAGACTCCCTTGGAGGAAACGCAAGTGGATATCAACTGGAGATTGATTAGGGATTAGGGATGGGGCGTGTGTCTCCCAGCTGTAGGACCCCATCTGGAGCAGACCCTGTGCATGTGGCCACACTCTCTGTGACTTCGTATGTACACCAGCCTGGTGTGTCTAGAAGACCTTGATTCCTTGGTGCCCTCCATCCCCTCTGGCTCTTACACTCTTTCCACATCTTCTTCTGCAGGGTTCCCTGAGACCTGAGGGAAGGAATTCGATGGATTAATTTAGGACTTAGTGTTTCTCTATCTCTCACTCTGCATATTGATTGGCTGTGGGTCTCCATATTTGTTCCCATCTCCGGCAGGAGGAAGCTTCTCTGATGATGCCTGAGAAGACAGTGACTTAAATGAGCTCAGCAGAATTTGTTGCTACATTCCTTTAGCAGAGCAGTAGTAGAGCCATGGCCTGTCTAGTCTCAGGTTCTTGGCTACCCAAGCAGCATGAGGCATGACTTCTGTCTCGTGGAGTGGACTTGAACTCAAATCAGATATTTGCTGGTTACTCCCACAAACATTGTGCTACTATTGTACCAGTATATCTTGCAGACAGGGCACTTTTGTAGATTGAAGATTAAACATCTTTTGAATGCCAAGTTTTTAAAACTTTAACCAGTAATGGTGGTGTGTACTTGTAATCTCAAACACTTAAGCTGAGACAGAAGGATCACAAGATAGAGACCAATCTGGGCTACAAAATAACACATTCTTTTGAAAAATAAGCAAGTCATTTTAAGTGAAGTTGTACTGTATCCTATCATATGCTTTCAACTATTAGAGGGTTTTTTGTTTTAATTTTGTTTGTGTCTGTGGGCATGTGTGTGTGCAAGTCAGAGGAAAATTGCAGGTATTGCCTCTCTCCTTCTACTGTGTAGGTTCTAGGGATCAAACTCGAGAGTCAGCCTTGGCAGGAGGTATCTTTCCCCCACTGAACTACTATTTGAGCTTATTTTCAATGACTGTCAAGACGCAGTGTTCATATTCAGAGGAAACCTTACATCCCACAGTTTTGACTCTTGGCTCCACTTAGAACAAGCCTCACAAGGGGCTGGAGAGATGGCTCAGCCATTGAGTGTTCTTGCTGTTTCTGCAAGTTCCTGGGTTTGGTTCCCAGCTCCATATGATGGTTCACAACCATCTTTGACTCCAGTTTCAGAATGTCTGATGCCTTCTTCTGACTTCCACAGGCACCAGGCACACACACATGTAATACATGTAGACAAAGAACTTATTAATGAAAGAAAAAAAGAAAATCGTACATGTCTTAGACATGGGGCACACTCATAATCCCAGCATTTGGAAGGCAGAGGCAGAAAGATTGCTGCAAATATGGCATTAGCTGACTATATAATGAGTTCCAGGTCAACCAGGACTATAAAGCTAGAATGGTAGAAATCCTTGTAAGAGAATCAGTAACAGCATATACATAAAACCCCAGCACTCCAGAAGCTAGATGAGAGAATCACAAATTAGAGGCTGTCCAGACTGCAATAATGAGGCCCCTTGTCGACGAAGAAAACAGCATCCTGTGGAATTGGTCACTGTTTCATTCCTTGACAGCAAGGATACTCTGTGTTATATTGATTAATCTTAGAAAATTGTAATAATGCCTTTTCCATCTTACTATCTTTACTAGTTAACGATGAGTCTGGCCGAGATGCAGATGTCAGTACCAGGGAGCATGTGGGCACTAGCAGCTCCCTGCCACCCCGGGAAGAGAAGCAGGAGCCGGTGGTGGTAAGGCCCTATCCACAGGTACAGATGCTGCCTGCACACCATGCCGTCCCATCAGCCACCCCTGTCGCAGTGACGGCCCCGCCAGCACATCTGACACCAGCAGTACCACTGTTCTCAGACGGGATTATGAAGGTAACAGAGTTTAAAGAGTCGCACTGAGCCACAGCTGAAGGCAGCTAGCGCTTGTAGCAAAGCTCACAATCTTAGTTGTGTCCTAGGATGCTCCTTGAACTTTTCCTTTTTGGCTGTCCATTCAGACTCCCCTGTAATTTGGGGCTTTGCTATGCTACAGTAATAGACTGTGCTGGGCAGTTGTAATCACAGGACCTTTTCTATTACCCATTGTTGCTGTTGTTGCTATTGTTGTTGTATTTTTATGGGGTTGATTGTCTTTGAAACACAGTATGATACTACAGTCCAGGCTAACCTGGAATTCTTCGTGTAGACAAAGCTAGCCTAAAACTTCTGACAGTTATCTTGGTTCTGCCTCCCAGTTGCTGGGATTACAGGTTTGTTCCACCATATCTTAACTTTGTTACATAAATGATAATTGTTCAGCTTGCAGACATGCTAAGTGAGCTTTAGCCTGGCACTCTTTCATCTGGAGGTATCTGAGCATGTTGCTCTGTGTGTTAGTAAGTTCATGTTTTGGGTACTGAGAGTTCTGTCTGCTTCTGCCCGACTGTGGAAGACAAGGATATAGTGTGAGCAGTACAAATCTGGGCTGTAGGCCCAGTTCTGCTTTGTACTTGATGTGGGGCTGAGTGAGACGTTTAGTCTTGTTTGTGCACTTCTTCCTCTGTACTGTAAAAATCACCAGTACTGCAGAGAAGCCGGGCCACTGGCAGGAGAGCATACGATACCTGTCTCATCGTGTGTGCCACTCTCCAGATTGGATTTCTGCTGTGAACGTGGAGTGCAGCTCAGGAGCAAAGCTATTGACGTGTCTCCTGTGCTCTTCTGCTTGCAGCCACCGCCGAAGCCCACCATGCCTAGCCGTCCCATTGCTCCTGCTCCTCCTTCTACCATATCACTTCCCCCGAAAGTTCCAGGACAGGTTACTGTCACTATGGAGAACAGCATCCCTCAAGCTTCAGCCATTCCGGTAGCAACAATCAGTGGACAACAGGTTATTTTCCCCCCTAATTGGTTTTCTAGCTACAGTCTCCAGCTGCTGATGATTATGTATGGAACTCCAGGGCACATTGGACACTATCCTAAATAGTTAAGTAGTTTCTGATACCCACAGAGAAACAGTAGCATTGAAATCAAACGAGTAAAACCCAGGCTGCTTAGTGGGTAGGCTGTATCTGCTGAGCATATTATGGCAGGCACTGCCTTCACTGTAAGATCACAAATACAGTCATGTGCAGTCCATGTCCTAGAGGTGTTCAAGTGCCCGTGTGCTTGATTAGAAGAAACAGCACTGAACCGTCGAGAATACCTCCCAACGGTATTGTTGGGCCTATCCTGGGTTTTCTTGGAGGTTGGTAGATGTGTGTTTGGGGCTGGCAGGTTCCCTCAGGTAGCCTTCTAATTGTGAGCATTTATTTTGAAGACTCTTGTTTTAACTTGAAATTTTAATTGCATCCATTATGTATAGTTGAGTTAATAAATACTTTGAATTATAACACTTATCTGTGAAGAAACTAAGCCTCAAAATTCTTTTCCTTTGTGTTTTCAAGAAGATTAATATTAGAAAAAGATGCCCCGAATTATTTTCAGTCTTACATCTTACTAAGCAATCTCAGAAATCCGGGACTGTCAGATGAGCTGCACTCATGTCAGTGCTGGGATGCTTAAGGGATAAGCTGAAAACTTAAAGGCAATATCTGTTGGATACTAACTGACATGTATCTAGAAATCTTCAGTAGTATAAAGAATAATGGATGCAGAGACCTAAATAAAATAAACGAAATAGAAAGATGGGCGTAGTGACGCGCACCTTTAATCCCAGCATTTGGGAGACAGAGACAAGAGAATCTCTGTGAGTCTGAGGCCAGCCTAGTCTACAGAGCAAGTTTCAGAACTGGCAGAGCTACCTAGTGAGACCCTGCCCCCCCCACACACCCACTTTTGTATGCTTTTGCCCTGGAAATCCTCAAAACTGCAAAAAGGGGAAAAAAAACTGTAAAGAACAAACTCACCCAATTTGAAGGAAACTGATCTGTATATATAATGGCTAAGACCACCCATGTGAAAATTACGATCTCTCCTGTTCTTCTAGGGACATCCCAGTAACCTGCATCACATCATGACGACAAATGTTCAGATGTCCATTATCCGCAGCAATGCTCCCGGGCCCCCTCTTCACATCGGAGCATCCCACTTACCTCGAGGTAACAAACATTTTACTCAAATTCTGGAACTACTGTAGCAGATGCACATTTGATAGAAGGTGGGTGACAGAATGTATCATGGACAGTGTACACTGTCACCCTAAAGTCACAGAGCAATAGAGATAAACCTAAAACAGTACAGATCTTAACATGGTCTGTTGTGTGCTTCTTAGAAAAAGTCTCTGTGTGTATACCTACAGAAAAGAAATTTTTGCTGTCATTCTGAGACAGTCTTCCTAAGTAACCCTGGTTGGTCTCAAACTTGCGGTCCTCCTAAGGCTTCCTCCTGAATACTGATTACAGGTACACACCACCACTCCTGGCTGTTTTGTGTTGTATTTGTGACAGGGTCTGGCTGCGTAGCTCTAGTGGGCCAGGAACTTGATAGCATGCTGGCCTCGAATTCACAGTAGTTGTCCTACCTCTGCCTTCCATTTACTATGATTACAGGTTTGAACCCACTCCTGGCTTCTAATAATTTTTTAAGTTTACTGAAAATGTTTTAAATTTTGTAATATTCATTGCAACAAGATTGTAACTTATTCTTACAAGTAAGTTAAAATAAGCTGAAATAAATTTAAGGCATTTTAACCTTGTATTAGAAAGTGAGGCTGTTGAAGAAAACCAGGCTGACAAAACCAGCTTTGCTCAGTCCTAGCATAGCACAGCAATTCCCAGCTTGTCTTCACTGACTCTAAGTCTGCTATCAAAGCTACCATAGTGGAAATGCCTTTTAACAATGCTGATGTCTGCACTAAGGGAACAAAGGCAGCATGAGGAGGTGACGTATTACTAGTGGCTAAAGTGTTGAAGCCTTAGTCAGGATCTAGGCAGTGACACTCTACAGTGCCATTCTCCTGGCACCAAACAAGACTGTTACTTGTATCCTTCCCAATGGCAATTTAAAATACAAATAAACAATTTTTTTAAAAAAAGGCTCAAACTTTGAATACATGTTTTCCTAATTTTCTTCATAATAAAATAAGAAGTGTACCTATATAGTACCTGGAGCTGAAAATCCACATGCTGCCAGATTTTAACAATTATGTGTTTCCTATGGCAACAATTGACTTTATTAAGTAACGTGTCTATACTGATAATTTTTTTCTTTTCAGGTGCAGCTGCTGCTGCTGTGATGTCCAGCTCTAAAGTAACCACAGTCTTGAGGCCAACTTCACAGTTGCCAAATGCTGCTACGGCCCAGCCAGCAGTACAGCACCTCATTCACCAGCCAATCCAGGCATGTTGTGGGTCAGGGACTTGGCCAGCAGGCCGCAGTACCTTCCCCTAGCTGTTACTCTGCCAGACCCTGAGGGAGCCCACGACCCCACAGCTGAGTTACTCCTCTCAGTTGAGTTTTCAAGGCTTTGAATAGTTTGGAGGGTGTCCTTTGAGCAGGGCAAGTGTAGAGCAGGGATAATAAGAATTCATTGGGAAAGTAGTGAGTGAGACAGCTGATGCTAGAAAAGTAAAGAGGGACCTGCACGGTAGCAGGGAAGCGGTGGCTATAGATAGTGTTCAGTGAGGGCTAGCTCAAGTGGAGAAGGATTGTAATTTGGAGAGAGCTGTGAACACCTAAAAGTTTTATATACACTTTATGCATATGAATAAATATATGTCTTTTTAGCCAGTTCAACTACTAAATGCATCTCTGGTAGTACCCACCTTCCTTTTTCATATTGAGAGTCTTACCCGAGGCCTCTTGCATGCCGGGCAAGCGCACTAGTAGCTAAGCTACACTTGAACCTCTTTTAGTTCCAACTTTTATTCAAGGAATTCTGTAGTCTCGGTACTAATAGAATTATTCTGTATCAGAAGGAGATGCAGGTGCAGAAGAGACGGATAAGCAGTTACGAGCACTAGCTGCTCTTCAGAGGATCCAGGTCCATTCTCAGTACCCACATGGTGGCTAACAACCATCTGTAACTCCAGTTCCAGGGGATCCAATGCCCTCTTCTGACCTCCACATGCCCTGTGTGCATGTAGTGCACAGACATTCGTGCAGGCAAGACACCCATACACATAAAATAAAAATTGTTTTTTTTTTTTTTTTTGGTTTTTCGAGACAGGGTTTCTCTGTAGCTTTGGAGCCTGTCCTGGAACTAGCTCTTGTAGCCCAGGCTGGTCTCGAACTCACAGAGATCCGCCTGCCTCTGCCTCCCAAGTGCTGGGATTAAAGGCGTGCGCCACCATCGCCCGGCTTAAAAATTGTTTTAAAATCTCAAAGGAAATGTCAGAAAAAGTAAAGAAGGAGATTTAGTGGTGTTTCTAAAGTAAGTACTCTAAGATGGAGAGTGAGAACTTGATTTTGTAGATAGTAGAGACTGCAACTTGTGATCAAGTCATCTTAAGATGCATCCAGCTTGGTTACATATTGAAGGTGGAAATTCTAGTACTTTCAGGGGAAAAAGCGGTAGTATTTGTGACTTAGATGGCCTTGTGTGATCGGGCATGCCTTTAATTTCAGCTCTTGGGAAACAAAGGCAGGCAGGTCTCTGGGATCCAGGCTAGCCAGACCTACAGACCCTGTCTCAAAAAAGAAAACAAAAAGCAAAGGTGGTTTGGCGATGTCTGTGATCTCAACACATGGGAGGTAAGGCTGAGAACCAAGTCACAGAACTCACCTGTGGGGAGAAAGAAGGAGCAGTGGCCCTGGTGTGAGGTGGGCAGCTGTACAAAGCAGGAGCAACGGGTAAGAGGTTAGAGTAGGGCAGGTAGGTGGCTCTGCTGGTAAAAGTACTTGCTGCCTAAGCCGATAACCTGAGTTCAGTTTAGACCTACATGCTGAAGGAGAGAATAAGTTACCCTCTCATGCCACACTCTGGAGTATAGTAACACATGAATGGATTATACACGTATGCACACATACAAAACGGCTAGAAAGTGTAAAATACGTTTTTAAAGAATGGGCAGAATATGGTGATTAATTGCATTTATAAAAATCAGGAAAAGGGTGAATCAGGGCTCTGGCGATAGGACTAGGGACAGTGGACAAATGGTTGATGCCATTGTGGGGCTCCTTTTTCAGATTTTGCACACAGACAATAACAAGGTTAGGACCAAATATTTGTATGAAAATGTAGAAGGTGTCTCAACACCTGAGGCTTTCCCCCTTTCCCACCTTCACTCTTGTAACAGAAGCCTGTCATCCCATTTACCCTTTGTGTCCCCGTTTGGCCAGAGTTGTTGGCCTCATAGGCTCTCTGGGGAAAGCACTTGGATGTATGACATTTTGAATGTCCACTCAGCACCATAGTAGACTACAGGGATGCTGGGCCAAACAGCTAAATCCCAGTTTATACTTCTTTTACTATAGTTTTATTAAAAAGTCATGGACTATCTAAACAAGGTAGGAGCGTTTGGTTGCATTGAAATAGCGTCACTATGTATTCCTGGCCTGGTCTCAAACTCACAAATACCCACCTGTCTCTGCTTTCTGAGTGCTTGTACCACCACACCCGGTGCTGGGAGTTGAACCCAGAACCTTGCACTCCGTTGCATGTGTCCTGCTCTAACATGTGCGTCCTTTCTCCCACTCCCACCCCTTTGCTTTTCGGTTTTGGAGATAGGTTAGGTAGCCCAGCTCAGCAAGCTCACAGTTCTCTCAACCTCAAGTGCTAGGATTATAGGCATGTACCAGAGTTCCTGGCAGTTGGGTTTGTTTGGGTTTTTTATTTGTTTGGGGTTTTGTTTTTTTTTTGTTTTTTTTAAATTCTGATCTTTTTCTTGTAATAACATACCCAGAAAAAATGTCCATCTGGGCACAGACATACTCATATGGAGGCCAGAGTTTCAAAATTAAGTTTCAGTGTTTGGTTTGCTGTTTATATTCTGCTTTTTGCTTTAAGTAAAGTATCTTTTTCTCTCCTGTCTAGTCTCGTCCACCTGTGACCACCTCCAGTACGATCCCTCCTGCTGTAGTAGCAACGGTCTCAGCCACCAGAGCTCAGTCCCCTGTCATCACTACGACGGCAGCGCATGCCGCTGACTCAGCACTAAGGTATCTATAGGTGTATATATAGGGGCTGCCCTGCCATTCCCCTCTTGTTTGCTTTCCTTCCTTCATTTAACTCTGTAATTACAATGCTTTCTAAGTCGTACTCTAGATCAGGGCTTCTTAAACTTTTTTCAACCAAGAAATTTTCATATGACCCTGGATATATAGATATAAAAATAAGTACAGAAACCAAACATTTACTAATAATAAATCCTAACAAAATATATTTTAAGGTACTGGAGATACTTCAGCAGTTAAGAGTCCTTGTTGGAAATGAGTGAGCGAATGCTTGTTGCTCTGCAGATGACCTCAGTGTAGTTCCCAGTACCCACATTGGAAGTTAACTCTCCAGAGCCTGATGCCTTTTCTGGTCCTCAAGGGCACACACACACACTAATTTTTTTTCTTTTTGGTTTTTTTAAGACAGTTTCTCGGCCCTAGCTATTCTAGAACTCACTCTAGACCATGCTGCCCTCAAACTCAGATCTGCGTGCCTCTGCCTGCCACTCTGAACGCTAGGGTTAAAGGCTTGCACCACCACCATCCAGCACTAAAAATAAATTTTAAAGAAAAAAGTGAAATGTATTTATTTTGAAGCAGTTCTTTAGTATATACATAATTTCACCATTTATTAAAGATGACGTTTCATCATGAAGTAAGTTTCAATACTAAGGAAGTGAATGTGCTTATTTATTTTTGCATAAGGAATTAAATCTTGGCTCAGTACATCCTCAAAGCATCTTCAACGTTGTACAGAGTTGATTGATACTTTGGTTTTATAATTGTCAATACTGAATGCTACTTTATATAATATAAATAAACAGAATGACAGAAATATATTTAGGGCAATTTGCAAAATTGCTGGAAATTCTATTCTAGTCTTATAATTTATAGCCATAATTCATTTTGGTTTTGGGCTTTTAGATTTTTTTGTTTCATGGGTATGACTGTTTTGCACACTTGCACATTTGTGAATGGAGCGGTGACATTGCCACAGCATATGTGGAGATCAGAGGGCAAGCCAGTGTCTGTTCCAGCCTTCCACCTACTGTTCCTTCTTCTCAACATATACCAGACTAGCCGGCTTTTGATCTTCCAGCAGTTCTCCTGCCTCTGTCTCCCATCTCTGTAGGAGCACTGAGTTACAGCCAGCCAAGCTCTATCTTGTGTGTTTTTGTGAGGTCAGGGGATTCAAACTCAGCTTCTCATCTTGCACAGCCTGTGCTTTTCCACAGAACTGCCTCCCTAGCCCCTGAAATGGTTTTGGTGCTTTTCCTTGTTACTCTTCTCTCCCTCCCCTACCACATCCTGTACTCTTCATGCCTCCTAGTTTCCTTTCCACACCAGATCACATGTGCGCTATTGTCCTCCCTCGCTCTAGTCTCAAGACCTGCACACTGTGTCCACATATTACATACAGAACATTTAAAAGCGAGGATCTGCGACTGGGAATGTACCTGTCGTTGGAGTCTAGGTTGCCTCACTTAATTTCTAGTTGCATCCAGTGCCTTGCAGATGTCATTTTTCTTTATTACTAAATAAAACTCCGTGTGTATTGTGTACTACCTTTTTGTTATCCATTCATCTGTTGATGGACTTCTAAGCTGACTTAATTCCTTATAATTATGAGTTGAGCTATAATAAACATAGCTATACAAGAATCTTTGTGGTAGGATAGGGGTCTTAGGAACGTGTCCAGGAGGGGATTAACAGAGTCTCATGGTAATTGTAATTTTAGTTTTTGAGAAACCTCTACCCTCCATTATTCCAGCTTCTACATGTCAGCAATAAAGTTCCTCTTCCTCCACATCCGCATCAGCATTTGTTACTTTTTTCTCAGGCATGCAAATCAAGCAGTCTAACACAATATACTTTAGAGACGTCCTAATTTGATATTATATACTAAGGGATGGTAAGAAAATACTTAAAATCTTCATTTTCCATAATGAAACCAATGTTTCTGTAAGAGCAGAAGCCTTTGTATGTCCGGTAAAGCAGTGCTGTCTTCAACATACTTTTTTGAATAGGAGCCAGACCATTTTAGGCCTTTTTCATTACTGTTGCCTGGCATTAGCTCACAGTAGTGCAGAGGGCTGGAGAGTATTCTCCAGAGAACCAGCATTCATCTAGACCAAAGGGAATATAAAATCCAAAGAAAAAAGTTGAAGATACAAGGTGTATCTCTTGCTGCAGACAAACTGCGAGCTGCATAGGTACATGGGATGATTGGAGGTTTGAAAGGGATGCTAGTGACTTAAGAAATTTACGGGAGCCAGGTACTGTGGTGTACTCCTGTCACCTTAGATACGCAGGAGATTAAGGTAGGGGATTACCTGAATCCAGGAGTTTGCGACTAACCTGGGTAACAGAGACCTGTTTTAAGAAAAATTACAGAGCCAGGGAGGTTAGGTCTGGTTACTGAGGGATGATTGTGAAAGCTTTTTGTTAGTGAATTTGAATTACTTTAGACTTGTTTTGATTATTTTTAAATGTGTATATCTGTGTATGGATATGTGCACATGAGTGTAGGTGCCTGCAGAGGTCAGGGTATCAATACCACTAGAGGTGGACTTACAGCAGGTGTAGCCCACCTGACAGGCATGTTCATAATCGAGGTTCCAGGTTCCTGCCTATTCCCTTTAAGGTGCCAGACCAGTGCTCGGACCCTCATGGTCTCTGGCTCAGGCTCTGGCTAACTCACTCAGTGGTTACTCCCCTGTACCTGTTCCAGTGGAGATCGCTGGCTCATTCCTGGTCCGCCAGCATCCTGGGACTGGATTGGCTCCTGGCTTCTGCTCCCATGGAGCTTGCTTCCTCAGGCCCACTCTGTCCTGGTTCAGTGGTGCCTCAATTCTTGAGGCATAAAATCATATACCCCACCCCACTGTACTTCATATGCCCCTTTTCTTTGAGAAGTCAACTTTAGTCTTTTACTATTGTTGCAATTTTAGTAGCTTGCTACCAGTGAGTCTGGCATGTAGTCTGTGTTTGAACCCCTTTCATTTGTTAGTCAGTCATAACTATAAGTTTGTATTTGAGTAAGGTTTTTCTACTTATACAGATGTTAGAAAACTAGGGAAAAGGTCAGTACTTGAAGTATCTGCATAAGACTAGTCATAGTTATCTGGAAAGTTTCCTTAAGAAACTCGTCAAAAATTCATAATATGAGAGCTTCGTTGTCTTTGAATTTTTCCACAGAGAAATGTAGTTGTTATAAGAATGTCCATTCAAATATCAGTTAGTAAGAGTACATCCAAAATTCTGGAACTTAGAAGGCAAAGATCTCAAGTTCAAGTGGGTTACAAAGTAGACTCTGTTTGTAAATAGCAAAGACCTCAGATATAAGTATTAGTAGAGCCCCTGCCCGGCATATTCAAGAACCCCTGGGTCTCATCTTCAGCACGGGGTTTGTGGGGGAAGGGGAGTGGCCTCAGGTGAAGTTGCTCTCCTCTTGCCTCAGTCCCAGAACCCACATGGTAGAAGGAAAAAAACAAGTCCTTCATGTTCTCCAACCTCCACACATGTTCTGTAGCGTGTATGTGTACATACACAGAATACATGTGTAAACTGCATCACGGACTTAGAACTAGCTTACACATTTTTGGTATTTATTGCTACTATTTGAAGCAAGATGACCGCCACAAGAGAGAAACCCCGGGGTCATTTATTTCATTGGTAAAATTGAAGACCAAGTATTATTTTTAACTATAAATTCTACAGAACTGCGAAAACAAAGTTTGTATGATCAGAAGAACAAGATACCTTGACTACCTTTCTTGTGTCTCTGGACAACTTGTAAATCACGCAGTGCCTTCTCTCCCCACAGTCGGCCCACTTTATCTATCCAGCATCCACCATCAGCAGCCATTAGTATCCAGCGGCCTGCACAGTCTCGCGATGTGACAACAAGAATCACACTACCTTCTCATCCTGCATTAGGGACACCGAAACAGCAGCTCCATACAATGGCTCAGGTAAAATCAGGGTGAAGAACCGCCGGGGGATGCTTGCGGATAAACTTGAGTCACGCGACTTGTTAAAGAAAGGGCCTGGCAGTGTGAGGTGTTCTTGTGTGTAACTGTGTCCTGGGGTCCCTCACAGAAAACCATCTTCAGTACTGGCACACCAGTGGCTGCAGCTACAGTAGCTCCTATTTTGGCAACCAACACCCTTCCTTCAGCAACCACAGCTGGTAAGTAAGTGGTCCTGCTCTTTGTGCCAGGCAGAAAGGAGCGGTGAGTTAGTTTTTGTTTTTCACTTTTCCCCTTCAGAGGAAAACTCTTCCCTTTCCCCAAGAGCTTTCCCTGGGTTTTAGGAGTGTGTAATGCGAACAGGGAGACTACTGTTAAGGATTCTTCTTTTTACCCTCCTTTCAGGATCTGTGTCGCACACACAAGCTCCCACAAGTACAATTGTTACCATGACAATGCCCTCCCATTCATCCCATGCTACTGCTGTGACCACCTCAAATATCCCAGTTGGTAAGTGTTGTGCGTGTTCACACAAAAGCCTGTGTGGGATCTCCAGCCCATATGACCAGGCCTTCATGTCACAGAGGTGGTAGGATTGTTTTCATACTGCTGATTTTCGAAGCAACTCTGAATTTGACTTTTGTTTTTTTAGGGGGTGTGTGTGTGTTCAATATATATATATATGCATACCAACTCATTTTTTGGAGACAGTGTCTTGTCACTGAACCTGG
This sequence comes from Microtus pennsylvanicus, assembly GCF_037038515.1. Classification (NCBI taxonomy): domain Eukaryota; kingdom Metazoa; phylum Chordata; class Mammalia; order Rodentia; family Cricetidae; genus Microtus; species Microtus pennsylvanicus. Next base: position 50,632,461 of record NC_134582.1, on the reverse strand, counting down.
AGCTCACTAACGAGGCTAGGCTCATTGGCCATTGCACCCCACGAATTTGCCTGTCTCTTGTCTTTTCGGTGCTGGGATTGCAGGCACACAGTGAGTGCTACGCCCGACTTCCTGCATGGTTTCTGGGGATCTAAACTCAGGTCCTTGTGCTTCACAGCAAGTCCACACCAGCTGAACTGCTCCCAGCCTCCAGAGTTAGATTCTTATATTTTCATTTTAACTGACTTTATTGAAAGCACTGATTGCAGATGAGCCTTTCCTTTTTTACAATGTCATAATCAATTTAGCTTGCTTCTGCATCATCTGTTGTCTTTTAATAATTTTTTGTTTTGAAATTACAATTACATAATTTTTTCCTTCCCTTTCCTGCTTCCAGCCCCTCCCATGCACTCCCCTTGCTCTTTTTGAAATTCTTGGCCCTGCCAGGCTATGGTGGCGCACATCTTTAATCCAGCACTTGGGAGGCAGAGGCAGGTGGATCTCTGTGAGTTTGAGACCAGCCTGGTCTACAGAGTGAGTTCCAGGACAGTTAGGGCTACACAGAATCATGGCCTCTTTTTCTTAAATAATTGTTACATATATACATACATGTGTACACACACCCAAATACACAGTTTGCTCTATCCATATAATGTTACCTATCTGTACACAGTCTCAGGATTGACTGACCACTGGATAATCAGTGGTGGGCGGGGAAGTCTTTCCTGCAGAAGATCGTTTCTCCTTCTCTCAACATTCCCCAGTTACCAGTAATTTTGTTGTCTAGGGTTGCTACCCCACGAGTTCCCCCCTTCCGGTGTGCATGGCCTTTGGTGTAGCCCTTGTCCAGTCAGACAGGTTAATGATGAACTAGCTCTGTAGACCAGGCTGGCCTCAAACTCACAGAGATCCAACTGCCTCTGCCTCCCAAGTGCTGGGATTAAAGGTGTGCTCCACTACTGCCCGGCAAACGGTTAGCATTTTAACAACACTGCTAGCCATGTTTGGCTTGCCAGTGGGTAGTAATGGAATTGATGGTTTACTGTCTACAGCTAAGGTGGTGCCCCAGCAGATCACACACACTTCCCCTCGGATACAGCCTGATTACCCTTCGGAGCGGAGCAGCCTGATTCCCATTTCTGGCCATCGGGCCTCTCCAAATCCTGTGGCCATGGAAACCCGAAATGACAACAGGTAGGAGACAGTGTCTCAGTTACTCTTCCTCTCACATGTCAGTATTTGCTTTTGCAGATTTTCCCTTCTGAAAAATAATAGATTCTATAATTTCTATGTTAGTGTTAGAAAATGTATATTTTTGTTAAGTTTTTATCCTTGTGGTGGACATTCTCCTATTACCCATTTCTCTGTTTTGTTGAGTTCTGTTTTGTTTCTGGGTTTGGTTGTTTTGTTTTTATTTTGTTTTGTTTTTTAACCTTTTTTTTTAAAGATTACATTGCAGGATTATAACCTTTATTGCTAAGTTCTTATGTTTGTTTCTCCTAAAAACAATGCATTCTTGTAAGCAGTTGTGGGTAACTGAAACAGTTGTATAGCTCCATTCTCCTTTTGACATTTTCAGAGCATTGATAGGCCACTTATCTGGTAGAATAGCAATGTGGTTTTGTCATAGTGTTTCCTCACAATTAGATTGAAGTTTTACATTTTAGTAGCTATATGATCTCACCATCAGAGAGTACGTGCTAGCTATTAGTCCTATGACTGGCTAGATTAACATTAATTAGTTAATGAAGGTAAGGTTTTTCATCATTAATATTCAATTATAAAGGTACTTTTTTGTGAACAATATAAGGAAATACTTTGAGTTTTTTGTTTTGTTTAATAGCAAAGAACTTTATTCAGAATTGGGTATGCAAAGTCAGTACACTGCAAGAAAATAATGAACTCAAGCAAGATGCTTTAGAGCCTGAATGAAATACCAAGACTGGGGGGTGCCATGGCACACGCCTTTAATCCCAGCACTTGGGGACAGAGGCAAGTGGATCTCTGTGAGTTCGGGGCCAGCCTGGTCTACATAGTAAGTTCCAGGACAGCAGAGAAACACAGTGAAACCCTGTGTCAATAATAATATTATAAAAGTACTAATAATTTGAGACTGAATAATTTTCATTCATTGTAGTATTTTTAATAATTTGTGACTGAATTAAATATACTTGCAAAGTAATGACTTTTCTGTTGTTTCTTTCATACTTTGTAGAAGTGAAGAAGCTTTTCTACATACAGCAATTATTTGTTTGAATTTGATTGATTGTTAGTCAGCCTGAGCTTGTGAATTTAGGTTTATTAATTAAGAGGATTTGGTTTTATTCATTGCTGTCATTTGTTTAGCGGTCAAATGGCCTCCTCCTTTGGGAAACTCTTAAGACCTTATCTATGGGTTTCAGCATCTTCCTTGTGTTCTAGTCCTCCGTTATTTTCTACCGTAATATGTATCCATTGAGCTCGGGTGTCTGCTGTTTGCCAAGGGCCTTGGCATCATTGGAAGCCTGCATTTCAGCTCTAGCCAGGCTTTGCTCTAGATTGTTCTTTCATGCCTTTGCAGCAGGCACAGTGAGTGCCACAGAAACAGAAGTCTTTGAAAACTTACCTCCAGTTCAGCCCCATTCCATATCTGTATTCCTTTCCTCACAGTGTAAGTCTTTTAGGAATACCTAGTTTTATTTAGTATAGTACTTTTATATCTATCTACCTAGCTAAATGTTCTCATTAGCTCTAAAAGTTTATAGGTTCGCTTAGATTTCCGATGTAAACATTTACATTCTATTTATAAATAGGCAGGACAATCGTTTGTTTCCTAGAGCTTTTTATAAGGTTACTGGGATGGCTCAGCAGTTGGGAGCTGCTGCTATTCTAGAGAATCTGGGTTCAGTTCCCAGCACTCACATGGTGGCTCACGGCCATCTGTAAGTTCAGTTCCAGGGAATCCAAGACCGCTTCTGTCCTCCAGGGAACTGTATGCACATGGTGCACATACATACTTGCAGACAAATGAAGTAAATAATAATAATAAAATTAAAGTACAGTGTTAGTTAAAATAGTGAGTGCCCTGTCTTTTCTAGTAGATTTCATTTTAAATACTATCTCCAATGTGATAAATAAAATTCCCCCCCCCTTTTTTATTTATTTATTTTGGTTTTTTTGAGACAGGGTTTCTCCGTAACTTTGGAGCCTGTCCTGGAACTCGCTCTTTAGACCAGGCTAGGATTAAATGTATACACCACCACCACCCAGCTGATGAGTAAAATTTCTATTCCTATTTTAAGCCTTTCTTTCTGGTAACGTTGACTGTGGTGGACTTGACACTGTGCTTACTTGTATGTAGAATTTTTCTTTTTTGGTCTAATCATAAAGAATAAGATGTGTTTGTCATCTTTTCTCATACTTTCCCTAACCCTTTTTGATATCAAAACAATATTAAATTCAGAAAACAAAGTAAATCTCATTTCATATGTTCTTGTCTCTGAGCCAGTTTCTATAAATTAGGTCTATTTGTTTTATGCATGTTTGGTTAAGTTTTCCAGTATAAACTGTTTCCAGTGGAACTGATCAGGAAAGGCTTTTGCATTCTGAGTGCGTTGATGATTGACCCATTAGAGATGGGATCTTGCTGTGTTACCAGGGTCATGTCAAACTTCTTCCCATCACCTGGCATTTTGTCTTTTAGTAATTTTTGGTAATTCTTTCTCAGAAAAGTCAATAATTTCTCTTTAAAATCACCCACAAGATACTGTTTTTTAACATTAACATGGGTACAATAGTAATCATTTACTGTTTGCAGTTTCTTGGTTGTGTCCTTTGATATAAGGTTAAGGCAGTTGGGAGATGCTCTATGGTGCTGTGAAGATGTCAAGAGGATCTGGGGGACAGGATCGTTTGAATTGAAGAAAATAACTTTTATTTTGTATAATCTGTTGCTGTGTTTCTAGACCTTCAGTTCCCGTTCAGTTTCAGTACTTCTTGCCAACTTACCCCCCCTCTGCATACCCACTGGCTGCACACACCTACACCCCCATCACCAGTTCTGTGTCCACCATCCGGCAGTACCCAGGTAAGCTCCACTTTTACGAAGACTTTACACGTTGTCATTTTTGTCAGCAATGAGAAGGAAATGGATCAAAGTATTTCAGTAAAAAAGAAAATATTCCAGCTCCTTTCAGATTCAGATAACATTCTATCTGAAGACTTTAAACACTTCAGTCACCATTTTTATGATCTTTGAAAGGGTTGTAACATATTTGTAATTTTTTATTTTTATTTATTATTACGTATACAATACAGTGTTCTGCCTCCATGTATGCCTGCATGCCAGAAGAGGGCACCAGATCTCATTACAGATAGTTGTGAGCCACCATGTGGTTGCTGGGAATTGAACTCAGGACCTCTGGAAGAGCAATCAGTGCTCTTAACCTCTGAGCCATCTCTCTCCAGCCCCTATTTGTAATATTTTAATAGTTTCATTCTACCATGAAAATATTTATCCTAATAAATTTTGCTATGCCTTAAAGTGGCATCATAATTTCTATGAATAATGTTGTATTCTACAAGGATTTTGCAGGTTTGTTTCCTTTGTGTTTTTTATTTTAGTCTTGGTATTGTTTAACTCGCCAACCTGATTTGTAAATACTGATCTTTCATAATCCATAAAAAATAAGTCTTTTTGTGTTTGGTAAGGTTAATTTTATTTATATATAAATCTGTGTGCACATGTGTCTGAGTATTCGGAGAAGTCAGAGGTTGGTCAGATCCTTTGAGCTGGAGTTGCCAGCATTTGGAAGCTGCTGAACATGAGTCTGATAGAGCAGGAAACAGGGTTAACTGCTAAGCCATCTCTCCAGCCCTAGAAGAAATTCTTAGTTTTGCATTTGTATAATTTTGTATAAATTTGTATAATTTCCCAATTGACTACCGGCAATTGGGAAACTGGGGGAAGGGTATCAGAAATTCAAGATTCCCCTGGATTACATAGCACTTTCCAGGCCTACCTGGGTTACTTTGCATGACCCAGTCCAAAAAAAATTAGGGCTGAGGATGTGGCTCAGTTAGGAGCATTTACCTAGCATGCATAAAGCTCTAGACTTCACCCACAGCATTATAAAGCGAGCTTGGTGGTCCATGCCAATATTCCCAACACGGAAGAGAGACACGGGGGAATCAAGAAGTCAAGGTCATCTTCCGCTACTTAGCAAGTTGAGACCAGCTTGGGGTTTGTAAGAGCCTGCCTTTGAAAACCAAAACCATGGGCAGGTACCTGTTCCAAGTTTATGACCTGAGTTTAATCCCTAGGGTCTACATAGGGTAAGAGAGAAGCCACTCCCCCAAGTTGTCCTCCAGCCACCACATGCTCACCGTGACACACATGTGTGTGCATGCATGTGTCCCAGGGTAGGTGTTGGAATCAAAGAGAGACTGTGGCCTTGCTTCTTCCCTTCTACCATGTGGGTTTTGAGGGTGAAACTTATGTAATCAGGCTTGACCACAGGTACCCTTAACTGCTGAGCCGTCTCATCGCCCCTATTTTGGGGCTGATATGCAGTGTACTGGAAATGACCTTGAATTTCTGATCCCTCCCCATCCCACCCCCCAGTGTGTTGGAATTGCAGGCATGGACCACCACACTAGTTTTCTGATCTGTTTATTTTGTCATTCCGAAATGGTATTTAAAATGTTTATTTAGTTGTGTGTGTTCGTGTGTGGACGTTGTGTATGTGAACACAGGTACCCGTGGAGGCTCTGGCTCTTCTAAAGCTTCATTTTCAAATGGATTTGAGTCACCAAACATGGGGCTGAGACCAAGCTGCTGAGCCATCTCTCCAGCCCCCTATTTGCTTATTTTTTAATTTTGGTTTTTCACGACAGGGTTTCTCATAGCTTTGGAACTGTCCTGGAACTCACTCTGTAGACTGACTTCACACTCACAAGTGCTAGGATTAGAGGTGTGCGCCACCACCACCCGGCTTATTTTTGTTTTCAGTAGTGCGAGTACATGGAGAGTGGCACGCACATGTGTGAGTGCTGGTGCCAGGGGATCCAGAGCAGGGTGTGGAGTCGGAGCCCTGGAGCTGTAGTTGCAGGTGGCTGTGAGCCGTATCTAATGGATGTTGGGAACCAAACTCACTTCCTCTTCAAGAGTGTGTATCCTCTCAACCACTGGGCCATCTCTCCAGCCCTCCCTTCTTACTTTTTCAATGTGGCTACTGGAAAACTGAAAGTTATATGTGATTTTTATATTCCTATTTGAACAGTGCTAGTTTAAAATTTCAACCCCTCTAAAATATTCCATAGTCTTGAAACCCTTTCTTGGTTATTCTGATAACTATAAGAATTGCTTTGTGAAGCTGAAACAGTGGCTCAGCAGCTAAGAGTAGAGTGTGTACTGCTTTTACAGAGGACCCAAGTTTGATTCCCAGGGCAACATCAAGTAGGTAGCTTACATCTGCCTATAATTTCAGCTCCAAGGAATCCAATGTTTCTGGCTTCCAGAAGCACGCACACATATGTGCACATACCCACACAAAGACACACATAATTAAAACTAATTTCTTAAATTACTTTTATGTCAAATTGTGCCTGCATACGTGTATGTGCTGCTAAGAATCCAACACACAGCCTGATATATGTTCTATAGCTGCTCTATTATTGAAACACATCCTTAAACAACAATCTTTTGTTGTTACTATCTTTCCTCAAATAAGGAATTTTGCTTTTATTTGAGGTTTTAATGAGCTTGGTGGATGAGATTTGTATTGTAGTGGGAAGGATTCTGCTGTTCTCTATCTCTAGTAGGTACAAACTGTTGGGAATTATATCAACTATTTTAGAAGTGCCTTGGATAGTGAGTGGTTCTATTAGTTTAAACAAAGATTTTTGATCTGCTACCCATGAGTTATTTCAGAAGTTTACTATTTTAGCACTGTTGCTAATATGTAATTTGGTAGAGTTAATTTCTTTTTAAAAACAGATTATTAAACTATAACCTAGAATGACCTAGAAGTCACTGTGTAACTCAGGCTGACCTAGAACTCACAGTAATTCTCCTGCCTCATCCTCATGAGAACTAGGATTATAGGTGTTACAGAAGTATAAACTTTCTTATTTTATTGTATTGCTGATAATTTTCATAAAGATTGTCAAATGTGTACTTAATTAAAAGAAAAGCAATTTCTAGTACATAGTTTTAAGTAGCAAGTACAGTCGTAACTGAGGCTTGAAACCCGGAGCCTTGTTAAAAATTCTAGGTTAAAATTGCTAGGTTAAAAATTCTCTGCCATTCAGATGCATGCCTTCGCCCGATGCTTTGTTTCTTAAAACAAGGATTTAGCTCTTACATGATGAAGAAACTATGTTCGCTTTGTGATATCTTTGTGTGTAGACTGTCCTAACTAGAACTGACCTTCTGTTTTTTGTTTGTTTTTTAGTTTCAGCTCAGGCCCCAAACTCTACCATCACAGCTCAGACTGGTGTTGGTGTAGCATCTACAGTACACTTGAACCCCATGCAGCTGATGACGGTGGATGCTTCACATGCCCGACATATCCAGGGGATCCAACCAGCACCCATCAGTACACAGGGAATTCAGCCAGCCCCCATTGGGACGTCAGGGATCCAGCCAGCACCAATTGGCACACAAGGAATCCACTCAGCAGCCCCGATAAACACACAGGGGCTTCAGCCAGCAACAATGGGTAATCAGCAACCACAGCCTGAAGGAAAAACATCAGGTAAATTTAACCCTTCAGGAAAATGGGGTTAGGGGCAGGGAACAGGATGGTTCAGCAGATACAGGTGCTAATCACAAATGGGGTTGATCCTCAGTACCCACATAGTGAAAGGAGAGAACCAAGTCAGAGTTGTCCTTATATAAGCATACACGAGAGGAATGAGTGAGTTTTGAAACAAATACATAAATGAACTGGAAGAAAAGAAGTAAATCTGGATTTTAATCTTGGGCCTGCCACTTTCAGGCTTGTGGCCTTAGGTAATGTCTCCAGTGTTTAGTTTTACCTTTGTAAATTAAGCTACCTAGAAGTTACCTATAGCTTCACACTTAAAGCAGTATGTGTGAACCCAGAGAGGTGGTGCGCACCTTTAATCCCAGCACTTGAGAGGCAGAAGCAGGTGGCTCTCTCTAAGTTCAAGGTCAGCTTGGTCTACCAGGCAAGTTCCAGGACAGTCGGGGGCTATGTAGCTGAGACCCTTTCTCAAATAGGTAGGTAGGTAGGTAGGTAGGTAGGTAGGTAGGTAGGTAGGTAGGTAGGTAGATATAAAATAAATAAGCATGTGTGTGGAGGTAGGTAGGTAGGTAGGTAGGTAGGTAGGTAGGTAGGTAGGTAGGTAGGTAGGTAGGTAGGTAGATATAAAATAAATAAGCATGTGTGTGGAGGTAGGTAGGTAGGTAGGTAGGTAGGTAGGTAGGTAGATAGATAGATATAAAATAAATAAGCATGTGTGTGGCTTGAGAGATGCCTCAGAAATTAAGAGCACTGCTTGCATGTCCAGAGGACCCAGTTTTGATACCCAGCACTGAAGTAGCAACTAACAAGTGCTCTCTAACTCCCGTTCCATGGGATTCCACCGCCATCTCTTAGCCTCTTCAGGCAATGCATACATACAGTACACAGACATACATGTCGGCAAAACACCTATACACATAAAATGAAAATAGAAATAAATTGTAGAAATAGCATGTGCGGCCGGGCGGTGGTGGCGCACGCCTTTAATCCCAGCACTCGGGAGGCAGAGGCAGGCGGATCTCTGGGAGTTCGAGGCCAGCCTGGTCTACAAGAGCTAGTTCTGGGACAGGCACCAAAGCTACAGAGAAACCCTGCCTCGAAAAACCAAAAAAAGAAAAAGAAAAAAAAGAAATAGCATGTGCGAATATTCTAATCTGTATTTGCACTTAGGCAGAAGCATTCTATAAAAAACACAACATTAAAAGAGCAAAGTTTACCTTATAGTGTTCTCAGTTTTCCATTTCTTCAGTATTGTATGTAAAGTAGTAAAATCTTAATGCCACCTTAATATTGCTAATGTTCACAACAAAAGAACTAGTAGAATAATCATATAAAATGGAATGAAATATTAATTATCTGTTTTTCTAATGTATTTTCAAAAAGATAATAATACCCATACCAGCTCTTAGGATACTGAAGTGGTCAAGTAAAACATCCATACACATAAAGTAAAAATAAATCTATTTTTTAAAAAAACAGATATATGGTATTATACTCTGTATTAGTAGACTTGGCAACTTTTTCCACTGTGCCTTGTAGGCAAATGAACCTTGTGCTATTTCTTAGCTTTTGAGAACAGGAGTTTTCTAGGGATCAAAACCAAGACTTGAAATATGCTAGGAATATGCCAGACAACTACGCCACATCTCTGGCTCTTGTTATCCTCTTACATGGGGCATTTATAACGAGAATACCTAAGGCCAGGGTCTCTGTGGTATTTTGTATGTCTTATATGGCATTTCAGTAAAGTCCTGTTTCTCTTGTTCTCGCTTCTCTTTCAACAGTGGTATTGGCAGATGGAGCTACAATTGTAGCCAATCCTATTAGCAATCCTTTCAGTGCTGCTCCAGCAGCAACAACTGTGGTACAGACTCACAGTCAGAGTGCTAGCACCAACACCCCAGCCCAGGGCTCATCTCCCCGGCCAAGCATACTACGGAAGAAACCTGCAACAGATGGGTGAGTAGATTCAGAAGTGTACTTGGCTTAAAGAATAGGTTCTTACATCCAATGCCAGTAACAATTTTATCTCTGTTACACTTCAAATTTTTCTCCAGGGTCTGGAGAGAAGACTCAGCAATCACAAGCACTTACTCCTCTTGCAGAGAACCTGGGGTTGGTTCCCAGCACCCACATAGCATTCACAGCCATAGCCATCTACAGCCATACAGGGATCTGGTGCCCTCTTCTAGACACCAGGCATGCACATGGTACACATACATATGTGCACGCAAAACACTCATACACATAATTTTTTTAAATAAATAAAAATTCTTCCAAACAAAGGATTGCTCAGGGAGCTGCATTCTGCTCAGACTACATCAGGACTCTTCCAGGAAGTGGATAATGTTTTCAGGCATGTATTATATACTGTGTGCTTAGAGTTCTCTCTAGCTTTAGAAGTCTTAGTTTGCCTCTGTTGCTATGGTAAAGACCATCACCAAAAGCAACCTGGGAGGAAAGGGTTTCTTTGGCGTACAGATCAGAGTTCATATAAAGGAAGTCAGGACAGCAGCACAAGGCGGGAATCTGGAGGTAGGAACTGAAGCAGAGGCCATAGAGAGAGAAGTGATACTTTCTGGCTTGATCTCCTGGCTTGCTCGGCTTGCTCTTAGACAACCCAGGACACCTGCCCAGGAGTGGCACCACCCACAGTGAGCTGGGCCCTCCCATATCAATCATTAATCACGAAAATGCAGTTTTAGCCACAGGTCAGGATTATGGCAATGTTTGCTCAGCTGAGGTTCCCTCTTCTTTAATGACTTGAACTTTTGCCAAGTTGACAAAAAGAAAGGGCCCAAAGTCTAACCAGGACTGTTAATTACCCTTGTAATTGAGGCTTTGTGTTTGTTTTAGGGTTTTCTTAATGAGGACCTTTTTTTCTCCTCAAACATGAAATGTTGCTAAGGACAAGTGGTTTTCCAAACATCTTCAGGCTGATTTTTAGTGACAGGACAGTGTTTTTGTGTGCTCTGGATGCCTTCCGGTGTAGGGAGCCTTGTGCTGTTGGAGATGGTGGGGTGTGAGCAGAGTGTCCCGCTCAGCCAAGATAATGGCGTCAACACTGGACAAGTAAAGTATAAGCCAAGCTTAAATCACTGAAATGAGGGTCAGCGCAAGGCTTTCAGATGTGTCATTCTTTGCGTAGACCAGAGTTTACTGCCTTTTCTTATTAGGAATTCTTTGTAGAGACATTCTTTTTAAAAGCTCCATTTAGCCCCTGGTAAAATAACCCTAATAAAAAATAGAAGACAGAGCTAGGGAGGTGGCTCAGCAGTTAAGAGCACACATTCTCTGGGCAGTGGTGCCTCACAGGCCTTTAATCCCAGCACTGGGGAGTCAGAGGCTCAGCTGTTCAGAGCACTTATTGCTCTTGCAGAGGTCACAAGTTCAGTTCTCAGCACTAACATGGTGACAGTCAGCCTACTTGTAAGTGTAGTTCCAGAGGATCTGATGCCTTCTGATCTCCTTGGGTGTTAGGCATTCATGTGGTGCACACACCTGCAGGCAAAACAGGCACACACAAAAAAATAAACCTAAAAAAAAAGCAAGTACCTAGGATGGTGAAAACAGGAAAGGTCACAGCTGCAACAACCTTTGAAGCAGAAAAGCAGCAATCCGTGGTCACGTCCTTGGCTGTGAGGAGGCCACATGTTTGCAGAAAGTTGAGATTCATTCTTCTTGAAGCTGCATGGTTTCGGAGAGGACGAGAAGAAATGGGGTTAGAGATGGGGCCTGTTCTTTTAAGGAGAGGAAGCACAAGAAAAGCCTAGAGTCCTGTGGAGCACACTGCCTCCAGCCTGAGAGGCAGTTCTCAGGCCAGGAGCCAAATGACATTCATTGTAGACAACCCCTCCTACATGCTCAGAAGACCCACTGCTTTTTAATCTCCTGATGGATTAATCATGGACATGCCACCGTAGACAACTAGATACGACAAGCAGTTAACAGTACAGGATAGAAAAGCCTGAGGCCCACAAAGGACGTTGGGATGTGCGAAGACCAGACAGGAAAAATGAAATTCAAGTAAACAAAAACCAAAAAACTATCTGATATCTTTAGAAAAGCAGAAGAAATCATGACCTTTGTGGAACAAGAGCATAGATAGTATACAATGGCTCATTTGTAGAAGAGAAAGAGCTTGTTCTCTTTGGATGTGGTGGCACACACCTGAGAACCAACATTTGGGGGGCTTATACAAGGCAAGCCTGAGGTGGCACACGCCTTTAATCCCAGCACTCTAGAGGCAAAGGCAGGCAGATCTCTGTGAGTTCAAGGCCAGCCTGATCTACAGAATTCTACATTTGAGTTCTGACTTGTTCATGAATGTACCTTGTTAAATACTAGGATTTACTCGGTCATAGGTATCTGCACTCACCTGTATGTACATCTGCCTATGACTTTCCAAGTGGCTAGACCTGTTTATACTCTTAGCAGCAGAAGGTGTATGCGTGTGTGTGTCCTTATCAATTATTGTGATTAGAAGTTAGGTTAATTCTGGGTTATATCTCATGAGGTTTGATTTGGTTTGATTTTGATGTTTTTTTGCCAATGTTTGGTAGATAGTTTGGTTTAGCTTGTTTTGTTTTCATGCTTTTTCTTTTGGAAAGGTTTATAATAATACAATGAAAAGTTAAATGTAGCCGGGCGGTGGTGGCACGTGCCTTTAATCCCAGCACTTGCCTTTAATCCCAGCACTCTGAGGCTGAGGCAGATGGACCTCTGAGTTCAAGGCCAACCTGCTCCACAAGAGCTAGTTCCAGGACAGGCTTCAAAGCTACAGAGAAACCTTGTCTTGAGGGGGGGAAAAAGTTAAACGTAGGGCCAGGTGTGGTGGTGCATGTCTTTCATTCCAACATTGAGGTTGCAGAGGCAGGTGACTCTAAATTTTAGACCAGCCTGATTGTGTAAAGCATGCTTTAATAGACATACAGTCTTGTTTATCCAAGGCTAGCTTCAGACTAGCGAAGGATGACCTTGCACTTCTGATCCTCCTGCTTCCATATCTGGAGTGCTGGGAAATGTACACCCACCACCACGCTTGGTTTATGAGTGCTGGAGATCACACTGTCTGTTTCCCCAATTTCGAATAGACTTCTGTGTAGCTAGCCAGGCTGCCCTCGAAGTCCCTGTGTAGTCAAGGACAGCCTGGAATCCTCAGTCCTGCTTTTACTTAGCATGTGCTAGGAACACAGGTATGTGTCACCATTCCCCACTATTTGGGTTTCTTGCTTATTTAGTTGGTTATTTGGATTGATTCTTACTGTCTGAGTATCCAATCTAGAGCCTTGTGTATGCTAGACAAGAGCTATATACCATTAAGCTATCCCCAGCTCTTAACCATCTTATACCATATTAGTTTGAAGCAAATTTTGATCACATTATCTCTATGTATTTTATATGTGTTTATTAGAATATGCATACTTAAAATTAGGGGAAGGCAACTTCAAATGCCAGTTATTCAAATTTCTACTGAGTTGAGGTATCACAAACTGTTTTATAATATTTAAATCACTGTCAGCTTTTGTTTATTATTTTGTTATTATTTGGAGTTTTTGGTTGTTGTTTTATATAGTGGTTTGGGGGGAGGTTATTTGTTTTTAGAAGCAGAGTCTCCATAACTCCAGGCTAGCCTTGAACTCACCACTGTCCAGCCTCAATCTTTCAAATGCTCAAGTTATGAGTATGTTCTACCACACCTAGATTTCTTGAAGTTGGCGTATTAGAGAAATTTGGTCTTTTTGATCCTCACTATGGACTTTTTTCAGACACCATCACTGTTTCATCGTCACCAAAATTTGGTGGCTTAATGCAGCAGATATATTACCAAACAGTTCTAGTCTCCTGTCTGGACGGTGGCAGTAGTTCCTGCGGAACCTGCTTGAATGTATGTTTGTCCCTCTGTCCTGGCTCCTCGTGGCACTAGTCTCTCCCTGCACTGAATACCCTGTCTTTGTGTCTGTCTCAGTTCCCATTCTCCCTTCTGCTTTTAAGAAAAACCCTGAATCTACAGTGATGTCACTGGAGATGATTAGTTAATTGCACTTTCAAAGACCTGCTTACACTGAGCTGGAAAGATGGCTCAGTGACCAAGAGCACTGACTGCTCTTCCAGGACCAAAGTTGTATTCCTGGCACCAACCTGGTCTCAAAGCCATCTGTAAATCCAGTTCCAAGGGAGCCAATGCTTTCTTCTGATCTCTGAGGGCACTAGGCCCACATGTGGTACTCAGACATACATGCAAACAAAACACACGTGCACAAAATAGTAGCAAAGACACTATTCTCAAGTAAAGTTAAATTTACATGTACAAAAATTACATGTTCATAGTCTGTAAGTTCCACTGAACACGCCTAATGGTGTTCTTTCATTTGTTCTAGCCTATGCATTTCATGGAAGTTGTTAGTGTATCTATAAAGATCAGACGTGCAACTCATCAGTTAAAGGCTCTTGTCACAACTAATGACCTTAGTTTCATCCTTGGAACAAATTCATGTGGTAGGAGGAGAGAACTGACTCCTACAAGCTGTCCTATGACACATACACCAAGGTGCATACATGTATGCACACACAATGTAATCTTTAAAAATCATAATAGTAATAAAAATAAAGCTTGATTAGATTCACTTTATGTATTTAGTGCTTCTTCTGGGATGAGTGCTTGATTAATAAGGAGATGATTAGTCTCTTATCAGGAGACAGGGTGCTAATCGCACAATGAATAGGCACTGGAAATGTTTTTTTTGTTTGTTTGTTTTTTGTTTTTTTGCTTTTTCGAGACAGGGTTTCTCTGTGGTTTTGGAGGCTGTCCTGGAACTAGCTCTGTAGACCAGGCTGGTCTCGAACTCACAGAGATCCGCCTGCCTCTGCCTCCCAAGTGCTGGGATTAAAGGCGTGCGCCACCACCGCCCTGCCACTGGAAATGTTATACTCTAATTCTACCATTCTTTCTCAAGCCCATTGTCATCTGGTCTTGGTCCCACCACTGTTTTCAAACGAAATGTAGTGAGGTCGCTTCTGGCATCCATTCCACTAAAGCCCAGGATATGTTCTCAACCAGAACCTTGTGCGGCCTCTCGCACAACAAACACAGTAGTTCTCCAGTTCTTCCGTGGTCAGTTCTTAGTGTAGAAGTATACGATAATGTTTGTGAACACCTTGAAATGGGTTTTAATAATAATGAGATAGAGAGAAGGTGTCACAGCTGGAATCACAGTCATGATGTGGTTGCCCTTGCAGTTTGTAACAGGAAGTGAGTAGAAATGGGCCAAGGAATTTGCTATATTTTGTTAAAAGCTATTTCAGCCTGGTGTACTAACACACATCTGTAGTCCCACTCCTCAGAAGGCTAAGACAGGAGGATCCAGAGTTCAAGGCCAACCTGAAATACTTAACAAGACTGTATCAAGAGAAGAGTCAAAAACAATGCTTGATGAGTTGATATATACATGTAATCCCATCATTCATAAAGACAAAGAAGGTGATCAAAGTAAATTTGAGACCAACCTGGTCTACATAGTAATTCCCAGACCAGCCAGAGTTACATACAGAAAATGTTGAGTCTAGGGGAGCACAAATACTGGGGGACAGACCACTGAGATCTATGAAACCAGAAGCAAACTTTATTCCAAAAATCTCCACGGGGCAAACAAAGCTTACCAGCTAACTGGGATCACAGCCAGAGTTTGGGCTTCTGAAACTGGCAGTGGGGGCAGGTTCTGGGCCCCTTTTTATAGTTAGAAGTAAGTGTTAGGCATGGACAAAGGAATTTTTACAATTTCGAGGGTAAGCTTAGAGACATACTGCATTTTAAAATTACAAATTTTGCTAACAAGGTTTCAGCTAAATTGTATTTACAGAATACAATTCTTCCACAGCTAATAGTGTTTACAAAGACCTTTGCAGCTTTCCTGGTTTCCCAAAGCAGGGAAGGATATGAAACAGTATGAAGCCAAAAGTCACGTGGGAGCATTTGGTTAAAGTTTATGGGATGGGATGTATGCTAGCAGTTCCATACAAACCTTTATTAAAAGTTAGTTTTAGCCCATGCACTTGTCAGTTATAAGTGGCGGGGGGGGGGGGTTAATCATAAAAAAATAAATAAACTAACCCCCTAGCTCCAGAGAGCCATTGTAAAAAGCTAACTTTTGCTCATAGCCAGAGGTGCCAGCTGAAAGCAAACAAAACCATTGTTAAAAGTTAATCCCTGCATGCTGACAGAGTCGATGGCTGTCAGTTCCCATTTCTTTACACTTAAAATTTTATATTTCTACATTCCTATTCCTGACCCTTCAAGACCTTGTCTCAGATATAAACAAAGAAACAACAACTAAAAGGCCTTGTCGTTGCAATACTTTTATTTTTAGCAGATGAGCCTGGCAAATGTATCTTGCACTACTATTTTCTGGATTTGTCTCTGTTCTTTCAGAATGGCAGTTCGGAAAACCCTCCTCCCTCCTCAGCCTCCTGATGTGGCTAGTCCTCGAGTAGAAAGTTCTATGCGGAGTGCATCCGGGTCACCTAGGCCTGCAGGGTGAGCTCATATATTATCATCACTCTTATTTTAAGTTATGTATCATTGTATAGTAGATTTTAATATGACCAACTTCACACTTTGAGGGGCGGGTGTTTTGATTTTTTTCCTTTTTTTCCTTTTTTTTTTTTGGTCCCTCTTGGCATAATGAATGCAACTTTTCCAACTTCATGATCTGGGCACCTTCTCAACCTTTCCTTTTGCCATTTGTAATTTATAGAATGAACACACTCCTAATAGCTAACATACCTTATAGCGTTCTAATATATTTAAATTAGATGTTCAAGCATATAACATTGAGCCTGCATCGTAATAAACACCCAGTTCTTATTCTTTTATATATATGGCATTATGGGACAGGAGAGCTGGCTGTCCATAAACTACCTGCATCACAAATATGAACACCTGAGTTCTGATCCTCAGCAGCCACGGAAAAGCCTGGCACCAGGTGCTAGGTGACAGAGGCTGCCATATCCCTAAAACTTCCCAGCCGGCCAGTCTAGCCAGCATGAGTTAGGGTAGCGTTAGAGAGATTGCTCAGCAGTTAAGAGCTTATACCGCACTTGCAGAGGAGAAGTTTGACACCTATGACCCACAGAAGGCAGCTCACAGTCGCCTCTAACTTCCCACACAACTAAAACTATAAACACACTATAGCTGAGCTATGTTGTACACACGTTTAATCCCAGCATTTGGGAGGCAGAGGCAGGTGGATCTCTGTAGCACAAATCTAATTGGTCTTAATAATAAAATCCCAGAGTCAGATATTAGGGGGTGAAAGCTGAAAGGTCAGAGAAGCAGAGCAGCCAGCCACTAGTTCTTACCTCTATGAAATCCTCAGACTGAATGGGGCATCCTGTCTCTACAAGTCCTTAGACTGAATGCCATGAGCTCCTGCCTCCTCCCACCCAGACATATCCCTTCCTGTCTCCTTTCCTAGTGCTGGGATTAAAGGCTTGTGACTCCCAAGTACTGGGATTAAAGATGTGAGCCACCACCACTTGGCTCTGTTTCTCTCTGAGACTGGATCATTCTAGTGTAGCCCAGAGTGGCCTTCAACTCACAGAGATCCGGCTGTCTCTGTCACCTAGTGCTGAGATTAAAAATGTGCCACCATTAGCCGGGCGGTGGTGGCGCACACCTTTAATCCCAGCACTCAGGAGGCAGAGGCAGGCGGATCTCTGGGAGTTTGAGGCCAGCCTGGTCTACAAGAGCTAGTTCCAGGACAAGCACCAAAGCTACAGGGAAACCCTGTCTCAAAAAACCAAAAAAAAAATAAAAATGTGCCACCACTTCCTGGCCTGTATAGCTAATTAGTGGCTTAGCTCTGTACTCTGATCTTCAGGCAAACTTTATTTGTTACAGCACAAACAAAATATCACCGCAGATCTCTTACGATTGCAGTTGGTCTGTAAACACTGCAAAAGGGGAGTGGTGTGGCTGGATGTCTCAGCGGTTAGGAGTGCTTCAGCTCTTGAAGAGTTCCCAGCATTGACATGGGGGTTCCAGAGGATCCAGTGCCCTCCTCTGGCCTCTTTAGACAGTCATGTGGTACATTTACATATATGTTAGAAAATAGTCATACACACAAAATAAAGATGAATAAAGTATTTTTAAGTAAAAAAAAAATAAGAAAGATGTCAAATGATCAAAAAGGGCACCTGATGTCAACCTCTGACCTCCACACAGACATGCACATGTCCTTATGCCCTCACTTATATGTGTGTGCACATGGTATACATAGACCACATAGATATACAAAATGGCTTCATAATCCAGACATGTTGTGGCACTCCTTTAATCCCAACACTCAAGGTGAGACAGGAGAATCCCTACCATACCATAATCCCAAAAGTAATGTTAAAATGTTGGGGAAAAATTACCAGACAAGATAAAAAAAATATTTAAAATATGAAAAAAATCAAGTACAGTTACAGAATCATTTGTGTTCCTGAGTTTTGGACCAGTCTGACCAATATTGTCAGACTGTATTATGAGGGTGGAGGCATTTCTTTTGGACTGGGGGGACAGCTTAATAGTTGAATACTTGCCTGATATAAATGAAGCCCTGAGTTTAACCCCCAAATTCCTCAAAAGTTAAGTTAATAAAACTTTAAAGATAAAAAGTCAGGCAGGGTCAGCCAGGAGGCTCAGTGATGGCCCACGTAGTACAGACAGGACTGATTCCTTCAAGCTGTCCTCTGACTCCACATGTGCGCCATGACACTCGTGTGCCCCCATAATACATGTGTACCAATGGCACTCGTGTGCCCCCATAATACATGTGTACCAATGGCACTCGTGTGCCCCCATAATACATGTGTACCAATGGCACTCGTGTGTGCCCCCATAATACATGTGTACCAATGGCACTCGTGTGTGCCCCCATAATACATGTGTACCAATGGCACTCGTGTGTGCCCCCATAATACATGTGTACCAATGGCACTCGTGTGTGCCCCCATAATACATGTGTACCAATGGCACTCGTGTGTGCCCCCATAATACATGTGTACCAATGGCACTCGTGTGCCCCCATAATACATGTGTACCAATGGCACTCGTGTGCCCCCATAATACATGTGTACCAATGGCACTCGTGTGTGCCCCCATAATACATGTGTACCAATGGCACTCGTGTGTGCCCCCATAATACATGTGTACCAATGGCACTCGTGTGCCCCCATAATACATGTGTACCAATGGCACTCGTGTGTGCCCCCATAATACATGTGTACCAATGGCACTCGTGTGCCCCCATAATACATGAAGATTTTTAAAATATGTAGGTCTGGAGAGGACTCAGCACTTAGGAATACTTGCCACTCTTCTAGCAGTCTGTTGGCTTCTTGCACCCACATTGACTGCTCACAAATACCTGTAATTCCAGTTCCAGGGAAGATGACACACAAGTGAAAGATAGTCTTCTAAAAATAAAGTTAAAATTAAATAAAAGCAAATTAAATTGGAGTGTGTGTGTGTGTGTGTGTGTACATCTACGTGTATACATGTGCATACTTAAAGTATAAAGTCAAAATCATCCTGTTCCCATCAACTTTACCAGTCCAGCTTTCCACAAAAATGTTGATTGATAACACAATAATTGTCCTTCCATGCCTTTTTCTGTTTATGCACATAGATACATAGATAATTTGGTTTTGGACTGGAGTTGATGTGTTTCCCAGGATTGTCTCCAATGCATGGGGTCAAGTGGTCCTCCTACCTTAGCTTCCCAAGGAGCTGGATCTACACATACCCACTACCCTACACAGAATTTTACAAGTTGCTTGTTTGCGGGTGTTTTGTTTGTCTATTTGTTTTTTTTTAAAATATCTATTTATTATGTATACAATATTCTGTCTGTGTGTCTGCCTGCAGGCCAGAAGAGGGCACCAGAGCTCATTACAGATGGTTGTGAGCCACCATGTGGTTGCTGGGAATTGAATTCAGGACCTTTGGAAAAGCAGGCAATGCTCTTAACCTCTGAGCCATCTCTCCAGCCCTGTCTATTTGTTTTTCAAGACAGGGTTTCTCTGTGTAACAACCTTGACTGTCCTGGAACTCACTCTAGACAGGCTGGTCTTGAACTCAGAGAAATCCTCCTGACTCTGCTTCCTGAGTGCTGAGACTAAAGGCATGTCCCACTAACGCCTGGCAGTTTTTGGGGGTGGTTTTTTTTTTTTGGTTTGGTTTTTTATTGAGCTCTACATTTTTCTCTGCTCTCCTCCCTGCCTCTCCCCTTCCCCCCGCCTTGCAGTTTTATAGGTTTTTAAAACCAAAGTTATCTGATTAAACTATTGGGTATTGTGTACTTTTTGTTTAATAATAACTTGGCATGTTTCTGTATTTAGATATGCTTCTTAAACCTCATTTAGGAAGAAAATTTAAAGATATGCAATATCATTCTAGGATCTGGAGACATAGTCTGCTAACTAAAACAGATGTTTACATTGCCTCCAGCTTATTTCTTTTGCATGTGAGAGACATGGGGAACCTACCCCTCCCCCCAAAAAAGCACAGGTGTAAAAATGGAGACAAGAGTGGCAGAGATTTTAACAAGTAAAAGAGATACATACATGCTCCCTGGTGTTTACTGTATCAGGAAAAGAAGTGAGAAGAACCAACACAGTGGAGGGATGCTATCAGTTGTCACTGGGGACCTTCGTTCGAGGTTATGACATGTCGGCCATACAAGGTGAAACTGTACAGTGATCTTCAACAATTGACAAGAGTGTTTGGGGCCAGGCGATGGCAGAGGCAGGCTGATCTCTGAGTTTGAGGCCAGCCTGATGTACAAGTTCCAGGACAGCCAAGGTTACATAGAGGAATCCTATCTTAAAAAACTAACAACAAAAAGTGTTTGGGAAGTCGGTCGGGCGTTGTAATGCTTGTAACATAAGCATGAGTACCTGAGTTGAGTCCCCAGTGTCCACATAGAAGCTAAGACGGTGTATGCCATCCTGCCACCTGGGAGGCAGACAGGAAGATCCCTAGGGCCTGATGCCCAGCCACTATGAGCCAAATCGCTACACTCCAGGTTCAGTTAGAAACTCATCTCAAAAATAAGAAACACCTACAGTCAATCCCTAACTTGCATGTGCATGTTTGTACACATGCACGTGCAGTCCCACAGATACGTGTATACATACACACACAGTACTCTTATTAAAAATATTTGCAGGGATGTAACTTAGTGGGAAAGCACTTGGTTGGTATATGTGAAATCCTATGTGTGATTCCCCGTGCTACCAAAAGAAGATTAAGATATTATGAAAATACTAAAAACTGTTTTGTCAAGTAAGGAAATGAGAAAAACTAGTAACGCCAGTACTTAATGCAGCGTAATTTGAAGCATCAGACACAGTAGTTGAAGCAGTGCTTGCTCCCTCTTTATCACTGTGGAAAGCAAGAGTTGGCCTGAACTTCGACAAGTGACCATGCTCCCTTCTGACAGGATCCGCTCTTGACATTTTTAGCCTTTGTATTTTTAATATTGTAAAATAGTCCTGAATTCATTGAATGGGGAGGTTGTTGCCAGCATCACTTTTGGGATATACTTGATGGGTTTGTCAGAACTGCTCGCTGTCACTGCTGCTTGAACTCTGTACAGGTTAATATCCACACCTGGGCTGCTTCCTCACTGACTGAAGACAAGACAGCTGTAGGCACGCTGACTTCTAAACTGATAGACCCTCTTTACTCACAGTAAAGGGGTTCTCTTCATTTTCCTTGTGACTACTGTTTTCTTGTTTTTTCATGCGGGGGGTACATGCTATGCCATGCATGTGGAACTTTAAGGACAACCTGGGGGGTCAGACTTTGCCTTCTACCTTGTTTGGCGACAGGCTCTCTTGTTTACTGCTATTTATCCCTTGAACTCGCAGGAATCCTCCTGTCTCCATCTTCTACCTTGCAGGAGGAGAGCTTGAGTTGTAAATGAACGCTACCATGTCTGCTTTACCTGGGTTCTAAGCTCGGGCTCTGGCGCTTGCAGCAGTCCATCCCCCACAGCCTATAACCACCGTCTTCTTCAAGTCGCTGCTACTAACTCCACATGCTTGAGGCCAGAGGAGCAATTCCTAAAAGTGCCACAAAACAAATAAGAAGGATGCTGGGCGGTGGTGGCACACACCTTTAATCCCAGCACTTGGGAGGCAGAGGCAGGCGGATCTCTGTGAGTTCGAGGCCAGCCTGGTCTACAAGAGCTAGTCCAGGACAGGAACCAAAAGCTACGGAGAAACCCTGTCTCGAAAATCCAAAAAAAAAAAAAAAATAATAAGAAGGAAAAAATGCCCCTTCAAAACCCAAACAGCTAGAAAAACGTAATATCCATATTACCTTTTTTTTTTAAGAACCTAAATGACCATGGCTTTGGTTCTTGTTTTTTCTTTTTACTCACTTGGATCCTAATTAGTAGTAAATATTTATTGCAACGAGAAATGACTTTATGTTTCTAGAATAAAAGGTAGTATTCAGCCGGACGGTGGTAGCGAACGCCTTTAAACCCAACACTCGGGAGGCAGAGGCAGGCAGATCTCTGTGAGTTCGAGACCAGCCTGGTCTACAAGAGCTAGTTCCAGGACAGGCTCCAAAAACCACAGAGAAACCCTGTCTCGAAAAACCAAAATAAATAAATAAAAATATAGTAGGGGCATCAAGCATTAGCTCTGAACAAGAAAAAAAAAAGGTAGTATTCAGTGACTTTCCCTTCATTTTTATTTTCATTGAACTTTTTCACTATAGAGGAGAAGCTCAGTCTGACTGCACTCTGTTTCCTTGGCTGTTGAGGCTGTTTCTGCTGTAATCATACCTACTTTCACTCCCAACATCATTTGAGGAGTTTTGCTACATATGTTTATCTTTATTGACCAGTTTTCATTCTTCTATTTTTTGTCAAACTTCACATGGATTTATCACTGGAAAATAGAAGCTCACAGCCACGTGCATCCTTTTCTGTGTTTGTGAACGTTACTCAGATATAAAGTAGCCCGGCACTACCTTGTAGAGAAGGGTTATGACATTACTGTTCACAGTTCTCATTTGTTAGCTCTACATCTATGCCGTTTATATTTGAATTTATGCCATTATAATTAACGTTCAGTGGTAACTTAAATAGTAAGTGTTTGGCCAACTGTTATAAAACAACTAGGCCTGCATATGTATAATTCACATACATGTTATAATGCAAAGTGAAAACTGGCTAGATTCTAGGAATACAGAGGAATATCAAGGAAGATCAGCCTAGTGTAAGAGGGAGAGCTTATTCCTGCAATCCCATCTCTGAGGAGACTTGCCCCAAGCGCTAGGCTAACAAGAGCTGTCCAGTGAAACGCTGTCTCAGAAAAATAAAACAAAGGCCAAAAAAAAAATACGGTTTTGGGCTGGAGAGATGGCTCAGTGGTTAAGAGCATTGCCTGCTCTTCCAAAGGTCCTGAGTTCAATTCCCGGCAACCATATGGTGGCTCACAACCATCTGGAATGAGGTATGGTGCCCTCTTCTGGCCTGCAGACATACACACAGACAGAATAGTGTATACATAATAAATAAATAAATATTTTTAAAAAAATACGGTTTTGGTGGTGGTTTTTTGTTTGGGTTTTTTTTGTTGTTGTTGTGGTTGATTGGTCAGTTGGTCAGCTGTTTTGGTTTGGTTTCATTTTTTGGAACAGGGTTTCTGTGTATAACAGTCCTGGCTGTCCTGGAACTCTTCTTTGTAAGCCAGGCTGGCCTCGAACTTATTGAGATCCTCCTTTCACTGCCTTCCAAGTGCTGGGAATAAAGGCATATACCTGTACCGCCCGGCGGTGGTGGCATTTTTGTTTTGTTTTGTTTTTATTTTTTTCTGTGTTAGAAACTAAATCCACAGCCTTTTGATACCGTAAGTAGAGAGCTATTTTCTTTCTAAGTCAACTTAAAGATGAACATCTACAATTAAAAAATAGAGTATCAGTTGTGTGTGCTCTATAAAAAGAATTAAACACCCTCCTTCAAATTGTTTCCAGGTAAGACAGTTTGTCTCAGATGCTACATAATGCTCTCTTCTTGTGTTTCAGTGCCAAACCTAAGTCCGAAGTGCATGTATCTGTGGCCACTCCAGTCACAGTGTCCTTGGAGACCATATCCAACCAAAATGCCGAGCAGCCTACCATTGCAGTCCCACCAACGGCCCAGCAGCCTCCACCAGCCATCCCAAGCATGATTGCAGCAGCCAGTCCTCCGTCCCAGCCAGCCATTGCTCTTTCCACCATCCCTGGAGCAGTCCCTGTCACCCCACCCGTCACCACCATTGCTGCTGCACCAACACCATCGACCCCCGTGGGTGGCAATCTGTCCACGGTTCTGGGGCCTCCTGTTCCCGAGATCAAAGTAAAAGAAGAAGTTGAACCAATGGACATCACGAGGCCTGTGTCCAGTAAGTTCATTCACAGGTCACTATTAGCAGTCCCGTTCCTAGTTCTCTCCTGTGGCTGTCAGCCAGGAAGCCATCTCAGGTGACCTTTCCAGTGCCTGCTGCCAGTGTCTTCCCTTCATTTCTAAGAAATGAAAGATTACTTTTGAAAAAATAGTTTTTCTATGACTTATTTGTACATTATGTGTGTGGATTCACACGTTCCACCACACTCATGCATGTCAGAACAACTTGGGGAGTCAGTTCTCTTCACCAGGCAGACCCCAAGGATCAAACTCGGGTCATCAGGCTTGACTTCGCCTATTGACCCATCTCACAGGCCCCCTTGAAAAAAAATTTTTTGTTTTGTTTTGTTTTTGTTTTTCAAGACAAGGTTTCTCTGTGTAACAACCCTTGCTGTCCTGGAACTTACTCCATAGACCAGGATGGCCTCGAGCTCACACAGCTCTGCCTGCCTCTGCCTCCCAAGTGCTGGACTAAAGGTGTGTGCCACCATACCCAGCTGCTCTTTTGCAGTTTTAATTCTGAGCTATAAGCATAAGAAAAATCTCCCCATGTGCATCTTTCAGTATAGCTTCCTTGTGCTGATTTAGGAAATACTATTTAAAGGATTTTAAAGTGATCCTAGCTAAGTACTGTTAATTGATAATATACTCCCTATCAGGTTGGGTTTTAAAAATACTGTCTTCATAATAATCACGATTAGTAAAATCTTAAAATTCTTTGTCATCCGTTTTCCTCTTCCTCTCAATTCAGTTTCCAGCTTGTGAAAGTCTGGTCACTTCTTTATTTCCTCCATCTTTATTTTACATACATATGGATGTTTTGCACACATGTATGTCTGCGCGCCCTGTGCTTACCTGGTGCCCTCACAGGCCAAGAGGCATTGGATCTTCTGGTCCTGTTGTAAGATGCCATGTGGGTGCATCCTAGGTCCTCTGGAAGAGCTGCCAGTGCTTAACCTCAACGTCAGTTCCTCAGCCATAAAACTTCAGTCACTTTGAAGGTTTTGTTTTCCAACACTTGGGAAGCAGAAGCAGGCGGATCTCTGTGAATTTGAGGCCAGCCTGGTCTACTAGTTCCAGGACAGGCTCCAAAGCTACAGAGAAAAACCCTGTCTTGAAAAACCAAAAAAAAAAAAAAGGTTTTATTTTTTTGTCTTTAGGTGTGTGTGTGCTAAATAATTTAGTATGGGATCATGTGTTTTCTGATTACTTAAAGTAACTTAATCACTATGTGGCGTTTACTGAATAGAAAATCTGGTGTGGAAGTCAAGTCCTTTTGTGCTCACTCTGCTGCGTTGCTGCATGAGAGAAAAGGCCTGTGGTTGCACCATCTATAATAGCTTTTTAAACTTACTGTTTATCCAGGTGACTTAACACCTAGAATCTCAGGGCTTGGAAGCTAAAGCAGCCTGAGTTCAAGTCTAGCCTAGAGTAACAGTAAATTCCAGACTACCTTGAGCTACCATCTATCTCAAAAATTAAATAAGCAAACAGATAACACCTGCTAGTTATTTACATTCACTTCTTTTATTTTTATTATTCCACGGATTTTTTCCTTAATGCTGCCATTGACAGATGCTGTGGAAAACCCTGAGGGGAATGAAATGGTCTCATTTCTGTTACCTGCCTATTGGCACATTGTCCCCACCACTGTCTGTCCAGAAGCCAGGAGTAGTCCTGCGTCAGCCTACAATGCGCTGAAATTAAATAGTACCATTTGATAAATCGAATGTGTCACCCTCTTCTAGCTTATGTGCTAGTAAGAGGGACAAAATGTAAAAGGCAAATATTTCAGTTTGTTCAGCTGCATCCTAAGTGCTCTGGAGAAAACAAAGCAGGTCTCAGAAGTTGGCGTTTGGGTCCTCCCTGGGACTGAGTGCCTGGGGGAAACAATTTGAAGGAGGAGTTAACTTGTCCACTGGTTTCAGTGGGTCATCCATAATAGTAGGGAGGGTGTGGCGCAGGTTATGCTGCCCAGATGAGCAGTTTCCTCTCCCTCTTCCACCTTTTTTTCCTCCATCCTGGCTGCCAGCTGGTCTGTAGTGCCATCCATATCCAAGGAAATCTTACCTCTCAAGTCCCCCTTCTGCCTGCTGACATGAGGTGAGCAAGTCTAGATCACTGTACCCATGGACTCTAGCCTAGAAACAGTGCGCCAGCTATAGGCTAAGGTTGTGGAGTGAAAGCATGACTTAGAGGGAGATACTTTGCCCAGTGTGCACAGGTCCTAGGTTCTAGACCCACACCCCCATAGTAATAGTGGTGAAAACAATAAAGCACATTTCATTTTTCCCTTGTGTGTTTTGTCATGGCAATGAAAACTTAACACGGAAACTTAGAAGAGGCTGTTAGAGGCTCATTGAGGACTGGTGAGATGCTCAGCTAGTCCAGATGCTTTCTGCCTATCCCATGTCCTGAGAATTCCACCAGTCCCACGCGGTAGAAGGAGAAATCTGACACCCAGTTATCCTCTGATCTCCAGCTATGCCCGGGCATACACTCAAATAAGTAAATGTAAAAAAAAAGAACCTCGCTCTGGAAGTGACCCTTGAGTCACATGAAAGAACCAAAGTGTTGGCCCTGATGATGTCTGCAGAAGAGCCCTCCAGGCCTAGAGATCAGTCAGTGTCAACAACCGTGACAGGAGTGTCCCAGATGTGCTTGACTCTAGGAGAGAGATGCGGTTGGTTGGAGCCCAGTGTGTAGTGAGCGGTGAATCTTGAACCCTGTAGCCAGTGCTAGCTCTGCAGTCCCTGTCCTTCTGCCTTTACCTCTCGAATGCTGCAAGTACATATATGCATCACCATATCCAGCTTAGGTTCTCTGCCCCTTCCTGTCTCCTTACTGTGTAGCCCTCGCTAGCATCAAATTCCCATTTCTGAGGTTAAAATCATGTTCTACAATATCCAGATTTTGTGGGTTTTATATTTTTATTTTTGAGACAGTCTCTCTGACTCAAGGTGGCTTTAAACTCACTGTGTCTAAAAGGATGACTTTGAACTTCCTGATCTTTACCTCTCATCTCACAAATGCTGGGTCACCAACTTCTGATATCACACCTAGTTTTTATTGTTGTTGTTGTGCTTTGTTCTGTTTATGTCGTTGGAGTTATCTCTGGGCTGCTTGCATGATAGGCAAACACTCCACCAACTGAGCTACATTTCCATTTCCAGCCTTGGTTTGTTGTTCTGTTTTGAGGCAAGTTCTCACTGTGTAACTTAAATTTGTTCACCTGTCTCTGCCTTCCAGGTGCTGGGTTTATAGGCATATGTCCAGCCCAAGCAGTGCTTTTGAGGACTTTATCATAGAGAAGGGTGTTGCAAGGAGAGGGCCCCCTTGTTTATCCCAATGCTTTTGAGGACTTTATCATAGAGAAGGGTGTTGCAAGGAGAGGGCCCCTTGTTTATCCCAATGCTTTTGAGGACTTTATCATAGAGAAGGGTGTTGCAAGGAGAGGGCCCCCTTGTTTATCCCAATGCTTTTGAGGACTTTATCATAGAGAAGGGTGTTGCAAGGAGAGGGCCCCCTTGTTTATCCCAATGCTTTTGAGGACTTTATCATAGAGAAGGGTGTTGCAAGGAGAGGGCCCCCTTGTTTATCCCAATGCTTTTGAGGACTTTATCATAGAGAAGGGTGTTGCAAGGAGAGGGCCCCCTTGTTTATCCCAATGCTTTTGAGGACTTTATCATAGAGAAGGGTGTTGCAAGGAGAGGGCCCCCTTGTTTATCCCAGCTGCTCTGCTAGCTTACACCTGAAATAACCACACTGCCTGGCCCCATTAGCTCTAACTTTTTATTGGCTAACTCTTACATCTTGGTTTAGCCCATTTCTATTAATCTATATATCGCCATGTGGCTGTGGCTTACTGGCAAGATTCTAACCGGCATCCATCTCAGGCAGAGGATCTATGGCTTCTCTCACTCTGCCCTTCTTCCCAGCATTCAGTTCTGTCTTCTCCACCAACCTAAGTTCTGCTCTATCAGGCCCAAAGCAGTTTTTTTATTCATTAGCCAATAAAAGCAACACATGAACAGAAGAGCCTCCTACACCAGAAGGGTGATAGTGTTGTACTTACACAGGACATAGGAGAATGCCACCCAGTGAAGGTCAGAGTAACCTATTTGCCAGTAGGCTCATGCCAGAAAGGACTTTGGGCCCAGAGAGTAAAAGGGTATGGTGTATAGAGACCCAAAAACAAAATTATGCGGATTGGGGATGTGTTGTAAACTATCGGACCTCAGAAGCTGCAGGTGTATTTGAATGAGAATGTTCTACTCAGTAGGGTTCGCTTGGTGTGGACTGGGGAGCAGATGTGGGAAGTGCAAGATGCAGTCAGCTAAAACTAGAACAAGGTAGAGTTACTTGGCAGTTCATTTGTCTTAAGGAAGAGTTAGAGGTTGTGTTGGGCCCTTAGGTACAAAAATTTCACAGGTTAGTTCTTGTTTGGCAAAGTTTAATAAGCAGTTAATTACACAAGGCCCAATCGTTACATCTAGAAGAAGGGCGTTAGGCCCATGGGGCCTGTGAGTAAAGTGATTAGCCATGGATTCCAAGTAAACCAGCCATGGAACTGGGGATCGCTGGCCTCTTCTTCAGCAGTTAGTAGTGTGGGCCTTTTACAGAGTTGTAAGGCCCTCTGAATTTTCGGAAAATACTTATATTATCCATAAAAGGACCAACTGTTACTTGAATGTGTAGCTGAGCATAACTCATTAAGAAATAATTTTTTTGCAAACCTATTATTCCTAGATACAGCAGAGCTGGTAAAATCCTGTGTCAGAGCTTAGTCCTGGGGAGCTCCTGTGCTAGCTCTGTAGGAAGCATATGGCTAATATTACCATGAGTCCAAAGGGGGGGAGGGGTATCGTGATCCCTGTCACCAAATGTGACTTACTGGATTGTTCAAGCTTAGAGCTGGTGGCCCCAAGACAGATGTGGGTGGCCTTTGGTACTCCAGGTCTCTTGCTCCTCAGACAGTGTTGCTTTCTTTACCTGCTATGGCGGATCCACAGATGGCACCTGCAGACTAGACGTGCTGCTGACTGGCCTGTGGCTGAGCCCGTCTTACACAGTCAGGTATTGACTGCTTGCCCTGGGCTTAGCTTGCTAAGAGGAGAATAGAAAGCCTGAGTGAAGGGTTTGGCCAGTTGAAGTAGTATACAGGTCCATACCAGTCAGGTGGCAGGCTTGTGTAAAAGGTTCCTGTTTCACAACATCCTCCTGTGTCCGTTCTGGAGACAGTGAGTGCACAGTAATTGCTACTTGCCCCTTTGTTGCTTGATACACTAAGGATGTGGGCGCAGACTATTAAGATCCTCCACTGGGCAAGGGAATCCATCACTCCATGGCCCTGTACGGCCATATTGTCTGTGACTGGACTACGAGCATTAATGGTTTTGTTTTTATTTTTATTTATATAATCCATCCTACCTAAAATAATTCAGTCCCTCTTTTTTAATTGAAAATAGATTTTTACAGTATGTTCTGCTTATGATTCCCCCTGCCCAAACTCCTCCCTGATCACCCCACCCACCTCCCTCCCACCAACATTCACACCCCTTCTTGTTCTGTCTTAAAAACAAACAGGCAGCTAAAAAAGACAAAAGAAAATAATGATAAAATAAGATTAAAAAATAAACCAGGAAAAGAAAGGAGCTAGATAAAAAGCTTGAGTGGGTCCTAAGATAGTGACGCGGCCTTTTTCTGTAGGCCTTATGAAATTGTTTTTCCTGTAGATTTGTAATAATAAAACTTATCTTTGATGAAACAGTATTGGAGTTTATTAAAAAGATTTTAACATAGTTGTAAATATCAGATTAATAGAGAGAAAGTAACTTAGGAAAAAATGTTTTATATACCTCGTTTGGTGTGGGATTCTTTACCAAAGCTTTGTATGTATGACTTAGGAGCTGAAATTATGTCAGAAGGTTGCTAAGGAAACTAAATGATCATAGGGTGCTTCCTGGTGTGCCTTCGATGGGATAACAGCTAATAAGGTAAAAACCCTTGATCCGGAGAGTTAAACTAGGTTTGGTTTGGTTTGGTTTGGTATTTTAGAGACAGGATCTTACTACAGGCTCTTACTTACAGGCTCTGGCTGTCCTGGAATTCACTGTGTAGATGAGGCTACCCTTGAACTCAGGCATGACACCACTCTCTGCAAAAAGCCATTCTCTCTAACTTCTTGCTAATGAACAGGAAGGGGCACAGCCTATTCAGAGGAAAATCTTGACCTGTCTGATCTAAGGGATAGATGAGACGGCTTCAACTTGGAGAATGGAGGGTCTGTCAGTGCTAAAGTGAACATCTAACCACATAGACAGTATAGTAGATTGCTGTGTCTGAGCTTAACGTTAACCCAGAATACGATAGAGCAAAGCTTCTCGGTCATGAGAGGCCTGAAGACAGTGATGCTAGTAATTATCTAAATCTTAAATTTAAGACAACAGAGGCACCCTTAATCCCAGCACTCAGCAGGCAAAGGCGGGAGGATCTCTTGAGTTTGAGCTAGCCTGGTCTATATAGTGACTTAGCAAACCAGCTAGTACTACATTGTCAGGCCCTCTTGTTTGTTTCTTGCTTGCTTTTTGTTGTTTGGTTTGGTTTGATTTGGTTTTTGTTTTTGGTTTCTTTTGGTGTTTTGTTTTTGAGACAGGATTTGTGTGACCTTGACCGTCCTGGAACTAGCTCTGTAGACCAGAGCTGCCTGCCTTTGCCTACCAAATGCTGAGATTAAAGGTGTGCACCTTCACTGCCCATCTTAAGACCCTGGGGTTTGTCTTTTAATTTTATATATATACACAAATATGTGTGTGGTTATCTATAGTTGTGATACATGCATGCATGCATACATACATACATACATACATACATGTGGCGTGTGTGCGTGCGCGTGCGTGTGTGTGTGTGTGTGTGTGTGTGTGTGCATGTACACGCACAGAAAGAATGAATGGATATGTGGAAAAACACCAGAGAACAGGATTTTGTTTGTTTGTGGGCTTTTGATCTTTTTGGTTTTTTGGTTGTTTGGTTGGTTGGTCAGCTGGTTGGTTGGTTTGGTTTTTCGAGACAGAGTTTCCCTATAGTTTTAGAGCCTGTCCTGAAGACCAGGAGACCAGGCTGGCCTCGAACTCACAGAGATCGGCCTGCCTCTGCCTCTGAGTGCTGGGTGGGATTAAAGGTGTGCACCACCACCACCCTGCTGTTTTTTGTTTTTCGAAACAGGGTTTCTCAGTAGCTTTGGAACCTGTGCTGGAATTCACTTTTTAAACCAGGCTGGCCTTGAGCTCAGAGTTGATTAAAGGTGTCCACCACCACTGCCCTGCTAAAGAACAGTCTTAAGAAGGAATCCAGGGCTGGAGAGATGGCTTCATGGCTAAGAGCACTGGTTATTCTTCCAGAATAACCTGGGTTCAATTCTTAACACCCACATGGCAGTTCACAGCTGTAACTGGGGATCTGACACCTTCACACCAACGCACATAAGATATAAATAAAATTTTTTTTAAAAAAAAAAAGGAATCCAATAATGAAGTAAATTAAAAGGAAAACAGTGTAAAATTGACTGTACCACAGCAGCAGGGCCTAATAGGGAATGGTGAAGCAAGCCAAAATATGTTAAGATTACACCTGCTGTTAGATGTGTGGACAGAAGAAATTCTTCAAAGGGACAGAAGGATCTGGTCAGGTGGCTCACTATCTATAGTGAAAAAAAGAAAATTTAAATTAGTCTTTTAATAGTTTGCAGGTGGGGCTGGAGAGATGGCTCAGAGGTTAAGAGCACTGGCTGTTCTTCCAGAGGTCCTGAGTTCAATTCCCAGAAACCACATGGTGGCTCACAGCTGTCTGTAATGAAATCTGCTGCCCTCCTCTGTCATTCAGGCAGAATACTGTATGCTGGGTGGATGGATGGATGGTTGGTTGGATGGTTGGATGGTTGGCAGGTATACATGGCTTTGTCCTGACGATATTCTGGAGGCTGTGGAGAGTCAAAGGGTTTTGTTCTAGAAAATCACTTCTTAAGTTCTTGCAGTCTGGGCGGAGTGGACCTCTCCATCCAGCAGTGTGTCAGAGATGACTGAAGCAGTCAGCCTTTATTGGAAGAATGATAAGAGAGTATGTGTGGTCACAGAAAAAACGGGGAAATAAAAAGTTGAGATCTTAAACTGGGCAGTGGTGCCGCACGCCTTTAATCCCAGCACTCAGCAGGCAGGCGGATCTCAGAGTTCCAGGACAGCCAGGGGCTACACAGAGAAACCCTGGCTCCAGAAAAAATAACCACTCATGGGAAGGCAAATGGACGATAGTTCCTTGTGATGTCTAAGGTTTGTTGGGAGCCACTACTCAAAGGAAATTCCTGGAGGTTTTTGTTCAATGCTAGTGATTAAGATAGCTGTGAGGCAGTTTGCAGTTATTAGTGGCATAGGCTACAGCTGTTAGAAGTGACACAGGAAACATGTTCATGGATGATGAAAACTCAGGTGAACCTGTGTGATTGGTAAGTCCTCGCTCTGGTCCTCACTAGCTCAGCCTAGTGTTAGCTTCCCTGCTCTACAGGCCGTTTCTCTGCACACTGTCTGGATAGTAGGAAGCGGTTGTTCGCAGCTCCTGCCTCAGGTTTGTTTTTTTTTTTTTCGAGACAGGGTTTCTCTGTGGTTTTGGAGCCTGTCCTGGAACTAGCTCTTGTAGACCAGGCTGGCCTCGAACTCACAGAGATCCGCCTGCCTCTGCCTCCCGAGTGCTGGGATTAAAGGCGTGTGCCACCACCGCCGGGCCTCTGCCTCGGTTTTTCTTTTTCTTTTTTTTTAAATATTTATTTATTTATTTATTTATTATATATACAATATTCTGTCTGTGTGTATGTCTACAGGCCAGAAGAGGGCACCAGACCTCATTACAGATGGTTGTGAGCCACCATGTGGTTGCTGGGAATTGAACTCAGGACCTTTGGAAGAGCAGTCAATGCTCTTAACCACTGAGCCATCTCTCCAGCCCCCCTGCCTCAGTTTTTTACATGCTGTCGGGCCCAAAAGAAACCTCTAGGCTTGTTAGCCAGCCAGCTGTCTTCGTAACTGTTGCTCTGGAAATTGAGAGAAGCTTCCCAGTGTTTGGTACTCACTGGTTTGTGTGCTTCACCCCAACAGCAGTGCCTCCTCTGGCTACCAACACTGTGTCTCCATCTCTTGCTTTGCTGGCGAGCAACCTGTCGATGCCTACAAGTGACCTACCACCTGGTGCCTCCCCAAGGAAAAAGCCTCGAAAGCAGCAGCATGTGATCTCCACAGAAGAAGGGGACATGATGGAGACAAACAGCACTGATGATGAGAAATCCACTGCCAAAAACCTCTTGGTGAAGACGGAGAAACGAAAGTCTCCTCCCAAAGAGTATATTGGTAAGACCGCTGGGGCGAATGTCTCCCGGTTCTTACCCAGTCAAGTCTGTCTCGGGGCATCGGTGTCACTGCATCTCACTTACTGGAGTTGAACTCCAGAATTATGTAAAATATATAATATGCTGTTTAATGTCCTCATGTTTTCTCATGTGAATAGATGAAGAAGGAGTGAGATACGTCCCAGTGCGACCAAGACCTCCCATCACTTTGCTTCGTCACTATCGGAACCCCTGGAAAGCTGCTTACCACCACTTTCAGAGGTACAGTGACGTCCGGGTCAAAGGTTAGTTTCCTCAGAAATGTCTAGTATGCATGAAATGGCATAACATGTAAGCTATTTGTTAATCACAATAAAAAGAACCACAGTTCTCGAATTTCCAACTAATGCAATATCAGTTGAATATAACAGTGGGAAATTATTTGCTCCCAGAAATCTGTGTGCTTATTGGAATCCCAGTAAAATGAATAAAGGGAAGCCTTAGCTAAAATAAATTCTGTGTGGTAACAGCTCCCCAATTACTGAGACATTAACCTCTTTGGTTCCCCAGTACTCGCAGAAGAACCTGTAATTGTATTGCAGTTTGACTCAGTGGTTAAGAGCACTGGTGGCTTTTGTAGAAGACCTCAGTCCAGTTCTCAGCACATACGTGGTGACTCACAACTAAATAATTAGATGACTCCCATTCCAGGGAACCCAGTGCCGTCTTCCGGCTTCCGTGGACACCAGGAACAGATATGCTAAATTTAAAAAAGTAAAAAGTAAAAATCAACTGCTCCAGGGTAAACACTTGGTATTTTGTTTTGTTGTTGAACTTTAATACAACTTTTTTTTAATGACTTATTTACTTCCTGTGCATTGGTGTATTGCGTGGGGAGGGGTAATCCCCTGGAACTGGTACAAGCAGTTGTGAGTTGCCATATGGGAACTGGACCTTTATCCTCTAGAAGAGCAGACAATGCTCCCAACCGCTGAGCCATCTCTCCAGCCCACTTGCTTTTGTTGTGATTAAAGTTGTGTGCTACCACATCTGGCTTTGGAAAAGAATAGACAAAATAACCTAGATTCAATCTTATAACTTGATTTTAAAAATAAATTCAAATGATGTACGATGGGAAAATAGTAAAGATGAGTGCAGACGACAGTGAAAATGAAAACTAGAAAGAACAAATCACTGAAACAAGACCTCACAGATGCTGTCCCCCGCAGCTGCTTGCTGACAGCCCTGGTCGATCCCACTATTCCTTCATGTGCTTGGACCTGGGCAGCCCTTGGGTCGGAGCTCCTTCAGGCTGCTTTCAGACACTGTGCCAAAGACAGTAGAAAACTGTTGTGCTCTGAGCACTAGAGAAGTTTTGTAGGATTCATGTGCCAGGGCGGTCCATCTACAGAGAGCTCTGACAGCGACTTAACCCTGAGCATACAGGGCCTGTACATTGTCCGTGGCAAATATTGCACCAGGCACAGATGGTTCCCAGCTTTTCATGTGCACACGAAAACTGAGTAGCTGGGTGGCAAAAACAGTCTTTGGAAAAATAAAAGAAGGCTTGAATATTCCTGGAGCAATTTGGGTCTAGGAATAGCAAATCCAACAAGATCATCAACAAGGAGTTGTCCAACTCCTTGCTTTTAACTTGCCTGTATAACCAGTAGGTCATTCTTTCTATGGCTCAGGAGAATGCCCCCACCCCAACCCATCTGTGTACAGTACCTCGTAATCTCTGCTTTCGCTGCAATTCTTTGGCTTCCATAGTTTCATCGTTCCCCTCCAAGTCTAGGTGAATCACAGAGTTAAGACTATGGTAATGAATAAAAATTAAAACCAATGACATGCAGACACACAAAATCATTGTCTGGAAAAGTTTTTAGCAGAATTGAAAAGAATAAAGAGAAGGCACAAGCAAGAATGAAATGATACAAATCATGTAGCCATTCAAAGCATAGAGACTTTCAAAATATGTAATCTGGAAAAGGAGGAAGACAGCTTATACAGTGAACACACCTGTTGAGAAATGTCTTAGTACCAAGTATGTTGGATGCAGATTAATGGTTAATTGTATAATGTGTTCAAAGGCCTTGGGTAATAACCGGACTTTATTATTTAAACACATCATTTGAACTTGTGATCCTTGTGCCTCAAACTTCCCAGTATTGGGATTATAGCTTCCATAAGTTTTGGTCCAGCTCTCCAGCTAAGCCCCACACGTAGAACAAGACTCGGCTTCCTGGACCATTTCTGCTCTGCGAGATTACCATAGGAGCTTGCTGTCCTGCTTGCTCACCCTGTTAACAGAATATGTCTTAAAAGTTTTCCTGTGGAACCAGTGAAAATACAGAAAAGGGGCTGGTATGATGGTGGGTCTCTATGGGTGTGAAGTCACACAGAGCCACATGGTGAAACCCTGTCTCAGAAGTAACATACAGAAAGTTTTATTCATATTGTTGACCCCTATTCCCCCCAGTGTAAATGCATAAAGATGTGAGAAAAGACATTTTGATAAAATATCAACACTTAAGATGCTTGAACCCAAATGATTTTTGCAATCTTTAATTGTATCTGTGTGTGGTTTCAGAGGAGAAGAAAGCTATGTTACAAGAAATAGCTAATCAGAAGGGAGTGTCCTGCCGTGCCCAAGGCTGGAAAGTCCACCTCTGTGCTGCCCAGTTGCTGCAACTGGTAGGTGCAGTTCTGTAGGCTATTGTGTCAAAGAGGTAACCCAGTGGGTAGCTGGCCCGGTGTACCATGGGCCTGGGTTTGATCCCCAGAGCTGCCTGAAGTGGTGTGAGAAAGGCACACAGGCCTGTGGTCCCGTAATTAAAGCAAGTATATCTATTGCCTGGTAATTATGATTGTTTATTATTTGATGGAGGTAAGTCAGAGGACAGCCTTTGGGAGTAGGTTCTCTCCTCCGTGTGAGTCCTAGGAGATCAAACTCAGGTCGATGCTTGGGAGCAGGTGTCTTTCCTCACTGAGCCGTCTGTCCAGGCCTGCATTTTAGTTGTGATTACCTGGATCCAAGACACATGGAAGTGCTGGAGTGGAACCTGAAGTTAGAGTTGAGTATCACGTCCTGTACCCTGCCATCTCCTAGTAGGACGCAGACCTGTGCCCTCCTGCTTTAGAGAGCAGGCAGGAGTCTTCTCTGCAGAGCCTTCCTTTGCTCCCGAGAGCAGCCTGTAGTGGCTGTCTGATGCACTGTGCCCTCTCTGACCCATGAACATGAACTGCACCCTCTGTCATCTGTCAGTGCAGATCTTATGTGACCCACCATTCCTAGAAACTTGAGAGGGACAAAAATCTCTTCCCATCTGAGTTAAGGCAACACAGCCAGAGTATCCTCCCAAAGTGTTCCTATATTTACAGTAACAGTGATCTCAAGACCATTTTCTACTGAGTATCAAAACGCGGTAATATTAGGAGTGCTAGTATTTGTGAGGCTGTAGTAGTAGGGATTTTGTGATAGAGACCAGCCTGAGCTACTGAGCAAGGCCTTACCTAAATGGTGAGGCTGGGCGGTGGTGGCACACGCCTTCAATCCCAGCACTTGGGAGACAGAGACAGGCGAATCTCTTGAGTTTGAAGCCAGCCTGGTCTACAGAGTTAGTTCCAGGACAGCTAGGCCTGTTACACAGAGAAACCCTATTTCAGGGGAAGGGGGACGAAAAGGGTGAGGAGAGAGCTTACCTAGCTAGCATACACGAAGGCTTGAGTTTGATGCCCAACACTATAGAAATTGGATGTAATGGCACATATCTGTAATTCAGTGTGATCAAAAGTTCCCAGTCATGCTTGGCTACATGGTAGGTTTGAGGTCAGCCTGAGGTACATGAAACAACAACAACAAAAAAAAAAACATTGGGGGGCTGGAGAGATGGCTCAGAGGTTAAGATCCAGGTTCAATTCCCAGCACCCACATAGCAGCTCACAGCTGTCTGTAACTCCAGTCCCAGGAAATCTTACACCTTCACAACAATGCACATGAAATAAAGTTAAATAAATTAGGAAAAAAAACACCATTGTACTGTTACTAGAGTTAAATTAATATAAAATTGTATTTCTGTGAAAATGATACTTATTTTTTGGGAAATTATGGATTTGGTGTAGTATTTCAAAGTTATCTTTGAAGATGGACTCTGAACTATGTCCAGCTGTAGCATAATGTATTTATTAAGTAATTCCTCTATTGTTTGTTCTGTGCAAGCAAAGTCTTTATCGTCCATGCACTTACAGCAGTTCACAGAATGGGGATGACACAGAACGGGCTCTGCAGTGACAGCGTGCTCCCTCTTGTGTGTTGCAGACAAATCTAGAACATGACGTTTATGAAAGGCTCACCAACCTGCAGGAAGGGATTAT
Source organism: Microtus pennsylvanicus (assembly GCF_037038515.1). Lineage (NCBI taxonomy): Eukaryota > Metazoa > Chordata > Mammalia > Rodentia > Cricetidae > Microtus > Microtus pennsylvanicus. Next base: position 50,594,539 of record NC_134582.1, on the reverse strand, counting down.
CCCAAAGAAAAAAGCAGCAACCGATGATGATCTCCATCGAATAAATGAGCTAATACAGGTTTGATGAGTTCTCAACCCACTCGGTCATTTGTTTATTTAGATTGTATTTTAATTGTAGCATTTCTGCTTTCCCTTTCCTTTCTCCATACCCTCCCATATACCTTTCCCCACTACAAGTGTTTTTTATACAAACTTACTTACTTCAGTGTGCATTGTCAGGAGGTGCTTAGCCACTTTTTAGTTTATATGTGTATTGCACACAGGGTTCACAAGATGAGTAAGACTTAAGTTATTAACTACTGATAACAATTCTCCCAACACAATAAGGGCTAGCCACCTTGATTTCCCTTTGTCCTTCTACCAAGTCATGTAGTATCTTTAGCCATAAGGTCTTACAGATTCTAATTGGGGCCAAGAGTTCCAAGGGATAGTGTAGTCAGCCTTGTTATCTGTGGAATGCCTCTGCCAAGTGAACAGTCCTCTAAAAGCCATTCGTCCCCATGACAGCCGGGTAATGCTGTGCCTTCTGTTCCAGGGAAACATGCAGAGGTGTAAACTAGTGATGGACCAAATCAGTGAGGCCAGAGACTCTATGCTTAAGGTTTTGGATCACAAAGATCGGGTCCTGAAGCTTCTCAACAAGAACGGGACTGTCAAGAAAGTGTCAAAATTGAAGCGGAAGGAAAAGGCGTAGACCCAGAAGAATCGGACTTGGAAACAGAATTTATGAAGAATGATGATTCGGGGGGAGGGGAGAGGGCTTTGGCTGCTTTCACAATGGAGCACTGAAGTGCAGGACAGTTTTCTTCACTTACTTGAGGAAGCAGATCTGGTGGCACAGAAGGGCCAGAGCTGGACTGACATGGTGCGTCCTCCTTCCTCCAGGTTCATGCCTGTTACACCTCTGTCTTCAGCAACTCCTGATGCTCAGTGACACAGATGGCCAGCCGAGTTTGCAGCCTTCCTGTCCATAGACTGTATTTATCTGGTGGATCCCTGCAGGGCCTGAACTGAGCCTGGACTGAAAGCATCCACTTGGACAATCTGTTATCTCTAGACTAAACATAAAACCTCTTCTCACTCCAGTCAGTTCTTCTGTTTGACCGTCCAGTGCCCAAATTGGCCTTTGACAGTGGTGCCACAGCACCCAGAGAGCTGCCACATCTCATACGAAAGTGATCAGTTATCATTGTTTTCAAAAGAACCATTTCCAAGTGATGTTACATTGTCTGTCCTGCCTGTGTCAGAGCTGGATTCCTGTGGAGGTTGAGAGCAGACAGCACTGAACTGCTCTGGGATCCTGCTCTGGAGCACATCTTTGGTTGTGTGTACCTCCCTCCTGGTGTGACGCTGTTTATCACCTGTACCACGCTCTCCGAATGTTAATAAAGGATAGAAGAGGTTTTTGTAGATGAGCGGTTTGCCTCTTTCTACAAGGTGTTCATTCTCTCAGGTTTCTTTCGGTGTGCTGCGCTTACAGTGTTCAGTCTCCTGCGCTAAAGTTTTGTTCCTCACTTACCCAGTAACCTGATGGTGTTTTCAATGGTAAAGTCCCTTGACTCTTGTTTGTCTTAAAATAAGCCTGATGTAAGCCAGGCAGTGATGTCGCACACCTTTAATCCCAGGATTTGGGAGGCAGAGGCAGGTGGATCTCCATTTGAGGACAGCCTGAACTACAGAATGAGTTCCTGGACAGCCAGCCCTACATTAATATAACTTGGTCAAAACAAGGACTGTTGAGTGGACAGTGCTGGCGATAGAGCCTCCTGGTGCATATGTACATATATATATATATATATTTTTTTTTTTTTTCTAAAATAGGATTGTGAAGGCATATCTAAAGTAATATGTGTGGTATGACAACCAGTCTTGATTTCTTTAATATGTGTATTTATTTGTTTATTTAGGGAGGGTGGCAGGCACAGGCACAATTGTGTGTGTTCATATATTTGTCCATGTATGTACAGTGTCACCTCAGGTGTCTTCCTGTTTCTTCCTTCTCTCTCTCTCTCTCTCTCTCTCTCTCTCTTTTTTTTTTTTTTTTGTTCAAGACAGTATCTCTGTAGTTCTGGCTGTCCTGGAACTTGCTCTGTCAACCAGAATGGCCTCAACTCAGAGATCTGCCTGCCTTTGCCTCCTGAGTTCTGGGAATAAAGGTGTGCACCACTATGCCTATATACATACATCCATCCCTAAATATAACTTGTCAAGTTCATGTAATGCTACTTATATGTTTGTTTTCAGGACTGACGGTTGGGTACTGGACGAGCGCTTGTGTGCTGTCAGCTGGGAAGAACCCCTCCTCCCATTCTCAGCTTCACTCAGTTGCCTGCAGTTCTTTGTGTAGGGTGGAGACCTCGTGGGGTTTTCTCCTTGCAATTTGGCATGTTCGTTGGTGTCATCCATGTTCAGTTCACACTTGGGTAGCCAGAGTCGTATACTCTTAAAAACAAACAATCAGAAAGCAGCTTAATGCCAGTTGTGATAGCTCACACTTGTAATCCCAGCCTTTGGGAGATGAAGCAGAAGGGTTAGGAGTGCTAGGTCACCCTCCATGACACTAAGTTTGAGGCCAGCAGAGGCCATATGACACGGCATGCCAGCAAAACTAGAAATGAATTAATATAAATAAATGATTCCGCTGTGTATGGCAGTGCAGGTCTGAAATGCCAGCCCCCAAGAGTCAAGGCAGAAGCAGTTTGAGGATGTCCTATACTGTGTAACAAAACGCTTTCAAAAACAACCAACAAAAGCTTATATTTATGCCAGATGCGGTTATGCACATCTTAATCCCAGCACTGGGGAGGCAGAGGCAGGCAGATCAGTGAGTTCCAAAACAGCCAGGGTTATATGGGGCTATGCAGAGAAACCCTGTCTTGAAAAATATATATAGTTACACTAATGTAGTATTTATATAAGGAAACCAAATGTTTCCTAAGCTAAATATATATATTTGCCTCATAAACTAGAAGTTCTGTCCTAGCTGTAAGAAAATTTCCTTGAAACCTTGTGCTATGTATAGTGAATATATACAAACAGGAAAAGTGATACAGACAGGAATAGCACTCAGGTATAAAAAAAAAAGTAAAAGTTCTTAGACTGCAGAGATGGTTCAGTGGTTAAAAGTGTGTAGTGTTCTTTGGGGAATTCAAGATGGCGGCAGCGGCCAGCACTTCAGGGTTCATGGATAAGGAGTCTAAGAAACCAAAAGAGCCTTCAAGAGAAGGGAAGACAGACTGGAGAGCCTGCAGGGTAACAACTAAGAGAAGGCAAGGCTTAGGGGAAGATGCCTTGAAAAGGTGGTAGAGTGGAGGGGCACCCGTGGCAGAGAGAAGTGGAGCCAGTGACTTGGTGATGGCAGGTACTGAAGCACGAGGCCGTGACTGAGGAAGGAGCGTGCTGTTGAGTAACTCTGGTCCTCGGGCCGCTGCCGGATCAGCCACCCCTGGCCTACCCTGCCCTGTGGCCATGCTGACTCTGAACAAGTCCTCGGAAATGAGGACCAAGTCTCCGCGAAAGACCTCCGTGGCCGGCGCTGCTGCCTGAGGTCATACTGATATCCATGATTTGTGCTACTACCACAGGCCATGCTGATGCCCGTGGTCTCTGCTGCCACCAGAAGCCATGTCGATGTCTGAGCTCCATGCTGCCACTGGAGACCAGGTTGATTTCTGTGATCTGAGCTGAGACAGGAAGCTGTATTGAAGTCTACGCACAAACCATGCTGCCGGCTAAAACCATGTGTGTAAAAGAGGATGTCCCCCGACCCCAGTTGGTGCAGGATAGACCCAGTGTGCTGCCGGCTGAAACCATGTGTGTAAAAGAGGATGCCCCCCCCCCGACCCCAGTTGGTGCAGGATAGACCCAGACACCAGATTCTCTGCACGAAGGAGCTTTATTATCATAGGGGGTGGGGACTGCCTCTGGATGGGGCAGAGGCAGATAGTCAGCAGCAGCAAGCAGGAGGGTTGTGGGTGGGTTGTTTGTTTGTTTGGTTTTGGTTTTTTTTTTTCAGGAGTGGGTTGCTAAGGAGAAAAGGCAGAGTCTCTGTTAGGGTGAGTTGGTAAGTCCTGGTTGGACATGTTAGCCAAATAATTTTGGTTGTTGGACCTCGGTGTTTTGTCTTAAGAATGAGTCAGTAGCCAAACAGGGGGATTGGAACTTGGGGACTAGCTGTAGGAATGTAATCTAAGGTTCTTAGCAAGGGAGAGGAAAGGGTAGAAAAGGGCAGAACCTGTCAGTGCAGTGTTGCCCTTCGATGTGAAAGTCCGGGATCTGCCCGCTGGCTGCCACAGCGGGAAAGCTGCTTTTGCAGTGGGACCAGTGACTGCAGACTCCTGACTGAGAATGGGAGACATTGAAGGCTTCTGTGATAACCACAACACAACCCTACAGAAGAAACAGGAAGCTACTGGAGAGAGTCCTTAAAAATAAAACTGTGATCAAGATACCATTAATGGCTCTGGTGTCGTGGGGAGGACTCAGTTTTCGTTAAGGGTCTAGCCACTGGAAATTGGACCATGTTACAGTTAATATATGGGCATCACAAATTGGACTTGGGTTGTTGTTGTTGTTGTATAGTGGGGGGAGGCAGGCCCCAGGGTGGACCTGGGAAAAATGGAAAGTGAGTGTGTGATTGGAGTACACTGTACAAAATTTCCAAATAATAAAATATTATATGGGGGGAGGGGGATGTATGTCGTTTTCTTGCAGAGTACCCAGGTTCGAACCTAGAGCCCGTCCACATTGGTTGGCTCACTGTTGCCTGTAATTCCAGGTCCAGGGGGATATAAATGCCTCTGACCTCCAGGGGCATTCTCACTATACTAAGTGAGACAGACATAAAACAGCTAGTGTTCTGCAGTTCTGTTCATAAACATTATCTCAAAAAGATAGAGACAGAAAGAAGATGAAAGTGTACTAGGAACTATTATAAAGGATGTAGGGACATAAAGAGTTAGGGTGGAGAAGCCAGGTGGTGGTAGAGCATGCCTTTAATCCCAGCAGCAGCAGGCAGGTGGATCTCTGAGGTCAAGGCCAGCCTGGTATAGAGTGAGTTCCAGGACAGCCAGAGCTACACAGAAACCCGTCAAGGTCTACCTAATAAGATATGACTAAAGTATTATATAGCTTATCTTTGTGTATTAATTTTCATCTGAGATTTGATTTGTGTTTATTCTCCCCAATAGTGTGGAATTCAGTTTGTCTTCCTTCCAGGTCATGTCATCTGCATCCACGCTTTCTTCTCCCGTTTGCATTTCTTTGTTTTCATTAAAACTCTCAGCTAAAAAGAGACCACAGAAGTGGGCATTGTTGCCTTGAGTCTGACAGAAACGGAAAAGCATCCAGTCATTGCCAGTGACTACCATGTTGGCTGTAGACCCTTACTTCTGTTTCGAGGTTTTGGTGTTTGGGTTTTTTTGTTTTTTGTTTTTTGTTTTTTCGAGACAGGGTTTCTCTGTGGTTTTGGAGCTCTTGTAGACCAGGCTGGTCTCGAACTCACAGAGATCCGCCTGCCTCTGCCTCCCAAGTGCTGGGATTAAAGGCATGTGCCACCACCACCCGGCTGAGGTTTTGGTTTTAATGGTGGAGGGTTAGTAAACAGGATCTCGTGTAACCCAGGCTGACTTCAGACTCATTATGCAGCTAAGGCCTTCAACACCTCATCCTCTTGCCTCAGAGACCACTCAAGTACTGGTGTTAGAGATGCGGCCCACCACAACAGGCTAGATGGTTGTTTTTCAAGGGATACAGAACAGTTTGCTTGCTGGTTTTGTGAGGCAGGATTTCTGGTTTTCTCCAGTCCACGCTGGCTTTGAACTCACAGCCAATCCTCTTGCCTCAGCCTACAAGGACTGGGAATATAAACACAAGTGAGCTTTCCCTTCATAAAGGTTTCCACGGGCTTTGACTAGCTCACATGTCTATGAGTGTGTCAAGAGTGATGGCTATACGCCACCACTCATCTTCAGCACCATGTATCTCTCTCGTACATTGCAGCTTGGGCCCATGATGTGGGATGTCCTTCTGTATATGTATTGCTTTTATTGGTTAATGAATAAAGCTGTTTTGACCAATGGCTTAGCAGAGTAAAGCCAGGCACAGAATTGCCTGAAGTCAAGGCCAGCCTGGGCTTCAGAGTAAAACCATCTCAAAAAAGAAAAAAAGGGATATGGTCTAGACCTGCAGTGTTGAGCTGCAGGTTCAGAAAGAGCCTATCTCAGAAACAAGGTGGAGAGGAGACTGAGGATAACCTAACCTCTGGTCTCCATAGCACCCACCAGGCTGGCCTCGAACTCAGAGGGCCGCCTGCCTCTGCCTCCCAAGTGCTGGGATTAAAGGCATATACACCCCGCCGGGCTACAAAATCTCTTACCCAGCAAAGATGCTCTTTATCCAGCAGTCTCCTCGGTAGAGAGCAGGCAACTGTCCCCTATAATATAGATGATGTCTTCAGTTTCTTTGCTCATAAAAAAGCTTGAGGATGCCCATTATATAAGGTTCAAGTTTTTATGCATTTTTCTTGAGAATTTCATATGTGTATATAACAAAATTTGGTATCATCCATTTCTCACCTCCAGTTCCCTTCTGTCCCATTGAGAATCAAAACTCATCAAACTGGGTAGCAATCTCTCTCTCTCTCTCTCTCTCTCTCTCTCTCTCTCTCTCTCTCTCTCTCTCTGTGTGTGTGTGTGTGTGTGTGTGTGTGTGTGTGTGTGTGTGTGTGTAAGCATGTAAGCAAATCCTGTCCTCCCCAAGTTGCTTTTAGTCATGGTGTTTTATCACACTAACCCAAAATAAGGCAGTTCCTGTGTATGTACATGGTCTTGGGTATACGCATGTGGAAGTCAGAGAGTTCTCAGGAGTCAATATGCTCCTTCCACCGTGGGAGTCCCAGGGGTCACATCAGACTTAGCAGCAGGTGTGCTTACAAAAGGTTCATTATTTTTTCAGTGTATAAGATTATGTTTCATAGTGATTTTTTCATGCATATATATATATCGTTATACATTACCTGTGTATATGTGCATGTTCATGTTTTTGCAACAGGTACATGTATGCATGTGCTGGTAGATACCCTAGGTCAACTTGGGCTGCCATTTCTGGGTTTGAGATTCTCTCCTCTCCCTTCCTTTCCCTTCCCAGCCCTTTCTCTGTGACACACAGGTCATCAGGTTTGGGCGGTAAGTATCACGATTCAATCTCACTGTCCCTAATCATGTTATGATGTGGGAGTTCCCTCTGTGTGCTGTGATTACCATTAATGAATAAAGAAACTGCTTTGGACCTATAGCAGGGCAGAAGTTATGTAGAAGTTATGGAAAACTGGACTGAATGCTGGGGAAAAAGAAGGGCAGAGTCAGGGAGATGCCATGGATCCACCACTGGAGACAGATGTGCTGAAACTTTGCTGGTAGGCCACAACCTCCTGGTGATACACAGATTAATAGAAATGGGTTAAATTAAGATGTAAGAATTAGCCTATAAGAAGCTAGAGCTAGCCGGGCGGTGGTGGCGCACGCCTTTAATCCCAGCCTTGGGAGGCAGAGGCAGGTGGATCTCTGTTAGTTCGAGACCAACCTGGTCTACAAGAGCTAGTTCCAGGACAGGCTCCAAAACCACAGAGAAACCCTGTCTCAAAAGAAAAAAAAAGAAGCTAGAGCTAATGGGCCAAGCAGTGATTTAATGAATACAGTTTCTGTGTGATTATTTCAGTTCTAAGCTAGCCGGGTGGCTGGGAAGAACAAGCACACCCTCCTCCAACAATGTTACTTCCTTTTCAGATGAGCCATCACAGAAGGATCAGAAGTTCAAATCATCCGTGATGAGATAGCAAGTTCAAAGTCAGCTTGGTCTGCAGGAGACACTGTCTCAGAAGCCGAAAGGGGCTCATATATAGCTCAGTTGGTAGTGCTTGCCTAGCATGCACAAAGCCTTGAGTTGCACTACAGAAGGCAGCAATGCAGAGCTCAGTTCACGAAACAAGACTCGTTGTCTGGAACATGAATTTTCAGCAGGGAGATTGGGGATCCAATATTCTACGGGAACGCCTCCTTTGCTGTGCTTTTATTAGCATTTGCATGCACAGATACTCTACAACCATTCAACTATGTTTACCAGAAATAGAAAGTTCTGCTGGTGGTTAACCAGCGAGAACACAGACAAGGAAGTATGAATAAAAAATATATAGGAACATGATTACAAGATTTTACATCTTAAAAAAAACATATTCCATCTTCTTGAGCAGGAAATGTCTATTATACAGATCATTTTCTTCTGTCTTTAGTGTGATAAAGATCAAAGTGCTCCTAGATACAGAATGTGTTTTTTCTCAGACAAAACTGCTGACAATAATGCACAAATACACAGACTCGGGTAGGCACACACACACAAAATACATCTTTAAAATAAATTTAAGCTCATCTTTGACTCCACGGTGAGTTTGAGGCCAGCCTTTCTCAAATATATATCAGGAAGATCCCTGAGTTCGAGACCAGCCTTGTCTACAGAGTGAGTTCCAGGGCAGCCAAAGATACACATAGAAACCCTGTCTCGAAAAAAAAAGTAATCAAAATATTAAACCCCAAAAAATAAAGAAAGAGAGGAATTATAGAAAAAATACCATTGAGGTGGCTGAGCAGATGACCTAGTGAACAAGAGCACTTGCTGCAAAGCAATGAGGGTCTTGGATTGGATCCCAGCATCCAATGATGAACGGGGCATGGTTTTGTGCTTACCCTGATAACCTAAGCACGAGGAGAGTGTGGGGAACGTGGAAACAGGAAAATTGCTGTGACTGGCTGGCTGCCAGCCTAGCTGAAAAACATACTCTCCAGGGCTGGAAAATGGCTTTGGAGTTAAGAGTACTTGCTTCTCCTGTAGAGGACATGGTGTCAGTTCCCAGCGCCACAGCATGGCTCACAGTCATCTGTCATTCCAGTTCCAGGGGATCCGGTGCTTTTTCTGACCTTTGAAGGCATCAGAACAAACAAGGTACACATACTCAATAAGCCAAAGAAAATTTAAAACCCCAGATTCAAGGAGAGACCCTGCCTCAAAGAAATGAGACAGAGAAATAGAAGAGGACACCCAATACCCTCTTCGGGCCTCAAACATGCATAAAAACAACAAACGAACTAGAAAAGCAATTTAAAAATCAAAGATACAGAAAACAACTTAGTGGCAGGTATGGAATTTTCTGTCAATAGTTGTATTCACTAGATTAAATTCTTCTGGTACATGACTATAACCTCAGCATTAAGAGGCAGAAGGATATGACTTTAAGGTTAGCCTGGTCTACACAAGTTCCCGGCCAACATAGGCTGAGATACATAGACAGCCTCTGTCTCAAAAACAGTGAAGTGGGCTGGAGAGATGGCTCAGAGGTTAAGAGCATTGCCTATCATCCAAAGGTCCTGAGTTCAATTCCCAGCAACCATATGGTGGCTCACAACTATCTGTAATGGTGTCTAGTGCCCTCTTCTGGCCTGCAGGTATACACACAGATAGGATATTGTATACATAAATAAATAAATGTTTAAAAAAAAGTGAAGCAAAGCCCCTCAACCCCCTCAAAGATAGAGGCTGGCAGATCAGATTAAGACTAAAAGAGAATTCTGGGAAGATGATGCAGGTATTAATAGCTCACAGTGCCCCATGGGGGACTGTTCACCACTTCCTGCCATTCCAGTTCCAGGACATTTGACAGCTCCTTCCAGCCTCCAAAGGGACCTGCACCCATGTGCACAGACATACATACACATAATTATAACATTTTCCAAAATTAAAAAAAAAATCGTGTTCTGTACATGAAACTCACATTGGATATAAAGAAACAAGGAGTTAAATTATAATATGATTCCTTGGTGTTTTGTCAATCAACCTGAATGTTATTTGTCATTCCTTCTATGTTGACCCCCTTCATCTTCCCCAGCTGGAATACACTCATTTCTGACTTCATATCTCCTGTGTCCTGCTGATCCCCTCTCAGGTCCCCACCCCACTTGTCCGTTTATACTTTTCCTGGTTCTGTGGTTATCCCGTGTTGTGTACTCAAGTCTGAGGATTTGGATCTGGAAACTGCCGAGGAGAGAACGTGCGGCATTAGCCTTTCTAAGTTACCTCACTCAGTATAATTTTTGGCTCACAAATACCTTGTAACTCTGGCTCCAAGGGAATCAGACTCCATAACTTGGCCTCTTCAGGCACCCAAAACCACACACACACACACACACACACACATGTTCATCACACAGAATGACATACACACACAAGTATAAATAATAAAAATTAAATAAACCTTTGGGCCAGATATGGTAATATACCTTTAACCCCAGCACTCAGGAGGCAAAAGCAGATATATCTCTATGAGTGTGATAAAAGTCTGGTCTACATAGTGAGTTCCAGGTCACTTAGAAATACATAAATTAGATCCTGGAACAAAAAATAACAATTTTAAGCCAGGTGGTGTGGTGATGGCACACACCTTTAATCCCAGGCAGAGGCAGGTGGGTCTCTATGAATTCAAGGTCAACCTGGTCTACAGAGAGAGCTCCAGGACAATCAGGACTGTTTAACTGAGAAACCCTGTCTCAAAAAACAAAAACAAAAAAAAAATCAAAATCTATTAATTTCTAAAGTGTAATAAAAACCAACCAACAAACAAAAAGCTGGCAGTGGGAAAGAGAAACCAGAAGGTGAGCCTTGCACAGGAAGCTGAGTCAAGAACTCCATGCCAGGCTTGGTGGCATACACCTTTAATTCCAACACTCAGGAGGGAGAGGCGGGCAGGTCTCTCTGAGTTTGAGGCCAGGGTGGTCTAAGTTCCGGGACAGCCAGGGCTGTTACACAGAGAAACCCTATCTTCCAACAAGCAAACAAACAGCATGCCAGCTGACTGCCTCAACATTCCCAATGGGCTTATGTTTGACGTTGTAAACACCTGATTTGATAATAGTGTCTCTGTTAGCTGCTATTGGAAGCCTCACTGAAGGAGATATTTGCCTCTGCCCAAGACTCTTTGGGGGGGGGGGGGTGTTGAGACAGGGTTTCTTATGTAACAGTCTCGGCTGTCCTGGAACTCGCTTTGTAGAGCAAGCTGGCCTTGAACTCACTGAGTTACCGAGCCTCCACCTCCCAAATGCTGAGATTAAAGGTGTGTGCCGTCACCACCCAGCGAGACTCTCTAGAACTCCAGCTGACATTCTCAACAGGACTTCCTTAATCAGCTTCCGATGGATATTTTGAGCACCCAAACTGATGCTACCCATATTGTGCTATTTTTACCCGGCTTGCTATATACTTAAACTCATTCAAAATCAAATCATGGATCATTTTGCAGGCCATACAGAACATCCACATACACACCAAAATAAGAAAAAAAGTGGAAAATACATTTAATGCAAATAACAACCAGAAGATAACCAATGTTGGTATATGATTGTTAGTTAAAATAGACGAGAAAAAGAAAATGATTGCAGAAAACAACAGCTCCCAGAACCCATGTTGGGAAGTTTACAACCACCTACAACTCCAGCTCCAAGATATCCAGTTTCTTCTTCTGTCCTTTGAGGGCACCCACATACATGTGGCATCTACTCACACAGATATACGCACATATACATAAATTAAAATGTGTAATTCAGCGTGAACACACAACATATATAAATATATTTGTACTATATCACGTAGCTCCAAAATGAACAGAGCCCAACTGGCAGAACTGAAGAGGAAACAGAAGGTTCCACGTTAACAGACACTGCAGTACCCTCTTCTGATAGTGAATAAGGTAACTTGACCAAGGAGCACTAAGGGTGGGGTCCACAGATAAGCTCTCTGTGCACACTTGACAACTTGTATTTAATCTCTGGAGCCCGTGGAAAGGTGGAAGGAGAGAACTAGACTCCTGAAAGTTGCTCTCTGAAATCCACGTGCCTGCCGAGAGTGACAGTCTTTTCTTGTCAACTTGAAAGGATCGGTGAAGTAGTTTGAATGAGAATGGGCCCCATAGGTTCATAGATTTGAACCCTTAGTCACCAGTGGAACTGGTTTTTTTTTTTAATTTTTTTATTGAGAAAAAGAAAAAAAAGTTTCCACCTCCTCCCACCCTTCTCCCCCTCCCCCCACTCCTCTCCCCCTCCCTCTCCAGTCCAAAGAGCAGTCAGGGTTCCCTGCCCTGTGGAAAGTCCAAGGTCCTCCCCCCTCCATCCATGTCTAGGAAGGTGAACATCCAAACTGGCTAGGCTCCCACAAAGCTGGAACATGAAGTAGGATCAAAACCCCATGCCATTGTCTTTGGCTTCTCATCGGCCCTCATTGTTCGTCATGTTCAGAGAGTCCGGTTTTATCCCATGCTTTTTCAGTCACAGTCCAGCTGGCCTTGGTGAGCTCCCAATAGATCAGCCCCACTGTCTCAGTGGGTGGGTGCACCTCTTGTGGTCCTGTCTTCCTTGCTCATGTTCTCCCTCCTTCTGCTCCTCATTGGGACCTTGGGAGATCAGTCCGGTGCTCCAGTGTGGGTCTCTGTCTCTATCTCCATCCATCACCAGATGAAGGTTCTATGGTGATATGCAAGATATTCATCAGTATTGCTATAGGATAGGGTCATTTCAGGTTCCCTATCCTCAGCTGCCCAAGGAACTAACTGGGGACCTTACACCTGTCAGAATGGCTAAAATCAAAAACACCAATGATAGCCTTTGCTGGAGAGGTTGTGGAGGAAGGGGTACACTCATCCATTGCTGGTGGAAATGCAAACTTGTGCAACCACTTTGGAAATCAGTGTGGAGGTTTCTCAGGAAATTCGGGATCAACCTACCCCTGGACCCAGCAATACCACTCTTGGGAATATACCCAAGAGATGCCCTATCATATGACAAAAGCATTTGTTCAACTACATTCATAGCAGCATTACTTGTAATAGCCAGAACCTGGAAACAACCTAGATGTCCTTCAATGGAAGAATGGATGAAGAATATATGGAATATATACACATTAGAGTACTACGCTGCGGTAAAAAACAATGACTTCTCGAATTTTGCATGCAAATGGATGGAAATAGAAAACACTATCCTGAGTGAGATAACCCAGACCCAAAAAGATGAACATGTGATGTACTCACTCATAATTGGTTTCTAGCCATAAATAAAGGTCACAGAGTCTATAACTGGTGATCCTAAAGAAGCTAAATAAGGTGAACCCAAAGAAAAACATATAGTTATCCTCCTGGCTATGGGAAGTAGACAAAATTGCCGGGCAAAAAATTTGGATCTTGGGGGTGGGGTGGGATGGGGGTAAGGGGAGATGGGGAGAGAAAAGTGAGAAGGGGAGGATGAGGGGACCTTGGGGAAACAGGATGATTGGGATAAAGGAAGGTTAGATAGGGGAGCAGGGAAGCACAAATCTTATTTAAGGGAGCCACTTTAGGATTGGCAAAAGACTTGAACTTAGAGTGGCTCCCAGGAGCCCAAGGCGATGTCCCCAGTGGAACTGTTTGAAAGGATCAGAAGGATGAGGAAGGAGGTGTGGCCTTAGTGCAGAAAGTTGCCTCTGGGGGTGGGCATCGAGGTTTTAAAAGCCCACACTAGACCCACCCAAGTTCTCTCTCTCTTTCTGTCTTTGTCTGTCTTTGTCCTCCATCTCTGTCTCTGTCTCTCTCTCTCTCTCTCACATACACAAACACAACAGTAATTAATAATAAAATATTTTTGGTTTTTTGAGACAGAGTCTCACCATATAGCTCTGGCTAGCCTGACTGATCCTGAACTCACCTCTGCCTCCTGAGTGCTGGCATTAAAGATGTGTGTACCATACCTAACTAATAATACATTTTAAAAGATCAATAAGGAAATATAGAACTTGAACAATATTATAATTCAACCTGATCTAACCGGCATACATAGCACACTCAGAAAGATACATTATCCTTCAGTGTGGATGAAACATTATCCAGGAGAGGGCATTGGTTAGTCACAGAATAAGTCTCAATAGTGTGTGTGTGTGTGTGTGTGTGTGTGTGTGTGTGTGTGTGTGTGTGCTCATGTGTATGTGGTGTTGGATATTAAATGCCTCATGATACAAGGGATATTAAACAGGGATCTCTAGAGGAACAGAACCAGTAGAATATGCATTCGTCATAAAACGGACTTTATTAGATTGGCTTACATGATAGGAACTGGTAGTCCAATGACTGTCGGGGAGGCTGACTTCCTTAGCAGTCACAATCCAGTGCTGAAAGTGTGGAAACTCCAAAAGAGTCGCTGGTGGTCAGTCCACACTGGAAAGCCAAAGAAGCTGGATTCTGATGTCAGTGGCGGAGGCCAGTGGCAGGATAGACACACAGCAAGAAGCAAAGGCAAGCAGGCAGGTGATCTCGCTGCTTCCTCAGCCCTCTCTCTCTCTCCATCTGTGATCTCGCTCCTTCCTCAGCCCTCTCTCTCCATCTGCACCACCCCTTGAATGGTGCTACTTACTGTGAGTGCAGGTCTTCCCAGTCAGTCCATCCTCTCCAGAAACACCCTCAGAGGCACACCCAGAGGCGTGTTTCCCAGGTGTTTCCAGATGAGACAGCATGACCAAGGCAGCTGGGGGGGGGGGGGCTTCTGAGTGCCAGCCTCCGTGTCCCCTCAGGGTTCAGACAGAAGGGTCACAGCAAGTGTGGGGCTTCGAAGGACCTGAGGGTGGAATTAACCCTCTACTACGTACTTTTCTGCATCAGTTTCTTTATTCTTCTCTCTGCTCTCGTTCTGTAAAGTTTCCAGTTTACACCCGCACACACAAAACAAAGGCAATTCTTGAACTTGCACGTCCCTTTATCTTTGAAGGTCCCAAATGTGATCTGTATGAAAGATTCTTCCTTTCCTGACGGCGTGTCCTGCCAAATGGAAGGCACTGCAGGGAGGTGGCTTCTAATGTATGTCAGGGAGCAGAATGAAGGCTTGGTGGTGGGAATTTGTGTTTTGACTGTGTGACTAAATTCTCTCACTGGAGGTCTCACAGAGTCAGGGAAGTCACCAAACAAGCAAAAGAACGAGGCAGGCTTTTCATTGTTCACAGTCCTTGTGGGGCAAATACATCCAGTTATGAAGCCTGTCCCGGTACATACTCTATATATCAAAATTATTTAGTCAAATGAAAAGTCATTCTCCCACCACTCAGATATATGTGCCCATAAGACTGAGATGCAATCATGAGAGTATGTATACACATCACGTGAGATTACACACTACAGTGCAGGTAAAGGGGAGACACCAAGCTGCTTCAGCAAAAGTGAGCAACGGCTTTCAGAGTCGATGGTCCTGCAGACCTTGTCTGGACAGGATTAATCCTCCATCAGATAACCATGCCTCTGGTGGGTTGACATCTGAACACCAGTTGCCACCCGCTTCTCATAGCCGGTGGCACAACTCTTACCAAGGAAGCATTTAATTGGGGTCTTGCCTACAGTTTCAGAGGTTTAGTCCATAACCATTATGGCAGGGAGCATGGCAGGGAGCGTGGCAGCACCCAGGGCTCTGGAGCATAGCTGAGAACTAAACCTGATCTGCAAACCAAGGGGAAGGGGGACAGGGAGAAAAAGACAGAGACAGAGAGACAGAAAAACAGAGTCTGAGCTTGGTGAGGACTTTTGAAACCTCAAAGCCCACACCCAGCGACACACTTCCTCCAAGCCCACACCTCCTAATCCTTGTCGTCCTTTCAAACAATTCCACTGGTGACTAAGCATCCAACTAGATGAGCCTGTGGGGGCCACTCTCATTCAAACCACCTCACAGATCCTTTCAAGTTGACAGCAAGATGGACTATCCCATTAGGCAGGAACTCCTCCGCAGAACTACATCTCTAGCCTTCAAGATATATAAAAAGACAAATCATACAAATTCTACCAATCACAATGGAATGAAGCAAGGAAACAGGAATGCAACTAAAGCTAGAACATTTACAAGTACATGGAAATTAAATTCTTAGCACAAAATCATCCTAAAGGAATTTAGAAAGTACAAGATAAATCTAAACAATAGCACAATATAGAGAAACAGAATCGTGGAGAGCAATACTAAAGGGGAAATCTACAGCTATAAAATATCAGTGTGGATAAAAGAAAGTGTATGTCAGATCAGTACCCTAAGGCACTGGGAATAAAAGGACAATCTGAAGCTCACACGAGGAAGGACATATTGACGATAAACTGAAGGTAAATCAAACAGAGCAGAGTCGAGCTTGGACAGACACATCAGACATCTCGGCACTTAAGATCCTCTCGGGCCAGCATGAGCTGCACGGAAGGATCAGGTCTCGAATAGCCAGATAGTTCAACCCCAGGAATCCATGATGGAAGAAGGGAACGAACCGCTTCCAGGAGCTGGCCTCTGATTTCCATGTACACACTGTTATATGAGCATGCACGCACATGTACACACACACACAGAGGCAGTCCAAAATTAAATCGTATGAGGCTACTGAGATGGTTCAGCACATAAAGTACTTGCTGACATGTTACCTGACAACTTGAGTTCCATCCCTGAAACCCACATGAAGGTGAAGGTAAAGAACTGACTCAAAAGTTGTTCCCATCCCCCTATGTGTTGTTTTTTTTTCTTTATTTTCAAAAAATGGTTTCTCTATAGCTTTGGAACCTGTCCTGGAACTCACTCTGTAGATTAGGCTGGCCTCGAACTCACAGAGATCCGCTTGCCTCTGCTTCCCAAGTGCTGGGATTAAAGGCGTGCGCCACCACCGCCCAGCTCCACCATGTGCTCTTAACCACTAAGCCGGCTCCCCAGTGCCCACTTGTGTTTCTTTAAGACACAGTCTTGCACTATAAGCAAGTTAGCCTCAACTCACTACCAAGCTAGGCTGGTTTCAAACTGGCTACCCTCAGTCTCCCAAATTCTGAGATTACCGTCATAAACTACTAACCCTGAGCTATTTTCATAAAAGTAGAATTAAATTCCATTTTCCTTCAACTACAAACTGAGTGCTAGCCAAACATAAGGAAATTTTTTTTTAAATATTTATTTCTTATGTATACAATATTCTGTCTGTGTGTATGTCTGCAGGCCAGAAGAGGGCACCAGATCTCATTACAGATGGTTGTGAGCCACCATGTGGTTGCTGGGAATTGAACTCCGGTCCTTTGGAAGAGCAGGCAATGCTCTTAACCGCTGAGCCATCTCCCCAGCCCAAACATAAGGAAATTTTTAAAATTTTTTTGAGACAGGGTTTCTCTGTGTAACAGTCCTAGCTGTCTTGGAACTCACTCTATAGACCAGGCTGGCCTCAAACTCACAGAGATCCACCCACTTCTGCCTCCTAAATTCTGGGATTAAAGGTATGAGCCTTCAATGCCCAGCAAGGAGAATTTTTTTTTTGAGACAGGGTTTCTCTGTAGCTTTGGAGCCTGTCCTGGAACTAGCTCTGTAGACCGGGCTGGTCTCGAACTCACAGAGATCCCCTGCCTCTGCCTCCCGAGTGCTGGGATTAAAGGCGTGTGCCACCATCGCCCGGCAAGGAGAATTTTTTTAACCTACTCATTACCCAACAGAATGTCATATCTGAGCACCTTGCTTTCCCATTCATGCTCAGGAAACATAGGTTCTTCCAATGGCTTCCCCAAAAGTCCTCCTCCCTACAAGAGAACACAGGGACATGGACTGGATGTAGACACTGGATCCGCAGCACAATGAAAGGTTGCTTCCTGCAGTTCTTGCTAAAACATGGAATGTGAAAGGCTAGAGAGAGGGATCATCAATCCGTCAGTGGTGCTTTTTGAAGAACAACGAGGACCAGAGTTTAGATCTCATCATATACATGTCAAACCAAGAATCCCTTGGCTGTTCATGACCCCAACTCTAAGCGGGCAGAAACAGGAGAATGGGTGAGACTTGCTGACTGCCAGCCTAACTGAGAAAATGGGAGTGCCAGATTCAAAGACGCTGCCTAAAAGGACTAGCTAGAAAGTGACAGAGGAGGACACCAGATGCCTTCTGCTGGGCACCATGAGTGCTCATGACAGAAATAGAAATGAATAAACAGATAAGCAAATATGTAGTGGTCTGGGAAGATGACTCATTGTTTGCCCCACAAATTAAGTTTGATTCCAAGGAACCCAAGTAGAGACCTGACTCCCAAAGTTGTCAGTTGATCTCCATGGCACATGAGCCCCTCCAAACACTCATATCATGTGCACTCAAATGCGCGCGCGCGCACACACACACACACACACACACACGTATATATACATATATAAAACAATTTTTGAAAATATAGCTGCAGTTACTTTATGTGGATACTTATTCTTACTTATGAATGCCCAGCCTTAGCTTGGCTTATTTCTAGCCAGCTTTTCTTAAATTATCTTGTCTACCTTTTACCTCTGGGCTCTTATCTTTCTCTATTCAACATCTTTCTTTCCTTCTTACTTCGTGGCTGGCTGGGTGGCTGGCCCCTGGCATCCTCCTCTCCTTCTCCTTTACTCACTCCTCCCCTCTTTTTCTCTATTTATTCTCTCTGCATGGCAGTCCCACCTATCCCGCTCCTGCCTAGCTATTGGCTGTTCAGCTCTTTATTAGACAAATCAGGTGTTTTAGGTAGGCAAAGTAACTTCAGAGACAAACAAGAGCAACATCAAAGAATGCAACACATCTTCGCATCACTAAATAACTACTCCACAGCGTAAACAAATGTAACACATCTTAAAATAATATTCCACAGCATATGGCATGTGTCCTCTTAAACCTGGCAGAAACAGCCATGAGAAGAGCAGGATGATTCTCCTCTGGCAGCTTGGCATTAGAAACCACTGACGTTTTGTTTTTTGAGACAGACTCTTACTACTGTTGCACCTGTTCTGTAGATCGGGCTGGCCTTGAACACCCAGAAACCCACCTGCCTCTACTTCCTAAGGGCTTGGATTAAAGGTGTGAGTTACTAATCCCAGATTCTGGAAGCAGTTGAAATAACACATGGAAAGCATCTGCTGTCTGTTGTAAACAAAGGCCCATTAAGTAGCGACAGTTTGTGTTCATATGTGTGCGTACATGTATATACGCACTCGTGTACACATGGAGTACAAACGCTGTCTTCCTCAGTTGCTCTCCACCTTATTTCTGAGAGCCCAGAGATCATTCATTGGTTAGGTCACCTGGCCAATGAATTCCTGAGATCTTGACTCTTCTCTCCCGAACACTGTGGCTATAGAGGCATGCATTTAACTTTCTAAGGTGGATACTGGAGATCTGAACTCAGGTTCTCACGCTTGCACAGAAAGCACTTTTCACAGTTAAGTGTCTCCACGGGGCCAGTGTCTGTCGTCAACCACATGGATATGCACTTAAGTCTGCTTCTTGGGAACTTAGCTGGACAACTGTACCTGCTGAATGAACAGTATGCGCAGGAGACAATAGAATCTGCACAAATATACTTCCCTGCCAAGTTTCCTGGATGAGATGGAGGCACAAGCAGCCAGGATCAACTCCTGTTGGCAGGTCAGAAAATAGGAATGGCTTCCATGGGACATCAAGTTGCCATTAGCTTAATTTTTTAAGGTCATTGTAGAAGATAAATTTGGCACAACTGTCTTGGCACAGTCATGACCAGCAATAGGTTTAATGCAAGTTCACAGCTGTTGGAACTGTGAGTCATTTCCTTGAAGCCAATACAAAGGCTTTTCTTGGAGAGTTGACTTTCCAGAACAACACTGGAAGTAGCCGCCAACTAATGCTATGGGGTCTGGAAAACATTTAAGGCGACCTGCCGACTGGCCCAGCCTGATCCTACCCATCCCATTCGATTCTATTTTTTTTAATTGATTATATTGAGCTATACATTTTCTCTGCTCCCCTCCCTTCCTTTCCCCACCTCTTCAGCCCTCTCCCATGATCCCCATACTCACATTCAATTCTTTGTCTAGGCAAGAGAACCAACGAGGCAATCAGTTAGATGACCACAAATGCCCTGTTATATTTCTTTTCTTTTCTTTCTTTTTTGTTTTTGTTGTTGTTGTTGTTTGTTTGTTTTTTCGAGACAGGGTTTCTCTGTAGCTTTGGAGCCTGTCCTGGAACTAGCTCTTGTAGACCAGGCTGGCCTCGAACCCACAGAGATCCGCCTGCCTCTGCCTTCCGAGTTCTGGGATTAAAGGCGTGTACCACCACTGCCTGGCGTCCTGTTATATTTCTTGGGAGGAGGTTCTTTTCTGGAACTTGAGAAGACCTCTACTCAAGGCCTTACTGAAAATCCCTGAGAAGGACACCACAGTGACCTTGGCAGTCCTGCAATCCAAGGACTTCATCCAAATGAGAGAACACCCCAACAATGTCTAGCACAGTCTGGATCCTCAGTCAACCCCAACTTCCGTGGGAGTAAGCAGAATAGGGTATTGGGATCCTTGTCTGGATCAGCCAACTTGTTTGCATGTGCCTGAAAAGGGGAATGAGGATTAAGAAAGAAAGAGACAAGAGACAGAGGATAGAGTCAGGAGGCTTCCAGTGACTACTGTGACAGCCCCAAGTTTATCACTCACGATCCTTCTCTACCCCAATCAAAAGGGGAGGGCACCTGACTTCCTCATCCGGGAAGCAGCAAGTGTAATTACCTCCGTACATTTCAACACACCTAGTAACCATGTCAAACATCCTGTTGTCTGGTCTTTGAGGTGCAAAGACCAGTAGCCACACATTTGGCTAAACATCCTATTATTTGGCCTTGAAGAGCAAGGTTTGAGCCACACCTTTAATCCCAGCACTCAGGAGGGAGAGGCAGGTGGATCTCTGTGAGTTTGATGCCAGCCTGATCTACAGAGCTAGGTCCAGGACAGCCAGAGCTACACAGAGAAACCCTGTCTCGGAAAAATAAAGGGGGTGAGGGAGGACAGATCGCCTGAGGATAGTTGATCATCTACTCAATCACTTCCCGTGCTCTGGTCTTTGGTTCCCGAATAGCTATTACTCTGCGAATAGCTAAAGTTTGGTCACCCGAGTCTAAGTTGACTCGATGAAGAAAAGACTTGCTCACCTTTCTCTTTCTTGAGCTATTCTAGCACATGGACAAAACCCAAAGTAGTCTTAAGGTTCTCAGTGTAGAGAAAAGAAAACGATACCACACTTGCTTTGAGTTCAAGGCAGAAAGTGTCTGAGATTCAAATGGAGGCCACTATGGCTGAGCTAGGAGGGAAAGTTCTGTGTCTGGTAGGAAAACTTCCTTGGCCGCTGAGGGCCAGTAGCTGCTTTTTCCAAAATGCACATGACTATTGGAAGCTTGTCCTTGCTCTTCCTTAGAGCTCTCAAGAATAGAAGTAGAATGTTCACACCAGCTGCAGTGACGCATGCCTTTAATCCCATCTCTCAGGAGGCAGAGGGATGAGATCTCTGAGGTAAAGGCCAGTCTAGTCTACAGAATGAGTTTCAGGACAGCCAGGGCTACACAGAGAAATCCTGTCCCCAGAAAAACAAAAAACACGCCCCCCCCCCCCCCGAAAAAAAGGAACAAGAAGTAGAATAGTAGATGCTCTCTCATGCTCTCATGTGAACAGTGAGGGAGTGCACAGGGTGATAATAGAACAATCAGAGTCTCCATCAGCTGGACTGTCTGGAAGACGACAGCTCTGTCTTCACACGCCCCTCTACATCAAAACATCTCCAGAGAATGTACTGGAGAGAGAGAGAGAAATAAGATTTGAAAGAAGGGCCAGTATGTCTTCTTTTGTCTTACAGATGGGGAGACAACAGCAAAGGTTCCCCTAGAGTGTATCCTGACCCTTTGAGATCCCTTCCATCCAAGGAAGAAAGGAATGCCAGACAGGTGGTGGTGGCATGCTCCTTTATTCCCAGCACTTAAGAGGCAGGCGGATTTCTGTGAGTTTGAGGTCAGCCTTATCTACAGAGTGAGTTCCAGGACAGCTAGCTACATAGAGAGAAGAGACCCTATTTCAAGAAAAGAATATATTTTTAAAAAGCATATTTAAGATAACCACCATGTGCTAGTTAGTTTTTGTGTCAACTCGACGCAAGCTACACTCATCCGAAGAGAAGGAACCTCAATTGAGAAAATGCCTTCATAAGCTTGGACTGCAGGCAAACCTGTTGGGCAATTTCTTAATTAGAGATTGAAATGGGAAGGCCCAGCCCATTATAGTGGTGTTATCCCTGGACTGGTGGTCCTGGGTTCTAAAAAACAGTATCAGTAATCTCCAAGGATCAAGACAGTAAGCAGCACTCTTCCATGGCCTCAGCATCAGCTCCTTCCTCCAAGTTCCTACCTTGTTTGTTTTTATTGGTTTGTTTTCTTTTATTGAAATTATTTTTTTCATACAATATATTCTGATTATGGGTTTCCTTTCCCCTGCTCCTCCCAGTTCCTCCTCTCTTCAACTCCCATTCGGATCCATACCCTTCTGTCTCTCCTTAGAAAACAAACCAAACAAGCATCTAAGAAATAATAATAACAAAGTAAGATAAATAAAAAAAATCAGAGTATGACAAAACAACCAAACAAGAAAAAGAGCCAAAGAGAGAGCACAAGAAATGCTTATATTCAGAGATATACATGTTCACACACACACACGTTCACACACACACAGGAAAACCCCATGAAAACCCCAAGCCAGAAGCCAAAATATATTATGCAAAAGATCTATAAAGTTTTTTTCAAAAACACCTTGACTTAACATTATGAGACAAAGACCCTCTGAAGACACTCGTGAGCTCATTATTGGTCGGCCATCTCCTCTTGCACATAGAGCTAACTTTTAAGAGTGGTTCGTTTTCCCAGTGAGACTCCCTTGAAGAAAACTAATCTTTCATTTGCAAGTGGATATCAACTGGAGATTGATTAGGGATTAGGGATGGGGCGTGTGTCCACGTCTCCCAGCTGTAGGACCCCATCTAGAGCAGACCCTATGTATGTGGCCACACTCTCTGTGACTTCGTATGTACACCAGCCTGGCATGTCTAGACCTTGATTCCTTGGTGCCCTCCATCCCCTCTGGCTCTTACACTCTTTCCACATCTTCTTCTGCAGGGTTCCCTGAGTGGAGTGATTTGATGGAGACATCCCTTTTATGGCTGAGTATTCCAAGGTCTCTCGCACTCTACCCTTGGTCCAGTTGTAGGTCTCTGTATTTGTTCTCATACACTACTCTGATGATGGCTAAGTAAGGCATCTATGAGAATAGCAGGAAGTTGTTAGGAGTCATTTTATTGCTAATTTTTTTAACAAAACAGTAGAATTTTTTCCCCTAGTCCCTAAACTATCTGGTCTCAGGTTCTTGGACACTCAGGTGGTGTCGGGTATGGGTTCCATCTCATGGAGGGGGCCTTAACTGAAATCGGCTATTGGTTGATTACTATAGGAACCGGTACCAGTTCAGGACACTCAAGACTAAGTTCTGGGCACAAAAGAGATGTATTTGCCCCAGAGGGACAAAGGACAGGGAATAAGAGACAAAGCCAGGAAATAGAGGATGAGGGAGAAGGGGGCGGGAACAAGGAAGAGGGGGAAGGAATATTTGTCCTGGGGGGAACAAAGGACTGCTTCTGGATACAAAGGAGACAGATGTGACCAATAGGCAAATGGTGGTTTATAAAGGTAAAAAAGAAGACCCCATGTTAGGAAGAGGTGTTTTAATTGCACATGTTAATTTGGTAGCCAAACTGGGGAGAAAGTTGGGGAGGTTGATTGTTGGACATCAATACTTTGATAGCTGGACCTTGGTAGATAGCCTCAGGAGGAGGTAGTGGCCAAATAAGGGAATAGACCTTGGTGGCTAGCTTCCGGAATGTCATCTAACTGTTTTTAGCAAGGCAGAGGGAATGCGGGAAAAGGGCAAGAAGGCCTGCCAGAGCCATGTTTGCCATGCTTGGACTGGTTAGAGCCCCTTCAGTTCCTCCCACGGGCTTCTTGCCATTATTGAACCAGCATATTTTGCAGGCAAGTCACTTTTGTAGACGGGAGCGTTTGCAGCAGGGTTGGTGTTTCCCTGTGGTAGGAGACAGAGGACCTTACAAACACTAGTCCAAAGGGGCAAAGGCTCTAGGGAGGCACCAGCTCCACTTTGCTGTATTCACTGACACACTGCAGGTGTCTTCAGCAACAGGGCCTTACTGTCAGTCTGTGGAGAGGAAACAAAAGCCTTAGCAATAACAAAATTGTTGGTGTGGGGGGGGGTTTCCCCCAACATCTCAATTTTATGCAGCCCACTCCCAGCCCTGGAAGCTAGGAAGCTCTCATCATTTGGTGATGAGAGATATGCACTAGGGCTCCGTCTCCCTCTTTGTTTGGTCATTTCATTTAGATCACCTTCAGATATATATATATATATATATATATATATATATATATATATATATATACACACACACACACACACATATATATGTATGTATATATATATATATATATATATATATATATATATATGTTTTGTTTTGTTTTTCGAGACAGGGTTTCTCTGTGGTTTTGGAGCTTGTCCTGGAAAGAGCCCTTATAGACCAGGCTGGTCTCGAACTCACAGAGATCCGCCTGCCTCTGCCTCCCAACAGATATGTATATATTATAGGAAGCTTCTACTATAATAGGTTTCCATATGACCCTTCAAATGATCTTTCATTTTAGCTGACCCTCCCTGTATTCTCTCCCATGCTGCCCTCTCCCCTCCAGCTCCCTGACCCCACCCATCCATTAGTATCTATCCTTCTTCCCCTTTCTAGGGAGATCCAACTCTTCCCCCTAGTCCCTTACCCTCTGCCTAACCTCTATGGTTGTAGCCTGCTTACCAACTTTCATCCTACTTAACAGCTAACATCCACGTAAGAATGAATACATTTTTGTCTTCCTGAGTGACTTTCCTCACTCAGGATGTTTTTTCTAGTTCTATGCATTTTCTGCAAATTTTATGATTTCATTTTTTAATGGCTGATTAATATTCCACTATGTAAATTGTGCCACATTTAAAAAATCTAGGCTGTAAAAAACAAGGACTTCTTGAATTTTGCATGCAAATGGATGGAAATAGAAAACACTATCCTGAGTGAGGTAAGCCAGACCCAAAAAGAGGAACATGGGATGTACTCACTCAGATTTGGTTTCTAGCCATAAACAAAGGACATTGAGCCTGTAATTCGCGATCCTAGAGAAGCTAAATAAGAAGGTGAACCCAAAGAAAAACATATAGGCATCCTCCTGAATATTAACCTTCATCAGGCGATGAAAGGAGACAGAGACAGAGACCCACATTGGAGCTCCGGACTGAAATCTCAAGGTCCAAATCAGGAGCAGAAGGAGAGAGAGCACGAGCAAGGAATTCAGGACCGCGAGGGGGTGCACCCACACACTGAAACAATGGGGATGTTCTTTCGGGAACTCATCAAGGCCAGCTGGCCTGGATCTGAAAAAGCCTGGGATAAAACCGGCCTCGCTGAACATAGCGGACAATGAGGACTACAGAGAACTCAAGATCAATGGCAATGGATTTTTGTTCCTACTGCACGTACTGGCTTTGTGGGAGCCTAGGCAGTTTGGATGCTCACCTTACTAGACCTGGATGGAGGTGGGTGGTCCTTGGACTTCCCACAGGGCAGGGAACCCTGATTGCTCTTTGGGCTGATGAGGGAAGGGAACTTGATTGGGGGAGGGGGAGGGAAATGGGAGGCAGTGGCGGGGAAGAGGCAGAAATCTTTAATAAATAAATAAATTTAAAAAAATACAAAGTCAAAAAAATCTAGGCTGTTTCCAATTTCTCATTATTATGAATAGAGCCAAAATGATCATGGATGAGCAAGTAACTCTGTAGTAGGATATAGAGTCTTCGGGTATATCCCCATGAGTGGTATATCTAGATCTTGAGGTAGATCTATTCTCAGTTCTGAGGAACTGCCACACTGATTTCCATAGTGACTGCACAAATTTGCACTCCCACCAGCAACAGATGAGTGTTCTATTTACCCTTACATCCTTGCCAGCATGAGCTGTCGTTTGTTTCATTGATCTTGGCCATTCTGACTGGCGTAGGAGGAAATCTCAAAGTAGTTTTGATTTGTATTTCCCTCATGACTAAGGATGTTGAACATTTCTATAAGTGCTTCTCAGCCACTTGAGTTTCCTTTTTGGGGAATTCTATGCTTAGATCTGTACCCCATTTTTAATTGGGTTACTTAATTACTTGATGTCCAGTTTTGCTTGCTTTTAGTTCTTTGTATATTTTGGATATTAGCCACCTATCAGATGTGTAGTTGAAAAAATATTTTCCCTTTCTGTAGCCTGATGCTTTTCCTGAATGATGGCATATTTTGCCATATGGTAGATTTTCAGCTTCATGAGGTCCCATTGATAAATTGTTGTTCATTATGTCTGTGCTATTGGTGTTCTGTTCAGGAAGTCTTTTCCTGTGCCAATGAGTTAAAGACTATTTCCCATTTTTCTTCATTCAGATTCAGTGTATCTGGCTGACCTCATGTTGAGGTCTTTGGTCCATTTGGAGTTGAGGTTTTTTTTAGGGTGATAGTTATGGATCTCTCTGCATTCTTCTACACAGTCATTCAATTTGACCAGCACCATTTGTTGAAGATGCTGTCTTTTTTCCAGTGTGTGTTTTTGGCTTCTTTATTTAAAAAAGAAAACAGGTGTCCATAAGTGTGTGAACTTATTTATGGATCTTCAATTTGATTTCATAGATCAATACATCTGTTTGAGTGCCAATACCATGCTGTTTTTATTACCATAGCTTTGAAGTACAATTTGAAGATCTTATTTTCTACATATTTGATGACTGAAAGTTTTGTTGGGTATAGTACTTTGGGCTGGCATCTGTGGTCTCTTAGAGCTTGTAGAACATTTGTTTAAACCCTTCTGTCTTTTACAACCACCACTGAAAAGTCAGGAATTAGCTGGGCAGAGGTGGCACACACCTTTAATCCCAGCACTCAGGAAGCAGAGGCAGGCAGATTTCTGTGAGTTCAAGGTCAGTTTAGTCCACAGAGTGACAGAGTGAGTTCCAGGACAGCCAGGACTGTTTCACAGTGAACCCCTGTCTCGAAAAACAAAACAAAAAAGAAAAAAAGTCAGATATTATTCTAATAAGTCTGCCTTAATATGTAATTTGGTCTTTTTCCCAGGTGCTTTTAATTTCTTTCTTTGTTCTATACATTTAGTGTTTGGGTTGTTATGTGATGTGTGGTGTTTCTTCTTCTTCTTCTTCTTCTTCTTCTTCTTCTTCTTCTTCTTCTTCTTCTTCTTCTTCTTCTTCTTCTTCTTCCTCCTCCTCCTCTTCCTCCTCCTCCTCCTCCTCCTCCTCTTTCTTCTCCTCCTCCTCCTCCTTCTTCTTCTTCCTTTCTTGGTGGACAGAGGCACCAGGAAGGTCTGCAATCAAGTTGGGATGAAAGGTTTCTGGTTTGCACTTAATTTTGAATGTTATCTATTTATTTGGTTTTTCAAGACAGGGTTTCTCTGTGTAACAGCTCTAGATGTTACATGTCCTGGAACTAGCTCCTGTAGACCAGGCTATCACTGAATTCACAGAGATCTGCCTGCCTCTGCCTCCTGAGTGCTGGGATTAAAGACATGCGCCACCACTGCCCGGCCTAATTTTGAATTTCTCCAGAGTTTTTGCTTTTAGCTGTTTTCATTTCCCCAAGATGTTGCATCTTCCTGTTTCCCAAGTTGATTTCCTGGGCCCAAGAGATGTTCCTTGTTGTACAAGTGGTGGCAAAAGCCTATAAGTCCCCACGCTCTCAATGCTGAGGTTGAAGGTGAAGAATTTGAGGTCAGCTTGAGCTTCATGGTGAGACCCTGTCTAAAAAACAAAAAAAGACCATGGGGCTGAAGTTGATGGCTTAGTGGTTAACTAAGCTGCTATAACTAGCACTTACATGGTAGCCCTAAGAGCCTATATGCAGGCCCTAGGGATCTGAGGCCCTCTTCTGACCTCTTGGGTATCAGGCACATACAGGGGGCCCAGACATATCTGCACCAATACACAGAAAATCATTTTTAAATTACTTTTCCCCCCAAAGTCTTTAAATAGTATCATATTTTATTTCATCTTTTTATGTATATGGTGAGTGTTTTATTAGGATAGATAGTGATATGAAAATAAAACATACAGGCGTCTCCAGAAGCATAACAGTTCTTTAATCAGAAGAACCGAAGGGCTGCAATCTCTCTGCAGAAATGGAGTGTGTGTACGTGATGTGGGATTCTTGCGGTCTTATAGGACAGAAAAGGGGATGACTTTGAAGATGGAAGGGTCCATCTGCAGGCCAGCTCCCATGCAGTCTGGAGATTGTAGATGCCAGCGGGTTTGGCATGCTGGTCTCCTGATCAGAGGCTTCCACAGGTGTTATCAGCCAGGTCAGCTTTCCTGTCCAGCTTCCCAGTCCACCTGAGGCTTGTAGGTCGTTAGCCCTTCAGTGAGGGTAATGTCCCCAAGACAGGAGCAGCATTTACAGGTCGTAGCGGTCAGAGGACAGTTCTGTGTGAGGTGTATTCTCTCCTTCTACCAGGTGTGTCTCACTGGCTCACCACCTTCTCCTCTTGATTTTTGGTTTTGTTTTTAATGTTTGGCTTTTGATATGTTGCCCAAGCTGTTCTCAAACTCTGGACATCCTTCTGCCTCATCCTTCCAGGTGACTAAGATGACCACTTGGATAAGTAGGTACCACTGCAGCCAGCTCTAAAGCACATCTCTTTTTTAGTTTAATTTTGATTATGTGTACATGGGTATTTTTATGTAGTGTATTAGTTAGTTGGGCCTTTTGTGTTGCCTGCCTGCTTGCTTATTTGGAGACATGGTCTTACTCTGTAGCTCTGGCTAGCCTAGGACTCACTAGGAGCTGTCTCTGACTCCTGAGTGCTGCAAAAGGCATATGGCACCATGTCTATCGATGATGTGTCAATTTGCAGGTCTGTGTTGTTGTGATCATCCTCTGAAACGAGGACACGTCCCTTCCACTGAGAGAAAAGACTGGTTAACATTCCCAGTTTCCCTAGTGCTTATCTATGAGCACAAGGACCTTGTGCCCTGTACATTCCCTAACACATCTTCTCACTTCCTGTCTTTTCTCTTTCCCTAACCGCTGAGTCCAGTTAGGGCTGTCTATTGTGACTCGTACTGATCTTGTTGACCTAGCTGCAGAGTGCATGCATCCAAGGATTCCGCCATGGCTGGAAGACAGCATTCACAGCATCTCCCTATCTTCCAGCTCTTATGTTCTTTCTTTCCACACTCCTCTTCTGCAATGCTCCCTGATGACAGACTGCTCTTCCACAGGACCAGGGTTCAATCCCCAGCACACACATGACATCTCACAACTGCTGTAACTCCAGTCCCTGGGGATCTGATGCCCCTTCTGGCCTCCTTGGACACCAGGCACACAAATGATGTATAGACTTGCATGTAGACAAAACAACCAAACACATTAAAAAAACAACAAGAAGACAACAGTAGAAGTAGATTCCCTGCTAAGGTATGCTTTGGAAGTGACACCTATCCCATTTTCTTGCTTTTTTTTTTTTTTTGAGAGAGGGTCTCTAATGTTAAACAGGTTGGTCTTTTTTAAAAAAATATTTCTTATTGTTTATTTACTTTATTTTATGTGCACTGGTGTGAAGGTGTCAGATCCCCTGGAACTGAATCTTCAGACAGTTGTGAGCTGCCATGTAGGGGCTGGGAACTGAACCCCGGTCCTCTGGAAGAGCAGTCAGTGCTCTTAACCGCTGAGCCATCTCTCCAGCCCAGAACAGGTTGGTCTTGAACTGGTCTCAAATGGTCCTCCCACCTCAGCCTCCGAGTAAAGGGAACTATGGTATCCCCTGCTATGCACTCATGCCATTAACTTTTTGGGTGATATTTCTGAATGCCCATTGCTATAGCTCTCACCCTGGCCTGTTCTACATGTCAGCTGCATTGCTCTAGTGGGCAAAATGGAGGCGGTGAAGCTCTTTTGCAGGATGTCCTGCTACTCTCAGGCAATCTCTTTTCCTTGCCTTGATGTCACCCTCAGGTTTGATCATTCCTATTGCTTGGCATCTGTTTGATGATAGCCATTCAAGCCATCTGCTTCTGTCCATGAGACGCCAGTCCTGTTACCCATGGTTTGGTCTTGCACCAGCTCTTTCCAGGTTCTTGGCCTCTTAACTAAAAAAGAACTGGAAATCAGCATTCACAGATTTTCAAAAGCAGCAAGATAACTGTATCTAGGGCACGTTGATCCTTCTAAAGAGGAGACGCTGTCAACATGAGTAAGAGGCCATAGGGGCACTGACTATTGTTCAAGGTCTCCTTTTATGGGGTTCCTTATTACTAAGTGTAGAAATAACCAGGCTAGCTAAGGATAAAACAATTATATTTTATTTATTATAAGGGGAAAACTCACAAAACAGGAAATGAGAAATCCAATTCAAGCACATCAATGTCCCGTGGGGAAAAGGCACAGTGAACGCACACATGGAGGTGCACACCTTTTTACCTGGGTCCCAGCAAAGCCACGCCTTAACTAAGACCCACCTCTTAAAGATTATTGGTTAACAAAGCTTTCCCCATCAACTAAGGAGCATATTTTGGTTTTTTTTTTAAAGCTAGTTTTTTGTTTTTTTAAGATTTATTTATTATGGGCTGTAGAGATGGCTCAGCGGTTAAGAGCATTGCTTGCTCTTCCAAAAGTCCTGAGTTCAATTCCCAGCAACCATATGGTGGCTCACAACCATCTGTAATGAGGTCTGGTGCCCTCTTCTGGCTTGCAGGCATACACGCAAAACAGAATATTGTATACATAATAAATTAATAAATAAATATTTTTAAAAAGATTTATTTATTGCATACAGTGTTCTGCCTGCATGTATGCCTTCATGTCAGAAGAGGGCACTAGATCTCATTACAGATGTTTGTGAGACCCACCATGTGGTTGCTGGGAATTGAACTCAGTACCTCTTGAAGAGCAGTCAGTGCTCTTAACCGCTGAGCCGTCTCTCCAGCCCCCAAGGAGCATATTTTGATTGTGTGTTTATTTTTCTTGTTGTGCATGTCCCTTCTCATAATGCATGTGATTTAAGTCATATGCACACCCTATTATGTATAGACATAAGATGCTAAATAGGGAATTCTCCCTTAAAGTTCGCTTGAGGGAAATACTTTGTCTTGAAAGGAAATCCTCTAGGTTAGGATGTTGCTAAGTGTAGGGAAACATCCTATTATTAAGAGATGGCATGTGGTTAGAGGTCAGTTGTTTACTCAGCTTCACCGTTGCCCCCATCTTCTCTGCAAGCCAACATCTAGAAAAATAGTCAGGGGGAGAAAGAATGAGTGTGTTCCCCTGGGCAGTCAGCTCTGCGAAATGTAACCTCACTGTCCTGAGTGTCCTTGCAACAGCTGTGAAGCATTAACTCTTGGCCTGTGGCCCACCAATCTCAGAGAGGCCAAGGGAAAAAAATAGCTGACCCCAGATCTTTTCCTCCCCTGGCATGTCTGCATGGCTCTACGGTATTAGAAACTAGGAATCCAGAAGCTTGTAAGCACCAAGCTGCCAGACAGTTCAGGGACGATGACAACTTTCAGTATTCTTGGGAGAAAGCCCAGAACTTCTAAGGTTTCTACCAGGTCCAGAAGGAACTGTGCCTAGCTTGTTTCCAGCAGAACAGAGGCAAGCTCACCTCCTTAGACCTTTCAGCAATGGCTATGTCCTTATTTACCTGTCTGTGTGTGCCAAGTCCAGCTTTCTCAGCTTGGAACTGGGATGGCTGGGAAAGAACCCACAGCTGCAAATGCCAAGATGTGCCTCCCAGCATCCTGTTTCCTTTCAGGGTCTGCTAATTCTAAGCAAAGAGTAGAAGGTGGGAAGTGACAGGTAGGACATCTCTTGTTTTCTGTGGTGACGGTGCAGTGACAGCCTCTTATCTGGAAGGCACCCCAGGTGAGGACCAGGCTTCCTCAGAAATCTTAGCACCCGCCCATGGTTGCTTACCCAAGCTGCTCATTTGAAGAAGTTACTGCACTAGGGCCCCAGACCTTAGCACAACTAACTCCATGTTGGAAGTACCATTCTGGCCGTAAAACTCAGCGTGTAGACAGTACCACCTGCCAAAAATGAAAATAAAAACCTAATTTACCGAAGTCCACAGTTCTGGGAAAGTCTCTAAATGTACTAATTTGACTTTTTTAGTGTCTATAATTGCACTTTTGACTTTCTTATTAACTAAAGTGTGTCAATCCAGGAGATGTTATCTTTGTACTAAAAGCTCACCCTGAGAAAGGCTTGAAGCTGCACTGGGATCTTGAAGACACAGCGTAGTTGGCAGCAGGCTAATGAAGACCTCCTAATGTCTTAAACCCATGCCAGAGCAGTCTTTGCGGGTGGACACCCACATCAGTTACCTCCACGTCTACTTTATTCTTTTATGTTTCTCTGATGAGGTGTTTTTTTTTTTTTTTGAGGCAGGGTCTCTCGTATCTGAGGACAGTCAAATTTACTACGTAGCCAAGTATGGCCTTGAACTTCTCATTTTCCTTTCAGCTCCTGAATGCTCAGGTGAAAGGCTTGTGCCACCACTTCTGGTTTCTTCGGTACTGGGGATAGAACCCAGGGACTTGTTCATGGGGGGCAAGCACTCCACGAGCTGAGCTACATCCTCAGCTCCCCTTTGTTCTTCTGAATACTTTAAGAGATCATTTTATGTTCATGAGATTTTGCCTGCGTGTATGTGTATGTCCCACCTGGTGTGCTTCGTGCCAGAGGTCATCAGAAGACACTAGGCCCCCTGGAGCCACCATAGGGTGCTAGAAACTGACTGAGCCTGAATCTCCTGCAAAGGCAACAGGGTTCTTAACTGCCAAACCATCTCTACAGCCCCCTTTTAGGTTCTTCACATCTATGTGGCCACCACTTCCCAGAATTAAATCGCTTTTTACTTGAAAATAGTTTGTTTTGCCTCTACATAGTGAGAAACTTTTTTTTTTTTTTTTTGGTTTTTCGAGACAGGGTTTCTCTGTAGCTTTGGAGCCTGTCCTGGAACTAGTAGACCAGGCTGGCTTCGAACTCACAAAGATCCTCCCGCCTCTGCCTCCCGAGTGCTGGGATTAAAGGTGTGCGCTACTACTGCCCCGCCTGAAACTTCTTCTTTAAAAGAAAAAGATTTATTTATTATGTGTACAGTGTTCCTGTATCCCTGCAGGCCAGAAAAGAATGCAAGATCTCATTATGGAGGGTTGTGAGCCACCATGTGGTAGCTGGGAATCAAAGTAGGACTTCTGGAAGGGCAGCTAGTGCTTACCTGTTGAGCCATCTCTCTAGTCTGTGAGAAACTTGTTCTATTATTGTGGGAGCCTACAGAACTCTCCCATCTTGTAAACACTTTTATGCAAATATTTGTTTTTTGAGACTGGGTCTCTCTGTGTAACACCCTGGCTGTCCTAAAACTCGCCGTGTAGGCCAGTCTGGTCTCAAACATACAAAGACCTGACCTGCTTGCATCTGCCTCCCAAGTGTTGGGATTATAGACAAGGACCACCACCACCACCCGGTCTTGCAAATATTTTAAACTCTCCCAACCACCAAAATTTTTGTTTAAGAAAAGGCCCTGTTACAGAGTAGTTGTCCCTTTCCCTTCTCTTTCAATAAAAAGGATGCTGTGGGGTTTAACCTGAGCCAATTAGGGACCGCCTAGCTACACCCTGCATTAGGGATAAAGGACAGTTTATCTTGGCCATGCATTGTGTACTAGCCAATTTGGTACCTGTAGTACTTATTTTGTTTTTCTAACAAAACAAATTGCCTTGCCAGATTTCTTTTGCCTTACTTATGTGTTTCTTTGTGCAACATTAAGAATATTCTTTTCTAAGATTCTGTAGGTTCATACCAGAATTAGGTTTGTTCCATCTTTTATGTTGTTGTTTTGTTTTTATTTTTATTTCAAGACAAGTTTCTTGGGACTGGAGAGATGGCTCAGTGGTTCAGAGCACTGGCTGCTCTTCCAAAGGTCCCGAGTTCAATTCCCAGCAACCACATGGTGGCTCACAGCCATCTGGAATGAGATCTGGTGCCATCCTCTGGTGTGCAGGCATACATGGAGGCAGAATGTTGTATACATAATAAATAAATAAATCTTTTAAAAAAAAAGGCAAGTTTCTTTGTTGTAGCTTTGGAGCCTGTCCTGGCCCTTGCTTTGTACACCATGGTGGCCTCGAACTCACAGAGATCCACCTGCCTCTGCATTCCGAGTACTGAGATTAAAGATGTGTGCCATTACTACTTGGTTCGTCCCATCTTTTAAAACATATCTGATCGTCCCCGACTTGGATCCTGTCTTGGGATTGAACAAAAGGTTTCCTACTTGCCAAGTATGAGCTTCAATACTGAGACACATCTCCCATCCAAACACATTTTCGGCACTTGGTGTTCTGGTTTCCTTATGTCTTGTTTTGGAGCTAGTGATCGAACCCGGGACCTCCATACTGAATAGTTCCTCTAGCACTGAGCTCACTCCAACCTCTTTAGTTTAGTTGTACAGGCTGACCTTGAACTTCCAACCTGCCGGTTACAGCCTCCCAGGTAACCCAGGTAACTATGTGTGATTTTGTTATTTTTGGCAGGGTCTCTAGCCCAGGCTGGCCTTGAATCTTTTACGTAGTCAAGGATGACTTTGAATTCTCCAGTGTTGGAATTACAAGCACAGGCCGTATGACACACCTGGTTTATTCCATACTACGGACAGAATTCAGACATACTACTAACTGAACCTAACCTTTCCTTGTTTTGTTTTTTTTTTTTGAGACAGTTTCACTATGCAGCCCAGGCATTCTAATTTGCTACATAGACCAGACTGGCCTAGAACTCATGGAGACCTGCCAGCATTTTCCTCCCAAAGTCATGGGGACAAAAGTCTGTGCCACCATGTCCAGCCCTTCTTTGTTTGTTGTTGGGTTCTTTTTTCCTCAGTGGAGGATCAAATCCAGGGCATTCTTTTTTTTTTTTCTGGTTTTTCGAGACAAGGTTTCTCTGTGGCTTTGGAGCCTATCCTGGAACTAGCTCTTGTAGACCAGGCTGGCTTTAAACTCACAGAGATCCGCCTGCCTCTGCCTCCGGAGGGCTGGGATTAAAGGCCTGCACCACCACTGCCCTGCCTTCTTTATACTAGGAAGGAGCTGTTCTCCACTCTCAGTATATCTGCTTGTTTTTGTTCAACAGTCTGTCTACTAAACTCATCCCTTCCGGGCGGTGGTGGCACAAGCCTTTAATCCCAGCACTTGGGAGGCAGAGGCAGGCGGATCTCTGTGAGTTCGAGACCAGCCTGGTCTACAAAAGTTAGTTCCAGACAGGCTCGAAAACCACAGAGAAACCCTGTCTCGAAAAACCAAAAAGAAAAAAAAAGAAAAAAAATGTAAACTCATCCCTTTGGCCAGGGATGGTGGTGCATGCAGTAATGCTAACACTTAGGAGTTGGAGACAAAAGGATCTCAAATTTGAGGCCAACCCATCTCAAAGAAAAACAGAATCATGTCAGGTATTGGTGGTGTAGACCTTTAATCCCAGCACTCAAGAGGGAAAGGCAGGCAGATCTCTATGAGTTCAAGGCCAGTCTGGTCTACAGAGTGAGTTCCAGAACAGAGTCCAAAGCTACTGAGAAACTCTGTCTCAAAAAAACAAAAACCAACCTAGCAAACAACCCAGACCTGGAGGTGTGTGTCTTTAATCTCAGTACTCTGTAGGAAGAGGCAGGCAGACTTCTGAGTTTCAGGTCGGCCTGATCTACATAGAAAGTTCCAAGCCAGCTAAGAAAGTAAGACTTTGTCTCAAAAAAATAAAAAAAATGAAAAAACAACAACAAAACAAAAAACCATGAGTGGGCTAGAGAGATAGCTTAGCGGTTAAGAGCACTGATTGCTCTTCCAGAGGAGTCAGTTTTGATTTCCAGAACTCAGAACCCACATGGCAGCTAGCTAATCACTGTCTCTAGCTCCAGTTCTTTTTCTTTTTTTGGTTTTTTCAAGGCAGGGTTTCTCAGTAGCTTTGGTGCCTGTTCTGGAACTAGCTCTTGTAGATCAGGCTAGCCTCGAACTCACAGAGATCTGCCTATCTTTGCCTCCCAAGTGCTGGGATTAAAGGCGTGCACCACCACCGCCCAGCTTCTAGCTCCAGTCTATAAGAGGATCTGATGTTCTCATCTGGTCTCTGTGGTACTGCATGCACACTGTGCACATGCATACAGATAAAACACTCATACACACAAAATAATGTAAAAATGTTTTTAAAATTCAAAAAAGTTATAAACACAAAATAAAGAAGAAAACATTAAAGATAGGGATGTAGTTCAGTTGACAGAGCGCCGTGAAGCATGTGCAGAACCCTGGGAACAGTCCTCAGCACCACATGAAAAACTGGACACATGGTGCAATAATAGCTGTAATTCCAGCATTGAAGGAGCAGAACAAACTCCATTCTGAGAAAGAACTCCATTTTAGACAGGATTTAACTGGGTGGGGGGAATGCAGCCCAATAAAGTCATAAGTATTCCCAAGAATCTGTGTCTGTCTTGGTCGAAGTGACTCTACCAGGGTGTCCAAACAACATCTGTTCACATCTGCTTGCTTCAAAAGTCCTTGTAAGTCAGCATGTCCTGCCTCTTATGAACTCTTGTAAGTGCTGCTATGTCTATCAATTTTTAATAAAGATAATACTATCTTTGAAAAAAAAGTCCTTGTAAGTATCTGATTAACTGCTGTTTTGACTGTTTTAAAGTTCCCCTATACCCCAACCAATGAATTCAAAAGTTGTATACTTTCACCCAATCCCAAAACGCCAAAACTTGTGCCACCCTGCCTTGCAATTTTCCTTTTAAAACCCCTTACCCTATAAAGCTCGGACCCTTCTCCCCCACCTGCTGTGGCAGTGTGTTGGATTACAGAGTTGCCTAACTTGTAATCAATAAACCCCAGTGTGTTTGCTTCAGATACCGGCTCTGTGGTTGTCTTGTTTGGGAGTCCCATGACATGGCCATAACAGCATATAATGGGTGAAGACCAGAGAATCAGGAGTTCAAAGTCATTCTTGAGTACGTATGTAGTGTGAGGCCAACTTGGGCTCGATGGCAAAACAACAACAAAACAGATAATATTTCATAATAATCCTTTGAGGTAGGCAATGCTATA
Source organism: Microtus pennsylvanicus (assembly GCF_037038515.1). Taxonomy (NCBI): domain Eukaryota; kingdom Metazoa; phylum Chordata; class Mammalia; order Rodentia; family Cricetidae; genus Microtus; species Microtus pennsylvanicus. The sequence continues at coordinate 50,557,413 of NC_134582.1, read as the reverse complement.
TAGACTGTTTTACAAATCGTAACCCTGACTCAGTAACACATGAGTATGTTCACAGAAACTCAGAGTGAGGGCTGGAATTTGAAATCATAAAGTCTGAGTCCAGAGTGATCACTCTTAATCATGACAGCATTGTCTTAGCATTCAAAGTAAGAAATAAGGGAAAGCTGACCATCTGTGTGGTATCCACCCCAGGGGACAGTTTTCTGGTAAGTAGCTGAGCCATGTTAGGGCAGCTTAGGGCAACGTGTCAGGATCAGGCAGAATGCTGGGACCACTAAGCTTTGAAGTATTTTCCCTTTTCCATTAGTGTGGATTTAGATTAGACTAGATTTCTGTATTACGTTGCTAGAAGCTGCTGGCCCGCACCTTTACTCCCAGCATTTGGAAAGCGAAGGCAGGCAGATTTCCGAGTTCAAAGCCAGCATGGTCTACAGAGTTTCAAGACAGCCATCGCTACACAGAGAAACCCTGTGGGGGTGGAGGTGGGTTTTCTGTGTTACATGCAGAAAACAAGAAATACCATAACCCTTGCTATACTGAAGCCATCTATTGCCTCCAGTTTCTTTCTCTTGCTTAATTTCCGTCCTTTTTTTCTTTTTCCCGTGGTAGTGGAGACTGAATCTCGAACCGCACGCACGCAAGGCAAAGCTGTGCCACACAGAGCTACAGACCCACTGTGTTTGTTTCATCAGTTCTGACCATTGCCTGCAGATGAGATGACACAGATTTTTTTCTAAATTCTGTTCCCCTGCCTTTCAGTATCAGTTAAAGACAAAGGCAGGGCTGGGTGGTGGTGGCGCACACCTTTAATCCCAGGAGGCAGGGACAGGGGGATTGCTGAGAGTTCGAGACCAGCCTGGTCTACAGAGCAAGATTTACCTCCTGGCAGTTTGGCAATCAGGGAGCAATATCTCCCCTAGCTCTGGGCTGTTTAATGGTAGTAAAGCACCACCTTGGGAGCAATAGACTGAGGCCTTTTCCCAGACGTCACGTTCTAAAACATCCAGCCAGAAAAGACCTTCACTGTGGGAAATTTATTTTGATTACAGTTGGAATTTGCTTCTTATTCAAAAGAGAAAAAGATAAAGAAAATCACAAAAACCTGATCTCTGAGGCTGGGTGGTGGTGGTGGAGGCGGCACACGCCTTTAAACCCAGCACTCGGGAGGCAGGCGAATCTCAAAGCAAGTTCAAAGCTAGCCTGGTCTACAGAGTGAGTTCCAGGACAGCCAGGGCTGTTGTTACACAGAGAAACCCCGTCTCAAAAACAAACAATAACAACAACCACCACTGCCCCATCTCTGGTTTTCTGCTTCCTTCTTTCTGGCTCTAAGCCACATGATCATACAGTTTTCAGTTTCTCAGGCAGACAGGAAAAGTCAGACACTGCCAAACTTGCCCTCAACAGCAATAAGCACTTCACATCTGTGTTAGTAATTATAAAGACTGCCGCAGAGGTCCTTTCCATAAAGCATAGGGTGTCGCTATTCTTTCCCAAAAGCTTTGGCTGGGTTCTCAGAGCTTGACTCCCAAAACGCTGAACATTCCGTTCCCTCAGGCTTTGTTTACATACGAGTAATTATGTACTAGACTCTAAAGTCAGACATTTATGTGTATGCATGTGTCTGCTTGTGTTCATGTGCAGCTCATGTATGTGGTGCCAGGGAGGCCAGGATGGGGTGTGCGATCTCTTGGAACTGGAGTTACAAACTGTTGTGAGCTGCTATGTGGGTGCTAGGAACCCACTCATTCTACTTAGCCTCTTCAGCTTCTGGGGCTGCCTAGTCGTCCTAGCCTAATCCTGTACATGGGTATTCTGCTGATGTCATCTGGGGCTTCTGGTGATGAACCACAGACGTTGAGTAGAAGCCGCCTGGGCCACCCCTAAAGCTGAGTCAGCCTGCCCTTCTCCAGCGCAAAGGGAAGCTAAAGAGGCCAGGTGCCAAGTCTGACATTCAGCCTGGAACACTCTCGGTGGGCCTGGTTCTGGCAGCCTTTGGCTTGATCTAAGCTGCCCACTTCCAGGCCACTTTCGAAGGCGGACACTTGGTCAGGCCGAGTGATGTGAGCGTGGGCGAATGGGGAGAAAAGCCGTTGACAGATCCGAATTGCGTTGCTAACGTGGGCGACTGCTCGGGTACGGCCGGAGCTCCCTAGGCTGCAGCTCCAAGTGCCACCTGCAGCCTCCCGGACAAAGCTGTCGCGCGACCAGAACTACAACTCCCGGCGTGCTCTGCGCCGCGGCCTGGCCGGGGTGACCCGGCAAACACTGCGCCGGCCGGCCTGACATCGGTGAGCCGCACTGGGTGGGCTCCGCGCCCGCAAGGGAATCCCGGTAGGGTCCAGGTCTTCCCGGAGGGCTTATCTCACTATCACCTGCCTGAGACTCTGCGCCCAAGAACGAAACACAGCTGCCTATACGCTAAGCAGCGCCAATCACAAAAATGTGCGGACTAAGGCCACGTGACTAGTGGGGCGGTACTCCCAGAGCTCCGGGATCTCTATGGTTCTCACCGACTCGCTAGAGGACGTTTGGTCCACTGGAGGACTCCCTACATTCTTCCTCCATTACCTCACTGCCTCCGGTGGCTGCTGGGATAGAGGAGGACTCGGGTCCCGACTCGACTCAGTCCTCCACCCGCCCCGGGAATACCTCTAGTTCTCCCCGGCCGCCGCCGCCCCGCCGCTTCCTCCTCTGCCCTCCTGCCGGCCTCCTTCGGGCGTCCTCACCCGCCTTGGGTCTCGGCTTTTCTCGGGAGCCTCCACCCAGACGCATGGCTCCATGAAGCAGGAGGAAGAGAAGGCAGAGCGCGAGAGGTCCCGTCCGCCCCGGCCGCGTCTGGGTCAGGAGAAAAGGTGGGAAATTCTAGGGGGGCTGTGCCGTGCTTTCTCTTGCCAGGCCTTCTCGAGGCCTGCTCAGCTCCGAGCGGACCGTGTCCTGGATCTTGGGGTCCCAAGGTGCAGGGCGAGGGGTCCCGGGGCGCCGTGGGGGAGGGGTCACGGAGGCGGACACCGCGGGTGGGCAAGGCCTCCTTGGGCTGCGTGTCCCCGCCCGGGACCGACGAGGTCGTGAGGCCGTGTGCCCAGGGGTCTGGGTGGCCGTGATCGGCCCCGGCCAAGGTGGCGAGGCAGCTGCCGTAGCCTCTGTGCCTGAACTCCCTCCAGGAAACAGTCGGAGGAAAGTTTGGTGGTCTCCTGCGCCGCCTGGTGGCCCCCTACCCAGCGTCCCCCCCCTCCCCCGCCCGGCGTCTGGATTCCACCCCCGCGGCCCGGACCCAGTTGCTCTACCCGTCGCTCTGTCGTTCCCCCAACTCCCCCAGCGCCCTGTACTCTCCTGTCCCACATCCTCCTTTTCACCTTTTTCGTCTGCCTGTTCTACCCCTTCCGGCTCCGGTCTCTTCTTTCCCTCTTGTCTCATCCTTTTCTTGCTTCACTCTCCCACTTTTATCTCTTCTTTTTTCCCTCCCGCTCCATTTTCCACATCTACTTGTCCCCCCCCCCCCTTGCTTACTATCATCCCTTCCTCTTTAACTTTGGGTTTTATGCACCTCTTCGGAGCTGTGTGTTTTGTCCTTCATTCCTTGCCCTCATCTGACTCCTTTTGCTCACTTATTCCATCGGGCCTATCTGCTTTCATCGCCCTCTCTTAGGATTCAGTGGGTGGGGCCTGGAGTCTGCTTTGCATAAATTCTGTAGTACTGGGGAAGTGGGGAAGGTGGAAGAGGTTGTGAAGAGATTTATGCAAGACTGAGTAAGGATGAATGGCTCCACCAACACTTACTGTTTCCTCCTGGCACAAGATGCCTTGTTCTCAGGGGCCTAGCATGTTGTCGGGTAATTTTTTAAGACTTGGGAGTATGTTTGTATGCTCTACCTGTGGAGAGCCTAAAGCGATAGAGAACTGGAAAGCAAGTTTTGATTGACCTCAATGTGTTGGGGGGGGGTTATTTGTGTTTTAGTAAATAAAGCTTGCCTAAAGATCAGAATGCAGAATTAAACCACTAGAGGCCAGGCAGTGGTGGCTCACAGCTTTAATCCTAACATTCTGAAGTACACGCCTTTAATCCCAGCACTAGGGAAGTGGAGGGGTGTGTGTGTGATGGGTGGGTAGAGAGAAGAATATAAGGCGGGAAAAGACAGAAGCTGACTGCAGTCTGGAGAGCCGTCAAGTCTCGGCACTCTGAGGACAGGATGGCTCCTTAGTCTAAGCCTTGGTAAGGACTCTCTAGTGGCCTGGCTGCTTTGCTTTTCTGATCTTCAGGCAAGCTTTATCTATTAGGACACAGATAAAATATCACTATAGGGGAGCTGTGGGGGTTACTAATGTGTGTCTTATTCAAGTAGAATATAGCCTTTGCTCTTCCATGGGGCTTCCATTCCTTGTCTCATATTTAGCATTAGAAATGTTTTGAAGAAAGAAGACCCTTATTCTCCATCTGGTCTTGTTTGTGTCAAAAATTTCCCTGTTAAATTGTAACTTTTTAGCCTGGCGGTGGTGGTACAAGCTTTTCATCCCAGGGACTTATCCCAGGAATCTGAAAACGTTTTCTGTGGTAAAATCTCTTGACTCTTGTCTGTGTTAAATTAAGATAAGCCTGATGTAAAGCTGGGTGTGGTGTAGCACACCTTAAGTTCCAACGCTGGGGAGGTGGAGGCAGGTGGATCTCTGAGTTCCAGGCCAGCCTGGTCTACAGAATCAGAACTAGAACATCCAGGGCTACACAGAGAAACCTTGCCTCAATAAACAAACATTTTGTAACTTCTGCAAAAACCTCTGCACTTCCAGACTTTGTTCACTGACGCTTGCCTTTCCGTCTTAGGTATTGCAAGAAGGAATGGAATTGGAAAAAAGAAGATTCATGCCAGAGACAAAATAGCTTTCCTTTCCTATTGTAGCTGTTTCCTCTGGGACTGTAAACTCTCTGCATTCAGTGAGTATTACCTTGGGCATACTTGAAGTGGAATTTTTGTTGCGTTTTTTGGTTTTGGCTTGTGTCTGGATTTAAAGTGTGTAAGTGTACCTCATTCATATTTCTCTCATATTCTGTGGGGTAGTCCTAATGTTGTTGAAAATTTTATACTTTAAAAATTACATTTACTTACTGTGTATGTGCACACGTGTGGATGTCATCGTGCACGTGCAGAGGTCAGGGGGAGGAGTCAGTTCTCTCCATGTGGTTCTAAGTGGAGATCGAACTCAGTACTTCAGGCTTGGTGGCAAGTGCCTTTACTTTTTATTGTGTGTGTGTATGTTTTATTTTTTAATTTTTTTCAAGAAGGGTTTTCTCTGTGTATTTCTGGATGCCCTAAAACTCATCCTGCTTGAGTTAAGGACAGAGCCCATGTGGAGCGCCTGCCTCGCGTGCTCAGGAGCTTGTACTGTACCTCCAGTGCACAGCCCAAAAGCCATTCTCCCCTGTGAGGGAGACATGAGAGAAAATGTCTACATTTCATATATTTAAAAACTAGCTGGGAAGTGGTGACTCAGCTTTTAATCCAGCATGGGGAGGCAGAGGCAGGTGGATCTCTTAAGTTTGAGGCCAGTCTGGTCTACAGAGTGAGTTCCAGGACAGCCAGGGCTACACAGAGAAACCTGTTCGAAAAGAAGGAAAAGGAAAACAAAACAAAATTGAGGCCCCCAAAAAATGTAACCTTGTGCTGTAGGTCACATAGCAGGGCTATGGTTGGGGTGGGGTAGGCAGGCGCAAAAACCAAAAGTATTATCTGGGAGTTAGGGCACACATCTTTAATCCCAGCGCTCAAGAGACCGAGACACATCCGACTGCTGTTACAGAGAAACCCTGTCTTGGGAAACAAATATTATCCCCTGTAACTCATTTTCTTTAAACTGATACAAGAATGTAGACTTTTGTTTTTTGTTTTTTTTTGTTTGGTTGATATTTATTGTGCCATGATTTCACTATGTAGCCCTGGCTACCCTAGAGCTTGCTGTGTAGACCAGGCTGACCTCAAATTTAGAAATCGCCTGCCTCAGCCGGGCGGTTGATGGCGCACGCCTTTAATCCCAGCACTCAGGAGGCAGAGGCAGGCGGATCTCTGTGAGTTCAAGGCCAGCCTGGTCTACAGAGCTAGTTCCAGGACAGGCTCCAAAGCCACAGAGAAACCCTATCTCGAAAAACCAAAAAAAAAAAAAAAAAAAAAAAATCACCTTCCTCTTCCAGGAGAATGCTGAGGGTAAAGGTGTGTGCCACTAAGCCAGTGGGGTTTTATTTTCTTGTTTGTGTGAGACGAGGTCTCTGTATAGCCTAGGCTGGCCTGCTTGTGGCAATCCTACTTTGTACTCTCCATTGCTGGGATTACAATGGAGGCATATGCCTACCTCCATCTCTGAGCGTTTTGTTCTTTGTTGTTTTATCTGAAATAGTTTTAAATAGATAGTAAAAGTAATTGCATTGGTTTGTATTTTGTGAGGAACCTGTTAATGTATCATATACTCTGTTTCTATATGGCAGTTGCGTTCTTTTACCCGGGAAGTTGAGATAGTTTCATGGAGGCCATACTGGCCTCAGACTCCCTGTGTGGTTGAGTGTCCATGAGCACTCACTCCCTGTGTGGTTGTGCGTGTACAGGAACAATCCTGTCTCTTGCCTCTCTCTCCTGAGTTTTGGGATAATAGGCATATACCACCACTTTCCCACTTGACTATTTTAAAAACAGAAATAATTGGAATGGTTACCAGAATGTAACATCTCCCATCTGACTCTTTCCTGGAACAACACCATAAATAGGCCTGGGTATCAGCTCAGGCACTACACCAGTACTCAGAATAAAATTATTACATTGAATTTCACTTCACCTCTTCAGTGTCTCAAGAAAACCACAGCCTGTTCCCATCTGAGGAAGGCTCATTTGAAGGCACATCTGGACATTAAATAGAAACAGCTTTTGCCCACCTTCCAATTTTTTATAAGGTCATGTCCTCTGAGAAGCTATTGTAAGGATTGTTTTCAGAGATAAATAGAAGTTTTTATACTTCTAGGCATTTAACTATGATTGCTATTTGAAATGGGACCCTTTAACAAAATCTCTAGCATTCCATATATATCCGGTTGTTTGTGATAATAACATACTTAACAAATAGTTTTTTTTATGTTCTGAATGCTCTAATTATTTAAAGCATTAAACATTTAATTAATGTTTTAATGTTTTGGTGTGTTTCTACAAAGTTACATAAGTAAAATAATCTCAGTATTCATTCTTTTGTTTTTTGTTTTTTGGAGGGGGGCACAGTATCTTTGTCGGCATTGGCTGGTGTGTATCTCTGTAAATCAGGCCAGCCTGATTAGAGATCTTTCTGCCTCTTCCTCCTTAGTGCTAGGATTAAATGGCTTCATTGTTTCTGAGTCAGGGTCTTACTTTGTAACTCTTGACTGGCTTTCAAGTTCTTTCTGCTTCTTCCTTAGTGCTGGAAGGCCTCCAGTGTTCTTCATGGTTTCTGCCATCACAGAATGAAAACCATGAATGATTTATTAGAGGCCATTACTTTATCAAGGTCTTTTAGACTATAGGGAATCTGTTATAGCATTGTATTAATAGTAGTTAGTGTGCCTGAGGACTGCCAGGTTCCTTTCATGCCTTCCTATCAAATAGCCCTCTGTGAGTGACTAGGTGTGGTGGCACACAACTTTAACCCCAGCACTCGGAGACAGAGGAAGGGAGGCTCTCTTGAGTTCAAGACCAAATCTGATGGCATCCTACATAAAAGGACTTGAAAGAAGGAAGCTTTTGCTTTTTGCCTGTTTGTCCCATTTTCACCAGCAAGTTTCCTATCCATTTGCTGAGGCATTCCTTGCTGGCATTTGAATCCACTTCTGGATTCCAATATAGACTGAACACCAACAGTTCTCAAGGAATTCCCCAGAACCCTATAACAGATTGAGACTGCTGAGATCCAGTCTCATAGACTGAATGATCAAATTCTTGGTCCTTCTGTTAAGACATTGTTGGACTACCCAGACCAAAGCCTATAATCTACTCTATTCAATTATATATATGTATGCTGGCCTCAAATTCAGATCTGCCTTCCTCTTCATCGTGAGTGCTGGGAGTAAAGGTGTGTGCCACCATGCCAGCCATTGAGAATAATCTATAGTGAGTTCCAAGACAGGGCTATGTGGAGAGACCTGTCTAAACAACAAACAAATAGCCCGGTGTTGTGGCAGCTTTCACAAAAATGTTAACGCTTGCCTGAGTTTGCAGTCAGACTTTGGACTTCAGAGTTGGAATTTGAGCCAGAGTTGGCAGCTAGATTGTTATCTCAAAGCCAAAGTTCTGTCCTTAGAAGGTGGGGGCATCTCTGGTTGTCTTTGAAATGGGCTTTGGAAAGAGACACACGGAGAAGGAAGGCTATTTTGCTTGACCAGCTGTGTCAGTTATGGCGGCCTCATGTTCTTTTTTGATTTTTTTTTATCTTTCAATTTCTGGTTTATGACACCAATATTTGGCTTTCTGTGTTCTACTCATCTGTATATATACAATAGGTCTGTGGAGTCTAGGAGATGGTGTCAGATCCTCTTGGAACTGGATGGAGTTACAGGCAGTTGTAAGCTGCCCGATGTGGGTTCTGGGAACAGAACTCAGAACCCAGGTCCTTTGCAAGAGCAACAAGTGCTCTTAAACACCAGCCTCATGTTCTTGTCCTTATACTGGCCTTGATACTAAATTATGAACATTGGCAATCTATGAGAAATTATATTAATTCCTGCAACCATAAATTGCCACCCAGGCAGACAAATAACACTGTAATGGATCACTAAAAGCCCCATGGTCATTTAAAACATTTTATTTCTGGTTGTTTTGTATTTGAGATGGATTTCTATGTGTTGCTCTGGCTATCCTGGAACTCATCTGTAAACCAGGTTGTCCACTTGAAGAGATCCAATTTCCTCTGCCTCCTAATGCTGTGATTAAAGGCGCATGCCACCATACTCAGCTTTACATCGGGTTTATTTTAATTTAATACAAATAAGTGCCAAGAAACTTTACCACTGAAAACATCTTTAGATTACTAGGACTAAAGACATGCTATCACTGCAAGGCCAGACCTGTATTCTTTTGTTTGGTTTTGTTCTTTAGTTTTGTTTTTTGAGACAGGGTTTCTCTCTGTATCCTTGGCTGTCCTGGAACTAGCTTTGTAGACCAGGCTGACTCCAAAGTCACAGAGATCTGCCGCCTCTGCCTCCTGAGTGCTGGGATTAAAGGTGTGTGCTACTATGCCTGCCTGGACCTGTGTTCTTAATTGCTGGGCCATCTTTGCAGCCCCTGTTGAGGAGGATTTTTGAGGCAAGACCAATGGAGTACGGGAACTAAAGGCATGTGCCATCAATGCCCAGCTAAAGCATTTTTTAAAGTCCAGTTGTAAAATCTGCTCAAAGTAAGCCTTTGAGTCATCTCATGTTAGCTGAGTGCTGTGGCCAAGTTCAGGACAGAGTAGTCACTGCTATGTAGTGGGTGTGACAGTTTTCAAGATAAATTGAACCGAGGTGAGAATTTATGTGATAATTAAAGGATCCAAATGATGCCCTTTTTTTGTTTGTCTGTGTAAGCATTGCAGGTATGAGCATGTGTAGTGTCAGGAGATGTGATCTTTGAAGCTATGCTGGTAGGCTAGCAAGTTCTGCTTGTTTCCATGTCCCCACCTATACTGGGGTTACAGGCACCCCACCACTATACTCAGAGTGTGTGTGTGTTTTCTTTTGTTGTTTTAGGTTTTTTTTTTTTTTTTTGAGACAGGGTTTCTCCGTAGTTTTAGAACCTGTCTGGGCACAGACCCACCTGCCTCAAAAAGGCACGTGCTACCACTGCCCTGCACACGTGTGTAAATTCTAATGTGAATGCTGGATCTGTTGTGCTTGTGTGTGTAGCAGTCAGTTTACTGAAGCATCTTTCCAGTCTCCAGTTTGATGTGAAGCATGGCCCACTATGTAGCCCTGATTCCTGGGACGCAGACCACACAGCCCTGAACTTGTAGAGATCTGCCTGCTTCTGCTTTAAAGGCATGTACCACCACACCTGAGGCGTACTTGTGTGTGTGTGTGTGTGTGTATCTGTTTTGTTTTTTGCTTTTAAAAAAGTGTTTGGGGAGTTTTTAAAAGGGTTTGGGGAGATAACGCAAACACCTAAGTGTGTATATTCCTCTGAGGACTTTGAGCTCAGTTCCCTAGTTGGGTGTAAATCAGTATTTTTTATACTCTGAAGAAGAAAGTATACCCATTAGACATGGAAGCTGAGGCCTCAGCAGCCTGCAAGGGAAAGGGCTGGGTCCTTGAACACTGAGAGTAAGCCTTAACTATTTGCAAGGCTAAGTAATCTTGAGATCTATGAGATTATTTTTATTAATTCCTGAGACCATAAATTGCCTACTACTACTACTACTTCCCTTAGCTTCGTGATGAAGCGTGGGCAGTGTCTCCATCTGGTGGATTTCAGTGTTAACTACTGTGTTCATGTTGATTGTGGAGGCTGTGTAGGAAAAGATTACTGCTGCAGATTCTTGAACTTGGCCCAGGAACTTTGCATGGTACCAGCCAAGGCCTCTGTGGGTCACAGTGTTACATGCTTTGATTAAGGGAAAGTTTCTGTGCCCAAAGTCACATACCGAGGACACAGCCATGGTAGTTATGAGGGTGGGGAAGGAGAACAGATTCACAGTTTTAGAAGAGGTAGTAGAACATATCATTTAAAGGATTTGTTATGGGGGTTTCTTTTGTTTTTGTGATACTAGTAATAGACTCTGCAGTTTCTCTATTACTCTTATTTATTTATTTTTTGTTTGTTTATTTATTTATTTATTATGTATACAATATTCTGTCTGTGTGCGTGTCTACAGGCCAGAAGAGAGCACCAGACCTCTTTACAGATGGTTGTGAGCCACCGTGTGGTTGCCGGGAACTGAACTCAGGACCTTTGGAAGAACAGGCTCTCCAGCCCTCCTCTATTACTCTTAAGTTGTACTTAGAATCCCTAACAAAAGGTTCAGGAGTGCTGATGTCTCATGATCATTGCAGACTCTGAGGTGCCTGCTGTGGTGTGGGGTATGCTTAGAATTACATTATAAACGGGAAGATGTTTTGTTTTGTGTCTGTGTGTAGGGGTTGTTAGTGCTTTTTAAGGTGTATGTCTTTTATTTATTTATTTTTTTTTCGAGACAGGGTTTCTCTGTGGTTTTGGAGCCTGTCCTGGAACTAGCTCTTGTAGACCAGGCTGGTCTCGAACTCACAGAGATCCGCCTGCCTCTGCCTCCCGAGTGCTGGGATTAAAGGCGTGCGCCACCACCGCCTGGCTAAGGTGTGTGTCTTTAAAAGACTGTTCTATTGTCTTTTTTTCTGAGGGAGGGAGGTTTTGATAGGGTTTCTGTGTAACTGTGCTGGCTGTCCTAGAACTCGCTTTATAGACCATGCTGGCCTTGAACTCAGCGATTCACCTGCCTCTGCTTCTGGAGTGATGGGATTAAAGGCTTGCACCAAAGGCAACTCTTAGTATTTGACTGCTTGCAGTTTTAGAGGGTTAATCCAAGGTGATCATGGTGCAGGAAATCAGGCATGGAATAGGAACAGTAGCTCAGAGTTTTACATCTTGATTCATAGGGAGGAGGCAGAAAGAGAAAGACTTTTGAAAGCTTAAAGTCTACCTCTCCTCACACCTCTGCAGTGACATACTTCCTCCAACACAGCCACACCTCCTAATCCCCCCCCAAACAGTTCCACTAACTGGGAGCTTATGGGGCCATTCTCATTCAAACCACCACAGCGTGTTGTGTGCCTTATGTGTGCAGGGACCTTCAAAAATTAGAAGAGGAGTTAGAGGTACTGGAGTTGAATTTATAGAAGGTTGTAGGCCACCTGGTGTGAGTGCTAGAAACCAAACTTGGATCCTATGGAAGAACAGCCAGTGCTATTAACTACTGATTATCACAAGTCTGTTAAAGGGTCTCAATAATTGATTTGGGTATAGGATAGGGACAAGCACTCACAGACACAGCCAATTAGATGCCACCACTGATTCAGCTGCCTCCATCCAGTTGTTCTGCCTAGGGGTGAAGAGGGCCTGCATGTTTATCTGTGTACCACATGTATGCAGTGCCCATTAAGGCCAGCAAGATGGCATTGGATCCCTGAAATGGAATTTTGGATGGTGTGATTATCTGTAGATAATCCCACTATTTCATCTGCCATGTATTTTATGCCAAGTAGAATACAGTGAGAACTGAGCATAGTGGCATCTATTGTAGTCTAGGACAAGCATGGCAGTGAGAAGAAAAGGCTTAAAATTGCCTGGATTATGGTTGAGGTATGTTAGCTTTGAGCCATTTTCTATTCCCCGTTTGTTGACAAATTTTCTAAACTGTTTTTAGTATGTCCTATGTGTTTTCTTATGTTCTTAGAAAAGGAACTAAATCTAGTGGGTATTATTGGGTATTAAATGAGCTGGATAGTGATAGCACAAGCCTTTTAATCTTGCTGAGTAATGCTTCTTTATAGTAAAAGCTTGTCTATGTATGTATGTTATTTAAGACAGGATCTCACTGTGTAACTCTGGCTGTCCTGTAACTCATTATATATATACCAGGCTAGCCTCAAACTCAAAGAGACAGGCCTGTTTCTGCCCTCACCTCCCAGGTACTTGAATTAGAGGCTTGCATCACCATGCCTAACTTGTAAAGAAGGTATTGAAATGTCTTCAATCAGGTGCACTCTGTTCCTGCCCTTTGGCCTTGATGGTATCTTGGCATAGAAGAGCAGCTTATTGCCTGCTTCTCTCCATGGTGGCTATAAACTATAGATACAGAAACCTTTTAGGTTTCTGGTTTAGAACTTGGGGTTTCTGACCCCCCCTTTTTTGACCATGTTACTTGGAGGTCCTCCCCCCAATTTCTTCCTGAGGGGGATATTGTGTGTGTCAAGGTCAGATAACAACTTGCTGTAGTCATTTCGTCCTTCTACCACGTGAGTCATAGGGATCAAACACAGGTCATGAGGATTGACAGCAAATGCCTTTACCCATTGAGCCATCTCACCAGTCTTTGACAGCTTTTAACTGATTTCATGCAAATACTAGTTTTTGTTCTTTTTTTTAATCATTCCAACCTGTACTTATCTGTTCTCTTTTGGGTTAGAGTTCTGCAGCATTCCAGATCGCGAACACCAAATCAGGATGGGAAAAAGACGTTGTGTTCCTCCCCTTGAGCCCAAGTTGGCAGCAGGCTGTTGTGGGGTCAAGAAGCCCAAACTATCTGGAAGTGGAACACACAGTCACGGGAACCAGTCCACAACTGTTCCTGGCTCTAGTTCAGGACCTCTTCAAAACCACCAGCATGTGGACAGCAGCAGTGGTCGAGAAAATGGATCGGACTTAACTCTGGGACCTGGAAACTCTCCTATCACACGAATGAATCCTGCATCTGGAGCCCTGAGCCCTCTTCCCCGGCCCAATGGAACTGCCAATACCACTAAGAATCTGGTTGTGACTGCAGAAATGTGCTGCTACTGTTTTGATGTACTCTACTGTCACCTCTATGGCTTCCCACAGCCACGACTTCCTAGATTCACCAATGACCCCTAGTGAGTAAATTAGGCACGGGACAGTGGAGGGCATGTTAACATTTCTGACTTTACTCTTAACGGTCTGTCTGCAGGGTTATGGGAACCTTAGTCATTTTTGTTGGTGGTGGTGCTTCGCATGACTTAGGGTGGAAGAGAAGTCACACTGTCACACTGGAGAGAGACCTCAGTAGTGTTGAAGTCCAAGGGAATGTGTCTGATGGCCAAGCTTGGAGACTAGGGGTTTCATTGGGAGCTGATGCTTTTAAAAAGATTCTTTTGGTAGTCCTAACATGTCTAAAGGTATCCTTTTTCATGCATGTGTGTATACGTATATGTGCATGCACTGGGGTAGGGGCAGGCATGTATTTGTATAGTGGAGGCTCTTCAAGTGTTCTGCTTTGTTTCATTGTGTCAGGGATGATCTCAGTCTAACCCAGAACTGGTGGATATGGCTAGTCTCAACTAGCCAGCTTGGCCAGGGATCTACTATCGCCACCTTCTGAAGCCAGAATTACAGGTGGGCCACCACACCCACTGGCATTTATGTGGGTTCTGAGGATCTAAATTCTAGTCCTCCCAGTTGTACAGCACAGCTCTTCTGACCACCGAGCCATTTCCAGTGTGTTTAAGCAATATAACATAAAATGAAGAAAGGCAAGGCCAATGTTTTCTTCCTCAAAATTGGAGGCAGCTCTGCACCAGCCCTTTTTTTTTGTTGTTTGTTGTTCAAGACAGGGTTTCTGTATGTATCTTTGGGACTTGTCTTGGAACTCTGTAGACCAGACTGGTCTCAAACTCACAGAGATGCACTTGCCTCTGCCACCCGAGCACTAGGATTAAAGGTGTGTACCACTACCACCAGGCTGCACTAGCTTTAAAAAACCTTTAATCCCAGTGCTTGGGAGACAAAGGCAGTGAAGTGAGTTCCAGAACAGCCTGGGCTACACAGAGAAACCCTGTCTCAAAAAAACAAAAGAAAAAGCAAAGCACTTCCGGTTTTGGATATGTGTTTTCAGGGATGCTTCTTTGGCATTCATGAATACCCCACCCCACCCCCGCCACCAGTTGTTGGTGCTGTGCTGACTTTTTGTTTTGGTTGCTAAGGATTTGAGTTTGGGGCATCATGCTTTCTGAACATGTATTCTACCACTGTGTTATGCCCTTCACTCAGACCTTTTATTTGAAACGGTATCTTTTTTTCTTTTTTTTTTTTCCTTTTTTCTTTTTTTTGGTTTTTCGAGACAGGGTTTTTCTGTGACTTTGGAGCCTGTCCTGGAACTAGCTCTGTAGACCAGGCTGGTCTCAAACTCACAGAGATCTGCTTGCCTCTGCCTCCTGAGTGCTGGGATTAAAGGCGTGCGCCACCAACGCCTGGCTGAAACGGTATCTTTTTTCATTTGTTTGTTCCAGGACAGCTTTGCCTGGAAGTCATTTTATAGTCCAGGCTGACACTGAACTCACTGAGATCCCAACTGCCTCTGCCTCCCAAGAGCTGGGATTAAAGGCATGCGCCACCACCGCCCAATTTTTTCTTTCTTTTTTCTTTTTCCTCCCCCCACCCCCCCGTGCTGAGGTTTGCAGAACCCTGAACAAAGTTGGGGAGTAGAAAGAAAAGGTCCTTGCTTTGGGACACTCATTTGAGTTGGCAAACCATGTGCATACACAGAATTAACTATAGTATAAGGAAAGTTAGACTGTATAAACTGAATGAGTTTTGGGAGGAAAATGTGTTCACTTTTCAGGGAATTGTTTTGTTTTGAAACAGGATCTCAACTTGTAGCCCTGGCTTTCATGGGACTCACTATGTAGACCAGGCTGGTCTCGAACTCACAGAGATCCGCCTGCCTCTGCCTCCCGAGTGCTGAGGTTAAAGGCGTGCGCCGCCACATCTTTGGGGTGCTGGAATATGCAGCAAAGAGTAAGACACTCTATTTCTATTTTAAACAATGAGGAAGATAGACACCAATACCTAAAGTTTTCCTTTGACCTCCACATGCATACCTCGGCACGTGTGCAACTGCACTACATGCTGGAACATAGGGGGTTTTTTTTTCTCCTTAAGAAAACTTTAAGCCAGATGTGGGGAGCTGGAGAATTGACTCAGTGGTTAAGAGCACTGACCTGGTTTCAATTTCCAGCATCCACATAACGGTGATCTGACACTCTCATACAAACACACATGTAGGTGAAACACCAATGAACATAAAATAAGAATAAATTATTTTTTAAAAAAAGCTCAAAACAAAAACAAAAACAAAAAAAAACAGGCACACACCTTTAATCCCAGCAGAGGGAGTAGGATCTTTGAATTTGAGGCCAACCAAGGCTATGTAGTGATAACCTTTCTCAGAGATGGGGTGGAGGGGTCTAGGTAACTTTGTTTACTTTGCCATAGAGAAGTGACTAACTCGAATCTAAAAGGTAAGGGCATTAGGAATGTGGAGGGATCCTAGGAAAGAGGGGCAACTCTAACTGTCGTCCATCTGATACAGCCAATGAAATGTGACTTTGGCATAAGCAGAATTGGGAATTTCCGTTAATATAAAGCTTTCTTGACGTTGTTTCTCTCTTCTGAAAGTCTATGGGCAGGAACTCTGTAGTTTTTCAGTAAAATTGTGGAAACAATGAAGTCTTGCAGAAAATGCTTGTAGCTAAGGAGAGTGAGGTATGGGCAAGGTATGTCATCATGAACGATGGAACTGAGCAATATGAAACTCACTGAAGAGAGTAAAAGAGGGGGGATAATGTAAAAATTCGAAAGAGAGGAGCTTGCTGAGTGTTGTAGAGCACATAATTCTAGCACTTTTTGAGTGGAGGCAAGGATATTTCATTCAGGCCACATGGGCAACTTTGAGTGGCACAGATCCTAGAAAAGTAAACAGGAAAAGTTGCGTTCAAGACAAGGAAGAGGAAAGAGCTTAGACATGTGGCATCTAGGTGAAGGGAAGTTGTGAGGGCAGAGCAGAGGAAAGGCTGCATATGGACAGAGTAGCTCCTATTTCTCATGGTAATGGCCATGGTTTCAGTCAGGGCTGAGCAACTTCTAGAAAGTCAGAGTTCTTCAGGTAGCTTCAGGTAGACAATTCAGTAAATCCTTTGGGCAATAGCAGAAATGAATAGAAATATATCCATAATTAATTTAGGGCTGGAGAATATTTAATGTTTTGCTTTTTTTAGTCCTCTCTTTGTGACCTGGAAGACAGGGCGAGACAAGCGGCTTCGTGGCTGTATTGGGACCTTCTCAGCCATGAATCTTCATTCAGGACTCAGGGAATACACGCTAACCAGGTAATGATACAAGCATTAGACAATACTCATAAATTAACTAGAATTGGAAATAGCTATCTAGTCTTATTTCTTCAAAGTGTTTGGTAGAGTTTGAGCAGTCCCTTTTTGAGGCTACTTGTTCGTTCCTGGCTGCTCAGAACCTTAATAACCATACAGAAACTATATATTATTTACAACACTGCTTGGCCAATGACTCTAGCGTATTCCTAGCAAGATCTTACATCTTAAATTAACCCATTTCTATTTTATTTTACCATGAGGGTTGTGGCCTACTGGCGTGGTTCCCACTGGCAGCTTGCATTTTTTTCCTCTGGCAGCTACATGGCTTCTCCCTGACTCCGCCTACTCTCTCCCAGCATTCAATTCAGTTTTCCCCGCCTAGCTCTATTCGCCCTATCACAGGCCAAAGCAGTTTCTTTATTCATTAACCAATAAAAGAAGCACATACATAGAAGGACTTCCCACATCACCCTTTTTGTAGTCAAGAAATGTAAGGACTATCATCTGATGACTGGAAAGACAGTTAATACTGACAATAGTGTTAGGTGCTAGGAGACACTGTCAGAAGATCTTGGGGACTCAGCTTGTGGGCTTTATGGCATGCAGTGTTGTCTCCTAACTGGAAGTATCCTCACTTGTATTTTCTGTCCCCTCTAGTGCACTTAAGGACAGCCGATTTCCCCCCCTGACCCGAGAGGAGCTGCCCAAACTTTTCTGTTCTGTCTCCCTCCTTACTAACTTTGAAGATGCCAGTGATTACCTGGACTGGGAGGTGAGAACAGCTGCATTTGGATCTCTGCATCTCTCGTTGCATTTGGGTTCGGGTTAGTACATGGTAATGTATCTCCTTCATTGAGAGAGGGTCTAAAAATGTGAAAGTGACAGAAAAGGTGACAGAAATTTCTCTACTAGAAATAGAAAAATGGAAAATCAGTACTCTCTACTATTAGCCAGGCATGGTAACACACGCTTTGAATCCAAGCACTGAGTTTAAGACCAGCCTGGTCATATCAGCCAGGAATACACAGTGAGATATTTCCTGCCTCCAACCCTAGAAAAAAAACCTCTCTGCTACTTCTTCCCAGCCCACTCTGTTCTAGATTCAATAAGACTCATGTGCTCCTTCTCCCATATCTAGTTTAATAATGAGATAACAAAATACCCCAGGTGCCTCTTGATGATCCCCTGGAGAGAAGTTTTTATTAGGAATCAGATATAAACCTGTACATGGTGGCCCATTGCCTATAATACTAGCAAATCAGGAGGTAGAAGGAGCAGGGTTGCAAGTTCCAGACCACTTTGGGCTATATATAGTAAGACAATTAAAAAAAAATTCAAAGGGAACCAATTTGAAGAACCACAAACTTATATAGAAACAGTTTGACATGTTCATGTAGTGAAATCAGGCTAGAAGTCATACTTGGAACTGGAGTGATAGTTCAGTGGTTAAGAGCACTGACTGATCTGCCAGAGGACCTAGGTTCAATTCCCGCACCCACATGGCAGCTCACAACTGTAACTCTAAGATCTAACTCTCTCACACAGACTTACGAGCAGTCAAAACACCAATGAACATAAAACAAAGATAAATATATTAATTCAAACTATTGGTTTTCCTATTTCAAGAACTTATTTCTACAAGCTTCATATTCTCAGGTGGAACTACACATATTTTACCTTTTCCTAAAACACCTTCCTTTGATATCTATACTTTAGAATTAAGTAGTCAGATGAGCAATGGTGGGGCATGTTTTTAATCCCAGGGGAGACAGAGGCAGGGGGATCTCTGAGTTTAAGGACAGCCAGTCTACACAGAGAAACTCTGTCTCTGAAAAACACCAAGATTCCTTTTCCCAGATCTGCGTCAAGCAGCTCAGGAGACTATGTTGATTCATATGTGGGTGTTTGAAGTGTTGTTAGAATCAGAAAATGCCATGTACTTGGTTATATTTTCTTGTAGGTAGGGGTCCATGGGATTCGGATTGAATTCATCAATGAAAAAGGCATCAAACGCACAGCCACATATTTACCTGAGGTTGCTAAGGAACAAGGTGAGTTGGACACTCAGAGAACTGTACTACTCACAGCTATTCCAGTTAAAAGGGCAGGAGAGAGAAGTGTTCAGCTCAACTGCCACATGTACACCTAGTGTAAATGCTTTTCTTCCTCTGAATTCCTGTCAGATTCCTGTAGAGAAAAAGGCAAAGTGCCATAGATGCTGGAAACTGGAGGGGAAGAGAAAAATAACTTTCTTATTTGCTTGTGGTTTCAGATGTTTCCTTCCAATGAACAGATCTATTTCTTTGCCCCCTTAAACTTCAGGGATTATCAGAGCAACTAGCTTGACCATGTTTTATCTTTTGTTATAAAGGAAGGTTCTATTCTTTTAACTGTGAAATCCATACATGGTATTATATTTGGATAAGGATAAACATCTTACCTATGGCTTTTAAAGAGCTCAGTAATAGCCAGATATGGTAGCACATGTCTTTAATCCCAGCACTTGGAAGGCAGAGACAGGTGGATTTCTCTGAAATCAAGGATCTATGTAGGACTGGCAGACCAGGCAGGGCTGCATAGAAAGACTCCAACAATATATATACAAACCTCAGTAGTTAATGAGTTCTTATAATGGGGACAGTACAGGTAGGAAGTGGGTTGGGCACATTGTCTCTTTGAAAGAATATCTAGAATTCCTTTAATTGTTTCTTGTACTTTCTGTGATATGTAACCCCATTTTCTTTCTTTCTTGGAATTAGTCTGGTTTTGAAAATAATATGTGAAACACAGTAATTGTTGGGTGTGAACCTGGAATAGAGAAAGATATCCAGTTAAGTATATTAATGAACTACTTATGTGGAAAGCGATCACCTTGTTGGTTTTCATTGTGGTTGTGTTAAACTTGTCTAAAAAGCAGTGTGTATGTAGCATAAAGAATATGAACTTAAGACAGTTTGGTCAAGTCTAACATGCTCCTGTTTAAAGAACACCATACATAGTTTTTAGTAGTTGGATGTGAATTATACCTCACTTAAATAATCAAATTGTTTCTTCAATTTTAAAGTTGAGAAAATTCAAAATTGGGAGCTTCTCCTTTGGTAATTGGAAAGAGGGTTTTCTACTTGATGTAATTATTTTACTTGTTTAAAATGTGTAAGATTGAAGGGCTGGAGAGATGGCTCAATGTCAAATGTGTACTGCTCTTGCAGAGGTTCCCAGCAATCACAACTGCCATTAACTCTGGCTCCAGGGGCACCTGTATTTATGTGTTTATGTGCACATATCCACATACAGGCACAAACAGACATACAGTAAGACTGAGTTAGGTGGGGTGGTACACTCAAAACCTGACACACAAGAGGCTGAAGTAAAAGGATTGCCTTTTGAGTTTGAGCCTAAAGTGAGTTTGAGCCTAAGTTGGGGCATATACATAACAAGACCAAGTATTAAAAAAAAAAATAGTAACAAGGAGAAAATCAACAATAAAGGTGAAGAAATAGTAATGAGAGAGTCAACAATACAGAGGTGAAGAAATAGTAACGAGGAGAGATCAACAATACAATGAAGAACTTCTGTAAACTTCACTAAGGAGATAGTTTCCTTATTGGTATCAGTTCTCTGTCCTACCTATCAACATGAAGAAAGGCTGCCCAAGGCAGTAAAAGCCACATAATTTAAAGTCCCTTCTTGGACTGGAGAAAAACTAAAGGAGTGTGTACTTACTGCTCTTCCAGAGAACAGAATTTCATTTCCCAGTACCTACGTTTGGGAACTTCAGCTCCAAAGCTTCTGGCCTCTGGGGCATCTGCACTTAGGTGCACATACACAATTTTAAATTTAGAAAATTTCTGTCTTTCTATAGTGACACATGTCTGTAGTCCCATCTGCTCAGTGGAGCTGGTGAGATGGCTCAGTGGTTAAGAGCATTGACTTTTTCCAGAGGACCCAGTTTAAATTTCCAACACCCACATGACACACTGTCCGTAACTCCAGTTCCAGGGAATCTGGCACCCTCACACAGACATAAATGCTGGCAAAATACCAACTCACATTAAAAATAACAATAAATTAAAAAACAAAAACAAAGCCAGGCAATGGCAGTACATACCTTTAATCCCAGCACTTGAGAGGCAGAACAGATCTCTCTCTGGGTTTAAGGCCAACCTGATTTACATAGTGAGCTCCAGGAGAGCTAAGGCTCTTAAACAAAGAGAACCTGTTGAGAGAGAGAGAGAGAGAGAGAGAGAGAGACAGACAGACAGACAGACAGACAGACAGACAGACAGACAGACAGACACTGCTTCTTACTGCTCTTACAGAATACCTAGATTTGGTTCCCATCAGCAGCTATGGAAATACCCACAGCTACCTGTAACTCCAGTTTCAGGAGATTTAACAACATCTTCTGTGTGTACTGCCCCCAACAGAAACATACATAGTATGTGTATCTTTAAAAAAAAATAACCTAGGCAGATATATTCTACCCCTTCTTTCCATAGAGCCTCCTGAGCTTCAGAAATATACATAGATAACACCTTGTAAGAATTATGAAAGACTGGTGAACTTGGACAGCGTCAGGGCACATTGAATTATAATGTCATGTCTCAGGGTCTTTGCTGGACTGTCAGTGAGGCTGATTGGCTTTCAGTATTTGGGACCATGGCCCAGTGCTTTCTTTGCCCTGGCACACTCTGCTGTTCCTTAAATCTCATTTGTCTTCCTCCACTGGTCATATTGGAGCATGCTCCCCCATGGTTTGACTGTGTGCTGACCTTATTATAACTTCTGTTCTCCTCAGACTGGGATCAGATCCAGACAATAGACTCCTTGCTCAGGAAAGGTGGCTTTAAGGCTCCAATTACCAATGAATTCAGAAAATCAATCAAACTCACCAGGTAAGCAGCTATTTTGTTCTTTTTAGTTTTTCTTTAATGGGGGTTGAATACAGGATATCTAGGAAGGGGAAGAAAACTTTATATCCGTAAGCCAAAGAGGTTTGTGTGAGGTTTGAGCTCTGAGGAAGCAGTGACTGCAGAGATGGAGATTCCCAGCTATTCTTTGTCTCTACAGTCAGTGTAACAGGGTTGAAGCAGGGTTAGGCCTACCAAAGAGGGGTGGTTGCCAGACCCATGTAGTTTTATAAGATTAAGGGGGAGATGGGAGTTAAGAGGTAAAGGCTCCAGAAATGTATATACAGCCTCACGTGAACTTACTCTTCCTGGTCACCATGCAGTCAGATGGCAGGGAATAAAGGAGATCAAGGACGTTTACAAGTAGCTATACACCCCACTTGGAGTATAGTACTTCTGTGGGAAGCTGGCTAGTTTTATGAACACAAGTGACTTGGGTCTGTATCCCAGGCTCAGTGATTAGCTATGTAACTGGGCCAGTTCATCCATCTCACTGAACTGTTTCCTGTCTGTAAGATGTGAGTTGTAATTCCTTCAGGTTTTTAAGATGTGGTAAGTTAAGAGCCAGGGAAATGTTCAGTGATGTCAGTGTTCTACCCCTTCCTGTTGATGTTGGGAACAAAGGAAAGTTAGCTTTGGGCTTTTGCTAGGACCCTCATCTACAAAATGCTGAGCCATCGTATGTTAGCCTCACAGGTCTGTTTGGATGATAACCCAGTGTTTTTTTAATGCATTAAATTAAAAAATCAAAGGGCTGTGACTGCAGCTCTGTGGTAGAGCTTAATATATAGCATGTTCAAGGCTCTGGGTTCCATCTCTAGCACCAAAAAAAACCAACCAATAATAATAACAATAATAATTAAAGATAAAAACACTGCAAATACAAAACATTATTACTATTACAATTTATTTGAACAGCCATTTCCCTGTCAAAATTCAGGAATAATCACCTTGCAGTGGAGGAGTGATTACAGTGGGAAAGAGATGGCTCTGGGTAAGGATTGTCACCCAGCTCCTGTGGTCTGTAGTAGGCTCCATAGGTTTGTAACACCCATGCTTTGCATCCTGACTCATGGCTCTTTCCAGAGCAAAGCCAAAGTGCTATGAATTCTGTTCTGATGACCCTGTGATATGGCATATTCATCTGGGGATTGAAACCTTCCTATAGCCAAGGATCCATTAACCTGCTTCATCAGAATTTGACCCAGAATTAGGTATCTATGACCCTTTTAGTTATAACTTGTTTGTTGCTCTTCTACAAATTGAGGTTGCATTTCTGTCAAATTTATCTCATTTATAACATGAATGTAGATAATGCAGTTTATGCTGGGTTTTGGTGCAGCCATCTTCCAATCTGCCACCCATGTAATTTGACTTGAAATTCCTCATCTAGATCCTGGTAGCTGATTGCTTACCAGCAGCCTGTTGATAAGCATATGTAGCGTTTTGAGGTGGGATGTGCTGAGATACATTCTCAGGGGTGAACTGTGATTGTGCTTTTTCATCTTGTTCATTTGTAATAACAGCATCATTTTCTTGTGCCGTCTTTTCATTTTCTGTAAGTAAAGATTGCTCTTGGTCTTCCATTTAATTCTTTAATACTGGGATAAGGTTTTGGTTTTTTTCTACTGAGTGACTTCACACTGAGATGTTTGGGGTTCCTAATACCTTTGCCTGTTTTCCTCATACAGGTATCGAAGTGAGAAGGTGACAATCAGTTATGCGGAATATATTGCTTCTCGACAACACTGTTTCCAGAATGGCACTCTTCATGCCCCGCCCCTGTACAATCATTACTCCTGACACACGGCTACATGACCAGTCCCACCCCCCTGTGGCCACCAATGGCTATGACATCATTGGAACAGATGCCTCCTCTTCCTGGTCCAGTTACTTCTATTACTGCACCATTTTATGATGCTAGCTTCCGTTGCCAAGTCTGCCTCCTGTTGACTGGAGGGTGTGGGGTTACAGTGATTGCAACAGAACATGAGGGGCCCAAGCCTTATATCAGCCTTTCCTCAATCTGGGGTTCTGTTGGATCAGGGCCCCCTAATAACAGTGACAATGGCTGTATGGGTTTAGAAGACCATTATCTGGTGATTTCCCACATGTGTTGGCCACACACTGAAAACTGGAATTGATGATGATCCATGGAGACTTCCTTCTCAACCCCCACAGGCCACCAGACCAATGAGGTGTACTCCCCTGGCAGTCTGGGCAACGGAGACCAACATGAACCACTTTTAGGTTGTTTTAAATTCCTTTTTTAAAACTTCCAGTTTATTGTGTACCAAGAGTTGATCACAACCTCCATGCTTCATAAATGAACACCATGTAAGGGTTGAATGCGGGCACCATGAGCTCCTGTGAGTCCTGGGCAAGAGAACTGCACCAAGATCAGAAGTCCTGCTGGATGGCCTTGCATTGTGCAGGAAGCTTGAAGGTTTTGATGCTTACCTGACTCTCAGCTGGACTTTGTGGTACTCTTCCTACGTTGGATCTCCTGGTGTTGAACAGAGCTCTGTGGCATAGCCTGCTGAGGAATGGAATGGAGATGCCCATAGAGGTCCTGATGTCATCGTCATAAGCAGGTGTGAAAGGAGAGATCTCTTCCTCACCACCCGGCTACCTCAACCTCCTTCTGGTAGCAGTGCCTATGTAGTTGCATCTAGGTTCTCAGAAGCACAGACATGCAAACAGGTGGTTGGGTTGGGCTTTAGAGCACACTGTCACAGGAGAGCTTCCAGGGTCTCTGAGCTGGTTTTCTTCACAGGCAAACATCTTGAGGGTCCTTTTTTTCCCCATTTGCTTGCAGAAGTGGAAAGACTTATGTCAGTCCTCGGTAGGACTCGAGAGCAAAGCTGTGTAATAAAACAAGGTGAACCCTCAACTTGCCTACCGCACTGGGACTCTCACCTCACCAGTGGAAATGTCAATTGCTCGTGTTGCTCATTTAAACCCTGACATTCCCTTTCCCATCTTTACTCATTCCAGGATAGCTGTCAGCAAATTCTTTTCACTCACTTGGTGGCAAAATGCATAGTACAAGGAGACTAGGGAGGTTCTCTGAAAGCTGTCTCAAAGGCACTGCTCGGGCAGCTCGAAGGAAGACGGCCAGCTGGAGGAAAGGCTCCGAGGATGGCGCGCTGGCGTTCAGCAATGTTCATAGAGAACTCATGAGGCACATGGGCCTCGAGTCAGTGAATATGTTTTGATTTCTTTTTCAGAATTGATGTGATGGTGTGGCTTTCTAAAATGGGCAAATCTTCAAGTCAAAAAGATCATCTGAATTTCTTCTGCCAGGAATGGAGGAAGGGAAGTAAGGGTACTTCCTATGTGATTATAGGCATCACCCTCAAGTTCCTGGGATGTTTTAAAAGGAGGCCCGGCAATTGTGCCAGGTGTGTTCAAGGACCTGGAATGGATGAGGGGGTGCTGATTACATTGGAATGCCCAGGGTACAAGGACCTGGAATGGATGAGGGGGTGCTGATTACATTGGAATGCCCAGGGTACAAGGACCTGGAATGGATGAGGGGGTGCTGATTACATTGGAATGCCCAGGGTACAAGGACCTGGAATGGATGAGGGGGTGCTGATTACATTGGAATGCCCAGGGTACAAGGACCTGGAATGGATGAGAGGGTGCTGATTACATTGGAATGCCCAGGGTACATGCCCCTTACTGCCAGGTGTGGTTCTTAACATACACAAAGATGAAGGGGTCTCATGGTTTCTTGCTGCTGAGGGTAATGGAGGTGATGTTATAGACAAGTGTGACAGCAGGTGCTCTCAGGTGCCATGGATTGATGTCAGGGTGGTCAGTTCTGGACTGAGCCACCCTCTTCAATTTGTCCAACAGTATTGGTACATAGGGCTACACTCATTACTGTTCAGGCGTTCTATGTTAAGAGTTGTGTTTAATTTCTAAAGATTTAAAGCAAAATGCAAAAAAAAAATGGTGCTAAACTTCACCCCTGAGCACTCTCGGTGAGACTGGTCATGCAAGCATCTATAGTGCCATGCTCCTCAAGCCTGTTTTTCTTGTAGAAATGTTGCCCTATCTGTTTTCCAATGTATAGTATATATTTTATTTTATTGATGGTGGGGTAGAATACCTGCCACTTAAAAACAAACAGAAAAATATAGGACCCAAGAAGGTGGGGGATCAGTGAACATGAACCTGGCTGGCTCAGCCCAGCCTTACACTGCAGTGGGCTCTGCGCTGAGTGAAGAAGCCTGACTCCCTGCATGTCCCCTCGTGTCCCACAGAAGTGCAGCATTGGAATTGTTAAGGGGACTAGGGAGTCAGGCGAGGAAACTATTTGGCCCAGAAGAAATGGGCTCTATTGGTGTCTGTCCTGACCATTCAGGAAGAAGTCTAGAAGTGCACAGTTATGGTCACCTCATGGGGACATGTGGCAGAGGGCTCTCAGGACTGTCCACACGTGGGCTTTGCATTGGGAGGTGGCACTCTGAACTAGAACTAAGCTGCCTTCTGCACATTGACCAAAGCAGTGGTGAGGGGCCAGTATGGGGCCAGTAAGTGATGGCTGAGGAAAGGGACTGCTTGCTGCCCAGTGTTTTCTTTGACTAGGCTGCTCAAACTAGCAGAGGTCCCCACTGTTACTACGAACCAGCCTGACTCTGCTGGCTTGGTTTGGAATTTGTTTTCATCCCTAGCTGTGTGTGCCTTTTGGTCTGGGAAGTTGGCTTGTCTCATCATACCCACAGCTAGGACACACTCTGTAATTATGAATTGTCCTTGTTTTCCTGAGCTAAAAGCGAATGTCTTTGATCACTAGAGTTTGTCAGTGTTGGGTTGTTTCCACTGTGCGGTTCTTTAAACATTTTCGCTTCATAATGTTAAAATAACTCATGTTAGAAACCCTTTCTTCACGAAAGGTTTGTAGTTGAGTCGTTACATATATTTTACTGTTTATACTAAAAAAATCATCTATACAAAAGAAGTCTTGGGTGTTAGTTTTAATATTTTGCACAAGCTCTGTTTTCCACGCTATGTTAATATCTACAGTTTCACTAACTTGGTGTTACTTTCTTTTAAGATTTCCGAAGCCTACAAAACTGTGTTCTTTATTTTTACTTTTTTATTTTGTTTCCTCAAAGCAAGAGACTGTATGGCCTTCACTGAAAAGACTTCAGACCAATTATTTGTATTACAGTTGGTTGCCTCTTGGCTATATAACTTCTGAGTACACGTCATCAAAGTCTTGAATGAAGTATTGTAGAGAATAAATCATAATGGACAAAAACTGTCTTCTGCCTCTTTGTAACCAGGTGACTGAAATCTGAAGCAGGGATTAGCAGTTACCTTGTTTCTTTGTTCATCATTCTCATATCCACCTGCCTTCCAGCTGCTGGCATTAAAAGTATATACCACCATTCCAAGTGATTTCAAAAAGATCCCAATCAGTTAGGTGTGTAGAGGACTACACAGTGAAGTTTCTGTCTCTTTAAAAAATAATAATAATCTGCGGGGCGGTAGTGGCACACACCTTTAATCCCAGCACTCGGGAGGCATAGGCAGGCGGATCTCTGTGAGTTCAAGGCCAGCCTGGCCTACAAGAGGCCTGCCTAGTCAGAGGCAATATGACCTCCAAGATAGTTTCTTTTTTTTTTTGTTTTGTTTTTTTTGTTTTTCGAGACAGGGTTTCTCTGTAGCTTTGGAGCCTGTCCTGGAACTAGCTCTGTAGACCAGGCTGGTCTCGAACTCACAGAGATCCACCTGCCTCTGCCTCCCGAGTGCTGGGATTAAAGGCGTGGGCCACCATCGCCCGGCTCCAAGATGGTTTCTTTCTCTCTGGTCAATGGTGTCATTCTCTCTGGTCGTCATGTCTTACTTCAGCACTGTGATAGGACAAGTTCTCCAAATCCTTGCTAGAGTAAGTCCATCCTAACTAGATGACAGGCCTGAAGAAGAGTGATGTACGTGCAGGCAAAACAGTCATGCATAAAATGGTAAACTAAATCTAAAATGTTTTTTAAAACAGCCAAAATGACATTTAACTATGCTGTGTCATAATAAAAAGTGCATTTCTTAGATTTTACAATGCCAGAATCCTTGATAAGAACAAGGATGGAGGCAGAGGCAGGCGAATCTGAGTTAGAGGCCAGCCTGGCCTACAAGAGCTAGTTCCAGGACAGGCTCCAAAGCTACAGGATGGGGAGATGGTTCAGTGGATAAAAGCCATTCATATTGGCAATTGGTGTTACTTATCAAGATTAACCTCCAGATCCGCACAGTTCTGGAAGCCAAAGGGCATGGCGCTCTGTTGGGGACCTCACAATACATGGCATCATGGGGAACACATGTAAGACAGAAAGCATGGTAAAGATGAAATTCAGAGTCTGTTGTGCAAAAAGTACTAACTACATCAATTCCTAATTAATTAATTAAAGGTATGTCCCAGTGATCTAAGGACATTCTATCAGGCCTTCTTTATTTAAAAAAGTCACTAAAAGCTGGGTGGTGATGGCACACGCCTTTAATTCCAGCACTTAGGAGGCAGAGGCAGGAGGATCTGTGAGTTTGAGCCTAGTCTAGTCTACAAAGTGAGTTCCAGGACAGGCTCCAAAGCTACAGAGAAATCCTGTCTCGAAAAACCAATAAATATAAATAAATAAGGTTAAAAAATTTTTAAGAAGAAAAACTCATTAAAAAGCTTTTTTATATACTTTGTGTGTGTGCACGCACATGTTCAGGCACCATGGTGCATATGTGGAGGTCAGAGGACAACTTTTGGGGGGTCACGTTTCTCTTCCCATCAAGTGGATACCAGAAATCAAACTCAGCTCGTCAGGTTTGGTAGCGAGTGTCTTTACTCACTGGGCACCCTCATCTGTGTGTGTGTGTGTACACATATCCATGTACAGGTCAGAGAACAACCTTGGATGTCACACTCAGGAATGCCATTCTATGCCTTTGAAGCAGGTCTCACAGCACACTTCTTTACAATTAGGCTAGGCTGGCTAGCTAGTGAGCTTTAGGGGTTGTGTCTATCTTCCTCCTCCCCAAAGCTTGGATTGTCAGCACTTTATGTGTGTTCTAAGGTTCTATAAAAAGGGTGCTGGTGGCCATCTAGGGGACCATCCAGCTCACTCCCTGATACAGACAAAGAATTTGAACATCTGGGAAAGACAGAAGCCTGATCATGGAGAAAGGGAAAGTAACAGTTTTTTCCTGTAGGGATAGAAGCCCAAATCAGAATTCCTAAGTGGACTCTGGCTTGGGTATTTTATAAGGCCCTTGGGATCTCCTCTTTCCACTACGGGTAGTCCTGTTTAGATACCTGTCTCCATGCGTTCCTGTGGTTTTTCTCAATACCTTCTGGAAACAGGAAGCTGCATCTAAGGGAGCCTGCTTTTTCTTTCCTTGTTCATCTATATTCCCCAAACTCTCAGATGGAATTTGGGTCCTCAGGCTTTCAAGGCAAGCACTTTTGTGACTGAACCATCTCTCCAGTTCCAGTTCCCACCTCTTAAAGGTCCCACTGGCTCTGACTTCCAAGTGTAGAGGATCAAACTCCCAATATATGAACCTTTAAGGGATACATTTATACCATATTCAGTAGTCTTAACCATTGAGCCATCTCTCCAGCCCCTGCTGTGAAGTTCTTATATACAGTTCAGGAGAGCATTGTGAACTGGTTAAAAAGCTCTGCCAACATTAGATAACCATTTATTTTAACCAATGCATTCTACAAATATAGATACATAGCAATTTCGTAAAATTGATTTTTACTTTAAAATCAAAAGACTAAGCCTGGAGGTGGTGGTGCACGCCTTTAATCCCAGAACTTGAGAGGCAGAGGCAGGTGGATATTTGTGAGTTCGAGGCCTGCCTGTTCTAAAAGAGCTAGTTCCAGGACAGCTAGGACTGTTACACAGAAAAACTCTGTCTTCAAAAACAAAAAACAAACAACAGAAAGACTACCTATTCTTGGGTCAGTGAGATGATGCAGTAGATAAGAGGAACTGATGTTCAATCTTGATAACATTCAACCCCACGTAAAGGTGGAAGGAGCCGGGCGGTGGTGGCGCACGCTCTTAATCCCTGCACTCGAGAGGCAGGCGGATCTCTGTGAGTTTGAGGCCAGCCTGGTCTATAAATGTGAAAGGAGAACCAACTCCACAAAATTATCCTCTGACCTCCTCTGTATGCCTTCGTAAGTATGACCCCACCTAATTAAAAATGCACATTTGACTGGTAATATTTCAATCCTTTTTTTTTTTTTAAGTTTTTCGAGACAGGGTTTCTCTGAAGCTTTGGAGCCTGTCCTGGCACAAGCTCTTGTAGACCAGGCTGGCCTAGAACTCACAGAGATCCGCCTGCCTCTGCCACCCAAGTGCTGGGATTAAAGGCGTGGGCCACCACCACCCGGCTCAATCCATTTTTTAAAGATTTATTTATTATGTATACAGCGTTTTGTCTGCATGTATGCCTGCATACCAGAAGAGCACACCAGATCTCATTACAGATGGTCGTGAGTTACCATGTGGTTGCTAGGAACTGAATTGAGAACCTCTGAAAGAGTAGCTAGTGCTCTTAACCTCTGAACCATCTAGCCAGCCCCATTTTTTTGTTCTTGTTTTTGTCTCTTGAGACAGGGTTTCTCTGTGTAGCACTGGCTGTCCTGGAACTTGCCCTGTAGACCAAGTTGATCTCAAAATCACATTGATCAACCTGATTCTGCCTCCCAAGAGCTGGGATTAAAAGTGTATGCCACCACCTTCCAGTTTTCAATCATTTTAAAAAAAAGATTTACTTTGAGTCAGGTGGTGGTGCCACTTGGGAGGCAGAAGCAGATCTCCGTGAGTTTAAGGCCAGCCTGGTCTACAGAGTGAGTTCCAGGACAGTGAAGACCGTTACACAGAGAAACTCTGTCTTGAAAAACAAACAAACAAACCATCAGTGTTCTTAACCATAAAGCCATCTCTCCAACCCTTTCAATCCATTTTTTTTTATTATGTTAGCAGAGTTTACTATTGTTACTAATGTCCCAAGTACTGGGAAAGATTTTTTTCCTCATTGTTCACTGTACAAACTCTTTTCTCTTGTATTGAAAACAGCATCACTTTTCATTTAACTTTCTACTATCATTCAAATGTCCCAAAAGACATACTAGGAGATTCTCAATATTAGTTTGCCTGCTCAGAATTATTATTTTTTTTTTTTTTTTGGTTTTTCGAGACAGGGTTTCTCTGTGGTTTTGGAGCCTGTCCTGGAACTAGCTCTTGTAGACCAGGCTGGTCTCGAACTCACAGAGATCCGCCTGCCTCTGCCTCCCGAGTGCTGGGATTAAAGGCGTGCGCCACCACCGCCCGGCCTGCTCAGAATTATTAAGTACACTAGAAACAATTAACTGCCTTCTCACCCCATTTTGCAACAGGGTGGTATGTAGCCATGGAACCATGGAATTTGTTATATAGTCAAAGCTCTTCTCGAACGTTGTTTTTGTTTGTTTGTTTCTGAGACAGGGTCTCACTCTGTGGCCCTGGCTGGTCTGGAACTATCACGACGTAGACGAGGCTGTCCTTGGATTCACAGATCCTCTCGTCTACCTCCCAACTGTAGGGATTAAAGGCATCTGCCACTACTCACCGCTCTCCTTCAACTCCTTATTCTCTTGCCCAGCAATTAAATCGCTGAAAGACATTCCAGTATGTTTTTGTAGTCACCTACCCAGCTCCCATCATTCCTTGGGGCAGCCACTTAGCTTAATCCTGCACTTCTCTTAATCCTTTTCTCCTGAAACGGTTTTTACGGCAAGGGCGTAGTGGAGAAAATAAATAGTTCATGCCCAAGCCGGCAGTACAGAACCGCAGCTAACGACCGGGAACCAACAGGACTGCGACCTGAGAGCGCTCCTCGCGCAGTGAGCCTAGACTCGTGGCTTCCGTGCGTGGTTTGCCGGCCGGACCTATTCGTCCCGGCCCACTCCGCTTCCTCACGGCCCGCCCATTCCACCTGGCCCCGCCCCTGGGCCGGATTGGCTCTTTTTCTAGGTCCCGGCCCACTCCGCTTCCTCATGGCCCGCCCATTCCACCTGGCCCCGCCCCTGAACCGGATTGGCTTTTTTCCTAGGTATAGGGTGTTAGTCCCGCGCTCTCGGCTTCCGTTTCCGGCGGTGTGTCCGCGGCGGTACATCCTAAAACAATGGCGGCTGGCGGCAGTGATCCTCGGGCTGGAGACGTTGAAGAAGATGCCTCTCAACTCATCTTTCCGAAAGGTGGGACCCGGGACAGCTCGATTCCGAGGTGACATGGTCCTTGTTATAGTCGTTATTCGCTCCCTGGTTAGTCCTGGCACGGCTTACGATTGCGAAGGGATACGCACAGGTCAGCGTGGCACAGATGAACCTTGGCATAGTTTATTTAGTTAATTCCTCGGAGAAAGGTTCTATTTAGTAGATTCCACGCTCGGGTTTTTTTTTTTTTTTTTTTTGGAATCGTGGACATCCATATACCCTACTCTTTTTTTTTGTTTGTTTTGTTTTTTCGAGACAAGATTTCTCTGTAGCTTTGAAGCCTGTCCTGGAACTAGCTCTAGTAGACCAGGGTGACCTCGAATTCACAGAGACCCGCCTGCCTCTGCCTCCCGAGAACTGGGATTAAATGCGTGCGCCACCACCTCCTAATCATCTCTCCAGTTCTCTCGTTTGGTTTGGTTTGGTGTTTGTTTGTTTGTTCATTTGGTTTTGAGTCTTCGTATTTCTGGCTGTCCTGCAGCTCGCTAGTGTAGACCCAGCTGGCCCCAAACTCAGAGATCCACCTGCCTCTGTCTCCCAAGTGCTGGGACTAAAGGTGTGCTTTTTGAACGAGTTATTTGAGTTCACACTTGCTCTTGCAGAGTTTGAAACAGCGGAGACACTCCTGAACTCTGAAGTTCACATGCTTCTGGAGCATCGAAAGCAGCAGAATGAGAGCGCAGAAGATGAGCAGGAGCTTTCCGAGGTTTTCATGAAAACCCTGAACTATACAGCCCGTTTCAGTCGTTTCAAAAATAGAGAGACCATTGCCAGTGTTCGTAGGTGAGTACCAAAAATAATTTAAAAGACAAAAATTTACTTGCTTATGTGTTATGAGGTGGCTCTCTCTCTCTCTTTCTTTTTTCTTCGAGACAAAGTTTCTCTGTATAATAGCCCTGGCTGTTTGTTCTGGAACTGGCTTATAGACCAGGCTGGCTTTGTACTCACAGATCCTCTTGCCTCTGTGTTGGGATCAAAGGCGGGCGCTACCACAACACACCTGGCTTGTATGTCTGTGCGCCATGCAATGCCCACAGAAGCCAGACAGGGTATCAGATCCCCAGGACTGGAATTGCAGTTGTGAGTCTCCGTGTGGGTGCTGGAACTCAGAACCCAGGACCTCTGGAAGAGCACCCAGGGCTCTTAACTGCTGAGCCATCTCTCCAGCCCTACCTAAAAGTTTTATTAATATAGATTCTCGTGAAAGGTAGAGGTAATAGGATCAGGGAGTTCAAGGTCATCATTAGCTAAGTAGTGGATTCAAAACCATCCTTGACTCCTTGAGACCCTTTCTTCAAAACACGAACAAAAATGGGGTTAGTGAAATGGCTCGGTGGGTAAAAAGTGTCTTCTAGTCCTATGGTGGTAGGGCAGCCTTTCAACCCTCGGAAGACAGAGGCAAGCAGATCTTTGAGTTTATGCCCAGCCTTGTCTAAGAGTTCCAAGACAGCCAGGGCTACACAGAGAAGAATCCCTGTCTGGAAAAACTAAAACAACAACAAAAAAAAAGAAGTGCTTTCTGTGTAAGCCTTATGACTTTAGCTGTAAAAAGCCAGATGTACCAGAAGCTCTGAGAAAGAATTCCCAAAAGTCTTCTGATTATGCATGTTTTCACTCTCTCTCACACATACACACACAATTAAGTAAATAAACCATATACAAACACATTGAAGAAAACCAGAGCCTGGTGTGGTGGCACATGCCTTTAATTCCAGAATTGGGAGACAGAGACAGGAGAATCTTTGTGAGCTTGAGTGTTTGAGTCCAGGCTACTAGTCTACATAGCAAGTTCCAGGACTACATAGGCAGAACCTGTCTCAAAAAGGGGGGTGGTGGTAATTGGAGGCTTCAAGTCCCATCAAAATCTTTGCTGAGCCAGGCGGTGGTGGCGCACGCCTTTAATCTCAGCACTCGGGAGGCAGAAGCAGGCGGATCTCTGTGAGTTCGAGGCCAGCCTGGTCTACAAGAGCTAGTTCCAGGACAGGAACCAAAAGCTACGGAGAAACCCTGTCTCGAAAATCAAAAAAAAAAAAAAAAAGTCTTTGCTGATATGTATGGACAAACTTACATTAAAGATTATTTTTATTTTTTGTTTATATTTTACAATTTTAAGTATATGAGTGTTTTGCCTGCATGTGTTATTTGTGTATCACATTTATGCTTGGTGTTTGTAGAGGCAACTGGTGTTATGAATGGTTGTGTGCCACCATCTGGGTGCTGGGAATTGAATACAGGTCCTTTGGAAGATAGCCAGTTCTCTTAACTGCTGAGGCTTCTCTCTAACCCCTCTTTCTTTCTTTCTTTCTTTGTTTCTTTGCTTCTTTCTTTCTTTCTTTCTTTCTTTCTTTCTTTCTTTCTTTCGTCTGTCTATATCCTGGCTATCTCATCTATCCATCCATCTAACCACTCAGACTTTAACCTATCTGGTTATGGTGTACTTTGTACATGCTAACCGCATACTATACCATTATATCCCAGATAGAATTTTATTTGGTTGCTTATTTTATGTGTATGAGTGTTTGTCTAAATGCATATATGTACATTAAGTGGGTGCAGAAGCCTGTTGAGTCCCAAAGAGGGTCAAATCTCCTGGAACTGGAGTTACAGATAGTTGCTGGGAACCAAACCTGGGTCCTCTTCTGCAAGAGTGGCCAGTACCACTACACCACCTCTCCAGAACCTACTTATTTATTTCTTGAGACAGAATCTCATTATAAAGGTCAGCCTTGCTGGGTAGTGGTGGCACATGCCTTCAATCCCAGTATTCAGGAGGCAGAGACAGATGGATCTCTGTGAGTTTGAGGCCAGCCTGGTCTAAGGAGTGAGTTCCAGGACAGCTAGGACTATACAGAGATACCCTGTCTCAAAAAAAAAAAAAAAAAAAAAAAAAAAGCTGTCTGCCTCTGCCTTCTAAGTGCTGGGATTAAAGATGTGTTACCATCACCACCTGGCCAAACATAACTTCTTAATATGTCATTTTGAAATCAGATTCATTTTAGTAAGCCTTATTTTATAATCTTGGAGATATAGTTTCCACCTAGATTTGCACAGAGCAGAATTTGGTGTCTTTGTTTTAAAGTTAAAGGAGACCAGGCTGTGGTGGCACACGCCTTTAATCCCCAGCATGGAAGAGGCTGAGGCAGGCGGATCTCTGTGAGTTCGAGGCCAGCCTGGTCTACAAGAGCTAGTTCCAGGACAGGCTCCAAAAGCTACAGAGAAACCCTGCCTCAATAAATAAATAAATAAATAAACAAACAAAATGAAGATAAAGTTAAAGGAAAGTTACTTTCATGTCAGCATTCTTAATAGACTAGCCAGTCAAACCTCTGTGGTTTTTGACATTATCTTATCAAGTCTAGCAGTAGGCCAAAGAGCTAGAGTGTCAGTTTCTAGAGGAAGGCTTCTTTGGCCTTTGAGCTTTTCATGAGGTGTGATTGGCATTTTTTTAAATATTTATTAAATTTTTATTTTATGTGTGAGTGTTTTGCCTCTGTACCATACGAGTGCCTATATTTGGAATTTCAAACAGTTGTGAGCCACCATGGGGGTACTGGGAATTGAACCTGGGCCCTCTGAAAGAGCAGCCAATGAATGCTCTTAACCCTGCTATGTTCTTGTCAGTTTCCTTGGCTCTGCCTGCTGTGTTTTGTTTGTTTTCTCTTTTCTGGAACTTGTTTTGCAGGGGTAGGGATAGGAAGTGATTCAAAGGGGATTCTATTGCTCACATGACCATAATCAAAGATTGTAAGTATTTTTCTCAACTGGTCTTCTTTTTGCCTTTGATCATTGTTTGATGTTTGACTTTTTGCCTTTTATTAGTGTATATTAATTATGCATAAGAAAGGGTTCCAATATGACTTTGACATTTTTATACGGTATAGAACATATTTTGATCATCCTCACTTCTCCCCATTGCTATTCTTGTTTCACTCCCTCACTTGTTTATCTTTTTGTATTTTTATTTTTTCTATAAACAGCTTGCTTCTCCAGAAAAAGCTACATAAGTTTGAATTGGCCTGTTTAGCTAATCTTTGCCCAGAGACTGCTGAGGAATCCAAAGCTCTGATTCCAAGGTTAGTACCAGATGGGACAAGTTTTCTCTGTGTTGTATAGATTTCTTTAAGCGAAATTGCTAGATCTAAATGTTGTACATTTAATATTTGGGTTGATGAAATGAACAAGAATGTAATTTTATGGTATTTGAGAGATGATTTTGGGGGGTGGTTTTGTTGTTTGTTGATGGCAGTCTCAGGTAGCCAAGACTTTCCTTGAGCTCTTGATTGCCCTGCTTCCACTTGTCAAGAGCTGGGATTCCAGATGGGAGCTGTGAGCAATAGTTTGAAGGGTTTTGTTTTGTTTTGAACATTTATTGTTTACGTATGTGAATGCACATGCATGCGTATGTGTCATTAAACGGGTGGAGGTCAGTGGACAGGTTGGGGTCATCAGTTCTCTTCCTTTACCGTGTAGATTCTCAGGATCAAATTCAGGTTGTTAGATTTAATGGCAAGCAAACTTCACCAGCTGGACCATCTTGCAAACCTGAGAATGATGGTTTTATACCATACTGACAGGAAGTATATGGAACAATGGCAGAGCTCTTGCCTAGTGTGTGTGAGGGTCTGAGTTGATCTCCCTGCACCTCATAAAAGAGCATAAGAAACAGAATTCTGATACACCACAGATAGTAATAGAACAATTTTACTATGTCTGGTAAAATCAATGCACTATTTCCCATTACCTAAAAAAGTATTCCAATATTCACTGTAGTATTGGTGATAACAGATATTGGACACAATCATTAAGTCAGTCAACAAGTGAATGACTGAAAAATGGGTCATTGCAGGGCTTGTTAGTTGGTGCTTTTAATCCCAGCAAAGGCAGGCCCATCTCTGTTGAGTTTCAGGCTAGCTGGGGTTGTATAATGAGACCCTGTCTCAAAAAAACCAAGCCAAACTAAAATAAAACAGAAATTTAAATCATGTTTGACTGTTAAGGCTTTTAAAAATCTTTTATAAACAAACAAAATCTTTTATATATTTTCACTTTTCAGTGTTTTTATAAGAGAATGTGGAAAAGAAATTTATCTTAAAAATAAAGGTGGTAGGGGGCTGGAGAGATAGCGCAGTGGTTAAGAGCATTGCCTGCTTTTCCAAAGGTTGTGAGTTCAATTCCTGGCAACCACATGGTGGCTCACAACCATCTGTAATGAGGTCTGGTGCCCTCTTCTGGCCTGCAGACATACACACAGACAGAATATTGTATACATAATAAATAAATAAATTTAAAAAAATAAAAAAATAAAGGTGGTAGATCTAAATGAGCTGCATTCAGAAATGAACCCTCTTTGAAAAACAGTGTGGGAAAACTGGCAGTTGCTGAATCGCTTAAGTTTATTGGTCTTCTTGCAGTCTGGAAGGGCGTTTTGAAGATGAGGAACTGCAGCAGATTCTCGATGATATCCAGACCAAGCGCAGCTTCCAGTACTGATGTTCACACCCTGCTCCTGAGATTGCTCAGAACGCCACCACATCCCAGCCTGGTCAGCCTCACACAGGAGTGCTGAAGCAGAAGACACTTGGGTCACTTTGCTTTATTGAGATATAATGTCCCTCTGTGGTCCTCAGACTCATGATACGCCTCCTGCCTCACTCAGCCAAGTGCTGGGATTACAGGCGTGAGCCAGCACTCAACAGCTTGGCTTTTTGGAGAGAAAAGGCTGGCTTGGTGATGGTTTTGGTTGCTGTTTCCACAGTGACTATTGGACCATAGTTACTGTGTTTTCTTGGTGCAACCTTGTAAGGGCTGCAGTCTGGAACCTGTGAGGTAGAATGATGTTTTGACCATCTCTTACCTTGGTGGTTTTGGAGCCCATGTTGTTCTTTGTTCTTGTCATTTCAATTTTTGATGTAAATATAGTTTGTAGTTTTTTAAACTAAACTGTTATACAAAATCTTGTATAGGGGAAGAATGTTCTTATCTAGTTGCAAATGGGTGAGATAAATCAGAATTTTTTTTTTAAAGAATTTCATTTCTTTATTTCTGGGGAGGGCGTACATGATCCATGGCACGAGTGTGGAGAAGAACTTGCAGGAATCAGTTCTGTCCACTATGTGGACTTTCAGGATTGAAATCAAGCCATCAAGCTTGGTGGCCAGAACTGTTACTCACTGGGCCATCTTGCTGGACTCTAAATCATATTTATTTTATTTACTTATTTATTTTTGCAACTTTAGAGATTGGACCAAAATAAGCCTTGTATATGCTAAACAAGGGCTGTACCTATGAATAATTCTATCACTGAAGTTCCTTTTGTTTCTGTTTGTGTGTTGTGTACATGTGTGAGTGTGTATGTCTATGTAAGGAGACTAGCAAAGGACATTGGATGTATACCTATTGTCTTGGGGTTTTTATTGCTGTGAAGAGGCACTATGACCATGGCAACTCTTTTTTTCCCCCAAGACAAGGTTTTTCTGTGAAACAGTCCTGACTGTCCTGAAACTCAATCTTTAGACCAGGCTGCCCTCAAACTTACAGAGATCTGCCTGCCTGTGCCACCCAAGTGCTGGGACTAAAGGTGAACACCACCACCTCCTGGCTACCATGGCAACTCTTTTTGTTTGTTTGGTTTGGTTTTTCTAGACAGGGTTTCTCTGTGTAGCTTTGAAGCCTGTCCTGGTACTCACAGAGTTCCGCCTGTCTTTACACCACTCCTCCACCCCCGAGTGCAGGGATTAAAGGTGTGTGCCAACACTGCCTAGCTCGGTATTCCTTATAAATGAAGCATTTAATTCAGGTGCCTCGCTTACAACTTCAGAAGTTCAGGTCATTGTCATATTTGGGGAGAACATGGCATTGTGCAGGCAGACGTGGTGCTGGAGCTGCGAGTGGTACATTTTACAGGCAACAAGTCGACTGACTGACCCCAGACAAAGCTTAAGCAAAAGACCTTAAAGCCTTCCCCCACAGTGACGCACTTCCTTCAGCAAGGCCATACCCACTCCAACAAAGCCATACCAAATAGTGCCACTCCCTATGAGATTATGGGGACCAGTTACATACAAACTACCACACCTGGTGTCCTCATGTCTTAAGTCCCAGCACTCGGGAGAAAGAGACCGGCAGATTCCCGAGTTTGAAGTCAGCCTGATGTTATACATAGCAAGTTCCAGGACAGCCAAGCCTACATAATGAGACCCTTTCTGGGGGTAGGTGGGGAGCGAAGGAAAAAAAAAGGAAAAAAAAATTCTTGAGAGCTCAGGAGTCCTGTGGGCCTCCTCCCTGTTTCTTTCATAAGTGTCTATTAACAGGCCAGATCTCATGGAGTCCTACAGGTGATAACAGGCCACTGTGATTCTAGATGGTGGTGCTCAATGCCAGCTTCAAGGAAACAGCTACGCAATGGGAGAAAAGGAAGCCAGGTGTTTTCCATCACTGATGAGTTCAGGTCGTTAGGATGCTCTGTGGAGGAGTGATGAGGCCTGTGGAGCCAGGAAAGAACCTGCTTACAAAATGTGCAGCAGGTAATGGTCCCAAAGCAGGCATGGCTGCAACAGAAGAGAGTGTCTCGGGTCAGCATGGAGCTGTACAGAGAAGAGCGAGAGGATGCCATGTGAAGGAGCAGCCATGGAGCAGACCTGGAGAGTGCTTGTCTGTGCTTAGAATGATGCTGCAAAACATGGAGAAATTCACTTCCTGGAGTGTGGAGAAGAAATGGGGTCCAGTGGCCTGCTGGGAAGTTTGGCAGGAACAGGAAAGAATGCAAGGGATGTGAGGAGGGTTTGTGTGAGCAGTAAATCGAGCCCTTTTTAAGACAAGTGTCAACAAGGTTTATTTACATATCCTGCATACCTACTGAACTGTCTATCCAAAGAATACTTTGTATTCAGAAATCAAATATTGTGTCTTTTTACATAATAAAATGTGTGTCTCGGTAGGAGAACAACTAGTGGAAATGGGTTCTCTTTCTACCATTTGGGTCTTGCTTGGGTTGTCAGGTTCAAGGCAAGCACCCTTCTCTGTTGAGTCATCTTGCTGGCCCAAATATCTGTATGTTACTTGTTGGTTTGTTTGAGACAAGGTCCCACTATGTACCCAGGCTGTCCTGGAATTAATACCAATCTGACTGCTTCCTGAGTGTTCTGATTATAAAAGAATTTACTTGGCCAAACATTTATAATCTTGTGCTGTTACAATAACAAGATCATTGCCAGAAAGGGATGTGATAGAAAAGAATATGAAATAAGTGTTTCCCCTTTTCAGAGACATGGTCTAAGCAGGCCGCTAACTTCTAATCCTTTCTCCTCCACCTCGAGACTGCTGAGATTACAGGTTTGTGCCACCGCTGCTGGTTTTATGTAGTACTAGAGATTGAACCCAGGGTCTCTTTCGTGCTAGGTAAATGTTCTGCCAGCTGAGCTACAGCCCAGCTTTGAAATAGTCATTTGTAGTTTGTATTCTCAGTACTTGGGAGGTAGGTGTAAAAGGGCAGTGGTGGTGCACGCCTTTAATCCCAGCACTCGGGAGGCAGAGGCAGGCGAATCTCTGTGAGTTTGAGGCCAGCCTGGTCTACAAGAGCTAGTTCCAGGACAGGAACCAAAAAACTACCGAGAAACTCTGTCTCGAAAAAAAAAAAAAGGCCCTGTCTCAAAATAAACAAAACAAAACAGATGAGTCTTGGTGTCAATCAGTTGACTGTTCCTTTGGACATAATTCAATTGTAACTAAAAGGCACACGTAGGAAAGGGGGGAAAAGTGTTTTTAATAACACGAAAGGCAGTTCTTGCTACTTACTAGGCCCTGATTAATATTAAAAGAAAAATTAGGGCTGGAGAGATGGCTCAGAGGTTAAGAGCACTGGCTGCTCTTCCGGAGGTCCTGAGTTCAATTCCCAGCAACCACATGGTGGCTCACAACCATCTGTACTGAGATCTGGCGCCCTCCTCTGGCGTGTGGGCATACATCGAGGCAGAATGTTGTATACATAATAAATAAATAAATCTTAAAAAAAAAAGAAAAATTAAAAATAAACTGGGCGGTGGTGGCGCAAGCCTTTAATCCCAGCACTCGGGAGGCAGAGACAGATCTCCGTGAGTTCGAGGCCAGCCTGGTCTACAAGAGCTAGTTCCAGGATAGGTGCCAACGCTACAGAGAAACCCTGTCTTGAAAAACCAAACCAAAACAAAACAAAAAAGATTTAAAAATATACTTCTTAGGTGTATTATCATAAAGGACAGGAAGGTGACTACAGTATTGAATTCACTGAGAAAAAAAGAACTTCCACACCTTGGAGCATGTGGGGTTGTAGAGTTCCATCAGTTAAGTGAAAATGGTTTCAACTAATGCAAGCTTTCTGTAGCTAGTGTGTTAGGCTTTGGGCTTCTTACTCTTTCTGTCCTGTCTTCTGTGTTTCTGTTCGTGTGTGTGTGTTTGTGTGCGCATGTGCATGTGCACACGTGCGTGCTTGCATGCCCTTGTGTGTATAGAGGCCAAAGGTGGCTAGGTATGGTAGAGTGTGTCTTTGATCCTAACACTTGGGAGGCAGAGGCAGGTGACTTTCTGAGTTTGAGGTCAGCGTGGCCTATATCTTGAGTTCCAAGCTAGGGCTCCAAAGGGAGACTCAAGTCCTCCACAAGAACATTATACACTTGAAACCTTTGAGCCATCTCTCCAGCCCTTACATGCTTTCACTAAATTTACAAAATAGTTTAAGATTAAGGGCTTTGTTCACAATTTGGTCCTTGCTTTAGGGACAATAAACCCAGGGCATCTAGACCGTATGGCTGCTGCTAGCAAGGGTTAGGGGTATGGCACACTTTTTTTCACAAGAAGAAATTACTTTTTTTTTTTTTTTTTGGTTTTTCGAGACAGGGTTTCTTCTGTAGCTTTTGGAGAGTGTCCCGGAACTAGCTCTTGTATCCCAGGCTGGCCTCGAAGTCACAGAGATCCGCCTGCCTCTGCCTCCAGAGTGCTGGGATTAAAGGTGTGTGCCACCACGGCCAGGCTAGGAAGAAATTACTTTGTAGAGTTATTTTCCCTTTCTGTTTCTTTTTGTGGATACAAAGATAGTCTTTTCTAACACCTTGAATTTATGTATTCAAGGATGTCTTTGAACTTCTGACCCTGCTGTCTCCATGTCATTAGTTCATCACCCTGAGTTTATGTAGTGCAATGGAGCAAAATCTGTATCCTTTTTATTAATTA
Source organism: Microtus pennsylvanicus (assembly GCF_037038515.1). NCBI lineage: Eukaryota > Metazoa > Chordata > Mammalia > Rodentia > Cricetidae > Microtus > Microtus pennsylvanicus. The sequence continues at coordinate 50,515,181 of NC_134582.1, read as the reverse complement.
TAATATCTTTCTTTCTTTTTTTTTTATTTTTTTTATTTTCGCGACAGGGTTTCTCCATAGCTTTTTTTTTTTTTTTTTTTTGGTTCCTGTCCTGGAACTAGCTGGAACTAGACCAGGCTGGCCTCGAACTCACAGAGATCCGCCTGCCTCCCAAGTGCTGGGATTAAAGGCGTGCGCAACCACTGCCTGGTTTAATTATAGTATCTTTCTTTTTGTATGTGTGCACACCAAGGAACAGAACAGTTGTTAGGAGATAATCTAAGGTAATCAGGCTAGGCTGCAGGATACGCCTTGAATTTACTGTAATCCTCCTGTCTCAGCCTCTTTCTTTCTTTCTTTCTTTCTTTCTTTCTTTCTTTCTTTCTTTCTTTCTTTCTTTCTTTCTTTCTTTCTGTTTTTTTTTTTTTTTCTTCTTCGAGACAGGGTTTCTCTGGATGTTCTGACTATCTTAGCCTATAGTAAGTGTTCGGATTACAAGCATGAGCCACCACTCCCGGCTTGAAAGGGTGTGTTATTTAGTTTGGTAAAATGGGAAGTTTTTGAGAGTATCGATGATAGCTCAGGAGGAGAAGAAAGTACACAAGGCGAAAGTCCCTGTTCTAACCCCGACAGAAATCTTTGGGCGCCGGAGATTCAGGCTCCACCTTTCACCTGAGCGCATGCTCTTCCATGAACCCTACGGGAGACCTGCGGCACAGGCGCGCGTGACGTACCCCGTGCGGCCGTGATGACGCAAAGCGTACGCTCGGTGGCTCCTCGGGGAAGATGGCGGCTGCATCTTTGAAGGAGAGGAATTGAGAGTGGGGAGAAGGGAAGCGTACCAGGCGGGAGAGACATTCCCTGTGGCGCCGAAGGACACCGCGCTCGCGGTTAGGCGCCCATTTCGGCCCCCCACGGTGAGTGCGCGCCGGGGCCTCTGAGGGCCGCGGGCAGTCGCGCTCCGCCATTTTCGGGCCCGGCCGTTGCGTGCTTGGGGGGACCGGAGGGGACAGGTCGCCGGAGAGAATAGGACCGGCATCTGCGGGGCCGGCCGCGGCCGGTGGGGCTCCCAGCGGAGGGACTTTGGGGAGGAGGAGGCCGTGTGGCAACCTAGGCCTAGCCGGCACGGCGAGGCCGCTCGCAGAGACGCGAAGTTCGGAGGAAGGAAGCGCGTTGGGATGGGAGAGCGGCTTTGAGCGCTGCCCAGAAGGGGGCTGGAGAAGTTCCTGGGAATCCGGAGAAACAGCTGGAGAGTCCGCCTGGATGCTTTCTAAAATTGAGATCTGTGTTGGGGGCCCGAGAAAGGCCGAGCCTGGCGCTTTGTACGAGTTTCATTCCTATGTGGCTCGTTACAAATGTCCCACTAAGCACTAATTGTCCATTCCCAACTGGAAATTGAGTTCTGGTCTCAATATGTGAGAGAAACAAAGGCCTCCTGGCAACTGGATATTTATGGTCTTAGCGTCTCTCGTTTTCTTTTCTCCTTTTCCCTATTTCTTTGAGACTGGTCTAGTTGTGTTGCCCAGGTTCGCCGAGAATTTCCATTCTCCCACCTGCCGGGCACAACGAGAGATTATAAGCTCTCACCCTATCCTGGATTGGCTAGCGGTCTTTTTTATTGTTTTGTTTTGGTTTGATTTTTATTTTACTTTTGGTGCAGAGGTTCACTGTGTAGCCAGGCTGGCCTCGAAACTCAACTCAGTATGTAGCCTAAGTTTCGAACTCAGAAGTAATGATCCTGTCTCATGCACCCAACCGATGCGATGAAGAGCCTGAGCCCCATTAGACTTGGCTGAAACCCAGACTGGCACCAACTTGCTGTATACCTGACCTGGCCTTACTCTTTGATCCTCCTGTTTCCATTTCCCGAGTGGGATTAAAGGTGTGGGCCACACCTGACCTAGAATTCCTGTGCTTTTTTAAATCGAAGAATACTGCATATTAGTGTGTGTGCGTGCCCGCGCGCGCGTTCTCTTTCTCACTGGCTCTCTCTCTCACTGGCGCTCTCTCTCTCTCTCTCTCTCTCTCTCTCTCTCTCTCTCTCTCTCTCCTCCCTCCCTCCCTCCCTCCCTCCCTCCCTCCCTCCCTCCCTCTCTCTCTCTCTCTCTCTCTCTCTCTCTCTGGCTCGCTCTCTCTGGTCAGAAGATAGTTTGCTGGAGAACTCTTTTCCACTAAATGAGTCTTGATTGATTGAACTTAGGTTGCAGTAGATACTTTAACGCTGGGCCAGTTATTGGGTTATAGTCTTGTGTTTTTTTTTTTTTTTTTAAAGAAAGTCTTAGTATTTGGTTGTAACCCTTGTGGTTGGTGGCCTTTCTGGAGTAAGGGAGAGGTTAATTGTAGGAATTATGTCCTTGGATTGGGAATTAAAGTCAGAAAAGTATGTTATCACACGTAAAGACTGTCAGCAATGCTTTAAAGTCGTTTCTAGACGGGAGGCATTAGCTATTCGGGAGCTTTGGATGACAGGAACCAAGGCACAGTGGTGACATACACCAACCACTTGGGAGCAAAACTTTCACATGTACTCTGGTTATAATGCAGGCAACCCTCTTGCCTGTGAATGTTTAACCCAAACAAAGAACAAAGCTCTTAGTGACTGTTAAAAGAAAACACTTTAATTGTTTCCCTGGTGGCATTTTTTTCTTTTCCTAGTCTTAATTGCATTTGAGACCCACCTTTCATTGCTATTAGGTACTTTTGCATTTTGATTGATTTCCTTGCCCAGTAGAGGTAAAATACTGTGTGGATTTGGGTTGGGGCCAAACTTGAAGTGCTGTATTTAGCATCTTTACTATAGGAAGTCTTTTACTGACTTAAGTCCCATATTCAGAGCTTGCTTTGCTAACTAACCAAAAGACCGTTAACAAAAAAAGTCCACTAGGTAACAGAAAGTATGTTTCTTGTTTTGTTTAGTTTTGTTTTTGGTAGATATTACTTGATTATTGCCTGTTGTGCCCTTATCTTTGTTGCTAACTGTGATTTAGGTTTAAGATTTCTACTTGGACATGTTTTCTCTGGTGACATACCTCTCCCACTGCAAACCATTTCTCTTAGACACTGAAGCTTGTCAGCATGTTGGAGAGTATGGCGTACTTACTGTTCCTCTTTCTGGACTGTAAACATTTTAGCAATTTTCGGGTAGAGTAACAGCTTCATAAAATTTGTGTAATGCCTTATTTTCATAATTTAAGTGTTTATAAATTTCAGACTTGAGGAGATGTATTGGAAAGAAAATCATGGGATTCTGTAGCAGGTGACCTAGGTTTGCAAGCTGAGGTCATCACTAACCTAGCTTTAGATCAAGAGGAAGAGTGTGATGAGTACTGAATTCAGGGGCTTATCTATTTTAAGTGCATGTTATATCATTGAACCTCCAGTTCTAAAGCAATTTAAAAAAAAAACTGGGTCAGTTAATTAAACTCTCTGAGTCTCAGTTTCCTTATATATAAAAATGATAATTGTTATGGGTGGGTTAGTACAAGCCTTAAATCCCAGCATACTGGGAGGCAGAGGCAGGCAGTTTGAGGTCAGCTTGGTCTACATAGTGAGTTCCAGGCTAGACTGTGTAGTGAATATAGGCTATCTCTTTTAAAAAAAAAAAACCCACCAAAAAAGTGATTTCACTGTTTCTGGTCCAAGTTATAATTTATTAATTTATTGAATGTGTATATTGCATATACTCATCGTTCAGATAGACCAGGCTGGCCTTATAGAGAACCCCTGCCTCTGCCTCCTAAGCGAAGGAATTCCAGATGTGTTCCGCCACTTTGCCTTCCTTCATTGGTTGATGAACATCTAGATTGGTTCTGTTTCCTGGCCATCATAAATAGCAAAGGGTGTTATCTTTGGTATGTAAATTTAAAGTTATACCGACCTAGGACTGGGTTAGCTGGCTCATAACCCTTTCAGCTTTTTGAGGATGTCCATAATGGCTACAGAAGTTTACATTCTTTAATTTTTTTTGTTTGGGTTTTTTTGTTGTTTTTTTGTTTTTTTGAGACAGAATTTCTCTGTAGCTTTGGAGCCTGTCCTGGAACTATCTCTTGTAGACCAGGCTGGTCTTGAACTCAAAAAGATCCGCCTGCCTCTTCCTCCCAAGTGCTGGGATTAAAGGCATGCACTGCCACCACCACCGAGTTTATACAATCAATATTCCCCCTGTATTACACCTCTATGCTAGAAGAGGGCATCATGTAGTTGCTGGGAATTGAACTCAGGTCCTCTGGAAGAACAGCCAGTGTTCTTAACCTCTGAGCCATCTCTCTAGCCTGAGCCATCTCTCTAGCCCCCCTTTTTATTTTTTGAGACAGGGTCTTTTTTTTAAAAAAAATATTTATTATGTATACAATATTCTGTCTGTGAGTATGAGGGCACCAGACCTCTTTACAGATGGTTGTGAGCCACCATGTGGTTGCTGGGTATTGAACTCAGGACCTTTGAAAGAGCAGGCAATGCTCTTAACCACTGAGCCATCTCTCCAGCCCCTAGAACTGGAGTTTTAGACAGTTGTGAGCCACCATGTGGGTGCTGGGCTTCTGGAACAGAGCTTTCTTAACCAGCGAGCTCTCCATCCCCACCCAGTTAAAGGGTGGTTCAAATGTGTAGTTTATTACAAAATGAATAGATGTTTGTTGTGGATAGAAGATTTAGAAAGTAAATAGCAATAAATCTAATTGTTTTTTTCTTTTTTTTTTGTTTGTTTTGTTTTTGTCTTTTTTTTTTTTTCTTTCTTAAGACAGGGTTTCTCTGTGTGTAGCCCTGGCTGCCCTCAAACTCAGAGTTCCTCTTCCCTCTGCCTCCTGAGTGCTGGGATTAAAGGCATGCAGTGCACTACTGCCAGGTCTAAGTCCTGCAAGTCTTTAAAAAATGCTTATGATCCTATTTGTGTATGTGTGTACACCTGTCTGAGTTTATATGCATCACATATGTGCAGGAGCCCTTGGAGACCAGAAGAGGGTATATGTAATGGAAAAATTAAAAATTGCTGTGGGATCCCCGGTGCGGGCAGTGGGCAGGGGGTCCCAAGAGCAGCCAGTCCTGGGCAGCACGAGACCATGCCTCAGGTCTCCGAAGGTGGCTTGTCCCCAGCGGTGAGCCATGTGGCTGCAGTGGGCAAAAGACAGATGGATAGGCACGCCATGCAGAGTGAGGTTGGATTAAGTGGGTTATGGAAGGGAAGGGGGAGGAGAAGAGAGAGAGAACTGATTTAAGTATAAAACCAAGGTAGCTTTATTTAATTTTTATCTTTTTTGCTTTCATTTACCTTTTGAAAATTATGTTTTGCCTACATGTATATCTGAGTACTTACCACATGTATATGCATGCCTGGTTCCTGCAGAGGTCAGAAGAGGTTGTGAGCCCCCATGTGGGTGCTGGAACCAAACCTAGGTACTGTGCAAGATCAACAAGTGTTCTTTTGTTTGTTTGTTTTTGTAGACCAGGCTGGCTTCGAACTCACAGAGATCCTCCAGCCTCTGCCTCCTGAGTGCTGGTATTAAAGGCGTGCTCCACCACCTTCTGCTCCCAGCAAATGTTCTTTTTTTTTTTTTAAGATTTATTTATTTATTATGTATACAGCATTTTGTCTGCATGGATGTCTGCACTCCAGAAGAGGGCACCAGATCTCATTACAGATGGTTGTGAGCCACCATGTGGTTGCTGGAAATTGAACTCAGGACCTTTGGAAGAACAGCCAGTGCTCTTAACCTCTAAGTATTCTTTCCAGCCCCCCAGCAAGTGTTTTTTTTTTTTTTTTGGTTTTTTCAAGACAGGGTTTCTCTAGCTTTGGAGCCTGTCTAGCTCCTGTAGACCAGGCTGGCCTCGAACTCACAGAGGTCCATCTGCCTCTGCCTCCTGAGTGCTGTGATTACAAGTGTATATTATTATGCCTGGCTCACCATTTGTTCTTTTGTACTTACTGTATAAAACCAATAATGGATAAAACAATACCACCAAACTGCTACCAGTCATTTTGTGTTGATTCCTGTTACACTAGCACAGCGGCTCTCACAGCGCCACCACCGCCCGGCTTAAATTTTTTTAAAAAAATATTTATTTATTATGCATACAATATTCTGTCTGTGTATATGTCTGCAGGCCAGAAGAGGGCACCAGCCTTCACTACAGATGGTTGTGAGCCATCTCTCCAGCCCCCAAATTTTTTTATTCTTAGGTGTGTTCGTGTGCCATTGCCCACGGCTGCACATGGAAGCCAGAGGTCAATGTCAGCAGTCTCTTCCTCTACCTTTTTTTATTTGTTTACTTTTGAGACTGGGTTTTACTGTGTAGCCCTGGAACTTACTGTGTTGTCCTTTAACTCAGAGATCTGCTTTCTCTGTCTCCCCAGATTAAAGGCTTGTACCACTATACCTGTCTCTCTTTTTGGGTTTGTCTCCTTGTCTTGCCTTTCACAGGGTCTTAGCTATATACCCAGAGATCTGCCTCCCGAGTTCAAAGGTGTGCGCCCTCACCCACTCCTGGCTGTCTCTCTTTTTTTTTTAATCTTTTTTTTTTTCCTTTTGGTTTTTCAAGACAGGGTTTCTCTTTGGCTTTGGAGCCTGTCCTGGAATTTGCTTTGTAGACCAGACTGGCTTCTTGAGGTCTGAGATTAAAGGCATGTGCAACTGCTGCTCTGCTTGCTCGTGCTCTCCCTCCCCTCCCCTCCCCTCCCCTCCCCTCCCCTCCCCTCCCCTCCCCTCCCCATCCCCTCCCTCCCTCCCTCCCTCCCTCTTTCTCCCCCCCCCCCCCCCATTGATGAGATAGAGTTTCTGTGTAGGCCTTGTTGTCTGCTGTCTTTAGCTTTGTAGACCAGGCTGGTCTCATAGAGATCTTCCTGCCTCTTCCTCCCGAGTCTGGGATTACAGGGGTGTGCCACCACTTTTGTCTATCTCATTTTCTGTCTCTTTTGTTTTTTAACTGGGATCACAGGTATGTGCCGCCAAGCCTGACTGAGACAGTCTCTTCGTGAGCCTGGGGCTTGTCCTTTTTGCTGGACTGCCTGGTTATTGAGTTCCTGGGATCCTCCTGTCTCCCTATTGCCCACCCCCACAACTGTATCTGGCTTTGTTTGTTTGTTTGTTTGTTTGTATTTGATTGCTTGGTCTTCACTGTGCCAGCGAAGGTGCAAGTGAAGGTCAGAACAACAGGAGAAGGAAGTCAGTTCTTCTTCCACTATGTGGGTGCTGGGGATCAAACTCAGATTTTAAGCTTGGTGTTATGAGCCTTTACCAGCTAAGCTTTTTCACTGACCCCGTCCTAGCTTTTTTTTTCCTTCAAGATTTATTTATTTATTATGTATACAACATTCCTTCCATGTATGCTTTCATGCCAGAAGAGGGCACCAGATCTCATTATAGATGGTTGTGAGCCACCTTGTGGTTTCTGGGAATTGAACTCAGGACCTCTGGAAGAGCAGTCAGTGCTCTTAACCTCTGAGCCATCTCTCCAGCCCCCGTCCTAGATTTTTTTTTATGTTCGCATCTGAACTCTGATGCTAAGGCTTGTGTAGCAAACACTTTACCTCCCCAGCCCCAGTATCCACTCACTTTTTTATTTTTATTTTGTTTTTAAATTTTGAGACAACTTACTGTGTAGTCTTGGTTGGACTGGAATTCCCTAGTAGATCAGGCTGGCCTTGAATTTAGAGATCCTTCTTGCCTCCCCCAGTCAGTGCTGGGATTAAAATGAGTTAACTGCTGAGGTTAGAGAGATGGCTCAGCAGTTAGGAACACTTGTTGCTCTTGCTGAGGACCTGGGTTGGGTTCATTTACCAACACCTGTATGGTAGTTCACAACCATCTGTAATCTAGTTCTAGCATTCCATGTTAGTTCTGACCTCTGTGGGCCCTGAGCATAGACATGGTATTTATACATGCAGCCAAGAACACTCAGGTACATAAAATAAATTTATGTACTTCATGTATGTCTGTTTTTTGCTTGCTTTTATTTAAATGATTAATTTTTAGGTTTTGGTTTTTTCATTTCCGAGACAGGGATTCTCTGTGTAGCCCTGACTGTCAAAAACTGTTAACAAGGCTGGCCTCTGCCTGCCTCTGCTTGCTGAGTGCTGGAATTAAAGGCATGCACCGCCACCCATTTTAGTTTTTGATTATGTGTACATGTCTTGTGCACAGTATCCACGGAGTCTACAAGGGGACGTTAAATCCCCAGGGAGCAAAAGTTACAGGCAATTGTAAGCCATCCTATTTGGGTACTGGGAACTGAACTCAGGTCCACTGAATAAACAGGAAGCACTCCTTAACCACTGAGCCAGCTTGCTAGCCTGCTTTTTTTGATTTTTGTTTGTAAATAGAGTTTTCCTAAGTGGCTTGGATTGACTTTGAGCTTGCTGTTTTTCTGCCTGCCTTCTTTGCTTGTTTGTTTTCTTTTGTTTTTCCAAGACAGGGTTACTTTGGCTGTCCTGGAATTAGCTCTGTAGACCTGACTGAACTTGAACTCAACAGAGGTCCACGTGCCTCAGCCTCCTTAGTGCTGGGAGTAAAGGCAGGTGTCAACCACCACCAGGCCTGACTTAGTAGGTGATTTTTGTCATTGAATGTCACAAAATGTGCGCGCACACCCACTGTGATGGTATAGATCAGTCAGTCTACATGATTTTTTTTTGTGTGTATGTGTGTGAGGAGGGTGTATTTCATTTTTATTTAATCATCCATTTATTGTTTTTTCTCTTTAGCTTTGGAGCCTGTTCTGGAACTCTCTCTGTAGACCAGACTGGCCTTGAACTCACAGAGATCTGCCGGCCTCTGCTTCCTGAGTGCTGGGATTCAAGGCGTGTGCTACCACTGCTTTTATCGTGTTTTTGAGACAGGGTCTCACTATTTTAGTCCTGGCTGGCTATCCTGGAACTCACTATGGAGACCAGGATGGCCTTGAACTCGAGATCTGCCTGTCCTGCCTTTTCAGTGCTGGCTTCTGCATGACTACTTTTTAAAAAAATTTTATTATGTTTATAGTGTTCTGCCTGTATATTTACCTGCAGGCCAGAAGAGGGCACCAGATCTCATTATAGATGGTTGTGAGCCACCATCTGGTTGCTGGGAATTGAACTCAGGACCTTGGGAAGAGCAGCTAGTGCTCTTAATCTCTGAGCCATCTCTCCAGCACTTTTGCATGACTTCTCTATGAAACAAATATGAAACTTCTGCTGGCATAATAAAGTATACTCTGTACGTTTATTTACTTTTGTCTAGGTAGCTGAAGCTGTCCTTGGAATTTAGTGTCATTCTGCCTCAACTTCCCAAATACTGGGCATGGTGCCTTATACCACATATATAAACATATATATGTATTTACACACATACATATACACATAGTTTGTGTGTGTATATATACACACATGTATACATATGTTGTATGTATATGTTTATACACACAATAGGACTATACTTTAAAAGGCGTACACTCTAAAATAGTTTTATATAGTATACATAAGTCTGTAGTGTCAGAATTGTTTATTGCCATTGTCACTTGTATATAATTGTTGTTTATTGCCGTTGTGTTGAATAATTCAGAATTTAGTGTGCTATGTTTTTATGTATCTGATATATAGATTTGCATATATCAGCATCTTTACAAATATAAGTAATGTTTTATGCTACAGTGTGAGGTGTAACTTCATGCTATGATGTGACTTCACTAGGCAATAGGGATTTTTATTTTCATTGTAATGGTAGGATACCAGGTTTGTTTTTGTGGTTCTTTGTTGACTGTAATATTTTAATAGGATACAATGTCAGGGATGAAAGAAGCATTTTAGAGAAGATTTTACAGATGGTAAAATAGTAATGAGATATCATGAACCTTTGCCCTAAAAATTGGTGATGTGGGAGAAATTAATTTTGTTACAGTACTAGTCACCAAAACTAAATAAAGAACCAAAAACCTTCACAAGAGCATCAGAAAGGCTAAAGAATTTCTTCTAAAACCACATTGAATGACCACATTGAGGGAGCTGTGACTGTCCTGATTTGTAGCTATGAGAAAATGATGCTTATGGCCACTAGTTCCAGGAAGTCACTCCTGCCTAACTTGGTGATTGCTTCAGTGCATTATATATGATGGTATCTCTGTTCTTCTACACGGTTTTACAGTCTGCTGGGCTGTCTTGAAACACCCAGGATATTTATTGTTTCTCAACATGACATGACACCCCCACCACTACCCCATTTCCACCTCTCTCCTTGCCTTCCTCATCTCCCTCTCTTCCTGTCTATGTCCCTCCCCATACCTATGGGACAGGGTCTTACTATGTAGCCCCTGGCTGGCCTGGAATCCTATGTTGACTAGGCTGACTTTGGAATTTAAATATCTGCCTGTTTCTGCCTTGGGATTGCTAGGATTGAAGGTCTGTGCCACCGTGCCTGACAATAATTCTAGTTCTTAAAAACCTTTAAAAATAATGGAAATCTGTTTTTAATCTGCCTTATACTTTATGATACTTTTTTAAAAAATGGTTCTGGGGATGGAACACAGGGTAGTGTAAAGTGGTACTGGCAGTTTCAGAAATAGTGTGTCAGTTTTTCAGATTAGTCAAGTTTCAGTTCCAGTTATTTATTCTAGGAAAAGGATAATACATTCACAGAAAAATTTGTACTAGTGTTTATAGTGGTTTCATTTAACTTACTGAACACAGTATACATCCAGATTTCTTCAGTGAATGGATCAACTTTGGCTATCACTACAGAATTTAGCAGTAAAAGCAAGAAATAATTAAAACAGCATGGTGAATTCTTCAAAACTTCATGGCAAATGGAAAATGCTATTAGTCTCAAAACACTTCATGAGATAGAGTTTTGTTTGTACTATGTTTGTTAAAATAAGGACCTTAGAGAAGGGCGGTAGTGGCACACGCCTTTAATCTGAATACTCAGGAGGCAGAGACAGGTAGATCTCTGAGTTTGAGATCAGCCTGGTCTTGAATGAGTTCCAGGACAGACTCCAAAGCTACAGAGAAACCCTGATTTGAAAAACAAAAACCCCAAAAACAAAATGCACAGCTATGTATACTTTAGTGATGGAAAACATCTCAGTGGTTACTGATACAAGGAACCGAACCACATAGGATATATCTTGGCATGAATTCTCTCTCGTGTATGTTTGTGTGTGTGTAGAGAAAGAGAATATAAGTGTAATGATAGGTGCCATTTATCACAGGTTCGCCTCAAACTCACTGTCTAGCTGAGCATGATCTTGAACTTCTGATCTTCCTGCCACTACCTCTTGAGTGCCACAATTTTAGATACTTGCCACCAAATTTGGTTTGTGTAGTATAGTTCAAACTCAGAGCTTCAGGCCTGCTGAATTGAGCTATATCTTTAGCTCCAGTGTCTATATCTTGATAATGGTTAGTATGTGTGAAACTGGGTTCATTAAAATACAGAAACATTGCATAAAATGAATATTAAAAATTAATTTAAGCCGGGCGGTGGTGGCACACGCCTTTAATCCCAGCACTCGGGAGGCAGAGGCAGGCGGATCTCTGTGAGTTCGAGACCAGCCTGGTCTACAAGAGCTAGTTCCAGGACAGGCTCCAAAACCACAGAGAAACCCTGTCTCGAAAAACCAAAAAAAAAAAAAAATTAATTTAAATTATGTGTATAAGTGTGTTTGATTGTGGGAATGCAGGTACCAGAAGTAGGTGTTGGATCCCTTGGAGTTGGAATTCTGAACCTGCTGACTTGGTTACTGGGAATTGTGTGTGATATTTAAAATAAATGTAGTGCTTAGTGTTAGGGATGCTTGACTAGTTGTGTGTGAGGGCCTGGATTTGATCTCTAGTAATTAAAAAACATACAAATAAATGAGTAAATAAACTTAGTTAAAAGAATAAGCAGAGCTGGGCAGTGGTGATGTTCGCCTTTAATTTCATCACTCAGGGAAGCAGAGGGAGGTGGATCTCTGAGTTTGAGGCCAGCCTGGACTACAAAGGGAGTTCCAGGACAGCCAGAGAACCTTGTCTTGAAAACAAACAAACAAAAACTGAGAATAAGCAGAAAAGCCATAGATCATGAGAAATTACTTGAAAAAATACATCTCGCCGGGTGGTGGTGGCGCACGCCTTTAATTCCAGCACTCAGGAGGCAGAGGCAGGCGGATCTCTGGGAGTTCGAGGCCAGCCTGGTCTACAGGAGCTAATTCCGGGACAGGCACCAAAGCTACAGAGAAACCCTGTCTTGAAAAAAAACAAAACAAAAACAAACAAGCAAAAAAAAAATCTCACCAGACAGTGCTCACCAGGCAGTGCTCACCTTTAATCCCAGCGCTCAGGAGGCAGGGACAGATGGATCTCTTGAGTTCAAGGCCAGGCTGGTCTACATACTACCAGCCTGGAGAGAACCTGTCTCAAAAAACAAACCAAAATAAACAAAACAAACAAAAAACTCATTAAGAAAGATATATCCAAAACAAAAAGAGCTCAGAAAACATGATATATGGAACTAACTTAAATTAAAATGGGCAGAAAGGTCTGAATAGAAGCATTACTGAATAGATGTCAAATAAGCATGTAGGAAGATGCTGAGCTGGGCATTATGTTCGTGTACACTGTTAAAATCTCAGAACTCTGGAGGCTAAACAGAAAGTTTGCTGCCAATATGAGGGCTGCATGGGCCTTTAGAAAAAGGAATGGAGGGATGGGAACTCATAATTGCTAGTTGGGAGATGGGCTGGTAAGATGGGTTAGTGGGTAAAAGTACAAGCAAATCTTGACTTGAATTGTGCCTTGAACTCATGTAAAGGTGGAAGGAAATAACAAGTTCAACAAAGTTGTTTTATCTTTACATGTTCCATAATGTACATAGTGGATTTGAGTTGTTCTTTCCTCTATTTTTTATTTAAAGTTTTTTAATTTATGTGCATTGGTGTTTGCCTGCATATATGTCTGTATGAGGGTGTTGGATACCATGGTCTGGAGTTACAGTTGTGTGCTGCCTTGTAGGTGCTGCACATTGAACCCGGCCGGTCCTTTGGAAGAACAGCTAGTGCTCTTAACCACTGAGCCATCTCTCCAGCCCTTTCCCTCTCTCTTTTTATAATAAGTATATATAAAGTCTATATGGAGATGAAGTTGAAAAAATGTGAGAGCATGCCACTTAATTCTTTTTCTTAAATATGCGAGGATGGTCTGTTGCTTTAAGGAAAAAGAGTGTTTTTGTTGACAGAAAGTTGAGTTTTTAATGTTAAAATTATGGTATGTTTGTAGTTGTTACCGTGAAGTTGGTGTTTCAGATAATTAGTACATTTTTTTAAATATTTATTTATTTATTATGCATACAATATTCTGTCTGTGTGCAGGCCTGAAGAGGGCACCAGACCTCATTACAGATGGTTGTGAGCCACCATGTGGTTGCTGGGAATTGAACTCAGGACCTTTGGAAGAGCAGGCAATGCTCTTAACCGCTGAGCCATCTCTCCAGCCCCTAATTAGTACATTTTATGATGAGATCAATGTTGATTTTCCTTTATTTTGGTTTAGTTTTTTTTTTTTTTGAGACAGGGTATTTCACTTTGAGCTACCGCAATCAGGCTTTTGAGGACAGTAGTGGCCTCAATAAATGTATACAATAAATTGTATACATTTATTATGTATACAATGTTCTGCTTGCATGTGTCCCTGCAGGCCAGAAGTTGGCACCAGATCTTACTAGAGATGGTTGTAAGCCACCATGTGGTTGCTGGGAATGTAACTCAGGACGTTTGGTAGAACAATCAGTGCTCTTAACCGCTGAGCCATCTCTCCAGCCCCAATAGTGGCTTTTTGAGACAAAATCTCCCTATACCTAACTGTCCTAGGCCTGACTGCCTTCAAACTTCCAGACCCTGCTTCCGACTGGAACATAACATAAAGCATATGCCACCATATTCGGGGCCAGGCGTTGGTCCCAGCACTTTGGAGGCAGAAGCAGGTGGATGTCTGAGTTCAAGGACAGCCTGGGCTACAGAACAAGTTCTGGGTCAGCCGGAGATACATAGAAAAACCCTGTCTTGAAAAACCAAAAAACAGTATAAAAAAAGGGAGGGGGGTTTCCATATAGGACTGGCTATGCTTTTTTTGGATTGTGTTGTTGTTTGTGGGGGATGTTTTTGAGACAGGGTTTCTATGTAGCCCTAACTGGCTTGGCACTCGGTTTGTAAATCAGGCTGGCCTGGAACTCAAGAGATTTATTCTTCTGTGTTTGTAGGGATTAAGGGCATGGGCCACCCTGCCTGCTCTGTGTTAACTTTTTAAATGGAATTGTGAGTTCGAGGCCAGCCTGGTCTACAAGAGCTAGTTCCAGGACAGGCTCCAAAGCCACAGAGAAACCCTGTCTTGAAAAACAAAAATTAGAAAACAAACAAACAAAAAAAAAAAACCCAACGAAAAAAAGGAAATAATATTTTATGTGGGTGTTTTGCTTGCATGTGTGTGGGTGTTTGTGTGTGTGTACATTAACCATGTGCAAGCCTAGTGCCCGCAGAGGCTAGAAGAGAGTGTGTCATGTTGCTTGGAGCAGGAGTTGATTGTAAACTGCCATGTGGGTGCTGGAAACTGAACTCAGTCCTTCTTAGAGAGCAGCAAGTGCTGGTAGCTGCTGAGCCATCTCTTTCACCCTTAATTGAAATTTTTATTGAGATGATTTTAGCTTCAGAGAGAGAGAGAGAGAGAGAGAGAGAGAGAGAGAGAGAGAGAGAGAGAGAGAGAGAGAGAGCGAGCACAATATTCTTATTCTATAGACCAGTAGACCAGGATGGCCTTGAACTCATGCCTCTGCTTCCCCAGTGTTGCACCACCATGCCCAACGCAGTTTGACATATTTGTAAGAAGTATAAACAGAGGTCTCATTAGACGACTCAGTAAAGACTCCTGGCACCAAATGTGATGAGCTAAGTTCCAACCCCAGGATCCAATCTGGTAAAAGGAGAGAACCAAGCCCTACAACTTGTCCTCTCACTTTTACAAGTGCACATTTGGAAATGAGGTCTTTCTCTCTCACGCACACACATGCACAAATAAATAAACAAAACAGAGGTCTTGTGTATGCCATCTAATTTCTTCTAGTAATGACAAGTTACAAAACCATTAGAGAGTATTTGTTGTGAAATTTTCTAAAAAATCAATTATTTGTCAGTATTATGTGTACATGTATTAGTTTGTTTCTCTACATTATTATATTATGTATCATTACATGCTTGTATATTCACTGTGATAGTTAAATATTTTATCAACATAAAAAATCTTTTTATAAGCATACCTACCTATCCTCATCCTTAACTTGGTATTTATTAATATGGTCCCCAATTTTATTGTCATTTCAGAAAGTCATGTAGACCCTTAAGCTTTGTTTTATTTAGTTTATCTGTCACACTTGATTATTGCCTTTTTTATTGTAGTGTTGGAGAAATAAGAAATATTTGTACCCTATCTATTCAAACAAAAACAAAACAAAAAACTTACACAAAATAAGAAAAAACAGACAAGCTAGGTTGGGCCTGGTGGTGCATGCCTTTAATCCTAGCACAGGAGGCTGACTCAGCCTAGCCTCTGAAGTAGAGTCCTGGATAACAGCCAAAGCTTCAGTGAGTGCCTATCTCAAAAAAGGAAGCAAAAAAAAAAAAAGATTCTAATACCTACTACCACAAGTTTATCATGTTACTGCTGAGCCTGCAGCTTGATTGCAAGCCACCTATGAGGATGTCTGTTCTGAAGCATGGCATTTGTTAAAGTTGTCAGCAATAAGGTCTACTTCAAGAGATGCCGAGTGAAATTTAGAAGTGTATAGAGTCAAACTGACTCCTATGCTTGGAAATACAGAGTGATAGTTTGTGTAACTAGCAGTATTGTGTATGTCATGAACCAAAATATGGTATGGGAGTTGGCCTAGCAAATTGTGCGCATTGTACTGACTTGCTGTTGGTCCATGGGCTTCTCAGTAGATTTAGCTTGGTGAGGTCTATGAAAACCAAGTGGAGGTGACTGGAAGTAAATACAGTATGGACAGCATTGATGGTCAGCCCAGTTCCTTTGCCTAATGTTTGAGGCATTATTGTAATTACAACTGGCACTAAGGTTTTAGGGTCTTGTAGAGGAGCTGTGAATGGGAGCCTTTCTGTCCCTTTTAGTACCTGATGACCTCTTGTTTAAGATAATTGTGAAAACTAGGAGTACCATCATGGCTGAAATATTGCAAACCATGTGAATTACCTGCTGGGAGAACTGAAGGGTCTTACAGAAACAACCAATAACTCCAGATGTGGAGATTGTTAGAAGAGGGATGCAGGGCTGGTGAAGAAAGCTCATGATGCTCTATGCAAAATCTGGTCTGTGAGAAAAACACAAAAAAACCTCCTTCAAGCTTGAACTATGGGTGTTCTACACTCTCCAGGCACGTTTGTTGTTCTTGGTGTGTTAGTGCTGTGTAAAGTCTGTCAGAATTTGGAAGGTACAAGAATTTAGAGGGCATCTTGAATCAAGACCAGCTCAGTCTAAATAATGAGACCTTGTATTAAAAACAAACAAATGAACAAAATAAGCAGGAATCCTGAACAAGTCCGGATTTGTTTTTCTGTTTTCTCATGTAGCTCTGGCTGCCCTAGAATTCACTATACTGTAGATCAGGCTGGCCTGGAACTGACAGAGAGAGTAAAGGTGACTAAAGGAATGTCACCACACTGTGCCAAGCCAGGGAAATTTATACAGAAACCATTCTGCTTTGTAAATAACAGTGGAAGCAAGAATAGGGAGCAGGAGTCCTCCATTGAATAAAAAACCTCAGGAGCTGGCAGATATTGACTATAACTCAACAGACCTTTTGGGATATTTAAGTTTCCTGAGTTGTTTTTGTTTTTAAAAATACTTATTTTAAGCCGGGCGGTGGTGGCTCACGCCTTTAATCCCAGCACTTGGGAGGCAGAGGCAGGTGGATCTCTGTGAGTTCGAGACCAGCCTGGTCTAGAAGAGCTAGTTCCAGGACAGGCTCCAAAACCACAGAGAAACCCTGTCTCGAGAAAGCAAAAAAAACCAAAAAACAAAAAACTTATTTTATGTGTATATTTCTAGGTAATGTGTATATAGCCCATGGGGGTCAGATGGTACTAAAAATCCTGAAACTGGGGTTAGGGATGCTTGTGAACTGTTATGTGGGCTTTAAGAATGGAACCTCAAAGAGCAATGAGCATTTTTACTGCTAAGTCCCTTCTGAGCTGGGGGAGGCAGGTGCTGACTACACAAATGAGCACGCGCGCGCGCGCACACACACACACACACACACACACACACTTTTCCTGTCTCTAAGTAGAAACGTTTTAAGTCTGTTTTTTATTTTTTTATGGCTACATTCTTATTTATTTATTTGTTTGTTTATTTATTATAGTGTTATATCTGCATGTATATCTGCAGGCCAGAAGAGGGCACCGTATCTCATTATAGATGGTTGTGAGCCACCTTGCGGTTGCTGGGAATTGAACTCAGGACCTTTGGAACAGTAGCCAGTGCTCTTAACCGCTCAGCCATCTCTCCAGCCCTTTGTTTTTTATTTTTTATTTATTTTTATTTTTTTGTTTTTTTGAGACAGGGTTTTTCTGTAGCTTTGGAGCCTGTCCTGGAACTAGCTGTTGTAGATCAGGCTGGCCTCGAACTCACAGAGATCTGCCTGCCTCTGCCTCCTGAGTGTTGGGATTAAAGGCGTGCGCCACCACCGCCTGGCCCTGCTTTTTATTTTTTTATTTTTTTTAAATTAATTTATTTATTATGTATACAATATTCTGTGTGTATAACTGCAGGCCAGAAGAGGGCACCAGGCTTCATTACAGATGGTTGTGAGCCACCATGTGGTTGCTGGGAATTGAACTCAGGACCTTTGGAAGAGCAGGCAATGCTCTTAACCTCTGAGCCATCTCTCCAGCCCCCTGCTTTTTATTTTTTAAGTGCTTTTTGCATGTACATGTGCATTGTGTGTATGGAAATGTGTTGGTTCATGTGTGTGCATCTGTGGGTGGAGGACAGAAGATGAGATTGTATTTATTTATTGCTCTAACTTATATATAGAGACAGTGCCTCTCACTTAACTGAGACCATGCTGGTTCAGCAAGTATAAGCAACCAGTTTACTCTGGGGATTCTATTTCTTCCTTTCTTTCTTTTCTTTTCTTTTCTTTTTTTTTTTTTTTGAGATAGGGTTTCTTTGTAGCTTTGGGGCCTGCCCTGTAAATTGTTCTGTAGGCTAGGCTGGCGTCAAACTCACAGAGATCTATCTGTCTCTGGGATTAAAGACGTGCGCCACCACTGCCCTGCTGGGGATCCCATTTCTACTTTCCATGCACAAGGGGAATACAGGTGAACTACCATGGCCTCTTGGCATTTACATAGGTACTGGGGAATCCAAACTCTGGTCCTGGCTCTCGTATGGCAAACACTTTACTTGCTGAATGATCTTCCAGGTCCCAAATTCTTTTTCTTTTTTTAAATTACTTATCTATTAAGTACACAGTGTTCTGCTTGCATGTATTCCTGCAGGCCAGAAGAAGGCACCAGATCTCATTACAGATGGTTGTGAGCCAACATGTGGTTGCTGGGGATTGAACTCAGGACCTCTGGAAGAGCAGTCAGCTCTTTTAACCTCTGAGCCATCTCTCCAGCCCCCCCCCTTTTTAAATTACACATTTGAAAGTAAAAAACCTTATTTGTGAAACAACCTTTCTTTTTTTTTTTTTTTTTTTTTTTTGGATTTTTTCGAGACAGGGTTTCTCCGTAGCTTTTTGGTTCCTGTCCTGGAACTAGCTCTGTAGACCAGGCTGGCCTCTAACTCACAGAGATCCACCTGCCCCTGCCTCCCGAGTGCTGGGATTAAAGGCGTGCTCCACCACCGCCCGGCAACCTTTCTTTTTTTTATATAAATACAATCTCAATTCTGTCCTCCACCCACAGATGTGCACACATGAACCAACACATTTCCATACACACAATGCTCATACATGCAAAAAGCACTTCAAAAATAAAAAATAGGGCCAGGGCCAGGGCCAGGCGGTGGTGGCGCACGCCTTTAATCTCTGCACTCGGGAGGCAGAGGCTGGCAGATCTCTGTGAGTTCGATGCCAGCCTGGTCTATAGAGTGAGTTTCAGGATAGCCAGAGCTACACAGAGAAACCCTTCTCAGAAAACAAAACAAAGCAATAATAATAATAATAATAATAAATAAAAATAAAAAACAAAGGCTGATTTATGCTGTATCCCTATTGCCTTCTTATTGGGAATGATGGTAGTATAGTAGCAATAGAGCCTCCCATTACTTATGCATGCTGAAAGGGGTAAGTTCGTGTGTGTGTGTGTGTGTGTGTGTGTGTGTGTGTGTGTGTGTGAAGGCCAGGGGTTGACTTCAGCTGTCTTTCATGATTGCTCTCCACTCTCAGTGTTGCCCTGGTTGTAGACTGGATTGGTCTCAAACTCAGTGCTGCTTGCATATGCCTCTGAGTACTGGAATTAAAGGTGTATGCTATCATTCTCGGTTTCTCTACTTAATTTTTTGAGACAAAGTTTTTTTTTTTTTTTTAATTTTTATTTTTTTGGTTTTTCGAGACAGGGTTTCTCTATGGCTTTGGAGCCTGTCCTGGAACTAGCTTTTCTAGACCAGGCTGGCCTCGAACTCACAGAGATCCGCCTGCCTCTGCCTCCCAAGTGCTGGGATTAAAGGCGTGCGCCACCACCGCCCGGCTAGAACTAGCTCTTGTAGACCAGGCTGACCTTGAACTCACAGAGATCAGCTCTGTTTTCTTTTTGTTTGTTTGTTTTTTTTTAGATTTATTGTTCTGCCTGTATGTATTTCTGCAGGTCAGAAGAGGGCAGCAGATCTCATTACAGATGGTTGTGGTTTCTGGGAATTGAATTTAGGACCTTTGGAAGAGCAGACAGTGCTCTTAACCACTAAGAGCTTTCTCTCCAGCCCCACTCTTTTGTACTTTAAGATAAAGATTATTTTACTTTTTGTTTGTGTGTAATGTGTATCCCTGTGTGTATGATATATGTATGTTGTGCCTGTGGAGAATATACGATTGGATCTCAAGGACTGGAGTTACACGCAGTTGTGAACCACCCAGTGTGGATACTGGGAACTGTGTCTTCTGGAAAAGCAGCCAAGACTATCAAGTACTGAATGCCTCTCCAGTAATCTTTTGTACTTTTACTTTTTTCCCCTTTGGTTTTTGAAGATATGGTTTCTCCATGTATCAGCCCTAGCTGTATTGGAACTACCTCTGTAGACCAGGTTGACCTCAAACTCCGTCCTTTGCCTCCTGAGTGCTAGAATTAAACATGTGTGCCACCACTGCCTGGCCTGCTTATGGAATTTTGTATAGTCAGGATATGTTTGCTATATAAAATAGAGTAGACCAGGTACCATGGAGGCCTGAGTCAAACTGATGTGAGTTTACCTGATGTATGTAATATGAAACAAATATTTGACAGAATTGTGCTCCTTGCTTGAGACATTACAAGTCTGTTTACGAGGAAGATGAAATGAATTTGGTTGTTTAGGTGGATTTTTATCCTTAACGATTTGGGTGTTTAGTTAGTTACATTATATATGAATAATCTTAGGCAAATTATTTATTTCCTCCTGACTTCTGGTCCTCTTCCAGCCCACCTGTCGACCTCTCTCATCCCCCAGCTCAGTTATGAGATGAGTATATTTCGGAAAGCCTAACTTTTAGTTAAATTTTGGCATTCTAGTACTGAGTCCGAAGTGAATACTACAGCAAGTATAAAACCTGTATTAATATTTCAGTAGGCTAAAGCTACTATTTCTCTGCATTTGGTTAATATAGTTTCATTGTGAATCTTGAAGGATAACTTTAGGGACTTGAGGTTCTCTTTGTGTGAGTCACTGACTTTTCATATTTATGTGTTAGGTTTCCTGCTTTCAGAGAAAGCTAAAATCTTTTGGCACCTCCTATTGAAGGAGAGTCAGGCACTTTGCTCTGACTCAGCCACTCTATAAATTGCCTAGAGGAGCTATAACAAGTACCACAGCTTTGGTGGTTTAAATAAATTTCTTCTTATGCTGGAGAGATGGCTCAGGGGTTAAGAGCACTGCCTGCTTTTCTAAAGGTCCTGAGTTCAATTCCCAGCAACCACATGGTGGCTCACAACCATCTGTAATGAGATCTGCTCCCTTCTGGCCTATAGGCGTGTATGCAGATAGAATATTATATACACAGTAAGTAAATCTTTAAAAAAAATTCTCAGTTTTGAATGCTGCAACTCAAAAATCTAAGGTGTAGGGCTGGAGAGATGGCTCAGTGGTTAAGAGCATTGTCTGCTCTTCCAAAGGTCCTGAGTTCAATTCCCAGCAACCACATGGTGGCTCACAACCATCTGTAAAGAGGTCTGGCGCCCTCTTCTGGCCTTCAGGCATACAGACAGAATATTGTATACCTAATAAATAAATAAATATAAAAAAAAATCCAAGGTGTGAGCAGGTTGGTTCTTCGACACTTTCCTGTTTGGCTTTTGTTGTTGTTTGGCTGTGTTTGTCTATGGCTGTTGCTCTTGTATTGCTCAGTCTTGAGACCTAATTTTTCTCCTAAAGACAAGGTTTCTCCATATAGCCTTGGCTTCCTGAAACTTGATCTATAGACCAGGCTGCCCTCAAACTCATAGAGACCCATTTGTCTCTGCCTTCTGAGTGCTGGGGTTAAAGGCATCTGCCACGATTGTAAGACCCCCCTCCCCCTTTTTTTAAGTTCTAATTTTTTACCATTCAGGATAGATTAGAACCCAAAAGTTCAATTCAAAACATCAACAAAGAAGCACTTGTTAGGAAAACTCTTAAGACGAGCCGCTCCACCGGCACACAAAAAAAATCCAATCAGACCAGGTTAAACACATCAAATGCCCGTGTTTAATAGATGGCACACTCAGATGGTTGGCAGAGCATGGCAAGGAAAAGACAAAACAACCAGCGACCTCGTTCTTTCCAACCCAAGCCTAAATAGCCTGGGGGAGTGGTCCTGATATTCCCCTCCCCAGGGAGGGGTTAGTCCTTGGCAGGCTGGGAGTTGCAGTTCAAGCCCGGGCAACTGCCAGTTTGGCCAAAAGAAATTAAAAACTTTTTGTTGATTTTCCTTCCTCCCTTCATCCTTACCTTCTTTCTTCCCTCCCCCTCATCCCCTCCCTCATTTGGAGAAAGTCTCCTGTAGCCTAGGCTAGCCTCAGATTCATTATGTATCATAAGGTTGCCCTTCATGACACTCCCTTCCAAGGGCAGAGGTTACACAAATATATCACTGTACCTAGCTGTTTTGATTTTTGTGATGCTAGGGACTGAACCCAGGGCTTTTTATCAGTCAGATAACCTCAGTCTCTCTTTCTCTCCCCCTCTTTAATGGGTTGCCTGACTTGAAGCTGAAGCTTGTAAGGCATATGTGAGACTGTCCCATGGTTACTGTGTGGTAAGGTGGTTTGTTTTAATTTCAAGTTAGCCTTTTGTTTTTTCGAAACAGAGTTTCTCTGTAGCTTTGGAGCCTGTCCTGGAACTAGCTCTTGTAGACCAGGCTGGCCTCGAATTCACAGAGATCCGCCTGCCTCTGCAGGTGCGCCACCACCACCCTGCTCATCTTAGACTTTTAAGTTTATTTCATCGATGAATTGTGTGTGTGTACCCATGCTTGCTGTGTTTTGTGGGTGGATATCAGAGGATAACATGATGGAGTTGGTTCTTTTCCTTTATAACGTGTGGCTCCTGGGAAGTCATCAGACATGGTGGCAAGTACTTTAAACCCCTGAGCCATCTTCTGGGTCTTACTCTTAGAAATAAGTTAGGTGTCACAAAGGAAGAAACCACCTCTCCAGGTAGAGTGTCTCAACAAGGCAAACTTTACTTCTAACCAGCAGGATGTATATTTAGAAAACAGAAGGAGCAAGGCACACTGGGGCAGGGTTCTACTCTAAAGCAGGTGGTAGCCTTCCCCATTGCTAGGGTCTAACCTCACAGTTTTTCTTGATCTACTAGTTTAAAAGAATCAGAACAAAGGAAATAAAAGACATCAAACAAAGGGAATCACTGGGTTCTGAAGCCACAGTGCAACCTTTAAAGTACAAACGAAAGTTTTATTTACTGAATCTTTGCAAAAGACTTTTACAAGGTAGGGAGAGAAAAAGGTTTGCATTCTATGAAGTTAGAAAAATTTTACAGCCATTGACAGAAATGACTAATATTTGATGTTTCTTAAATGAGGACTGGATTTTGTTTTGAAATATGGTGCTCCCCGTTTTTTTTTTTTTTTTTTTTGTTTTTTGTTTGTTTTGGAGACAGGGTTTCTCTGGTGTAGACTTTGCTGTCCTGGAACTCACAGAGATCCATCTCCCTAGTGCTAGGATTAAAGGTGTGTGCCGTTAATGCCAAGCTTTTTTTTTGTTTTTGTTTTTCGAGACAGGGTTTCTCTGTGGCTTTGGAGCCTGTCCTGGAACTAGCTCTGTAGACCAGGCTGGTCTCGAACTCACAGAGATCCGCCTACCTCTGCCTCCCGAGTGCTGGGATTAAAGGCGTGCGCCACCATCGCCCGGCTAATGCCAAGCTTTTAATAAGCCTTTTTAAAGTGTACCATTTGGATCATTAGGCACATTCAGTTTTTGCTGCCTCTTCTTCCTAGTTCTAACCTTTTCATTATCCTGGAAAGAAAGACTGTTCTTAGGAAGTAGTCTCTGTTTTCAACTCTTGCAACCTGTAATGGAGAGGCTTTCTCTCTGATTAGCACATTCTTGGTTCTTCCTTTTTCTTTTTCTCCTCCTCTCTCCACCCTCCACCTCCCCTCTCTCCCTCCCCTCCCCCCTCCTTATCCCCTCCTCCTCCCTCTCTTCACTTTTATTGAGCTATACATTTTTCTCCATTCTGTACTTTCTTTCTACCCTCTCCTGTGCCCCCCTCCCCCCGTACCTCCCCTCCCAATTTACTCAGGAGATCTTGTCTTTTTTCTTTTTCCTATGTAGATCTGTATATGTCTCTCTTTGGGACTTCTTTGTTGTCTGGGTTCTCTGGGATTGTGAACTGTAGGCTGGTTTTTCTTTGCTTTATGTCTAAAAGTCATTTGTGAGTGAGTACATATTATATTTATCTTTCTGGGTTTGGGTTACCTCAGTCTATGTTTTTTTTTTTCTAGATCTATCCATTTGCCTGCAATTTTCAAGATGTCATTATTTTTTATGGACATTCTGGGTTTTTCATATAAAAAGAGTCATAATTTATAGCTTCTTGTCTTTGGCTGCTTTCATTTGACACGCTTCCAGCTTTATACATGTTATAATTAGTATAATTTTTTTGTTGAAACTCATTCCAATAAAATTAGAAAGTCTATACTTATAAATAGAACTTTCTAAATATGTTCTTTTGGGTTTGTTGAGCTGTACCTCAGTGGTATTACTTACAGATGCTAGAGTCATCCCAGTACCTCACACTTTATTCTCCAAACTTAAGAATTTTTTTATTTTAATTAAAATTACTACATTTATTTTGTGAGGTATGTGTGTGTTTGCATGTATGTATGTATGTATGTGGGTATACAAGTATACATGCACATGGGCATAGAAATTAGACGACCTCCAGGAGTTGGTGTTGCAAGGTAGAGGGCCACTTGTTTGTCCTGGCTGCCTGGCTAGCTTACACCAGAAATAACCACACAGAAACTGTATTAATGAAAACACTACTTGGCTATTAGCTCTAACTTCTTATTGGCTAACTCTTACATATTAGTTTACCCCATCTCCATTAATCAGTGTTTTGCCACGTGGCAGTGGCTTACAGGAGATTCTAACTGGCTTCCATCTCCTGCACAGGATCCATGGCTTCTCTGTGTCTCTGCTTTCTTCCTCCCAGCATTCAGTTCTGTCTTCTCCGCCTACCTAAGTTCCACCCTATCAAGTAGGCCAAGGCAGTTTCTTTATTCATTAACCAATGAAAGCAACATACAGACAGAAGGACCTCCTACACCAAGTTGGGGGTGGGAGTTTGGTTCTGCCCTCCTACTCTGGGAATCAAACTCGTGTTGTCAGGCTTGGTGGCAACTATTGGGCTATCTTGCCAGTTCAAAATATGCCCTTTCCCCCAAAGATAGGGTTTCTCTGTGTGGTTTTGTTTTGTTTTGCTTTCGAAACAAGGTTTCTCTGTAGCTTTGGAGCCTCTCCTGGAACTAGTTCTATAGACCAAGCAGGCCTCAAACTCACAGATCTGCCTGCCTCTGCCTGCCAAGTGCTGAGATAAAAGGCTCTGCCGGCCTCAGGGTTTCTCTGTGTAACTCTGGCTATACTGGAACTTTCTAGACCAGGCTGGCCTAGAATTTGGAGGTTCACCTGCCTCAGCCTCCTTAGTGCTGGGATTTAAAGCATGTGTTGCTACCACCACCTGTCTTAAAATATAAGTTTGAAAGGGATTGGGCACATGACTCAGCATTTGGGAGGTAGCGAGTGGAAGATTCTGAGTTTAGAACTAGACTGGATTACATAATGAGACTATGTCTCAAAACAGATTTAGAAAAAAGTTTAGGCCTTTAGAAAAATTGGGCCAGATATATCTGGATTGAAGTTTTAAGTCTCCTTGCTGAGATGTAATTGTATTCATGAGGTGTCTGAGTAGGCAGATTCGTCACTAGCCTCTAAGTGCTTTTTATTTATTTTTTTTAAAAAAATATTTATTTATTATGTATACAATATTCTGTCTGTATGCCTGCAGGCCAGAAGAGGGCACCAGACCTCATTACAGATGGTTGTGAGCCATCATGTGGTTGCTGGGAATTGAACTCAGGACCTTTGGAAGAGCAGGCAGTGCACTTAACCACTGAGCCATCTCTCCAGTCCCTAAGTGCTTTTTATACACAGTAATTCATATATAGCTTTAATAGGTGGGATGTTTCTTATCTCATTACAAACTAACATGTTGGAACTGTAGATCAAGAATTGCTTCCTAGTAGTAGAAGTAACACATTAAATATCTATTTTTGTGCCCATGTTTATTTTCGTGTGTGTCAGGATTTCTTTTCATCTCCACCATTACTATCACCACTCTTGCCTCATTGCTGTTACTCTTGCAGGAACTATTTGAAGTCATAAAGGTGAATGAAGTAGTACCAAGACCATTTCTTTCCTTTTTAAAAATTCTTCTCTCATATTACATACTGCATTCTAATTCTACTCTTCTCCATTGCCCTCCCTCTTCTCCTCCCAGTGCCTCTCCCTGACTTCCTCTTTCTCCCTTCCTTTTAAGAAAAGAGCAGGCCTCCCGGGAATATCTATCAGTCATGGCATATCAAGTTATAATAAATCTAGGCACATTCCCTCATATTAGGACTGGATGAAGCAACTCAGTAGGAAAAAGGTCCCTAAGCAGGCTAAAGAGTTAGAGACAGCCCCCACTCCCACTGTTAAGAGTCCCACAGGTACAGCAAGTTACATGACCATAACATGTGTGTGTGTGTGTGTGTGTGTGTGTGTGTGTGTGTGTGTGTGTGTATATATATATATATATATATATATATATATATATATATATATATATATATATATAGAGAGAGAGAGAGAGAGAGAGAGAGGACGTAGATCAGACCCATACAGGCTTTATGACTGTTGAATCAGTCTCTGTGAGCCCCCATGAGCCCTAGCAGTTGACTCTGGCCCATTTTCTTGTCTCCCACAATCCTCGCTCACCTTCTGCAGGATTCCTCAAGCTCCATCTAAAGTTTGACTGTGGGTCTATCCATCTGCTCTTCGAAAGCTGAATGAAACCTCTTTGGTGACACCATTTTTACCTGAAGAATATAATAATTTTTTCTAAACCCTTTTATAAAATATCTAGAGAGTAACAAAAATCAAATGTAAAAACAGAAAAATAGTGGAAATTACAATCTTTCTCTGAAATAAGAATTGTAGCCTAGTGTTGGTGGTACATGCCTTTAATCCTAGTACTTGGGAGGCAGAGGCAGGTGGATCTCAGAGTTCAAGGCCAGCCTGGTCTACAGAGTGAGTTCCAGGACAGCCAGGGATACACAAAGAAACCTATCACAAAACGACCAAAATAAATAACATTTTAAAAACTATTCACTTAATTGGTTTTAGCTTGGGACTGGAGAGATGGCTCCAGTAAGAGCCACTGGCCACTCTTCTAGATGACCCAGGTTCGATTCCAAGCATGCACATGGCAGCTCACATCCATCCTTAACTCCAGTTCCAGGGTATCTGATGCCCTCTTCTGGCCTTTTCAGACATATTCTTGCAGGCAAAACACCCACACACATTTTTTTAAAGTCTAAAAAATGTTTTCAGGTTAGAAGAAAAATGCTTTTAGGCACTGTTGTATGCTGATACATGTACTGAAAATACTTCCTCTTCTCTTTTAGTGGCCTAGTAGGAAAACATCACCATGGCTACAGAAATTGGCTCTCCTCCACGATTTTTCCACATGCCGAGGTTTCAACACCAGGCACCCCGACAGCTATTTTATAAGCGGCCTGATTTTGCACAGCAGCAAGCAATGCAGCAGCTTACCTTTGATGGAAAACGAATGAGAAAAGCTGTAAACCGGAAAACCATAGACTATAATCCATCTGTAATTAAGTATTTGGAGGTAAGTCCATTGAATGTACTTTGATAGTCAAAGTGTTTTTGTTTCTTTTTTTTTATGCTAAAGTGTATTAAGTATTACTGGTTATTTCTTGAATTAGTGGGATGGATTAGTATTTAGATGAAGAGTTTGTTAATCATCTTCCCAAAATAATACAGTGTATGTGAAATATTAAGTGACTACCAACATAGTAACATTTTTGAGACACTGACTCTGAGAACGTGGCTTGTCCTACTTCTGAGTTCCCAAGGGTAAGGAATTGTCGTCTGGAGAAGGAGCTCTATAGTTACCTTGAAGACTGAGTACACTTGTAGAATGCCCTGATTTGCTGAAAGTGCTCTCAGCTCTGTTTCTCTACTTTTGAGCTCTTTGTGTACCTTTTAAATGTTACTATTCCATCCAATTGGTTTAGTTTTCTTTTTATACCTTAGTTCAGTGGGTAAAGGCCTGTTGTTTGCACATTGAACTAATTAGTGTATTACAGACACATGGCAAAAAGTGTCAAGGATAGATTTAGACTTTTTAGTTTCTCCCCCTTTTTTAGACAGGCTGGTTTTGAATTCCTGAACTTTTCCCCTTCATCCCCTAAGTACTGAGATTAAGGCATGTGACGTCACACTGGTTGATTCTTGGCAATTTCATTTGGGAAACTAGAGTATGAAGCTAGAATTTGGAAAGAATAAAAAAGAAAACCAAAAGAAAGATAAAGGGAAACTGTTTTGTGTTAATGGATTTGCCAGAATTCTGGTTGCCAGTCTGTCCTTACATCCTACCTGCCCATCCAACTTAATTATTTTATGTGTATTATTGTTTTGTTTGCATGTATGTATGTCTATCATGTGTATGCCTGGTGCCCACATAGGGAAGAAGAGGGTGTTGCATCCTGTGCAACTGGAGTTAACATGTTGTGAGCCATTTGGGCACTGGCATCCAGGTCTTCTAGAAGAGCAGCTAGTGCTCTTAGCCACTGAGCCATCTCACCAGCCCGTCCCCCATTCCATTTATCAATATGAAAAGTGAGTGAGGATGATTTGGGCATCAGAGGAACTGGATGACTAGGGTAAGGGCTTCTGAGTAAAATTCTAAGCAGGGGCAGCAGCAAAAGAAAAAGGGAAAAGCCATCACTGTTTTCTGTGTTTGAGAAAATAGCTTGGTGTTCTGGTGTGTTGGTGTACACCTTATCCCAGTGCCCAGGAGGCCAAGGAACTCTGAATTCCAAGCCACACTGGTATAGCTAGGGAATTGCAGGCTAGCCAGGGCTACACAGCGAGACCCTGTCTTAAATACTAAAAGAAGGCCTGACGGTGGTGACACCTTCCAGCACTAGGGAGGCAGAGGCAGGTGGATCTCTTTGAGTTTGAGGCCAGTCTGGTCTACAGAGTGAGTTCCAGTTCAGGCTCCAAAGCCACACAGAGAAACCCTGTCTTGAAAAACAAAAACAAAAACAAAACTCAAAACACACATGAATCCTGTTACATTTGGGGTTTGGGGAGGTAACTCAATGCTTAAGAGCACAGACTGCTCTTCTAGAGGACTTGGATTGAGTCTCAGCATGAACATGGTGACCCATAATCATCTGTAATTCCAGTTTCAGAGTATCTCATGCTCTTCTGACCTCTGTGAGTACTAAACATGAGTGTGTTGCTTGGTACCCACATGCATACACATGCAGGCAAATATCCATACAACAAATTAAAAATATACATTAGGTTTCATTATTAATTAAATTTTACATACTGTCACAAAACTATACTCATTAATTTATTTTTTAACAGAATAGGATATGGCAAAGAGATCAGAGAGATATGCGGGCCATTCAGCCGGATGCAGGTTATTATAATGATGTAAGTATAAGTTCTATAATACTAGCTTAATAAGAACCTCCTTCTAAACCTCCAAGCATGTGAGTTTAGGGTCAAGGTTGTCTTGACTTCTTTTTTATAGTTAACACATTTCCAAAAGTGTATGTAGTATTTACCTTGATTTAATATTGTCTCAACTTAAATATTCCTCTAAATTTAATGATGAATAAACTTAGGGGGCGGGCAAAAGCAATGTAGAAAGTTGAACAGCTTCAAAGTCTTTTAATAGAAAAATTAATTTTAAATTTGGGGTTCTGCAAACATGCTTTGCTGTATTGACCTGGAGAAGTAATTTGGGAAATCTGATGCTTAAGCAGATGCTGAAATTAAGTTCTAGATTAATACTAATAGTTGTGTAACTTTTTATATTAGTTTTCTTTTAATGTAGAAAGTTACCCTGAAGTTCTCTGTAGATATTGAAATAGTTACCTTGCTGTGTACCTTGTTTCTTCTCTGTGTGTTATCAGGTGTTATAAAAACCCACTGTTCTTTTTTTTTTTGATAGCTGGTTCCACCTATAGGAATGTTGAATAATCCTATGAATGCAGTCACAACAAAATTTGTTAGAACATCAACAAACAAAGTAAAATGCCCAGTATTTGTTGTGAGGGTAAGTATTCTGTTAGATATTTTTTTTAAAAAAAAATTAATTCTTAGTTTTACAAATGTATTTGACAAGGTTGGGCAAGGTAGCACATGTCTTTTTTTTTTTTTTTTTTTTTTTTAAATTTTCAAGACAGGGTTTCTCTGTAGCTTTTTGGTTCCTGTCCTGGAACTAGCTCTTATAGACCAGGCTGGCCTCGATTCCCCTGCCTCTGCCTCCCAAATGCTGGGATTAAAAGCATGCACCACCACTGCCAACAAGAATTTTTTTGTTTTGTTTTTTGTTTTCTGAGATAAGGTTTCTCTGTATAGCCCTGGTTGTCCTGGACCTTGCTCTGTAGACCAGGCTGGCCTCAAATCAAGAGATCCTCCTGCTTCTGCCTTCCAAGTTCTGGAATTAAAAATGTACACCACTGCTGACTGGATTGATTTTATATTAAATGATGTGTATATATGCATGTCTCTATGCATGTTAGTGGAGGTGCCTTTGGAGGCTAGAAGAGGGCATCCAATCCTTTGGAGCTGGAAGTTACAGGTTGGTAGCTGCTTTATATGGATGCTGGCAACCAGACTCAGGCCTCTGTAAAATTAGCATATTCTTTTAACCATTGAGCTAGTTCTTAAACTCCCATGTATAGTTGTGTTTGTTTGTTTGTTTATTTATTTATTTAATTTTTTTTAACTCTTTGCTCTTTGGGGGCCCGCCACCCAGATCCCAAATAAACACATGAAGGCTTATTCTTATGCTTATGAATTCTTGGCTTTAAAATGGCTTGTTTCTAGTCAGTTTTTCTTAAATTATCCCATTTACCTTTTGCCTCTGGGCTTTTAATTTCCCTATTCTATATTCTTTTCTTCCCTTTCTCTGTGACTAGTTGTGTGGTTGGGTGGTTGGCCCCAGGTATCTTCCTCTTTTTTGTTCCTCCCTCTGCTCTTCTAGTCATCCTCTCTGCCTGCCAGCCCTGCCTATCTTTTCTCCTATGTAGCTATTGGCCGTTCAGCTCTTTATTAGACCAATTAGGTATAAAACAGGCAAAGTAACACAGTTTTATAGAGGCAAACAAATGCAACACATCTTTGCATCATTAAACAAATATTCTACAGCACAAACGAATGTAACACATATTATCTAATATTCCACAACACCCTTGTTTTTTATTTTATTTTTAAACTTTATGTATATGGGGGGGGCTCTCCCCTATGGTGTATATGTGGCGATCAGGATCACCAATGGAGTTGTTTCTGTTGTTTGACCTTTATGTGGGTTCTAGGAGTTGAGCTCACATGGTCAGGATTCTCTGGAGCTATAGTTAACAGGTGGTTGTGAGCTATCTGATGTTGGTGTTGGGAAGCAAACTCTGTCCTGAATGAGCTGCAAACACTTTGAACTGCTGGGTCATTCTCCAGCACTTTATTATTCTTTTGTAATGCAGAAAACCTTTCTGAAATGGAACCTGCACATCTTGTATCTATATCTTTAATTTCTCCCCTTAATACTAAGGGTAGAACCTAGGACCTTGCATATGTTCTGAATTACATCTTTAGCCTCCCACCCCTTTAAGAACAAACCATACAACAATAAACCTCATGCTAGTTTTGAACTCATCTTGTAATGTAGCCTATGCTGCCCTAGAAATCTTGGTCCCCTTTCACCCTATCCATGTGGTAGATAAGTTTTCTTCTTTGGAGATCGAGGTATGAGATCTT
This sequence comes from Microtus pennsylvanicus, assembly GCF_037038515.1. Taxonomy (NCBI): domain Eukaryota; kingdom Metazoa; phylum Chordata; class Mammalia; order Rodentia; family Cricetidae; genus Microtus; species Microtus pennsylvanicus. The sequence goes on along the minus strand of NC_134582.1, from coordinate 50,483,435 downwards.
AGAAAATTTGTGTGTATTAAAGACACAGTCTGTTGAAAGGTTATTAAGAAATTCTGTATTTACAGTTTGGTTTACTACAGAATTGATAGGGTTAGGATCATAGCAAATAACAAAATCTAGGAATATTAAGAGCACTTTATTCAGAATCATCAAAATGATGTTTTATTGATAAAGCAATAAAGAGCCACGTGGCCATATGTATTTGCACCATTTTTCAAATAAACTTTATTTTATCTATTTTATCATGTTTCTTTAAGCACACCTATCTTTTTTTTTAACATTTATTTATTTATCACATATACACATGACAGAAGAGGACACCAGATCTCATTACAGATAGTTGTGAGCCAGCATGTGGTTGTTGGGAATTGAATTCAGGACCTCTGAAAGAGCAGTCAGTGCTCTTAACCTCTTCAGCTCCCAAGGAGACCTATTTTTGTTCTGTCAGTTTTTGCTTAGGATAATAGGATTGTGCTGACCTACTTTGTATTAATATCCTTTATGAACAATTAGTGAAGCTGAACAAAAAGGAAAAATGAATTAGGCATACACACAGACAAGTACTTAATTATCTGTTTGTTCATCCGGCTGTCCATCTATCCATCCATTTTGTGACAGGGTCTTATTATATAGCCCTGACTGGCTTGTAACTCATTGTGTAGACCAGACTAGCCTTAAGTTCACAGACATCTTCCCACTTTTGCCTCAGTAGTACTGGGATTATGGTGTTGCCATGCTTGGCAAAATAAATTATTTTATTTTTTAATGATATTTTTCAAGCCAGTGTTTCTCTGTGGCACCCTGGCTATCCTGGAAATCACCCACTCATTCTGTAGAACAGGCTAGCATTGGACTCACAGACACCTGCCTTCCTCTACCTCCTGAGTTCTGGAATTAAAGGCATGCACCACTATGCTTGGCCATATGTTCTATTTTAATGTGATTAGCAAGTATGTCACAGATTCACTTTAGCATACAAGCTGTGACATTTAAATAATCCTATAGTGTTGGTTCTAATGTATTAAGGCTTTTTTTCCCCATTATATCTTCCTGTATTGAGATAGGCTCTTGGTAGTAGATCATCATTACTGGCATTATTGACTCTTGTTTTGCTTTTTAAAAAATAATGCAGCGTGAGGCTTGGCAATGAGTTTAGAAGAGCATAAAATAACTCCCTGAGATCTGCCCACCTCTGCCTCCAGGCTTTTTTTCTGGTAGAGTCTCACATAGGCCAGGACATTCTAAGCTTTGCTATGTATCAAAGGATGGCCTTGAATAATAATAATAATAATAATAATAATAATAATAATAAGCCTTGGTGTTTTGCCTCACATGTATGTCAGTGTGAGGGTATCAGATCCCCTGGAACTGGAGTTACAGACATTTGTGAGCTGACATGTGGGTGCTGGGAATTGAACCTTAGACCTCTGGAAGAGCAGGCTGTGCTCTTAACCAATTAGCCTTCTCTCTAGTCTCGACCTTGAACTTTTGATTCCATTTCTCTGTCTCTTGAATGCTAGAATTACAGGCAATGTACCACTCTGCCTAGTTTGGTATTGGGATCAAACTTGTGTTTTCTAGGCAAATATTCTAACATCACTAGCTTCTCTCCTAACTTTTAAAGAATATTTAGTTGTAGGGAAAGTTTGATATTTTTAATGTTCTTAATGTAATAATTGTTACCATTTTGCTTGAGGAGGGAGGGGTATTTTATTTTTGAGACAAGGTCCTAGCTGGCCTAGAACTTGCTATCCAGACCATGTTGGCCCTGAACTCATAAAGATCTTTTGCCTTTGCCACCCAAGTGCTTGGGATTAAAAGTATGTGCCTGGCTATTCTTTATTTAGCTATTTATTTGTTTTTATTTACTTACTTATTTTTAGAAGCAAGGTTTCTCTGTAATCCTGGCTGTGTGGACCAAGTTGATCTTGAGCTCAGATATCCTCCTGCCTCTGCCTCTGGAGTGCTGGAATAAAAAGTGTGTGCTACCACCACCTGGCTGGCTGGCTTTCTCTGTCTTGTCTGGTCTTGCCTGCCTGCCTGCCTGCCTTCCTCCCTCCCTTCCCTCCCTCCCTCCCCCTTCCTTCTCCCTTCCCTCCCCCTTCCTTCTCCCTCCCCCTCCCCCCTCCTCCCTCCTTCCTCCCTCCCTCCCCTCCCCTCCCTCCCTCCCTCCCTCCCCTCCCTCCCTCCTAATTCAGTTCAGGGTCTCATGCAGCCAAGAATGAGCTTGAATTTGGCATCCTGTCTCTGCCTCCCAGTGCTTTGCTTCTGGGCCTTTGCCACAGAGCTGATTTTGATTTTATTTTTTGAGGTGAAGTCTTACAGTACAGCTGAGATTGGCCTTATACATCCAGCTCTCAAGTGCTTTATATATACCACTAGACAGTCAAACAGCAATTGAAAGATTTCTTTATTTTTCATTCAGTCATTTGAAGTTTTCTGGTGACTGCCTACCTTATTTATATTAGTCTATTAAGTAGCCTAGATAAAAGTGAAATTTTTACATGTTATGATTTAACTTGCTTTTTAAGTACATAGGGGTATTCATAATACATCTCTTTAAATTTAGCTAATAACCAGTGTTCGTGCTTTCCTTGCACTTTGTGATGCAAGCTCTTTTCTCAAAATACACTTGCTTAGAAAGGTACACTAACATTAAAACTTAGTGTTGTCTACTTTATTTTGATTATTTAATATTTTGTGAATAAATTCTGCGCACTGGCGAGATACTCAGCAATTAAAAACATTGCAGCTTTTTTTTTTTTTTTAATTTTCGAGACAGGTTTTCCCTGTAGCTTTTGGTTCCTGTCCTGGAACTAGCTCTTCTAGACCAGGCTGGCCTCGAACTCACTGAGATCTGCCTGCCTCTGCCTCCCAAGTGCTGGGATTAAAGGCGTGCGCCACCACTGCCCGGTTTAGAACATTGCAGCTTTTTTTTTTTTTATTGAAAAGAAAAAAAAATTTCTGCCTCCCAGCCTCCCATTTCCCTCCCCCTCCTCCCGCCCCCCTCCCCCTCCCCCCACTTTTCTCCTCCTCGCTCTCCAGTCCAGAGAGCAGTCAGGGTTCCCTGCCCCTTGGAAAATCCAAGGTCCTCCCCCCTCCAGGTCTAGGAAGGTGAACATCCAAACTGGTTAGGCTCCCACAAAGCCAGAACATGAAGTAGGACCAAAACCTTGTGCCATTGTCCTTGGCTTCTCATCAGCCCTCATTGTTCGCCATGTTCAGAGAGTCCGGTTTTATCCCTTGCTTTTTCAGTCACAGACCAGCTGGCCATGGTGAGCTCCCAATAGATCAGCCCCACTGTCTCAGTGGGTGGGTGCACCCCTCGTGGTCCTGACTTCCTTGCTCATGTTCTCCCTCCTTCTGCTCCTCATTGGGACCTTGGGAGCTCAGTCTGGTGCTCCAGTGTGGGTCTCTGTCTCTATTTCCATCCATCACCAGATGAAGGTTCTATGGTGATATGCAAGATATTCATCAGTATGGCTATAGAATAGGGTCATTTCAGGTTCCCTATCCCCAGCTACCCAAGGAACGAACTGGGGAAATTTCCCCGGGGCACCTGGGAGCCACCCTAGGTTTGAGACTCTTGCCAACCCTAAGGTGGCTCCGCATTGCAGCTTTTTTAGAGGACTTGAGTTCAGTTCCCTACACCCACACTCTGAAACTGACAACTGCCTGTAACTCTCGCTCAACCTACACATGCACAGACACAAATAAAACCAAACCAAGCAAGCAAAACCGCCTTTGAAAATATTTCTGAAATTAGTGAAGTTGCATGACATGTTCTTATGTTTGCCCTGTCTTACTTTTCCTCCCCCAGTGGACTCCAGAAGGAAGACGATTGGTCACTGGAGCTTCTAGTGGAGAGTTCACCTTGTGGAATGGGCTGACTTTCAACTTTGAAACCATATTGCAGGTAACAGGAACCACCAGATGGTAGCTCCTCTAAAAACTTATAAAACTTAACAGTTGGACAGTTTACTGCTCTGAGTTAATAGAGGTTCCTGTCAGCTTCAGCCATATATTCTCTTAAATAAAAACTTAAAAGTGTTTTCTATTTTTACAGGCTCATGATAGCCCTGTGAGGGCCATGACTTGGTCACATAATGACATGTGGATGTTGACAGCAGATCATGGAGGATATGTGAAATATTGGCAATCCAACATGAACAACGTCAAGATGTTCCAGGCACATAAGGAGGCGATTAGAGAGGCCAGGTTTATACACAATATACCATTTTCTGTAGTCCCTATTGTCATGGTTAAATTATTCTCTAAGTGTATTCTGGGTGCAGAGATGCATGGGCTCTCTCAGATTCTGGGAAACTTTCCGCACCTTATGAACACGATATTTCTCTTTGTTTTCACACATTCACCATTTTGCTGGCACCTTTCTGGAATAGTTTGTCCTGGTATCAGCCTTTGCAATATGTTAGAGATGTATTGTCTGCCACATTTTGCACTGGTTTTCTCTTTTTATTTATGGTTAATAATGTGTATACGTTATTCCTTTTTATTATCTACTGTGTAAGACAAGAATATTCCAAATAAAGAATTCAGTCTTTAATTATACAACTGAATAAAATCTAAAGCCTACAGAAATCACCTTCAGAATCCACACAAAAGTCAAGGAAAAAAAGAGGCTTAAGTGAAGACCTGGTTGGCTTGGTTCTGCCACGACTTCAAAAAGAAAGAAAGTATAGGACTAAAAACCTCACAGATAACTCTCTGGACGTGGCAAACATTAACGGATTAATGAATGGGTTCTTCATGCTTTGCAGCTGTAAGCAGACCTTTGTCAAAGAAGACTCTAGGACTTTTCTTCTGATTCACTGTTGATAACATGACTTACGCAAATGTATGAGTGGAGTTAAAACATTTTCAGTGAGTTGTATGTTTTTACATAACAGTGAGAAATGTATAGTAAAACTGGGGGAAAGAGTTTCAAAAAGAAGCCTGAAGAATTGCTGCAGCCTCAGAATAAAGCTAAGCATTCTTTTAAGGTTGTGCCATCTACGTGTGGGAAGAGGTTGACTTTAGAAACACCATTGGCAGTCACTTGTTTCTCCTTTCAGAATCCACAGAACCTGTTGCATATGTTTCTGCTTTATATACCTGACCTCAGTGTCGTGCTCATCATTTTTTCACCTTTAGCCATTCAGAAGTTCAAGGGAGTTCATACAGTTCATTGAAAATCTTGATGGTTTTTCACAGCCAGGAAGAAAACTGGCTCCCTGTTGTGTAGTAGTCATTGGCTTTAAAAATATCTGGTGTATATTTTAAGTTTTCCTCCAGAGGTACAACATTCATGGGATTACTTTACACCTGGAAGAAGGCGTGCGGTTTTCACGAGCCTTTTAAATAAGTGAGAAACATGGTATATAAGGATGATGTTTAAGTATCTGAGGCAGAAACGGATGCTCATGTTTTGAGCAGTATTACTCTGTGGCTTAAATGATTATATGCAGAAATATTGTTAAGAGTAGAGTACATGTAGTTTCACTGTTAAGGCAGCTCCCCATGATTTGTTGATACAGGAAATATACTAAAAGGAGCACAGGTAATGATAGGACTAGTAATGCACTGAGAAGTTCTGAATATTGATGGAAAAATGTAAAGAAAAACCCCCTATTCTTTTGAAGTCTTTTGATGAGATGCATATGTTAGCTGACTCCATTCTTTTTAAGGGCTTCTTCACTGGATACATCCTTCTCCTGTTTATAATGCAGCAGTGTTTTTGTTTTTCCCTGTCTGAGAAGCATGGATGATCTGTTAAATGCTGACTTCTTTCCCCTGCTGTGTGTCTTCATGTAACAGTTTCTCACCCACGGATAATAAATTTGCTACATGCTCTGATGACGGCACTGTTAGAATCTGGGATTTTCTTCGTTGCCATGAGGAAAGAATTCTCCGAGGTATGTGTACTAACAGTACTGATTGAAATACTTAAATAGGGAAGGCATTTGTGGTTAAGTCATCACAATACACTATATCTACTTGTATCTCCATTAAAGTATTTTTTTATACATTCACCATCTCTGTCAAAATACAGCTGTTCTCTAGTTTGCATTCATTTTTAAAATTTTAACTAATAGTAATTGCACTATCTTTGAATTCTTTCAGTTGCAAATTAAATACAAGCTCTCCCTTTTCTCCATCACTTTATCTTTGTCCTTTAGGGAAGTACTCTTTATTGACGTAGACATTTCAAAATAAAAGACAGTTCACATATTCATGACAGCTCTTGTACAGATAAATTATCTGATAAAATAGAGTTATTAGTAGCTGTATGTACTTACCCCCTTTTTGAGAAAGGTTCTCATTGTGAAGCTTAAGCTGGCCTGGAACTTGCTGTGTAGCCCACACTAGCCTGGAACTTATAGTCCTTAGTCCTTGTCCAGACTCCCAATTCTGGGAGTGCAGTTGTGCTTCATTGCAACTGGCTTACTTGAAATTTGTAGATTATTTCACTTTGTATAGTTGGGCTGTTACCACCCTTTATGTGAATTCTGAGGTATTAGAATTTGGTAATTAGCTGTGTCTTATATATCCTTAGTGCAAACATTATAATAAAACCATTTGTACTTCTAAGTACTTGGTTTATTATTCACTAGGAATGTGATATTTTCAAGTGTTTAATTTCAACCTCTACTAGTTTACAAATTGACCTTTGCCTCCATGCTCTTGATTCCGGAATCCCGCAGAAGTAACATCATGGGAGATGGAAATTAAGGGTGGAGAATGGGTACCAAAGATAACATTTATCAAGACATTATGATTCAGAGATTTACCTTCATGTTACAGAGTCAGCAGTTAGTTGTCTTGGTGGAATTGTAAATTTCGTACAACTGGTAAGATAATTTAACATGCTAGATGTTGTTGTGCACACCCTTTACTCCTGTAGAGGCAGGTAATCTCTGTGAGTTCCATGTTAGTCTGGTCTATATAGGTGGTTCCAGACCAGCCAGCACTGTATAGTGAAACCCTGTTTCAGAATAAAGCAAACAAACAAAACGAAACTAAAAAACTAAAAGGTAAATTCCAGCCAATATCATTGAATGTATTTTCACATTGTCTTGGATCCATGTCCAGTTGTGCATCGCCACAGCTAGTGTAGGGTCCTGTCGGTGCCTGTCAAATTGAGAGGCATATGCACTGTGGAGATCATGACACCATGCAACTTAAGAACGAGGGAGACTCATTTATGGAAGAGTACGTGACCCAGAAGACTTAAATGACTTGTTAGAAAATAATAGGTTCAATACCATAACTAGACTCTTAACCACTTGACTTTCATTCTCATTGTACACTTATGTTGGCTCTTTCATCACTGTTCTTAGGCTTAGAAATAAAAATCCTTAGAAATAAAATTTTTTATTTAAAGTAATCCTGGGGGATTACAATGACTGACTTTATAATCTGAAATAGAATAGAAATCTCATAGTAGACTGCTCAACAGTTTGTATTGCAACAATCTTTTGTATGTTAACTTCATTTCACTTTACACAGTAGTTCTAGAAGGGCTCTGAGAACAGCCCTGCATGTGCTTGACAGTGTGAGAAGCAGCACTTGATAGTTTTAGATTTGAGTTAAGGTGAACCTTTTTAATATTAATTTTAGTCCAGGTGAATTTAAATAAAATGGAGCAAGTCTCACATAACCCTTAGATTTTAGATTCCAGTTACTATTTTCTATCATTCAGTTTTCTAAATTCTGTGAAATTAAGAGCATTTCTGTTATACTTGATGGTTCGAGGTCAGATTTACAGTCATTACTGGGAGAATACAAAATTATTCATCAAAAATTAGAAGAAAGGACCTGAAGGCAGCTTCTCATGGAAAACATTGGATCCCAAAGCCAAAATTTGGACAGGATGATTGTTCCACTTCTAAAACGTCAGTTGCCCTGTAATAAGTAAGTCATAGTCTACCCATACCTACCTGGCAGGCAAGCAGACATGCTCCTTTTTTCTTGTATGTGTCAGGCACTCACTTTGAGAGGTTAGGTGTTTTGAAAAATCAAGAAAACACTATTTGAAGGGAGGTGATGATCATATATATATATATATATATATATATATATATATATATATATATATTCTGAGGCTTTAACACATAACCTTTTCTCCATCATCCATAATAAAAATCAGACTTTTATTCAGATTTTTAGTGATAAAGTATTTGTTGCCTCATGTTTTCCTTTACTGATATCAGGTCTGATTTTTATAGTATTCTTCCATTATGTTGGTAATCTGCTTTTCTCCAACTTCCTCTTCTACTTGGAACATCAAAGGAAAAAAAAAGCAAAAACATTTAATGCATGGCTATAATCTCAACACTTGTGAGGTGCAACACTGCCTGAACTCTGTAAGACACTTAGAAACAAAATAAAAAACATCTGTGATCTATTCTGACAGCCAATTAAATATTTAAAAATAACGGTCATTTTTTTCTCTGAGTTCAGCTTTAAGTACACAGTATTTTTTAGAAGTCACAATACTACAAATAAAAAAGTCACAATTTTTCAGTACAAAATTCACACACACACACACACACACACACGGGTTTTTCAAGACAGAGTTTCTCTGTGTTGCTTTGGAACCTGTCCTGGAACTAGCTATTGTAAACCAGGCTGGCCTCAAACTCAAGAGAAACCTGTTTAAAATGGGCATAGAGCAATTGTTGGGAGATTTGCTGTACAAAAGTATTGCTTGGTTGATTCATAAGTTCATGAAATTGAGTTGGGAAACATCTTGTAAATATCTGTCATATACTGGAGTTTATACACTTTTGTCCTTTTTCTCAAGTAAAGAGTGCTTAAAATTTTGTAGGCAAGATATTTTCACAAGCTTTTATCGTCTTCAAAGCAGAGACCAATGAGTAAACTTAATAATATTTGTTATAAATACTTTATTGACATAGAAGAGGGAAGAAGACCTGCGACTCTGTCTCTAAAAGCAAAACAAACCTTTTGCTGCCAAGTTAAAAAGTGCAGTCATTAAGAATGTAAAATTAAATTTTAATAAGAAGAATTAAACTTATAAAAAGAATCTACTCCAGAAATTCACTGCACTTGAAGTTTGTTTTATCTTCTTGGTTTTAGCAATAATAACTGGCACACTGATCAGGCATAGTGTAAGTACTTAATTTAGCATCATCAGCAACCCTTTGGGATAAGAAGTAACCTACTTTACAAATGAAGTTAAATAAACCTGCCAAAGATTATTCATACAGTATAAGAAGTAGGGCTAGGATTTGAAGGCAGGTTGTTTGGCTTGAGTTTTATTACTGTGTAGCCCAGGGTGCATGCTAGGCAAGCAACCCAACCACTGAGCTATATCCCTAACCTTTTATATTTAAAAGAAATGTCATCGTAGATTGTATTTCTGAGCTTTGGTGATAGAATTATGAAGTAAAGATTTTGGTAGGGTAGTAGAGAGAGGGTGGGCAGAGGGAACTCCAGTTTATTTTAATACTTTCCTTAAAAACTGTCCCTGTAGGTTATAGTGGGGTTTTTTGGGGGTGGGGGTTGTTTGTTTTGTTTTTTATTCTTTCAAGACAGGGTTTCTTTGTGTGGCTTTGGAGCCTGTTCTGGAATTCGCTCTGTAGACCAGGCTGGCCTCAGACTCACAGAGATCCACCTGCCTCTGCCTCCTGAGTGCACCATCACTGCCCAGCGGTTACAATTATTTATGTACTACTAACTGAACCACAGAAACATTATATCACACTGGATTGTTGAAACAGCAAATGAGTTACAAGGTATCTGCTAAGTTATATAAATGTACAGAAAGGGGTACCTTGCAGTATTGTCCAGAGGAAGTGCCTTGTGTTGGGAACAAATCTGTTGTTGGTATATGCTTGCTTAGCATACACTGAGTCTTAGGATTATGCCTCAGTATCACGTGAAATTGAGTTTGGTAGTACACATACCTCTTATCTAGGCAGTGGGGAGAAATTCAAGCTCATCTTTGCTACATAGCATTTGTAGACCAGTCTGGGCAAAGTGTGATTCTGTCTTTAAAAGCAAAGCTAAACCAAACCCGTTTTATTAAATTTTATTTTGCTTCGCTTTAAGAAAGGGTCTTACTACGCAATTAAGGCTAGACTTGCGTTCACTAAGTAGCACATGCTGGCCAACAAAGAACTTATGGTGTTGTTCCCGACTCATCCTTTAAGGTGCTGGCTCTCTCTTCAGTATTATCGCTTAGTGTGAAGAAATGAACCCCATGTTCACCTCACAACATAAGAAAAAGAATAGCATGAATATTTTTTTTTTCTTTTTGTTTTTTTTTTTCGAGACAGGTTTTCTTAGTGTAGCCTTGCCTGTTTGGGAACTAGCTCTGTTGACTAGACAGAGTTCTGCCTGCTTTTGCCTCTCGGCTGCTGGAATTAAAGGCATGTAATGCCCAGCAGCATTCTTGATAAGTCTTTGTGTATTTTTTCTTGATTGCTTTCAACTGTGATTTTTACTAAATAAGCTAAAGCCTTCACTACAAAGATCTTTTAGTTTGGTAGGTTTTTAAACGGTGTAAAAACATGTTTACAGAGTCTTCAGGGTAAAAATGTGATCTTCATTGTGAGTAATTTACTTACTACTTATCTATAACATTTTATATAGCATCCTACAAAACTCTATTTCTTAAGAGAAAACCACAAATCCTGTTATCTTTGTAACATAGTTTGTATTCTTGTCTTGGTTACTTTTCTATTACTATGGGAGAACACCTTGAGGAAGGAAACTGATAGAAGAAATTTGGGGGGGATTTACAGTGTAGAGGGTTAGAGCCCATGACCATCATTGGGGTAAGCATGGCAGCAGCATGCTGGAGTAGTAGCTAAGAGCTTATATCTTGAGACACAACAGGCAAGAAAGCTAATGGGAATAGTTTGAGTTTTTTGAACCATCAAAGCCTACCCCTAGCGACTCATCTCCAGCAAGGCCACATTTTTTAATCCTTCCCAAAATTTCCAGTAGTTGTGGACTAAGGATTCAAGCATGAGCTTATGGGAGCCATTATCATTCAGACGGCTCTCATAGTCTTGCAAAAATGTATTTCATTCAAAAGCCAGGCGTAGTGGTACATGGCTTTAATCCCAGGATTTGTTAGGCAGAGGCAGGCTGATGTCTGTGACTTCACATAATGAGTTTCAGAACAGCCAGAGCTATATGGTGAAACCCTGTCTTCAAAACAAAACAAAAAAAATCAGTTGATGATAACACATACCTTTAGTTCAGCACTCCAGTTAAATGGGTATATATATCTTTTACCCTAGCAGGAAGCAGGAGGATCAGGAGTTTAAGGCCAGCTTAGACTTAATGAGTTTAATGAGACCCTGTCTCAATAGCAGTCAGGGACTGAGAATATAGCACATTTGTAGAGTATTCACTTTGCATTATGGGTGTGATTCTTTCAGTACCATACACAAAAGCCAGGAGCCATTTCCTACACATAGTTTTGCTTATGAGCCTCCCCCCCCCCCTGTAGTCTTTAATATGTAGTCCTGATTGGTCTTGAACAGAGATCTGCCTGTCAGCACCCCAATCTTAGAGACAGGGTCCTTATGTAGCTCTGGATATCCTAGAGCTTGTTGTGTAGACAAGGCTGGCCTTGAACTCAGATTTACCTGCCTGTGCATCCTGAGGACTGGAATTAAATGCATGTGTTACTAAGGCAGCCTGTGGTCTCAGTTTTTTACAGCAATAAGTTAACAAGTAATTTAAGCAGTCAGCCTTGCTGAAGGTGGTGTTGCCTGGTGCCCTTGTAGGTTTGGAGAAGGTGTTGAATCCTCTCAGTCTGTAACTGGAGTTACAGATGGTTGTGAACTATTATGAGGATGGAATTTTGTGTCCTGAGTAGTGCAACAAAGGATATGCCCCCCCACCCCCAAATCTGAGTCTTATAAGTCTGGCTATTCTGAAATTAATGATCTTGAAATTACAGAGCTCCCTGCCTCTGCCTCCCAAGTAATAGAGCATACATCTAGCCATCTCACTTTGCCTAGAGCTGATTTTATAGCCATCTAGCTAGACTAGCAAGGCTCAGGAATCCTACTTTTGTATTCCCAGCACTGAAATTACAGGTGCACATCTGCCCTCACGATGTGGGCAGTAGGGATAAAGGCTGGTCCTTAGTACTTCTGCAGTAGGCACCTAACCAACTGTGCCATTTCCTCAGTCAGCATCTAAAGATACGTAGATGATTCTGTATGGAAGTAGGATTGGGTTTACCTAGTATGGGTTTCTATAATATTGAGGATGAAGAATGTAGAACATCATATTTGAATTTAGTTGTGGGAAGGTTTTGTGCGTAAGAGTACAGCATGGGCTGTTGTATAAACTATTTGTGTCTGTTGAAATTGTGCTACATTTTCTTACTAGCTTTCAGGGAAATTATTTTTGATGGGTGGTTGAGTTTCACACTATTTAAGCAGACTGTGTTTCTATGTAGTTTAAGAATAGGGTTGAGGTTGTAGTTTTGTCTGTTCAAGGTTTCAGGCCTAAGGATGGGGTGTGTATATGTACATACGTATGCAAGTACTTAAGCCCTTACATTTCCATCAAGACTAGAGAACACTGGGCATTCTGTTTCAGTTCTGTCTTATTACCTTGAGACAAAGTCTCCTAGTGAACCTAGAGCTTGGGGATTTATGGCTATGCTGGCTGAGTAGCCAGCCCGAACCATTCTCCTCTCTCCATCCTTGAAGTGCTGCTGGGATCAGAGGTGACATGACCACATGTGACCTTTTACTTCTGGGTCTTCTGTCTCAGATGCTAGGGTTACAGACATGAACTACTCTCCCTGATTTGCGCTACTTCTAAATTTGTTTCCCTGCAGTGCATGTACACACGTATGTACACACACAAATTATACCTGTTATTTTTATGTATTTGCACTAAACCCATCTAACCACTTCTATGATAAGATGAAGTTTTTCATATCTCTAGAGATTCTGTCATGCTTCTTTTCCTGTTTTAGCATGCTATATTCCTAGCTTAGGAAACTATTTCAATTATTATTTTATTCTTCTAGTTTATTTATGGTTTCCTTTATCTCATTTTTGTTGGTTAGAGTTGGCACTGCTGTAGTATAGTGGCCCTCCCACACCAGTCATCAGTCAAGAGAATGCTCTCAGGATCATGCCCACAGGCTGGTCTGTTTTTTTTTTTGCTGTTCTTCACTTGAGGTTTCCTCTTCTCAGGTGACTCAGTTTGTGTCAAAACTAGAGTTGTGGCAAGAACTAAACCATAGTTATAGCAAATGTTCATCTTAAAATAACACCACCTCCCCAACAGAAGCAAACCAACAATACTAAAATGAGGATATGAAGAAAGAGTCCTATATAGAATTCTAACCATGCAGTCTTAACTCCCGGTGTTAGTCACAGTGTTAGACTTTAGCAACATGGGACTCTGGGGCAAGTTCTACTGATCGAAAATGATGATTAATAATAACCTTGAGTTAGTTTGTGAGTTAAATGAGTTCATGAGAGTTGTCAAACTAGTTATTACAATACAGTATTCAATATTAGTTACTATTAGGTGATTCACAGAACTATTTTCACAGCCTCCTTGATACTGTGATAAAAATGGTTATTTCGGAAGTGTATGGCTATCCTTTCAGAACAGGTTCCAGATTTTCTGAAGATACCAAAGTTTCCTATGCTGAAATTGTTTTTGTAAAATGGTAGTTGATAAACCTACACATTTATATTGGAACTAGGGGTTAAAGTCAGGGCTTTGTTAACTTTAAGCATACTGTCTTGTTGCTGTGTATTCACTTAACCCTCCTGTGTTCTTTTAAGCCATCTCTAAATTACCTGTACTATATAATACGGTGTTGGTGGTAGATAAATAGTTGTTTAGGCAATAAGGACAGAAAAAGTCTACATGTTAGTACAGACCTAGTGGTTTACTCCTGATATAAGAGGTCTGAGATTGGTTTAGTTTGCACGTGTAGGATGCGTGGATGCAAATGGCAGCCTTTATTATGTAGTACTAGAATTTCATACATGTTAGCTTGTATCCTCAGCTCATTCATTCATTCATTCATTCATTTATTTATTTTGTTATTGGTCATTTTTGTAGTACAGGCTTTAACATCTTCATGGCCAGGAAATCATAAAATTATTGACAACTTGCATTTATTTATTCCATACCCCAGCACAACTCTCTAGACAGCTTTTCATTTCCCTCCCTCCCTCCCTCCCTCCCTCCCTCCCTCCCTCCCTCCCTCCCTCCCTCTATTTATTTATTTGAGGGGGGTTGTTTGTTTTAATATCCTGGGTCTTACTCTGTTGACCAAGCTGTCTTCAAACTCTTAGGGATCATCTGCCTCTATGTCCTGAGTTGTAGGTTAAAGGTCTACATTACCATGTCTGGTTCTTTCAGTTTTTTGGAAATTAAGATATTGTTCTTTTTTGTATGGTTTTTAAACAGTAGGTTTTTTTGGGTTTTGTTTTGTTTTTAAAGCTAAGTTCATAATTGACTGTAGTTTCAGAATGTCTGTCTTTTAGGTTTTATATTTTTACGTATGTTTGTCAATGCATCATGTGTGTTCTTGGTGCTCATGGAGGCCAGAAGAGGATGTCAGGTCCCCTGGAACTGGAGTTACAGATAATTGTGAACTGCCATGTGGATGCCTGGAATCAAACATGGGCCCTCTGAAAGTAACAAGTACTCTTAACTGCTGAACCATCTTTCCAGCCCTAAAATGTATATCTGACAGACAGGATCCATGCTTAAGTAGTAGGCTTCTTTTATGTTCCAGAAGCTGGCTATTTTCAATTTTTTGTTTGTTTGTTTGTTTATGGCTAAGTTTACATTTTCAGGTTTTTTTTATTTCTTGTCTGGGTGTGACTAATAGCAAAAATAACATTGATTTGTAGAGTAGATTTTGCAACTTAAAAATGACTTTCAGAAGCTGGGTGGTTGGTGGAGCATACCTTTAATTCCAGCACTCAGGAGGCAGAGGCAGGCAGATCTCTGTGAATTTGAGGCCAGCTTGGTCTACAGAGCAAGTTCTAGGAAAGGCCCCAAAGCTACGGAGAAACCTTTGTCTTGAAAAGCCAAAAGAAAAAAAAAATGTCCTTCAAGTTTTTACTGAATGACAAGCACTTAAAAGTTTGCTTTTTCTGCCGCTGGACTCAATTCTGAGCAACAGCAGCATCTTCTGTGAAAGAGTAAAGATGACGGTGAGATGGAGATGCAGCTCAGCTAACAGAATGCTGCACTGCATGCAGGAAGCCCCGGACGTGGGAGCTTTTGCCCTGTCAGCTTTGGCTGCATAGGGAGTTGGAGGCAATCCTTGGCTTTATAAGACCCTGACTGGGAAGAGGGTTGCGGGTCTCAACTTGGCATTATTTTCTTCTGAGAGCAAACTTTCTAACTGACTAGGTAGGTATATGAGTAGTTAAAACAGCAGTTTTGTACTTTGTACTTTGACAGTTTTCAGTATGATTGTCAGTGATGTTTTGTATTACATCTGAGCCACTTAGTACTTATTTATATGGCCTTGACATGAAAATATAGTATACCAGAGTCTTCCAGAGTTCCACTTTCAGTGAATCAGAAAATTCTTGACCTCTGTGAAAGACAACTCCCATGGGAGTTGATTCTTTCCTACTTAGTCTATGTGTTTTAGAAATGAATTCAGTTTGTCAGGCTTGGGGGCAAGTGTCATTTTTTTCCCCTGGAGCAAGGGTGTTAAGGCAAGCAAGATTTCTTTGTGTAGTCATTGCTGTCCTGGAGCTCACTATGTAGACCATGCTGGCCTCAAACTCAGATCCACCTCTGCTTTCCAAATGCTAGGATAAAGGAAGGAATGAGCCTCTACCAACCACCAGACTCACTGACACGCCCCCCCCTTTATGTATGTACTTTTTATTAGTTTAAATCTGGGAGGGGTACAGCGTCACACAGATTTTGTGTCAAGTGATGTTTGTAGGAAGGTTGCTTCGGAATTCGGAATGAAGCTTGTTACTGTTTGCATGGACCCTAGCTACACCTTTTCCCAGATATCATTCTGGTTTTGTTTGGTTTGCCTCCACAAGAGTTGCAATTTTTTTTTTTTTTGCTTTATACATATAAACATATCTCTTGCTCAAGTAGAAATCAGTTTTATCATAGGCATAAACACCTTCAATTTTAAGAAGAGCTCTGTGCTCTCTTTGGTTCCAGAGACCTTGCTTATAGTCAGCAAAAATGGCCTTGCACTATAGCCTTCCAGACATACTTGCCTTTTAGATGTCCTGTTCCCAGCAGGTCTCCACAGGCACTAGGGTCTTGGAATATAGCCCAGGAGCCAGAGTGCTTGGCCTAGCATATCTTGAGTACGGTGTACACCAGACATCGTAGTGTATGCATTGAATCCTAGTGCTCAGGAGGTTGAAGCAGGAGAATCAAAGTTCAAGGTCTTATAAGCTACAAAGTAAATTTTGCTACATGGGATCTTGAGTCAGAATTCAAATAAACCAGAAAAATAAATAACTGAGTTTTCCAACATAGTCTCTCTTAAAATGTTACTTCTTTATTTTTGTGTGAGCCTGAGTATATGTATACCCATGTGTGATGGAGGATGGAAGAGGGTGTCATATCTTCTGGAATTGGAATTACAAGCTCTCTTAGTTACATTTCTATTGCTGTGATGAGATGTCATGACCAAGCCAACTTATAAAAGAAAACATTGGTTTAGTTGGGAGCTTGTGAGTCCGTGAACTACCATGGTAGAAGAGAAGCATGACGGCAGGCAGGCAGGGAAGAATGACACTAGAGTAGTAGCTGAGAGCTATATCTTATTGGCTGGTTGGAGTAGAGGGTGTGTATATGGGGGGCTTGGTGGAACCGGGCCTGGCCTGGGCTTTTAAAACCTCAAAGCCCATCTCCAACAAACGTAGCCTTCCCACTTCCAACAATTTCTTTGGTTAGCCTTGCTATCCTGTCGACAAGGCTGGACTTGAACTCAGAGAGCTACCTACCTCTGCCTCTCAAGTGTTGGGATTGAAGGCCACACCTCTAATCCTTTCCAATGCCCTTCCACCAACTGTAGACCAAACATTCAGACCAGAACCTATGGGAGCCATTTCTCATTCCAACTTACTACCCAGGCAATTGTGAGCTGGCCTGTGGGTGCTGGGAGTAAAACCTGGCTCTTCTGGAAGAGCAGCATGTATTTCTAACTGTATGATAGGAGACTTTCTATGTGATTAGGTAATTTTTGTGTTAATAAAAAAATAATTTTAAGCCAGGAGAGGGTGGTGTACACCTTTAATCCCAGCAGAGATGGGTGGATCTCTGTGTGTTATAGGCCAGCCTGGTTTACTGAGTGAGTTCCAGGACAGCCATGGCTATACAGTGAAACTCTGTCCCAATAAATAAATAAATAAATAAATAAATAAAGTGGTAATTCCTTCCCCCCTTTATACTTTCTTATTTCTATTTGTGTGCATTGGTGTTTTTCCTGCAATGTATGTCTGTTAGAGGGTGTTACAGTGAGTTATAGACTCCCATGCGAGTGCTGGAAGAGCAGTCAGTGCTCTAAACCGCTGAGCTACCTCTCCATCCCACAAAAGTGGTAATTTATAACCACGATTTGTATTGATCATTCATATAAATCTGGTGATACCTTTAAAACATGGAAGGTTTTGAAAGAACGTTTGTCATTTAGTAAACTCCAAGATTGGTCTCTTCCATATTTTTTTGATAAACCAAGGATATTCTTTGTTTGTGTTTTCTTCTTGTTTTTGGACTTTTGTGACAGGGTCATGATGTAGCCCTGACTTTCTTGGAGCTCACTGTATGGACCAGGCTCAGAGATCCCTCTTGCCTCTCCCTTTAGAGTGCAAGTATTAAAGGCATGTGCCACCTTACCCAGCTGAGGATACTCTCTTCAATATTGAATTCTTTATGTAAGCATTTGTGGGTGTGTGTATGTACATGTTCTCATGTGTATGTTTGTAGGCCGGAAGTCATCCTTGGGTATTGTTCCTCGGTAGCCATCTGCATTTTGTTGTTGTTGAGACAGGGTCTCTCATCGAGGCTTAGGGATTGTAATAGGCTAGACTGGTCCACCAGCAAACCTCCACAGTACTAGGCTTACAAGAATATTTCAAAAATGAATAAATAAATAAAAATTTTAAGAACGTGTATAAATGTTTGCCTGCATGTAGTTTTGTGTGCCATGCGCTTACCTGATTCATGACTGGGAATTACAGACAGTTGCCATGTGGTTACTGGGACTTGAATTAGGCACCTCAGAAAGAACAGCCAGTGCCTTTAACAGCTGAGCCATCTTTCCAGCCTTACAATATACTCTACTCCACCTCCCCTACCCCTATGGATTCTGAGGTGAACCTAGGTCCTCAGAATTGTACAGTTGACCTACACTGACTGAGCCATCTCTCCAGCCCTACAAGCACCCCCTCCCCGACCATGGGTTCTGAGGTGAACTTGGGTCTTCTTGCTGTTTAGCTAGCAAATGCTTCCCAGTGCCTTACATCTCAACTCTCTTATAATTAAGTAAAATTTGAGTAAATTTTAAATCCAGAAAAGTTGTTTGTTGATAAGGCTTGATCAATATTTATTAAAAATTGAGAACACATCTGGTTAGTGTCATCTGTAGCACAATGGAAAAAGCAAGACACATTTCTTTGAGAAACAACAGAAAATGGGGCATCGTAGCACATACTTAATCCCAGCACTCAGGAGGCAGAAGCATGTGGATCTGTGTTCCAGGCCAACCAAGGTATCTCCCCAACCTCCACCCCTCAAGAAGTAACACTCCTTATATATGATGAAGATGTTTCCATAGAAGATTTGTTCTCCAAATCTTAGAAACAAAAGAATTTGGTTTTACTATGCAGAAGGATAGTAAAATTTATATGGAACAAACTTAAGAATATAAAACTTTAGTTTAGGCCAGCCTGAAATTTGTAAAGTAACTTTAGCCTTGAACTCATGAACTTTCTGTTTCTGTTTTTTTTTTTTTTTGGTTGTTTATGTAACTTTGGAGCCTGTCCTGAACTTGTAGACCAGGCTGGCCTCAAATTCACAGAGATCCAGCCTCCTGCCTTTGCCTCCTGACTGCTGAAATTAAAGGCGTGCACCACCACTGCCCGGCATCTGCTTCTGCCTTTCTTGTATGTGACTACAGTTAATTGAGTCACCATGCCTGATGGTATTAAAGCTTTCAGAACAACATTTTTTTCACACAAAAAGATTAGTTGAAGTTAGGTTTTTGTTTTATAGTGCTGGAGGAACAATCCAGAACCTTGCACATGATAGATAAATGTACCACTGAATTATGCCTGCAGTCCATTTTAGGTGTAGGGGTGTGTGTATGTGTGAGTGGATTTGTATTGTCTATTGGCAGTGCATTCTTATAATCTCTGTACTTGTGAGGCTGAGGCTAGATCCTGTTTCAAAAAAAATCAGACAAAAACTCTAGTTTATATCCTTTCAATAACAGATGAAAGCAAGTTTGCTCCTATTCTATCTGTTTCTTTGGAACAGGAGGATAAGGTATGGAAAACAAACCTTTTCCGTAAGGTATGGGAAAAAATAAATTAAATAAAGAGGAATAAACTATACAGCAACAGAGCTCACAAGATGGCTCAACAGGTAAATGTTTTTGCCAAACTTGATGTCAACCTTAGTTTGATTTTCAAGATCCAGATGATGAAGAAACAAACTCCCGAAATTGTCCTCTGACTTCCTTGTATATTTAATTGTACGTGTGTGCCCTTTTCCCAAATAAATAAATGTCATTAAAGATGTTAACAGAAAAACAAACAAAAAATGTAATTGCTGTTTTTAGTGGTTGGGCTTCTTACTTCTGGCAGCTCCAGAATTTTAGGTCCTTGGTTTCTGTTATGGGAATCTTGGCTGTTTTTTTAGATCATGTGTTGTATAGGTTTGTAGGGTGTGTTCATGCATACATGTACACTTTTATGGGCATATTCTTGTGTGCAAGTGCACATGCAATGAAGGCCTGAGGTTCCTGTCAGTAGCCTTTCTTGATCTCTCTGCTTCATTCATTGAGGTAGGGTCTTGGTTGAATACAGAGCTTGTCTGTTTTGCTGTTCTGGCCAGCCAGTCTAGCTTTCCCTGGTGAACCCCATCTCTGCCTTCTAAGCACTGGGATTCCAGGCGGGCCACTACACTCCCTTGGCATCTATGTGGTTTCTGCAGATGGCTGACACTTTGATGCTTATGTAGCAGTTATTTTAACCACCGAATCATCTCCTGAGCTCTTAGCTCTTTCTTTGTCCAGCTATGGCCAACAACCCTGACTTTGCTAGTAGGGTAGTCTTCTCAGTGTGTGTCTCTCCATCTAAGTCATGGCTAGTAGTACTTTGATCACCAGGTTATTCTGAGGGTCACAGACATTCACAGAAAGCACTGCACACAGTGTAGGGCAAAGCACATGTGTGTTGCTTTTGTCAAATATACCAACGGAAGATACTAAAAGACAGAGCATGTGTAGAAAAGAACATACATTTTAGCTGATTTTAGAGGAGGTTGAAATTGATTAGGAGGCAATAAAAGATTTGTTTAGGGAAAAAGATTGAGTTGAGAGGATAGCATGTGATTATACTACTATTTTTAGTGATTCTCACATTTAGATGTATCATAGATAATGCTAACTGTATGTAAGCCACATGCACATAACTATAATATGACATTTTTATGTTTTTGTTTTGTTTTTTGAGAAATGGCTGATGATAGAGTCTTGGCTAGAGATCTGCCTGCCTCTCTCTCAAGTGTTGTGACTAAAGATAGGTGCTATCATTCAAGGCTTTTAAAAACCTTTCTTCTTTGGTTTTGTTTTTCAAGACAAGAGTTTCCTTGTGTAGACCTATCTGTCCTGAAACTAGCTCTGTAGACTAGCCTGGCCTCGAATTCACAGAGATCTGCCTGTCTCTGCTTCCTGAGTGCTGGGTTAAAAGACATGCACCACCACCTCCTAGCTCTTTAAAAACCTTTCTTTTATGTTAATCCTCATCATACCTTTGCCCTCTTGTCAGAATTGTGGGCTTACTTAAGGGAATTCACTCCCTATGTTTTCCATCTCTAAGTTTATTTTTACTGTGTTTATCTACTTGCGTTTGTTTGTCTGGGAGACAGTGTAACATTGTAGTCCAGGCTAGCTTTGTGTTGGTGGTTCCCCTGCCTCATTATGGGTGTGTATTCCCACACTTTTTTTTTGAATACTTATTTTTTAAAGTCTTTCCTGACCCATTAGTTACGTTTTAAATTTCTAGGTAGATAAATTCTTGTTATTGAGATATTATTCTGAGCTTTACTACATAGATTTATAGCAGAATGTTCTTTACATTGATGTGTTTTATTTTTGTGTATAATATTTTGAAATATGAATTGTTTATTTTGAACTTTTTTTTAAAGGCAGGGTTTTATAAATTCCAGGGTACCCCACACTCCTTACGTATCAGGATGATCTTGAGCTTCTAGTTTATTCAGTGCCGCAAATTGAATCCAGCATTTATTCTACCAACAAAATTTTATTGCCATCCATCCCTCATTTTGAACACTAAAAGAAGTGATTCCCCCCCTCCCGTTTGTGTGTACAAGTGTTTGGGGAGGTTAATGGGCAGTGTTGGGAGTCAGGTCTCCTTCCCTTTAGGATCCAGGGCTCTAATTCAGTTGGTCAGGCCTGTACGGTAAGGCCTTTGCTCACATGATTGGCCTTATTCTGAACATTTTTAATAGTCATTTTAATTAGAGTCGAAATCAAATACTTGAGTTGGTATGTTGGCTGTGATGCGTGCCTATAGTCCCAGCACTTGGGAGGGTGACATAGGACTGCTGCGAGTTTGCCAGCTAGGGCTACATAGCCGGTTCTAGGCCACATTGGGCTGCAGAGTGAGGTCCTCTTTTAATAAAAACAAGAACAAAATTCAAATCCTCCATTATGAATATTTGTGAATTAGAACTTTTGTTGCCTTCTAACCTTTTTCCCCATCACCCTTGGCTTTTTTTTCTTGTTGGTGTTCCTAAGATTATTCAGTAAAAGGAAACATTTTTTTCCAAAGTTTTATTTATTTTTGTGTATGTGTGCCTACATGAGTTTATAGGTATCACATGCACGCAGGTGCCAGCAGAGGCTGTCACAGAGGCCATCGAATCTCCTGGGTCTGGAGTTCCAGGCAGTTGGGCGCTGCCTGCTGTGAGTGCTAAGAACTAAATTTGGGTCCTCTGCAGGAGCAGTTAGTGCTCTTAACCTCTGAACCGTCATCTCTCCAAGCCCAAGAAAACATTCCTTAAAGACAGAAGAGAGTGCGAGGCCTTCCTGCTGCCTACTGCTTTGACTTTGGTTTCATGTTCCCTGTGATGACTGAGGCTAAGTTCAGTCCAGAAACCGGGACCCACACTGTTACACATTCTGACACCACACAGGTCCCCAGAGAGAGGCAGACCTGTTACACATACCTGGTTAACCTGCGTTCTTCCACTGGGACACATTGATCATGTGATTTCTGCGTAATTACCTCATAAAGGATGCATAATCTCTGATTATATAGATATACTCTTGAGGAAACACCAAGCATATCATTTGTGCCTGCTTTTGGTATATGTTGTTGGAAGTTTTATTTGACATGGTTAAATGGATCTGCTTTGGTATTGACATGTCTCCAGTAAGGTTGGGAAAATCACAGGTGATAACAGTACCAGCAGACATAACATTGCTGACCTCTGTATTCACACTTGTAATTTGATTTATGAGCTGCACCATTTCCTAGCCAACCTGGCTGAAGACAAAGTGCAGTACTAAGGCGCATTTTCCCCTACAGGCTTGCATGGTAACAAATGTACTCTTGTTTATTCATCCAGTGGAAGTTAGAACTGGAGAGTTTGTAAGATCCATTCAAACACACCCGTGTTTGGAGAGTAAAGGGTGGAGAGCTAGAAAAGAACTGGCTGGAATTGATGTAGAAATGATTCTCCTGAAAATTTCCATTTTTTTAATAAATGTAGTTAAGTACTCATTGAAAATTTAAAACATCCTGATGGTGGTGGCATACACTTTTAGTCCCAGCACTGGGAGCAGGGGCAGGAAGATGAGTTCAAGGCCAGCCTGGTCTACAGTGCAAGCTTAAGAACAGCCAAGAGCTGCACGGGAAACCCTACCAAAACAAACAAACAAACAAAAAAACAAAAAAGAAAAGTAATATTTAAAATGGAAGTTATATAGTAATATGTCAGTCCTGCGGGTCCCCTTTCAGTCTCATATCCAAGGTAAGCACGATTTTGTTAATAGTTTTCGCCTTCTCCCCTCCCCCATGCTTTTTTTTCTTCTTTTAATCAAGAATATTACACAGTTCAGTCTGGCCTCAAACTTGAAGGTAGTGGAGGATGACCTTGAACTTCTGTTTATCCTGCCTCCACCAACAAGTGCCAGGATTGTGGTCAACACATCTGACTTTGTTGTATACCTTACTAGAATTTCTGTACAAATCTAAAAAAAAAAATTTAGTAGCCAGGCGCATGCCTTTAATCCTAGCACTCAGGAGGCAGAGACAGGTGGTTCGAGGTTAGCCTGGTCTACAAGAGCTCCAGGACAGGCTCCAAAGCTACAGAGAAACCTTGTCTTGAAAAACAAAAAACAAAACAAAAAAAAATTTTGCCACCTTTAATGGTGCAAGCCTTTCCCAGCATTCGGGAGGCAGAGGCAGGCAGATGTCTGTGAATTTGAGGCCAGCCCAGTCTACAGAACAAGTTCCATACATCCAAGTCTGTTACATAGAGAAACCCTGTATTGAAAAACAAAGAAACAAAAAGCACACCCAGTGTTTTAAAATTACCTCAGAAAGTAGTTTGCATTACACAGTGATGTGCTCTCTGTTTTTCCATCTGTAGGTTATCTAATGCTTATCTAGCTCAGCTATCTTTGTCATTTTTCTTTGTTGTTTCTTTTTAGTAAAGACTGCTTAATAATATTGTAGCATATAGCTTCTAACACACACACCTAACTCATTTTTTTAAAGAAAGTCCATTGTTCTTTTTTTTTTTAATATTTTTTATGGTATATTTAACTTTAATGTTGTGAGCTACCATGTGGGTGCTGGGAATTGAACCCAGGTCCTCTAGAAGAGCAGTCAGTGCTCCTAATCACTGAGCTATCTCTCCAGCCCCACACACCTAACTCATGATTCTTCTGCCCCAGTTTCATGTTCTGGAGTTGGAGCCAAAGCTATGTATTTTCTAAGACAAAGGTTTTTTTTTTTTTCTCCTTCTTTCTCTTTTTGTGTGGGAGAAGCTGCAGGGGTTGGGAAAAGGTGAGATTTCACTTTTTACAGTACTGGTTGGTGTGGAACATAGACCATTGGTGACTTGAGCTTGTAATGATCCTCCTGCTCTCCCTCCCTAGTGCTGAGATTACAGGTAATACTCTAACCTGGATAACGTTGCTAAAACAGTTTTAGTCTAAGTTTCTTTGTACTTTTGTCTATGCTTGAAAATTTAACCTTAGGCTAGAATTGTAACATCAGAATGTGTAATCATTTACACTCTGAGAAGATAAGTTGTCTTCAAAGGTCATTTAATAGTACTTAAGAAGGTTATTTTAGGAAATCTTCATATTTAATTAAAACATCTTTATTTTATGTGTATGGGTATTTACCTACATACATGTATATGCATTTGTGGAACACCATCACCCACATGCCCTGGAACTAAAGGTGGTTGTAAACTACCATGTGGGTGCTGGGAACCAAGCCCAGCTCTTGACAAGAGCATCAAGTGCTTGTAAGCAATTGAGCCATCTCTTCAACTCTTCCATATACAATATACCAGTTCATGTGTGTGTGTGTGTGTGTGTGTCTGTCTGTCTGTCTGTCTTAGTGCATCGACCATTTGTATATGGAACCCCATGGAGCTTTGGAGCTGCTGTGTGGGAACCAAAATCAGATCCTCTGCAGAGACAGTGAGCTTTCTTAACTGAACCATCTCCAGCCCCACTATTTAGATCCTCTGTGGAGACAGTGAGCTTTCTTAACTGAATCAGCCCCACTATTCAGATTTTTAACTGAACCAAAATCAGATCTTCTGCAGAGACAGTAAGCTTTCGTAACTGTCAACCATCTCCAGCCCCACTATTCAGATTTTTAACATAAAAATTTTTAATTATAAAATTATTACAAGGTAAAATCTTTCTGATAGCATTTAAGGATATTTTAGAATGTGGGAACCTGACAATCTTCTCTGGTGATCACCAAAGATAGATTTTATTTAAGAACTGTGGTTGTTAGAATGACACTCCCACATTCTTTCTTATATGCCTGGCATAATGTCTTTTTTCTGTTCTGAGAAGTGATCAGTTCAGTGATCTCACCCCCTAACCCTGCCTCCACCTCCTCATTTTGTTTTAATCTATTTTAGTTGTTTAAGGTAGTCCCAGCTGGAACTCACTCTGTAGACCAGGCTGGCCTCGAACTCAGATCCTCCCTCCTGTTTTACGTATAAGTTTTTTTTTAATATTTATTTATACAATATTCTGTCTGTGTGTATGTCTGCAGGCCAGAAGAGGGCACCAGACCTCATTACAGATGGATGTGAGCCACCATGTGGTTGCTGGGAATTGAACTCAGGACCTTTGGAAGAGCAGGCAGTGCTGTTAACTACTGAGCCATCTCTCCAGCCCACGTATAAATTTTTTGGTCCCAATTTTAGGCAGTATATCTCATTCGTGATTAGTTTTTTTTTCCCAAAGGAAATCTGTTCCTCCTAAATGTCTTTTTTCCTTTCACTTTTCTACCTTTAATTTCCCTTAGCATAAAAGATGTTATATAATTTACCTTTACATTATAAAATGTTGCATAATTTCTGTTTTGTTCTTCAACAACAGTTGTCCTCTGTCCTCTGTATTAGAACTTTAAGAAGTAGGAGCTGGAGGGATAGCTCAGTTGCTCAGGTATTTGTCACACATGAATAAAGACCTGAGTGTAGTCCCAGAACTCATACAGGGGAGGAGGTGGAGGGATTGTGGCTCACTCTAGAGGTGGAGAATAGTGGATCCCTTGGACTAGCTGGGCAGGCACTCTAGTCTACCCAGTGAGTTCAGGCCACTGAGAGACCCTGTCTTTCAAAAAACAAGTATGTAGATAAAGTGGAATGTGGGAGCAGCAGCAGCTGGACACCAGCCGAGATTGTCATCTGCCTTCCACATCGCAGGAGCACTGTGCACACCCATGATTCCACCCCACCTCACCACACAGATTCTAAGGAATGGAAGCCAAGAAACAGCGTTTCTACTGAGAATGATACTATTAGTCACAGAACACAGTAATGTAATTGGACCTCAGAAATGATAATAATGTCCCTGTTGAAAGCCATTCTGCCTGTTGAATATCAAACTAAGATAATCTTTACATTACTTTGTGTGTATGTGAACGTCTGTGCGCATGTATTGAGATTAGAAAGACGGCTTTTGGAAGTTGGTTCTTTCTTTCCATTGGGTTCCAGAGATCAAACTCAGGGTTGTTAAATTTTCACAGCAAATGCCTTTACCCACTGAGCCTTCTTGCTGACGTGTGATAATTTTTCCTTAACTCTTACATTTTATGAGCTATTGAGAATGTCATAATTAACTAATCCTTAGTTTTTTTCACACATTCTAGTTATTTATCTAAATGTCATTAAAACTTCCATCTCTGCAAATTTTGTTTTTTTTTTTAATTTAAGATTTACTTTTATTTTGTATGTTTGAGTGTTTTGTCTGCATTTGTGTTAAGTACACTGTGTGTTGTGTGTGGCCCTGATGCCTGTGGAGGCCAGAAGAGGGTCCACTGGATTCCCTGGAACTGGAGTTATGACCCTTTGTAAGCCACCAGATGGATGCCCAGGAACAACCTTGGATACTCTGCAAGAGCAGCCAGTGCTCTTCATTGCTGACCTATCTCTTCAGCCTCAAATTTTAGATTTTTAGTTTTGCATTTTGAGCAAATAAATTTTATCTTACTTAAAATTATTTTAGTTATTTTTTATTTTAATGTAAATGAGTGCTTTGCCTTCATGTACGCCTGTGTACCACATGGGTTCCTGGTGCTCAAGGAGGTCAGAAGAAGTTGTTGGATCTACTGGAGCTGGACTTAGACAATGTGAGTCACCATTGCCAGTGCTGGGAATCAAATCCAGATCCTGTGAAGAACAGCCAGTGTCCTTGACTGCTCAGCTGCCTCTCCAGTAGGGTGTAAAAAGAGCTTTTCCCTCAAGAAATTTTAAATTTTTAAAAAATGTTTTTGTTCTTTGAATATGTAATAGTGATTCTATTTGTTTGTTTGTTGAGACAGCAGCCGCATTATATAGTCCTGGCTAGCCTCATCTCTCCAGTAGGGTATAACTTTTCCCTCATAAATTAATTATTTTTTAATTTTTTTTTTTCTGAGACAAAGTTTCTCTGTGTAGTCCTGACTGCCCTAGAACTAGTTATGTAGACCAGACTCTGGCCCTGAACTCATAGAGATCCAACTACCTCTGCCTCCCAAGTGCTGACATTAAAGAAGACATGTGTCATCGCTGCCTGTCTAGGAATTTAAAATTTTTTTAAAAATGTTTTTATTTGAGAATTTAATGTAATGTTTGTTTGTTAAGATAGTCTCATGTCTTAATGGTCTGACTGGCCTTAGCTGGCTGGCTGTTCAGACAATGCTGGCCTGGAATTCAGAGATCCAGTTCTGCCTGTCTCTGCCTTCCAAATGCTGGTTTTATAGGCTTAGTCACCATGCCAGGTTCCCTCAGAAAATTAGCAGTTTTCCTGACAAGAAGTTAGATGCTACTTTGAGCCTCCTGGTTTTTGTCTCTTAGTTTGTCCCCCTACCCCCTTTATTTTTGAGACAGAATCTCACTGTAATTCTAGCTGGCATAGTACTTAGTATGTAAAATAGGTCTTCCTTCGACATTTGGACACACTTTGATAAAAATACGTGTGTGTGCGCGTGCACACCCTTGGAAGAGCAGCAGGTTCTGTTAAGCACCACACATCTCTGCAGCCAGCCGTTCTGTGCCCTTTTAGTCACTATTTTTGTTTAGATGAAAATACTCTAAACTTCAGCTTTTTGGACTCATTTAAAATTGGTGATCTTTATTTCATTTGAGTATTTTTTCTTCATTGTTTCCTTTTCTCTGTATATTATGGAATTCTTAGCAGACAGATGTTGAGTCTGTTACTCAACACATCTGGCAATCTTTAGTTTTCTAAGTTTCATTTTTTCTTAGTGGTCTGTTTTATTCTTCTCTGCCTCTTATTACCTCCTCCTTTTTTCTATCTTTCTGTGAATGTACCCAGGACCTTGAGCATGCTAGGCAGCTAGTCTACCACTGAGCCACCCCTCAGCTCAGTAAATTTGCCTTTAGTGACTAAAATCTCTGGAAACTCGCGAAGCATATGTTGTTTGACTACTTCTGATATTTCCATTTATTCTTCTTAGAGCCACTTAGCTTTTTCCTTTTGCTCTTTCTGCTCAACCTTTCTCAAACTTGTAAAATCCTCAGTTGATCCTATATTTGAATAGTAGCTTCTTTTGACTGATAAAATTGATTAGTTATCTTGTCTTTCTTTTGGAGTTAGGTTCACTGTTTCCTGGAGCTTAGACCTCATTGTGGTATATGTGTAGTGAGGAAAGTGTGTTACAGTCTGATGTGGAATTGCTTTAGTTTATTATTAGGCTGAATACCAACTGCCTTTTTTTTTCTCTTTTCTTCATTCCCCTTTCCGTTCATCATGGTCCATATTACGGCATTTTTTATAAACTTTATGCTACCGTATTCTTTTGTATTTTTCTAGTTTACTCTTAACTTTGCTAATAAAACAGTTGTCTGGCAATAGCTAAAGATAGCTGTTTTATTAAACTTGAAATGAAATCAGGAATGGCTTCCTGGACAGGGTACCCTATGGAGAATTCTGTGCTATACCTCAGCCCTTGTCATTGGACTACCACTAAACACAGAGCCTTTGATACATTTTTACTTGAGTTTACATTTGTTGTGTCTGTGTGCCTGGTGCACATGCGAAGGTCGGAGGATACCTTGGAGGAGTTGGTTTTGTTCTTCCGCCATGTGCGTCTGAGCTCAAATTGTCAGGCTTAGAGGCATGCACTTTATCCACTCACTGAGTCATCATTTTTTACCATTGACTGTAACTGAGAATATTGCTTGTGTCTGCTGTTAGTTTACTTTGCATTGAGATCTTGATTCCATTTCTTTCAATCAGTTTCTAGCATATTGCATAATATTCTTCCTGCCTTTTTTTATGTTTTTGTTTTTATGTTTTTTGTTTTTTTGGTTTTTTTTTTTTAATGTTGTTTTTGAAGGCAGGGTCTTACTAAGTAGCTCTGGCTGTCCTGGAACTATATGTAGACCAGGCTAGCTTCAAACTCATGGAGATATATCAGCTTTCCAGATGCTGGGATTAAAGGCATATATCAATATGTCGGGCTTATTTTTCCATTTCTTGTCCTAGGCTGATTCTTTGTTAGGCAACCTGGGTGTTCTTCACTTCTGAGTTATTGTGCTGATACCTGATTGACATAGTACTCTACAGTCAGAACTTCCAAACGCAAGTGATCCTTCTGTTTGAACCTTCCATGTAGCTGGAACTACAGGCATATACCACTACATCAAGCTCAGTTCTCCCTTTCTTTCTTTCTTTCTTTCTTTCTTTCTTTCTTTCTTTCTTTCTTTCTTTCTTTCTTTCTTTTCCTTTCTTTCCTTTCTTTTTTCTTTTCTTTTTTCTTTTCTTTCTTAAATGATTTATTTTGAGACAGGGTTTCTCTGTGTAGCCTTGGATTGGAACTCACTTTGTAGACCAGGTTGACCTTGAACTCAACAGAGATCTACCCGCCTCTTTGTCCTGAGTGCTGGAATTCAGGTGTGCACCATCAATGCCTGGTGTGTGTGTAGATTTTAATCTGGGTTTCTCATACTCACTACATAGCAGACACTCCACTACTGAGCTATTCCCCAGCCTTAACTTAAATAGTTAGGTTTAAGGTTCTCCATGACGTTGAAAGATTTAGAGGTAAGTGATTAATTAAAGACTCATGAGTTACACCTATTATTACTTTTCATACACCCTCTGAAATGTCTTATTATTCTTTAAAATAGAGAAAATGATGTAAAGAAAATCTACAACACATTTATACCATAAACGTAAAGGGATTGGTTGATGTCTTTTTAGTATTGGAGATGACATTTTAATCTAGTAGAATCTATAGTACTAAGAGTATTGTTTGCAATTTTGAACACATGTGTGCTATGTGTGTACATATGCATAAGTGTGTTGGAAACCAAACCGAGGCTTGCTTGTGCAGTCTGGGATGTTGAGAATTACTAATGTTATTATTTTCAGGGATCATTTGAAAACAAAATTTAAGGGATTTCTTTTGGGAAAGAACCATCAGGTCATTTTGTGCCTCCTGTACTTTACCCAGTGACAACAGTTCTTGGATATCTAGGTCTGTTGAAACAGTCCCATAGTGAGCTTCTTCAGGACAGATTCAGTCAAAACAAAAACTCTTATTTATTGAACATTTAGAATCTAGCATGATGCTAAGTGCTTCATGTATTTTATTTAGTTTCTGAAATAATCTACTATTTGTATAGTATTCTCCATTTTACATGTGCCAGTATTAAGGCTTGCAAAAGGTTCAGTAAATTGAATAAGGACATAACTAGTACCATGTCATCTGAGCTATATAAGCATGATTGGTTTTTTGTTTTTCTTTTTTAAGTTTTTGACTATTACCTATTGTATAGGGTTTGAGTACTGAACACAAGTACCTATTGGAATTAAACTATATTAAAATATACTTTTATTGACTTCAAATTATTTAATTGTTCTAATTTTTTTTAAAGTTTCTATTTTTATATTTATTTTATTGGTATGAGTGTTTTGCTTATATGTATGTGTGTACTGTCTGTGTCTGGTGCCTGAGGGAGTGAGGAGGCATCCGATCCCCGGATGGGGGTTACAGACAGGTGTGACCCACCATGTGGGTTCTGGGAACCAGACCCAGGTCCTCTGGAAAAGTAATAATTGCTCATAACTGCTGAGCACCTCTAGCTCATTATTCCACCTTTTACAGTTACTCTGTTTACTTGACAAGCACTTACTTTTTGGAATTTTATGTGTATAAATGTTTTGTCTATGTGTGTACCCTAGGTACATGCCTGATTCTGGAGGAGGTTGGAAGAGGGAGATGGACCCCTCAGAACTGGAGTTAGGGATGATTATGAACCATGCTGTGGGTGCTAGGAATTCAACCTGGGCCCTTTCCAGTCTAAAGTGTTCCTAACTGCTGAGCCATTGTCTGGCCCCTTTCCCTTTTACTTAGAATCTGTGTAGCTGAACTCAAACTGGAGCTCTTCTTTTTTTATTTCGGTTTTGAATACTGGTACTACAAGTGTGTTATTCCTATACTGAGCAAGGGAATTACTGATAGTTGTACTTAGAAATTCCCGTGATTCATCCTGGATACTACTCAGATGATCTGTTTGATAAAGAATAGTTTTTTATTTTGTGCTATTGGGAATTGAATCTATGACCTCATCTGGTAGGCAAGCAATCTGCCACTGAGCTAAAACATTCTTAGCCCACGTAGTTCATTTTGTTTTGTTTTTAGACAAATCTCACTGAGTAGCCCTGACTGGCCTTGAAACTTAAAAGGCTCTACCTGCCTCTGCCTCTCAAGTGCTGGCATTAAAGGTGTGTACTACTACACCTGGCCCACACTGTTGGCATTGAATAAAAATTTTTATATACTATCCACCCCCTCCCCTTTCCTCTCTATTTTTCTTGTTTTTTTTTTGTTTTTTTTTTAAATATTTATTTTATTATGTATACAATATTCTGTCTGCATGTATGCCTGTAGTCCAGAAGAGGGCACCAGGCTTCATTACAGATGGTTGTGAGCCACCATGTGGTTGCTGGGAATTGAACTCAGGACCTTTGGAAGAGCAGGCAATGCTCTTAACCTCTGAGCCATCTCTCCAGCCCCTATTTTTCTTGTTTTTTTAAAGACGGGGTTTCTCTGTAGCCCTGGCTATTCTGAAACCCCCTCTGTAGACCCGGCTGGCCTTGAACTCAGTCTCTAAAATGCTGGGATTAAAGGCATGCACTGGGGCTGGAGAGATGGCCAGATGTTAAGAGGTCCTGAGTTCAGTTCCCGGACCATATGGTGACTCACCACCATCTCTAATTCAGGTTCCTCTTATGGCATGCAGACAGAATACTCTATACATAATAAGTAAATTTAAAAAATAAAGGCATGCACTACCTCCTGGACTTAATAAACATTTTTGATCCCTGGGTTTGTCAGTATTTATTTGATAAAGAACAAGAAGTTCAAGCCTGCAATAACAGCACATGCAAGGCTGAGGCAGGATTATTCCAGTGTAGCCTGGGCTACAGTGGAGAAAGAGGGAGGGAGAAAAGAAGAAGCAAAACCTTAAAAAGTTTCTAAGGTTTTTGTTTCATGCCATGCTTGGGAATTCTAGATGCAAAGCCTTTTTATTTGTTTTCTGAGACAGGTGTCACTGTGTAGCCTTGGATGGCCTGGAACTCACTGTGTAGAGCAGGCTTGCTGTGCTCCTCTGTGTACCTCGGGAGTGCTGGGATTAGAGGCCTATACCATCACAGTCAGCTCAGAGCTTTGTTTCTCCATCTCAGTACTTGCAGGATTTTCCCCATTGTCTTGGAGTGTGTATTTCTGAATGATTTCATTGTAATTTGTAACCCATCCATTAACTGGAATTTATCAGGTACTTCCTTGTGATTAGACTTGAGAGTTCTTATTGGGGAAGAACATAGGTGCTGTTTTGATCTCATTGTCAAGAATGCATACTGTTGCTATGACTTGATACTACCATTGGTTCTGTCCCTTCTCTACACTCCACCGTTAGAATGAAGTCATGCTACACAGCTTCCACTCAACAATCTATGTATTCTTAGCCTCCTTGAGAGTACAGTAAGTACCTGAAGTACTCCTGGGAGATTCCACTCTGCTCTAGTATATATGTTCAGTTATTTAACCAGTATGTGTGTTTATTAAGGTACTTTTAATACGATGGAAACTAAGTAGTATATAATAATCTCTCATAGAAGTTTTCTCATTTCTGCTTTTTGTGAATGAGGATAATTGTGAAGATCCAGGTGGATTATGTGTCAACTCAGAATCCTTATTTGTGCTTAAGAAAAAGAGCCTGGGGCTGGAGAGATGGCTCAGTGGCTAAGAGCACTGCCTGCTCTTCCAAAGGTCCTGAGTTCAATTCCCAGCAACCACATGGTGGCTCACAACCATCTACAATGAGAGCTGGTGCCCTCTTTTGGCCTGCAGGAATACATGAAGGCAGAACACTGTATAAATAGTAAATAAATACACGTTTCATTAAAAAAAGGAAAAAAGAAAGCAAGCCTTAGGGTGGAAAGTAGGACATTGTACAGTAGGTGTCTTCTCTCATTAGGGTAATAAGTTACACTTAGGAGATAGCACAGTGTCTGCTTCCATTAGTATTTGAGGATTCATGTGACCTTGTTGACTTTTTTGTCACACCTTTTCTTACTTTTCTTTGAGATGCAGATATCATTACAAAAAATGCTAGTTACAGTTGATACTGGGAGTAGTGATGATGGCCATGAGGTTAATGAAATACCCAGCCAGGATTATGTGTTGTTTTTATGTACCTAAACTTAGGACAGTTAAAAAAAATGTAGTCTTTATTCTGACCAACTGAAAATGAGCCAATTCACCTCTCTATCTTACTTTTGGGAGGAAGACTTACCTGAAAGTATCAATTAATTTTGTTCTTATTCTTCTTTTATAAGATGTTTCAGTCGTGCCTCCAGTTTATTCTTGACCCTGGTTACCTGTGCTAGTAAATATTGTTACTTCAGCATTGAGACGGCTTTGCTTGGCTACTCCCATGTTTTAAGAGAAATGTCTCAAAATATTACCCAGGCCGGCCTTAAGCTCTCAGTTCAAATGTTGTTCCTACCTCACCTTCCTGAGAACAGTAAGATGTACACATGTACTTGGTGCTAACCTTGTTACTGCCAGACTTCTGGTCATCTTTTTCTTTTCTTTTTTGGAATCAGGGTCTCATGTATTGCCATGACTGGTTTGGAACTTTTTTTAAAATATTTATTTATTTACTATGTATACAATATTCTGTCTGTGTGTATGCCTGCAGGCCAGAAGAGGACACCAAATTTCATTACAGATGGTTGTGAGCCACCATGTGGTTGCTGGGAATTGAACTCAGGATCTTTGGAAGAGCAGGCAATGCTCTTAACCTCTGAGCCATCTCTCCAATCCTGGTTTGGAACTTTCTATAAAGACCACCTTGTCCTCAAATTCATAGAAATCTGCCTGTTTCTGCTTCCTGAATGCTGGAATGAAAAGTGTAGTGTGTGTATCTGTGTGTGTGCCTCCCTATTCCCGATTTTGAACTCAGGCTGGCAGACATGGTATGTAGCTGATTATCCTGCTTTTAATTCATAAGTTTCAGGGCATGCATGCTCATGCCCCCACCATCAATCCTGTAAATGTTCTATTAGTATTTACATCTTTGTACCTTTTCTTTATTTTATTTTATTTTTTTAATTTATTTATTTATTAAGGATTTCTGCCTCCTCCCCGCAACCAACTCCCATTTCCCTCCCCCTCCCCCGATCAAGTCACCCTCCCTCATCTGCTCGAAGAGCAATCAGGGTTCCCTGACCTGTGGGAAGCCCAAGGACCGCCCACCTCTATCCAGGTCTCCTAAGGTGAGCATCCAAACTGCCTAGGCTCCCCCAAAGCCAGTACGTGCAGTAGGATCAAAAACCCACCGCGATTGTTCTTGAGTTCTCAAAAAGTCCTTATTTGAAAAGGTACAAAGATCACGAGCAAGGAACTCAGGATCTTTGTACCTTTTCAAATAAGGACTTTTTGCATCCTGATGTAGTTATGTCTGTGGAAATGTTTGTTAGAGATATTATTCACTTGTGCACATACACATAGACATATCTCAGTAGACCCATTTTTCTAAAGAACTTCACATTGCTTTCTACATATATGGAAGACAGTATCTCTTAAATGGCTGATGAAAATGACGACTTGACTGCTCCTCAGTCTGACCCTGGTGTTAATCTAAGCATTGGGAAAGCAGAGCATTGAAGAACACTAAGTTGTTACATTCTTTCTCTGTAATCTTTGATGAAGATTCTCTATAATCACATTTAGACCTGTTTTTAACTTTTAAAAAAGGGTTGGGACAAAACAAACATGTTTCTTGCCAGGCAGTGGTGGTGCATGCCTTTAATCCCAGCACTCAGGAAACAGAGGCAGGAGAATCTCTATGATTTCAAGGCCATCCTGGTCTACAGAGCAAGTTCCCTGACAGCTAGGACTGTTACACAGAGAAACTCCGTCTTAGAAAAAAAAAATTGTTTCTCAGTAGTAATTGAAGAATCTAGAAGACTAATAGACATTCTAAGCATTGTTAGGTGGTAGTTGTAAAGGCTTAATGTTTCCTGTTGTGTCAGCCTCCTTGGAAAATCCTCAAGGCTTTTCTCTGCTTGAGTGGAAATTGTACCCTTTGTTCACTTTCTCTGCACACTGCATACACAACTAGCAGCTGTCTGACATTTAGATTTGAGCAGAGTTTATGCCTGTATGGTTTTGTTGGACTCACATATATATTTTACCATATGTGCAATAATTCACTCTGATATTAGAAGTGCTCAGGATGTTACATTGTATTAGCTTATAAATTATATAAGCTAACTTCACTTTCTAAGCTACTTAGCAGTTTCCTTTAGGTCTGCCTTTGGGAATTTTCCATGTAAACATACAGTTAGTAGAAAACTGTAGAAACCAATTCACTGTTTATACAAGTGTGACTTAAGTAGGATTTATAAGGTCTGTGCTATATCTCCTTTTTTATTCCGTTGGGTCTGAGTTTTTGTATTGGTTGCACATCATACATTTGAAAACTGTTAGAGGTTTGTTCAGTATTTCTGCATTAGTATTTAGGTTTAATTAAATCGTTACATTTTGCCATATTCTGATTTCATTTTGAATAAATACACATTACAAATAATGGTTAAGGCCCTTCTTTCTTCCTTGTCTGAATGTGTCCACTTTCTTATCAGACAACATAGTGAGCTAGCATTTCAAATTTCTCAAATTGGTTTTGTGGTAAATGTGGCAATGCAATGAGGAAAAACTACCAATTTTCCCCACATATTTATAATATATGTTGCAAGCACTGAAGTTCTGAGGTGTGGAGGGGAAAAAAAACAAACAAACTTGTCCTTTTAAAAACTTCATCATTGCCTGTGAATCTGTGTGATGTTGCTTGGAACACACCCTATGAAAACCTGCCTAGAAGTGTGCCCACTTTGAAATTCACTTTGACTTCTATAGTTTGTCTCTGATGTAATCTTTTTGATTTGGATGACAAGCTTACAGTTCGCAGTCATTCTCAGGTGATCTTGTTATTGGATACCTTAAGAATGATTTTGCAAAATGGGGATATAAACTTAGAACAAACCCCGTACTCATTGACCAGTTCACAATTACTTTCGCTCCTTAAATTTCCTAGTTCTTGAGTCTTCTGGTCTTTGGAAGTGTCTAGCCTGTGGATCATGGCTTTGCTTACACTTAAATTGATGTTACATTTTATGTTTCTACAGCTGGCAGTAAGCCTGAGTTTGCTGTTAATGTTTAACACATTTCTGAGTGACAGTTTCTTAACTATTAATATTGTACAAAATGGTAATTGAATTCATAGTTTGCCTTTTTTCTCTCTGTATTAGAAAAACTGGTGTTTTTGTAAGTCATGTATATTCTTCTTAATATTTGTTCCTATAATGACCTGATGCAGGAAAAATAAAATGGGAAAATGGACATTACTTCTAACCTTCAAATAAAACACATGAATTGGTTTTTGGACTGTTTACCAAGCCTTGGGTCCTATGTACCATGTTAAGTCAAGGCTGTTAACCTGTGTGGGATGGCAGGTCCCATGATCTGAATGGGGTTGTGGATAAGGGAGGAGGTCCTGGGAAAATGCAGTCACAAAGGTTATAGTAAATTTCATGGAAACAAGGGAAACATCAAGGACATTCTGTATCAAGTCATTTTGGCTTCAAGTCTTCACAGCACACCTCTGTATTAGGAATCTATGGGAAGTTTCCTCTGGTGTAAATGTCTAGCCTTATCTGTTAAAGCTTAAACATTCGGTTAGACTTAGAACTTTTTCTTCTAAATATTGTTTAAAGTAACCTTCCTTTTATAGAGGGCAACATATCCTGAAACTCAGGTCATCTGTGCAATCCTTATCCTCCTGAGATCCACACTGATCACAAGTGTGTATGACCACACCAGGTTTTGTGCCATGCTGAGGATCGAAGCCAATGCTCGCACCTGCCAAGCAGGCAACATCCTCAGCCCAAGAACCATGTGCGTGTGCCCATTCATATGTATTAGACCATATAGGTTAAGTCTTTAAGTATTTGTATTTAGAGGGAGTTCCATACAGACTTATAGACAATATATATTTTGCAGTTTTGCAATTGCACCTCTTTTCTCCCACCATATTTTCCATGTGCACTTGTAATCTGAATAAAAAGGTTAAATACTGTGACTGTCCTAGTCATCCTAGACTCAGAACCCTCTCGCCTGGTTTCTTCCTCTGAAGGACTGGATGTGTCTGTCACATTCCACTTGGGGACTCTTGTTGGTCCCCTATAGGACCACAGTTCACCTGACAGACCTGTGTGGAGGAGGCCAGAGGACAGTTTGTGGGCGTTGGTTCTCCTAGCATGTGACATCTGAGGTTGGATTTGGGTTCTCAGACTTGCACAGCAAGTACTTCACCTGCTGTGCCATCCCACGCTCACCTGTGGCAGGCCGTTAGCGTCTTAAAGGCAAGCTGATTATTGTCCAGTGTTTCAACCTTTTTTTTTTAAAAAAAAAAAAGTTGTGTTTTTATTTGTTTTGGTTTTCAAGACAGGATTTCTCTGTGTAGCCCTGGTACTCACTCTGTAGACGATTGGACTCAAACTCCGAGATCTGCCTCCTCTTTCTCCTGGGTGCTGTGATTAAAGGTGTGTGCCACCTTGCTACTTTTAGAAGTCCTTTCCAACAGCAAGAAGTTGTTAGTCCTAAAAATGTTATTCAGTGCCATATGTTCTTTAGACTGTGTGGGAGCTGCCTGAGTTAGTGTTAACTCCTTTAACAGGGCAAATGCTATTTTATTTTATAATTTTTATGTCTGGGGATACAAAGAGTGTTGAATAATTTCTGAAATTTTGTTCTTTCAAAAATGAAATTATCATGCTGGATGTGATGGTTCATGTCTTTAGTCCCAGTACTCAGGAGGCAGATTCGGGAGGATCTCTGAGAGTTTAAGGCCAACCTGGTCTACACAGAGAGACGTTTGTCTCAAAACAAACAAACCCATGAACAAAACAAAACAAATCAAAAACCCCAAAACCATCAACCAAATAAAAGAAAAAAATAATTAGCAATCAAGTTTAATACAATGATTTTTTTTAAAAAAAAATTAAGTAAGAGGTACATATGTAGGAGACAGGTCAATGCCTGGTGTCCTCCTCTATTGCTCTTCACCTTGGTTGTTTTAGGCAGGGTTTTTTGCTGAACTTGATCACCTCCAGCTGGCTAGACTGTCTGCCCAGTGAGCTGTCCTTGTCTCTGCCCAGCACAAGGTTACAGTCATGCTACCATGCTTACTTTTACATTGGTGCTGAGCATTCAAACTCAGGTGCCTATGCTTGAGTTGGTAGGTATTTTACTGGCTGAGCCATTTCCCTAGCCATAATGTGAGGGATTTTTAGAGTTGAAGTTTGAGGTCAGTAAACTATTTGTTTATTAATTTATATTCTTTTTCTGGTGATTTTGTATAAGTTGATGAGTTTTAGCTGTATCTTGTCAGTTCCCACGTGTTCTTGAAATTAAATTAAGCGTGAGCTTCTTACTGAGGACTGAGGCTCCTTTGCCTGGGCTCACAGGCCTGCTTAGCTCGGTGTGGGCAAATGAAGATAACTGGATTGATTATAAGCCGAGTTTTGAGTAGAGGTGAGGTCAAAGTAATAGGAAGGAACCTGTGGCCGGAAATCTCAAGTGCCAAAGGAAGCGTAATGTGTGACTTTAAATGTACACCCAGCAAAGTTTTCCTAAAAGATTATTACTAATTAAACTTTCCTTTGGTTACCTGGAACCATACTGCATCTGGCGTTTCAGCCTATATATTTAGTTAGGGTGGGAAGTTGGCTGGATGCATGTGTAGAGAGGTTGTTAGGAGTAACAAGCATGACAGCTTGTTAGGAGTAGATATCTCCCCCATGTGAGTCCCTGAGGTTTGGGGCAAGAACATTTACCCACTGGTCCTTCTCACTGGCTCTGCCTGTATTTATTTAAAGCCTGGCTTACTGCAGTACACTTGCATAAGGTAATATTCATTTTAGGTATACAGTTCTATGAATTTTGTCAAATATTCGCACTGTGTCCAATATACAGAAAATTTCAGCACTAAAAACCCATATTTCCACTTTAGTTTCAAAAGTTGCATTATTTGAGTTTATCCTGATTCCCCTAGGCAACCTTCCTTGGTTCACAGGCATGTGATTTCAGCCTTGTCAATTCAGACAAGCTACAAGCAGTAAACGTCTGGACACAGTGCCTCGTACGCTTCTGCGGGCACAATTGCTACCGGAGGATTTGTCATGCTGAGGCTAGGTGCCTCTGAGTTGTACTAGTTTGTTGTCTCACTGTTACAGAGGAGCCTCTGACCAACGCATAACAGTGCTGCATGGGTTTTGCTAATGTGGGACTTGGTGCTAGGAGTGTTACCTGAGTAACATTCAGTAGTGGTCCTTCCCTCTCTTTACTTTCCTTGTTTTATGCCCCTGACCCCCCAAACCCCCATACAGAATCTTTCTCTTTTTTCTCTTTTCTTTTTTTCTGACACAGGATTTCTCTGTGTAGCCTTGGAGCCTGTCCTGGCACTCGCTCTGTAGACCAGGATGGTCTCGAACTCAGAGATCCACCTGCCTCTGCCTCCCAAGTGCTGGGATTAAAGGCGTGTACTACTACCACCCAACCAGAATCTCTAAATAGCCCAAACTGTTTTCTGAAGATCCTGCTACCTCAGCCTCCCAAGTGCTGGGATAACAGCTATGAGCCACTACACTTTTCTGCTTATATTAAAGCCATACCAAGAAAGCTGTGCACAAAATTTACTCCATATTATTCATTTGCAGAACCCCAATATCACACTATAGAAAACATGACTAGAACACCTTTAACTTGTTTCACTGCCCCTATTCAATTTTCTGCTTCTCTCTTTGTTTATTTTAGACAAAATCTCTCTATATAGCCCTGGTTCTCCTAGAATTCACTGTGTAGACTAAGCTGGCCTAGAACTCAAGAGTTCTGCCTGCCTTTGCCTCCCAAGTGTGTATCTACATTTATATAACCAGGTTTACTCTTAGAATCACCCTATAACATTTGAAGTTCATGAATGTTGTTTTATTTGTCTTTATTAAATTAGGCAAACATTACTTCTGCTGTGTATGATGTTCATATATAAGACTGTAGTGAATGTGCCACAGTATATGTGGAGATCGTAGGACAACTTTTGGTAGTTCGTTCTCTTCTTTCTCCTGTGTGCTGGGAATTTAGTTCAGGGCATCATCAGGCTTATGCTGTTGACAAGCACTCTTAACTTCTGAGCCATCTCCTAGCCTGTTGCTAGCTTTCATGAGCCTTTTTCTTTGTTTCTAAAATCTTTCATCTTGGTAATATGATTTAAATTTGGGAACTATGACAAAACTTATTCTATTTCTAAAACGTATTTCCTATTATGTCATCTAAAAGTGTTCTTTTTGTTTTGCTGTGGGGTTTGTCTCCCTTTTTGAGACAGAATTATACTGACTTTGAAGTTCTGGACTTCAGTGATCCTTCTGCTTCAGCTTCCAAATAACTAGGACTTCAGGTGTATGCTATTCTATCTGACTGTGTTTAAATTTTTAAAAAAAAATCTTAATTTATTTTCTTAGGATAAATCTGTGGTAGTCTTGCTGCTATTTTTCACATTCACTTACTGTGTGTGTGAGTGCGTGTGCGCATGTGGAGGGCAAAGGACAGTTTTCATGAGTAAGTCATTTTATTTCACCATATGGGTTCTAGGTCATCAGACTTGGGGCAAGTACTGCTAAGTCATCTCATGTTCTCATTTGAATTCCTTTCTCCCTTCTCCCTTCCCTTCCCTTCCCTTCCCTTCTCCCTTCCCTTCTTCCTTCCCTTCCCCCTTCCCTTTTCTTTTCTTTCTTCATCCCCCTCTCCTTCCATCTCCTTCCTTCCTTCCTTCCTTCCTTCCTTCCTTCCTTCCTTCCTTCCTTCCTTCCTTCCTTCCTTCCTTCCTTCCTTCCTTCCTGTTTTTTGAGATTGGGTTTCTTTCTATGTGACCCCAGCTGTCCTGGAACTCACTCTGTACACCAGGCTGGCCTCCAACTCTCAGAGATCCTACTGCCTTTGGTTCCCAAGTACTGGGTTTAAAGGTGTGTGCTACTACCACCCTGCTTGAAATGTTTTTTGTCAGGAAATTGGAAGTTTTCTCTCTCCTGAAGAAGGAAGTAGGAGTTGTTATCAAACCTCGCTCAGCAACCCTCTGGAGGCTGAGGGCAGAGGACTTAGCCTGGGCAACATACTGAAACACTAAATAAAAGAATAAGTTTCATATCAACTTGCTTTTATGCCAGCCTGGTTCATTTTTCTTACTCCCTTCTTCTTCTCTCTGTCATTTAAAAATAAAAATGGTAGGGGCAAGAGAAATGGCTGAATGGGAAGAAGACATGTTGCTCTTCAGGAGTTTCTGTGTTGCCAACACCACACTGGTTAGTTCCCAACCACCATTAACTCAGCTCCAGGGCATCTGACACCCCCTTCTGACTTTGCAGACATGTACACACATGGACACATGTATACACATAGGTAAAAAAACCCACACAACATAATAGTGATTTCATACCTACTTTCCAGAGGTGATCCATTGTTACTTAGTAAATTTAGTACACTTTTTTTTCTTGTTGTTTTGTTTTCATTTGATTTGGTTTGGTTTTTTAAGACAGGGTTTCTCTGTGTAACAACCCTGACTATCCTGCAGCTGCCTCCTAAGTGCTGGAGTTAAAGGCATGTGCCACCACTGCCTGACTTAGTAGACTTTTTAAAATGACTTTTGCCCTCAATATTAGATATTCACAAAGCACTATAGATCCTGAGTTATTGTGTAAAATGAGTGATCGATCGTAGGGCTAGTAACCCAAATCTAAACAAATATTTTTCTGCATATAATATGGTAGTAATTGTATAATATTTTTAGTAATTTTGTAAGCAAAACCAGACTTCATAGTATAGAATTTGATGCTTGGGTATGCTGGTACATAATCAATTTTAGATATTGGATATTTGGGATATTAGAGATAATTCCGTTTACATAGTGAAGTCTTTGGTTTTTTTTTTTTTTTTTGGTTTTTCGAGACAGGGTTTCTCTGTGGTTTTGGAGCCTGTCCTGGAACTAGCTCTTGTAGACCAGGCTGGTCTCAAACTCACAGAGATCCGCCTGCCTCTGCCTCCCGAGTGCTGGGATTAAAGGCGTGTGCCACCACCGCCCGGCTCAGATGTATATTTTTTATTTAGTTTTGTTTTCTGGAACTCAGTATGTAACCCAGACTCATTTTGAACTCAAGACCCTTCTGCTTCAACCTTCATGTGCTGGGCTTGTGGGTGGGATTATAGGCATACTTGCCACCATGTGTGTCTGTGTGTCCGACCGTCCCCGTGTGTCTGTCCCATCTGTGTCTTTTTAGGCCACAAATGTTAGTAGGCCGCACATGTTACTTAAGTTACTTTTATTTTTACAATTATTATGTGTATGTGTCTTTTGCCTGCATGTTTATGTATTATGTTCCTGTTCGTGCCTGGTGCTCATGAAGAACAGAAGAATGCATTGGATCCCCTGGAATTGCGGCTACAGATGGTTATGAGCAACCACGTGGTTACTGGGAATTAAACCCAGGTCATCTGGAAGAGCAGCCAGTGCCCTTAGATGCCGAGTCGCCTCTCTAGCCCCAATTTATTTGTATTCTGATTATAGTGGGGCTGGGAAGAGGGCTCAGAGGGTAAAGTGCTTGCTGTGCAAGCGTGAAGACCTGAATGTGGATCTCCTAACTCTGGAAATGGTGTGTGTGCCATGCACCTGCAACTCCAACACTCTAGGGGTTGGGGACAGACAGTTCTACTCGTGTAGCTGAAAGGAAGACCCTGGCTCAAAAAACTGAGGTGGACAGTGATAGAGGCAGACCTCTATTGCCAGCCTCTGCCTTCAACAGCCGAGCCTTCCAGCACACAAAAACACTCTAAAAATGTTTTTAATTAAAAAAAAAACAAAGCTAACAAAATAGGTGCCTCAAATATAGTATTAAGACTAAAGGATGAATTGTCTCCCCATTCTAGTTCCTGTCTGCTAGGCTCCACCCTTCAGATGTCTTCATGCGTGTAGAACTGAACAGGAAGGTAAATTTGTGTTTGTTTCTCCAACTAGATTTATTTTTCTCCATTTTTATAATTAATTAATTTCATTCTTTATTTGGGGCAGAGTCTCCTCTCTAAATAGCCATGACTGACTTGGAATTCACTATAGACCAAATTGGCCTGGAACTTACAGAGACCCACCAGCCCCTGCCTCCTGACTGCTGCACCACTTGGGTTAAAGCCATGAGCTATGAGCTACTACTGCCCAGCAAATTACTGGTTTTTAAAAAAGTTTTTAAAAACAGCAACTAGAGAGCTTATGACTCAGTGGTTAAGGACCAATATTGCTTTTGCATAAACTCCTGTTTGATTTTCGAAATTCATACATATACATAGCTGTACGTTATAGTTTTAGATGGAAATGGCACCTAAATTTTATATTCCCTGTGCATGT
Organism: Microtus pennsylvanicus; assembly: GCF_037038515.1. NCBI lineage: Eukaryota > Metazoa > Chordata > Mammalia > Rodentia > Cricetidae > Microtus > Microtus pennsylvanicus. The sequence continues at coordinate 50,439,431 of NC_134582.1, read as the reverse complement.
TAGACTCATCAGGCAGGTTAGGAGGACCACATGGTTTCATATATCCTGATTCTTTTTTTCTGTCTCTGTATATGTGGTGGTGCTCTCATTTCTGGAGGGCACACATGCCCGTGTGGGCACATATGGAGGTTATTAGAGGTTGACATTGGGCTAGCCCTTTTCAGTCACTTTTCACCATATATTTTGGGACAGAGTCTGTAATTGAATCTGGACCTCACCTTTCTGGCCTGATTCGCTGGCCAGCCATTCTTCCGGGATCTCTCACTAGCTGTTAAAGTTACAGTTGCATAGTGCTGCCCTAGCTTTTATATGGGCACTGAGCCTCTGAGCTCAGAGCCATCTCCCTGACCCTGTTTTGTTTGATTTGAAATAGCATCTCACTATGTAGCCTTGGTTAGTCTGGGATTCTCTATGTAGAGCAGGCTAGCCTGCCTCTGCCTGGGATTAAAAGCTTGTGCCACTGCTCTGGGCCCCTGACCTTAATGTTTCTGAGGCAGGGTCTCATGTAGCACAGTCTCAGGTTGGCTCTGAGCTCCTCTCTGCCTCCACCTCCCAAATGATGAGATTGTAGTCGTGCACCACCATGCTCCAGACATACCAGTCCTTTTTTCCCCCCGTTTATTAAAGATTTCTGTCTATACCAGTCCTTTTTACTTTATTAAAAATTACATTTTAAATTATGTTGTGTGTCTACCCCTGTTTATATGTTGGGAAGGGGTGCATGTATGGAGGTCAGAAGACAACTTTGGGGGATTGGTTCCTTCTACCATGTGGGTTCCAGGGACAGAACACTTCTGGCTTGGTGACAAGTGTCTTTACCCAATGATCCATCTTACTGGCCCACACTTCTTTTTCTTAATAATAATCAAAGTATAACTGCAGAGCTTCCCTTTCTTATCATATGTCAGTAATAAAACATGTTCAGTGTTAGGAAATAATAAAAACAACAAGCACATGGAGAAGGAAGGATCAACCTTTTAGGTTGGTATCTGCACTTTTCCTCTTACACCTAAGTATGCGCACAGTCACCTAATTATCCTTCTACAGTGACAATGCTTATTGATTTCAACAACAAATAAACTTAGTATTATGGACATGTGAGTCACGTCATTGAGTTAATTACACTCTTTGAGTACTACTGTGCTGTATGGGCGGTGTTTTGGAATATGCTTGAACCTTATTCAAGAACGTTTAGAAACAAACTGCATCAACATAGGATGAGATCACAGGACGTGTGCTTTCTTGGTGCATCCCTCCCCACCTACCTTGGGAGAGGGGGGCAGGGAGAACTGTTCTGAGCTCAAACCCATGTGGTATACATGGTAAATAAACTTTGCCTTCTGGACAATTGTAGATCACTTCCTGTGTCTTGACCATCTCTCCCTTCCTCGATTCTTTTTTATCTTTGTTCATTCCTCCTTTTCCTTTCTCACTTGACATTTCCAAGTCGTGGATTTGCTCCAGGTGAAGGAGCTATTTGAAAAGTTCTCACTCTGCACCTACGTTTTAATGCATTTACTACATAAATACTCTTTGACTCTGTACAGTATGGCCTTTCCAAAACCATAAACATTTCTTTGCCTTGTTCAGTCTGGTTTTTCACATCTGTAATTTTTAATAGCATTTCTTTGTTTTCACATATTTATCTCATGTGAACCAGTCAGACATGTTTCTCCCCAAGTACTTCAGGAAATAATAGTAAGAAACCTGGAATATGGTTACTGTCTTCCTGGTTAGAAAGGGGTAGTGGCTTAGGACTACCCAGACTGTCGTGAAGAAGCAACATGAAGCTGAACAGGGCAGGTTGACTCTTAGAACTGAAATAACCAGCATTAAATGCTTGAAAAGCCTGCACAGTGCATTTTCCAAGAAGCCTTGACTGACCTGCCAGCAGGTGGGTGAGCAGGATGCATGTAGTTTCCAGAGGAGAGAGCTGACTGAGTACAGTAGCAGCCAAGGCATGCTGACCCTGGGTCCAGCAGACCCCTAGACAACCAACGCTAAGCAACTTCCTACTTTTGTCATTTAGAATGGAGCCCCGCTTGCAATGCATCCGACCAATGAGATTTTGTTCTGACGTGTTTCCCAACAGGTCACGGTGCTGATGTGAAGTGTGTAGACTGGCATCCAACCAAAGGGTTAGTCGTTTCAGGAAGTAAAGATAGCCAGCAGCCTATCAAGTTCTGGGATCCCAAGACTGGGCAGAGTCTTGCAACACTGTAAGTGATAGGAACCCTGCCTTGTCCCTTGAAGAAGAGGGACCAAAGGCAGCCTGCATTACTTAACTTTTAGCTTTCTCCTGTGGTTTGGCCACAATGGACTTCAGTCTTTGGATGTTTTGTTAATTATGACTTATCTCTATATCTCTAGTGAAGGAAGATGATATTTGCTCTGCTACAGACCTAAATTTTACTGGGTTAGCCTACAGGACTGAGAGGAAGATGAGGTTCCTACTGTTGTCTCTGTTTCCTCAGAGTACTCCATCACTTATAGTTTTAGTGCCTTTGCCTCTTCCTAGCCATGGCCCAGCTTTCCCTGGCTACTCCATCTAGATACAAAGATGTGTCTCCATTTTTGTGCCTGTTCTTCCATCTCCCTCTCACACCCTTCTTTTCCCCTTTCTTGCTTCCCCCTTTCCTGTCATCTTTCTCTCCCCATTTTCTCTCTCTCCTTCCCTTGTCCCTTTCTCTTTCTCCCTCTCCTTTGTTTTCTTTTATGCCTTCTCTCCCTCTCTACCCCCTCCGTTTCCTTTCTTCTCCTTCCTTCTTCCCCCTGTTTGCTCTTTTTTTCCCTCTCTGTCCCCACCCATCTCGCATCTCTTCCCCATCTCTGTCCTCCCCCGAAGGAGACTTGCTTACTTATGTAGCTATGTTTCTTCTTGGCATCATTTGTAATTGTTACCGTTACATGAATATATTATTTTGGTGCACATGGATGCCTTATCCTGGCCCTAATTGGAAATGAAACACCCACAGTTCAAATTAGTTAAGGCAAGGCTGCTGTTAGACGTGACATACGCAGTACATTATGAACCCTTGGATATAAACGTTATGCAGGCCCTGGGACAAAGCATTACCTTTCATTAAAATTTACCCTCAAATCATCTGTAAACTAGTGCCTACTTCCATACTTTGTCTTCTCCATCTTCTTCCTTCTTTCTCTCCTCCTTTTTGAGACAAGGCCTTTCTATGTAGCCATAGCTGTTCTGGAACCTGTGTAGACCAACCTGACCATGAACTTAGAGAGGTCTGCCTTGCCCCTGCCTCCCAAGTGATAGGATTAAAGTTGTATGCCACTTGGCATTGACAAGAGTTTTCTAGTGTTTTTAAATGTGATCTTACGCAGGGTGGTGGTGGCGCACGCCTTTAACCCCAGCACTCCGGAGGCAGAGGCAGGCGGATCTCTGTGAGTTCGAGGCCAGCCTGGTCTACAAGAGCTTTTCCAGGACAGGCTCCAAAGCTACAAAGAAACCCTGTCTTGAAAAACAAAACAAACAATAAATGTGATCTTATCTGGTTATAGTCACATACTCTATTACTACCAGGCCACACCTTTCATCGTTATCCGCGTGCTTTCAACAAAAAGGACCTTTCAACAAAAGGACCTTGCTGATGAAGTGATGCTGCTTTGTGTCCTGATGTGGCGTACTCTCTGTGCTTTGTTTCTAGTCACGCCCATAAGAACACCGTGATGGAAGTGAAATTAAATCTCAATGGCAACTGGCTCCTGACAGCATCACGTGACCATCTCTGTAAGCTTTTTGATATCCGAAACCTGAAAGAAGAGCTTCAAGTGTTCCGAGGTCATAAGAAGGAAGCCACAGGTCTGTGGCTGGGATGTGTTTCTCGTTTGGGAGACTCTTCTTGCAGCCATCACATGTTGTAATCATTTAATCTTTCTCGGTATTTTTGATTTGCAGCTGTAGCCTGGCATCCTGTTCACGAAGGGCTTTTTGCCAGTGGAGGGTCTGATGGTTCTTTGTTATTCTGGCATGTTGGGTATGTACCATCTACTGTGTGGAGAAGTGCTGATGTTTGCCTGTACACACATTCCCAAATTGTACGGCAGCAGAGTGGGCCCTCAGCTAGGGAAATTCTGGTGGCTGGGGACTGGCATGTTTTAAAGCCCAGCTCCATTGGAGTTTTCTAGAAGCACCTGCCTGTGGCCATTATATGTGACTTGGACTTCTCCAAGTATGAAGACAGGGTCCTTCATGGCAGACTTGCGACAAATAACGTACTAAGAGATGCAGATGAGTATGATCTAGGGCTAGTGAGATGCTCAACGGATGTGAAGCATTTGCTGTGCAGGCCGGCCACCCTGATTTCATCATGTTCTTGGAACCCATGGTGGAAGGAGAAAACTGACGCCTGAAAGTTCACTATGACTTCCCTTGGGTGTCATCATATGCACACACCATACACACGTCACACATATATAAACACATCGCACACACATTAAGACATTCAGTTTAGATTAAAAAGTCTGTTTTGAACTGACCTCCAAATCATGCACTGTGATGTTTGCAATACTGTGTTGAAAGTGACGTCAAGGAGGAATATGTTTGTGAAGAGTTCTCAAATTTATATAAATATGATCAAATTTTGCATTTTTTATGTGCAAATGTGTCCTTTATCAGAGACTAGCTTGAAGTAAAAAAAGACAACACTTGTGTTTTTGGATGTAGAAATCATTATAGAAGAATAAAATAGATTTTTTTAGTTGAAATAATTTATGAAGCGTGATTTTCTATGGCTCTTTTATATTTGACTGAAAGAATTTACTGCTGAAAGACTAGTGGAACACATGGCACTGAAAAGTTCAAAATAAGAGATGAGAGGTTTTTTTAAATACTAAAGATAACTTTTTGTTTTGTTTTTGATGTTTTTAATATTCTTTTGTTTGTATGGTTTTTTTTTTGTTTGTTTTAGGTGATTTCTTGGTAATTTTGGTTCAATGGTATTTTTCATTTGTGTTCTTGCAGGGTAGAGAAGGAAGTAGGTGGGATGGAGATGGCTCATGAAGGAATGATCTGGAGTTTGGCTTGGCACCCTCTTGGACATATTCTCTGCTCAGGCTCAAATGACCATACCAGGTAAGTACCATACTGAGGATAGGAAGAAATGTCTGTACTCAGGGAGTAGTAGGAAATATGTGTGTGTGTGTGTGTGTGTGTGTGTGTGTTTGTATATATAAATATATATATATATAGTGTGTGTGTTTATAGTTCAGGTTTGTTTTTTTTTTATTTTTCCTGAGACAGGGTTTCACTGTGTATCCCTGGCTATCCTGGAACTGTATATACCAGGCTGGCTTTGAACTCAGAGATCTGTCTGTCTCTGCCTCCTGAGTGCTGCTATTAAAAGTGTGTGCCACCACCCCCAGACAGTTCAAATTATCTTTAAAATTAATTTAGAGACAGTATTGGGGGGTGGTAGGCATGCAAATAAATGGGTTTCATATTCATTCTTATATGTGACTAATCTTTGTTCTTAGTAGTTCCTCTTTTTCACTGAACATAGAGACTTAGTTTCTCAGCACTCCCTTTTTCTTTTTTTTCTTTTTGTTTGTTTGGGTTTTTTGTTTGTTTGTTTGTTTTTGTTTTTTGAGTCACGATTTCTTTGTGTAACTGCCCTGGCTGTCCTGGAACTAGCTTTATAGACCAGGTTGGCCTCGAACTCACAAAGATCCTCTGCCTCTGCCTCCAGAGTGCTGGGATTAAAGGCATGTGCCACCACCACCCTGTCTCGGCACATTTTCTTGAATTATCATTTTTCTGGTGTATGTTTTTGGCACCTTTGTTAAGATATTAAGTGAATATAGGGTCTGTAGAGATGGCTCAGCTGTTAAGAGTACCGGCTGCTCTTCCCGAGGTCCTGAGTTCAATTTCCAGCAACCACATGGTGGTTCACAACCATCTCTACTCAAATCCGATACCCTCTTCTGACATAACGTTATACATGCAGGTGGAGCAGCCACTTATATACATAAAATAAATAAGTAAATCTTTTTAAAAAATTAAGTGGATATAACCTGTTGGTTTATTTCTGAGTTCTCTATTCTAGTTAACAGGTCTATATATCTATTTTTGAACCAGTACCATGTAGTTTTGTTAACATTGGGTCTGTAGTATAATTTGAGATCAACTACTTCCAGTATTATTATTATTTTTTTTTATAAAGATTGATTTATTACGTGTTCAGTGTTCTGCCTGCATGTATCCCTGCACTCCAGAAAAGGGCACCAAATCTCATTACAGATGGTTGTGAACACATGTGGTTGCTGGGAATTGAACTCAGGACCTTTGGAAGAGCAGGCAAAGCTCTTAACCACTGAGCCATCTCTCCAGCCCCCCCCCCCCCAGTATTATTCTTTCTGTTAAAGAATAATTGGCGCTCTTTTTTTTTGAATTGTTGTTTTATTTCTTTTTATTTCTGTTTTCATATGAGTTTTAGAACTCCTTCCCCCTTTTAATTACTGTGTAGAAAACCACTGGAATTTTGAGGGACTCGGTGAACCTGCGAATCATTTTTGACATCACAGTATGTATGCTATTAGCCCATGAGCATAGGAATTTCAATTTGCTAAGTTCTTCAATTTCTTTTGTCAGTGTTTTAAAGTTTTCATTGTAGAGGTCCTTCATCTTGTTTGTTAGTTTTCATCTTCTTCTTTTAAAAGACAAGGTCTCGTATCCCAGGCTGGTCTTGAGCTCACTGTGTAGCCAAGGAAGCCTTAAACTTTGATCTTGATACCTCATCTCCCAGGTACTTGGATTATAGATATGGGCTGCCATGTTTGTTTGTTTGTTTTGAATCTGTTGTAACTATTTTTATAGAGTTCTTTCTCAGAAAGTTCTACTTTTGAAGATTGCTTTCATATCCTTTTGCTTTATTTAAAATATTTATCTAGGTTAAGAATTCTCAGGTAGGGGTCTTTCGGGATCTATTAAATATATGCATGTCATCAGCCAATAGGAATAACTAGACTTCTTTTCCTATTTCTGTCACTTTTATTTTGTTCCCTTGTATGTTCTAGTTAAGACTTTCAGCATTATTTGAATGAAAGGGGAGGAAATGAGTACCCTTCTCTCATTTTATTTTATTTTATTTTTGTTTTTTTTTTTTTTTTTTTTGTTTTTCGAGACAGGGTTTCTCTGTGGCTTTGGAGCCTGTCCTGGAACTAGCTCTGTAGACCAGGCTGGTCTCGAACTCACAGAGATCTTCCTGCCTCTGCCTCCTGAGTGCTGGGATTAAAGGCGTGCACCATCATTGCCCGGCTTCCTTCTCTCATTTTAGATTTTAGGAAAGATAGTTATAGCTTTTTCCCATTTACTATAATATTGACTGTATATTTGTCATATAATTTTTTTTTTATTATATTGAGGAATATATCCTTCCTTCTAGTCCTACTTTCTTCAGGGCTTTTATCATGAAGTAATATTGAACTTTGTTAGAGGTCTTTTCTACAGCTGTTGATCATGTGACTTCTGTCTTTAATTTTTTTACGTATTGTGTAGCATTTATTGATTTGCATGTGTTGATTCAGTCATATTCCTGGGATGAAGCCACTTTGGACATTGTCCTGGTGTTTGCATTTCTGTCACTGTTATCACTGTGTCACCTGACAGCTCCTGGGTCACACTGTGTTACTGAGAAAGTTGGGGAGGGACTGGGAGCAGAGACCGTGGAGCACACTGCTCACTTCCTTGCTCTCAGGTTCCTGCTCAGCTTCTTTTGGGTTAGGAGGTTTAGAGAGTATGGTATTGCCAACAGTGGGCGAGGCCTCCCTCCTACATCATCAATTAATAATCAATAAAATGCACCACAGACATGTTTACAGGCCAATCTAATAGTTCTTCATTTGAAGGTATTTCTTCCCAGGTGTACTTCGGTTTGTGTCATTGACAGTTAAAGCTATGTGTGTGTGATGGATGTGTATTCACTCAGTGTGTTCTTTAGTTTGGCATGGAGTTTATTTTCAAGGCTTGAAATATTTCATTCCATGTTTTCCTGGATATCAGGGTTGCTACTGTGATACTGAGATAGTGTGTTAATTGATACTTTTCTCTTGCTGTGACAAAACACCATGACCAAAGGCACCTTAAGGAGGACAGAATTTATTCTGAATTATAATTCCAGAGAGTTAGGAGTACATCATAGCAAGGCAGAAGCATGACAGCAAGTGACAGGCATGAAGGCCAGAGCCGGAAGCCAAAAGGTCGCATCCTCAATTACAAGCATGAAGCAGAGAAGGGGAACCGGGCAAAATCTATATTATTTCCAATGACATGCTTCTTCTGGCAAGGCTGCACCACCTTCACTTCCCAAATGGGCTGTCAGCTCTGAACTAAGTGTTCAAATATCAGAGCTTGAGTTGAACCTGGTTCAAACTACTGAAGGTTGTATAGAAATTAGGATTGGGCAAGTATTTAAATGGCCTCCTTTAGGCCGGGTGGTGGTGGTGCACGCCTTTAATCCCAGCACTCGGGAGGCAGAGGCAGGCAGATCTCTGTGAGTTTGAGACTAGCCTGGTCTACAAGAGCTAGTTCCAGGACAGGCTCCAAAACCACAGAGAAACCCTGTCTCGAAAAAACCAAAAAAAAAAAAAAGGCCTCCTTTAATCTATTATATTAATATTTGCATATTAATTAGAATCAAGTGATTTTCTTCCACCACAATGAATAAGTCAAAGGAAATGGGAAAAAATACATCAGTCAATATTTTTTCCTAACTGGATTGACTGGTTTTCCCTATCCTGCCCTTTGGTTTTTTTTTGTTTTTGTAGCTGGCTCTTCAGCTGGAGAGTGAGCTGCTGGTCTCAGTAACTAATTCAAAAGGTTAGATCTCTGCTGATGGTAGGGGTATGCCTATAATCTCAGTCCTCCAGGAGGCAAAGACAGGTGTATTTCTGTGAGTTTGGGACCAAACCAATCAGAGCTACACAGGGAGACCTTGATAAATCAACAGCAAAACCAAAACCACAAAAGTGTTTCTGTGTTTGACTCAGCCTTCTGTAGGAGGTTCCCAGTCTGAGACATCCCTCATTTTGCACACCTCCACCTGCTAGTTATCCTCTTCTCTCTGCTACATAGAGATTAACTTTCCACACATTCTGCTTGCATTTACATTTGTTGTGGGTGTTTTCTTCCCAAACAGATTTGAGCTGCTTTTGACAAAGTTCAAGTCTTTCTGGAAATACTTGTTACATTTGGCTACGTTGTGCCAGATTTCGGACAGGCCCCATGTTTCCGTGTTGTTGCTGAACTAGGCGAACCTCGGCGTTAGGTTCCCACACTACACTTTCCTTGAAGTCTCCACAGCCAATGTTGTCCCTTTGGAGTGTCTACCCCGAATGTAACCCTCCCCCGGTCACACGCTCTGCAGCCCTCTCAGTGTCTGTCTAGCTCACTGTTCCTCTGATGGCATGCCAGGAAGGGCTAGTTGGTAGCTATTGCTGGTATTTGCTTTTGTGAAAGATTTTGTAGATCTCACTTGAACTTCTTTATTCTCTCTTTACTTCCTACCCTTTCTTTTCCCATAATTTTCTGCCTTTTTACCATTCTTTTTGTGTTTCTGATGGTTTTGTTTTCTCTCTCTGATTTCTAGTCTCCACTGCTAGAGTGTAATTAATTCAATGACGTGACTCACATGTCCATAATACTAAGTTTATTTGTTGTTGAAATCAATAAGCATTGTCACTGTAGAAGGATAATTAGGTGACTGTGCGCATACTCAGGTGTAAGAGGAAAAGTGCAGATACCAACCTAAAAGGTTGATCCTTCCTTCTCCGTGTGCTTGTTTTCATTATTTCCTAACACTGAACATGTTTTATTACTGACATATGATAAGAAAGGGAAGCTCTGCAGTTATACTTTGATTATTATTAAGAAAACGACTTTGAGTTTTTACTCTTCCTATATCTGCCTCCAGAGAGCTGGGATTACAGGGTGTCCTGTCATACACAGCCTGAGTATATTATTTCTTGTCCTGACTCTTACTTCTGAGTTACAGCTTTTAATCTGCTGTTTTTGTAGTGATTGGCATAGGGTATTATACTAAAGAGATGGAGTTAAACATTAACTTTACTCGTTTAGGTTTTGCTTTGCATTCTGATTTAAAATGCTCTTTCCACAATTAAAATATTTTAAAGAACAGTATTTTTAAAACTTGATTTGAACTATTTTGCCCAGAGAAAACACTGAAACCATGCTCCTCTTTCTCCCATTATTTTTATTTCATCAGCAAATTCTGGACTCGAAACCGGCCAGGTGATAAAATGCGAGATCGATATAATCTGAACCTTTTACCTGGCATGTCTGAAGATGGAGTAGAGTATGGTAAGATCTGCATATTTGTCCTTTGAAGTCTCATGATATTCCATTATAAACTTAAGTGTTAGAAGACTCATACAAAACTAGTTTAGGGCAAGGGAGTAGCTAAGTGATCCAGTGCTTCATGCTCTCCTTTCAATCCTCATATCAAATAATCCAACTACCAAATAATTTAATCAGAGATTGCCTGTTTCTGCCTCCCAGGTGCTGGGATTAAAAGATTTGTATCAGCTCACCCAGCTTTAGTTTTAATTTTATAGTTTATTGATTTATAAGTCACCAGCAATATCGCCTGGGTCTTCTTGTTTGTTTGCATTTTTGTTTTGTTTTGTTTGGAGACATGGTCTCACTGTGTATTCCTGGCTAACTTAACTGACTTAACTATTGCTCTATAGTCTATGCTGGTCTTGAACTCATGGAGATCTGCTGCCTCTGTCTTCTGAATGCTGTAATTAAAGGTGTGCTACTGCTCCCAGTGATTTTTTTATTACTTATTTTTATACTTATTTTATTACTTATTTTTATAAAACATCGTTTATAGGGGACACTATGAAGCTCTCTGTTGATGATGGGTATATTATTTTCAGATGACCTGGAACCCAATAGCCTGGCAGTGATCCCAGGGATGGGAATCCCAGAACAACTGAAGTTAGCTATGGAGCAAGAACAGATGGGTAAGGGCAGCTATGTTTATTCATTTCATTTTTATAAGGTTTTGTAAACCTCTCTTATTTTCATGGTAAATTAATTATTAATTATTAATAAGTGGTGTTGAAATGCTCATGTGGCTTATTGAGAAATGTGAATAAAAATGGTTCAAACTATGTAATGTTTAAAAATTATGTTTCCAACAGTTTGCTCATTTATTAAAAGACTACATTGTTTTGTTTAAAGGACTAACTAATTTTTTCTATGGTTTCAGGAAAAGATGAATCAAATGAAATTGAAATGACAATTCCAGGCTTGGATTGGGGAATGGAGGAAGTGATGCAAAAAGATCAGAAAAAAGTTCCTCAGAAGAAAGTCCCTTATGCAAAGCCCATTCCTGCTCAGTTTCAGCAGGTGAGCCACTACAGTGACCTTGTGCCAAGAGATTTGTGACCTGTTCCTCTGACGTGCTCAGGATGATTTCCTCCAGCTCTTTTGTTGCCCCCTTCTCGTATTCTTGTTTTTAGGCATATTTGCCATTTGTGCTCTAAAGTTAAGTTAAGTGGATGAGTTTGACATCCACTTTCTCAATGCGTCTTTTTAGTGTTGTCTCATTTTTATCATGTACATTGTCAGAGGGAAGAGAATGACTCAGCAGGCAGAGTGTGTTGGCCATCTTCTGTATTGTCTGTCTTCTGCTCCATTAATACAAATAACTTACTCAAGTAGCTAACAAACTTTGCATGCTTTTTTTTTTTAATTTATTTTTATTCTGTGTTCATTGGTGTTTTGCCTGCATGTATGTCAGTGTGAGGGTGTCTGATCCTCTGGAACTGGAATTACAGACAGTTGTGAGCTGCCATGTGGGTGCTGGGAATTAAACCCAGGTCCTCTGGAAAGAGCACTTAACTACTAAACCATCTCCATCCCCAAAGTTTTGCATTCTCGATAGCTGCAATATCTTGCAGTACTTAGGTCAGCTTTCTGTCAGTGTGACACAGATCCGTGTTAACGCTGAAATTGAGGCAGAAGTCTGTTCTGGTTCACGGTCTCAGAGGGTCCAGGTTGTGTGGCTTTGTCTCTGGTTTGTGGCCTGAGAGAACATGATGGGAAGCATGTGACAGAATAAAGCTTCTCACTTCCTACTTCCCAGGGAGCAGAGAGAGTGAGAGGAGCCTACATCTCAGTATCCCCTCAAGGGCATACCCCAATGACCGCCTCACTCCCTCAAGCCCCCCTCCTAGAATTCCACTTCCTCCCTAAAGTGTCATCACCCGAGGACCAAACATTCACCATATGAACTTTTGAGAATACCAAACTATAGCTTGTAGCTTTCATAATTTTAGTAATTTCAATTACTAATGTACCTGGCCCACTCTATTCTTATGTCACAAAGGATTGGCTTTAGAGGTGAAGACAGTTCAGCTATGTATATTGATGATAGTAGAGAAAAATTTTCAGCCTATCATAATTTTCATGCTTCTATGTAACTTAATTTTCTCTTTTTTTCTAAGGCCTGGATGCAAAATAAAGTTCCAATTCCTGCTCCAAATGAGGTACTGAATGACAGGAAAGAGGATATCAAATTGGAAGAAAAGAAAAAAACACAAGCAGAAATTGAGCAAGAAATGGCCACATTGCAATATACCAACCCACAGCTTTTAGAGGTGTGTGAGCTAAGAAAGTAGAGATGGCACCTTTTATTGATATCCTTTCTAGTGTTGTTTTTAAATGATACTTTCTTCTTCTTTTTTTTAAAGATTTATTTATTTATTATGTATACAACATTCCTTCCATGTATGCTTGCATGCCAGAAGAGGGCACCAGATCGCATTACAGATGGTTGTGAGCCACCATGTGGTTGCTGGGAATTGAACTCAGGACCTCTGGAAGAGCAGTCAGTGCTCTTAACCTCTGAGCCATCTCTCAGGTTTCTTATTATGTGTGTGTGTGTATATATATACATGTATTTATGTGCCACAGTGTGGATGTCAGAAGGCAATACTGCAGTCTTATTTGAAGGCTTTAGCTTATTTTAGTTATTTAGTACACTCATTGTTTTTTTTTTTCTCCCTTTTCCAGCAACTTAAAATTGAAAGGCTTGCACAGAAACAGGCTGATCAGATCCAGCCTCCGCCCTCGTCTGGCACCCCTCTCCTCGGACCTCAGGCCTTTTCTGGACAAGGTCCAATATCTCAGATTCCTCAAGGTTTTCAGCAGCCTCATCCATCTCAGCAGATGCCAATGGTGGCTCAGATGGGGCCCCCGGGGCCGCAGGGCCAGTTCAGAGCCCCTGGACCCCAGGGACAAATGGGACCACAAGGCCCCCCATTGCATCAAGGAGGTGGGGGACCACAGGGATTCATGGGACCACAAGGACCCCAAGGCCCTCCCCAGGGACTGCCACGGCCTCAAGACATGCATGGTCCCCAAGGAATTCAGAGGCACCCTGGACCTCATGGCCCTTTGGGTCCTCAAGGACCACCTGGACCTCAAGGTAGTTCTGGTCCTCAAGGTCATATGGGTCCTCAGGGTCCACCTGGACCACAGGGTCACATTGGTCCCCAAGGTCCACCTGCTCCTCAGGGCCACATGGGCCCACAGGGGCCTCCTGGTACTCAAGGAATGCAGGGACCACCTGGTCCCAGAGGAATGCAAGGACCTCCTCATCCTCATGGGATACAGGGTGGGCCAGGGTCTCAAGGAATCCAAGGTCCAGTGTCTCAGGGACCTCTGATGGGACTGAATCCAAGAGGAATGCAGGGACCTCCAGGACCTCGGGAGAATCAGGGTCCTGCTCCTCAAGGGATGATGATTGGCCACCCACCTCAAGAGATGAGAGGACCTCATCCTCCAAGTGGATTACTGGGACATGGCCCTCAGGAAATGAGAGGTCCCCAGGAGATGCGGGGCCTACAGGGACCTCCACCACAGGGATCCATGTTGGGCCCTCCCCAGGAACTTCGAGGGCCCTCAGGTTCACAAGGGCAGCAGGGGCCACCCCAGGGCTCTTTGGGACCTCCACCCCAGGGTGGCATGCAAGGACCCCCTGGACCTCAGGGACAGCAGAACCCGGCAAGAGGGCCACATCCATCTCAAGGACCAATACCATTCCAGCAGCAGAAAACACCTCTGCTAGGTGATGGGCCCCGGGCCCCCTTCAATCAGGTATTACTTCCTTCCCGCTTGTACACATTATCACATGGGAATGGACTCTGCATTGTACAGAACTGACAAGGATGCGGAAAAGCACTTAGCGCTGGGCCCTCCTGCTCCCTAAGTGTCAGCAGTGGCTTACAGCAGTGGCAGTCTGAGTGGAAGAACGTGGCGAGACAGAGATGAAGAGCTAGTTTACCATCATTAAGTAGATCTCTTACACCTTATTCTTTTTCACAGAGATTCTTACAGAACAGATCAGCTGTTAGTGAAATACAGTTACTTGAGCCAGGGCTCCAGAGAGTTGGGGCTCTAAGGAGGGAGTGTGCTAGGTTGTAGACAGTTCCACTCTTGTGGAGTTTTTAACCTGATTATTCCATGGGCCAGCAAGTAAGCAGCCTGCCTTCAACATTTCTGTCCATTTCGCTTTAAGATGTTTTTAAAATTACATATATTTTATGTGCATGTGTGTGCACATGTTCACATACCACAGCAAGCATGTGGAGGTCAGAGGACCATTATTAGAAATTGATTCTCTCCTTCAGCCATTTGGTCCTCAGGAATCTAATCAAGGGTGTAAGGCCTGGTAGCAGGTACCTCTCAGCCATTCCACCAGTTGTTACTGTTGTTTTAATGGCATTTATTTGTATCTGTTTACTGTACATGGCATATGCACCACTTCTAAAGATGGCGTGGGGGTGTTGAAGAATACTGTAAACTCTCTGCCTCGCTATTTTCATTTCAGTGGACGCATTTATAGAAAAACTGATTGCAGACCAGAGTATTCAGAAATAATGGCCTTGTGCGTGAAGTTATGTTCAAGCTGTTTTCTCCTGTCATAAATTATTTGCAGGAACCTAAAGATGTAGCTCATTTGACAAAATTCTTTGCCAGCAATTATGACATCTTGGGTTCAGTCTCTGGTCCTGCATAAAACTGGGCATGGTGGGTTCTGGGAGAGATGGCTCAGAGGTTAAGAGCACTGGCTGCTCTTCCAGAGGTCCTGAGTTCAATTCCCAGCAACCACATGGTGGCTCACAACCATCTGTACTGAGATCTGGCGCCCCGCTCTGGCGTGCGGGCATACATCGAGGCAGAAAGTTGTATACATAATAAATAAATCTTAAAAAAAAACTGGGCATGGTGGTACACGTTGGCTAGAGACAGAAGGATCTGGAGTTCAAGGTCTCCAAAATATATATATGGATGTATGTTATGAGACAGGGTCTCACTGTAGAGCTCTTAGATTGGCCTGGAGCTTCTTTTTTTTTTTTTTTTTTTTTGGTTTTTTGTCGAGACAGGGTTTCTCTGTAGCTTTGGAGCCTGTCCTGGAACTCCCTTTGTAGACCAGGCTGGCCTCGAACTCACAGAGATCCACCTGCCTCTGCCTCCGGAGTGCTGGGATTACAGGCGTGCGCCACGGCCTGGAGCTTCTTAAGTAGACTAGGCTGACTTCAAACTCACAGAGATCCCTCTACCTCTGTCCTCCAAATACTGGGATTAAAGGTGTGTACCACCCTGCCCAGTCTCCACAAGTATTTGTAGGAAGGGTATTTGTGTAAATATTTGGTCGCTTTTCAAGGACTCTGTCTTCAAGAAGTTTTGCTACTCAGTAATTGATTTGGTACTTGAGAGATGATGCGAGGAGAGTTTGAAGTTGTTTGGGGTACACAAGACAGCACGGGCATGAATGGATTTAATAGTGTTTGGTTATGAGTGGTGACTCTGAATTTTTTATTTATTTGAGACAGGGTTTCTGTGTAGCTTTGAATCTTCTCATGACATTCACTCTATAGACCAGGCTGGCCTCAAACTCAGAGAGATCTGCTTGCTTCTGTCAATTGAGTGCTGGGATTAAAGGCGTGTGCAACCACGCCTTTAATTTTACTATTGATTCAAAGATCAATAGTAAAATTACTTACATGTCACAAACCAGTCACATGAACAGACACTAACAGTCAAAAACTGCCAGTGCGATGTCTTGGCGCGTAAAAGTCTGACCATCTGAACTGGATCTCAGGACTCTACAAATGTACAATTGAGAATATGCCCCACCCACAAAAATCAATCAATTAAAATGGTCATCAGCTATGGTCTATAAACCCAGAACTCAGGAGGCTGAGTTTTCAAGGCTAGTCTGGGTTACATAATGAGTCTATTTTCAAAAACACAGCAAATGCTGTCAGTACTGTATTGCCAGAAACATGTGGGGCTTTGGCTTCGTTAGTGTATGTGCACACATACAGTCGGCTGTCTTCCCATGAAGAAGCTCTCCTGAACCTAGAGATGGGCCAGCAGTCATAAGCCCTCTTCTCCTCCTTACAGTGCTGGGGTCCTAGATGCATGTATGGCCACACCCAGCTTTCTAATGTGGGTGCTGGAGATCCTAACTCGGTACTTGTGCAGCACAGACTCCTTTCCACTGAGCCATTTTCCCCCAGCCCTACTGCTGTGCTTCCCGCTGTTAGTCCCGGACAGTTCTTAACAGTATCTTTTATGCTGCTATGTTAACACCCAGATCCCACTGAATTAAACAATGAAGAAAAAGAAAAAGCTCAGCCAAAGTAGAGAAAGTCAGATTTTAGGATATAAGGAATAGGAGCAAATTTTCATCAAGAAATTTTGGTGCCATGACGGTTTTCATGTGTAAATTTGACTATCTTCTCTAACATGTCTAAAATTTCACTCATCATTTAACAGTAAAAGTTTCTTATTCTTTTTATAATCCTCCAAAATGAAACTATTCTTTCACAAAACCAAAAAATGGTTAATAACTAGAGTAAGTAGTACACATGCATGTACACACTGAATTAATAAGCTATAAAGCCAGGCAGTGGTGGTGCATACTTTTAATTCCACCACTAATTAATGAGGCAGAGGCAGGTGAATCTCTGTGAGTTCGAGACCAGCCTGGTCTACAAAGCGAGTTCCAGGACAGCTAGGGCTACACAGAGAAACCTTGTCTCAAAACAAAGATTGATAGACATATCTATCTCGCTATCTAGACACACACACACACATGTGGAGTTTTAGGACAATTTAGGATGACAACTCTGAATTTAATCCAACTCATTCTAAATTCCATAAAGTGGAAATAACATAATTCATGACATCTTCAAATTTTGGAAAATCTACAGAACACTACATCACATATTCAGTAAATCCAATGGTTACATTTCACATTGTATGCACATTTACTATTGATCTTTGAATATGTGCTAATCTCATACAAAGGCCAGTCATTAAGTGTATTATTTTTTTTTTCTTTTTGGTTCCCTGACCGGGAATTGAAGTGTATTTTCTATATGAAAGAATGCCCAGATATTTTTTGTCTGCTTGTTTCTTTTGTTGTCATTGTTTTTATTTTTGTTTGAGACAAGGTTTTATTGTGTAGACCAGGTTAGCCTCGAACTCACAGAGTTCTGTCTCTCAAGTACTGGAATTGAAGGCACATGTCACCACTTCTGGCTTCTCTGGCTTTGCTTTGTTAAGAGCCCTGATCCAAGGACAATGTGGGAAATCAGAACAAATACTGGGTGGAATGGTGGCTCAACTTTGGAAGGTGAAGACAAATCTCTAAGACAAACTGGCTAGTGAGACTAGCTAGAATGAATTCTGATACCCTGACTCAGAATAAGATGGAAAAGCAATTGAGAAAGATTGCTTGCATCAACCTCAGGCCTCCGCACACTTGTGCACACAAAAACATATGCACCTTCCTGCTCACATGCACACATCACACACACACGCACACACGCACGCACGCACACACCCAGAGCTCTATAGAGAGATGGCTCAATGATTAAGAACATGTGTTGCTATTGCAGAAGACTCAGGTTTGGTTACAAGTATCCACATGATGGCTCACAAATATCTGAAACTCCAGTTCCAGGGGATCTGATATCCTCTTCTGACTTATGGATACTGGGTACACATGTAGTACACATACATGCATGCAAGCAAAACATCAGACACATAAAATTAAACCTTTAAAAAAAAAGCCAGATGTAGAGGCACACATCTCTAATCTCATTGCTGCTCACAGGCCACCAACTTATAGTATACTGTATAGTATCAGCACTAAGAGAGATGTTGCTTTAACATGGTGGAAAAGGAGAGCCAACTCCTGAAAGTGGTCCTCTTACTGCTATCCCACAAAATAAACAAGCAGCAATAAAAAGCTCCGTCTTGATGTAGCCTTAGGGTTGGTTGCTATGTCACAGCATGACAGTTAAAGCTGCCTACCTGGTAGGGGCTAGGCCATTCCCGTCGAGAGGAACTTGCCCTCTGCAAGAGCCGTGGCACTCTGCTGTGACTCTTGGCTCCCTCTGAAGCTCCTGTGTGACATTACAAGAAAAGATCTGGCTTTAAGTAAATTCTTTTGGAGGTTTAGAATACAGGTGCTTTTTCCTTTGATTGTGAATAGCTCCTCCCCCAGTTTAGAATTGTTTGCGCATATGTCCCTGTGTGCTTTGTGTGAGAACAGGAGTGTGCATGCCACCTTGTTGGGGTACATGAGTGTGTCAGTGCATCGCTGTTGCATCTGACAAGCTAGCTGGCCTTTGGGCATCTAGGGATTCTTCCATTTCCAGCTGCATCACACCATAATTTTGTACATAATTGTGTACACTGGGATCTCAGACTTGGGCTGCTCCGTCTGCCATTACTTGGGGAATTCAGACTCCCTGCAGTCTCATGCTTGCAGGGCACTTTACCTACCAAGCCATTTCCCTAGTCCACTTCAGAGGAATTTGATTTTAATGTCACTGGCTAAATATTTAATTCTAGCACCTTGGGGCACCTTTTTTGTGTGTTATGGTTGTTATTCATGAAGCTCCTGTCCCTGGTCTCACACCTGTC
Organism: Microtus pennsylvanicus; assembly: GCF_037038515.1. Classification (NCBI taxonomy): domain Eukaryota; kingdom Metazoa; phylum Chordata; class Mammalia; order Rodentia; family Cricetidae; genus Microtus; species Microtus pennsylvanicus. The sequence continues at coordinate 50,420,437 of NC_134582.1, read as the reverse complement.
TTTAAATGTTTCACCTCAGGAAGGACAAAGTGCAGGTCCCCCACCCTTGATACCAGGCCTAGGGCAGCAGGGAGCACAAGGCCGTATCCCTCCTCTGAACCCTGGACAAGGACCTGGCCCTAACAAAGGTAAATATGTGCTTGGCTGAGGAAGAGTTTGTGTTCTACCACTGTTGTGTGCATTTTACAGTAAGCAGCTTTGTTGGTAATTGATACAGTGGCACTGGAACAGCTGGGAAAACAGGATCACAGTCATTTCAGGCGATAGCTTGCTTTGTCTTTTGTTGTCATCGGTAATGCTTCCTTAGACAGTGATGCTAGCCAGAGAAGATGAGTTCCACACCACCAGAGACCGGTAGTGAAATCACTGGGAAACCTTGGTGTTTGTGCCTGTGGGATGCAGGCCCATGTGTCTGGCCTTCCAGAGAGCTGAATTGCCTCTGCTTTAGTCTCCTTGATAGGGTAGAGGATGCAGGCTATTGATGCTGTTCTTATCATTAGCACTCCCTTTGCCCCATTGTACCATATTGGACTCTTTAACTGCATACATTGTTAGGCACCGTTTGAAAAGAAGAAAGCATGGATCTAATGTACATGGGAAGTAGAAAAAGACAAAATATCCTGAGTAAATTGGGAGCATGGGGACCATGGGAGAGGGTTGAAGGGGAGGAGAGAGGAAAGAAGGGAAGCAGAGAAAAATGTAGAGCTCAATAAAATCAATAAAAAAAAGAAAGAAACCAAAAAAAAGAAAGAAAAGAAAAGAAAGCAATGTACTGATAATATGAAGAGCGAAGATGAGGACTGTCAGCATTTAGGGGCATATGGCTATTTGGAAGTTACCAGAGGCTCTGGTTGATCTGGCATCGAGCCCTTGCTCCAGGTGAGCAGCATTGGAGTAAAGGGTAAGGGCTAGCAGGAGAGTTAGCACGGAGGAATGTGCGGCGGGTCGTTATGAACAGAAGTGAGGTAGGAGTGGAATGGTCCCATTCAGTACCCCGAGAAGACAATACACTAGCACAGGGGCACTGTGGGAACTATACCTCACAGTGCTACAGCCCTTTATTCCTAACTGGCCAAACACACATACCCTATGGTACGTGCTAGGTGTTTTTGCCCATCCTATTGGATTAAGAGAAGTCCTTGTCAGCATTTATAGCCCTGGGAGTTTAGACATTTAAAGCTCAGCTTTGGGCTGGGCAGTGGTGGCGCATGCCTTTAATCCCAGCACATGAGAGGCAGAGGTAGGCGGAATTCTGTGAGTTCGAGGCCAGCCTGACCTACAAAATGAGTTCCAGGGCAGCCAGGATACTCAGAGAAACCCTATCTCGAAAAAACAAAACAAACAACTTTAAATTTCTATGAGCTATTAAAGGTAGGAAAGGGCAGGGATTTGGAGAGTTTTTATTTCCATTCCTTTTGCATAGAAGTGGTAGCAGTAGATACATGAGGATTTGTCAGGGAGAAAGAAGATGAAATTTTCTTAGAGGTTTGGGGGCCTTGGGAAGGGCGTTTGTTCTCCACCAGGTACTTCCATTAGTGAATGAAAGTGGCCTCTCTGCCACACCTGCATCTGTCTCCACTTGTTCCTGCTCGTCTTGCTCGCCCCTTTCTCTCCCCTTCTCCCTTTCTCCTTCCTTCTCCCCACCTGCCCTGCTGCCTTCCCTTCCCCTCTTTCTCCTAGGGACCCGAGGGAGCAGGGAGAGACACGCACATGGCCTACCATCCTCTCCTGGAGTAGTTGCCACCACCACATCACCGTGTGTAGTGGTAGGTTTCTTTCCTTGGAAGAAAGTTGACAGGCTACTTTTAAACAGAGAGATGATGAGATGAGTATTTTGTAGGTTAATGAAGTCCAAGTGGAGCCTGTGTTACAGCCTCTGGTCAGTTGTCAACCATGTGTGAAGTTCAGACAACCTGTTGCTGTGGTAAACATGATGAAAAGCAGTTCGGGGAAGGAAGGGTTTATTTTACTTTAAAGCTTACAAGTTCATACTAGGGACTTTAGGGAAGGAACTCAAGGCGTGAAGCTAGGGGCAGGAGCTGATGGAGAGACCATTGAGGAGTGCTGCTCAATGGTTTGCCCTCCGTGGATTGCTCAGCCTGTTTTCTCACACAGTGAAGGACCACCAGGTCAGGGATGACACCACCCACAGTGAACTGGGTTCTCTCATATCAGTCATCAGTCAAGCACCACAGGTTTACCCACGGGCCAATCTAGTGGGAACGCTTTCTCGATTGAGATTCCCTCTTTCAAAATGACTCTTAACTTGTATCAAATTGGCAGAAAACTTAGCCAGCACAGCTTCAAGAACAGTGAGTATTGAGTGCTTATCTGATAGGGGAGTGGATCCGGGATGTTTGCAGACCGCCTGAAGAAGGGACAGATGAGCTCAAGTTCAGAGACTTTTTCCTAAATCACATTTTCATGCTGAGTTTTCCAAGTTCCAATCCATGCTTTGTGGAGAGAGGTTGAGACAGCTGGGGGAATGAAGAATGAAAGGGTGGGGGTTGGAGGCAGGGAACAGAGATGTTGACTGACACAGGAAAAGTTGTTCTTATCGACAAGAAACTGTAGCCGAAGGGGTGGGCTGGGAAGTCTCGAATGAAATTCCTGTCAGAAAAAATTGCTAATGATAAGTGTATTTGAGGCACATTATTCCCAGAAAGAGCAAAATAAGGTATAAATACAAACCCCAAAGTTGAAGGCCAGCAGGGCTCTTTTGTCCCCAAGCAGTTGTTAGAGGGGCCTGTGGTCCCAGGAGCCTTATGGAAGAATGTGTCAAGATTTCTACAGTGTGGTGTGGCATAAGCTGAACAGGCCAGGGCTAAAGCAGTGGATAGTGGGTGGCAGCAGTGTAGACCTGGTGCCTGTGATGGCTTTATATATATATATATATATATATATATATATATATATATATATATATATATATATATATAATTCTTAAGTTGGAGACAGGATCTCACTGTATATCCCTGGCTAGCCTGAAACTTACTCTGCAGACTAGGCTGGTTTCAAACTCAAAGAAATCTGTTGACCTTTGCCTCCCAAGTGCTAGGATTAAAGGTGTGTGTCACAACGCTGGCTGAGGAGAATTCTTGATACCACAGCCTCCTAGCTTTTAGCACAGTCTGACTTTCCTCTGTTGTGTCTCTTGAGTATCAAACCAGGGACCCTGCTGAAGTCACAGGAAGGACAGGGACAGGAGTAGGAAAGACCATTCTCGTGCCAAGAGTTCACTTATGTTTTCAACACGAGAAGTGGATACTTCGTAGAGATTAGAAAGTATCCCTAGGTCAAGTTACAAAATTGAAGGTTGTACCCCAAATCCCACGGTTTCCCCATTATATGATGCTTTGGGATGTTTATCTTCTAAGTATATTTAGAACCCTGGAGGGAAAGCATTGAAGGGCAAAGCACATCCTAAAATAAGCAGGTCTTGTAGAGCTGGCCGTGGAAGCCATAGTAACCCTCAGCTTTGTTTCTTGTAGGTGACTCTCGAGGCCCTCCCAACCATCACCTGGGCCCCATGTCAGAGAGGCGGCACGAGCAGAGCAGTGGCCCTGAGCACGGGCCGGAGAGGGGGCCTTTCCGGGGTGGCCAGGACTGCAGGGGTCCTCCTGACAGGCGTGGCTCTCACCCTGATTTCCCTGACGACTTCAGCAGACCAGATGACTTCCACCCTGACAAGCGCTTTGGCCACCGGTTAAGGGAATTTGAGGGGCGAGGAGGACCCTTACCACAAGAAGAGAAGTGGAGGCGAGGGGGCCCCGGACCTCCCTTTCCACCTGATCACAGGGAATTTAGTGAGGGGGATGGCCGGGGTGCAGCTCGAGGCCCTCCAGGGGCATGGGAAGGCCGCAGACCTGGAGATGAACGCTTTTCCCGGGACCCTGATGACCCACGTTTTCGGGGGCGCAGAGAAGAAAGGTAGGGAAGTATATTCCGTGGCTCTTTGCATTTTCCCTATTCTCACTACTAAGATGTTTTTCCTTTCTAGGGGAAAGCACTATGATGATTTAGCCTTGTGTTCTGTTTGGTTAGCATTTAGACTGTCTTTTCTTATTTTGTTTTATTTATTTATTTAGGTTTTTCGAGACAGGTTTTTCTCTGTGTAGCTTTGGAGCCTGTCCTGGAACTCAATATATAGACAATATGTAGGTCCATCTGCCTTCTGAGTGCTTAGATTAAAGGTGTGTGACTCCATTCTCTGTCAGCATTTAGACTTTGAAGTTAGTTTTGTAGTTTTCTTTAAGTTGTTTTGATACAGTCTTACGCTGTAGTGCAGGCTGTCCCTGTATTCCTAGTCCTTGTCTTTGCCTCCTGAGAGGAGTGTGCCACTACTCCTGGCTGACTTCTGAGTTATGATAAAGAGATGGGAGACTCGTTATGCTCAGAGAGTGTCTTGGATCCATCTGACTTATGGGTCCAGGCTAATTAGATAATGAGACCTGAGCCAGACACTATAATTGAAAATAAAGGGCTTGTGGGGCTGTAGAGGTGGTTCAGTCGTTAAGAGCACACTGGCTGTTGTAGAGGGCCTTGTTCAATTCCCAGCACCCACATGGCAGCTCACTGCTGTCTTTAACTCCAGTTCCAGGGTACCTCTTGCCGTTATGCAGGCAAAACACCAATTCACACAAATATAGAGAAGGAAGGAAAGAGAAGAAAATAGTCTTATAAAATAGACTAAGATTTTGTGAAATTGCTCAAAGGTCTTAACAAAGTCAGTTTGAAATAAACATCATCTTCTATTAAACTTAGGTTGGGCTTGAATTCTCAGCCCTATGGATATAAAAAATAGAAGCAATGCAGAGGAAAGAAAACAAATTGGTATGATTTCAAATGATATTGAGCATAACCAGCGACAGTTGTGATTAGTGTTTAAGAACTGACATCTGCATAGTTTTCATGATTTCCTGAATCTCTGTGTTTTGTGCAAACTTCACATTTTTCTCTGCCATGTGAGCCCTGGGAATGGTTCTCAGGCTTGGCAGCAAGTGTCTTCACCTGCTGAGCTGTTTCACTAGCCCAGACCAAAAAAGAAAAAAAAAAAACTTAAAAAAAGATTTGCGTATTTTATGTGTTTCCTGAATACATGTGTATTGTGTGCATGCCCAGTGCCTATGGGGACAGAAGAGGGTGTTGGATACCCCAGAACTGAGGTTATAATGGTTGTGAGCTGCCATATACACCAGGAAACAAGCCTGAGTCCTCTACAAGGCAGCAAGTCGTCTTTCCAGCCTTGGCTTTGAAGCTGTGTCTCATGTAGCCTAGGCTGGTCTCAGTCTTTCTGTTTAGCCAGAGTTAACCCTGAACTCATGTTCCTTTTTTTCCCACCTCCCAGTACAGAAATTACTGATGTGTTCCATCATGCATTGCTGTACTTATTCATTACTTATATTGCTTACAAGTACAGAAATTATTGATGTGTTCCATCATGCATTGCTGGTACTTATTTATTACTTATATTGCTTACAAGTACAGAAATTACTGATGTGTTCCATCGTGCATTGCTATACTTATGTATTACTTATATTGCTTACAAGCACAACAGTTTTCTGTTGTTTCCTTAGGACCTAGAGTGATTGTGGTTAAACTGAGAGGAATCAGTTGATTAAAAGATGATTTTGCTTTCATTATTTAGTTATTTATTTTAGTTTTTTTTTTTTAAGACAGGGTTTCTCTGTTGTAGTTCTGGCTGTCCTGGAGCTTGCTCTGTTGACCAGACTGGCCTTGAACTCACAGAGATCCTCTTGCCTCTGCCTCCTGAGTAATGGGATTAAAGCCGTGCACCACCAGCTCCCAGTGTGGGGTGGGTAGCTGCACTTTGTTCCATCTCTCCTTCCTAATCTCATCACCCTTCATCTCATCATAAAATCCCACTTACTTGCCTTCAAGAGTATGGCACAGCTGTGTACCATACATGGTGTGCACCCTATATGCCACAGCACATAGGAATCAGAACTTCAGTAAAGGGATTTAGGGGGTGCAAGCAGTCCATACCAGTAGTGTTTTCTAATAAAGACAAAGAAGACTCCATTTGTCCCTGGGCCATTGGCACAGTCGCTGCTTGGGCACAGGTGGGAAATGCTTTGTTTCAGGGACAGCATTTTTGTCAAGGCTGTCTTGGCCATTCAAGCCTCTTGTGCAGTTCTACTCTGACCCCGGTTTGCTGTGCTTACAGCAAAGATGCTTTGGTCATGTTGCCTGGGGACAAAGAAGGTACTTGAAAGGGAACCAGAGTGAAGAAAAACCACAAACTGGCCCCTGTGAAGAGACACCGTGACCAAGGCAACTCTTAGGAAAGCACTTAAGTGGGGGCTTGTTTAGTGTCTGCGGGCTAGTTCATGATCATCATGGCTGGCAGCAGAGAGGCATGGCTCTGGAGCAGTGGCTAAGGGCCTCATCCTGGTCCACAGGCAGCAGACAGAGACAGATAGATTGGACCTGGCATTGGCATTTGAAACCCGAAAGCCCACTCCCAGTGAAACGCCTCCTCTCACTAACTGGAAACCAAGCATTCCAGTGTGAGCCTATGGAGACCATTCTCATTGAGACCACCAGAGTGGAGATTATGTGCTGGGGCAAATACAGAGTACTTGTTCCCAAACAAGTCAGCACCCTTTGTCCATCTGTGTATGTAAAAAAGATGTTTATCATAAAATATATAGCTGAGTCAGGTGTAGTAAAAATAAAAAAAACAACTGAACAACTGTAGTAATATGGAGGCGGCTGGGCTGTGTCCCCAAAACCCCAGCCGCCTGCCCGGCTCGGCTAGCTTATGCCCCGAAATAATTACACAGATACTGTATTCTTTTAAACACTGCTCTGGCCCATTTCTAATCATCTGTGTAGCGCCCCTAGGTGCGCTTACCGGGAAGATTCTAAGCCTAAGTCCATCCTGGGTCGGAGCTTCATAGCGTGCGTCTTCCCTGGAGCAGGTAGCATGGCGTCTCTCTTGCGTCTGCTCCGGAGAGGAGAGCTGTGGAGTCTGACCTCACTTCCTCTTCCTCCCGGCATTCTGTTCTGTTTACTCCACCCACCTAAGGGTGGGCCTATTCAATGGGCCTAGCAGTTTCTTTATTGCTTAGCTAATGAAATCAACAGATTGATATATGACACTCCCACATCAAACAACAGTAAAAAGTATCAGTTTTCATGTAATGGCTGATGAGGAAGAAATGGGCATAGTAATACACAGAAAGTACTTGGTATATTCCTATAAGCACGGGTCACCTACGTTCTGCTAATTGTTGCCTTCTGTCTGCTTTGGACTGTAATGTTAGAACTTTAAGGTGAAGCTTAAAAAATATATCATGTTTTTCTCTCCATTCACATTGTATATTAAAGTCTCCTGTTCTCTCCATACTTAAATATATTCCAGCCGGGCAGTGGTGGCGCACACCTTTAATCCCAGCATTCAGGGAGGCAGAAGCAGGTGGATCTCTATGAGTTCGAGGCCAGTCTGGTCTGCAGAGTGAGTTCCAGGACAGCCAGAGATACACAGAGAAACCCTGTCTCGAAAAAAAAAAAAGTAATGTATTTTAGAAGGTTAGACATTCTGTTTTTGTTTTCAGCTTTAGAAGAGGAGCCCCACCAAGACATGAAGGCCGTGCTCCCCCAAGAGGAAGGGACAACTTTCCTGGTCCTGATGACTTTGGTCCAGAAGAGGTTTTTGATGCTGCTGATGAAGCAGCTCGAGGCCGAGATCTCCGAGGGCGAGGCCGGGCCAACCCACGAGGTGAGCACTGAGAATTGCTGAGTCTGAGGGCCAGCAGCCTGAGCACAACAGGGCGGCCTGTGAGCACAGTCTGTTTGCTCCTCTGTGTAGGGGGATCCAGGAAGTGCCTACTCCCCACTCCTGACGAGTTCCCTCGCTTTGAAGGAGGACGGAAGCCAGACTCCTGGGATGGCAACCGAGAGCCTGGTAAGGAAGGAGACATGCTTGTGGTTTGGTAGTTCACAGAGTAGGGGCCCATCTCCAGGTTCTGTCTGTCTTTTTAGTTTGACTTCATGGAGGCCGGTTGTCTTCCTGTCTGTCTGCTCCAGTGTTTTATCTCAACAGGTTTAATGCAGAAACAGGTGGGAAAATCTAGCTTTGTTTATTTATTTTATTAGGTAAGATAGTGAAGGGATTTTGTTAAGTTAGGGAGGTGGCTCAGTAATCTATGTGCTATGCAAGCATGAGGACCAGTTTGGGTCCTCAGCCTTTCTTGGCACTGCTGCCTTGGGCCAGCTGTAGTGGGGCAGTGGTACACACTTGGGAGACAGAGGCAAGTGAATCTCTCTGAGTTTGAAGCCAGCCTAGAACTACTACATAGTAAGTTATAGACCCTTTAGGGCTACACAGTACCCTGGCTTTGGGAGTTAAAAAAAAAAATCAAAAAATAGAGACCCAAGGAAGATACTTTATATTTTCGCCTGGCTTCCAGACAGCACTTACACAAATAATACCATTCTTTCCACTAAATCGTCATCTATTTGGAAAGTAAATGATAAAAGAATTAAGATTTTCTTTATCTTAATTTATCATATCATAAAATAAAGTATTTTTGTTGTTATTTTTTAAGACAGAGATTCTCTATGTAGCCCTGGCTGTCATGGAACTCACTCTGTAGACCAGGCTGGCTCTGCCTGCCTCTACCTCCCCAGTGCTGAGACTAAAGGCGTGTACTATACCACGTCTGGCTAAGTAGATGTATTTTTGTTAGTGGACTTTTTGGAGTCCTCAGTAATTTTTTTTGTATGTGTATATATGTGAGCTATGCATGTGTATATGTGTGTGAGTATATGTGTGTCTGTGTATGTTCACGTGTGTGGGTGTACATGTGTGTAGGTGGGCATGTTTGTGTTTGCTTGTGTATAGAAGACAGATGCCAACTTTCCTTGGTGGCTGATCATCTTAGCTATTGAGGCAGGTGAAGTGATATTTTATTTATGTTTTAACAAATAAAGCTTGCCTGAAGATCAGAGTGCAGAGCTAAGCCACTAGAGGTCAGGGAGTGGTGGCACACATAGTTAATTCCAGGACTTGGGAGACAGAGGCAGAGGGATCTCTGTTAGTTTAAGGCCACCTGAGGTCACATAAGATTGAATCTGTCCAAAAGAGAAACAGAGCTCACACAAATGTGATCCCGGCACTTGGGATCCCACTAGGGAGGTGGAGACAGTAGTGGGCAGAGAGAGGAATATAAGGGGGAGGAGACAGGGGCTCAGTGCAGTCTGAGGTTTGGTGGACATAGATGGAGTCTGGAGATGCAGTCTGAGGACAGGGTCGCCCCTTCGGTCTGAGCACTGGTAGAGGTAAAAGAACTCTCCAGTGGCTGGTGCTCTGCTTCTCTGATCTTCAGCATTAACCCCTATATCTGACTCTGGGATTTTATTATTAATACCAATTAGAATTTGTGCTACAGACAGGGTTTCTCATTTAAGTCAGGAGCCTGCTGATTTGGCTAGTCAGCTCCTTGCCCTGGGACCTTATGCACATGTCGATTTTCTGTGGGTGCTGGTATCTGAGCTCTAGTCCCCATACTTGGACAACAAGCACTGTTGTTTCCCACTGTGCCAGCTCTCTAGCCCCTTTCTCAATAATTTTAAAGATCGCAATGATAACCTGAGTCCTGCTTCCTCTTATTCCAGGAGGAGTTCCTTTTTCACATCTCTGGTGTGACTCAGCCTGGTCTGTTTAGACGTTCCTGTTCTCAGGTTGCTCTAAGTGGTATTACTCCCCATTGCTTTGGGTCGCACTGATTTACTGAGGTGAGAGTGTCACATCCTTAAAAGCACGGACCTTTGGTTCTCATTTCAGGACCAGGTCATGAACATTTTCGTGATGCTTCCCGCCCTGACCATCCCCCTCATGACGGCCATTCACCAGCTAGCAGAGAACGCTCCTCTTCTCTCCAAGGCATGGACATGGCCTCCCTACCACCCCGGAAGCGCCCCTGGCATGATGGGTCGGGCTCTTCTGAACACAGAGAGCTGGAGGCCCAAGGAGGCCCCTCGGAGGACCGAGGAAGCAAAGGTAAGAGGTCTGCAGTCCCATCCCAGTCTGAGGGCTCTGTTGCAGATACCTGAGTCCCCAAGGCAGCCTCCACGCTACCTCAGAGCCTGGTATGGGCAGAGGATAGGCTCTTACACTTAGTGTGAGTGTAGTTTGTCTGCCACAGCTGGATGGAACTGCAGACTTGACTCAGCAGAATTTCCAGAAGTTCCTTGTTGGGGGTTTCTGCTTAGCTGGTCCCCCTGGCTGTTATATCCTCCACCAGTGGCTATTTGGAGCCTTCAAGGTGATCTTCTCAGGGAAGGTACCTTGCTTTTAGGCCTGGGCCCAGGAGGAACATCAGTGGCACTTTAACCAGAAGTAGCAGCCAGTGACTGCAACTACAGGTCTGGCTAGACCCTGGCATGTGTGTCATGCTTTGGGAAGGAAGCTGCTGGATGCCCCACCTTGTTCACTTGCCTTTTACGTAGCCTTTCCAGAATGACTTGTGGCTATCCAGTACATCTCTTGTTCTAGTTAAATGTGGTACTGTTCAGTGTACTATGCTCCTAGATTATTGATGGATAGTCAGGATGCCTGGCCAAGGACATATGGCTAGCATGAGAGCTACATACTAGATGACAACTCCGCTCAGGCAGCCATAGGTTGAGCTACCATGCTTTGCATAATAAGAAGCCTAGCTTGGCTAGGCGGTGGTATTGCACGGCTTTAATCCCAGCACTTGGGAGGCAGAGGCAGGTGGATCTCTGTGAATTTGAGGCCAGCATAGTCTACACAGTGAGTTCCAGGACAGGCTCCAAAGCTACACAGAGAAACCATGTCTCAAAAAAGGAAAAAAAGGGGGGGGGGGGAGCCAAGCTTATTGCTTGGTAAGTTCCTCTACTGTCTTCAGCTCCATTTGATTAACTTCCACTTAAACATTTCAGACAAAATAGTTGGGAGTTGGTAGTGTTGGATCCAGGAGATGATGAACCAATCACACCATCTCAGGAGAAAAAGTTCTATTTATGTTTTCCTTTATTTTTGCAATCTGGGAATTAAACACAGGATCTTGGCACATGGTAGGCAAAACACTGTACCACTGAGCTCAAGAAAAAAAATAAAAACTTGTATTTATTCTTTAATAAACACAATATATTTAGGTCTCCCAATCCCAGACCCAACCCCCTCATGGCCCCTTCCCAACCTAGTGCTGCTGCTTCTTGTCTGTGTGATTCTGAGTTGGGTTAGCGCTGTGCATATGTGCATGGGCGGGGCATCCCCTGGAGCACGAGCAGCCTGTCCTGGCACACCAGTCAGAGCTTTCGCTCCCCAAGTAGCTTCGCTCACATTTTTAATTCTATTTGCTTTGTATGTTTGATGTGGGTGCCATGTGCACATGTGGACAGTTTGCCAGACTTGATCCTCTCCTATCTTGTCCTGGGCACGGAACTTGGATAGTTAGTACCAGGTGCCTGTACCTGCCAAGCCACCTCACTGGCCGAAGAAAGGTTTTTTTTTTTAAAGATGGTTTTACTTACAGCTAACAGTTTGCAAATCCTAAAACCAAAAACAAGTCAGTAGATCTCAGAATGCTATTTTATTTTTGTTCTTTGAGAATATTTCCCAATACTAAACAGGTGAAAAGGAGCCAAAGGACCACATGCCATGGGACGTGTACACAGACCCTGACTGGAGCCCTTGTTGCTACCATCTGTAGCAGCCTATATATCTTAGTTTCTTCTAACATTAGTGTGTGCTTTTGGAACCTTCCTTAAATTACTTTGGTAGTCCAGGAGAGCAGAACATGATCCACCTTGAGGCAGGTTTCCTGGGAATCCTTAGTGTTCGGCTGGTTTCCGGCCTTTTGCCCAGTGGATGGCCTCCATAGATCATCCTGAGGCCAGGGTGGAAATGAAGTCAGGAAAGGACATAGAAACCCAGTCTTCTGAAAGACACTGTCATCAGGGAGTGAAAGCTGTACAGAATTATCGAGAAGTAACCACTAAGATACAGAATGTCATGTCTTGAATCATGTTTTGTTTTAGGCCGAGCAGGCCCAGGACCTTCCCAGAGAGTTCCAAAATCCGGGCGTTCTAGCTCTTTGGATGGAGACCATCATGATGGATACCACAGAGATGAGCCTTTTGGTGGCCCTCCAGGCAGCAGTTCTTCTTCTCGAGCGGGCCGCAGTGGCAGTAACTGGGGTAGAGGGAGTAACATGAACTCTGGCCCTCCAAGGCGAGGCACTTCAAGGGGCGGTGGGAGGGGACGGTAGAAGTAGGGGCTGAGTAGCCCCTGGGCCTCTCTGGATAGTATTTAAGAAGTTCTTATGGACTTACCAAGTGAAGAGAAAAGAAGCCTTTACCACTGTAGCCCTGAGCTCTTCTTCTGGGGCAGCTGAATTCTCGGATCCCAATGAGGTTTCCACAATGAAGAGACTGCTGCCACTACCTAGGGTAGTTGGCCCTGTTTTGTCTTGTCCACCCTTGTTGCCCTAACTCTGCCATGTTGTTTGTGAAGATAAAAGCTGGAATCCCCCCCTTTTTTTTTATGTCGTAAGAAATGGAGCACCTCCACAAAGTTGAGTTCATGTCCAATTGGAAATTTATTTCTATATGTACAGTTTGTCAGAGAAAAAAACCTTGTTTTGTATGAATACAGAATGTGATTTACTCAAGAATTAACAGAAACAACTGGTTGTGTAGTGCTTGCCTTAAGGAACTCTCGTTTCTCCTGCATCTGACCTGCTGGGTGCAGTTCCCGCTGTTACTGACAGAAGTCCATGTCAACTCTGCTTTTCCAATAAGTCTTACCTTCTTCCTGTTTCACACTGTCTCTGCTATGCGGAAAGGAATGCTTTAAAGTTGCTCTAACGTAGTTCAAGCAGGCTCAGAAACCTCAGAAGATTACACTGGAAGAAAAAGCTGAACCTAGAGGCTCTTGGATGCACCTCCTAGCAGTTTAGGTTTGAGTGGACTTGTCTTCGTTGGGAAAGAAAGCTGGTGTAAACTGGAGCTAACTATAAGTGTCTCAGAGTTATCGCACACACTTCAAAGGAAGTGGAACAAAGTATATTTTGGAAACATTCTCCTTTTCCACATTTGCTTTATGGCGGCTTCAGGGTTTGGGGTAGAAGACCAAGTGTGCCAGAAAGTTCTTTGCCATGACAGATATCTTGTTTCAAAAAAACAACACACCTTTAATCCCAGCACTTGGGAGGCAGATCTCTGTAAGTTCAAAACCAGCCTGGTCTGTGGAGAATTCCAGGACAGTCAGGGCCACACAGTGAAACTCTGTCTCAAAACAATCCCCCCCATAAACAAACAAAACTAAGTGTGAAGGCAAAGGCAGGGCAGTTTCTGAGCTCCAGGTCAGCTTGGTCTACAGAGAAAGTTCTAGGATTCAGGGCTACATAGAAACCCTATCTGGAAAAACCACCCTCCCCCAAAGAAAAACAAAACAACAACCAAATTAGGACCTGGAGAGATGGCTCAACATTTAAGTGTATATACAGGGACTGGAATTAAGTTCCCAGAACCTACCATCAGGCATCTCACAACTACCTCTAACTCCAGACACACACACACACCCCCTACCTACCTACCTACCTACCTACCTACCTACCTACCTACCTACCTTCCAGAAAAAGGAGGGAACTCAGACTGAAAGTCAAAATTTCAGTTTGAGATAACCTTTTTTTTTTTTTTGGTTTCTCGAGACAGGGTTTCTCTGTGGCTTTGGAGCCTGTCCTAGAACTAGCTCTGTCTCGAACTCACAGAGATCCACCTGCCTCTGCCTCCCGAGTGCTGGGATAACCTTTTCTATGTTGGCTTTTTTTCTTTTTAACTTATTTTTTTAAAAGCCTGTTTCTCATAACTTTTTTTTTTTAACCTGCATTTATATCTGTGCATCAATGTGTGGCTGGTGTCTTTGGAGGCTGGAAGAGAGTATCAGATCCCTGGAACTGGAGTTAGCACCAAGTGGGTCCTGGGAATTGAACCCATGTTCTCCTCCAGAGCAGCTGGTACTCTTAACCACTGAGCTATCTCTTCACTGGTTTTTCTAAGAAAGTTTTTATTAGAAAGGTCAGGCTTGGAGCTGCTAATATCTCATTACATTAGCAGCTTTTGGGCACATGAAGACAGTTTACTTGGCAAGTTGAAAAGAGATGCCATAGTTGGACAAGTATATAGAAATCTTCCCTGGCTCTCTCTGGGTATGGAGTGAAGAAACGATTATTTGGGTGTCAGAACCTGAAGATTTCAAGCAAACAATTTTCTTTTTACTTCAAAAATAAAAGTGTCAGGGCTGGAGAGATGGCTCAGAGGTTAAGAGCATTGCCTGCTCTTCCAAAGGTCCTGAGTTCAATTATCAGCAACCACATGGTGGCTCACAACCATCTGTAATAGGGTCTGGTGGTGCCCTCTTCTGGCCTGCAGGCATACACACAGAATATTATATGCATAATAAATAAATAAATAAATATTTTTAAAAAATAAATGAAAGTGTCAGCACCCACACTATTAAAAGCTGTGTTCCTCCTCACCTATGTTCCCCGGCATAACATCAAACAACTCACAGTCAAGTTCCACGACGCTACACAGGGATTCATAAACACCCAGGTCACATTGTGAGGATGGATTCATTTATAAACAGAGCCCCTTATATTATACATAAACATTTACATACAGCATTTTAAATACTCCTGTCAAAATATAAGATGTTGTGCTTTGAGCTTTATAAAACTTATTTCAAGTAATGAATTTTTGAGACGATTTTAATACCTTGAATATAGTAACATAAAAACTGTACATCACTACTGAAAACAGCATTTCCTTAAGAGCGCTCCTTGTCTGTCTGGGGAGCACTAGAGAGAATGGAATATGAGCCATGATGGAATCACTTTGCTACTGCCTGACCTGCTATGCCTTTCCTGTTAGGGCAACATGGGGACAGCCTGGAAAACAATTTCTTTCACATTGTACCAGCCAGTGCGCAGATGTGGTTCTCAACTTAGCCAAACATGAAAGCATCTGGGTATATATATTAATTAATGTCTGGACCCATACCCACTAATATTAATGAACTGACGAAATGTGGCTTCCTTTGATGTGAGAACCATTGGTAAAATTATGAACTTCTAAATACACTTTACTTTTTAGTGTATCAAGACTCAATACTGAATCCAGTTTTTGGCAATAAATGATGATAGATTTAAATGCTGTTTGACTGCAGCACAACAAAAACAATTCTGAATGAAGAGCACTTTACATTGCATCAGTATCAAATTGTATAGTATTTGAAAAAGCAGCAATGTTAGGAATAGTCAACGATTGACAAAACCTCTCACATCAAACACAACAACTGTAGATGTAAGCTTTTCCTTGTCTCCCAGGACCCTTAAGCCCGGTTCTGCGGAAACCTGCAAACTTAACCACGCATCATCCTGGATATCTGGCTTCTTGATTCAGAAAATTGCTCTTTGGTGTATTGCTTTTATGATTAATTTTCCTTAAATATTATAAAGCACCATATTTACTCTTAACTGAAGAAAAAAACTGAGGTATAATGTATCAACTAATCACTATTTTAAATCCAGTGGCTAAATTTAGTGTTTAATCCGATAATCTGGGTTGATTTACAGTGAATAGGAGTACGGAGGCTTCAAAAAGTGGCGACAAAAACCGAACCTCTATGCTCAACTACATTTTTTAAATGACAAAAGGGAGGAGTAGTTCTTCCAAAGCCACGAAAGCAGCCAAGTCAGCCGTCCCCTTTAACTGACGTCCATGTAAAGCCAGTTCGAAAGCAGTTCATAGATAGTGAACTGTGTCTTTCGGGGCCCATGCTGCCCACCCAGAACCTCAGAACGCTGAAGCTGAAGGGTTTCTCTGAGACCGCCAGCCCGTCAGTCGGTGGCAGCTGCTCCAGGCGCACGGACTCCGGAGCACAGTCCAGTGGGTGCCTTGTCCTCGCACGCTAGGGTGCCGTGGATTGTGGCGATGCCTGGCTGGTCCCGCTTCCTAAGACGGACGGTCACACCGGGAGAACGTTGGTGAGGCTCGCCCCGCGATTCAGGCGGCCAAGCGCTAGGCGCAGCGCCGTCGCGCCGCCCCAGGGCAGGAGCCCCAGCAGCGCGTAGAGCAGCGCGGCTACCTGTGCGCACGCGCCGAGCGCCGTCAGCGCCGTACTGCGCAGGACCAGCGCGGCGTAGAGCGTGGCGCCCAAGGCGGCGGCGTAGGCCAGCGCGGTTCTCGACGGCGTCTCCTCGCCCCGCAGCAGACGCCCGCAGGCCGGGCCGCCCCGCAGCAGCGCCGCGCTCGCCAGCGCCAGCACCGAGCCCAGCGACCAGAGCAGCGCGAACTTTCGCGCGCGCAGCAGCAGCACCGGCGCATACAGCGCCGCCAGGCCGAAGCAGAGCGCGGCCAGCAGCAGACCCAGGCCGCCCGCCGCCAGGCGCTGCCCGCGCGTCACTTTTGGCATGCACTGCGAGCCCGCGGGCGGCGGCTCGGCGGAGCTCCGCTGCCACGGCCATCGCAGAACCGTGCGGCCTAGCCACGCCGCGGCGGCTCCGTCCCCGGCCTCAGGCTCTTCGGCCGTCCTCGCGGCGAGCAGCGGCTCGGCGGCTGCCGGCCTGTTCGCTTTACCCTGCATCAGGTAGTCCTGCAGTTGGCGGTGGAGATCCGCCATTTCGGACCAGGTGCCGGTGGAAACGGGGCTGACACTTCCGGGCTCGGGCGCCCGCAAGCGGAAGTAGCTAGATCCTCAGGCTGCGGTTGGTCGGCCACGGCGGAAGGGTGGTGTCCAAGGCTTTGCGGAAGTCCTGAAGTAGGCGGCACAGCTGTGCTCCTGATCTTATGTTGTAGTTACGGAATAAATCCCGTCAGGGTTAAAAAAAAAAATAGTCGAGAGTGGCTGTGGTAGTAAAGGGACGTACTTAGGGAGACTCTGCTGGCATGATGAATATTGACTGTTAGGTGCCTAACATTGTTAACATTTTGCTAAATGGAGGAATTTGGGAAAAGGGTACACAGAATTTCTCTCTCCCCCTCCTTCTTGCCCCTCCCCCCTCCCTCTCTCTCTCTCTCTCTTTCTTTCTTTCTTTCTTTCTTTCTTTCTTTCTTTTAGCAATTGTCTACATTTCTACGGTTACCTCAATTCTAATGAAGGCGCTGGAGAGATGGCTAGCGGTTCTTGCCGCTCTTGCAGAGAACCCAGGTTCGGATCCCAGCACCCACATGGCATCTAACAACCACCGGTAATTTCAGTTCCAGGGGATCTGACGCCCTCTTCTAGCCTCCGCTGAGACTGCAGGTATGTGGTACACGTACAAACATGCAGGCAGATCACCCATATATAAAAAAATAAAAATTTAACTTAAAAATTTACACCTACAGAGCTTAGGTTATCCCGTTTGAAAGTAGAGTTTGTAAAGAACTGACTCCTAGCCCACTCCTGGTTCCGTTTGGTTTTTGTTTGTTTTTGAATTACTTCTTTTATATTTTGAGAATATAATTATATTGTTTCTCCCATCTTTTTCCTCCCTTCAAACCCTCCCAAACATCCTTACCCTCTTTCAAATTTGTGGACTCTTTCTCTTTCATTAATTGTTATTACATGCATGTACATGCATATGTACACATTTCCAAATATAACCTTCTCAGTCCATATAAAGTTACTTGTATGTTTTCAGAACTGGTTATCTGATGTTGGATAACCAGTTAGTATTCTTTACCCCCAGGGAATTCTATTTCTCCCACTCAACATTCCTTAGCTGTTTGTAGTTCTTTGTCCTGGGTGACGTCTCCCATCCACTTTGGCCTATCTATTGTACTAGCCTTTCATTTCCTTGGTTAAATCAATCTCTCTCTCTCTCTCTCTCTCTCTCTCTCTCTCTCTCTCTCTCTCTCTCTCTCTCTCTCACACACACACACACACACACACACACACAGAGGTTAAGTGGAATTATTTTCCAGATTTCGTACTTGGTAGTTTGTCATTAGTATATAGGAATGCTACTAATTTTTGTGTATTGTGTTTTCTGCTACTTTGATGAATGTGTTTGTCAACCATAAGAAATTTCTTGTGGAGTCTTTAGAGCCTTTTATATCTAGAGTCATATATGCAAATAAAGATACTTTTCCTTCTCTATCGTCTCCTTCACTTGTCTTATTGCTCCAGCTAAAGATTTTATATACAGTCTTGTCTTGTTCCTGATTTTAGTGGAAATGCTTTAAGTTTTTCTGTGTTTAGCCAGATGTTGGCTGAGGAAATCTGTGTGTTGCCTTTATTATGTAGAGAAATGTCACAGATTCTCTAGAACTTTCATTATGAAGGTATGTTAGATTTTTGTTAAAGGCCTATTCTGCATCTAATAAGATGCTCACATGCTTTCTATCTTTTAGTGTGACTACGTGGTGGGTTACTTTTCTGTCTTTTAGTGTGACTACGTGGTGGATTACTTTTCTGTCTTTTAGTGTGACTATGTGGTGGATTACTTTTCTGTCTTTTAGTGTGTTTATGTGGTGGATTTATTGACTTACCATCCTAGCATCTCTGGGATGAAACTGATTTGATCATGGTGATCTTTTTGATTTTTCTTAAACTCAGTCTGCAAGTATTTTATTGAGTATTTTTGCATCCATGTTCAACAGAAATATTGGCCTATAATTTTCTTCCCTTTGTTGCTGTTGTTGGGCCTTTGTCTGGTTTTGGTATCAGACTATAGTAACTTTGTTAAAGGAATTTGGAAGTGTTTCTTCCGTTTGTACTTTACACATAATTTGAGAAGTATTGATATTAATTCCTTGAAAGTGTGGTAGAATTCTGCATTCAGTTCATCTGGCCCTAGACTGTTTCAGTTGGGATTTTGTTTTGTTTTGTTTTTAACTTTTTATTGATTCTTTGTGAATTTCATATTGTGCACCCCAATCCCACTCATCTCTCTGTTCCTCCTTATCTGCCCTGCAACCTCTCCTCCCAAAAGAAAGCAAACAAACACAGATCTCACTGTAGAATCTGCATTGTAACACAGTACACCCTTGTGCTTTAACAGCTTTACCTAACATATGTTCGTTGCAGTGAGTCATTGGTCTGGTTGGAGGCCTCTGGCTTCTTCTCCACTATCAATACTGGGTCCTCACCAGAACTCCTCTAGGACATCCTGTTGTTGCCCCGGGTTACAGAGATGCTGCAGCTTCGGTTCTGCAGGACCAGACTCTCTACCTGCTCCAGCAGGTCATAGATGGGGTAGATGTTGGGGTGGGCCAACTCAAAGTCCTGGATCTGGGCCTAAGTGGTAGCTGAGCTGGTCAGTCCACCCGCTCTCCCTTACCCACACCACCAGGACCAGCTCTGCTGTGCTGCCCAGGAGAGGTGAGAGGCTGCTCCTGCTGTCATGCTCTTGAGGCCAGCTCTCTAGGAAGATTTTTATAAAGGGATTTTTATTTTATTTTGTTTGTATGGGTGTTTTGCCTGCATGTCTGTGTACCACATGCATGCAGTGCCCATGGAGGCCAGAAGATGGCATTGGATCCCTGGAACTGGAGTTGCAGATGGTTGTGATTCATCATGTGGGTGCTGAGAATCAAACTGAGACCTCTGCAAATACAACCCATCTCCTTACTGCTGAGCCATCTCTCCCGTCCTTTGTGGGGAGATTTCAGTCACTGGTTCTAGCCCATTGAATGCCATGGGTTTATGTACGTTATCTCATCTTAGCTTTGGTGGATAATATATATCTAGAAATTAACCCTTTCCTTTTAGACTTTGACTTTGGTAGAATGCAGATTTTTTTTAAATGAAATTTTTATTATTTCTTGCATTTTCTTAGTGTTTGTTGCAATGTCTCTAATTTTATTAGTTTGGATCCTGTCTTTCATTTGATTTATTTGGCTAAAGGTTGTGAATTGTGTTAATTAATCCTTCAAAGAATCATCTGTGATGGTAATCTTGATTGTCAGCCTGACACATCTGGAGCCAACTAAACTTAAGCAGCTGGGAACACCTGTGAGGGATTGTGTTGACATTTGGGATGGGAAGAGCCACCCTAACTCTGGACCACACCCTCTGGTGACTGCCACTTGAAAGGACATGGAACAAGGAAGCTTTTGCTTTTTGCCTTCTTACCCTCACGTTGGCTGGTTAGTTCATCTCTCCTGTTCTGACATTCCCTTGCTGGAGGTTAGGACATACTCTTTAGGATTTCATTGTTCCCCGAAGACCAGCTAAGACATCCAGCCTTGTGGACTGAACAACTACTGCATTCTTGGTCTTTCAGTCAGGAGACAGCGTTGTTGGATTAGCCGGACCACAGCCTGTAAACTACTCTAATAAAGTTGTGTGTGTGTGTGTGTGTGTGTGTGTGTGTGTGTGTGTGTGTGTGTGTGTATGCGTGAGAGAGACAGATTGAGATTCTTTAGTGTGTGTGTGTGCGCGCGCATGCATATGTGAGAGAGAGACAGAGATTGAGATTCTTTAGAGAATGCTGACTAATACAGTCCCCAATTAAATCCTGTTCTGTTCAGTGACACATGATCCTTCCTAGAGAAGGGTCAGCCTGTGTGGATGAAGGACTCTTACTTGTGTCTGAGGAGACTTGTTTGGAAAAGAGGGTGAAAAGTTCATTCCAGAAATATTAGTGAGAATAAAAGATTTTTTCAGTTTTTTTGTAAGAGATTAAAGGTAGCCGAGAAGATGATTCAATTGGTAAAATGTTTGCTTTGCAAGCATGAATGAGGACCTGAGTTCGATCCCCCACACCCATGTACAGTTAGCCAGGTGTGGTGGCATGTTTTCACACCAGTGCTGAGGAGGCAGGCAGTTAGGTCCCTGCGGTTTGCTAGCCAACTGTTTTAGACAGCTAGGCAAGTGCCAGGGCAGTGGAAACATGTCTCAGAACAAAGGAACAGGAAAACAAGAAAGGGAAAAATTGGTGAGCAGTGTCTGAGGGGCAATTATCTGAGCCTGTTCCTTGACCCTTCCCTCAACACACGTACGTACCCACATGAATATGTGAGCACATACACAGAGAACTTGGTCGCTCCATGATAGCAACAAGAAAATGACAAAGCACTCAGAAATGTAACAGGTCTAGGAGAGTCTAGGAAGAACCCTCCTGGGAGACAGAAATCTGTGCCTAAAAACGCGGGAACAGTCACAGGCTGGAAACAGTTCTCAGTGCATCAGGGGCATTGGGAGCAGAACGGACAGAATGAAGGTGTGTTAAGAAGGGATTTACTGGATTGGATTATACGATATAGTCTAGGTAGTCAACAATACCTGCTTCATATTAGAGGGTCAGGCCGAGAACTGGGCAGTCGCCGAGTCGAGGCTGGATGTGTCAACCTGAGGATGCTGGTTCTGGTATTAGTGAAGTAGTCAGCAGAGCAGCAGAGACCACCTTGTCCAGAGGGTGCAGGTGAGCAGGTGAAACCAGTTTACTTCTGGGTTCTTTTATCAGAACTTCCACCAGGGGGCACCACCCACATGTATGGTGAGCCTTTCTGCCTCGAATTTGATCAAGAAAAACCCTCACAAGAGTGACCCACAGCTGTTTGCCTTTTAGTTAATTTCAGGTTCAGTTGGCAAGTTTCAGGTTCAGCTTGACACCTGGTCATTTCTTATGTCATGCTTTATTTCCAAAGGCAATATATAATATGGTCATAATTCTGCCTAATATGACGCACTGATCTCATATACAGCCTCAAACATATTATTTCTTCC
This sequence comes from Microtus pennsylvanicus, assembly GCF_037038515.1. Lineage (NCBI taxonomy): Eukaryota > Metazoa > Chordata > Mammalia > Rodentia > Cricetidae > Microtus > Microtus pennsylvanicus. Next base: position 50,398,725 of record NC_134582.1, on the reverse strand, counting down.
AAACAGGTAGGTAAAGTCCCTTGAAGAATGCTTAGTCTTTTAATGTCCAAAACTTAAGATTGGTAATGATTTACAGCACTTAACCACTGATACTATTTCTATCAGTGTTATATTACAAAACAAATAGAGGAAAGGAAACACAAATATCTGCTTAATATGTATGTGTATATCTTCAGAAACATATATTCTAAATAGACTGTGCCGGCTGGTGTTCTGTAAACTGACACACAAGCTAAAATCTTAGGAGAGAACCTCAACTGAGATGATGTCCCCACAGAATTGGCAGTGGGCAGGCCTGTGGGGACATTTCTTAAACAATAATTGATGTATGTGGGCCCAACTCTCCCAGCGCAGCACCTCCCCTGTGCAGGTGGTTACGGGTGGTGTAAGAAGACAAGCTATGAGGAGCAAGCCAGTGAGCATCACTCCTTGTGGTCTCTGCGTCAGCTCCTGTCTCCAGGTTCCTGCCTTGAGTCCCTTCTCTGACTTCCCTGGATGATGGATTACAGACTACAAGATAAATAAACCCTTTCCTCCACAAGCTGCTTTTGGTCGTGTTGTTCTTATCACAGCAATAGAAACTCGAACTAAGACATGCACAGACATTACTGTAACTGATCCTATGTGTGGCCTTACCTGCCTTGTTACCCTAGCCATTCTGTGGCTCACCTACCTCAGCAGGCATCTCAACAGATTGTGGTTGGTGACCAACCATGGAGGGGTGACTAGCACCTTCATTCCTGAGGGGTCTGTTCAATTAACGTCCAGTCTGAATTGGGTTACTATAGTGATATTGCCTTTTATTTTAATAAATAAAGCTTACCCGAAGGTGAGAGGGTAGAAACCTTACAGACCAGGCAGTGGTGACACACACCCTTATTTAATCCCAGTAGCCACACTAGCTTGCTGTGGAAACTGGCACGTGTTGCGCGCCTTTAGTCCCAGCACTAGAGAAGAATATAAGTCAGGAGACAGCTCTCGGACACAGTCTTATTCTGAGATTCCTGGAGGCAGGATCACCATTGTGAACTGAGGTAGAGGTAAGAGCCATTGACTGGCTGATTTGCTTTTCTGACCTTCAGGTTGAACCCCAATATCTGTCTCTGGGATTTTATTAGTCATGGTACAGGTTACTGGGTTATTCTCGTTGCCATCCTGAAGGATCTCCTGCATTCCAGACATACTCTCTATTACTCCGTTGTGTAGAAGAAGCCTAGTTCTTCCTGGAAGTCTGGATCAGTTATTTGTCCTGTTGCTCCTTAGCCCATTGATTCAAGGGCATCAGGAGCCCAAGTGGCCAGGAAGACAATGAGTCTTAGCTTCCAGGTTAATGGAAGATTTGTTATGCCTCCTGACAGAAGCACTTGCCCCTTCTGGAACCAAAACTTCTGGCATGCAGAGCACAAAGTCTTGCAGACAGGAAGGACAGATTTTGCTGGTGGATCACTAGAAGTGGTGCTGAGAGCGGAGCCATTCTCATTTCCTTTGGTTCTTGGGCCCATGCTTGTCTATATGAACCTCAGTACCATCTGTTGGATGCTGATTCTAAACGTGTACAGCCTTTTGGGGAGCCCTGCTCCGGCCGTCTAGGCTAATGCCACATAATTGCTGCCCTATGTGTTTTTTAAAGGTTAGTCCACTGCTTATTAAACCAGATTTCTTCAGGATAGCAGGGAACGTGATAAAACCAGTGGATTCCATGAGCGTGGGCCCGCCGGTGGATTTCTTCGGCCTTCGTGCACCTTGATCAGAAGCAGCACTGTATGGAATGCTATAAGCATGGTGGTCAGCTTACCATTTAGGTCCTGGCTGGTCACCCTGGGGAATGGTCCTCTACCTGAGTGCTGGTGCTCACCTAGGGGACCCCTGACTTTGTTATGTGGGGAAAGACTTGAATGTCTAGAAAGACAGAATACTGAGACAGAAAGTGAAAGCTCTGATTTTACTGATGCTCCCTTTGGGATGGGAGGGTTCCAGAGCTGGGAGCTTGCCAACAGGACTTTGGAGTGGGTATTTTATAGGGCACTGTGTCCTCCCCTTTTGTATTTTGAACCTGTCAAGATCCCTGCTGCGGAGAGCATGGTCTGTGGGCTATAAGGCACTCAGCAGTTGTATATCCACGTGAGATCTGTCTTTTGAATATACTCATTTTATCCATGCAAACATTCCTTATAATGTCATATATAAAATGCAATACTTAAAATAGAAATACATAAGATATATATAATACCTTATATACCTAATGTGAAAGTTAAACAGACATCACACCAAACAGGGACAGTTGTTTGGGCAGAAAGTGCTGCTGCAGGGTTCTGCTGGACAACCTCTGGTGGAGGACACTGGAAGTTTGCAGACCCAACCCATATCCGCTGAGAAGTCCTTCAGCTGTGGCAGGCTGGAGGGATAGCACTGGTAGGGGTTGAGGGAGGCCTTGAGAGTGTTGGCCAGCTGCTAATACTGAAAAATGGGCGTGTGTGGGGCCAGCGATGGTGCAATTCAATGGTCGCTGAAGTCAGGGCCACCATACACAGAGGCCAATTTCAAGTCCTTTTGCTTGTGGGTATCAGCACAGAGTCTGGAGAAGCTGTTGTCTTGGGAGCATGGCATTGGGATCCTCAAGACCATTGCCAAAGTTCCAATTTTTCTATCATTTCTTTGGTTTTGCCCTATCAGGGTTCACAGCTCAGGGCAGGTTCAGCAACATATCAGTGCTACCCAGGGGTTAGTTCACTAGTATATCAAGGCCTGTGTTGGACTTGGCTGTATCTGAGCTGCCTGTGACCAGTCCATTAACACATCAGAGCTTGATTCTAAGGTGTAGCTTTTTACCAGAGCTGACTGGTGGCAAGGTCCTGTCTTACAGGCATTATGTTATTCCAAGTCACACAAAATGGTTTTTAAGTTTCATAGAATATTTCACTTACGTTTCTACTATCTGCCCTGGGCCTTCCTACTATCTCTTTTCTTGAGATGGTTTCTGGAGAAAGAAGTTGCTGTTGAAGTGTGAGCTGTGGGCTACATTCCTGGCACCCGGCCGCCTGCACGGCTAGCTTTATACCCGAAATAATTACACGGAAACTGTATTCTTTTAAACACTGGTTGGCCCATTAGTTCCAGCCTCTTATTGGCTAGCTCTTACATACAAATTGATGTAACCCATTTCTAATATTCTGTATAGCCCACAAGGTGGCTTATCAGGGAAGATCTTAACCTGCGTCTGTCTGGAGTGGGAGAATCATGGCGACTCCTGACTTGGCTTCTTTCTCCCAGCATTCTGTTCTGTTTACTCCGCCTATCTAAATTCTACCCTATCAGAGGGCCAAACAGTTTTCTTTATTACTTAACCAATGAAAACAACAGATAAGATACAACACCCACCTCCATCAAGTTGCCACCCAATGGAGCCCATTCTTGCTTTCCCTGACTACCTACACCCCTCTAACTGTCCCCAGTGCCATATAGAGGGCACTGCCATTCAGCAGCAGCTAGATCCAGGTCAACCTTGTGAGTGGAAGTCCGTGATGTTGGGCGCATGTATAGCGTCCACCTCTGCCACCATGGGCAATGACAAGAAGAAAGAATGACTGAAAAAGAAGCAGTAGCAGTCTATCTGAGACTGGCCCTACTCCTACGTTTGAATGCTTGGTCTCCAGTTGATGGAATGATTTGTTAAGGATTAGGAGACATTTTCTTGCTGGAGGAGGTGTGTCTGAGGGTTTCAAACACCTCCACCATTCAAGTTAGCTCTCTTTGCATCTTGCTTGTGGATCAGACATAAGATTTGAGCTATTGTTCGAGCACCAGCTGCTTTGTTCCCACTATGGTAGTCATGCGCTCACCCTCTGGAATGGTAAGTGAGCCCCAATTAAATTTAAATTCTTTCTTTTTTTCCTTCCTTCCTTCCTTCCTTCCTTCCTTCCTTCCTTCCTTCCTTCCTTCCTTCCTTCCTCTATTTCTTTTCATGATTTTTTGAGACTGTGTAACTGTGTAACAGCCTTAGCTACACTGGAACTAGCTCTTGTAGCTCTATCTACTAAACTCTTCCTCTGTAGAAGTCACCTTTTCATGAACACAAGTATCATCACATCCTTGGTCAATTTGGTGAGATCCATCTAAAAACTTCTTCCCCAAAAGCCTTTCTCACCAATTTTCCAGCCATGCTCTTTTCAAGTCCCACTGGCTACCGCCCTTGAATGAGAGCTTTTCTAAAAAGAAGCTGTTTCTGCGAGGAGACAAACAACTGAAAACAACAACAAAACCTCCTGGATGGCATGTGTCTGCAGAGGCTGCTGGTCCAATCGGATTTCTGTGCTGTGCAGAGATTGGGATTTGCTAGGTCAAGAGGCTAGTTGCCTTATCTTGGGCTAGTGTTAACCTTCTGGGATAGACATTCTGGCCCCACTCCCTGTCTGAACTAATAATACCTTGTGATAATAAAATAAAGCCTCTTAGAAGCTATTAACTTAGCAGGACACTGGCTTGCACCAACCCAAGATCTAAGAATTCATCACGTCACATCTTCTTGTGCCTATATCTCTGGTGTACCCGCCAATATATTTTAAAATTGATTTTCTTTTGTGATTTTCTTTATTCTGTAAAGCTATAAAACAAAACAAAAGTAAACAAAAAAGCCCTGTGAAACTGTTTCCATGTTGGAACATGGAATTTGGTGTGCCACAAATCTGTATTCTCAGGCCATGGTCACTCAAAATGGCTCCAGAATAAACTATCTCTTGTTCCTTTAGGATGTCAGCTGTGGTTTTACATCAACAAGCCCATTAATCAACCAGCAATCACATTTCTTCTACATCAAGACTATTTCCTCAACCAAAGCAAACCTACCAGAACCCGAGAGTTGGAGAGCTACGACCTCCTCAGCGCTCTCCTGCACTAGTCAGAGGACCCCACTCCTTTTTAACCAGTGCCCTCAGTTTTACGGCTGATGCCCTCCATGGCAGGACTTCAGCTATGCTCCAGGTTGGCCAGTTGCACGGTGAGGGTTTCAGTTTGATTTTCTGCAGCTTGAGTGCCATGGCTGCTGGAGTTGGGAAGACCCTTTTCCAGGGTACACTTAGAAACCCTTAGACGGGGCCAATTAATTTCTACCCCTGAACTTAGTCTTTTCCCTTTTCAGAGTATCCAGAGATGCTAGAAGTAGCTAGTCAGCGTCATTGCTTTCTTTGCTTTCAAAAGTTTTATGTACGGAGTCAGCACGTTCTTCGCCCCTCACAGGAGGTGAGCGAGGGTGTCAACTGTGTTTGTCTTGCGTAGTTCTTTCCATAGTGCACACCGGGTGCTTTCAGTGCCTTGTGCCATCAGGAGAGTCATTAGTAACTTCCGGTTTTATTGAGTTGGAGAGTTAGCTCCAGATATCACCAAATCAACTAGCGAAATTCATCCTTACAATTCTGTTTCTTTAAAACCAACTTCTAGTGCCACAATCTGTATTAGTCAGAGACGGTTCAGAAGTAAAAGGGCACTGGCTTCTCTTCCAGAGAATCCAGGTGCAAATTCCAGCACCCACATGGCAGCTCACAACTGTCTGTAGCTCCAGTTCCAGGGGATCTGACACGCTCTCACAGACAGACACGCAGCCAAAACACCAATGCGCATGACATAAAAAGAAATAAAATGATTTTTAAAGGACTAGAACTGGTAGAAGAATGGCTACACCTTAAATGGGGAATTGTTAAATTCGCAGTCATGGTGGAGCTGGGCAGCCCAACAATTGCTGAATAGAAGAGACTAAGAATCCAGCATGTTGGTCGGTCTCCAGGAGTCCTCAGCAGTCCCAAACTTGTGCTGAAGTCCTGGAGGTTTCCTGAGAGCTGCTGGTCTTTGGTCTATACCAGAAGCCCAGAGAAGTTCGTTCTAGTATCAGTGAAGAAATTTATCAACAACAGGGTAAGTGAGAGTGGAGAGAGGGGGAAAGCAGACAAAACCAGAATTTCCTTCTTCCATGTCCTATTATCTGGGCTGCCACCAGAAGGTACCACCTACATTTACGGCAGGCTTCCCTGCCTCAAATAATCTGATCGAGAAAAATCCCTCACAGGAGCGCCCAGCAGCTTGCCTTTCAGTTGATTCCAGATTTAGTCAAGTTGGCAGCCAAGATTAACCATGATACGCAGAGATCCACAGTCTCTGACCAAACATTCCCTGAACAATAAGCCACTCCAATGCCAAAGATCTTTAAGGAAACCAGACTTTAAAACAAATCACATGTATCCCCGGGGAGCTGGAAGACCACATGCATGGCCAAGGCAACATTCTGAGAAATGATCAAAATGAGGAAGTCTGGTATTTGGCTGCAATTGAGTATAAAGGAAACAACAAAATAGAACAAAACAGTAGTGGTAGCAGCATTTGAGCTATATGTGGATCAGTAGTACAGGGTAATAAACAAAACAAAACCAATTTTTAAAAAGTTCTCATACACCACACACACAAAACAAAACAGCAACAACAAAACCCCTCTTACTTTGGGGGCTTGGGAGATGTCTTGGTCAGTAGAATGCATGCCTTGTGATCATGAAGACATGAGTTTGATCCCCAAAACTCATAAGAGAAAAGAAAAAAAAAAGTTGGGCATGGTGCTGTGCACTTGCAACCCCAGTACCAACGAGACAGAGGTAGGCAGGTCCTGGGGGTGCTATGCACCTGCAACCCCAGTACCAATGAGACAGAGGTAGGCAGGTACTGGGGGTGCTATGCACCTGCAACCCCAGTACCAACGAGACAGAGGTAGGCAGGTCCTGGGGGTGCTATGCACCTGCAACCCCAGTACCAACGAGACAGAGGTAGGCAGGTCCCTGGGGGTGCTGTGCACCTGTATCCCCAGTACCAACGAGACAGAAGTAGGCAGGTCCCCTGTGCTGTGCACCTGCACCCCAGTACCAATGAGACAGAGGTAGGTGGGTCCCCGGGGTTTGCTGGCCAGCCAGCCCACAGTGCTTGGTGAGCTACAGGCCAGCGAGAGACTCTTCTTCGAAACAAAACAAAAATAGAGGTAGGTGGTCCTGAGGAACAAGAGCAGAGGTTGTCCTCTGGTCTCCACGTGCACACATATGCTCACGCATGCACACACACACAACTGCCCAAATATACAAGAGGCTTACGTACAATTTTTGGCTAATAAATAGCTTAAACTGACTATGAGTGAACTGTGTAGCTGGGCTAACATGAACACAACATGGCCTTCAGAGGCTGTCCCCTTTAGAAGAAACAGCCTTCAATCACTAACCACATACACAAATCCCTGCCACCAGTTGCCGCGGGGATCAGGGCTTTAGAGTTGTTAGGGTAGCTAGAAAATGTCCAGCTGGGCATGGTGGTTCCCTCCTGTCATTTCAGCACTCGAGAGGCTGAAGCAGGAGGTTCATGGAGATTGTGGCCAACCTGAAATATACAGCGAATCTCAGGTCAGTGTAGGCTAGAGTGAGACCTTGTCTCAAACGCCAGTTCCCACCTACAGCTCTATTTCCAGGGGATTAGACGCTTCTGAGCTCCAAAGGCTCCACGTGCTCATGGTGCTTACACATGCACTCAGACACGCAAACACATAAAATAAACAATAAAGCCGCAAACACAAATTGCCCCTTAAAGGACCTAGATGTTGAGACTTACTAAAGTCCTTTCCACTCATACCAATTCAATTCAGGAGGAGAAGTGCTGCGGACAATTTCTCTGAAGCCCCGGTTTGTGAAATGCACAGTAAACTCAGGTGTCCAGCCCAGGAACAGGAAACTTTCCAAAATGTTTAGAACAACTTGACTTTTGACAAAGGTTTACTGGGCAGCCTTTCCGAAAGGGGCTATAGGATCGGGGAAACTCAGATGAGAACCTAGAGGGTGACAAACGTCTGTTATCGCCGCGGATCACTTGGGCCAGGGATGTGGCTTAGTTGGTAGAGTGCCTGCCCACCGTGAATAGTGCCTGGGTTCCCGCCTCAGCTAAGGATAACAGAGTTGGTGGTGCACAGCTGTAATCCCAACACTAGGGACATGGAGGCAGGAGAAAGTCAGGTTGGCTGCATGGTCAGTAGCCAAGTGCTTTGAACTCAAGGCCAGCTTGGGCGAAAGGAGACTGTTCCAAAAAACAAAGCCAAAGGGGCTGCAGAGGTGACTCAGTGATTAAGAGCAATTGCTGCTCTCGCGGAGAACCTGAATTCAGTTCCCAGCACCCACACCTGTAACTCTAATTCTGGAGAGCCTGACGCCCTGTTCTGGCATCAGAAGACACCAGGCACACCCATAGCGCACATCTATGCATGCAGGCAAAAGAGTCTTATACATAAATATAACATTTAAAACAAAACCAGGAGACAACACAAGCCAATGAACACCGAGTCCGCACGTAAGCATGTGGCCAGCAGCTGCCTGGGTGGAGACACTGGAGGGGACTGTTATTCTTCCTAGCCATGCACATTTTCCAGCAGAATGAGAGTTTCATAGCAGAAAGCTATCAAAGAAAACAAATATGATAAAATAAGTGGTCCAGAGACTTTCCAGGGAAGCAATATTTATCAGGAGATATCTTGGTTAAAAAAAAAAAAGCATTTACCAACCTTGGTAAATGAGGTCGAGGGCACATGTTCATTTCCCTAGGCACAATGGGCTCCATTTTCTTGGCCATCTGCCCTGTGGACATTGGCCTTACTAAAGGCTCATGACCTCTTTACCCCAAGAAGAATTCACGTTGACAGCTGTCCCTCCCAGCCCCTCTGAAGTCAGAGGGTGGCTCTCACTACTTTTGTCCTGTCATTCTGGATCTCTCTGGAGGCAGGCTTTTCCTTCCTAAACTTTTTCTGTCCTAGCTTGTCCTTGGCCGACCCCAAAGTGCTTCCGGCCACACCTTCTAGGCTTGGCCCTCAGGCCAAGTCTCCTGCCTAGCAGAGGTGAGAGTGGAGAGCCTGGGAGCTGCGGTAGTGGGACTCTGGGTTACCGCCTAGTCTTTCCAACAGGCTGGGTAGCCCCCAGAGGAGCTTCTGGAAGCCCTCAGGGAAGGAGGGCCCCAGGGAGGCAGAACATCATCTCAGTTACCAAGGTAAAGAAAGGAAGCTGTGCTTTGTGAGTTCTAGACTTGGGAGGGTTGTTCTACTAACCAACTGTGTCTTCTGCCCCAACCCTGAATCTCCCTGCCACCTTTTAGGCTCTAAGTGTTTGTGCTCCTGCGACTAGGTAGGGAAGGGGACAGCCCTGGGCCTCCTGCCCTTCTAGGACTGGCCAGTGTGATTGTTCACCTTGGTTGCACAATGAGCCTTCTCTGGAGGCACATCGGGTTTGGGGGATGGTAGGGTGGGCTGCTGACCATTTTGGGAATGAGGTTGGGGAAGCTCTAACGGAAGGGTTGCCCATCAGGGTTGGTTGTCACAATGGGAAAGAAGAAGCGAAATGTATCTTGATTTGTAGGTGGTATGGTCTCAGAGTGGCTGTGGCCCTGCAGGGGTAAACTGGCATTGGTTTTATTCCCTTTGTGCTAGAGATGGGGCCCAGGGCCTTGTGTATGCTGGGCAAATGCTTTGCCACTCAGCCCCACCCTCAGCCCCACAGTGGCTTCCAATTGGGCGGCCAAGCCTGAAATGGTCTGAGATGCGGCTATGTGGCGCTCCTGAATATGAAGGGCCATTTGCAAGGGCTTTGCTGACTGGCATCCTTTCCTCCTCAGAGTTTTGGGAAGTTGTGAAGCTCCTTGGTCCAGCTCTAGTCTGAGACTAGAGAACAATGAGACTTTAAAGACACAAGGAGGATCGCGGACACGGCAAGGTCAGTAAAGTTCAGGCTTTGCGGGCAGGAGGGCTTGAGTTTCATCCCCAGGACTTAGGAAAAACCGAGGCACTGTGTGATTCCAGGGCTGGGGAAGCAGAGACAGTAAGATCCTTGGGTCTAAAAAAAAGTCTCGGATGGCTCCAGAGCTTGTCCTCTGACCTCCACATGTATGTTTATACACGCACACACACACACACACACACACACACACACACACGGAAAGGGAGCAAGAAAGAGTGATAGGGAACAAATCCGTACAAAGTACAATGATATGTATAAACTTATTTCGTGTGCTAACTCAAACAATAAGAAAAAGTATCTGTTTTGCTTGGCGTGAACATCTATCTACCAGTTGTATTAAGCTTCATCCAACATGAATCTCAGAGATAGAAATTAAACTGACAAAAATTCTATGTGAAACCGCATCCATTCCCCTTCAGGAATATGCCACCTCATGGCGATTTCCCCCGAGTCTACTTTATGAGCCCGCCGACCTCATCAACCTTCTTAGGCCGGGGAGGCAGCTCAGTCAGTTCAATGCTCGATCTGCAAGTATGAGGTTCGGAGTTTGATCCTAAAACTCTTGTTTTGTTCTGCTTTTAAAAACAAACAACAACAGAATCCTCCCAAAACTGTAGTGGCACATAGCTTGTAATCTCAGAGCTAAGGAGGCGGAGGCAGAGGCAGGTGGATCGCTGGGATTCACAGGCCTGCCAGTCTAGCCTCCTTGGAGAGTTCCGGGTCAGTGAGAGACCTGTCTCAAACAATAAGAGGGAGAGTGATTGTGACCAGGACTACTACACATTCAGCTATGACTACTGTATGCAATGCACACAGGTGCACATACATCATCAGGAAATGCACTGACATACACATGTGCTGTTGTGTCTTAGATTTTCCTTGGAAAGATGCAACACCTAATGACTGGGCACCCAAAGAAGGGAGCTCGTGGCAAACCAAAGCAACAGCTAGACCAATGTCTGCCTTGCTGAACCAATGGCTTTTAATGGGCTAGAAGTGATGAAGTTCCTTACGTGGAGTAGGGACCACCCAAAGGCCGATGCCTCACCCAAAGCCCACCCCAGCTCCAGCCCGAGAGCTCTCTGGGAAACCTGCAGGCAGTCCAGAAATTCTCTTCTCTGGGAGGGGGCTGTTGTTCTCCCAGACGTGTGACGTTCTTGTTTACCTCCTGAGGCTCACGAGTCCACGCCCTCCCGGAGCGAGACTACCAGAAAACACTAGGTCATGCACAAATCTACCCTTTGGCTTTCAACAGTTAATATTTGACTACAAAACCATTCCTAGGACTGCGACCTGAGCAGGGCCTTCTATAAAGAATGCAACTAAAACAGGATTCATTTAAGTGAGATAAAGAGTTTAGGGACATTTTCTGTTATAAAACCAACCAGTCCTTTAGCATGAGGTGTCTTATGTCCTTCTAGAGAAGATGAAATGGGACCTCAGCAAAGCACCCCACTTTGTCCCCCAAACCAGGAGAAACTGAAGCAAAGCAAGTCACACCATTAAATCACCAGAGGATCATATTTACATTGAAAATCCGCCGATTTTATCTCCCAAGTCATTTATCAGCTTAAACAGCTGGAACAGGACTGAATGTCAGCTACGCACTTGGAAGGGTGTGACTGTTACTTTTTAAAAGTATGCCACCACTTTTTTTTTTCTGGGGTGGGGGACAGGGTCTAACTATGTAGCCTTAGTTCACCTAGAACTCACTGTGTAGATCACTGTTGTAGAAAGAAACAAATAAAGAATTGCCATATATGTCAAAGTAATAAAAGACAAGGTTTATTCAGGATATATATGACTGACTAGGCCCCAGCAATACGGGTTTAGGTTACTCCACCGTGGCTTGGTTTTACTCTCTGATGTCTTGAAAGGGAAATGGGAGGGGACTGTCGGTACCATGTGCCGGCTGCCCTGGTGTCTGGGTTCTTCCCGGAGGGAACAAAGAACCGAATGCCCACGGACAAAGGAAATAAAGACTCAGAAGGAGTAAAAAATGGGTATTTATTGAAGCAGAAAACACACTGTCAGGAAGGGCGGGGCTTCCAGAGCCAAGTGGTCTCTGAGCTGGTCCCTAGACCGTTTCTCCCTTTGAGTCTCTCTCCACATTTCATTCCCTCAGCCCCCACAGAAAATACCGTCAAACAATGGCGTTATTGACTGAAGTAATCAGACAACCACATGGTGTTACCCAGTGAATTGCTTCGGTTTGGTAGATGGCCCGGGTTAATGGATGTTGGTTAGTTACTTTCCAGATGCTATGAGATTGTCTCCTTCCCAAGTAGGGATGTTCTATCCTTCCTCCTACCTCTATCTTCACTGCCTACCCCTTTTCTGACTCCTCACAGAAGCCTGGAGTCAGGGGAGAGAGCTTAGGTAGGCCAGCCGTCAGGGAGCTGGTACATCCCGTACGGCTGTCTATAACAGGTGTCCACCCACTCTCCTGTCTGCCGGGAAAGGCACGTGGCCTTCTCTGCAGGGCCTGCCCATTTTGACATATGGATTAGTTACTTGTTTCATGGTAGAGACAAAATATCTGGCAAACAAATTTATTGAGCTCACAGTCCCAGTAAATACAGCCCCTCACGGCAGGACAGACACGGCAGCAGCTGTAGCAGCAGCAGGTGGCTCCTGGTCGTGTCTGATCCACATTCAGGAAGCAGATAAAAGCTTATACTCAGCCACTTTACTATCATAATTATTATTAGTTATAAAAAGTTACTGCATTTATTCATTTGCATGTATGTTTATTAGTCAGAGTTCCTGGAACAACGGGACATAATAAATCTGTATTAAAAGGGTTTTATTGGAGTGGCTTATAGACTGTTGTTCAGCTGGTTCCGCTATGGCTGTCTCCTGACTTCGGTAGTTATTTAGTCCATGAGGCTGAACGTCTCAGTTGGCCTTCAGGCTGTGTTGGCTGTTGGCGTCCTGAAGAAGCAGGTCCTAATGCCCGAAAGGAGCAACTCAGCAGCAGGACTGATGAACTTGCCATCCAGAAGGAGGGCAAACAGGCAAAAAGCAAGGTTCCTTCTTGCTTTTCTTTATATGTATTCTGACACTAGAAGATGTGGCCCAGATTTAAGGTGGGTCTTCAGACCTTTAAAAATAAATCCAGATTAAGGGTGAGCCTTCCTACTCAAAGGATCTAGTCAAGAAAACTCTTCACTGTAGAGTCCAGAGAGTCAGGTTTTAGTTGATTCTGGGGCCAAGTTGACAGCCACGGTTAGCCTTACAGTATGTGCATGTGTCTGCGTGTGCACATGCCATGGCTCCCAGTATGTGCATGTGTCTGCGTGTGCACATGCCATTAGAGTATGTGCACGTGTCTGGATGTGCACATGCCATGGCTCCCAGTATGTGCATGTGTCTGCGTGTGCACATGCCATTAGAGTATGTGCACGTGTCTGGATGTGCACGTGCCATGGCTCCCAGTATGTGCATGTGTCTGCGTGTGCACATGCCATTAGAGTATGTGCACGTGTCTGCGTGTGCACGTGCCATGGCTCCCAGTATGTGCATGTGTCTGCGTGTGCACATGCCATGGCTCCCAGTATGTGCATGTGTCTGCGTGTGCACATGCCATTAGAGTATGTGCACGTGTCTGGGTGTGCACGTGCCATGGCTCCCTTGTGGAGGTTGAGACAACTTGTGGGAGTTCGTTCTTCTGCCCTGTGGACCCTGGGGACAGAACTCAGTTTGTCAGGTGCCTTTTGCCCACTTGTGCCGTCTTCCTGGCCACTCGTTTTCTCCTTTTAGTTCAGTCTGGAAACTCATCCATGGAAAGGCTTCTCCCTCAGTCCACTTTAGATAACTCCAGATACGCCCAGAGATTTGTTCCCATGGTGATTCTAAAATCAACCACATTGACAAGCTTAAGCATCATATTTTGGAAGGGCTACAAGGTCCTGCTCATTCTCCTCTTCATGTGGGACTTGGTTTTGGCTCTAGAGAGGGGCTGGAGGAAGCCAGCTGAGGCACTTGGAGACCTTGAGTTCTCTTCCTCCTCATCTCATTGGTCTGGCATGGTGACTAGAAGAAGTCCCACACCCTGCATCATCCATGAGTTCCTGACCATCCCTGAACAGCACGGGGTTGGGAAGAAAACACTGAGGGATAAGAGGGCATCTGCTGCCTTCTCTGGGAGCTCATCTGCTCTCATCTGGCCCTGGCAAGCTCCCGTGCCTCCGTTTCCTTCTGGGATAGACCTGTGTCACTCCGTGTCCTGTCCTTGACCTCAGACTTCTCAGAGCCCATCTGTTGCTCCTTCCCCAAGGCACAGCACTCAGTATGTGATTCAGGCCTCTCTCCGAGCGTCCATTGTCTCCATTTTACCAACCTCAGCTCAGACACAAGGCGACACCACTCCTACCCCTTGACCTCACAGATCTGTGTGCTTCTCCTCCTCCTTTCAGGGCAGTTATAATACCCCTGCTGCCTCCTGGGCTCAGCCTTTCTCTAGGGTGCCTGCTCCCCTTCCTCTCTGGGTGTGGAGCTCCTACTTCCCTAGGCCTGCTTATACCAATCCCAGATCCGTCCCTGTCCTTGGATTGGGACCACCGTTCCCTGGCTCCTTAGAGCTCTTCTTCTGCCTTCCATGACATCCCTGAATCTCTTTCTTTGTACATGTGTGTGTGCGGATGCAGGTACGTGTGTATGTGGATGCAGGTGAATGTGTGTGTGTGGATGCAGGTGCATGTGTGTGTGTATGCAGGTGCATGTGTGTGTGGATGCAGGTGCATGTGTGTGTGGATGCAGGTGCGTGTGTGTGGATGCAGGTGCATGTGTGTGTGTGTGGATGCAGGTGCATGTGTGTGTGTGTGGATGCAGATGCATGTGTGTGTGTGGATGCAGGTGCATGTGTGTGTGTATGCATGTGCATGTGTGTGTGGATGCAGGTGCATGTGTGTATGTGGATGCAGGTGCATGTGTGCGCGTGCATGTGTGTGTGTGGATGCAGGTGCATGTGTGTATGTGGATGCAGGTGCATGTGTGTGTGTGTGGATGCAGGTGCATGTGTGTGTGTGTGGATGCAGGTGCATGTGTGTATGTGGATGCAGGTGCATGTGTGTGTGTGGATGCAGGTGCATGTGTATGTGGATGCAGGTGCATGTGTGTGTGTATGCAGGTGCATGTGTGTGTGGATGCAGGTGCATGTGTGTGTGGATGCAGGTGCATGTGTGTATGTGGATGCAGGTGCATGTGTGTGTGTGTGTGGATGCAGGTGCATGTGTGTGTGTGTATGCAGGTGCATGTGTGTGTGTATGCAGGTGCATGTGTGTGTGTATGCAGGTGCATGTGTGTGTGGATGCAGGTGCGTGTGTGTGTGTGTGTGGATGCAGGTGCATGTATGTGTGGATGCAGGTGCATGTGTGTATGTGGATGCAGGTGCATGTGTGTGTGTGTGTGGATACAGGTGCATGTGTGTATGTGGATGCAGGTGCATGTGTGTGTGGATGCAGGTGCATGTGTGTATGTGGATGCAGGTGCATGTGTATGTGGATGCATGTGCATGTGTGTGTGGATGCAGGTGCATGTGTGTGTGTGTGGATGCAGGTACGTGTGTATGTAGATGCAGGTGCATGTGTGTGTGGATGCAGGTGCATGTGTGTATGTGGATGCAGGTGCATGTGTGTATGTGGATGCAGGTGCATGTGTGCGCGTGCATGTGTGTGTGGATGCAGGTGCATGTGTGTATGTGGATGCAGGTGCATGTGTGCGCGTGCATGTGTGTGTGGATGCAGGTGCATGTGTGTATGTGGATGCAGGTGCATGTGTGTATGTGGATGCAGGTGCATGTGTGCGCGTACATGTGTGGAGGCTAGAGTGTCAACTTTAGATGTTGTCCCTAAGGTGCTGTCTGCCTTGGTTTTTCAAAGACAGGACTCTCACTGGATAAGAGCTCATCAAACAGGCTATATTGGCTGGCCACCAAGCTTCTGCTGTATTAGGATTACAAACTCACTAACCACCACACCTGGCTTCTGTGTTTTAAAAGTTGCTTCTGGCCTCATGCTTAGAGGATATGAACTTTAGTGACCAAGCTGTCTCCTCAGCCACTCCTTCTTACCAGGACTGCCCTATTCAGCCTGGACAACTTCTGCTCCTTCCCTTCTCATGGAGGGTTCTCTACTCACAAGGACGTCCTCAGGGACCCTTCTAACCCTGAGGTTGAACTTGGACCGGAATTAAACTTCCCACACCTATGGTAGAGTTCTTAGTTCATCCCTTGCTTCAGTTTCCCAACACAAGCCACAGTCCCACAGCCTAGACATCCCCTCACCCACCTGCCCCGCTGTCAGGAAAGCCCCCTCCAGTCCCACACCCACCCCTACCATGTACGCATGCATGTGCCACAATAACACCTGTCATGCCCACATCCATATCTCCAGCAAATGCTAACAGTTGCAAAAGATGCAGTGCCTGACCCCTTTGCCTCCCGGCTCAAGGCAATGCGCATTCTTTGCAGAATGTGCCCGGTAGCCATTAGTGAGAATGCTACACCTCCATGGTAGGGGCTGGTCTTTCTGGATGCTCTGCATCTCTAGTGTTACTAAGCAACGTCATTTGAGTAGCAGGTAAACAGATGATCTTAGATCCATAAGCAGATCCCTGCATGTCTATAACCGTATGACAGTCATATAATGTCCCTGTGTGAGTGTGTGTGGTGTATGCTAAGTGGGAGGTAGAAGGGCAGGTAAATGCACACAGAGGCCAGGGGAAGACACTGAGTGGTCTCCGGAATCATTCCCCACCGTCTTCCTTTGATACAGGGTCTCTCACTGAGCCCAGAGCTAGACTGGCAACCAGTGAGCCCCAGTGGTCCTTCTGCCTCTGCCTTCAACAGTACTGGGGGTTCAAGCATGTAGGACCAACCAATTCTAATTTTTTTACGTAGTGGAGATTTGAACCCCAGTCCTCACGCTTGCTCCATGAACCACCTTCCCAGCCCCTGCCTTTGACTTTCAGTTCTCTTTGCCCCACCCCCAGACCTCTACGCTTGATTAAACCGCTCAGCAGGTGATTTCTGCTCAGCCTTGCACGCCTGTTCTGTGTTGACAATTGTGGAAACATTTCTCCCAACCGCAGAATCTTTCACACTTTGTGTTTAACCAATCCTCAGATTGCAACTTGACAGGAAGGGCCAAGACACGTGCAAAAAAGTAATAAAAACAACAACTGTAGATACCACTCTTTGGTGACGTCAGCTGCATGAGAACAGGTTTTTCTCAGCAAGTGAGGAGAAAATGACTTCCTAAATGCTTTTATATCATCAGATACCAGGGCTGGTAATCTTTCTTGATTTATCAGCAGTGTTTCACTATAGGCAGGAGTCTACACCGCTTACCATTTGGTTGGTTCAGTGGGTGGAGTGCTTAGTTAGCCTGCCCAAAACTCTGGGCTCCATCCTCCAGCATTATATAAACCGAGTCTGTTTCTGTAATCCCCGTGGGGGGAGGCAGTGGCAAGAGGAGCCCCCCGTCATTATTAGCAACATAAATGGGAACTTGAGGACCACACGGATTACATGAAACCTTGTCAAAAATAAACTAACTAACTAACTAAATAAATAAATTGTGCGTTTCTCAGGAAAGCATTGATGTTAGGTTTTAAGGGCAGATTAAGCTCACCATGCAAGAAAGATACACTGGACCTTGCCCTCTCTAATAGGGTAAGGGACTAACAGAGTCCCTTAGTGCCTCGGAGGCAGCTGGTGCCCAGAAATGTCTTGGAGGCATAAATCCGATTGTTTTTTTTCCTGCTTGGGGCAGCAGTGGGAACGCCAAGGAAGTGCGCGCGCACGGACTCTCTGTTTTTCTACCACGTCCCTTAAAAGTGTCTCGGGATGAGGGTGGGGGAGGGTGGATGAGGTGGGAGGGAGGGTGAATGGGGGTGGGGTAGGGTGCGAACTTGTGCTTGTTTATTATAACTTCATTCCCTTTAAAAGGAAAAGTATGCCCGGAATCCGGGAGGTGGCAACGGAGTCCGGGTTGGAGAGGACGTGACCGACCCACTCAAATTGGGTGTCTCTAGTGTCAGTTTCTAGAATTTCCAGGGTTGACGCTAGCACCGGCATCCCCCGTGCCCCTTTGAGACTGTCCCCTGCACCCCTCTTCCCGGCTGCCGGCTGGGCGGAGCCGCACTCGCGGTTTGGGTGTGTTCCTCTCTCAGCGGGACCGTGACTCCTCTGTCGGGGACACAGCCAGTGGATTGCCAACCGGTGCTAGGCTGCCAGGCGCGTGGCCACCATGACGGGAAGGTAACAGATGTCTTAGGTTACGGGTGGAGGATGACATGGCCTGGGACAGATGCGGGAGTGTGGACCGTGGTAGCGGGAAGTCCCGCGGTGCCGCTGCTCCTAAGCTGCAGCCCCCTGGGACTGAGAGCAGCGGGTAGGGGAGGGGGTCCCACTCTCTTCCTCGAGGGTGTGTGTGGGCAATAGCAGGTGTAGTTCTAACGCCAGTGATTCCCTCAGGGTGACCCAGACCAGGAACTTGTCCAAGGTCACAGCCAACTAAAGATGAAAGCATTAAAATGTGGCTGAGAACCGTAAACTTTACTGGCACCTCTCTGTGTGTGATCCTGGGTGATAGTTATTCTAGATCCTTCCATTGCCTCCTCTGTAAAACAGGGTGCGTGTGTGTGCATGTGTGCATGTGTGTGTGTGGTTGTGTAAAAGGGTGTTTAGGGGTCTGTGGGGGAACTGTCTCTTAACCCAAAGTGCAGGGCTCTGTGAGAAGCAGGGAATATCCCTCTAGTCTACCCAGGGCAAGACACTCAGGAGGTCCCTTGGTACCTTTCCACAGATAAGATAATCCGGGTTCCAGAGGTTCCCGAGGTGGGTCACGTGTCCACAAGAGTCCAGCCAGTGTTGGCGTTGCAGTTACTTCTGGAATATGGCTGGGTACAAGTGTGTGGGTCAAAGCTGGACTGGAAAGGCTGGTTCCTGAGGACCAGGGCCCTCTTCTAGCCTGGAGATGGCAGGAGCGCCTTTTTGCGCTATGCATTGCTACACTGGGGTTCCTGGGGAGCCCTGTGCCTTTTTGCAATCTTTGGTTAAGGATCCTGGGAGTCAGGGCAACGCCCAGTAGTGTGAGCTAGTGTCCTGAAGATCCCTTGAGGCACAGGACAGTCTTCTGCCTCAGGGACACTCTGCTGCTGACCACCAACGCTGTGCCTGGGAGTCCTGAGGTAGCCCTGCGTTCCGAAACACTATGTAGTCTGTCATGAAGTGAGACCCGCCCTGCCCTCCTGCTTCCTAGTGCGTCCTTCCCAGCCTCAGCTCTGGGTACTCCCCAGTGTGAAAACTGCAAGGACCTGCCCCACCCCAGGTGGTAAAGCTTTCCCCACAGACTGGTGTGGCCCCTTCTGTGTCCTCTTCAGTGCCCCTTCCCAGTTCCTGGCAGAAATCCTTACCAATTTCTTGGCTTTCCATCTTCAGCCCTCAGCTTTGAGAGAAAAGCCGTCGCAGAGTCAGACACCCAACTTTATCTTAAACTGGAAGTGAGATCCAGAGTAGAGAGATGAGGCACCTGCTAAGACTGGGTCCCTCAACCCTCTCTGGATGGGTCGGTCATGGGCAGCCAACAAGAAGAAAATTCAGGAAGATTTTTTGGTGGTGGGAGCACAGATTGGGAGATCTGCTAGCCATGGGGTCACAGGGGACAACGATCTCTTTTCTGCCCTGGGTACCGTTGTTCGTCCTAGAGAACAGAGAAGCCCCTAGACACAGGACAGCACAGGGAATGTTCACTGTGCCGCCCCTCAGTGATGCCCTCTTTGAACATTTTGGTGCCTCTCTTCAGGTCTTGCCTTCAAGCATTCCCTGTTTGTGGGTTTTAAGTAGCTGTGAAATGACACTGTGTCCACCACAGGTTCCAGGCTTGGCTTCCGTCCCTTGTACACACAGAGATCCTAGCCAGGCTTCTCTGGGAGGAACACCCATCTGACTCAGACTTTGGAGTGGACGAGTCTCTTCTTGTCCTAGGAGCTGTGGGGGTTCCTTAGCCCCACGTCATGTGTTCTGTGTCCATTGCCTCAGTGAGGTGGGCCAGGTCTTCAGGCTTGGATTCTGGAACCCCTACCAGTCCTTTATGTTGCTTGGATCCAGGCTGCAAGGATACAGCTTCTGGGCTCACACCCCTCAGGACCCTCCTGGTTACCTCTCCCGGGGGTAGTGGCAGGCAAGAACAGAGGGAGGGCTGCGAGGAGCCGCCAAAGAAGACCTGGCGTAGCACCCTTTGTAAATGCGCCCATTGGCGCTGTGCAGGGAGATGGCTGAAGGAGACAGCCAGGAGGCCAGCAGCCAGGGAGGCCGAGAGGATGGAGTCAGGGAGTCAGGGTCAGGGCCTCCTGGAGGTGGAGTGGACAGGATGTTATCATCAGAGCTGTTAGAGTCAGGGCCTAGGCTCTGCCTGCCATCTCCTCAATGAGCCAGTTAAACAGACAAGTAATAATGAAAGACAGAGAAAGTATATTCAATGCGGTTGCATTGGGAAGAGAAGCAGGGGTCCCGTGACTGCCTAAGTTGTCTCCCACCCCAGTTCATCTTTAGGGTCCTGATGTGCAGTTCAGCTTTAAAAGAAGGCAGAGGAAAGCATGGACAATGGACAAGAGGTCCTGGTCAGGGTGTGGTGCTGCTCATCCCTGGTCTATCACGGTCTCAGCTCCAGCCTCTTCTGCAATCCTGGGGACAAGCCCCTCTTCCGGCTGGCTCCAGGCTTCAGTATCTTTCTCCCCCACAATGAGAGTCCTGGGGCAATTCTGATTTCTTGGGGAGTCATTGCTTCAGTAGTGAGACAGCCAAGCCAGGTGCGGCTCTCTAGGTTTTGTTTCCTACCACATCCCTTAAAAGCGACCCGGAATGCATGGGCGGGGGAGGGTGGATGAGGTAGGAGGGAGGGTGAGTGGGGTGGAGTGCAAACTTGTTCATGTTTATTGTAACTTCATTCCCTTTAAAAGGACTCCTCCCTTATATGGGTCATTTTCTTTTCTGGGAAGATCACATGCTTAACACACACACACACACACACACACACACTAAATAAATAAATAAATAAAGATATCAAAGACAGGCTGGCCTCCTATTCAATATATAGTTGGCAATAGCAACCTTGAACTTCTGATTTTCCTGCTTCTCTCTCTGGAGGGCTGGGACTACAGCTATGCACCACCACGTTCGTGTGTCTTTAAATGGCACATTGTCGAGAGTTCTGGACTCTAGCATTTAAGATTTCTGTATGGGAGAAGCATGCAATTAATGCTGCCTACCAAAACTCTCTGCCTAAGCCTCTGTCTGTCTGCAGCTATCCACATCAGAGAGTGGGCATGCGGGCATCTGCAGCCTTTTGTCTTCTTTGGACTCAGCCTCTACATGGCCTTTAAAAATATTTGTTGAATCAATCATTGTTGGGCAACTTTGGAGTTGGCTGCCCTTACAGATGGTGTTCTGGGCAGGGCTTGTTAATGAGTACTCTGCCTCTGGATTTGCTGATGTGTGTTCTTGGCACCTGAGTGCAGAAGGCTCGCCCTTGTCTCAGTGGTCTGAGGACCCTAGGTAGTCAAGGGCAGTGGTGAATGTGTCTGTAGGATGGACGGCTTGGGAAGATGCTACTCATGCTCTCTGATCTCACTGGGTTCCCTGCTCTGCCTCTGTCTTAGTGACTACAGTGGTAGCTCAGGCAGCAGTGGCTGTGGTTCCCATAGTCTCCTAGGGCAGTTGTCTTTGGGTGTCAAGTAAAAGTCATGAGGATTTCTCTAAATGTTGGCAATGTGGGCTTCTTTTTAGAATGCGTGGCTCTTTTGTGTGTGTGCACCCATGGGCAGCTGAATATACGAGGTGAGTGTGCATGATACATGGACCACGGACCATGTATGGCAGTCAGAGGGCAACCTTGGATGTTATTCCTCAATTTCAATTTCTCAGATGCCTTTTCCCTTTTTCTTTTCTTTTCTTTCTTTCTTTCTTTCTTTCTTTCTTTCTTTCTTTCCTTCCTTCCTTCCTTCCTTCCTTTCTTCCTTTTGTTCTTTTATTCTTTTATTTTTTTTAGCTGGGTCTCTTATTTGCCTGTAAGTTCCCCACATTATCCAGGACAGCTGGCCAGGGAGCATTCCCCACCCCATGTCACCACTATGGGAGTCCCGGTGGCTAACCACTGCACTCGGCTTTTTAAACTGGTTTTGGAGGTCTGAACTCAGGTCCTCACACTCGCAAAGCAAGTGCTTTCCCAGCTGTTCCATTCCCAGGCAAGGACTTAGTTCTTGATTGGCCAATATCCTAGGGGACAAGAGCCCAGGGTTTGGGCTCTGAAGCTGGCAGTCATGCAGCAAGCTCTCAGAGAAGGAAGCAGGGTCGCACGGGAACATGTGGGGGGCCCGCGGCTGCTTTCTTTTATTGTTGTTATTTCTTCTCATTCTTATTCTTCAACTTTTAGACAGGGTTTCATTTTGTGGCCCTGACTGGCCTGGAACTTGCAAGGTAGATCAGGCTGGCCTTGAACTTTCTGTCTCAGCCTCCCGGGGGCTAGAATTAAAGACATACACCTGCTTGGCCGTTAATTTCTTTTTTCTTTCTTTCTTTTTTGTTTTTATTTTTTGTTTTTTGGAGCCAGGGTCTCTTAGTGTAGCTTTGATGCCTATCCTGAAACTAGCTTTATATTGTTGTTTTTTTGTTTTGTTTTGGTTTGGTTTTTCGAGACAGGGTTTCTCTGTAGCTTTGGAGTCTGTCCAGCTCTTGTAGACCAGGCTGGCCTTGAACTCACAGAGATCCGCCTACCTCTGCCTCCAAGTGCTGGGATTAAGGGTGTGCGCCACCACCTCCTGGCAGCCATCAATTTCTTAACCATTCCAAGGATTGGCTTGGCTCATACTCCTTGCTCCCCACACACCCCACCGCAGTGTGCTCAGGAGCTCAGGCTCCCCACTATATAGGAAGGGATAGAACTCAGCCCTGTTTTGGGACCTGCCCAGGCTCGGAGCCCTCCTCTGGCCCTGCTTTCTGGGAGCTGACTGCCTAGCAGGGACAATATCCTTTCTGTTCAGATCTAACACTGCTGCCCTTTGGCAATCCAGCCAGTAACTTGAGTTCCCGTCCTACGGAGGAGTTTCTCTTTGCTGTGCCTTACCAAGGGGGAGGTGGCTAAGGGCGGGATGGGGGTGGTATGGTGTGGTGGTGGTGGTGGTGGTGGTGTGTGTGTGTGTGTGTGTGTGTGTCTAGCTAGATGGGGGCTGTACCTGCAGCTCCCCTCTCTGGCCAAGCAAGGCTTGCAAAGAGCTCAGGTAAATGGTGAGAGACTTGGGGGGGAGGGAGGGGTTGCCAACAACAATGGCCGGAAAAGCCAGTACTTGCCTGGAGTACTTGCCTGGAAACCCCTCCTGGTCCTTCCGACAGGCTGGCTACCCAAGGCACAGGAACAGGGCTGGGTTGGAGCCAAGGTGGGGGAACAGGCGCCACTTGTTGGAGCTGGTTTTGATAAAGTCTGAGGTTTGAACGCTTGGGTAGGTTAAGGAACCAAAGATAGGCACCAGAGACCAATAGTTCCATGCCGTCCCTTTGGTGGCTTTCAGACTGAGGCTATTTTATTTTGTGAGACAGAGTCTCGTGTGTCCCAGGCTAACTCTGTCTCAATGCAGCCAAGGAGGATCCAGCCTCCATCTCCCAGGTAGTGGGATTACAGCCTTGGTTTCACGTGTTTCATGCTGAGGACTGAACCCAGGACTTTGGAAATGTCAGGCAAGCACCCTACCAATGGAACTACCTCCTCAGCTAGGGAATAGGTGATTTTAGTGTCACCTTAGAGAGGCACAAACCTGGGCTAGTGGTCAAGGACATCACTACCAAAATATGGCTGTGATTCCAGCACAGGTTAGACAGACTCTCAAGCAGCAACTGCCTGATTCTCTAGAAACTAGACAAGGGAGAGAAGGTAGATGGAGACAGCAGGGTTTGGGGTGGTCCCCATAGTAGCTCGGGGGTTAACCTGGGGTTAGGAGGATTCTGGGAGTCCCAGAGGAGAGAGACCAGAGAACATGGCTCCTATACATGCTGCCTCAGGGTCATCTGGCTAGAAGATAACCTGAGAAGAACGGGACAGTGGACATAGGGTCATTGGCATTAAGGAGCACGTGTCCCCAGAGGGGTAGGTGGAGGATGAAGTGTGGGGGAGGAGGGCCAGGGAGCTACGGTCACGGATGGGCAGGATGAGGACCTGGTAGCACAGGAAGGGAAGCCATCCCGGGGCTGACATCACTCAGGTTTTTCTGAATTTCCTGCCAATGACAGAGAAGTTTGAAGGGGAGTGAAAGGACTGAGCCCTGAAAATGTCTTTGTGGGGCTAAAGAAACAGCTCAGTGTATATGGTGCTTCATGTAAGCAGAAGGACCAGAGTTCAGATCCCAGCAACCATCTTTCAAAAGAGAGCTGGCCTTTTGTCTGTCATCCCAGCACCAGGGAGATAGAGACAAGCAGATCTCTGGGAGCTGAACTGTAAGTGAGCCTGTCTAAAAAACAAGGTTGAGAAGAAAACATTTGGCCTCAGCCTCTGACCTCCACACCCATAGGAACACTAGCAAGCATGCCTATGTGTGCGCGCGTCATCTTTGGCAGAGAACAGAGACAGAGGGAAGGTACTGGGGAGGCCATGTTGACTCAGCTGCTATCTGTCGTCTGTGGCTATCTGCAAATCACCTGTCATATGCGGGTTCTTCTTTGGGGGCCCAGCACAGACAAGCATGGGCCTAGGTGATCCCATTGCTCAAGCAAGGACCTGGGGTTCACCTGCATGCAGTCAGTTGGAATGGGGCCCTCCATGGTCAACTTTGTTTGTGTCTGCTGTGAACTGTGATGACAGGGTACAGGTGACAAAGGACTGAAAGTGACCTCAGGGTGGATATAACAAACAACACTACCAAGGCCCAAGGAGGGATGTGGGCCCTATACAGAAGCTTAGGTTCCGGCAAGACCCCAGGAATGTGCATACACATGTTAATGGAGCTCCTGACTTCTGGTTCCTACCTCATGCCATTTCTCTGTTGTGACCGGTGGGACCTATTTGAAGTGTTCTTGGTAAAAAGAGACGGAGCTGCTTGCCCGAGGCATATAACTAAGGTTTCTAGAAGGCAGGTTTCAGATGGATTTGGAGATTCGGATAGGAATATGTTCCCTTGCCCTGTCCCACTTCTCTGTTCTCTTCTCCTTCCTGCATTTCTTCTTCCTTTGCAGGCAAGGTTTTATGTAGCTCAGTTGGGTCTCCAGCTTGCTGTGCAGCTGGTGCTGACCTTGAGCCTCCTGCCTCCACTTCCTGAGTGCTAGGACTGAGCCACCATACCCAGTATTACACAGGGCTAAAGATCCAGCCCACAGCTCCCTTGCACGTGAGGCAAGCTCTCTGTCAACTGAACCACATCCTCAGCTCCTGGAATATATTTCTGACGGTGAAAATGCAGCTGTGTACGGCTGTCCAAGGCAGCGTGTTAATTTCCCAGTATTCTCACGATGAGAAATAGGGCTGTCTTTGTGTCAAGCCCTGTTAACCGTGTGCAGCCTGGTGACCTCCGATGCTCATGTGGCTAGGGAGACAGGCCAAATCGTCCCAGGGGTGGAAGCTGCTGGCTAAAGGAAACTCCCATTGGAACTTTAGAGACTGTGCTTGCTTCCCAGGAAGCCTCTCTTTACCCCAGACCTGGCTAGAGCTTGAAATAGTGCAGACATTCCGCAAAGACCCAGTGATGGGCAGGAAGTAGCTTGTGTATAACAGACTCTCCTGCAGGCATTGCCTTTTATAGCAGCCGGCGCTGGACTTGTTTTACAGATGAGGGTACTAAAGTTCACAGGACTTGGGTGCATGGGCCAGGGATGTAGTTGGTAGAGCGCTTTCCTAGCATACAAGAAGTCCTGGGTTGATTCCCAACACTAGGAGTTAGAGACAGGAAGACCAGGTTCAAGATCAGGCTAAGACATGTCACGAAGCCTGAGTTCAATCCCTGGATCCCACATGGTGGAAGGAGAGAACCAACTCCTGCCGTTGTCCTCTGACCCCCATACATGGTAACAAGGTACATGTGCGGGCATGCGTACACACACACACACACACACACACACACACACACACACACACCATAAATAAATAAATGGAACAAAGAGAAAAAAAACCCCTATATTTCCTTTAGAAAGAGTCTCACTACATAACCCTGGCTGGCCTGGAACGCGTTGTATAGGCCAGTTTGACCTCAGACTCAGAGGTCCACCTGCCTCTGTACCCCTCAAGGGCTGGGGCTAAAGGGATATGCCACTATACCAGCATCAAGAAGAACTTTTAAAAGAAATCTATCATCTTTCTTCCCGGGTCCCCTCACTCATAAGCAAGGGCTAGAGTAGAGGAAGAAGGTGTCTAGGTTGGCCAGGCCTGTGAGATACCCCGGGAGATGAGGGGACAGGAAGAGGCGTGAGTTATTCCCAGGTGATCTTCAGCAGGCCTCCTTTAGTGTTTGGAGCAGAAAGACTTCCCCATCTCGTCCCAGACTGCCCTGTTATTGTGAGGCCTAGGGATGTCTTGTGTCGTCTGTCAAGACTATGGGTGTCTGGAGAGCTGGGGGTGACGGCTGAGGAAAGGGAGCAGGGCGGTTCACATGCTCAGTGCTGTGCTCTGAGGGCGAAGGGGGGGCGGTTATCTCTTCAGAGGATAGCCGGACAGGCTGCTCTTGGCTCTAGGGCTGACTATGTGAAGGAGGGTATGGAATGTCTGTCCATCTCTGACCCTCTGCCCTCTGGCAGGGAGTGCTGGAGGCCACAGGCCTTCCTTGGACTGGTCATGGCTGGGGAATTCTGAGATGTATCCCGAGTTATGGGAAAACAACAGTTCTCTGGATGGAGTTTGCGATCTGCTTAGCTCTGGACTGTGTAGATGTGCTGCCCCCTGCCTTGGGTATTGGTCCTCACCTTCCACTCTGGGCACGTCAGCCTAGCTTGCCTGTGAGCTTCTGGGGATCTACAAGCTTCTGGGGATTCTCCGGTACCTGTCTCCCACCTCCCCATAGGAACTGGGAGGGGGCTACACATGCCTGAGATACTGTCCTTATCTTTTACATGGGTTCTGGGGGTTCAAACTCAGGTCCTCATGCTTGTGTGTCAAGTGGCTTTACCCACTGAGCCATCTCCACATTAATTTTCTTTCTTTTTTTTTTTTAAATGAGAGTCTCACTCTTCCCTGGATCTCACCCAGGTAGGTAGATTGGCAGGCCAGTGAGTCCCAGAGATATGTGTGTAGGTGTGTTTGTGTGTGTGTGTGTGTGTGTGTGTGTGTGTGAGAGAGAGAGAGAGAGAGAGAGAGAGGAGAGAGAGAGAGAGAGAGAGAGAGGCAGTGTGTGTTTGGTTACACACTACACCACGGTCTGTCTTGAGGGAAGTCGGGCAGAAACTTAGCAGGAGCCGAGGCAGAGACCATGGAGGACAGCGGCTCACTGTCTGGCTCCCCACATTTGGCTCAGCTGTTTTCTAAAAACCCAGATCCACCCACCATGAGCTGGGTCCTCCCACAGGACCCACTAGTGAAGAAAATGTCTCCTACATATGCCCAAGGCCAGTTGGGTGGGGCAGCTCCTCAGCTGAGGCTCTCTCTTCCCAGACATTTCTAGTTTGTGTCAGAGTGACAAAACTAAGCAGCACATGGCTTTAGATGGGTCAGGCATGGTGGTGGAGAGGTTACGGTGGAGCAGTCATGAGTGAGGACATGTACTTACACCCCAGCACTGTGGGGAGGGACTCAGAGCGAGGCAGGTGCGTCCTTGGTGCCTGCCCATCAGCCAGCTGAGACTGCTTAGTGAGTTCCATCCAGGTCAGTGAGAGATGCTGCCACATGCGCGCACACACACACACACACACACACACACACACACACACACACACGTCAGTGAGAGATGCTGCCCCCCCAAACACACACAGAATGTGGGTGGTACCTGAGGAACAACAGCTGAGACTGCCGTCCGGCTTGCAACCCTGCAGCCCCCCATCCCCATGCGTGTGTCCCTGCACAAACAACATTTCATGTTTTAAGGAAATTTACAACTTCGTGCCATGTTTGTTTTCCTTAAAGGTTGGATCCACCTGAACCTTTTAAGCAGGGGCATGCGCGTCCCCGGGCCAGTCTTGCAAGTCTGCTGGCCAGTGCTGACCTCCTTCTTCTTCTGTTCCCTCTAGCAACATGTCTGAATGCTTGGCTGACGCCATGTGCCAGCGCTGCCAGGCCCGGTTTGCCCCCACCGAGCGCATCGTCAACAGCAATGGGGAGCTCTACCACGAGCACTGCTTTGTGTGCGCACAGTGCTTCCGGCCTTTCCCCGAGGGGCTCTTCTATGAGGTGAGGAGGTTCTGGACATAGCCTGTTCTAGAAGAGTGACCTGGCCAGGCTCTGAGGCAGCAATGCTGAGTTTCACACACTGTGTTGGCCCGTCCCTCAGCTGGGAACTTCTGCAGTCACTCTTCTTCCGCTGCCCCTGGACAGGCTGTGGGCAACCCTGGGGAAGGAAGAACCCCACCATGCCACTCGCTCTCCATTGGGTCAGACAGTGAATGCAATGGCTGAGTGATTCCATTATCTGGGGAGGATGCTTTAGAAACAAGAATTCTCATGGTTGGAGTTGGGTAAGCAGGTGATGTTTGATGAGGCCGGAAGAGAAGAGATAAACATACACACATACATCCACACACGCACACACACACACATGCACACGTGCATACACGCACTCATGCACATGCACACAGGCACATGCACACATGCACACACACACACACTCATGTACACACACGCACGCATGCATACACGCACTCATGTACTCGCACACACACATGCACACATGCATACACACACTCATGTACACGCACACACACATGCACACATGCATACACACTCATGTACACGCACACACACATGCATACACGCACTCATGTACACGCACACACACATGCACACATGCATACACACACTCATGTACACGCACACACACATGCACACACACTCATGTACACGCACACACACATGCATACACGCACTCATGTACACGCACACACATGCATACACAGACTCATGTACACACACACACATGCACTCATACACACACACACACACACACACACACACACACACACACACACACTCCTCTGCAGGAAGAGATCTTGCAGAAGGAGCAGCACATGAAGAGGAACTGAAGCAGAGCATGTGGGATATTTGGGGAGAGGCTGGTGTGTAGCACAGGTAGAAGCAGATGAGCGGGAGAGTGACAGGAGCTAGACAGAGACTCCATCTTCCTGTCTTAGTGGCTCTCCTTTGGGGTCTTCTGTAAGAGACTGGAGTTACTTGGGTTTGGAACAGAGGAGTCACACCCTTGTCCCACATGTAAAGAAGACCCCTCTACTCAAGGCATGTGACATGTGCCTGTAACACGATCAGATCGTGGGAGGCTACGCAAAGGAGACCATCTCGGAAACAAAGTGGAAGAGAAAGGCTCTGGGCATCGTGCCACACAGGCTGTGGGGCAGTTGGGAAAGAAGCTGGGATACCAGGTGGGACCAGGAGTGGGGTCATTGAGTCTTGAAATAGTTCAGAGAAAAGTCAAGGGCCCTGAATTGCCCACACCAGCTCACAAGAGCAAGTAGTTAAGTCCTTTCTAAACACAGCTGTTCTTAAAAACTAACTCATGCCCGGGCCGAGGAAATGCCTCGGTCATCAGAGTGCTCGCCTCGCAATCATGAGCTCTTGAGGTTAATCCCAGAACCAATGTAAAAAACCAGCAGGGCATACCAGCCTGTGCTGTGTCCCGGAACTGGGGAAAGAGAGAGACAGGTGGATTCCTGAGGCTCACGGGCCAGTCAGTCTGTCTGGTCTACTTGGTGAGCCACAGGCTAGAGAGAGACCCTGTTCCGGGGGATAGGGGGTACCTACATTCACATAAACACACACATATAATAAATCGTATCAATGTACAGGGGTATAGTACTTTATTAAAAATGAAGATAACAAACACATAAAATGTCCTACTTCTCATTATTTCATTAGACTTTCACGTCATGTATGCGTCTGAAATTATTTCTGCCTATGTGGTGCTATTTGTGATGTCGGCATGGTCCTAGCCTGGCAGGAAGATCTACGCCACAGCATCTGGCAGACCCAGAGTCAGGGCCTCTGTTGCCTTCTGCCAGAGTTGGTTAAACACTGACTGCACTGCTCCACTTGGCTGCAGTGGAGGGGGGCAGGACCAGAGCTCAGAGAGCGCTGTGTTTCTTGCGGGGGCGGGGGGCTAGGCATCATTGGTTGATGATGTGGGTATGTGGCCCGCATGCCAGATGAAAATCTCCTGTTGCTCTCCAGGCTCCTGAGAGATGCTGGCTGGCTGTAGAGTCAGCGGAGGGCTGGAGAGATCTCTGTGAGGGGTTTTAGACCAGAGCCAAGCAAAGCACATAGTGGGTGTTTGGGAGATATTGCCGCTGAGGAAATCCAAGCCTTGTAGCCTCTCTGGCTCACTGGGGAGAGCTGCGTGTTGCTTTAGAAGAAGAAACTTATGGAGGGTGACTTTGAACTTCTGCTGCCTCCTGCCTCCATCTCCCAAGGGCACTGCCTCTCCCCGTTTATGCAGCTCTGTGACCCGAAAGAAGGGCTTACTACAAACTGAGCTACAGCCCCCATTTATTTTTTTAAAAAGAAAGCAAATTGTTAAGGGAGCGGAAAGCAGAGACAAGCTTTGGTCATGCTTGGGACAATACATGACAGTGGCTGACCGCAGCACTCTGGGCCTTTGCTTTGACATGCCAGCTCCCCAGGCCCTTCCTGTGCTCTCTTTCTCCCCTCTTCCTTCCACGGGTCTTCTGTAGTCTCTGGGGACACTGATCTGGTCAGACATGCAGGGCAAAGTGGCACATATAACTCAGATTTGACCCGTTCTTCCCCAGCCCCAGCTCCCACCTATTGTCCTTGGCCTATTGTCAGGATCCTCGGGTCCTCAGCAGATAACAGAATCCCCAAGAGCTGACCATGGACCCTCAGCATCTCTGTGAAACCCTCACTTTGCACTCTGCTAAACTGCATGGCTAGTCCCCTGCTCCAGCTAGCTCTAGAAGGCTCTCTTCTTCAGACCCCAGGCCACTGGTATTTATTTAGGGACAAGGGATTGCGGGGATGAGGAATGACTTGCTTGTCTTTTGTCTGTGGTCCCGTTTGCAGTTTGAGGGCCGGAAGTACTGCGAACATGACTTCCAAATGCTGTTTGCTCCATGCTGCGGATTCTGTGGTAAGAGCTGGTGGCAGCACCTAGGAAGTGGGGAGGGGACAAGTAGGGAACAGGCAAGACTGGCACACTACTTAGCCTGGGGACTTTTACCTATCACCCCCCTCTGTCTTTTTCTGAGCATTGCTCTTCATGTCCTTAAAAGAGGGGTGCTTGGACAAGGCTGAACTGGGAGGAGCCCCAGGCACATAGGACTTGGGAGGTGCCAAAGGGGGAGTGTGCCCTGACTGACAGCTGAGATCTCTCCTCTTCCAGGTGAGTTTGTCATTGGACGCGTGATCAAGGCCATGAACACTAACTGGCATCCAGGCTGCTTCCGCTGTGAGCTGTGTGACGTGGAGCTGGCTGACTTGGGCTTTGTGAAGAATGCAGGCAGGTGAGGCTGCTGCAGTTGTGGGCAGAGAGGAAGGTCTCTTGTCCCCACTCTAGGAGACATGGTCCGGCCAAATACCAGGCACCTTCCAGGCTCTGCAGCACCCTGTACTGATCTGGCTGTGGACCTTGTCCCACCCCTACTAGACGGAGAACACAATCCCGAGGGCACGGATCAGGATGGGGGTGGCAGAGGGAGGACAGACAGGGCTGCCTCTGGGAAAGGGGTGTTCCTTTGGGGTGAAGGGTCTTGAGTAGATATGGATGGATGATGAGTTTTCAGTTGACAAATCCCTATTACCCCTGACACCCCACCTGCTGCTACCGCACCGTGCTGATCCCAGTTGTCTGCCTTCCCTCCTGTTCGCACATGGCTGGAGGATGTTGGACAGACAGCCCTTAACCAAGTTGCCCAAGTTACCCAAATTCAGAAACATAAGCCTCATTGGTACTCTGGCTGTTCTCCTTCCAAGAAGCCTTGTTCTTTCTTCCCACCCTTGCCTCCCTCACTGTGGGTTCTATACCTCTCCTTTAGCCATGACCTCATCTCCCACCTGCGTGGGAAAGCTTTGGGGGAAGCTCCCAGCAACACCTCTGTGCCCTGAAGTCCTGAGCATAGCTGTTGACCTTCTCTTTATCTCAGGTCAAGACCGGGGGGCATCAGGTCCTCTCCTTGGCCTTCAGTGGCCTCACAGCAAGGCCCTCATGCCTAAACCATCTCCTTTCCCAGTGAGACCTCTGTTCTGTGCTAACTTCCTCCAGCCTCTCTCTGCACAGGGGTGTTCTTTGGGCCCACGTCCATACCTGCCCTTGAAGTTTTGGGTCTCTCAATGGCACATCTAGACAATCCAGGGGCCTCTTCCAGGTCTCTCCTTTGCTCAATGCCCCGTCTGTGTGGCATCTCCATTCGAGATTCTAACACAACAGGACTCAAATAGAGCTGCAAGATCCTCTTCCTCTGACCCAAGTCTGCTTCTGCGTGCCCTGTGCCAGAAAAGGCATTCCAGAGACCTTCCAGCTTCCCGCAAGAATGCCCTTCCTGTCTGGGTACTTGGGTCTCTGTCAAAGCCCCTCTGTCACTTTTGTCTCAGCCTACAGTGATCTTGTCCCTTTGCTATGCCGCTGGAGAGGCACATGACCTCTCACTGGTCCTGGCATCTGAAAGGCTGGTATGGTATTGTATTCAGCAGGCTGTCTTAGTAAGGGACCACAATGGTGAACAGACCTGTACTGGTGAGAAGCAATGCTGGGCATCAGGGGCAACAGTCTGGGCTGTGCTCTTTTTGAGATGAGCCGTGCACGGGCCACCACCCCATGCTTTGGAAGACAAAATGTAAAAGAAGAATATAGGGTTTTCTATTGATGGTGGTTGTAGGGTTAAGACCGAGAGCCCTTCTAACCTAGAACGGCATGTGGAGCCCCATGATGCATAGCTTCAGGTCTGCCTGGGCCACCAGAACCATAATAAAGGGAAGCATTGCCTTGCTTGGTCATTCTTGGGTGGAAGGGAAGAGAATCCCAGGGGAGGACATATGTATCATGTTGAACTAACACAATAATTTCCTTCACCTTAAGGCTCGATTATGTTTAAGAGTAATACAAACAAGTACAAAAAAAAAAGGATACATTAGAGTGTCCAACACATGCTGACAAGTTCAACAGTTCAAAGCCAGGCAGCCGAGGCTGGTAGAAGCCTCTTGGGAGGGAGTGGGGATGCCCCTTCTGGGCTTGAGTGAGATAGAGACAGGTTCACACACCGCGCTCCTGCCTCTAGCGGGCTCTGATGGCTGCCCATCTATGCCATATGCATGACCAGGCCACCTTCCAATGAGAAACTCTAGACATTGTCAGGCTAGAGGCAGGCGTGGGAACATGGTTATAGCAGGGGGGTCCAGAGCTGTGTTTGCTGGGCTCACACGCCACCAGTCTGAAATGTACTCATGTGTGGCTCACATAGAGTCTGTGTCCCCTGAACTCAGAAAGAGGTCATCTCCCAAGGCCGGCAAGGGATACACGATATACCATGCACTTCAAAGGAAGTATCCGACACCCCTAGTGTTCCATTGAGATCTGTGCTGCCGCTCTTTCAGGGTCCCGGGCAGCTTGCTTTCTGGGTTATTCTATAGGGCTTTGTTGCTGTGGGCATCTGTATATGAAAGAAGCTGACAGTTTGGAGGGGAAGAAAGATTCCCATTGTTCCAGAAATGTATCTGTGGCTCTTCTCTATTTAGCACTAGTGAAGTCACTGGGTGTCTGGGAGCTGTAAATAAGGCAGGCCAACCGAGTCCCTGTGGAAGGGTGGGCAGGGCATCCTGTACCTAGCTAGTTGGCCCTCCCTCTTGATGCCTTTGCTCAGACTGGATGGCCTTGCAGTGAAGACCTTGGAGCAGGGCACGAACTGCTGACATTTCAGTTGGTTTGCTCAGGAAGTGGCGAGGGAAGACAGAGGTCTCTAGCTGGCCCTGGCAGCATGTGCCCCAGTGGAGAGCTGGTTCTCTGACAGCTGGCCTAGGGACAAGACGTCCTGGAGGCTTACAGCTCAGGGCTCACAGCTCGGATCGGGCACTTAGGGAGCTCTCGTTGGTCTTTCCTTCAAAGCTGGGAGGGGGGCCCGTGAGCCGTTTGCTGCAAAGCAAGTTGCACAAGGCATGGCGGAACTTCTCGGCCACGAAGAAGTACATGACAGGGTCCAGGGCCCCGTTGAGGCTGGTGAGACAGGAGGTGATCCGGTTGCCTAGGGCCAGGGCACGCTGAGCGGTGCACGAAGTCCCCCCACCGCGGTAGTGAAGCACATAGACGGAACGGTGGACGTGGTAGGGCACAAAACAGATGAGGAAGATGGCCAGAACCATAGCGATCATGCGGACGGCTTTGTTCTTGAGATGCTTTTCTATGCGGGGACCCTGGCGCAGGCTGCGAATGATCAGCAGGTAGCAGGTGACTGTGGTGATGAAGGGGAAGGTGAAAGCCACAGCCAGGGATGCCAGGGCGTGGTGGGAGGCCTTCTCTCGGTACAGTTGCAGGCAGACAACTGTGTGGTTGGTCTGCACAGTCTGTGGGCTGACCAGCAATGGGGCCATAGCCACAGCAACCACCACCCACAGGAAGGCACAGGCCAGGTGGGCATAGAGAGGTCGCCGAAGCTTGAGGGACTTGACAGGGTGCACGATGGCCAGGAAGCGATCAGCGCTGATGCAGGTGAGGAAGTAGATGCTGGCATACATATTGAGGTAGAAGAGGAAGCCAGTGAGTCGGCACGGGATTTCCCCAAATGGCCAGTGATTCCCAGAGAAGTGATAAACCAGCCTAGTGGGCAGGACCAGTACACAGGATAAGTCGGCCACCGCCAGGTGCATCAGGAACACGTTGGCCGGGGTCCCTGACTTCTGGTCCCATATGAAGAGCCACAGGGCCAGAGAATTGCCCACAAAAGCTAGGATGAAATCCAGAAGGTAGAAGCAAGCGAAAAGCATGTTCTCGAGGGGGGTCTCCTGTCCACATTGCTCAGAGTAAGCCAGGGAGGAGTTGTCCGGCAGACTCGGGAGGGCTGCCTCCAGGCCATTCATGGTGTGGCTAAAGGCAGAACAGGGAACAGAGCTGGAGGGAATACAGAACCAGTTATGGGGTCCCAGGATGCGTCCCCCAAGGTCAGAAGCAGGACCTCTGATGCCTTCAGAGTCTCCTGTCGCTAACTCGAGAGGAGTGGAGCTACTCTAAGCTTGACACAGCTGGAGAACTGCCAAGGGAAACTCCTGGGTCT
Source organism: Microtus pennsylvanicus (assembly GCF_037038515.1). Lineage (NCBI taxonomy): Eukaryota > Metazoa > Chordata > Mammalia > Rodentia > Cricetidae > Microtus > Microtus pennsylvanicus. The sequence goes on along the minus strand of NC_134582.1, from coordinate 50,363,529 downwards.
GGGGGGTGGGGTTTCTGTGTCCTTTGGAGCTGACTGAGTCTCAGGCATTTTGAATGTCAGTCACAGGCCAAATCCAGCTGAGGCATGGTTTTCCCAGAAAGTAAGGAGGTCCTGGGGTAATTGCTGGAGGACCCAGAATCTAGAAGTTACTTTCTGCTCTGTGCCTGTCCACTCTCTCAGGCCTAGATGGTGGAGTTAGTACCAGAGGGAAGGAAAGCAAGCTTGATTGTCTGGACTTATGAGGCCAGGGAGAGTCCTTACTCTCTTTTCTAGCCCCACCCTAAGGCAGGCATAGTGTTGTGTGTGGGTCCCTTAAGCTCGCTCCCCATGGGAGAGTAAGTAGGATCTATTGCTGAAAGCCTAGTGCTGGCTTGCCTGGTGAGCCTGCTTACTCTGAGTCCCAGGACCTCTCTGACCTCTGACCTGGCCCACAAGGAGCAATAAGTCACTTCTCTTTGTCCCACCTTCTGGCTCCTCCCACACTTGTTAGCATGGCTCCACCAGGGCTGCCCTGGGCATGTTTTCTGTCATGGCACCCAAGAACCCCAGTGTCTCTGGAGTTTCCCACACTTAGCTGCTCAACTCCATTTTGATCAGTTTTTCTGGGTGAGGCCTGGGTTTAGGACACCTTTGCCAGGGCCTCAGACCAGCAGGGAGTCCCTTCCAAGTCAAGGTATTCCATAGCCCAAGTTGGGGTATGAGGGCGTCCTGCACCTTCCAGGATACAGTTTTACCTCTGGGGGCCAAGGGGACTCTGTGGTCAGAACTGGGAGTGTGGCTCATCACATAATATGCCCTGGAGTTGCCCATCGTCCTCTGTGGGGCATTTCCAGGACTGGATACCTAACTTTGGGGGCCCAGTGTAAAATGAAAATGCATAACCTCTTGCTCAAAAAGTAAGAATTTGGGTTGGGGGATGTAGCTTAGGTGGTAGAGGGCTTGTCTGGAATACATGAGGCCCTGGGTTTGATTCCCAGCACATAAACAGGGTGTGGTAGCAAGTGCCTGGAATCCGAACACTTGGAAGGTGAGCAAGAGGTCAGGGTCATCTTCCATCATACAGAGTTCAAGACCAGTCTAGATGATGATGATGATAATAATAATAATAATAATAATAATAATAAAGTAAGAATTTCAGGGTAGTGGAAATTGTCAAACAGCTCAGGGCCCGGTGGGACTGGATGCAGTCTCTACCCCGTCACCTCTGCTGAGTCCCCAGAGGCTCCCCACCCTTCCCCGCCCACCCCTGCCCCTTACCTCTCACAGAGGACCCAGGAGGGAAAGGACAGGAAGCAGGCAGCCCGTGAGCCAGCAGTGGAAGGTGCTCCAGGTAGACTCCTTGTAGCTGCAGGAGGGAGGCTTGGCTATTTAAAGAGACCAAGCGAGCCCACAGCGCCTGTGAACCTGAAAAGCTGCTTCATTCCTGAGGGGTCCTTTGTGGGGTAGGCTGCTTTTCCAGCTGGGTCTGCTTCCACGGAGCACACACTGAATATTCCAGTGTGTCCTCAGACTGTGCGTACCCCCACCCCCCCAGCCAGGCCACAGAGCATCACAGAGGCCAAGTGTGTGACTGTCCTGGGAGCCTGGGAGTGGGCAAGGGTTGGGCCGGGTGGGGGTCTTGGGCTGGAATTGACAGACACAACAGGATATTTCAGAAGGGGATGATTTTCTACTAGTGGGGGGGATAGGGAGGGGTCAGCTACCATGGCAACGGGCCAGGATCCCAAGCTTACTGGGCTGGCGGCAGGGTGGGGGGGTTGGGAGTGGGGGGTGTTGTTATGCATGCCAGGGTTGGAGCTGAGGAGTCTCGGGCTCCCGATGAGAGGGGATTCTTTCAGACACTTGCTGTAGGGTCCTTGTGTCCCGTCCTGTATAATTAGGCCCCGTTCGGTTGTGTGGAATAAATCATGGCCTTTATGTGGAACTCTGCACAGCTGCAGGCGCCTTATAAAGAGGGAGCTGTCTGTGCTGCAGCTCAGCCCGGCAGGCCTGCCTTTGGCCTGGGAGGACTTCGCGGCTGAGCATGACCAGCAGGAGGGCCACAGTGGCTCCCTGACCATGGCTTGCTCCTTCTGGGGCAGCTCAGAGCTGGGATGGGTTGGGTGTTGCCCGTGAGTCACCAAAGTTCAGCAAGGCTGATATCACTAAAGGGGCAGCCGTACAGCACACTCAAGCCAGCGTTCTTGGTCTCAAAAGACTTAAGATTTTTATTTGAAATGTTTGAAATTATAGCTGGGGATAGAGCTCAGCCGACACAGGGTTTGTCCGGTGTGAGTGTGAAAGCCTGGGTTCCATCCTCAAGCTGTGCTTGAGAAGCAAAGGCAGGAGACGAGAAGTTCAAGGTCATTTTTGGCTAAGCCTTGAGTTTGAAGCCAGCCCGAGTTACTTGAGATCCTGCCTCAGAAACAAACAAGCAATACATTTACAATTATGCGTGCTTAACATCTGGAGAGACTCTACTGCCCAGTGTATCTATTGTCGGTTTGTCTTCTCACACAGCGCTGTGCAGCTGGGGATTTTGCCCCATCTGACAGTTGAGAAAGCCAAAGCTCAGAGAAGGGAACTCATTCACCCTGTGGCAAACTCCAGCAAGTGGCAGAGCCTGCCTCTATACCCCGGCACACGTCACTGCAGAAGTAACGCTTTATGTGCATTTGTTCCTTTCTGTTGGCCTGGTGCATTTTGACATGAGAATTCTTTTTTGAGGGGGAGGGTTTAAGACAGGGCTTCTCTGTGTAACCCTGGAACTCACTTTGTAGATCACAGAGACCCACCTCCCTCTGCCTCCCGAGTGCTGGGATTAAAGGCGTGCGCCACCACTGCCCGGCTGCACCCATCTTTTGTGAGTGTTGTTTTGAGACAGGGTCTCTCACTGGCCTGTAGCTTGCCAATCAGGCTACAGTGACTGATAGGAGACCCCAGGCTTCCACCCGTCCCACGAACCCCCCCCACCCAGCACTTAGGTTATAAATGTATACTACCATGCCCAGCTTTAAAAAACAATTTATTAGCCGGGCGGTGGTGGTGCACGCCTTTAATCCCAGCACTTGGGAGGCAGAGGCAGGTGGATCTCTGGGAGTTCGAGGCCAGCCTGGTCTATAAGAGCTAGTTTCGGGACAGGCACCAAAGCTACAGAGAAACCCTGTCTCGAAAAAACCAAAAAAATAAAAAAACCCAATTTATTATGATTATTTATGTGAGTGTCTGTGTGTCATGGCATGTGGTAGAAGCCAGAGGACAACTTTTAAGAGTTGGTTCTCTCCTCCTACCATGTAGGTCCTAGGGATGGAACTCAGGTCATTGGGCTTGGTGACCAGCACCTTTGCCTGCTGACCTGTCTCAATGGCCCGTGTCCAGCTTTTTAAAGAATGGATTCTGGGGATTGTACTTGGGACCCAATGTTTGCAAAAACAAGTCCTTCATCAATTGAACTATCTCTCTAGCCCTTGGGTTTGGTGGTTTTGACACAGTGTCTCACTGTGTAGACGAGGCCGGCTCAAACTCGCTATTCTCCTGCCTTAGCTTCCTGAACTGCGGTGGAGAGCCACCATATCTTGCTACAGCTTTAAAGCATAATTCTTCCGTGTTGATTGGACGCTATATGGATTCTAAGAAGGAGCTGCCGGATGTAGACGGGAGTCATGGGGAGTAAGACCATCACTGTGGCAGGGACACAGAGAGGAGGAACTGGCCGCAGTGGCTGACCGGGCAAAGCACCTGTGTCCTCGGCTGCGGGGTAAATGTCCTGGGTGGGAGGGGCTCCAGGATCACAGAAGTGAAGGCTGCAGCCACAGCTGCTGCCTGTTCTGGGCTAGGAGGAGGCCAGGCCACCTGTGCTTGGACACTGGCCCCAGTTTTGGCTTGGCTGTTGTCACAAGATTATGTCCACTGTCCCTCTCCCTCTTTCCCCTCTTGAATAATCACGCCTTCACTCACATGTTCGATACATTGACCATGAACTACTTCTCAATGATGGGTGGCCACGGTCCCGTGGAGGTACAGTAGGTAGCCTAGCAATAGTACCAGACACCTTGCTTGTGTGTCTAGCGTTATGCCAAGTTCTCAAGATAGGACCTCAGGACAAGTAGAGAGTAAAGCTCCGTGACTTGATTCCAAAGGGCACAGAGATAACAGGGGAGCCACATGGCTAGGTGGCTCTTGAGTCAGTCTCTGCGACAAGCCTGTGAAACGGGGTAATGATGCGGGCTGGGGAGACGGCTCAATTACGTTATGCAAACATGAGAGCTTGAGGTCTGATCCCCGGGGTCCATGGAAAAGCCTGGCGTGGGAGCGTGCGCCTATAGCCCTAGCACTGGGGAGATGGGGGCAGGCAGATCCCTACAGCTCACTGGCTTATTTTGCCAAATTGGTGAGCTCCAGGTTCTGTGAGAAGCCCTGCGTGGAAAAAATAAGATGGGGAACAATTGAACACTGACCTGAGATTGACTTCTGACTGCATACACATGTACATATCTGCATGCATAGGTGCATTATCCATGCACGCGCGCGCGCGCACACACACACACACACACACACACACACACTAAAAGGGCCAATGGTCAGGTGGCTGTGGAGGCTAGTGACAGATGGAGGATTGCCCCTGTGGATTTTGGATCATGGGAAGGAGGGCCAGGTCCCAGCAGGATTGTCGCTGCAGTGACAACTGGGGAATGGGGACCAAGGGGCACTGGATGGAGTTTCTGTGCATCTTTGCCTGGGGAGCTGAATCAAAAATTCTTTGCACACACAATGACGAGGAAACAGAACTTTTGTTGATTTCCTCCTCTGTTAAGACCACAGCTGTTGCTCAGAGCAAGGAGCAGAATCAGAAATGACTGAAGTCCTCACAAAAAAGACTCTGTGATGACAGAGGCTGGGGTTCAGGAGCCTCCCCGTGACACAGCTTTACTTGTCTCTGGGGACAGAAAGCGCTTGTGAGCACTAGGGCCCCTCTTCATCCGGCAGACTCCAAAGGAAGGGGCGAATGAGCCCTGCATGGATTCGGTCACCCCGCCACACACTGTGGCATTCTAAGACTTACATTCACTGTCGCTTGTGCTAAAAGACATGCGAAAAGTAAAACATCTCAGCAAACGACAGCTAAATGTCCCTTCTGTGTTATACGATGTCCTAGGCCTAAGCTAGGAAAAGTAAAACATCTCAGCAAACGACAGCTAAATGTCCCTTCTGTGTTATACGATGTCCTAGGCCTAAGCTAGGAAAAGTAAAACATCTCAGCAAACGACAGCTAAATGTCCCTTCTGTATTATACGATGTCCTAGGCCTAAGCTCAGAAAGCCTTGGAGAAGAAGCAAACACAGGCATTCTAGTGTATGTGTACGGTTTCCCGGATTTGGGTGTTGGGGTTCAAACTTGGGTCGTTAGGTTTGGAGACAAGTGCCTTTACCTGCCCCAGTCTTTTGCAGGGTGGGGGAAAGTATCCCTTTCAGAATCCTTGTGGCAGGAAACCTTTCTCAAACTTGGACTCATTTACTTTGAATTACCCAGCTGCCACTGAGGCCACAAGCCGGGCTCTAGACTTCCTTTTCTGGGTGCTGGCCAGACAGTTCTGGCAAGAGCTACCTCTTGGATTCTTCTCCATCACACTGTTCTCACCTCCTACAGGCACCTCTGCCGGCCTTGCCACAGCCGCGAGAAGGCCAAGGGCCTGGGAAAATTCATCTGCCAACGGTGTCACCTAGCCATTGACGAACAGCCCCTCATGTTCAAGAATGATCCCTACCACCCGGACCACTTCAGCTGTTCCCACTGCGGGTAGGTGCCCAGTCCTGGTCCTGTGTATGACAAAGGTGATCCTGGCTGTCACAGGATGGGGCTGCTGGGATTCCCACCCAGTACAGAGGTAAACAAGGTAGGTAGCCTACGGCACAGGCTGCAGGGTAAAGTTGGGATGAGGCGGAAAGTCCCTCTCTCTGAGCTCTCTGTCCAGGAGCCCTTGTGATTTGAGGGGGGCAGTATAAGGGGCAGCCTCCGGATCTCAGGACTCTGGCTGAGCTGTAACAGAGAGGAAAGAATGGAGTGTGTAAAGTTGGTACTGGTGTTGAAGAGGGGAGAAAGAGGAGAGAAAAGCTGACAACCTCCTACGGTTCCTTAGTTTCCCTTCCGTGCTTGCCCTTAGAGGGGAACAAGAAGAAAAAGACCTTTCTCTGTTGGGAGCAGTGAGACCCCAGATCCTGAATTTCTTGTAATCCCCTGATCTGAGTGCCTACAGCTGCTCTGAGCACGAGACCTTCAGGAGTTCCTGATGGCAGGAGAGTGGTTTCTGGTGGGTTTGGCTGGGGCGTGGCTATCTCTATATAATCTGCCCCTGAACACAATAAAGGGGGCATTCTTGGGGAATTCAAGGATGACCCGTGTCGCTGTCTCTCTGTCTGTATTTTAACCTCCAGCTCCCTTGCCCGAAGCTCGTGAACTGGGTAATAGCACACCGAGCGCTTGCCCTTAGAAGGGAGCAAGAAGAAAAAGACCTTTCTCTAAGAAGCTAGCTGGACAGGACACAGGATCTTTCTGCAGGCCTGGGCGGGGTGCACACAGGAAGGCTCCAGAAATCAGAACAAGCTGGCTCAGCCAGAGCAAGGGCCTCAGGCACAGTACCCTAGACCGGCAGTTGCAGTGGCCCTACAGAAGGTGAGGGCTGCCCCTGAGGTTGCTCTGTGTTGTCTTCTAGGAAGGAGCTGACCTCCGATGCCCGTGAGCTGAAGGGGGAGCTCTACTGCTTGCCTTGCCATGACAAGATGGGCGTCCCCATCTGTGGGGCCTGCCGCCGGCCAATCGAGGGCCGTGTGGTCAACGCGCTGGGCAAGCAGTGGCACGTGGAGGTGAGGCTGTGAGGAATCCGTAAGTGGGACACAGATTCGTATTAAGAAACAGCATGGTTAACAGTCTGTCAGAACCTCATCCCAGGCCACGCATGGGCTGATTCCCTGTGAGAACTGTTCTTGAGAGCAACCTCTCCTTATTCTGGCCATGAGCTTCACGGGAGCCAGGAGACCAGAGCCCATGGACTGTGGTCAGACAGTAACACTCCCCTTACCTCTTACCTAGAGGCAGGAGCAAACATCAGGCACAGTCTGCCCAGAGCAACTTGTGGGGCTGTGGACCACAGGACCTGTTGGGTGCACAGCCCCACACAGATATGGGATTGGTGGGCTCCGGAGTCAGCTCTTGCCCTTTCCCTGAGCGCTGCCACATTCGTATGGATATGCCTGGAAAGAATGCTTGCTCCTCCAGTGGCCTGGCCATCTCTACATCCATAAGCAGTGCCTGGGTGGTCTACTAGTCCTTGGGTGGCTATGGAATGTGCTGCCCAGTCTCTGGGGGTTTGTGTGTCCTCACAGGCTCAAAAGATAATAGGTGGTTCTTAGACTATCTTGAGCATGTGTGTGTGTGTGTGTGTGTGTGTGTCAGGGTGTGTGGGAGACGCAGGAGGCACCTACTAATATCAGGGCAGCGCCACCTATGTGGGCTCATGATCTATTTGCTAAGCAGGATCCCAGTGACAAAGGATATCACTGTGATATAATCAAGGACGAGGAGGAGGGCTGGCAGTGTAGCTGAGCTGGTAGGATGTTTGCATTATGTACACAAAGACCCGAGTTCAGTCCTCAGGACTGCATCAAGGCAGGCCTGGTGGAGCATGCCCGTAATCCTACCACTTGGGAGGCTCAGAAGTTCAGTACCATCCTTGACTACACGGTGAGTTTGAAAACGTCCTGGGCTACGTGAGATCCTGCCCTGAGCAAAGTAAACACAGAAGGGTCAGCTGGCTCTACAGTGTTCACACTGGTGTCTGTTCTGCCCGCTGTGAGCCTCATCCCCTTTCCCTGTCTTCTGGGGCTCCTGGGGGCAGCCCCGATGCTGCCCAGCCTCTCCCTCTTTCCTTTAGCACTTTGTCTGTGCCAAGTGTGAGAAGCCGTTCCTGGGGCACCGGCACTATGAGAAGAAGGGCCTAGCCTACTGTGAGACCCACTATAACCAGGTATGGCCTGGAACAGATACTGACAAGACACAGGGCTAGAGGGTGGTCAGGGGGCCTCAGGACATAGGACTGGAGGGTGGTCAGGGGCCTCAGAATACAGTGCTGGAGAGAGGTAGGGGGCCTCGGGACCCAGGGCTGGAGGGTTGTCAGAGGCCTTAGAACACAGGGCTGGAGGGCAGTGAGGAGCCTCAGACATTGAGAGAGCAGGGCTGGGACTGTGTTCCCATGTCTCTGTGTCCAGAAGTGGGACATGGGTGACCTGTTGGAGAAGGTCCTGGAAAGGCTACAGGCTCTGCTGTGCCCTGTCTCGGGGGAACAGTGTGTTCTTACAGGCTGAAAAGCATACCAAGATGCTTCCTAGGGTCTCTGGGCTTGTGGGGTCCCCTCTTATGTGGGTGGGCGTGCTATAGGCACCTGAGAGTCCATTGTATATGCTAGAAGCCAGGCCTGTGTGCTCAGGCCCTGGGCCCCGGCTTAGTCTTGAAGCCCGTGTGTAAGAGATGTTCACATCGTGGCTTCTTTGGATAGAATACCATTGTGGCCCCAGAGGCTGATGGGATGAGGTCTCATCCTGGCCCTCATCCTTGCTGGAGGACTTCAGTAGGATGTTTCAGTGGGGAGCAATGGGAGTTTTGGGGAACAATGTCTCAACCTGTGGCCCTTCCGGGGAGTGCTTCTCGTGGCCTGGGTGTGCTCGGAAAGGACTTGGGTTGTTACCCTGTGGGAAGCACTGATGGCTTGCTTTGTCCACAGCTCTTTGGGGATGTCTGCTACAACTGCAGTCATGTGATTGAGGGTGACGGTAAGGCCTCTGTTCCCCAAACTCCTCCCTCCCTTGTTTTGTTCCTGGTGGGGTGGTGAGAGGTGAGAGGGGTTGGGAGTTGGGAATGGTGGGGGTCGGGGTAGGTGGAGGAGAGGTTGTCCTACAGCTACAGGTCCACCTGGCTCTAGTTTGCACGGCTGGGCCTGCAGCTGGTTTGGGTGGGGCCTGCTAATCCCACATCTGGCCTCACAGTGGTGTCAGCCCTCAGCAAAGCCTGGTGTGTGCACTGCTTCTCCTGTTCCACCTGCAACATGAAGCTCACTCTGAAGTGAGTAAGGGAAGGGGGGGGGGGCGCTTTGCAGCCCTGACTTTCCTGGACTCCAGCCACAGGAAAGCCCAGGGCATGTGTGAGGCAAGAGCAGGCCAGGCAGTTGAGGTAGCCCAGGGACCCCAGAGAATGATCAAGGGGGAGGGCATTCAGGCTCAGGGAAGAATATATGCAAGGCAAGCTGCCAGGTGGCTGCTCTCTCATGAAGCCTACAAGGGTAGGGGGTGACTGGAACTATGAGATGAGGTGGGGCTCAAGCTTCCAAGAGCAGCAGAGAGCCATAGAGGGTTCTGGAGAGAAGCCTGCAAGAGGGGAGAGAGACTGGAAGATCTTCTCCTCTTCCCCAGTGCCCTTTGGCCAACATCTTACCCTAGAACCTGGTCTGCCAGCTGTGACAGGCTGGAGTGGGCGGGCAGAGGGAGCAGCTGAGGGAGACTTGCTCCTCTGCCTCTGGGCTACTGTCTGGAGTCAGGGTTGGGAGGGCCTAGACTGCTGGGCTTCTGTCTGCAGGAACAAGTTTGTGGAATTCGACATGAAGCCTGTGTGTAAGAGGTGCTATGAAAGGTTCCCCCTGGAGCTGAAGAAGAGGCTGAAGAAGCTGTCTGACATGACCTCACGCAAGGCCCAGCCCAAGTCTGTGGACGTCAACTCAGTCTAAAGATCCTCGGCCTCCCTTTGCCTGCCTGCAGACCCTTTGCCCTCTCCTCCCTGCCCCACTTCCTGCTAGCCACCTCCCACTTCTGCTCCATCCCAGGCCCCTCCTCCTCGTATGTCACCTTTTCTGTTCCCAGTCTACCTTGGGCTACATGGTACTCTCTTCTGCGCTGAGACCTGGCCCAGCCTCACAGGCATTTCCTCCTGTGCCCACAACCTCTGGGGATAGGGGCAAACTGGGGCCAGGATCATCTGCCATTTGCTTGGCTCACAGATCCCAGCCTGACACTTGTCCTTTCCACTCTCCTGGGAGAGTTTCAATCTTAGAGAGGTCTTTGGGCTTTGTTGGGAAGCTGTCCCAGCTCCAGGGCTAGCACCATGCAGATGGAGGCTTCCGGGCTCGAGGGGCATCAGTATTTCAGCCACAGTAAGCCCCTGTGCTTACACCGCATCACAAACCCAGCCACTTCTGGGATGAACCAGCTGGAGGCTGAGATTCCCATCACCTTCACTGCACAGGAGACTCTGCAGAAAGCCTCTTAGCTGCCCACCAAGGCTGAGGTCCCACTTCCCAGCAGGACACACGGCCCCAGCCAGCTCCGACCTGCAAGTGGTCACATACTTGCACAATGAAGGCTGATTCTCACAGTGGAAAGCACCTGTGTGGTTTGTGGAAGGGATGGAGGAGGGTGGGGCTGTGGAGCTACTTCCTGCTGAGAATGGTCAACACTCAGTGACACCCCCAGATGGGCAGACCAGAGAGTTTCAGGTTTCCCAGGTTCGCTGCCACCAAAATTTATAGACAAAACCAGTCAGGACCCCTCAGGCCTAGGTGGCAGTGGCCATGTTGGCTCATCGGTAAGCGTATGGTGATGGCGGGTTATCTCTCAGAGCCTATCAATTGGACAGGTCTCCAAAACCCTCCTTACTGCTGCTGACATGTATTTTCCACCAGGCCAGCCAGGAGCACAGCAGCCATCCTGGTGCAGAGAGCCCAGGAAGCAGGGTCCCCAGGGACACCCTCTCTCCAGACAGAGAACAAGAGAAGAGAGAGGTGGCAGAGGGAGGGGAGGGAGGAGGAGAAAGGGCATGAAGTCATTCCTAGAGAGTATGGTTGTTATCCGGCTTTGGGGAAAGTCACAGTGCCCTTTGCTTCTTCTGGATGAGACCCTCAGGTGGGTAGAGAGCTCCCCAGACTGGAGGCTGCCCACCTGGCACCTGCCCTTCCCCTCAGAGACTCACACTCCTTCCTGGTGGGTGAATTTTTATTGTGAATTCAGGGAAGTTACTCATCACCTGCCAGAAGGCTTGAGACCTTCATTGGCCTCTGCAGTGAACACCAGGAGGGGTGGTCTGGTGTGTGGTGAAGGGGATGAAAGCCTGGCATGAAAACTGTGTGCAGATGGGACCCGTCAGGGGTTAGCCGGGGCTGGGACCCTGGAGCCCCGCTGTTTGTTCACTGTGTTCATAAGCTGCTGGACGTACGAGGTCAGTAGGTCATCCATCTTGTAGCCCTAGACAGGAAAGGGTGGGGTCAGAGGCTGCGGGTGCAGGGAGAGTTCTGGGGCGACATGGTAGAACAGAAGGAAAGGAGGAACACAAGCTCCCCCACTTTGGGCTTCACTACTGCTTGCTCTAGTGGACCTGAGTCCCACCCTCTCCCCAGAATGGCCTGGCATGGCCCAGAGTTAGCATAGAGTTCTTGGACACTGCTGCCTGCTAGCCTTCAGAATGCATCTAACCTCCCTGCAGGCCTTGGCTGGCTTAGCCTGCTCCTGGACAAGCAGTTTCTCATGGCAAACAACTTCCACGTGGAAGGGACTAATCAGAACACACCAGCATCTCTGGGTGCTGCACAGGGGTGGGAGGTGGGGCCTGTGCTCACCAGAGAGGTCTCACACAGCAAACGGCTGCCCTGGCCCAGGCTCCCCAGCGCCATGTGGAAGTAAGTACTGCCACTGCTCCAGCTGGAGAGCTTGGTGAAGGAGTAGGTGTTCAGTAGTTCCTGGGGACAGAGAGGCAATTGGCAGGAGGCTAGGCCGCTGGGGAGGGCCAGGCAGGAAAGCAGGCATCCCACCTCAGACTGGAAGATGGCTGTGCTGCCTACACAGCCCCCGAAGCCCTACCTTGGTCTTGGGATGGATGAGTAGCAACCCATGTCTGTTGATGGCAATGAGGAGAATGTCTGGGTAGGAAGGATCAGAGGTTTGCTGCAGAGGGAGAGACACCATGATCATAGTCAAACCTAGGGGGTCAGAGGACCAGGTTCTATTTGTATGTGTGTTCGTGTCTATATAGGGGGGCAGCATGTGTGCATATGTGTGTGGTATGTGGAGGTCAGAGGTCAGTCTTGGGTGTCGTTCCTCAGGAGACAACCACCCTTGTTTTCTTAACATATATTTAATTTGTGAATGTCTGCATATGGCACATGTGTGATGAACATATTTATCTGTGTATGACTGCACATGGCACGCATGTGATGAGCATATTATTTGTTTATGTCCTCACATGGTACGTGTGTGATGAACATATTTATCTGTGTATGTCTGCATATGTCACGTGTGTGAACATATTTATCTGTATGTCTGCACATGGCACGTGTGTGAACATATTTATCTGTGTATGTCTGCAGATGGCACATGTGTGGTGAACATATTTACCCATGTATGCCTGCGTATGTCACGTGTGTGAACATATTTATCTGTGTATGTCTGCATATGTCACGTGTGTGAACATATTTATCTATGTATGTCTGCACATGGCACATGTGTGGTGAACATATTTATCTGTGTATGTCTGCATATGTCACGTGTGTGAACATATTTATCTATGTATGTCTGCACATGGCACATGTGTGGTGAACATATTTATCCATGTATGCCTGCGTATGTCACGTGTGTGAACATATTTATCTGTGTATGTCTGCTCATGGCACATGTGTGGTGAACATATTTATCCATGTATGTCTGCATATGTCACGTGTGTGAACATATTTATCCATGTATGTCTGCATATGCCACGTGTGTGAATATATTTATCTGTGTATGTCTGCATATGGCACATGTGTGGTGAACATGTTTATCCATGTATGTCTGCATATGTCACGTGTGTGAACATATTTATCTGTGTATGTCTGCACATGGCACATGTGTGGTGAACATATTTATCCATGTATGCCTGCGTATGTCACGTGTGTGAACATATTTATCCATGTATGTCTGCTCATGGCACATGTGTGGTGAACATATTTATCCATGTATGTCTGCATATGCCACGTGTGTGAATATATTTATCTGTGTATGTCTGCATATGGCACATGGTGGTGAACATGTTTATCCATGTATGTCTGCATATGTCACGTGTGTGAACATATTTATCTGTGTATGTCTGCACATGGCACGTGTGTGAGCGGAGGTCAGTGGACAGTTGCTGAAATCAATGCCCTCTTTCTACCATGAGGGTCCTAGGGATTGAACTCAGGTCATCAGACCTGGGTGACAAGAGTTTTAACCCACTGAGCCATCTCACTGGCTGTATGCATGTAAGTATATGTGTATGTGAATATTGTATATATCTATGTTTGTATGTGTGTCTTTTGAGACAAGGTCTCTCACAGTCCTGGAGCTCAGCAAACAGGCTAGGTCGGCCGGCCAGTGAATCTCCATCTCCCCAGCACTAGGATTACTAGCAGACAGCATGGCCAGCTTTGTTGTTGTGTTTCAACATGAGTTCTGAGGATCAAGCTGAGGCTTCTCACCCCCCGGGTGGCCATGTTTTAAATGCTTGCTCGGGCTACAGTCAGACAGACACTGAGGGGTCAGCTGAAAGGGGCCTGTGCGGGGCAAGGGACGGGGCGTGGCTTAACACCTACCTTCACCTCAAAGAAGGCGGACCCAAAGGTAGGCCAGCGGTAGATCCTCTTCAGGAACTCCACCTTGGCCTCTGCCACTGTCTTGTTTTTGTGTTTGTCACATTCCAGAAGGAGGTTCTGATGGAAAAGAAGGCCAGTGAGGACCTGGGCAGGCTGCCCTGCCCTCCATACAGGGCATGGGCACCCAGGGGCTCTGAGACTCGAGTCAGAGCCATGCCCGCCTATCTGAAAGTCAGTGTGGGGGAGGGCCTCAGAAGTACTAAGGATGGGGCAGGGAAGGCCAGATGCAGGCAGCCCATGCCCCAAGCCAACCAGCCTGCCCGTCCACTCAGATCCCATTAAAGACCTTTTTCCATTCCTCTGAGGACATCAGGCGTGTGAGGTTCTGAGGCACCAGTTCTTTCAGGATCTTTGAGACACTAGCCAGTTGAGACCGGTCACTGCCAAACTGGACTCTATAGATGAGGCCCGCTAGGTGGATGGCGTCTTCCCTGGAGCACTTGTGAAACCCTCGCAGGTACTTGGGTAGCTCCTAAGTGGCAGACATGCTAGGCCTTAGATTCCAGGAGCCTGGAGTGGGGATCTTAACCTCCACATTCGCTGAGCAGGCAAAGACTGAAGGCCTCGGCGAAGAGTTTCTGGCCAGCGGAGAGACCTAAGTGAGGGCTCCCTGGCATTGTGCTGGGGTGGACATGGGCTCTGTCCACCTGATGTTGTCCCTCCAAGCTGCAAGTGGGCGCATCGAGTTCAGCCTTCTGTGTGCTCTTCTCCCCCGGCTCACACTGTAGACCTTGTCCCCAGTACTGCTGTGCTCTGTTGTCCCCAGAACCCTCAGGGGCTTGGCCTGCTCACTTCATTGCAAGTGCCTGGAGCAGGGAGTCCCACTCTGACCCCCTCGTCTCCCAGTCTCAGGACAGGTTTGGGATAGGATGCCAATGGCTCTTGTGACTCCAAGAGCCCCTCCCGATGGGTACCTGGTGGTAGTGGAGAATGGTGTCTGCATTCACGTCCTTCCCCGGGGTCACATTGAGCCACAGTTTCCGCATGAAAAACACCTGGTAGGGAAGTGTGGAGGCCCCTAGAAGAGGGGCGTCAGTCGGCACCAAGCCTATTCCAGTAGGCGCCAAAGACTCAATCCTGAAGGAAACACTCCCCGCCATCACGTGACTCCTGCTGCTTTCTGGCCTGGAAAGTCTGTGTCCCTCCTCCTCCCTGGCTCCTGATTCGTCTTCATCAAGTAGTGTAGGAGCTGCCTCCAGAAATGTCCCTGGACACCCTGCCACCCCTACCCCTGCAGGAAGTTAACCCTGGACACCCTGCCACCCCTACCCCTGCAGGAAGTTAACCCTGGACACCCTGCCACCCCTACCCCCCTGCAGGAAGTTAACCCTGGACACCCTGCCACCCTACCCCCTGCAGGAAGTTAACCCTGGACACCCTGCCACCCCTACCCCTGCAGGAAGTTAACCCTGGACACCCTGCCACCCCTACCCCTGCAGGAAGTTAACCCTGGACACCCTGCCACCCCTACCCCTGCAGGAAGTTAACCCTGGACACCCTGCCACCCCTACCCCTGCAGGAAGTTAACCCTGGACACCCTGCCACCCCTACCCCCCTGCAGGAAGTTAACCCTGGACACCCTGCCACCCCTACCCCCCCTGCAGGAAGTTAACCCTGGACACCCTGCCACCCCTACCCCCCTGCAGGAAGTTAACCCTGGACACCCTGCCACCCCTACCCCCCTGCAGGAAGTTAACCCTGGACACCCTGCCACCCCTACCCCCTGCAGGAAGTTAACCCTGGACACCCTGCCACCCCTACCCCTGCAGGAAGTTAACCCTGGACACCCTGCCACCCCTACCCCCTGCAGGAAGTTAACCCTGGACACCCTGCCACCCCTACCCCCTGCAGGAAGTTAACCCTGGACACCCTGCCACCCCTACCCCTGCAGGAAGTTAACCCTGGACACCCTGCCACCCCTACCCCTGCAGGAAGTTAACCCTGGACACCCTGCCACCCCTACCCCCCTGCAGGAAGTTAACCCTGGACACCCTGCCACCCCTACCCCCCTGCAGGAAGTTAACCCTGGACACCCTGCCACCCCTACCCCCTGCAGGAAGTTAACCCTGGACACCCTGCCACCCCTACCCCTGCAGGAAGTTAACCCTGGACACCCTGCCATCCCTACCCCCTGCAGGAAGTTAACCCTGGACACCCTGCCACCCCTACCCCTGCAGGAAGTTAACCCTGGACACCCTGCCACCCCTACCCCTGCAGGAAGTTAACCGTTTGCATGTCTAGGGGACATGGGGGTGAGTGAAACTAGATGGAGGGGTCTGAACTATACCAGTGATCCAGCAAGCAGCCGCCCCTCCACAGAGATGCCTCTCACCTTCTTTCTGGGGCCTGTTCTTCTTCACCCAGTCAGAAACCTGCCTCAGGCTGTCAAAAAAGAAGTCTCCTTCCTTCAGACTGATGACCTTAGGGAAGAGACAGAGGCAGGTATGATAGCTTCCGGGAGATCCGGTAGCGCTGGATCCAGAAACTCTAGGTTTTGGCTGGGTAGGTGGGGGCTCCCTGGGGTTGGCCAGCAGAGGGTGTGACTGCAAGGCTCTACCACCCTTCATCCCAATAGCCGACTGCTGTGCGCAGCAGCCATGCCTAGCACAGTGTTCTGGGCGGGCTGAGGTCTGCTGGTCACGGGAGGCCTCCTCAGGCAAGAGGATTTTGCTCTGCTCCTTGGCCTACCAAGTTGCTCACCTTGTCTGTGATCTTGATGAAGAGACTGCAGCCATCCCAGGAGGCCAGCTGCAGCCTTGTGGCGATGCTCTCACAGAGGTCTCGCACCCGGCTACTGCTGCCCACGTCCATTGTCTGCACAGAGAGAGAGCAGGTGAGGCCCAGGTCCCGGCTTCAGCAAGAAGACTTCTTAAGCCTCTGTTCTGGGATATGTGCTCCTCTACGTGTGTGTATGCACGTGTGTGTGTGTGTGTGTGTGCTAAATCCATGTTCATGAGTATGTGCATTTGTGTGCACATGTCTGTGAAGGCCAGGGGTGAACCTCAAGTGTGTCTGTCCTTCCTTCCTTCCTTCCTTCCTTCCTTCCTTCCTTCCTTCCTTCCTTCCTTCCTTCCTTCCTTCCTTTTGAGACAGAGTTTCTCTGTGTAGCCCGGCTTTCCTAGAACTCACTCTGTAGACCAGGCTAGCCTTGCACTAGAATTCTCCTGCCTCTGTCTCTCACGTGTACCACCACACCTTTAAAGACTCTCAAGTCACTCAAGTGTCTTTCTTAATTGCTTTCCACACCTTTTTTTAAGGCAGGGTCTCTCACTGGATGTGGAATTCATCCATTTGGCTAGGGTGACTGGCCAATAAACTCCAGGAATCTCTAACTCCCCAGAGCTATAAAGCCCAGCTTTAACTTAAGTTCTGGGGGTCTGAACTAGAGTCCCCCTGTTTGTGTGACAAGAATTTTAATGACTGAACAAGCCATCACCCTGCACCCACTTTTGCCATCTATAAGCCTTGGGCTGGCCATGTTCTGTCTGGAGAAGGACAGGTCTCAGAGTCATCCACATATCGCACTTCTTGGTCACAACTCCTACTGTCCTGGGTCCAGGCCAGACTCAGGAGGTCTGGCCCTTTGAACCTGCATTACAACCCTGTAGCCATACTGTGGGAGCTTTCATTACAGGAACTTAACAGAGGCTCATGTGGTACAGGCAGAGTGTGAGGGTGGACCTGGTCACATTCTACTTTGATGTTTCTTTACTACAGCTGGGGCTCAGTGGTCACCTATCACCTACCTGTCCCTTCTGCCTCCTCAAGCCTCCAGGGCAGGTTCTGGACCAAAAGCCCATGGCTATTGCTCACCACAGATGCCTCCAGGGGCCCGCAAGCTCCAGGAGTCCGCCTTGCTGCCAGTCCTCTGGCCTCCTTGACCTGGAATCTGAACTCATACCTTTGGAATAGTTCCCTCGTCTAATCTCACTGGTAGTTGTGGCTTCTTAGCTCAGTGCGCTGCTCCCCCTGCTGGCTTGGAGTATGGAAGCAGGCATGATATGACCCAGACGGGGGTAGGAGCATTGTGGGTGAGAGAGTCCATTTGGAACCCAGAATATGGATCCATTTACATGAGCAAGTTGTGTCCTGCAACCTTCTGCAGCCCGAGACTCGCTAACGACAAAGGCTGGGCACTTACCTTATTTGTGTCATTGGGGAGGTACACCTCATGGCGTAGTTTGGAGACATTCTGCTCAGCAGCCTTCACCTCTACGTGATGTGGGGGCTGCTTTCGAGGTCCCATCCTGAGGAGGACAGAGGGTACCGTCATGCCACTCCTTTTATTCCTGTACCCATCCCAACTGCCAACCTCAATTGAGGCATTTAGCCTGGTGCTGAAAACAAGAACTCTCAATGACCAGTGCAGGGGGACAGGTGGGTTCCTGTCCCTTCCTAGGGTTTTTCTCTGCCTGGTGAACTCTGGATGCGACCCTGGGATAAAGACAAGCCCAGTCCCACCTACCTTCAAGAAGGCCGGGGACACACGGGCTCCCTAGCAACACTAGAGACCACTGGCTATAGCACTACGGATAGGAGCGCTCCTGTGTTCACAGGGCAAGAGTGGGGACTCCAGCATGGCCCTTTAAAGGGTGCCATTTCCTCTACAACTGCAGTTATGTGTGACCACTCACGCTTTCAACCCACAGTCACCATGGTCAAGGCCAAGATAAAGAAGGCAGGAGACTCTAAGGGTTAGGGAAGACATGGACATGCTGAGCTCATGTTTGAAATGAAGCATGGGCCTAGAAAGGTTGAGTCTGTCTCCAAGACATATCCATGGTGAGAGGAAGAGAATAACCTTTATGGAGCACTTACTAAGAACCTGCATAATATACCAAGCACACTGGTCCTCTAGGGTTAATGGGGATTGACAGGGCTCCAAAGGAAGACCCTCTTGGTGACAGTAGGGAGGAAGGAGATGGTACCAGGGTTAAGAGAGACAGGCCTCTGACCTCAGCCACCTTGGGCTGATGGGCCACCAGTTGACTCTTCAAATTCTGAGTGGGCAGATGTGGGAAAGGGGAGCCATGGGTAAGGTGGCTATTGATTTTGATAGATGCATCTCTGACCACCTAGGCCTCCCTGGGACCCCCTGGGCCTTCTGTCTTTTCCTCTGCCTGGTCCCACGACGTCACACAGAGCCATGTCTCTCTATATCCCCCTGAGGCCCAGGGTTGGTGCTCTAGGGTGTGAGGCAGCAGGCTTACCTCAGAACCCTGTGGAGCCTGCGACTGCAGTCAGGAGCCAGAGGTTTCTTCTTCCGGGAGTCTATGAACTTCTGAGCGTGAGGTAGCAGCGTTTTACCTGGCGGGAAGAGGCCTGTGCAGAGCCATAGCAGCTGCCAGGCTCGCTCTTCACTGTACCTGTGGGGAAGCTCCCGTCAGAGGCAGGGCTCTAGACTGTGCCCAGGCCAACCAGACACTTGTAAAGCAGAGATGGATCACTTGGGTGTGGGAGCTTGGATGGGAAGCGGAGACAGGGACACAGCACACACCGAGGCTACATTAGCCAGCCTACAATCCAGCTGTCCAGTGCAACCGGGCATTTTCATGTCCTGATGACATGCTACTATCCATTTCATGGAAATGGGTTCAGGGAGGTCACAGCCTGCCCAGGTCACATTGAAGCAGGATGGCAGTGGGCAGGGTGTAGGGCATGAAGCAGGACTGTCCGTCCTCCGCCAGCCATCCTGGGACACTAGTAGACCACACAGGGCCCTAGGCTTCCCGTGCTGCTTTGGCTGCTGGGTGTGGATCCAGACATATGTGTGGCTGTTTGCTCCTAGCAGAAGCCTACTCCAGGGCCTAGGACAGGAGGCTACACCTTGGCAGACCTGACTGAGTTGTGGGTCAGTTGCTTCAGGATCTGGCAGTAGAGCTCATCCTGAAGAGCCGGCTCCTGCAGGGCTAAGGAGAACATCTGGTCTGTGAGCTCCAGGCTGTTCCATGACTGCCGGGAAGGGTAGTCGCCTGTGTACTTGAGAATGGGTGTGACTGTGAAGGAGAACAGTACCCAGGCAGCCTCAGGCTGGACCTCCACCAGAGCCTTAACCATGGCACAGTGCTGCCCAGGGGCCCAGGCTGAACCCTGAACCAAGCCCCTCGCTGACCCCGTGAACCATGCTCACACTGACCCCTGAACTAAATCCCAAATTGACCTCTGGACCAATGTCCACTCTAAATCCTGATCCAGGCTCACACTGACCCCCTGAATCAAGCCCCTCACTGGCCCTTGACCCAGGCTCATGCTGGACCCTAAACTGGGCTCCGCCTCATGTGGACATTTTCTCCAGGCCCTTTACTGAGCCTCAGACATCCTTGCAGGAAGCTGAGTATTGACTCTGCAAGGTGCTTTCTCACAGGTAGCTGTGAGCCTGGCGTGGGCCCCAGGTGGGTAAGCCCGCAGGCTTGCCTGCAGCTAGGGTAGGCTGGTGGGAAGGATATCAAGGAAGATCTGACAGGCGGGATCCCGAAGTTTGGCTTTGTCGTGGACACATTTGAGCAGTGGCTGGCGCAGCGGCTCTGGGGAGTAGGCCCACAGGTGGCCTCGGTTGCGGGCCATAGGCATGGTGGACCTGCTGATGGTCTCCTTGTCTGGGGCCCTGCCAGAGACAGAATTATCGTGAGGGTCTGTGCCAAGGCTTTCTCTGCCCATCTGGACTTTCACAGCGGCTGCTGCCTTCCCCTCCTGGTACCCACGACTGACCAGCCACCCCATTCTGGCAGTTCTTGGCGGGGAAAGGGGGCACCTGAAGAACTGGTAGGAAAACTCCTCCAGGGTGTAGGGTGACTCCGTGGACTGCTCCTCCAGTAGTGGTTCTGCAGCCCGCACCTCCTGGGCAGCCAGCTTCCGCTTCTCTGGTGACATGGCCAGCAACTTCTGCAGGGGCAGCCTCGTGGTTACCCAGGGGCCACTGCCTGCCAGGTTCTTCCCTCAGGCTTCTCCTGAGTTAGCTGCCTCAGTGAGTTGGCAGAGGTCAGAACACGGCGGCGACAGGCCTTCGCCGACTCTGTTCCTTTTCTTTAGCTAGATTAGCATCTATAGCTACGGAGACTGTCCTACCCTGTTCTCAGGGTGACTACTATGGGTCTCACAACCCCAGGACATCTCTGCTCCAGGATTTAGGAGCTGCTGTGGACAGCAACCTTGAGCTACAGGCCTGTCTCCGACTTTCCAAAGGACAGCTCTTGGGGCTGGCTGGCACACATGGGTACTCTTGAGGTGGGTGATAATGTGGAACCCTGGGATGAGGAAGGTTGAGTTTGTTCCCAAGACATTTCCATGGTGAGTGAGGGGAAGAGAATGACCTTCACCAACTCCTACTAAGTGCCTGCATAAGCATGTCAGCTTCACCATCACTCTGGGGTTAATGGGGATGGGCAGAGCTGTTCTAAAGCCCATGTGGGGCTTCTGGATTCCTAAAGGAAGATGGTGAGTGAGGTCCCAGGCTAAGCATTCCAGGACCCTGCTCACAGTGTCCCATCTAATCAGAGACTGCGTATGACATACCAGCAGCTGGGCTGAGGGCTTGGTGAGCGAGGGGATGATGTAGAGGCAGGCCACGGGCACCAGCCCTGTCTTGCCTGTTCTGTCATTCTGCCCTGGGATCCAGTTCTCCGAGGCCGATAGTCCCTGTCTCTTGGTCAGGATCAATAAGTCCCCTTTCTTGAACGGCAGAAGGGTAGCGTCATCTGTAGATCCCCGCCATATAGAGAGACAAGAATGTCACATTTGCTGAGGGCTCTTCCAAGTCCCCAGAACACATTGGCATTTCATAGATGGTATCCTTTGGCATATGGAGAAACTGAGGCACAGGACCATGGGTCCAAGGCTACTCTGAGAGGATGGTGCAGAAATGTCTGTCACCTGAGTGCCCTGGGTGGACAAGGCATGGGAATTCCCACTGCAACCTCAGCCTCATAGACTGCTGGGGCCTGGTTAGGAGCCAGGTGGGGGCTGGGCAGGAGGTAGCGTGCACAGCTGGGGTTCATGTATCTGGCCAGAGTGCTTTATGACCTGACCTCTGAGCCCGTGTGCAGATCTGTAGGCCTCTGATGATATTTCCTAGGTGGCCAGGAGTGAGGACTAACGGGGTTTTCAGGACAATCCTCTCTGGCCTGACGCTCCTCACAGAGTTTAAGGCTCCTACGGAGCCTTTTCATCTGGTTTTTGATCAGTTTGCCTGCAAATGTAATCACTATCTGTGGCTGAGGTCTGGAGCCTGACGCTGGTCTATAGGTTCCAGCCCAGCTCTTGTTGGAGTAAGGGCTTTCAGGGTAGCTGCGTGGTGCTGGGTGAATTATCCCCTCTCTGAGCCTTTGGTCTGGTGTCTGTAGAATGGGATAATGGGATGGTTGTAGGGATGGTGTGTAAGTCCCTCTAGGGATGAGTTAACCTTGCTAATAACTGGAAGCATTGATGGCCTTGGGATATATGTGTAAGATGTCTTCCTTTACCTCCTTCAGACGGAGAGCTTGCTGACCCCAGAATATGGATGCTTGCATCTCTAAGCCCTGCTTTGGGTCTTGTGGATATGAGAAAGCCACCCTTACCATGAGCTGCCACCCCGTCCCTTTCCCAGTGGGCACCTGTGGCCTTTCTGTCCTGCAGGGCCATGGCGAACACAGACCTCTCCTTCAATCCTCCCAGGAACAAGGCCACTAACTCTGCAATGGGCACGCTGCTGGGGGAGACGAACTCATACTCTTCATGCAGTGTGGACAGGAGCAGTCGCTGGCCACCTGGGGCCTCCCTGAGGGCACAAAGCAAGCAGTGTGACCTGGAGTCTGCCCTACTCTCTCTTTATTCGGCCCCAAGCAGCCTTTGAGGTCACAATTCTACTGCTACTTTTGGGGAAACAAGGGAGTCCTCCAGGGTCCTCGAAAGAGCTTGGTCTGAATCCAAATGGGTCCAAGTCCCCTTAGGTGATAGACAAGTGGCCAGCAGATGTTTGGGCCTGAGGGAGTAGGGTGCACTATTCCCCCGCATGTATGGTAGATAGTGAGGAACATCACCCAGAATGCTATAGGCTTACCCTGGACCGTGGGACAGTTACCCATCTGGTGTGCCTCAGTTTACTTCTCTACAGAATGGGTGAAATAGTTAATACTGATTGTGGCCTTGTTAGCATCTAGACCACCTATGTGACAAACCTCTGGGTATATCTGATAGGGTTTCTAGATTAACTGATATGGGAAGACCCACCCTAAGTGTGGGTGCAGCATTTCATAGGCTCAGATCCCAGAATGAATGGAAAATGAGCTGACCAGCATCCTTCCTCTCTCTCTCTCTGCGTCCTGACTGCGGACACAATGGGACCAGCTGCTCGCCTTGCCTGCCATGATGGACCGGACCCTCAAACTGTAGTCAGAACAAACTTACTTCCTTAAGTTGCTTATGCTAGGTAGCTTTGCATGGCAAGAAGACAATTCACTAATACAGCAAGGGATGCTATGAGGATGTCGATTGTCCAGGAAAGTGCTGGGCAGTTGACCCCAGGGAGCAGTGGTACCTGGTGCAGGCCACCCATTGAGACTGATCAAGGACCTGTAGTGGAGCCGGAGGAGGACTTCCCAGACTTCTTGGAAGAATCCCTAGGAGTTGGAACCCTAAAAGTGGGGGTGTGCCTACATGCTATGGTTGCTATCCTTGTCTGGCTACTGCATCCTGGTTCCTGAGGACAGCAAGTTCCCTCTCTCCATATCTGTCTTTGAGTTCCACATACACCTAAACCAAGGCCTCAGGTTGTGAAGTAACAGACTTGAGGCTTACCTGTTGGCAACCAGACTCATGACCTCTGCGAAGGACAACTCCAGCAGTGTCCTCTCCTTCTGGTCCAGAAAGCACACCCCCTTCCAGTTAATGGCCAAAATCAGCTGTGTCTTGGGAAGGCTGGGGCCTGGTCAGAAGGTGACCCAGGGTGAAGGCCATGCTGGCCACCAGGGGCAGCCCCCTATCCTCCCCAATACCACCACACCAGATGCTCTTACCGGAGAGTGTGGTGACTTCATATAGCCGGGAGAAGAGCAGGGGCCACAGCAAACGGGCAGCCTCCACTGTCTGCTCTTTCACCGCCAGTGGTTTGGCTTTGGTCTGGGTATACGGGGCCTATATGGAGCGGAAAACCCCAGACACCACCTCCATCACCCCGCCATATGGAAGGGCAAAGGACTTCCATTGTTGGTCCTTGCCTTCCATCAGGTGGACACAAGGTCTCTTGTTGCTCACTGTGGCATGTGCCTGTCTAGCTGCCTCCCAGTGTTCTGGAGAGTGACTCTCCTGTCCTTGCCTCCCATCTCCCGGTAGGTGTGCACTGGGATTGCACACGCTTGTGCTACTTCCTTCAGCTTTTCATGGGTTGGGAAATCTGAGCTCAGGTTGTCAGCCTTGCACAGCAAGCTCTTTATCCACCGAGCCATCCCCATACCCCCTCCTCCTTTTACACGCTGTTTCGTCACAGCAATAGGAGATGACAAGCATAGGCTCACTGTTGCCAACGCATCCCTATGAGGACTGTCTTGCTGTGTGTCCCTGGATCCTGGGTGCCTCACTCTGGCTTTCTTCATATTTGAGAACCTCTTGCAGAGGTGTCTGCTTCTTTCTTCCTTCTAGTTCCCTTCTTTATCTGGCTTGTCTTTTCCTTTCCTAACATGCTCCACCGTGCTGTGTCTGTGATGGACCAAACATCATTTCTTGTTTCTACTTTGAAACATCCATGCACTGACTTTAAACATTTTCAGGGCCACATCATATATGAAGGGTGCATTGGCCATTTGTCACATATACCAAACACTTAAGATGTCTGTCTACACACTGACCTAAGATTTCCCATGTGCCCAGTGAGGGAACATTGAGAGGCTTGGGGGTGAGAAAGAAGGGAAGTAATGATGAGCCTAGGCCAGGGTCACAGAATTGTCAGCATCCAGCAGCTGTGGAATCTCTGGCCCTGAAGACAGAGCCAGCTAGGTGCTGCTGGGCAGACAAACCTGAGACTGAGAGGGAGGAGGGCAGCAGGTGACAGGAACCTGTAGTGAGCTGTTGAGCTAGAGGAGACATTTGTCCCTTGAGTCAGGGTTGTTTGTTAAAGCTTCCCAAACCTTGACACGTCATGGGGGAAGGGACCAATCCCTCTCAAACTGCCTCAAAGAAAGGCTCAGGGCCAGAGTGCCCGGCCTGCCACAGCTGACCTTGGCATGGGCAGCCGTGACGATGCTAGCCCACTTCTCTGGAGACTTGGTCCGGTACAGCTTGGCGGGAATGCAGCTGGGTAGCAGCTCCTGAACAGCGCCGCTCTTCACCGTGGCCCCAAGCCGCACGTAGCAGTGGCGGGCCAGCAGCTCCACCAGTTCCTCCTCCTGTGTGCCAGCAACAGCGGGAGTATGAGAGGCGTAAGGGCCTGCTCCTGACTCAGCGCCGTGGGTCTTAACAGCCCCTCAGATGAGGTAGGAAGCAGGAGCAGCCACCTATCCTAACTCCTCCCCAGCACTGCAGCTCTGAGTGGTTGTAGTCCTCCATGCCAAGACAGCACAGTGGCCGTCCTCTCAGGCAGATCTCTGGGATGGCTGTGGCTGCTGGGACCACCGTGTTTGCACCTGCTGCCACAGCTCCACAGTGCACCCCATTGATAGAGCTCTTGGCATTTTATACATTCCAGATGTGGACCCAAGGCTCCCCTTCTCCCTTCCTCTCTCTCCCCTCCTTTTTCTCCTCCTT
Organism: Microtus pennsylvanicus; assembly: GCF_037038515.1. Taxonomy (NCBI): domain Eukaryota; kingdom Metazoa; phylum Chordata; class Mammalia; order Rodentia; family Cricetidae; genus Microtus; species Microtus pennsylvanicus. Next base: position 50,338,139 of record NC_134582.1, on the reverse strand, counting down.
CTCTTCTGCATTTTCTTCCTCCTCGTCCCCTCTTCTCCAGCCCCCCTCCCCAGAGCTTAGTATAGATCTCATGTATCTCAGGCTGGCCTCAAACTCCCTATGTAGCCCAGGATAACCTTGAACTCCTGCTCTTCTTGCCTTCACCCTCCAGTTGCGGGGATTACAGGTGTTCACTACCAGGCTCAGTTTATGTGGGGCGAGGGACCAATCTACCAACTGAGTTACAGCCTCAGGTCTGAGGCCCACATTCCTGATCCCCAGGACCTGGTGGAGCAGCTGCTGTGAGAGGCAGATAGGGACGCCTTCCCTGCCCAATGCTGTGGGTGCCTAGGATCCCAGATGCCCAAACAAACCTTCAGCCGACTGGAAGAAGACACAGGCCAGGCGTGCGGGGAGATGGCTGTGCCCAGTTTAGGTCCCACACCCGACCCTTGTCTCTACCTCCTCATCCCTCTGCCTCCTATTTGCCGCATTCTTTATTACTTCCGTTGTCTCTGGGTCCCTCTGCTATGGAGCATCCCGATGGCCACAGGCTAGGAATAGGGCTACTTTTCAGGGCTCCTCACCTTCTCAAAAGTATACTCGCCAGACCACACTCCATGGAGGACTTGGGAGTAAATGAGTTCAGTGCTCACAGGGTCCTCCCGGGAGTCATGCCAGGGGCTGAAGAACTCCTTCCGGAAGTAGATGCGCCAGGGGGACTGGCACTGGCTCTCTCCCCTCTCCCGGGCCAGTTGTTCACACTGGGCCACGGCATCCATCACATGGTCACTGGCATTGCCCAAGGACCAGAACTGAGGCCAGAATTGGGGGGCAAGAGAGGTTAACAGCTAGTATGGGCCAAGACCCATGGAGACACCTGCCCTTAACACTGTGGAAGACAGAGACTGTGATGCCGTGTCAGCCAAGAAGCCACTCCTGAGTCCACCCGGACACCCAAGCTTCTTTCCTTTTTTCCCTTTTTGTATGTACATGTATATATGTGTGCATCTGCATGCTTGAGGAGGTCATGGGTGGGTGGCAAGTCTTCCTTAATCGATCTCCATCTTAGTTTTTGAGATAAGATCTCTCACAGAACCTAGGGCAAGTATTGCAGCAAATGCCATCCTGTTCAGATTATTTACGTGGTTCTGGGGGATTGAACTCAGATCCTCATGTTTCCTGCCCACGCTTTACCTACTGAACTGACTCCTCAGCCCTCAGAAGGTGTCTTTATAAGGATCATAGTCTGTCCATCGCTCCCAAAAACTCTCCCAACGGAGGTAGAGTTAGACTCGCCTGGGCAAGAGTTAGTGCTCCTGAGTTTGGGGGTGAGGTGGGGAAGGCTCATGTCTGGCCCTGTCTGGATAAAGATGCAACTGTTGGCCTATGAATATGCAGGCAGAAGGACTGGACATCTCGTATGAGGCGTTTCTGATATGTGTATATATGTGCGTGTGTACACATGAATGTCTGTACACACATGTGTAAGGATGTGCATGCCCATGAGTGTGTGTATGATAGCTGAGGACCCAGCTAGGGCAGGTTAATGAGGTACAGACTTGAGCTTCAGGGTTCTCTGGCTCTGGTGTATATGGAAGGCTGGGTGTAGGCTAAGACCCCCAGTTGATACCTTGTTGTACACAGCGACCTGGAGGGAGAAGCCCAGCTGGTCCTTGAGGCCCTGTTTCTGAGCGATGTGCTGGCAGACTTCTTGGGATGTGGAGGCAGAATCCACAGAGACAGTCAGGCTCCCTCCAGCTGCAAGGATGACCTGGATCGGGATGTGCTTCTTGGACTTGACGGCCTGGGGACAGACAGATGATGCCTGTTGTCCTAGGTCCCAGATCTGCCAGCTCTAGAGGCTCTCCATCCCTAAGCTTGCTTGTCCCTTTGAAGTCCTGAGGGTGAGGTCCTCAGAATACCAGGGTCTGGCTGAGACTTGGCACCCTGTCCAATGGTCTGTGTTGCCCACTCGTAGCTGGTGAGTCGTGGACTTTTGATACATAGCAGTCTCTGTATCCCTGGGGTACAGCCTGCAGGCCATAACTGGCCACACTCAGATGAAAACCCAGGGTGCTGAGGTTGACTCAGTCAACGGTTTGAGCCCTTGAGTCCTAAGCACAGCGCTGTGGGGATGTGACTGGCTTCACGGTCATCAACAGTTCAGGGCAAATGGGAGGAAGCCTGAAATGCGGCCAGAGGAGGCCTGCAGTCTCCATGTGGGGCAGCACAGGGCACTGCGTGAGTCAGAGTGCTCCTCTCCTGGTTGTCTGGAGTAACTGAGGACTTGGGAACTCGCAGGGTCTGAGACCCAGCAGGGAGAGGTGGTGCCAGCTCCCGACAAATAGAGCTACAAAAGCAGCCGACTTGCAGGGCCATGACCTTCTGGAAGCTAAGAGCAATTTGTTTGTGCTCCTCACGGAGAACAGTAGCTGCATCTTCCGTCCAGGTAGGCAGGAGACAGGAAGAAAACAGGAAGGCAGACTGAAGATATGCTGCGCTAAGTACCAGGGGTGGCCCAGAAGGTGCAACAGAGGGACCAATGAGATGGCCCAGCAAGTAAAGGTACTTTTTGACAAGTCTGGTGGCCTGAGTTTAGTTCCTGGTACCCACACGGTAAGAGAGAGACGACTCCAGCAAGCTCTTCTTTGACCTCTATATGCAGGTGTGTGTGTACACATGCGCGCACCGACATACATACACACATACACACACAAATAAGTGAATAATTTTGTTTTAAAAAGAAGACACCATAGAGAAGGTGGAAGGAGCCAAGGATAAGGGTGTCCTACCCTATACTGCCCATCCCTGTCAGCACCTACCTGCAACTCCAGCCAGGTGGGGGGTTCTGAGCGCACCCCATTGGAGAAGGTACGCTGTAGGCGCTCGGCACAGAAGGGCCCATAGCTGGCTGGCCCTTGACTAATAAAATTCAGCAGATACTAGTGGTGAGAAAATGGCGGGAAGAAGAAGACATTTAGAATGGAGGTGCCTTCTATTTTCTACCCAAGTCAACTTAAAACTCTTCATTGCTGGAGGTATAGCTCAGTTGATATCACTTGCCCAGCACAGAAAAAGCCCTGGGTTCTAGTCACACTAGGATAGACCCTAACTGTACATCAGTAAGTTCAACCCCTTGTGGGATAGTTATGTCTGCTTCTCTTGCATCTACCTCTGCAGGGCCGGTACAGACATACATCATTTGCCTGTTTATGTGGTGCTGGGGATTGGATCCAGGGCTTCATGCATGCTTGGCAAGCATGCTACCAATTGAGTTACACCCCCAGTCCATCTCCAACTTAGTCTTGAAGACTGTTTCTGTGCAGGCAGTGGCCCTGCAGTCCTGGATAGGAGCTTGAAGGAGCCAAGTAAAGCATCCTCCCAGATGTGAAAATGGAGGCCAAGAATAGTGTAGTATTGCTGCTAACTTGTTAGCTGTGATTTCTGGTCTTGTCCCAGGGTTCAGGGGACTCAGAGCCTGTCCTTGCTGTAGACTGCCCCTCCCAAGTCCGGTCCCACCCCAGCTCAGCTTTCTTCACCTTCATGAACCTCTCCGAGGGAGGAAAGCAGCCCAGACAGAGGCTGAGCAGAATCCAGCCCCGGGCCACGCTGCTTGTCTTGTGGTTCCCAGAGAGCTGCTTGCAGATCTGGCAGTAAATTTCATCTCTGAAAGACACAGACCACAGGGTCTGAGAGAGGAGCACAACGGGGCTCTCAGGCACATGGCAATGGAGGATCCCACCTTTCCCAGTCTTAGCACAGCCTAGGAAAGTGCCCATCACCGTATGTCTTCCAGGTGCCCTCTTCCAGCTCCCCCTTCCTAGTTAATCAGGGTGTTGCCTTCATTCCTCTTTCCAAGATATCCCCTCCTTTGGGTCTTTGCTCCCCTTACCCCCTCTGCCAATGGTGGCCTCCTTTGCACTTGCTGCTGTCCTTGGTCCTCTCCCTGGTTCATGTATAAGCCAACTTGCTTCCCTCAACCTCAGTTACTTCAAATGACTTTCCTTCTCCTCTGCCTTAAGTGGCTATGCCATACTCTGGAGATGGTCACCTCCTCCAGCAGTGAGAAAAGAGGGGATGTGGTGTCTACTTTTGAGTGTCAATTTACTAGAAATTCCATGATGGGTCTGGAGAGATGGCTCAGAGGTTAAGAGTACTGCCTGCTCTTCCAGAGGTCCTGAGTTCAATTCCCAGCAACCACATGGTGGCTCATAACCATCTGTAATGAAATCTGGTGCCCTCTTCTGGGCAGAACACTGTGTACATAATAAATAAATAACTCTTTTAAAACAAATACCTAGGATGAAATTTCTCCATTTTTTTAAAAATGTAGGCACTTAGTCCTATGAGCTTGCCTCTTCAATTTGCCCCATAAATATGGGTATGTTATATATTTATTTTAATTGAATTCTAGAAAAATCTAATTCCCTTCTTCCATTTTTGTCTTGACTCAATTTTCATTCAGTGGCAAGTTGTGTGCTCTCTTTCTTGTCTACTGTTGATTTCTAGCGTCTACACATCTGATGGTGGGCTAGTATCTAAAATGTATAAAGAACTAAAAAACCAGGACCTCAAGAAAACAAACAACCCAATTAAAAATGGGGTACAGATCTAAACAGAGAATTCTCAAAAGAGGAAATATAAATGATCTAGGATAAATTAAAGAAATGTTCAGCATCCTTACTGATCATGGAAATGCACATCAAAACTCCTCTGAGATTCCATCTCACACCAGTTGGCATGGCTAAGATCAATAAAACAAATGACAGCTTATGCTGGGGAGGATGTGGGGTAAGGGGACACTCATCCATTGCTGGTGAGAGTACAAACTTGTACAGCCACTATGGACATCAGTGTGGCAGTTCCTCAGGAAGCTGAGAATAGGTCTAATTCAAGATGCAACTGTACCACTCTTGGACATACACCCAAAAGGATGCTTCATCCCACTACAGAGACACTTGCTCAACCTTGTTCATTGCTGCCCCTTTTCATAAAAGCCAGAAATTGAAAACGACCTAGATGTCCATCAACAGAAGAATAGATAAAGAAAATGTGGCACATTTAAACTGACTATCACTCAGCTGTTAAAAAGAATTATGAAATCTGAAGGTAAATGGATGGAAGTAGAAAAAAGTTATCCTGAGTGAGGTAATGAATTACACATGCAGTATATATAAGCACATATATTTTAACATATATGATATAATGAAGAACTTTCTCCTTTACAGGGTCCTGTACTAAAGCCTGTGCTAGAATAAAGACCCAGAGCCAGACTAATCCCATAAATGGACCTGTCTTAAAACTGTCTGACCAAAATAAATAAAAATAATTGTGTTGGGGAAAAATAACTGTAAAAACAGTTACTACATTCTGCAGGCATCTTTATTGCGGAGACCAAGGTTTATAGGAGGAATCATATTAAAATTCAATCTTGTTAAAAAAAAATCTTTCAATAAAAAATTAATAGGCTCTCTATACTAAACCTCTCTCCAGCAAAAAACAGAAACAAAAAGCAAGAACTGGGTTTGGCCAGTGGTCCTCCTACTCCTCTCTTGTGCACAGGAATGTGTGGGTGTGTCTATGTATGTGATCTTGTAGACATTTTCCTTGGTTGCTCTCCACACTACTCACTTATGTTTTGAGGCAGGGTCTCTTGACCTGGAACTCACTGGTTTGGCTGGATTCTTTGGCCTGCAAGTCCCAGAGATCCCCCTGTCCTTACTTCCCCAGCACAGGGATTACAAGTTCACACTACTTTTCTGACTTCCTTTGTGTGTGTGTGTATCATGTGGGCTCTGGGGATCAAACTCAGGTCATCATGCGTGTCTGGCAAACATTTTGCCAACCAAACCATCAACCATCTCACAACTTTCTTAACAAGTCAGGAAGAGAGCCCTGGGTGGCTCTGTCATCTACTATGCCAAGGTCTTACCTAGAAGAGGCCCAGACCAGAGAGTAGGAGAAGAGCTGGTACCTCAAGGAAGATAATAAGATGATGCCACCGTGGACTAAGTGCCAATGATGTGGCCTGATGTCCTGATCAGAAGCCAGGGTAGACTGACCTGAGTCCGGGACGCATGATGGCATAGCCCACAATGAAGTGCACCTTCTCCAGGTTAGACATGGGTCTTTCTGAGACAGGGACATCAGAATTGAATGCCTCTTCACCAGGATTCAGTTTTCTGGCCACCTAGAATTCACGGACAGTTGTTAGCACAGCTGTGACCTTCCTAGAACCCCGCACCAATCCGATACCGAGCCAAGACAGACAAATCTAGCTGCGCTCATTGGGCCAGTGATCCATGAAGACCACTTCGGCTTTATGAGGAGATATCACAGAACTCTTGGTCTCAGCTGCTTATTCTCTGTGGAAGTGGACAGGGCACCAAAGGAGTGTTAGTGCTCGCGGGGTTGACCATGTAGCCACCAGGGCTAGGGCATTTGTCTTTGACACTCAGCCACTTTCTGGCTCAATTTACAAAGCAATAGCACAGGTTGGGACAGAGGGTGCATCTTGCCACCATGACATCTCTGTGAGAATTTGCTGCCCAGATTAGAGCTTGGTAAGAGATTGAGCTTGGGTTGAGGTCAAGTCAGGGCCAGGTACAAGTTCTGTCTGGGTAAAGCTGGTTTGGGATACAGGAACTAAGTGTGAAACGTTGGCTTGGAGAATGGGCAGGGCTTGCTTGGCCTATGGAACAAATGTGTGTGAAAGAAAACTGAGACCCGACCCTAGGAAGTCAGTTCAGTGTCTCTATGTCCACCCTTTAGAGGACAGATTGTCTTCTGGAGTCCCTGGGAAGGCTATCTGCCTCCGATGTGATCTCCTGACATCCCCATTCTGGCTATGCCCCTGCCTCACAAAGTGTGTGACTTCCAAGATTAGACACTACGTCTTTCTTGGATCACTCAGTGTGAAGAAAAACCATGTTGTGGGGATTCTTAGCTAGCTCAGGACAGGCACCATAGAGCTGGGACCCATGTACCATTCCATGATCTTGGGAGTGGACTCGGGTCAATCCTACAGATTATTCGGTGAAAGTTGACAGTTTGGCAGCATCTTTGAGACACTCTGATTCAAAACCATCCAAGCCACTCCCATCTCTCAGAAAGAACCAGTCTGCCCTGTCTTAAGCTGCTGTGCTTCAGGGTGACCTATTACGCAGCAACCACTACCTAACACACTGGGTGGAGCTCATGCCTCTGGAGATCAGGAAGCCTCACTGACCCTGGGTCGTCCACATAGTCAGGGCTGTGGAGGCTTTTAGACTCCTCTGTGGTTAGTCGGAACGTGGGGCCTCATGTTTCAGTGACCTGGGGTGTGGAGCCCTCCTGGACTTCTGCAGTGGCTCCCTGCCTACTATCGCTGCTGCTTAAGTAATTCCTTTTGATTTTCGTTAATTCATTGCATGAAACTGGAAGAGGCCTTGGCCAAAAGATATTGTGAATTATTTTTTTTAATATTTATTTATTATGTATACAATATTCTGTCTGTGTGTATGTCTGCAGGCCAGAAGAGGGCATCAGACATCATTACAGATGGTTGTGAGCCACCATGTGGTTGCTGGGAATTGAACTTAGGACCTTTGGAAGAGCAGGCAATGCTCTTAACCACTGAGCCATCTCTCCAGCCCTTGTGAATTATTTTTAACCTGTCTGTATGTAAACATCTGTATAGGCATTCGCGTGTGTGGGGGTGAGGGCACAGGTGAACATGCACATGTATGTGAGTGTAGATAGAGGCCAGAGATCAGTATCAGTGATCTTCTTCAATGATTTCACAATATAATTTTTAAATATTTTTATGTGTGGTGCCCAAAGAGGTCAGAAGAAGGCATTGGATTCCACGGAGCTGGACTTAGAAGTGGTTATAAATACTGGGTGCTCGGAAGCAAACTCTGGAAGAGCAACAAGGGCTCTTAACTGATGAGCCCTCTCTCTAGCCCCTCCACTTTCTTTTTCAGTTGGGGTGTTTTATCCAACTTAGAGCTCACTGATTTGGCGGGGCTGGCTGGGTTGGCTGACCAGTAAGATCCAGAAATCTTCTTACCCTGCCAGTGCCAAGGTCATGAGCACACAGCTTTTTAAAGAAAAGCTTTTATGAATTACTTTTAGATATGTGTGTCTGTGGGTATACAGACGAATGAAGATGAGGACAGAGGCATTGGGTCCCCTGCAACTGGAGTTACAGATGTTGGTGGGCTGCTTGATATGGGTGCCGGGAATTGAACTTGTGTGCTCTGGAGGAGCAGTACAGGCTCTTAACAGCTCAGCATGCCTAGCCCATACCAGGGCTGGGGTTCAATCTCAGGCACAGGAAGGAATAAGAAAGAAACTCGCTCTCTGAGTCAGCATAGTGGGTTGAAAACCAGCTCCCACATATGTGTTCACCCTGATTGATAAACATAATAATCGATACTTTATAGGACTGGCATACCTGGGGATTAAATGAAGAAAAGTAACAGCTATCTAGTGGGCTGTCATTCAGTAGTAGCATCTGCTTTTTGTTTTGTTTTGATGTGTGTGTGCGCACGCATGCGTACGTACAGATGTGTGCACAGCCAGCGTACGTGTGAAAGTCAGGTGACAGCCTCAGGCATCAGTCCTCACTGTCTTTTTTGATATGGGGCATCATCATCACTGTACACACTAAGGCTTTGGGGGTCTTCTGACTGCTTCCCATTTCCTCAGGGGAGTGCTAGGCTTAGATGCTCAAGCTACTGTGCCTCTGGCTTGGTTTGGGGGGCGGGATTTGATTTTCATGGCAAATGCTCTCATCCACTGAGTCAGCTCCCCGGCCCTATTTCTTTTCCTTCTCCGTATCCACCTCGCTATATAGCCAAGGATGACCCTGAAATCCTGACCCTCCTGCGTCTTGGACTTGAGCGCTGGAATAACAAGTATGTTCCTACCTTCTCTAGGGATCAAGTTCAGGGTTTTGTTCATGCTAGGCAAGCACTCTACCAACTGAGTCATAGCCCCAGCCTCAAAAATCTGTTGTTGCTTTTAAATGTTAATTAGTCGAAGCTAATAGTGGGAGTTTAGAAGCCCCTCTCCATTCACGACTGCAACATCCCAACTGTCCTGGTGCCGCTCTTGACTGGTGCCTTCCCAGACACAGTCATGTCTGAGGACTAGGCTTCTGCCCAGCTTCCCGAGTTCTTCTCCTGTCTGCTGTCCTCACCGCATACCTGTGCGTGTCCATTGTGCTGTGGGCCCTGAGTGCCACTGTCCTTGTTCAGCCTGTTATGTGTTTGCCGTGTCACCGAGTCACTCAGGCTGTTCCTGGTGTAGAGCACTGGTTCCGGAAGGTCCCCCATGAACCTCAGGATGATGGGCCACACAGCTAGAGCCGCCTGGAGAATGAGACAGGAGGCCTGGTTGATTCCAGCACTGGAGTCCATGTGACCTGGGCCCTTTTCTTACTTCCTCTGGACCACAGCTCAGACTTTGGGCTCTGGGGTTGGGGAGCAGGGCTGTGCTACACAGAAACCAGTGAACAGCTGGTACCAGGTGGTCAGATTCGTTTTCATGGTAGAGCAGTGGGTACTTGAGCAGCTTCTGGATGTGGGTATGGTTGGCTGATTTCTGGAAGTAAGTCACGGCAAACTTGGGGAAGGTATACTCAGCCAAATCGTCCCTATCTTCCTCAGGCATCTCCGTCATGGGCACTGCATCCAGATCAACTTCAGGCAGTTTCTGAGTCTTTACTTCCAGATCCTGGGAAGGCCAAACAGGGAGGACATGGGCCAAGCTTTCAGCCAATGGAGTGCATGCAACAAGTCCCAGTTAGCCCGAGAAGGGTCCTCCCGTCCCTGCTTGGACTGTCTTACCTCAAAGCCTGTCGGAGCTGGGCCCTCCTGGCCTCCAATCATGGCTGGGAGGAAGCCGAACACTTTCTCCACCATCTCTGTGTCGGTGACTGTGTCATAGATGGACTTTCGCTTCCTGTCAGGGACAGCACCTTGACCCTTTGGTTTGCTAGCCAGAATGACCCGAGGTTCCTGTATACACCCCATAGAGAGAAGGTTACTTACAGGCAGGGCTCACCTCCAGGACCCAACATTGCCTACCATCACAGGGCAGAGCACCCCAGAAGCCTAGCAACCCTTATCTTGCCATCATTTGTCCAAATAAAGATGTTTCCCCTAAAATAATAATAATTTTGTGTACATGGCCTGTGTGCACAAGTGTCTTTCTCAGTTGCTCTCCATTTTTTTGAGACATATTTTTTAAATTCATTTTACACACCAACCACAGTTCCCCCTTCCTCCTCTTTTCCCATGGGACAGAACTTCTTATTAAGCCTGGAGCTCATCAGTTTGGTGAAACGGGCTGGCTATCCAGCCCAAGGGAGGCCCCTGCCTCTGCCTCCTCGGAGCTGGGGTTGCGGGTGAATGTCACCATCGCTGGATTTTTTCATGCATGTTGGGGATTCAAACTCAGGTCCTTACATCAGACACTTTACCAACTGAGCCATTCACTTTGCCCAATCATAAAATTTAACATCTAGAATGAGTAGAGATGATTCATCAGGCCTCTTCGTTTCTAGCAATTATCAGGGAGGAGAGTTTCATCACTGAGGCACTTCACAAGCTTCAGGAACCCAAATGCCTGAGGATCTTTCCTCTCACACGGCCTGCTTGCTTTCCCAGTATGTTGTGCAGAAGGACCCATGTGTGTCTGTGGAGACGAAGCCCATGTTATCCCATCCCTTTGCTGCATCATATTTGGCAATGAGCCGGAAATAAAGAATGAGGTTGACGAGATTGGCTCTTAGATACATCATGGATGTGGTAAGATCCTGCATAGTGGGATTTTAAAATGCAGCTTGTTCTCTCCTCTCTCTCTCTCTCTCTCTCTCTCTCTCTGTGTGTGTGTGTGTGTGTGTGTGTAGACCAGAGAACAACCTTGCGTTGTGCCTCAGGAGTTGTCTATATTGTAAGCTTTTTGTTTTGTGAGACAGGATTTTTCATTGACAGCTCACCCGGAGGGCTAGGCTGGTTGACCAGTGACCTCGAGGGATCTGTCTGTCTTCATGTACCCAGTGTTAGGATTACAGGTGCATACCACCATATCTATGTTTCTCATGTAGGTTCTGGGATCCAGCTCAGGTCCTCAGCTTAGTGAGACAAGGACTGTAGCAACTGAGCTCTCTCCCTAGCCCCGCCCCCTCGAATATGGGGGGTTACCTTGATGCTAATCGACTGCTCCCCATCCTCTCAATCTCCTACAGGCTGGATGATGAGTCTTGTGTTTTCCTGCCTCCTGAACAGTTTGTTCTTCTTAGCGAGACAGCGCCTCTCACAGCAGATCTGGCCTAGATTCCCTGCACCTTTAAGGGGACTGATCATCCCTGATTAGAAGTCATCCCAAGCCCAAAGGGCTAAGATGCTCCACTTCCACGTTCCAGACACAAGGCTGTCTTGCTCATCTGATTCCTATTTCATGTTATACCTACAAGTCCCCTGGGTGTGACTGGGTATTCCTTCCCAGAGGCCATTATGAGCTACACGAGAAGGGAATCTAGTCTGCGCTTCCTATTTTGAGTGTATGTGTGTGTGTGTGTGTGTGTGGTGCACGCGTGCAGGCACATGTTCATTTGGGTAGATGAGGGTGCAATTATATGAAGGTCAGAGGTCAATCTCAGATCATTCATAAGGCACCATTCCCCTTGTTTTGTGACACAATCTTTTTCTATGCTAGTCTGGCTGACAATCAAGCCCCAGGAATCCACTGTCTCTATACTGGTATTACAAACACATACCACCACACCTGCCCTTTTCACATGGGGTCTGGGGATCGATTTGAGGAACTCATGCATGTGAGGTGTGATAGTTAGTTTTGATTGTTAATGTGACACACTCTAGAATCACTTTGAAAGGGCGTCTCAATGAGTGTTGATGTATAGGCGTGTCTATGGGGGACCATCTTGGGTACATTAATTGAGGCGGAAAAACCACTCCGCCATGGGTGATATCATGCCGTGGGCAACTGATCCCGGATTATCTGAGTGGAGCAAGGGGCTTAGCATTAGCACACATACATTAACTTTCATTGGCCTCTGCTCTCGGCTGGTTGTAAGATGGCTAGCTGCTTCAACCTCTTGCAACCTTGACTCTCACAAATAAACCCTCTCCTTTAAATTGCTTTTGTGAGGGTATTTGTCACAGCAGCAGGAAACATAGTAAGTCGTTTACTGTGGTGGTTTGAATGAAAATATACCACAGAGGCCCTTAGGGAGGGGCACTTTTAGGGTGAGTGGCCTTGTCGGAGCAGGTGTGGCTTGTTGGAGGAAGTGCATCATGGTGGGGGGCAGCCTTTGAGGTTTTAGAAGCTCAAGCCAGACCTAGAGGCTCACTCTCTCTTCCTGATGCCTGCCAACCCATGGCGCCTCTTCACAGCAATATAAAACCCTAACTAATGGCCGGGCGGTGGTGGCGCACGCCCTTAATCCCAGCACTCGGGAGGCAGAGGCAGGCGGATCTCTGTGAGTTCGAGGCCAGCCTGGTCTACAAGAGCTAGTTCCAGGACAGGAACCAAAAGCTACGGAGAAACCCTGTCTCGAAAAATCAAAAAAAAAAAAAAAAAAACAACCCCTAACTAAGACATTTGCCAGTCGAGCTACCTTCCCAGACATTGTGCACTATCTAAATTACAGCCCCAACAGCATCTCCTAATTTGCTTCATGGATTTTGGCTGTGTTTTGAGTAACTTGTGTAGATTTAAACGTCTTTGTCTGAGAATGTTGGGTATTCTAAAGTACTTCTCATAAGTACTCTTAATTGAGACTCATCAATTTTCCTATTGGCCCCAGACAGCCCTACCTCCCTTGCACACCAAGTAACCACCTACAACGGGTTTCTGTTGCCGGCAGCTCCACCGGGCAGCCAGGTCTCTGGCATGTACCTGTTTGGTCGCCGCCGCCTTCCTCTTGGCCTGGAATTGCTGTCGCACCAGGTAGCCCCTGCAATGGGCCTGCAGCTGCACTATCCTCTGTCGCATGGTCTGGAACTGTCTCATCAGCTGGTGGCTCCGGGCAATGGCCTGCAGACGCTTAAACCCCACTAGGATCTGTGGGAACAGAAGGTAGTTAGATTGACTGCAAGACACTTTCCCGAGAGAGCAGAGAGTGGCTCTCCCGGGAGATCCTTGGTATGATTTAGTCACCCATTCTTTTTCCTACGGTGCTGGTATTACGAGCATCCGTACAGGCCAATGTGCATGAGCCCATTAATTCCTTGTAAACCAGAGCAGAGCCTATCAGTCAAATAAGTGCTTGATGAGCACCCGGCAAACAGCATATGTGATGGTTTATAATGACTGTGAACTTGGCCGGGATCTAGAATCACCTTGGAGACAAAGCTCTGGGCTTGTCTGTGAAGGGTTTTCAAGATAAGGTTAATTGAGGTAAGTAGATCTACCCTAAGCATGGACAGCACCGTTTTATGGGCGGGTTTCTGCATCGTATATAAAGGAGACGCCTAGCTGAGTGTAGGAACTCCTTGCTCGCTGCTTTCTGACTGCGGATGCAATGCAGCTTAGCAGCCTTGTGTTTCTGCTGCCGTGATCTCCTTATCATAATGGACTGCTGTATCCTCCTGAACTGTGAGCCCAGACAAGCCCTTCCCTCCTTAAGTTGCTTTAGTCAGGCATTTTGTTGCTGCAGCAAGGGAAGTAGCCAACGCCACGCAAATAGGGGACCGGCATGGGCTGCACAGCAGCCAGCAGGTTCATCACAGTGCTGGACCGTGAGCTCCTGTGGAGTCCTCGTAGGCGGGGTCGGTATCTTTAAAATGGGAGAGTAAGAAAATCATGAACACTCAGTCTATACCAGGCCACAGAGGTCCCTGGGTCTACAGAATGAGCCTGTTGACTGATCAAAGACCGACTTAGGCCCAGCCTCAGGGTGTGAAAGTCACAGGAACTCCTAGATGCCGGATAGACCCACTCATGAGAAAATCTAGTTAGGTAAACCCTCTGTGCTTGAATTCCTTTACTTACAGAGTGATTACTATTAAATAAAACAGTGCACTCACTACAACAGGTCTCCATGTGGCTCCTCCTTTCTTGTCAGCTACCACTACTTTTGAGCGCAGAGCTGAAATTCAGGGCCTGTTGCTGATGTAACCCTTTTAAGCTGCAGTTATAGTCACAGTCATGACAGGAACAAAGGGTCAAGTGAGGCCCAAGAGAGTGCAGTGACAGCCTCTCTGATTCATAGAGAACAACGTCTCTATCTGGGGCCTGTGGTGGGAAGTAAAATGAGGAAGCAATGCTTGCAAATTAAGATCCATCCGGCTGCTTAGTCTATTGACTCCGTGTTGGGAGAAGAGAAGCCATCAACACAGTCCAGCTCTGGGGGATGCCCAGAATTCTGGAGGGGAACATCGATCCCCACCCCCAACACAGGGCTGGAGATCATGCAAAGAAAAGAAAAAAATCTGTATTCTATATCAACTCGCAATGGAATGCTTCCTGCCTGGAGCTATAATTCAGAGAAACAATCGTGAATGATGTGTCTTTCATGGGTCTGTTTTCTGCTGCCCCTCCCCTGAAGGCCCATCTTCCCAGGCACTCTCTCTCTCTCTCTCTCTCTCTCTCTCTCTCTCTCTCTCTCTCTCTCTCTCACCAGCTCGAAATTCTTTCTTTGGCAGTGGCCTCGCCATGTTGCCTGGAGGGTCACAGCCGCCTGTCTCTGCCTCAGGAACTCCTTCCTGGAGAGAAAATGCAAATTAGAAATGCTAAATAACTCTCCTCCTAGGTCCTGGAGGGGTGTGGAAACACAGCGATCCGTGTGGAAACGAAGGTGGGTAATAAAATATCATGGAGGAAGGGAACTGTATGGCGCAAACTCGGATGCCTTGCAAGACCTAAAGATGTGCATGCAGGTTAGAATCATGGGATTTACTAATAACAACCCGCATCTCTGGGCTAAGGATATAGCTCAGCGAGAGAACATTTGTCTAGTATAAGGTCTTAGATTCAGCCCTCAGCATCACAAGCAAAAAACCTCAGGTAAAACAGACAAAACTAAAGCGAGACAAAAACTCTCCTTACATTTGAATGATGATAAACCAGTTTTTAAAAAATAATCAAGAAATCCCTTCTCATCCCTTCATATTCCACCAAGATACACGAAGGAACAGAATCAATGGCCACTTTTTCACTTTTTTTTTTCTGTTTTCATGTGTATGTGTGTTGTATGTGCGCATGTGTTCTTGCATGTGTGTAGGCGTATATGCTTGTGTATGTGGAGGCCTGAGGATGATATAAAATTATCCTCAGTCCTTCTACCTTTCCATTCCTTGAGTCTCCCATGCAAACCCAGAGCTCACTGATATGACTAGCTAAGCAGCCGGTTTGGGCTGAAGATCCCACCTCCACCTTCTAAAGCTGAACCAATGGGAAGACGGCACACCCATCTGACATTCACATTGTGTCCTAGAATGCTTTATCTATCAATTTGACACAGTCCAGAGTCATCTGAGAAGGGAGCTTCAAATTCCTGCCAGTCCCTCAGCCCAGGACTGGGACAGAATCTGGAAGCAGGGTTACAGAGAGCAAAGACCTCTCAAGTGAGCTTGGCCCACATAGACCTTTTATTTCATACTCAATTGTGTTTTCTTGCCACTTTTAATACTTTTGCAGGTGAGTTTCTTAGGTTTAGAATAGTATATCCCAGTCATATTAAAAACCATACAGAGAACTTCAATATAGATTATTCCTGGGTCCCCTATAGAACAGTTATATCAGTGTTTGCTTTTGTCTAGTGTATACACAGAGAGGGAGAGAAAGACAGGCATAGAGACAGACACACAGACACAGAATGAGTCAGTCAACCCTCTAATTGTATATACCTATGTATACACATGCACACAAAGTCAGCCTTCTAATTGTGTATACCTGTGCATACACACACACACACACACACACACACACACACACACACCACTGTAATTAAAAACAAACCCTTAGTGGATGGACCAAGTAGCAGAACGGAGAGAGCAGAGATGAATCAGTAAGCTTGAAGGTAGAACAAAAGATTTTTTTCAATCTGCAGGACAGAGAGGAAATGGGCTGAAGAAGGTGAGCAGGGCCGCAGGGACCAAAGGGATTATGATAAAGGAGCTAAGACCGAGAAGTTAGGAAGGAAGAGATCACTTTACTGGCAGAGATAGCTTCATCAACAAAGTGCTTGCCTTGTAAACTTGAGAACCTGCACTTGTACCTGTGTGTGTGTGCGCGCGCGCGTCTGTGTGTGTGCAAGATGTATATTGACTGACTGTCTGAACTGAGGAGATTTTGTGCCTCAGTCTCCCAGGCTTGCCCGAGGGACACATGTGCTTGCCTGCCCTCCAGGTTAAGGGGGTGAGGTGCACATAGGTTACTTGGTGGGCCTGGGATCTCCAAATAGCTGTAGAATACTTCGTGCCCAGATCAAGTCAAACTTGGGATGGTTTATGGGACAGGCACCTGTATTTGTGTCCCCGAAGGACTCTCTGGATGCAGGTCGCTGCTCCGTCCAGGGCCTGGCTCCTCTGAATCTCCAGCATTGTGTCCTGATGATCCTGAGGGTGGGTGAGATCACATCATGTTGGTACCCCTCCCTCGCCCCTCTACCTCTGCTTGGTCAAGTCTTGGTCTCCAGGGTCAGTTATGTCCCAGACTCTCCTACAAGGACCGGCAAAGGAAGGACCCTGATATGGATCAGAATGAAGCTGCAGCTACAGCTCACCCTAGCACCAAACTTACTTTAACGTCTTGTTTTACACTTTCAATCTATCAGTCTTCATTTCCCAAAGTCACTCACAATTTGCATTGGACTATATAGCACACCTGAGCTTATTTTTGTGTGAAAATAGTTCCCAACGCCCATGAGAAGAGATCACGGGAGCCAGCATGAGATGATGTTCTTATCGATTGGGGGTTGTCCTTTCCTGCCTCTCACCCCTCCTAATTCCCAGGCCTGATATGGGAAGCACAGGCCTGCCATGGTAGCCCCAGGAAGGCAGGGATTGTCTTTACTTTACAGAGAGCAGTGGTTCTGTGGCTGGTGGAGAGATATTGGTGGCTCAACCGTTCTCCCTTCCCCCTCCCTCCCTCCCTGTTTCTCATCCTCCTTCCCACCTCATTCTCCCTCCCCATCTCCTTCTTCTATTTAGCATCAGGAGGATTGAGTCTCTCATGTGCCCTGGTGAGCTTAAAGACATAGACCTGGACCAGATCTTGGGCATGAACGCAGGGAGCCAGGGGTGACACTATTACCACCTTTACCCTGTGCTGCTCTGTGTGGCTTTTCGTGGCTATTTCACCTTCCTGGACGGTTCCCTTGGGACTGTCTCTCTGTTACCCTGTCTCTCTACTACGTCCTTCCTGTCTAGATTCCAGATCCCCATTATGGGACCAACAATGTGTGAAACAATGGCTAGAAGAACCCATAGCCCAGCTGGGGACAGGGCAGGCAGGGTGGAATACTCCCTCCCCTCCCTATGGTTTCCAGGAGGCCATGGAGTCTCACCTTCAGGAAGATTTTGGTCTTTCCCACTTTCCAGTCTTTGTCTGTCCCCAGGCACAGGTCAGCAATGCGCAAGGTCATTTGGCGGTGTTTGTCTTGAAACTGTTGAGAAAAACCAGGGGTGGTCAGGGACTCTGGAGAGGGGTGAGGGTCTCCTCCAGGGTCATGCAGGCTTCCCAGCAAGGGCTGTCTGACTATACTCAGGCGTTTGCCTACACTCCAGGTTAAGGGAATGAGGGACATATAGGATACTTGGGGGGCCTGGGGCCTCCACGTAGCTGGAGAACCCTTAGCCTCAGACCAATCCAGATGTTAGGATGGCCGCAGGCTGCAGAAGAATGGCAGAACATTCTATCCCACAGATCTTCCTAGCCACCCCTCGGATACTGGACCTGGTGGTCTCAGGAGAGCAGAGTAAACCCACAGACATCTAAAAGGAATACACACAGCCACCAGCATCAACCAGAAGCCTATGAGCCAGGCACGTTGCCTGCGAAGATAGAGTAGGGGACCACAGGAAGGACAGCTGGGGTTGGCCCTCCAGGGAGGTCCAGGAGATCAGGAAGGTGGCGAGGACTCAGTGGGAGGCACAAGGTTCTACCAGCTCGGAGACACACACCTGCTTGCGCTCAGGGCTGGACAGCAGCATGTGGAACCTCTGGGAGAACTCTTCAAAAGTGTAGCGGATGGGAAAACCCGACTTGCGGATTTGCACCGTCTCCATCATGCCGGAATAGCGCAGCTGCTGAATGCACAGCTCTCGGTCAAACAGCTGTGGGCAGAGAAGGCTGGGCTGAGGAGCCAAGGACCCCACCCTCCCAAACCACTGACTGTCGCTACTGCCAGAGGTGGGGGGTCAGCTTTCCGAGGGATCTGTCCAGTCATCCTCCAAAGGCCCTTTTCTCCTCCAGTTGCTTTTGGTCATGGAGTTTCATCACAGCAGTAGAAACTCTATCTAAGTGTCTGATGGACAGCACCAGAAGTTGTCCTTTGACCTCTACCTACATCACACACCCACGGGAGGAGTCATTTGCATATGCCCTCCCTTAGAAATGCAAAGTCTCTATCTATTCAGCAACCTGGAGGCCGCCCTGAGAAAGGCAGCATCGTGCCTCGCCTCCTCAGTGGAAGGGAGAGTGAATCTACTTAGAGGCAGAGGCTCTTTTGGTTCAGTCTTGTCCTCTCTTCCTCATCTGGATGGAGGGAGAGGGAGCTAATGTCGGGGGTCAGCGTGACTGACAGGAATCCGGTGTGGCGTTTAGCTTCCCTCATCTCCAGGACTCCAGAGGGTACTCTCAACCTGAAGTTTTAGGGGAGATGACTCCCTTTAAATAGATTAGCCCATGGGAGGTTGGCGAAAGTCACCGTGGTTAGCCCTGGGTGAACAGCCAGTTGTTACTAACTGAGTGTGTCCTGAGAGCCTGTAGTTTCTATTTAAATCTCCACAACAGCGTACGTGACAGGCATGATTGGTGCTGGCTCAAAGATGAGATGCCTGAAGGGCGGGGCCGTACTCTTCAGTGGCTGGGCCTGTCTGCTCCTCGGCCTGGGCCTCTCCTGACAACTCACAGCAGGCAGCCACTGCCACTGAGATGAATTCTGGTCAGAGGCACCAGAGAATGGGAGCCTCAGCCTACCTGCAGGACCTCTTTGCCAGCAGGAAAAAGAAGAGTTGCCTATGCTGCTGGTGGTGGTGCACACCTTTAATCCCAGCACTTGGGAGGCAGAGGCAGGCGGATGTCTGTGAGTTCAAGTTCAGCCTGATCTACAGAGCTAGTCTCAGAACACCTATGAGGCTGCACAAAGAAACTGTCTCAAAAAA
Source organism: Microtus pennsylvanicus (assembly GCF_037038515.1). NCBI lineage: Eukaryota > Metazoa > Chordata > Mammalia > Rodentia > Cricetidae > Microtus > Microtus pennsylvanicus. The sequence continues at coordinate 50,318,817 of NC_134582.1, read as the reverse complement.
AAAAAAAAACAAAACAAAACAAGGAGTAGCTGTTGTCTATAGCAACTGTCTGAAATGAAAAATGAAATGTATGCCTGGCAATGCTGAAGCATGCATGGGCAGCCCGTATATGGTGGTTCTGTTGAACTTGTCCATATTGGGTTCCATGGTCTAAGTGGATGAGAATGACTGACTAGGTCTCTTCCCCTAGCAGTTGTCTATCCTAGTATAATTGGCCCCCATAAGCTCATAGGGAGTGACATTATTGGGAGGTGTGGCCTTGCTGGAGGAAGTATGTCACTGTGGGAGTGAGCTTTGAGGTCTCCTATGTTCAAGATACCACCCAGTGTTTCAGACCACTTCCTATTGCCGGTGCAAGATGTAGGACTCTCAACTCCCTCTCCAGTACCATGTCGGCCTGCCCACTGCCACGCCCCACCATGATGGCAATGGACTGATCTTTGACCTGTAAGCCACCACAATGACATGTTTTCTTTTATCAGAGTTGCCGTGGTCACGGTGTCTCATCACAGCAGTAGAAACCCTAAGACAACTAGCTTTTATAAAACAGCCTCGATACATACAATTGTGTTCTATTTAAAAGGTATTTAATTTTAATGTACTATTTATTCATTAGACTTACATTACACTTATTTATTGTGTGTGTACATGAGTGTCACGTGTGTCAAGGTGCATGTGTGACAGAGCGTGTATGTGGAGGTGAGAGGACAACTTGCGGAAGCTGGTTCTCTACTTCTGTCATGTGGGTCCTGGCACCAAACTCCAGACATCTGGCTTGGCAGCAAGTTCCTGTACCCATTGAGCCACTTGTTAGCCCAAATGTAATTTTCTTTTGGGGCTGGAGATGGCTCAGCTGGTAAGATACTTTCTAGGGAAGTATGACAACCTGCCTTTTGAGCCACTGAGCCCACATTAAATGCCACCTCACCACCATCACCAAACCTAGGCATGTTCCAACAATACAAGTGAAGGGAGGAGGAGGTAAGCAGGGGCCAGGAGGGTTAGCTGGTTTAGCTAAATCCGCAAGCTCCGGGTTCATTGAGACACCTGTCTCAACAAATACAGTGGAGGGGCCGGAGAGATGGCTCAGCAAATAAGACACATATGTTCCTGCTAAGACCTAAGTTTAGTTCCAGTGTTCATGTCCAGGAGGCTCACAATGACCTGCAATTCCAGCTACAGGGACTCTGGTGCTCTTGTTTGGCCTCCATAAGCAATTGCACTCACGTGCACATGTGCCTACGTAGACACACATGTATACACATACTTTTTTTTAAAAGGGGGTAGTTCTTGGAGAGATTGCTCACTAGTTAAGAACACTGACTGCTCTTCTAGAAGACCTGGGTTCACATTCCAGCACCCATATTATGGCTCACACTGTCCATAACTCCAGTTCTAGGGGAGCTCCAGTTCTAGTTCCACTCTGGCCTCGATGGGCACCAGGCACATGCATGGTGCTTGTATACATCCAGGCCAAATATCTACACCTATAAAATAAAATAATTTAAAAACTATGTAACTTGGAGAGCAATGAAAAAGATACCAAATATCAAACGCTATCCTCCATCACACATATGTGCACCCCCAATACACACATGCATACATATGCTAACATGTATACACAAATATCATATTATTCCCCTATGACACAGTTTTTAGTTATTTTATCTTTGCATATCCTATTTCCTGGTTTGGGGAGTCCCTGTGCTTGCAGCCTTTTGGGGAGCAGGTTCTTTAAGTCAGGGAATCATGGAGTCCACCTTGTCCCTACCACATGGATGAGTCACCCGTGTAAGAATGTGAGGCCAAGCTCTGACCAACAAGAGCACAGCATGGCACCCTGGAGTTCTAGACTTCCCACTAGATGTGCTTGCTTGTTGGAGCTTGCCACTGCTGATCACCCACCTGCAGAGTTTTGCCTCCCAAAGATACTTTGGGCCATGTGGGCATTCTTGTGACCACAGCTTCATTGCTAACTGCCTCTAGACAAGAGTAAGTCTGACTTCATGGAAGATAAGAAAAACGAGGCTCAGAGCCTGGCCAAGCATACACAGCAGATGACGGGAGGGCTAAAAAGCTAGGGCGCGAGTGAGCTGAAGCCGTGCAGGTCACTGAGCTGTGACCCGGGGACGGTGGACAGCTACAACTTTGGCCATGCCCTGGACGTCAAACTCAGCCCCTCGGTGCTGCACCCCATTCGGGCACACCCCCAGTCTCTCCTAGTTACCAGCGGCTTCTTGTACTCATTGGGTTTGATGCAGCGGATGAAGTAGGGCTGGCAGTTGGTCAGGATTCTCATCAGCTGATCCAGGGACTGCTTGAACTGGCCTGCGAGGGTGAGTGGGCGCTTGACGGAGTCTGACGGCTGCAAAGAGAAAGCAAGGGTCACAAGGGCAGGGAAGTTATGCCCAGGGAACTGGGGACCATGCCACAGCAAGGGCTGTCACCCAGGACAAATGCACACATTTCTTCCATTGTCCCTTCCCATGCCTTCTTTCCCTTTCTTTTCCACTTCCTTCTCTCCTTCTGTCCTGTCTTCTTTCCTTTCTTTCCTCTTCTTCATTTATTCCCTTTCTTTTTTCCTGCATACATGTCTGTGTGAGGGTATCGGATCCTCTGGAACTGGAGTTACAGACAGTGAGCTGCCATGTGGCTGCTGGCAATTAAACCCAGGTCCTCCGAAAGAACAGCCAGTGCTCGTAACTGTTGAGCCATCCCTCCCGCTCAATTCCCTCTCTTCCTCCTTCCCTCTGTATTTCTCTCCTTCCCTCTTTCCTTTTCCTTCCTCTCCTTTCCCTCCTTCCTTCTCTCTCTCTTTCCTTTGTTCCCTTCTTCTCTCCTCTTCTCTCCTTCACTTCAGCACAAGCCACGTTGGGTACCAGATGCACACTGGGGATGCTGCACTCTGGGGATGCTGCACACTGGGGATGTCACATGCTGGAATGATGCACGCTGGGATGCTACACACTGAGGATGCTGCACTCTGGGATGCTGCACACTGGGGATGTTGTATGCTGGGGATGTCGCACGCAAGGGACTCCTAGTGAATAAAGGCTCTCCCTGGTCCTATCTGTCTGGGACAGTGCCTTGGAGTGAGGGTGGCAGGTAGTAGCTCACCTTGAAGAACTGGTTTCCTGCCTTCAACTGGCGAATAGTGCCATGGCCCATCTTTGTTTGTGATGACTCCAGGTTGAATATCTCCTTCAGGAACTTGTTTTTGGAGGACTGAACCAGGTTGAGAATGTCTATGCTTAGCACATCTCGGTTCTTCTCCAGAAAGCCTGTGCAGAGAGCAGGGCTACCCTTCAGACCAATAGAGCCATCTCTCCCATCCCTTGAGTAAGGTGAGAATGCCTCGGGGACTCTAGAATGTTCCCCCGAAGCACTGTCTATCTTCCACTCAGAACTTCTGTCTCCACCAGCACCGTCCCTTCTGACCTCTGAACTCTCAGATCCCTGTATCCCATTCCCGTTCACTACTGTGGTCTAAATGAATACAATTATTCTGCTTCTGAGGTCTTGGGCATTCTGCAAAGGTTGGCGTTTTCCCAAAGGGAACACTTAGCATTCAGAAACGGGGGAGGATAGTGTTCTGGGCTGAACTGTATCTGTCCTTGCTTCCAGTACTTCTGGACTCAGTATGGACCACCTGTTTGAAGAGAAGGCTTTGTCTGCATGCAAATGTGCGTGTTTGTGTCGGTTTGGTACCCATATGTACCATGTATACACATACATGTCAGAGAGCATGTATGTGGAGGTCAGTTGTTCACAGTTTTTTAAAGCCAGAGTCCCTCATTAGCCTGGAATTCATCAAATAGGCTAAGCTGCTCTCCAGAGAGCCCAGGGGTCTGTCTCCCCAGTGCTGGGGTTACAGGCAGCATACTGTGTCCAGATTTTTTCTTTTTTCTTGTCATGACTTTTCTTGTCATGGATTGCACCCAGTCATCATGCTTGCACAGAAAGCACTACTGACTGAGGTGAAATGATGAGGGTAAAATCAGGTTATGAGGGTAGACCTTGACCCAGTATGGCCAGTGTCATTAAACTCTGAGAGAGAACCACGTGAGGTCACAGGGAGAGGTGGTTGCCTATGAGCCATGAATCATATGAGGTCATGGGTATAACACGGCAGCCCAAAGGAAAGCAATACACTTCAGCATTTGTGTTTATTGCTTTATGTCTTTTGAGACTAGGTGGCATATAGCCCAGGCTGGCTTCAGACTTGCTTTGTAGCTGAGGATGATCTTGAATGTCTAGCCCTCCTGCTTTCATGACCTGACTGCTGGGATTCCAGGCATGTGCCACTGTGCCTGTTTACATGGTGCTGGGGAGCAAATGGTGGGGCTTAATGCCAGCTAGGCAAGATTTGGAGCTAAATACCCAGCCCTGCTTTTGCTTTTTAAAATGTGTGTGAGGTGTGTGTGTGTGTGTGTGAGAGAGAGAGAGAGAGAGAGAGAGAGAAAGAGAGAGAGAGAGAGAGAGAGAGAGAGAGAGAGAGAGAGAGAGAGAGAGAGAGAGAGAGTATGGACATGAGCACGCCATGGTGCCTGTGTGGAGATCACAGGACTCCCCTTCTGTCTTGTTTGAAGCTAAATCTCTTGCTATTCACACTGTATACACAAGGCTGTTGGCCCTTGAGCTTCCAGGGATCCCCCTGTCTCTGTGTCCCATTTCAGCACAGCAGTGCTAAGACTACTATGGATGGGAGATGTGTCTGATCACAGAAGTGTATGGTTTTCATGGATTCTGGGTATTCTGAATTAGGTTCTTGTGCTTGGAGAAAAAAGTTTCCTGAATCTTAGCATCCTCTTTGAAGGATGTTTTTTGCCTTTTGCCCTTCTCTCTCCTTCTCTCTCCTTTGCTAAACTGCTAGATTACACTACTAAAGCTAGCCACCAAGGTCCATTCCCTTATTTGGCCCCTTCCCCCTCCCCCCGAAGCTGACTACCAAGGTTCAGCTATGGAAGTATTGAAGTCCAGCAATCAAAAGTCCCATTTTAGCTCATCTAATTAACCTGTCCAGTCAACATTAAACACCTCATCCTAACACAGGGTTTACCCCTTCTCTATATAAACAGTCATTTGCCTGTAGGCCACATACATTTCCTCTCTATCCAGAGGCAGTCCTTTGTCCCTCTGGGGCAAACATCCCTTCCCCTTCTCCCTTGCCCCTTTACTACCCTCTTTCTTGGCTCTAATTCCCTACCCTTTGTCCCTCTAGAGCAAATAAATCTCCTTTGTGCTGAGAACTTGGTCTTGATGTGTCCTGTGCCAACTCTGGTCCCTTCACTTGTAAGTTTCAGTCACTTCAAAACAAAGCAAAACAAACAAAAACCCTCACTCTTGAATACTTAGGGGTGCTGGGGGATGGGCTCTGTGTCCTCTTTGGGTTCTGGGACTATGATTGCTAGTACTGGTTGTCAATTTGACTACATCTGGAATCAATTAAAACCCAAGCAGCTGGGCATACCTGTGAGGGATTTTGCTTAATTGGATCACGTGACATGGGACTACCTGCCCTAAATCTGTATCATTTGAGGTCAGAAGACCCATGTTGGCTACACCTTCTAGTGGCAGCTTATATAAAAGGACACAGAAGAAGGAAGCTTTGCTATTTGCCTGCTTGCCCTCACTCTCTGTGGCAAATTCAGTTGTCCTGTGCCCAATCCTTTGCTGGTATTGAAACCTATTTCTTCAGGATTACAACGGAGACCAAAGACCAACTGGGACAGCCGGTCTCATGGACTGAACAATGACCGGATCCTTGGCCTTCCTGTCAGGAGACAGCCATTGTTGGACCAGAGTCTGTAAACTCCTCTGATAAGTGCCCTTTTAATATATCCATTAGCTCTGTTCCTCTAGAGAACAGTGACTAATACAGGAACTCTCTCTTTCTCAAGAGCTTAAACCGCGGTGTCAGGGACTGTGAAGGAGCCCCACCTTGCCAGTTTTCCAACAGAACTCCCCCACCTCCAGCACCCTGCTTCGTCTCGGCATGTTATCAGCCTCTCTCTGTCTCCCTACAGGAAGAGCACGCAAAGATTGCTCCTAGATTCACATCTCTACTTAGAAACTTCTACGGATGATGCTTGCCTACTCTGCTTTCCTGACCACGAGAGCACACTGGCCACCTTCCCCTTCTTCTAAGCACAACAGACTGACTTCGCTGACCTTTCTTTCTCTACCTGACTACAGCAGGAAGTTAACCCATGGAACCAATGTCTAAAAGTAAAATCTAAACCTCTTGTAAGACTACGTATGAGAGGAGCTGGGGATCTGGCTCAGCTAGTAGAGTGCTTGCCTAGCATGCATGATTCTCTAGGTTCGATTCCCAGCACCACAAAAACTGGTAGGTAGGAGGATCAGGAGTTCAAGGTGGTTTTCAGCCACACAGTGAGTTTAAGGCAGCCTGAGCTACAGAAGAGTCTGCTTTATAAAACAAACCAGAAATACGCAACAATCAAAGAACACGTAGGAGAAAGCCAGGAGAAGCGACTCATGGAGTAATTCTAATACTCAGAAGGCAGGGCTGTAGAGGCCAGCCTGGCTACGCAGTAAGTTCCTGGGCAGGCAGGGCTGCATAGGGAGACCCTGTCCCTAAAGAAAAGCAATGAGAACGAAAGTCTCATGACACTAGACTTTACAGTGGAGTCTAAGCTATGACACAAGCGACAAAAGGACAAGAGATAAACCAGACTTCTTTAAAATCAAACCTTTGGCACCATTAAGAAAGTGATATGAAGCCAGGCACGGCGGTTCACACATGTAATGCCAGATATGTTGGAGGTGCAGGATGAGCTATGCATCGTGCTCCTATCTAAAAAGCAAACAACCAAGCAAGCAAACAAACAAACAAACAAAAACAAGACTCAAGGCACTGAGATATAGGCACTTGCTGCCAAGTCTGATGACCTGAGTTTGGTCCCTAGAACACACATTGTGGAAGGAGAGGACAGACTCCTGCAAGCCATGCTCTGATAACACAAATTCAAAAGCATGGGGAGAAGTAGGCACTCCCCTACATACCTATGAAAAATGTAAAACAGCACAACTACTTTGGAAAGAGTTTTGTGGGTGCTCAAAGTCTACACATGACCTAGCAATCCACTGCTGGGTATATGCTGCGAGAACGGAGATCTAGGTGCACACAAAACCCTGCACTGGATGTTCGCAGCTGTGCTATATAAAATAGATGTATAGTGGAAATTACTCAAATATCATCAGTTGAAGAGAGAAACAAAATAAAGGCCAGTAACATAGACGATTCTTCTGCAATGGAAAGAAACAATGGCTGGGGAGTGATGTCATTGGAAGCGCTAGTGTGCAAGCGTGAGCACTTGGGGCTGATCCCTCACACCTACATTAACACAGACAACCCTCAAAAACCTTAGAGTAAGTGAAAGAAACCAGTCATGGAGGGAGTAGATGACACCTGCAATGGTTAGTGTCTTGTCAATTTGACAAACTCTAGAGACAACCTAGTAGACAGGCCTCTGGGTCTGCCTGCGAGGGATCATCTTGATTGCCTTAGTTGAGGCAGATAGATCTCCCCACAGTGGGCGGAACCATCCCCTGGCTGGGATCCTGGACTGTATGAGCCCAGGTGGGTCATACACAGAGCTGAGCTCACCTTCTGCCTGGTAGTATACTTCACCCGCAAAGTGCACAATTCCAAATCGGGTGTCATGGATGTTCTTTGGTCTTAGGAAGGACTTGTTGTTGGCATGGACACTGTTCAGTTTCTGCAGCATCGTGACGTCTGTCCCCTGGAAGAACCCAGATGTTCTAAGGGCTGAGGCCCCAGAGTCATGAGGAGGTCAGGAGGCCAACCCACAGGAGGAAAAGCAAGCTGGGTTTAGGATGACTTACAGCTCACATTGGCTGGTGACTTGTGGTAGTGAACTCAGGAACAAAGACTAGGGGCTATTCCTTTGCCAACTCTCCTACTCTAGCCACTGGACAACCATCCAGGTCCTTAGCAGTCTGGGAAGCCTTCCTGCAGGAGGTGTGCTGTACTGGAACTTGTTAGGCAGTGGCGGTGACCACCTGGGCACGAGTATACCCTCCACACTCAGCACCATAGAGTTTCTTGACATCAGAAAAGAGACCCTGGATCTACTCTGAGGGAGATACAGACACATACCTGTGGGAAGCGGCTCTCCTCATCTAGGAGGGAGATGACACTCATGGGCTTGACGGCCAGCAGGTCTAGGATGGGCTGGTTGTCCGTGTAGCGGATGTAGTCCCAGGTAATGTTCTCAGAAAGGTACTCCTCCTGCTCCATTGTGAACACGTGCTTCACAAAGAATTGCTGGAGATGCTCATTGGCGAAGTTGATGCAGAGTTGTTCAAAGCTGTGGAATCGCCACCACCATTATCTTAGTGTGGAGCAGGGTCAGCTGGGTACCACTGCAGCCTGGGAAGCCCTGGAGTCATGAGGCATCTTTATCCCATGAGGCGGCTGTGCTGTATGCACCCAGAACCTCTAAGTACATGCTTCCTATTCTCTGACTCCAGGGAACTATCAGGGCCTGGACTCTGACCTTAAAAGCTCTGGAAGAGCACCCCTACCTTCACTTCCTTGCTGGCTGCCTGCTGCCCTTGACTCCACCTTTGGTATCACCTGCCCACATTTGCTTCTCTTGCCCACCTAGTTTCCTTGCCCAACCCTCACCACAGTGGCATCTGGTGACAATGCCCACACCTGCTTCCAGCTATCCTGGGACACTGGATCAGAGATGTTCAGCCTGAGTTTACTCATTTCCAAACTCAAAGGCCAGAGATGATCCACAAGAACTCCTAGATGAGTCAAGACTACTGACTTCTGCTACCACCCTGACCCCATGTGCGAAGTCAACATAGATCGGGAAGTGGTTCACGGGGTGAGCAATGCTGGGGTACGCTGACTCTTGGGGACGGCTTTTAGTTACACAGACTTCTTTGGGCAGTGGGATGTTAAGATGTATGCAGGCTGTATTTGCAGGAAGGCCCAGACTTGCCTGCAGACACCCTGGCATTATAAGCTGGGAGTGTGAAGTCCTTGCTCTCAGCCTAGTGGGCAGGGTAAGGTCGGGGAAGAGGGACAGATACCCTCAAGCTTGGTCAGAATCACTGCTCATCATGTGTGTGTGTCTGTGTGTCTGTGTGTGTGTGTGTGTGTGTGTGTGTGTATGGATGCATTGTGCATGTGTGTGGTGTGCATGGGTGCATTGTGCAAGTGTGCATATATGTGTGTGTGTGTGTGGAATCCACCTCAGATATTGGTCCTCGATGCCATCCAACCTAGCTTTTAGAGACTGGTTGTCTACCAGTTCAGATAGCCTGGCTAGGCTGCAGGCCACATGAGTCCTTCTGTCTTTACCTTCCCAGCACTGGCATTACACGCATGTGCAGCCACTATGCCCAGCTTTCCCCATGAGCTCTGAAGGAGACTCAAGCCCGCATGGCAAGCATTTGCTGGCTGAGCTGTCCTCCTTGCCCTTCATGTTCTATTTTCAGAAATAATGGAGGCTAAGGTCTTTATACCTATTTTTCTGAAAGTTTTCAAAGCCAAATATGTCCAGGAGACCAATGGCCCTCCGCACACTTCGGGGATCCTCGCCTGGTGGTGTGAAGATTGTAGCATTGATCTTCTTGACAATCCACAGGAAGAGGTGCCCGTAGATGCCCTAGGGAGACATGGGGTGAAGCTTTGCTCTCTGAGGCAAAGGAAGAGGCCATTACCCAGAAAGGCTGCATGCAGATTGCTGACACTGGCCTCCCAAGGGATGTTACCCTCAAAGCTGGGACCCGCCCATCCATCTCTGTCCTGCCCTGCCCTGTGGCTTTGTACCTTGACAAAAGCGTCTCTTCGGTCTGCAGCCTGTGCAATGTTCAAGGGCCTGGAGACGTATTCTCCACGGATGGGGATCGTGTGTTTGATCAAGCATTCTCGGAGAGCCTGGAACTGAACCTGGGAAGGGAGCAGGCTGCATCATTTACTTGCGGGGCTGCATCATTACCTGCGCAGCAGAGCCTGACTTGGAACTCACACCTGTTCCTAGTCCCTCTTGTGACCAAAGACCCCTTGATGGTGGGTAATGTTTTGGACCCAAACCAGGGCCGTGGGGGGGAGGTCACAGCCTTGGTCTCATGTGTGCCTTTGCAATGTTTGTGGAAGACTGCCTGTTGGTGAACCTGAACATGCTGGTCTCCTGGGCCTGGGAAAAAGACCAAAGGAAGGTTGGAGGGGAGCGAGCCCTCCTCACCATGCAGAGAAGACAAAGATGGCATGAGCCAAGTTTTGAAGCACCTGATATAGTTTGAATGTGCGCCCCTGAGTTGGACATATGACCCCCAAATTTATGTGTCAGTGATGTTTGGAAGGGGGACTTTGGGAGGTGACTGGTTTGTGAGGCTTTCTTTCGCTTTCTGGGACTTTCTGTGCTGAGCCAGACTAACTTGGACCAGAAAAAATGCACAAATGATGTGGAATAAGACAAAATGCACACTCTGATGGGTATGGGGCTTGAAGCCCAAGAGAAACCCATAGTGAGTGAGCAGGTGAGAAGTAAAGATGTGGAGTATAGAACCACTGGAAGGTAGGGAGGGTACAGAACACAGGAGGAAGACATGTCCACTGAAGTACACGGGTCGCTCATCCTGTCCCCACCCTGGTGCTTACCCCCAGGAGTCCACTGTATGCAGATGGGCTGAGAACCTGGGAGAGTGTGGAAAACACACATGGGGAACTGGACAGGGCTATGAGAATTAGGTTTTGGACTCTGACAGCCGAAGCCCCCAAGGTTTCTCACAAGACTCTGAACTAGTGGATGTGATGATCCAATACCTCTAGCAAGTTCATCGCAAAGGAGAAGGCTGGAGTTTCCATCAAATCAGAGGAATCCAGGTTCTCGAAGACAGCAGCTGCGGAGAGAAGCAGTCGTCTTGAGAGAGGACTCTGATGTGATGCAAAGAGGGCCCAGGCAGGCTGTGTCTCCACCTTAGCAAGCACTGTACTCGGGAGTAAACCACCTCTCTCGGAACCTCTCCTGGGAGGCTGAATGTCCCCACTGACCACCAGTCATTAGCAACTTAGCTGAACCCGTGATACAGGCTATGGTTCCCTTTTTCTGGCTGGTCAGCACCCTGGGACAATGCGGGGAGTCTGAGAAGACACTGGCACTTGGGAGCCTGACTGGGGTCTATTATGAGGGAAGAAACCAGCTTCCGTGGCTTCGCAGTACTGTCTTTAGTAGCCCAGGCATGTATGTATTTGTGAAGTCAGGTGATGTAGTGATGGGGAACCATCTGGAAGCGACAGTCTCTTGCTACATCTCTGCTTTCAGTCCCTCCTCTTTGAAGGAATGGCTGCCTAGCAGGGACTTTAAAAGCTATGAGAACTGAGGGTGTGGCATCATGGTAGAGTGCCTGCCTACTGTGCATAAGAATTCTGGGTTCACTACCAAGCATCACACAGCACCACACACACCTCCTAAGTGTCATATAGGCACATAATGTAGGCAATAAAAAGGTAATTAAAAAGCAAAGAAGTGGTTTCATAAAACCATTTCTTAAAACTCTCTAAGTTTCATAAAACTCAGAGAGTGGTGTGTGTGTGTGTCTGTGTGTATGTACCTGTCCATGTGTGTGCACATGTGTATGACCAGAAGTCAACAAGTGGCTTCCTTGATCATTTTCCACCTTATATTTTGTGTTTGTGTGGTGCGTGCACATGTGTGTAGTGTATACGTATGTGTACATCATTAACACATGTAGTGTGCATGCATTAATGTCTGGATATGGGTGCATTTACACATGCACATATGTAAGTAAGAAGGCCAGACATCAATGTTGGGTATCTTTAGTATTGCTGGACATCTTATATTTTTTGGGATGGTGTCTACCACTGAATCCAGGGTTGGTGGTTTGATTTGACTGGCTGGCCAGTGAGCTTTAGGGACCTGCCTGTCATGGCCACCACCCTCTCACCGTCACTAGTGTTACAAACACACACAAATTCCACCCTATGTTTTTGAGATAGGGTTTCACTGAACCTAGTGCTCACCCAGTTTAGCTAAACTGACTGGTTAGTGAGCCTTGGGAATCCTCCTGTCTCAGCCTCCCCACCACTGGGATCCAAGACTTTTGTGTGGGTTCCAGAGATCCAAACTCAATCCCTCAAGCTTGTGTGACAAACATATGGGGTATGATTAAAACTCAAACCCCAGGCCTGAGTTTTACTGTGTCTAAATCTCATGTTGGCATGAGCTCTCTATCTGGTCCGAGCCAGGCAATCTTCCCACCACTGTGTCCGCGTCCACATGCCATGCCTGCCTTTCTTTTTCATCCTTCCTATTTGTTTCCAGCTGCATGCTGGATTTGTGTCTGAAAAACTATTAGAAAGAGTTATTACTGACCTAGATTATCAGCATTTTCCTCTGGAGAGAACTGTTAATCATGGCCAGTGTCTCAGGAAGCCATGGGCCAGTATCTTTTAACCCTCCTAGCGCTTTGACTTCTTACAGATTGGTTGTGTGGGTTCACAAGTGACATCATATACTTTAGTTCACCCTGGCCATAAGTGGGTAACTCTCTGGGGTCCCCGCTAACCATGGAGTGACTGACCTGACTCTTTTAAATGATCTTTTGTGTGGGTATGTGTGCGCCTGTGGAGGCTGGAGGTTGATGCTGGAGGTCTTCCTTAACCATTTTTCATTTTATTTTTCGAGACAGAATCTCTCCCTGTACTAGAGCTCACTGTCTCAGCTAGACTGGCCTGTCAGTGAGGTCCAGGACCTTCCTGCCTCTGCCTCCCTACCACTGGGATTGCAGGCACGTGCCACCATGCCTGGCTTTTTACATGGGTCTGGAGGATCCAAACTCAGGTCCCATGCTTGCATGTCAGCAGCCTCACTGAGAGCTGTCTGCTTGGCCCAGGGCCTGTTTCTTTCCCTGTAGGGACCCATGCTTTCACGTCTTCTCCTCAGACCTGTGAGGACTGCAAAACCATAGCCATATTTTTAGGATGTATTTTTCCAAGACTGGGTTAAATGGCATGGTCCTTCTGGCACAAAGACCCAGAAACGTCTCCCCCCTGCTGTCCTATCCCTCCCCTTTTCTCCCCAGGGGTGTTAGCAAGACAAGAACAACATTACCCATAAACCCCACATTCCCCAGGTGGAGGATGGCTGCCAACAGCTTGCTGATGTCCCAGTTCTCAGAGTCTGAGAAGTGGAGGATCTTCATGGCCGAGCGAACGTGTGCGTAGTCCTTGGCATCGCTGAGCCCCTCGTAGGATGTGCAGTTCCCCTACGGGAACAGGACACTTCAGCTGACAGAACCACCCCAGATCTCACCTCTCCCAGCTAGGAGCCGGGAAGGACAAGACAGCTTAGGAAAGTTTCTCTGAAAAGTCTACTTAAAAAAGCCCTGGGTGGACTCTGAAGGGCAACATCCAAGTTAGCAAAATCAATCAACCAACCAACCAATCAATCAATGAATTCCAGAGGCAAGACCACACAGAGGTTCTCTAAGGAGACACGTGTGCCCCTTCATTTGGCTTTTAGACTGTTGAAACAATAGACCCTAAGAAACAGGAATTTCATGTGGGAGACAAAGAAGGCCAGTGCCAGCCAGGAGAGATGTCACACGGCTCTGATAGTTGCCAGGCCACCTCTTATGAGGACTGGAGCTGAGACAAGGCTGCTTAGTTATCCATAGCTCTTGCCTTCCATTTAAAGCTAGATTTTACGTCAGGACCCCACATACAGACCAGGCTGGAGGACACTCGACTGTGTGCCTCTTCTGGGTTCTCTGCCCTGTGCCTGTCCTCTTGTCTGCTTCGTTAGTCTATTGAGGAGAGGAAGCTGAGCCCGGTGAGTTAGAGCTGTCAGGGCCCAGGCTCTGACCCTGGCAGCTCTGCTGGCACCACAGCTAAGGCACACCTGGGCATTGCAGGCAGCACTGGGTGACCATGAGTGAGTCCCCTCTCTGGGCTTCTATTCATCATCCAGCCATCTTGAGCCTGGCCTGTCTCTAGGGCATCTAGTGGGCTCGTTCCCTTAGGAAGCACTTCTCAATTCTGACTACACAGCAGGGCCTGTGCTCCTATCTAGGAGTTACAAACCAATGACCCATAGTTCTTCTTCACAGCTATTGTAGATCTGAGAAAGCAGGCAAGAGACCAAAGACCTGCCATGGGCTCTTACCAGTGCTAGGACCAAAGAGGCCAAGCCTGGCCCTACTGGGAGGTAGAGAAAGTTTCCCTGTAGAAGGTGTCTGAGCTGGGCTTCTCACAGGGCAGAGGTTGATGGGACAGAGTTGGGAGGTGGGGCCCAAAGGCTGCTGCAAGGAGGGTCAGATCTTGGAGAAGTGTGAGGTTGTGCCATGGGTCTCGAATTTATAGTAACTATTGGTTATCAGAGAGGTTTGCGTGGTGAGACCTCCTTAGCTGCACATAGAAGATAGAGTAGAGGTCAAATCTGGTCACTGGGACACCCCAAAACACAATTCCTGCCATGTTCTAGGCAAGGACTGACTAAGACTTTGAAGTATTGATGACTGCCTCAAAGTCAAAGGTGTAAGAGAAGAACGTGATCCAAGGGGTAGAACATGTCACCCACAGCTGCTTGAATCTCACTGTCCTGGAAAGCAGGGGTCAGGGAGAGCTCAGTTCATGTTCCGAGAGCTTGTAGTCTAGGTGAACCTCCAGGGAAGGGATGAATATTCTATGGATAACCATCTATTACCTACTGTTCTGGGAACCTCTTGTAGGCCTGGAGAGCTTCAGAAGAAGAAGGGGTGTGTGGGAAAGAACCAGAGCCTTAGTTTGGGGTTCCAGGAGTACACAGAGTGGAAGAGAAATAAGAATTGGGCCACTAAGGTGGTCACAAAATCGCTTCCAAACAGGAGGGAAGGGGACCAAGCAGTCACCTCAGGGCCCAACTAGAAGAGAAGCACCTCAGCAGTCAAGATCGAGGTTTGAACATATGCTAACACTTCCCTTTGGGAAGAGGAGTTGGGGGCTCACCATGGTCAGGTAGTGGTAGTCAGAGGGCATGCCCAGCCCCAGCAGTTTCTTTTCCTCCGGGCTCATCCCCATAAGCATGCAGTAGAAAATGTGGTAGTTCCGTTCCTCCGCAGCCTACGAGGAAGGACATCGGAAGGGACGCGTGAGCAAGTCCCACAGAATGTCTCCAATTTCAGCTTGAAAAACTCCCAACCACGTGTGGCTCTGCCATTTATGCAGGATCAGTTTTCACCCCTTGGTCACCTGCGTTCTAAGCAGCAGAAGATTCTGGATACCATCTGAGGAGCCAAGAGTCTAGCCTGGCCTTAGATTGACCTTGACCTCACTTCCTAGCACAGAAGGCTGTCCAGGGCTCTGCAATTCAGCGTTTCCTGGGATCTGTAGTCACTCTGTGACCTCTCAAGAGCTTGTGGCCGTGAGCTTGTGTAGATGTGATGTTTGTTTGTTTGCTTTTTTGTTTGTTGAGTTTTTTTGAGACAGGTTCCTCTGTATAACAGCTCTGCTCTGGTTATCTTGGAACTTGCTCTGTAGACCAGGCTGGCCTCAAACTCACAGATCCGCCTGCCTCTGCCTCATGAGTGCTGGGGTTAAAGGCATGCGGCACCACTACCTAGGTAGCTCTGGGGTTTGTACGTGCTATTTATAACCATAACCGCTCTGTGAAAATTCAGACTCTCGTCTGTGTGTGGTATAATAAGCTTTCTTTCTACTTTGCTTCTCCCCTTCCTCAAATCTCCACTTCCCCCTCCACAGAAACACTTCAGGGCTAGTGTTTCTTCTAGACCTTAAATTCATTTATAAAATTTGCTTATATAATCTATCTATATATAGTTCTGTTTGTGCAAGAGTGTGTGTTCTTGTGTGTGCAGGCATGCATGTACGAGCATGAATATGGAGGCCACAGGACAATCTTAGACGCAGTTACTTGGGAGTCTGTCTTTTTTTTGAGACAGTCTCTTACTGGCCTAGAACCAGGAAGGTAGACCAGGCTGTCTGTCCAGAAAACCCCAGTGATCCTCATGTCTCTGACCCCAGTCCTGGTCACATGGCCTTCTATTCTGTTATCCAGCTCCCTCTGCCACAGTTTCCAAAGCACCTTGCTGTAAATTTGTTCAAGCCAGGCTTCAGTTAATTCAAATGAAGGTGAGGCTTGGTAGGCACCAAAGAATAAAGAAAAGAGGATGAGAAGGTCAAAGTTGTTTCTGCACCTACACAGCAAGTTAAAAGAAAGGAAGAAAGAAGGGAGGAAGGAAGCAAGGGAGGGAGGAAGGAAGGACGGGAAGGAGGGAGGGAAACAGAAAGGCAGAAAGATAGATATGTTGGAGCTTAGAGAGGTGGCTCAATTGGTAAAACATTTGCCATGCAAGCGCAAGAACATGAGCTCAAGTCCTCACTACTCATGCAAAGCTGACTGTGGTGGGGTACACCTGCAATGCTAGTGCTGGGGAGGCAGAAACAGGATGCCTGGGCATACTGACCAGGTAGTTTTATTGAATCAGTGTGCTTGAATTCACTGAGTGACCTGTATCCAAAAATAAGGTGGCAAGTGATAGAGGAAGACATTCAAGATTGGCCGTCCGGCCACCACACAAATGTGCACACATGTATATCTGCACACACACAAACATGTGTCCATGCATACACCACATATGCATATGTGCAAGTTCTATGGGCAAGAAATTCAAAGCTGAGAAAATGCAATTGTTCCCTTTGCAACAATATTGAGAAGCACATGGAATCCGGGAGGTGACAGAGGCCGGTGGAGCATGACAGTGAAGAAGCCCCGCCCCGGGGGTGGAGTCTCACCTGCCGACAGACTCTGGACTTCTCCAGAAGAAAGTGCTCAATGCTGGCACCCTCGATCACCCCGCTGGGGTTGAAGTGGATGTCAATGTACTTTCCGAAGCGGCTGGAGTTGTCGTTGCGGATGGTCTTGGCATTGCCAAAGGCTGCGGGTGGAAGGGACAGAAAGGAGACCATTTCCATTTATTTAGGGGTCGTCTGGGTCTCAGGGGAGGTGGAGGGGAGGTCTGGAGTCTAGGGTTCAAGGATCAACAGTAATGCGGTTGTCCTTTGGGGGAAGAAGTTTATTATTAGACAGAGAGACAGACAGCATGACCCCGACACTGCCGATCGCAGCTGTCTGAAGCCTTGAGGAGAGCTCAGGCCCCCGTGGCAGAGGAAGGGGAGGTTTCCTGCCTCATAGTTGAGGAATGGGCTGCATTTGAGGAAGGAATGTGGGTGTGGGGAAAGAGAAGAGGAACACATCGAGTTGGGGTGTTGTCCCTGGAGTCTATGACCTTGAACAGTAAACTCCCTTGGGAAAGTGAGAACGGCACCTGTCTGTCATTCTGGAATCTAGGCACCTGGGGAGAAGGTTAGGAAGTTAGAAGTTTACAGCCGAACTTCTGGTAGGGGCCTTGGTACTTCTTTTCAGCAGCGTGAGAAAGAGGCTGCTTCAGGTGAGCGTGGCTTGCAAAGCCCATAGTCTAAAATCTGACAGTGGAAAGCTTGAAGGTGAAGGCTGAGGAAGGCTGTCCAGGTAGGCAAAGGGCGGTGCAGGAAAGTGAGCTGGTCAGAAGTCAGGGGGCTCTTATAGAGTAGGAATCTGGCCTGAGTGTAGACACAAGGGAAGAGGTAAGAAGGCTGGCCCAGAAACTGTGAAATCTAGGCTCAAAATTTGAGGCTGCCCCTCCTGCAAGCGCCTGTGGGGGCAGGGAGACTTCTGGGGCCAACACAGCAGGTGTGTTACCTTTTCTTTTCTTTCTTTCTTTTTCTTTCTTCTTTCCTTCCTTCCTTTCTTTTTGTTTTTGTTTTTCAAGACAGGTTTTTTTTTTCTTTGTGTATCTCTGGCTGTCCTGGAACTCACTCTGTAGACCAGGCTGGCCTTGAACTCACAGAGATTCCACCTGCATCTGCCTCCCTGAGTACTGGGATTAAACGCATATGCCACCATCGCCTGCCTCAGGTGTGTTTCTTAAGTGGGCAGCCAAAAATACATATACATATGAGCAACACTAAATAGACTTAGCATGTTGTATTCACACACACACACACACACACACACACACTGAAGAAGATGAGGCTGGAGAGATGGATCAACAGTTAAGAGCACTGACTGTTCTTCCAGAGGGTTTGATTTCCAGCACCCACATGGTGGCTCACAATCATTGTACTCCAGCTCCAGGGTACCTGACCCCCCTTCTGGACTCTGCAGGCCCTGCAAGAATGTGGTGCACAGGCATATATGTAGGCAAACCACTCATATACATAAAATAAAAATAAATATATAAAATATAAGAGTAATTATAGAAGAAGAGGCCATGAATTTAAACAGAAAGAGATAAACTATGTCCAGCAACTACCAAATCTGGGGCCAAGGTAACAAATATCTGGGCCACCTTTATCAGGGACTACACCCAAAGGTGGGGCACTGGCACCTCCACGTGCATGTTCATTCCTCCAGATGATTAGAAAGGTAAAAGTGGGGGAGAAAATGGGGGAACAGAAAGAGATAAATTGTGCCCAGCAGTGACCAGACCTGGAGCCAATGTAACAGGTGTGTGGGCCACCTTTACCAGAAACTACACCCATGGGTGGGGCACTGGGACCTAACACAGCTCTTCTAAGGGGAAGTTTGATCCAGAGCCTGTCTTTAGGTTGGTCTTTTGAGATCCCTATAAAATGCGACTTCAGGGCCTCTCGCTGTGAAAAAATGGTGGCTGTGGGGCATTAGCCCCTATGCAACCAAGGTATCCAGCTTGACCTCCTCATTGTCCAATCCTGATTCCTCTCTTCCCTTCCCAAACTATCCAGTCAGCAGCTGAGCCTGAATCCTTGCTCTGCCTACTCCTGCTTCTTCCTCTTTGTCTTCTCTAGGGTTCCCTGTTGCTGCCTTAATGGTAAGTAACCCAGAAGCATCTTCTCAGGGACCCAGAAACACACAGACGTTTCTCAAAGTGGCTTGGTCTTGGGACCCCATTTAAAAAGGAAAACTATACTGCCTCAGCATAAGGGGAGGAGCTCGGTACCACCTCAACTCTATGTCCCGTGCTTTGTAGAAGCCCATGGGAGGCCGGCCCCTTTCTGAATGGAGATGGAGAAAGTGCAGATTGGTAGGGGATAAATGGGAAAGGGCAGAAAATGGGAGGAGAGAAAGGAGGGGAAACTGGTTGGTATGTAAAATAAATGAAAAAAATGTTAAAATTTAAAAAATAAATATGCATTATACTGCACATACACACGCACACACACACATATCTGTAAAGGAATACTATTTTTCCCTTTGGGGGCTGTGTGTGTGTGTGTGTGTGTGTGTGTGTGTGTGTGTGTGTGCGCGCGCGCAGTATGGCCAGAGATCAACCTCAGGTGTCATTCTTCATCCACCTTGTGTTTTGAGAAAGGGTCTCTCTCTGGGACCTGGCATCTAGGCTCGCCCATTACGCTGGCCTGGCCAGCATTTGAGCCCCAGGGATCTGCCTGTTTCTGCTTCTCCTATGCTGGGATTACAAGTGCCACTGTGTCTGGTTTTGATGTGGCACTGAGGATTGGATTTAGGATCTCATGCTTATATGGCAGCATTTTCCCAGCTAAGTCATCTCTCCACAGCCTCTCCTTTTGGTTTTTACTGAGATAGGGTTTTGTTATGTAACCCAAGCCTTAAATTCAAGGTCTTCACATCTTGGTCTCCCCACAGCAAGGGTTATAGATACATGCTACTACATCTGACTGAAATCTCTGTACATCTGGTGGCAAATGCTCATCATGGAAGTTTAGAGTAACCACAACCACCTGTCCCCTTTGTGCTGCCTGGGGACCGCACACCACTATCACCCACCCTGGCTTGAAGGCCACTGTGGCTATTACATGTGGGGAGGGCCGTTCCTGTCCAAGTCCTCAGGATCAAAACTCACCTTCCAGGATGGGGTTGGCCTCCAGGACCTGCTGCTCAATCCATGAATGCTGGCCGCTGACGGTAGCCAGGAACTGAAGGATGAGCTTGGTCGTCTCAGTCTTCCCAGCCCCAGACTCACCACTGCCAGAGAATGCAGGGAAATTTAGCCTCACACAGAGACTTACCACCACCTAGTGCCTCATCACCCTCTAGAAATTTTTGCCTCCATCCCTCAGGCCCGTATCTGGCCTATGCTGACAGGGACACATTTGCCCATGAAGAAATCCAACACTGCATTTGCCCTGAAGTCCCCTGGGCATCTCAGACTATCTGATGCAGGCATGCCCGACCTGTGGCTGTGGGCCACCTGCACTCTAGGATGACTATGATGTCGCTCAGTATGGTTGTAGAAGACAATGTCCCCAAGTGGAGCACCCCTGGGAGAAGCCAGTGCATTGTCTTTTCTTCCCTGCTAGGCTGGAAGACTCTTGGCACACTGTGACCTGGGTTATTCCAGGGCTGCCTTGCAGAACAAGTAAGGTGAGTCCGTGTCTTTCGGATGACAGTGCGGCTCCCGGGCAGTGGCATCTATCATCTGGACAGACATCCAGAATCCTAAGTTCCATCAGCAAGGAGCTCTGTGTGATGGTTGGTATTGGTTGCCAACTTGAGAGGCTCTGGAATCGCCACAGAGACAAGCCTCTGGGCATGTCGGGGAGCAGTTATCTGGAATGGTTGCTTGAAGTGCGAAAACCTACCCTACACATGGTTGGCATCTTCCCACGGACTGGGGTCCTGGGCTGAATAAAAAGGAACAATCAAGCTGAGCTCCCTGACTGAGATGCCACCTGACCAGCTGCCTTACTCCCTTGCCTTGGTACCTTCTCCACCATGACGAAACTGTGAGTGCTTTTGTCCTTCCTTGCTTTGTTAGGTGTCTTGTTGCGGCTGGCGCTGGCTCTTATGGCAGGACTCGTGGGACTTGCTCACTGTCCTGGAGAGCCAGCTTTGATGCCAATATCCAGTGTTTCTTAAACAAAATGTTGTGCCTACAGTCCCGGCACTTAAGGAACCAGAGGTGAGAGGATCAGAAATTCAAAGCCTTCCTCAGCTACACAGAAAATTTGAGGTTATCCTGAGCTACTTAAGACCCTGTCTCTGAGAAACAAATACAAAAAAAACGTGATTAGGTAAAAGATGGGCTGGTGCCACTTAGGGTCCCCACCCTCCTGAGTCACCCACTCTCCAAGCCTGCTTTTCTGTGACAGCAGCCAAGGGAAGGCTAAGAGGCCAGGGCCAAAGGAGAACCCAGGCTAACTCAAGATGCACAGAAGATCACCAAGAGGAGCCAGGCTCCAGGGAGCTTGCCCTTCTGCCTGACTTTGTTGCAGCAAGGCAGGGAGGAATAGATAAAGACGGTTAGGTTCCAGAATGCCTCCCTATCTTCTCTGGAGCCCTGAATTTGAATTTTCTATCTATGGACCTGTAGCAGAAAACAGGGACTGGAGGAAGCTCACCAAGCTTAACATATGAAAGAAGCCAGTTGACGGAGAAGGCCTGGAAACCCTTTCTATGTGGGCTGTGCACAGCAAAGCACATGTGTGTGTGCACAGCAGAGCACATGTGTGTGTGCACAGCAGAGCACATGTGTGTGTGCACAGCAGAGCACATGTGTGCATTGCAGAGCACATGTGTGTGCACAGCAGAGCACATGTGAGCACAGCAGAGCACATGTGAGCACAGCAGAGCACATGTGTGTGTGCACAGCAGAGCACATGTGTGTGTGCACATCAGAGCACATGTGTGTGTGCACAGCAGAGCACATGTGTGTGCACAGCAGAGCACATGTGTGTGCACAGCAGAGCACATGTGAGAAAAGCTCACGTTACTACAAAGAGAGGGGCGGGGCTATGTAAACGACCTACAAAGGGCTCTGTGGCTGGTGGCCAGGTTCTTTCAGAGAAGATGATTTCCTCCAGCTCAGTATCCACTCCCACTCTCGGGAGCGTATTTCTTTTCTTTAAAATGATATCTATTTCTAAGCAGGTAGCCTGGGACCCACGAGCTGAGAAACTTCAGCAGGTGTTCTTGGGGCTTAGATCCATGCCTGTAACATCACCAGGGAAGAACATCGACCTCCCCAGTTAGGGCTTGGGTGACTTGGAAGCATGAAATGCATCTATGCTAGGATGCCATCCTGGTGTCCCTACTCAGGGAGGCAGTCTCCCCGTCACGCTACCCTTCAACATTCTTACCACCTGCATCCAAACATGCTACTGCCATCTGCCAGGCCACTGTTGTGTGACTATGAGCCCTCAAGCAGAAGCTGGCATCTCTTTTACTTGCTGTTGTTTCCTGTGTTAGGACAGGGAGGGCCAATATGATCTTTTTATTTATTATTTACTTTTCTTTTAAAGACAGGGTTACATGAACTGTAACCCAGGCTGGCCTAAGTCTTGCTATATATCCAAGGATGAACTTGAATTTCTGATCCTCCTGTCCCCACCTTCTGAATGCTGCAGATTACGGGGCTGCACAACTACACCTGGTCCATGCGGTGGTGTGGACAGGACTCTTTGCTTTAGCATGCTAGGCAAACATGCTAGCAGCTTAGCTACATCTCTAGCCTGGGACACAAAAAGATTTTAAATGAATAAATAAAAAAAACTCAAGAATAAGTGAGTGATGATTACAATATCAAGTTAAGGACTCTGGGATCAAATTCTTACTCTGACTCGTTTCTGTCCACAGTCTCTTCCCTCAGCAGGAGGGTCTGTGCACAGGGAGGTCAGTCTGGGACAGGCAGGGAAGCAGAGGGACATATGTCCCTACTAGCCCCCAGAGACCTCAGACTATGAAAGATGTGTCTTTAAAGAACATATCCTTAGGGTGTAGAAAACATGTCCTTAGGATGGGGAGGAACATGTCCTTGGGTGTGGGGGACATGTCATTGGGAGCACGGCAGCAGGAACGGCAGCAGGAGCAGTTCCAGGCAAACGTCTCTGCTAAGAACTATGGTTAAGAGAGGCCCTGGGAGAACCTCAGGGAGAGGGGTGTGCCTTACTTTCCGAGGCCCACCAGGCCCTGGAGGCAGCAGGCATGGGGCCTGAGCTCACCTGATGATGCAGCACTGATCCCTCTTGTTCTTCTTCATGTTGAAGTAGCAGCTGTTGGCAATGGCAAAGACGTGGGGCGGCAGCTCGCCCATGTGGTGGCTGTAGTAGAGTTGTACCTGCTCCAGGGTGTACAGGGGCAGCATCTGGAATGGGTTCACAGCTACCAGGATGGAGCCTGTGTAGGTCTGGGGGAGGAAGTAGGTGGTTAGCCCTTGCCGATCCTAGGAACTTCTGGCTCCTTCCTCTGGGAACATGGGGTAGCCACTAGGACGGTGAGCTTCTGGGGGCTTGCTGCCAGTTCTATAGATGTGTAGCACCCTATCTAGTTTTAGAAAAGGCTCAATCGAAATGGGTTGAGTGTATAGATGAGTTTTTAGCTGTTTCTTTTAGAGATCTCCATGATGGCTGGGTGACATCTGCTACCCCGACTGACCCCAATCACATGTTCTACGTATTTTCAGCCCAGGATACAGTCTGCTCTTGAATACCCTGCCTCCGCTTAGCACAGCTGCCCCTGTGGAGGGGAGACCAGAGAGCCCCACAATAGGCCTCTGGATTATTCTTCTGAGGACCTGTGAAGGACTCCTGAAGGAATATGGAGGAGGAGGAGTCCCAAACGTACAGTCCTAGCAGCTTTGACATGCTGGGGGCCAGAGAAGAAGCACACTGACCCAGCAACCCTCCCTGAAGTTTGCCCCCTCCTCTAAGCCTCCCTTTGCTCGTGTTCCCCAGTTTACTCCCAGGCTAGCCAGACTGCCTGCTCAGGCCACAGAGGAGTGAGTCCCAGGCAGTGACTCTCCGGATCACATCCACTTGAACAGAGCCCTGAGCACCCCAAGAGACACTGATGCCAAGCCTAAACTCCATCTCGGACTTCTGGAGAAGTGAGATGAGCGTTGGGTCCAGCCTCCATCCACTGCCTTGTTTGAAAAGAGGACCCGCATCTGTCCATACGTTCCCCTCACCCTGTGGAAAGGATCCTGGATTTGGACTGTCACAAGATTCTATTCCAAGTGGGTAAGGGTCTTCTGTTGATAACACTGTCTCTGCAACATGTCTGACAGGGACTAAAGGCTCTGCCCACCCGCCACCCTCCAGTGTCCACCCGGCCTGTCTGATCAGGGCTGCTGGGCACAGAAAGAGAAGAACAGACTCAGTGGGCACTTATGGAAGGGGCACTTATTGGACACCTACTGTGTGCCTGGCACTGTGCCTCCCAGTCCCCAGGGTATGGTGTTCCCAGTTTTACTTGTTTTTTTTTTAAAGTCTCCTGTATCCCAGTCTACACGAGTCTCAAACTCAGGTAGCTGAAGATGACCTTGAATTTCTAACCCTCCTGCCAACACCTCCTAGAGAAGAGATTACAGGTGTACAAAACTATACCCAGTTTGTGTGTTGGGAATCGAACCCAGGGCTTCGTGCATTCTAGGCGAGCACCAACTGAGGTAGCTCTCTAGCCTTACTTCTGCTTCTTTGGGTTGGTAGCAGAGACTGAAGAAGCCCACTCACCCAAACATCTCACTGAGTAAGGAAGGGGAGCCGTGCCAAGCTCCGACCCCCTCCCCCAGCTTCCCCGAGGACACCGCACCAGTGAACTCACGTAGATCTTGTGCTGCTGGTAGCGGACCAGGAGGTTGTGCACCACCCCTGCCTCGTTCAGGTCACCTAGGCGGATCATGTCATCCACTCCTTGGGCTGAGTTGGGGTGCATGGGGCTGAGGGTGTTGAGGTCCGCTGCAGAGATCCAGTGTTCCTGTAATGACAGGCACAAACTCTCTGCAAAGGTGAGCCCTCTAAACCCCTCATCCTCCATAATCTCAGGTTTCTAACCAGGCTTGATCTTGGTTTGAGTCAAGGGATACCTATGGCAAAGTCAGATCCATCTGTGGCTTTGGTCAGCACCTGTCTAGGGGCTGGGGTCCTTGTGGAGCTGGGCCTGGAGACAAGCTTCCTATAGGTTTGTAGGAACTAGCAATAGGGAGTTTGCTTTAACATCAAGCTGCCATTGGAAGCCTCGAGAGTTCTTGGAGTAGAATAGTGCAAGTAATAGTAGCTTTAGCATTCAACAGCACTACTGAAGGAAACTGGGTTTTTTGTTGTTGTTGTTATTGTTTGTTTGTTTTTACTTCCTTCCAGTCTTTGGAACTTCTAGGTATTCAGAACCTTCCTTTGTAGGCCATTGTCTACATGTGTCTCTCCCGATAGCCCCTGGGGGACAGGGATGTCTGTCCAAGGAGGAGTTCAGTGACTCATGTTTGTCCCTTCACTGCCCTTGGCTGTTCCTGTCTTGCTCTAATGGATGAGCTTGACTGCTCTGAACTGTCCACTTCTAACCTGGACATCTGTGTCTTTTCCTCCCCCGCACACCTTTCTCACCAAGATGTCGCTCCTGCCTCCTTTGCTCTGCATGTCAGTCTTTGGACCTCCCTCCTTCCTTCTTCAGCCCATCTTCTCACTCCTTCCTGCTCCCCTGACAGTTCTCAACTGTTACTCTCAAAACATTTTCAAGACAAATATGTCCTTCCCCCTGTACAAGACTCCATTGTGGTCTATGCTGCCTCAGGGATAAATGGATTCCCTTGATGGTTTTGTCAAGCAAGGGCCTGAGCCCTGTGGGGAGGGATGTGGAGAGGCACCCCGATACCAACCTTGCCCTCATCATCCTCAATCAAGACCTTTCCCAGTTTTGTCTCTTTGACAATGCCTCCGATGGCCACACCGGTCTTGCTGGTGGAGGGAGGGTCCAGCCACACATGATCACCCTAGAGAGCAGAGAAGGGACATTGGTCTGAGTCACAGTTCCCTTCCCTTTCCCACTAGAGACTTACATGTCTTGGGGCTGTCACCTGCAGCCCCAAGCTCCCCAGTGGCAAGGGTTCCCTCCATCTCTTTGCCCTCTCCCTCGTCCGTTCTCAGAAGGCCCTTCACCACTAATCAAGCTTGCCTGTGTCTATGCTGTCTAGACCAATGGACTCAGCAGGGCCCGGGCTCAGCTTTGCCCACAGCACCTCTTACTAAGAGGGAAAAAATCAGAGGAAACAAATAGCATCCAAATAATCACGGAAGGCAGTGAGGTGGGGGATTAAAGAGAGAGTTTCCCAGACTTGAAAATGGAGTGCTGGGGAGACGAGTTCAATCCCTGGCACCCACCTGTTTAAAAAAGCTGGGCATGCTGGTGTGTGCTTGTAATCCCAGTGCCAGGGAAGTGGAGACAGGAGGATCTCTAGTGTTCACTGGTCAGCCAGCTGAATGACTGAGTCTTAGGCCAGTGAGAGAGCCCATCTCAAAACCCAAGGTAAAGGTGCTTTCTGCCAAGCCTGATGACCTGAGTTTCATCCCTAGGACTTACAGGTCAAAGAAGGAAACCAAAGTTGTCCTTTGGCCTCTATGTGCGCCATGTGTGTGCAAACATATGTAGGCTCACACACACACACACACACACTCCAAATATACAAGTAAACAAAATAAGTGCAATAAAAAGCAAATCAAAACAAAGAAGACGGATGGCATGTGAGGAATGGTGCCCAAGCGAGTGCTCCGACCTCCATGTCCACGCTTAAGCATTCCCTCAAGCCCATACATGTGTCCCCTCAGCACATAAACATACACATGTGCACCATTGTGAACAGAACAGTAAACATGAATAATCTTGAAAATGGCACAAGAGTGGCGTCAACTTTTCTACTTGCATCCTCTCAAGAGTCACCATAATCAACAAGGAGAAAGACAACAGACAAAAATCATCCCTCATGACCCTGGGAGATGTCTGAGCTGTCAGCAGACAGGAAACCCTGGGAGATGTCTTCCCCAACAGTTTGGGGGCTCTCTGGGATTTCAAATTCATAGCAGAGAGTGCTGGATCCCTTTACTTGGGGAGATATACCCCATTCCCATTGTAGCATCGCCCACCCCCAGGACCTAGGGTAAACAACACTCTTTTGGATCAATAAAGATACCAGATCAGAAAGTATCTCAGCAATGGGGGAGGGTTGGAAAATACCATGGCAACCAGGTAACTCTTGTGTGCAAGACCACAGTAGGTATGGAAACAGAAAAATGACAAAGTACTTCCTGGTTGGTTGGGACGTCCTGGAGGTTGAATGAGAGTGGATGAGATGTGCTGTTGACACAAATGTGGGGTTGTGACCCATAGCTTCGTGGGTGTCCTTGTTGACTTTTTTTTTAACCAAAAAATGACTTAACACAGGACAGCTTTGTCAGAGACAGGCAAAGCATTCACCATCAAAACATGAAAGAAAGAACCTCCACTAGTAGAGGGTGTGAGTCTGATTGGTTATCAGAGAAATCTCTATGGTATAAGGTTAAAACTCTAATAGTTTAAGTCTCTCAAAGCCAGGATGGGAAGCAATTGGGTAAAAAGGAGTCCAAGGAAACAGACTCCCCAAGGCAGACAGTAAACAACTCTCAAGTTCTGGGGCCAATCCAGAGCTCCTCTACCCATCAGTACTCACAGATCTAGCTGTTCTCAGCCCACACTAAAATCAGGTGGGACAAAATGTCACATACACACACATACACACACACACACACACACAAAGCAAAAACTCAAAAACCAAATTTTCTCTTTCCAAGTTTCTTCCATGTGCTCCTAGAACAACAGCACCATGTTTAGGACTTGGGGCACACCTCCTCACGAGGCACACCCCTTCATTCCTTCTGCTTCTTCTATGAGCTTCTTTTCCCAACAACAGCTTGTGCTTAGGATCTCAGGGAAGGTCAAAATGTGATCTAAATGACACTATTTAGAGTTCACTGTTATATGTTATATATGCCTATATAGTTATAGTTGTATATGCCCAGGCCACATGTGCTGTCTATACCCACGCTAATCTAATTGTCGCCTTTATTTTAAGAGAAGGGGTAACTGTCTGCATTCAGTCTGTGATATGTGTGGTAGATCCCACTGAGACTTTCGCTTTGCTGGGAGGATGTGCTCATTCTGTGATATATGTGGTGGATACCACAAAGATTTGTGCTTTGATTGGGGGGATGTGCTCATTTTATCATAAAGCTGAGCTCACCATAAGCAAAAAGCAAAATGTCGCTTCGTCACCTTCTTTCCTGGTGACCTCACCAAGATGGAGACGGCCACATGACTTGGCCACCATCTTTCTTAGTGGCATCATTAAGACGCTGACCACCATGTGACTTTACTGCCATCTTGGTTAATGGACCACATGGGATGAACTAAAATGGTGGCACCCGTCAAAGCTTCTTGGTACCAATGAGCCCTCTAGACCTCTAGAATTTCCTGTGCCAAGGGCATTCAGTCACGTGTCCCAGTTGCCTTCCCAGGTGTTTTCTTTACTTTCGCTGGGATCAAGGGAAAGGGGGCCCCAACATAGGACATATTGAAGAGCAATAAAGCCAACGTATTTTCACATTAGACTAAAGAGGAAATACCAGACCTTCATGGTGGGTTATTTTGGTGTTGATGATGACGTTTGTTTTAATTATGACACATTATTTTACATCACATATTTAATGGCTTCTAGAGAGGACTTAAGAATTTTCCCAGCCGCGTGCCTTCAACACTAGCCAGTACCAATGGGACCTGATTGGAGACATCCAGGTGTGGAAAATTCTGTGAATGTGCAGAATAACTTAGGAAAAACCTGGGGAGGCACGGGCCCAGCCAGAATCTAAAGAAGAGATTGCGGGATGCTGGGCAAGCTGCTGTTAGGAGCAGCTGCAATAGCCAGGTACAAAGAGAAGTCATCTCAGTGGGGAGATTGGAGAGCCAGGAGATGCTCATCCTTCATCTCTGCTGGGTCTGCCTGGTACCTCCAAGCCTGTTTTCTCTGACTAGGGTAGAGAATTCTGCCCCTTCACAAGACCCCTTTGCTCCGCGTTTTCTATCTGCTTGTTTCTACCCCATTGAGCCCTGGGTGCTGTGGCTTTTATTTGACCTCCAGTGCCAGGTCCATGGACAGACTATGGAGAAAAAACAGGACAGTGCCATCCCTTTCTACGTTCTAACTCCAGGTCTTCCTCAGCTGCACTCTTCCAGATGCTATAACCATCAGTTATAACACATAACATATGTATAACATACGACACATGTTTTCTCTAGCAGCTCCTCACACTCATTCAAAACCAGAAGCACGGCTGTGGTTTCACTCTGTACCTTATAAAGAGTGTCTTGAGCTTTCTAGAAGGTTTACCCGGAAACTCACAAAGCCATAAAATCTAACAGTGTGTGCACCGGTCATAATAATGTATTGCATTGCCCTAAGTCCATAAGTTTGAATTAAGCTTTCTTTTGTTAAGGTAGTATTGTCCAACACTGTCCTCGGAGCCAAACAACTGCCATTCTTCTATGCCCTGCGAGGGGCTCAGCTATCACAGTTTACTTGATCTGCATCTCACAGTACCTGAGAAGAAGAGCACACCCTCACTTTTTTTTCCTTTTGAATCACTCTAAGGCTAGGGCATTTTCTCTGGGTTTCTTTTTTAAAAAAAAAAAATTTATTTATTTTGTATACAATATTCTGTCTACATGTGTGCCTGAAGGCCAGAAGAGGGCACCAGACCTCATTACAGATGGTTGTGAGCCACCATGTGGTTGCTGAGAATTGAACTCAGGACCGTTGGAAGAGCAGGCAATGCTCTTAACCACTGAGCCATCTTTCCAGCCCTCTCTGGGTTTCTTGATTCAATTAGCAAGATCTCACTCCACTTCCTACACATGGAGACATTACCTAGCCACAGAAACACAGGCATTTACTGAGTGAACGGAACAAGGATCTCTCTGCCAGGGCCGTGGAGGACAAGTGGGAACTCCCCATTCCTTTCCCAAGTGTGAAAGTGCACGTGCAAAGGTGATGGCGTGCCAACGGATGGGCACGCACATGTGTGCAGAGGCCAGAGGATGAACTCGGCTTTTCCTCAGGGCTGTCCACCATGCTTTTAGAGCTAAGACACTGGTACTGACTGACGCAGCTGAGCAATTGACAACTGAACCTCACTAGGATTACAGGAAATACCTAACATACCTGGCTACTCCCTTTCTTTTATTTTCTTTCTTCCTTTTTTTTTTAATAATAGGCTCTTGGGTATCAAACTCAGGCACTCGTACTTGCAAGGCAAGCATTTTATGGACTGAGCTGTCTCCCTGCCCCAGTAACCCCCCTTTTAAGTCCCTTAATGTAAGTGAGAAATTTCTGTGCACAAGTGGCCACTGTGCAGAGATGAAGTGTTACCCACACTTGCTCCCTTCCAATAAGAATAAAATTCTTCCTACTCCTCGATCACCACCCCTGGCCCTGGAATTTTCCTTCTGGGGTCTCTTAGACTCTCTTCTTTCCTTGAAAGTGATTTGACCAAGCCTTGGGAGACATCCACGGTTAAGTGCTGTGCTTACCAGGTGGAACACCGACATCCCAGGTCAGCGGCTCCCTGTGTCCTGTAGGAAACAAAGCAGAGCGTCAGCCCCAGGGCCTGCCAGCGTGAAACCCATGAGGCACAAGTGCGGTGAGGGTTTGACCACCCATCCAGTCCACGAGTGTCTTGACTGGAGCTTGACTCAGGAACAGCTCTGAATAGCTGGATGTGTGGGTCACATTCCCAGCCCATGGGCAAGGAGGTGATTCTTGTTCTTTTCATTCTACATGCCTTCCAGAGAACAATTGGCCCTTGGTTCTGGGCTCCATTCAGGGAGTAGGGCAGTGCCTTGTCATTCAAAAGCCCAAGTTTTGAGGTGGGGGGAGAGGGAGTATTCCTGTGTGTGTATGTGCATGGTGTGTGTGCATACATGTGGAAGATAGAGATCAACTACGGGAGTTGTTTCTCAGGAGCCATCTGTGGTTGTTTGAATGTAACTGACCCCCATGAGTTCATAGGAAGTGGCACTATTAGGAGGTGTGGCCTAGCTGGAGTAGGTGTGGTCTTGTTGGGGGAAGTGTGTCACTGTGGGGTGGGCTTTGAGGTCTTCTATGCTCAAGCTACCCCCTTCTACGCTCAAGTCAATTGGACACAGACTCCTGCTGCTGCCTGTAGATCAGGATATAGAACGCTCAGCTCTTTCTCCAGCACCATATCTGTCTGCACACCACCTGTCCCACCATGATGATAATGGACTGAACCTCTAAAACCGTAAGCTACCCCAATTAAATGTTTTCCTTTATAAGAATTGCCAAGGTCGTGGTGTCTCTTCACAGCAATAGAAACTCTTAAGATGCCATTTATCACATTTCTGTCTCTCTCCTTTCTTTTGTTTCCTTCCTTTTTCCTTCCTCCCTCTTTTTCTCCCTCCTTCCCTTCCTTTCTTCCTTCTCTCCTTCCTCCCTTTTGTGTATGTGTGGTTTATTGTGTGATGAGGAGTGCACACATGTGCCCACATGTATGTAAAGACCAGATGTTGACACTGGATGTTTTCCTTGGTTATCTCTGCTTTATGTATTGAGGCAGGGTCTCTCCCTGAACCCAGAGTTCAATGAGGCAGATAGTGTAGTTAGTCAGTTTTCCCTGGGGATCCCTGTCTCCACAGGTAGGCAGCCCTACACTCATGGTATAGACATGGGTGCTTGTACCCGAATTCCAGTTGTCATATTTATATAGCAAACACTTTACCCAATTAGCCATTTCTTCAGTACCCACTTTGGTTTTTGACACAAGGTCTTTCACTGGGACTTGGAACTCAACAAGTAGACTAGGTTGTCTGGGCAGTGAGTCCTCAGGATCCCCCTGTCTCTACCTCCAAGATCTCGATTACAAGCTTGTTGCCATCATGGCCACCTAGTCCAGAATTTTAACCAGTCCCCATATCCATGCAAACTAGCCATCACCATAAGTCTTGGGAAGGGCTCAGCTACACACAGATTGTTTACTTGTGGTGGTAAGAATGACCCCCATAGGTTCATATATTTGAATGCTTAGTCATCAGGGAGTGGAAATCTTTGATAAGATTAAAGGATTAGGAGGTATGACTTTGTGTGAGTAACCGCAGTATTGTTGGAGGAAGCGTGTCACTGAGTGTGGGCTTTGAGGTTCCAAAAGTCCACGCTAGACCAGACTTTCTCTCCGCCTGTGGATCAGGATGTAGTTCTCAGCTACTTCTCCCGCACCATGCCTGCCTGCTGCCATGTTCCCTGCCATAATAATCATGAATGAAGTAAGCCCCTGAACATGTAAGCAAGCCCGCAATTAAATATTTTCTTTTTTAAGACACTTTTTTTATGAAGTGTCTCTTCATAGCAATAGAACAGTAAGACTTGATCTAAACCTTTTAATCAGTATCTCATTATATAGCTCAAAATGGTTCCAGCTTCTCACCTGCTGGGATTACAGACCTGCCTCTTGATTTTTATCTGGGGCTCAAAAAAGTTAATGAACTTAGTTAATGAACAGTATAGCTGGGAATTAGGCCCAGATCAAACACATTCCAAACCTATCCCGGCTCTGGCTGCTCTCAAGTGCCATGGAAGCACTCAGATGGCAGGAGAAGTCAGGTCCCCAATCTTCCCACTCATGGAGATGCCCTTCCTGTTCTTCTGACTTGAATGCTACTGTGCTTCTTTTCTGATATGTTAGCAGGGAGAGGCAGTTGCTGTGTCTATGGTGTTCATTTCTCATTTGCTGCCTCTAGCATAGGCCTGAGCCAGAAGGGACACAGGCATTAGCTATCTCCTGGCAGGGCATGGAAAACCCCTGGAAATGGCGTTGTTACAATAATGCCTTATTTGGTTGAGTAAGGATGCCCAGTAATGGGGCAGCTCTGATGGCAGCAACCATTCTGTGGGGTGGGCGCGGGGACATGGAAACTGGGGAATGCTGAGACTTTCCCAAAGCTTGGCATGTGTGTGTTCATGTATGTGTGGGTACTGTTTGATTGAAAGTGAGACCCCAGCCCTCTAACACACCTTTATCTAAGGAGTCTGGGATGATTGATTGAAAGTGTCACCCCAGGCCTTGGCACCCACCCTTGGAGCAGGGATGGAGCAGAAAGCTCCATCTCAACCCCCCCCCCCAGGAGTTCTTGATCTGGACTCCACCTCCAGGAAAGCCTGTCAAGCGCTGATCCCTCCCCAGGGAGGGGCAGGACCACTCTCACAGGCTATTTAGGCTGCCGCCCAGAAAAGGAACACGTGGTCTCGAGTTTTGCATGGTCTCCCCCTCTGTTCACCCCCCCCCCCATGCTCCCAGCCACCTGGGAGCATTGCATTTATTAAATGCAGGCGTCTTTTATTTGGTCTATTTGCGTCGGCAGAGAGGCTCGTCTTAAGAATTATTCCTTACAGGTACGTATATACATGAATGCAAATGTGTGGTGAAGGCATTGTTTAATCATTTCTGCAAGGTAAACCATTTCATTTTAGAGGGAAGCTCATTAAGAGGCAGGGCATTAAAAAGGGAGGTGAAACATTCCATCCTCCATCAAGCAGGGAATGTTGCTAAAACAGAAGGCAAACAACGCAATAGCCTCATGAGGTCCTTGAAACACATCAGAGTCACTAGATCCCCTAAATTTCATGAGCAGTGAGAACAACTGAGAGAGACTTTCAGCACTCTGAGATGCCCAGAGCAGGGTCACACCAACGGAACCAGTCAGAAGAGGCAGAGAGCAGCCAGGCTGCCCGGAAAACTCCAGATCTTGGGGTGGGGCTTTGGCTTTGGAGAGATGGTTCGGTGGTTAAGAGCACAGGCTGCTTTTCAAAAGGTCCTGGGTTCAATCCCCAGCACCACAACTATCTGCGATTCTAGTCTCAGGGGACGTGACACCTTCTTCTGCCTTCTAGGAGCACTTTGTGTGCAGGGTGTACAGACAAGCTTTCGTGGAAACACTAATACACATAAAATAAAAAGAAATAAAATCTAAAATAAGAAAGAAAGAAGGAGAGAAATAAGGAAGGAAAGAGGCGCAGACTAATTGAGCTGCCCAGAAGAGACACTCCCATTTGTCAAGCTGCCTGCGTGCTGTGCGGTGTGCTCCAGGTTTCTAGCTTTTGGGAGCTGTCTCCCGTGCTGGGATTGGCTTTGGCAAAGCAGCTGTCTTCAATTTATTTCTACTCCTGTAAGCAACCCCAATAAAACTCACTGGTTCACCAGGTTGGGCTTCAGTGGCATCATTAGTTTGGTCTGTTGTGGGCTCTGGGGTGAGTAAATGTTTGTTCACGTCTGCCCAGGAATCACGTCACACAACAGGAGCTGGAGGACAATCTCAGATGCTGCTCCTCAGGGGCCATCCATCTTGGGTTTGAGAGACAGTCTTTCGTTGGACTAGAATAACTTATCTCTACCTTCCCAGAACTTACAAGCGTGTATCACCATGCCCAGGTTTTCTTTGTAATGTGGGATTGGGGTGGTACCTTGTTCACCATAGCTTTTCAACTGGTAAGCAAAGAAAGAGAATCTTCTCCCTTCTACAATCTGCCTCATCCCCATATCCTCTGCTGTGGGGAAGTATAAACACCTGTCAAAGTGCTGAGAAGGCCATCAACAATCTTAGGTTTCTGAGGTGATTCATCCTCAATTTTTGATGGCCTCTGGGTCAGCAAGAAGCTGTGAGGCTGGACCTCACAGACTTTAGCTTCAAAAGTGTGCCTGAGAAAGAGGCAAAGAGGGGCATAAAAGGTCAGATTGTGTGACCTTACAAAGTGCCTGATGCAGGACTGGAGTTGCCATGTCCTCAGAGACTTGTTGAAGAGGATTGGATGGAATCCTACAGATGGGTTTTCTTTTGAACATCTCTGCCTCTCTGTCCAAGTCATCTCAGATTTGCTTACGACTTGGCAGAGCAATGCTGCTACCGTGCAACTATTATGCTCCATTCCACTGTTCAGTTAGCTCACTTTTCCACTAGAACCTCCACCGGACTCAGTGGTGGGAGGGTAAAGACTCTGGAGGTTGAAGATGTGACTGAGGTCCAGAGACAAGTTCAGCTACAGGGCTGACTTAGGGTCAGACCTCATCTCATAGCCTAAGAAGAGCCCCATGCAGTCCCCAAGTCTCTTGTCCTGTGCTTGATGTGGGCTAAAGAATTCTAGCTACCCTCACTGTATTTTCTTCCAGTTGCAGATTCCACAGTTAAACCTCTCCTAAGGCCTAGGATTACTGCCAGGCTCCTAACAATTCTAGGTCCTAAAGTGACATTTCTAGTGGTCATATCCATCCCCAGGCCCAAACGAAGGCCTGTTTCTCTGGACTTCTCCAGAAGATGTGCCTTGAGTACAGCTAACTCTGTGTGACTGCAGTACCTATCTCTTTACTCCTCCAGATTCCTCCATTCTTGCATTCTTTATCTCAATGAATGGCGTTAGCAACTGCTGAAGGAGTCATCCTATTCTTCCCTCACTTCCAAAGAGTGGCCACTATTTTTCTTTTTAAAATCCGTGGCTTCCAACTATATGCTGTTTATAAGAAACCTATATCAAGTATAAAGACACAAGCGTTGTT
Source organism: Microtus pennsylvanicus (assembly GCF_037038515.1). Lineage (NCBI taxonomy): Eukaryota > Metazoa > Chordata > Mammalia > Rodentia > Cricetidae > Microtus > Microtus pennsylvanicus. The sequence goes on along the minus strand of NC_134582.1, from coordinate 50,283,383 downwards.
AAAGAGACTAAGAAAGACTTATTTCACTAACACTCATCAAAGGAAAACTGGAATACACATACAATTACATAGAGAACAGATTTGAAGTTAAAAAAAGACAAGTGAAGAGGAATACTACACAATGGCAAGGGATTAAATATTCAAAGAAAACATAGTCCTTAACATCTATACACCTTATACCAGAATTCTAAAAAAATAAGGCAAAATGTTATAAAAATGCAAGAGGAAGTAACAGAATCCACCACTACAGTTGGCTTTATGAGAAATGGAGAGAATCAGCATGCTGGAAGCCAGTATGAAAAATAGACTAACCACCAACCAAATATGAGACTAAAAGTGTGCAAATTGATTTTTATACACCACTTTGTCCCAAAACAGCAGAATATACATTCTTTTCAATCTCACACGGAACACTTTCTAAGGGAGATCACATTCCATTCTGGGCACTAATGCATACTGGTGCCTACTCTTGGGCAACAAAAATTCACATAAAACCATAAAAAAGGTTCTAATCACACAAAAAGGAGCCAACTTGCCTTACCAGTCTCATGTCTGTCATGCTGGCCACAGTAAAGAGATGCTTCTCCTGGCAGCTGCCAGCATGCCATGAGCTAAGCCACATGGCATGTTCCCAAAGTCTCTCACATAGGCCACATACAGAAAAGCGTCTCTTAGCCACTGCCTGCAAGCTTGAGCCACCAATGCAAGCTCCATCAGCACACTGAGTGGTGGGTTTGGAATTTTGCTCATAAGATTACAGATACATGGAAAAGACGGTTTCAGATGGAAAAAGTTTTCAAACAGGTTACAGTGTATTTAACAATATACATAGGCAAATTTATGAAGTGTTCCATATTTTTTTTAAAAATTTACATAGGCTTGGGAGAGAAAAGAGAAGATATAAACAGTCATAAAATATAGTTTTAACATAATAAGATAAAGTCCTTAAAAGAGGAGTAAAGTAATATAAAAGAAATAAGCCACATAAAGATGGAAAATACATTGTCTGGTTCCTGTATGCCATTGTGTTGTCTTTAAAATTTTTTGGTTGCTAAGAGACACTGGATTATGAAAACTAATAAACCAAACTATATATTTTGAAAATGTCTTGACTTCAAAATTTTAATGACACTGAGACATGTCTGCTCCTAACAGCACCAGTTTACTTCAGAGAAGATGATGGGCATTGAAGACCCTCCATATGGAGTTTACTTTCTTTATGGCAAAAGCTAGCCATTGCAGAAAAAAAAATAAAAAACCTGCCCTTGCCTCAATTGTTGACAATATATTGTCCAAACTTGACCATCAGGGCACAAAAGAAAAGGACTGTCAAACTTTGCCAAGACAAGGTAGGACAGTACTTCAAAATTCCCTGCTTCTCAGAAAAGTCTGTCAGATCTATCAGGCCTGTAGGCCAAAGTTCGATTCCTCAAAGCTACAGAAGAACCTAGTGTGACTGTCCAGGAAGCCAGATGTCCCTGTCACTAGGTAACATTTCACCCTTCTGAGGTCTTTGACAGAGCTGAAGACTAGATAGTCATAGTTAAAGTTTGCTTAGTTATTATAAAAAGTAAATTAGGTATAAAACTTTAGAGTCACAAAGATAAAATAGATAACAAAATATTTTCCCTAATTTTGCCAAATACAAATGGACTAGATATTGTAACTGTAATTTTTGATCTTGTTGGTAATAAGTAACTGATAATCTTACTAAGTAAGAGGAGAAAAAATGATTTTTTAAAATGTAGACCAGAAATTGGTACAACTAGCCCCTCAAGAAATCAAAAACCAAAAATTCAATACAACCAGAAGCCTAACCAAAAAACAAACAAACAAAAATTTCAATAAAATTAAGAAAAGCACAAAATATAACTTTTAGTATCAGGGTAGAAACTTGGTAGACCCCTGTAATCCCAGATGGGGAGGCTGGAACAGGCAAATTTCTCAAACAAGTTGATGGGGGTTGGGGAGTGGAAAGTGGAGGTTTGAATAAAAATGGTCCCCAGAGACCCACATATTTGAACACCCCAGTTGTCTTTTAAGACTCTTCAGTATCATAACCTGCCTAGTTTTTTAGCTTATAGTCTATCTTACAAGCTACCCCTGCATACAGGATACCCTGAACTTAACGCAGGCCTTGAAATACCTCACGCTCTCTCTTATCTTCATGTCTCTGTATTTGACCTGGATTTGGAACACACACTCATGTACATATACAAACAGACCTTGTCACATTACACACAGAAGCTTCCATTTTCTGCTTTAGCCCTTGGGCCTGTTTTTATATGGCATTGTGCATGGCTCTCCCACGAATGTGTGAGACCTGAGAACTCACTGTGTATCAGTCTGCTGCCTAAATGAACACACGGACCAGCGAATGGATGGATGGACAAATGGATTGAGGTGAGTAAGAGAGCAGATTAATGAATACACTGGTGTAGATAGATGGATGGACGGTGGGTGAACGGATGAACAAATGGATGGATGGATACATACATATACATACATACATACATACATACATACATACATACATACATACATAGATCTTCTCAGAAAGGCAGATGAGGGAACACTATTATACTTGAAAGTCTCTGCTCTTTGAGAATATGAGGTTTTCATCCCAGGCCAGGCCCCCTTGTAAACTCTGAAAAAAAATGGAATTGAACGCATGGGGTCACCATCCCGGTTAACCCGAAGAGCCATGCTATGGTGACTGTCCTCGAGGGGATGGAGTGTGAACTTCTGGCTCCCAAAGCTTTCCACAGAATTACCACACTATGTCACTGCTCTTGAGCAGCAGAAAGACACTTGTGAAATGGGCTGGGAGGAGACCAGAGGGCTGAGGGAAGGGGGTGCTATGTGCTGCGGGCTTTCCCAGAGCATGCGGGGAACTCTGTCATGTAAGCTACAGAACCTGTGCTCTTCTCGGAGACCTCTTGCCTCCAAAAAGAAAATCCAGCATTGACCCTGGCCTGTGAAATTCCAGTCCCAAGGATAACAGAGTTTTGCCTCCCCAAAGGGTATGAGTATTCTCTGGGCAAAAAGGACATCTGTGGCCGGACAAGACCGAGTAAGTCACAGAAGCTATCTGGGTCATCAGAGATTGCCTGTTCTCCACATGGTTCCAGAGCCAGGTCCAGGATATGGGGAGTCACCACCCAGTGAAAGGGAAGGCTGTTGCGGAGGGAAGAATCACAGCAGGTCTTCCTGCTTTCTTTCCTCTTTCCTTTTCTTTCCCTACCTATTCTATCTATCATCTATCTATCTATCTATCTATCTATCTATCTATCTATCTATCTATCTATCTATCTATCTATCTATCTATCTATCAATCTATCTATCTATCCATCCATCCATCCATCTATATATCTATATCTATATCTATTCTGAGATAGGGCCTCATGGATTCTAGGTTGTCCTCAAACTCACTCTGTATTCAACGATAACTGAACTTCTGATCTTCCTTCTTTCTCTGAAGTGCTGGAATTACAGGCATGCATCACTACATCCAGTTTATACACTGAGGGAGACTGAACCCAGGGTTTAGTTCATGCGCGCCAAACAGCCTACCAACTGAGCCACACCCCAGTTGTTGCTCTTAAGGAATTTATTAGTTCCAGAGTTACAGGTACAATATTCCTTTTAGTTGCAAGATAATCATTTTTGTATGTATGCGTGTGTGTGTATATATATACACATACATTACGTATATACATACACGCATACATACATATAAAACGTTTTTTATCATCATTCCATATTTGGGAGAACTAAAGCTCAGCAAAGTGGTGAGAAGCCAGAGCCTCTTAGCCTAACAGACAGGGTTCCCAGCAGGGGCACAAGGAAACGAGTCGGGAGAGGAAAGAGAAAAGAAGAGAGGGAACAATGAAGAAGATGCTAAGAAAGGCCCTGGAATCTCCATGTTCCAGGTAAGGCAGAGGCTGCAATGACCTATGAGAGGTGGAGACTTGCAGCCCAGGGCCTTGGAGCCTGGGACCTTTCCCAGCTCTCCAACTCACTTCCATTCTCTTTGCCCAGTTACACTATATACCTTGAATTTTTCTTCTTCTTACTCTTCTTGTTTGTTTGTTTGTTTGTTTTAGTTTTTCTAGACAGGGTTTTGCTGTAACTTTGGAGCCTGTCCTGGAACTAGCTCTTGTAGACCTGGTTGGCTTCAAACTCACAGAGATTTGCCTGCCTCTGTCTCCCGAGTGCTGGGATTAAAGGTGCGCATCACCACTGCCCAGCTTCCTGTTTATTTATAATCCTGTTCTGTTACTGTTGTATATGGAAACTACATAAAGCCACTGTTTTGTTACCTTTCAATAATGCAGGTGTTTGTAAGAGTGTCATTCTCTTTCTTAATAAACAGTCTCCATTTCTATCATTATCCACGTGTCCCTGGTCCAGTTCTTTGTTCTGGGACATGGAACCTAGAAATTGGGGTACCTTCTGGGCTCAGATTAAATTAATAGGATGATACCCGGAAACTTCCATCAGTTCCTGCTTGAGTCCCTGCTTTGTTCTGGGAGCTAGAGACAGGTCTGGGGGTTTCAGACCAAACAGTGTCAAAGAAGAGGCTGGCTGATGCGTGCGTCAGGTGTGTTGATGTCACTGTCCCCTCGTGCTTTTGTTCAGTGTGATCTGGAAATCCCAAAGAGCAAGCAGTACCAACGGAGTGAGCTTTATCAGGGCTCAAACACGAGGGAGGGCTGGGGAGATATCTCGGTCAGTAAAGCGCTTACTAGGCAAGCATAAGAGATTCAGAATCCTCATGACTTTCTTTTTCTTAAAGCTACAATCCTGAACACAGTCCAGAGGTCTTACGAGTTAGAACAAAGTTGGCACCCACAGATATAAAGCAGATCCTGAGTGGGGGCCTAGGAATTGGAAACACACGCACCCAACTTAGGGGACTCAGGGTGGGGACCCCCACACTGCCAGCTACCAAACCTCAGCCGGTCTCTACTGACTTCTGTCTCCAATTTCCTCCTCCATGATGGGGATGGTACACACCAATCCCCAAACTGACATGTCTATAACCTTGTATCTATCTCTTTCACCATCTCATTCACCCAACACGCAAACCTTGAGAAGGCTCTGGAAGCCAGTGACTGCCTGTCTTGCCACAAACCAGTGCCTTAGCTCCCCAGAGTTGTCTAAACACAGTAACCTGCCTCCGTGGATCAAGTGGATGAACCCAGGTGGAAGTCAAGATCAGCTGTGCTCCTTGCTGAGGCTCCTCAGCCCCAGATCTCAGTCTCTTGCCCATAAAATGGAGGCAGTATCACCAGAACATCTCACAAATACAGTGGGTTTCCTCATACGGCACAGCAGGGCCTCAGCCTGGTACCTGTGTATCCTCAGCCTCTTGGATTTCCTGGGAGGCCTTCCAGCAGAGAGGACTAGACAGAAGGCGGCAGCAGTGGCTGCTTCCCTGAGCAGTGCCTGCCCTCCTGTAGCATAGGACTCGATAGCCCTTCTTCACCCTTCTCAGCCTCCCAGTGTAAGCCTGCTGCCCACATCACTTGCCCTATTACCCGCTGAACTGAGGTTTTGGGTTTCCTAGGTCTGGAGGAGCATCCCAGCCCTCTGCTCCGCAGGCCTGCCCCACCCTGCTTCCAGGTCTGTGTCTCCAGACCCACCTCCTACCTGGAATCCCTCCTTGCACGTATCCCAGGACTCTCTTACCTTGTCAGGATCAGAGTATGGGGGTCCTGTTGACTCTCTGTCCCTCCACCCTGGGCACCTGAAAGATCCAGGTAGGGAGACAGGTTCCGAGCTTCGGGTAGTATAGGAGAGAAAGGACAGAAGACGTAGAAGGGCTCCAAGAGGAAGTGGCTAAGCACTGTGGGTATACGTAATTTATTACAGGACTTTGTCCTCTGTCTCAGGAACATCCACTCCCACAGGCCTCCTGCAGCCCCAGCCAGCAGCCCAGAAACTGTCTGCTCTTCAGCGGACCCGCGGATGATCGCTTCTCAGAGGCCTCAGGGTCTGTTCTCTGAGAACTCTGCTTATCGCTTTCCAAGCCCTGGGTGACAGTCAGTTGACTGTCCAGGCAGTTCAGTGTCCTCAAATGATGGTGGAGGCTCAATGGAAGACAGTCAGGGCCTCTGTTCTCGAGCATCAGAGAGTACTGACTAGGGGCTGAGATAGAGTGTTGATATTAGAGTTTTAAGAATCAGAACCTGGGGCGGGGGATGGAGAGCTGGTTCAGTGGTTGAGAGCACTGGCTGCTCTTTCAGAGGACCCGGTTCAATTTCCAGCACATGGTACCTCATAGCTGCCTGTAACTCCAGTTTCAGAGGATCTGACACCTTCACGGACATACATACAGGCAAAATGTGAATGTACGTGAAGTAATAAAACCTTAAAAAAAATTAAGAATCAGAACCTAGATGGGCCCTGGCATCTCTAGCCAACTCAACTAAGCCAGTCAACAGGCCTATTATCTTTTTTTTTTAAGTAATAACCAAAAAACAGAAAAGGGAGGTTTATTTATTATCTTCATCAATGTTCTATTGCTGTGAAGAGACATCATGACCATGACAACTCTTATAAAGGAAAGCACTTAACAGAAACTGTCTTATAGTTCAGAGGTTTAGTCCATTGTCATGATGGTGGGGAACATGGCGGCACACAGGCAGACATGGTACTGGAGAAGTAGCTGAGAGATCTACACCTGGATCTACAGACAGCAGGAAGAGAGAGAGAGAGTCTGGACTTGGAACGGGCTTTTTAAAACCTCAAAGCCCACCCCCAGTGACACACTTCTTCCAACAAAGCCACACCTCCTAATCCTTTCAAATAGTGCCACTCCCTAGTGACCAAGTGTTCAAATCCATGAGTCTATGGAGTCCACTTTTACTCAGACCACCACATTCATTATAGCCACACTGTGTAGAGGGACAAAGAGATCAAGTGAGCCTCCCAAGTCCACCTTCTAGATCCTGACATGGGGTCTAGGTTTAAACAGAGGGCAAGAGGTGGATAAAACTAAGCACTCCTGGTCCGGGATGCGGTACTGCCCACTACTGACCCACCATTATCTCAGCTCATCTCTCTTGCAGGGTAAGCCTGACAAGTTATCAGAACTTCTTCTCCTCTTCTGATGAGCACTGAGCTTTAGCCTTCTGCCAGCATGAGATTCCTGAGAGAGTTCTAGTTCTGGGCACCTTTGTCTCAATGCTCTCACAGCATAAGTGTCTCTTTAGAATATCTTTCCTCCTAGTTTGAACTAGTCACAGAACTCACAAAACCCTAGGTGTGCGGAGTGTGTTTCATTACTTACAACGCAGCTCTCTGATAATACTTGAGATTTACGCTCCAGTTGTGACTTAGGTGGGGGACCCCAGAGGGCCTCGGGACGATACCAGTCACCAGGACGGCTATTTAAGTGGACAGTTTAAACTTTCCACTCCCACGACCTTGGGGAAGGTAAAGCTCTTGGACAAGACTTCATTACCTTTCAGGTACTGAGCACAGGAGATGCTGGGAGAGAGGCCCGGAAGAAGACACAAAGGGTCTGTGCCCTGCTGATACCCGGCCTCTGTATCTCTCCCCCTGGCTATTCATCTACATCCTTTGTTCCATCCCTGTCTCTAAGCATTTACCTGATTCTGAGAGTCTATCCTTAGCAGAGCTGAGGAAGGGGCCTGAGAGATGGCTACGAAAGCTTGACATCTTCAGTTTGACTTCCAGAACCTGTGGTACAAGGGAAAAAACTTGGGTTTACAAATTGTCCTCTGACCTTTGGTTTTTGAGCATCTGTGCTGTGGCACACCCACACGGCCAACTCATGCAGATATACACAACAACAATAATAAAATCATCTAGGCAGAGATGGGAGCTCTTAACCTTCAAGATCTAACTCTAAATCCAGGGAAGGAGTGGCAGAATTGGACTGTATTATAGGGGACCCAACGGGAGGACACTGGAGAACAACGGTGGGCATCTCTCATTATAGCATTCACACACGCTAGGCAAGTGTTGTGCCAACTGAGCCACATCCACATCCTCCAAGTACAGATACTTTGAAGGGAAGTGGACCAAGGAGTGTTTCCTGGGAGGGGCCAGACTAGAGGAGGGCAGCCCTAGAAGGAGCTGTCCACACCAACAAATCAGGCGGGCAATATAAAGGTCTTGGATAATGAGAAGCCTCAGAAGTCATTGGCCGAACTAGAGCCAGTCAGCTCTCTCTCCCTCTCTCTCTCTCTCTCTCTCTCTCTCTCTCTCTCTCTCTCTCTCTCTCTCTCTCTATTTTTCCCCTCTCCCTCTCTCCCTCCCACCTCTCAGGATTTTGGAGGTACTTGGCCCTGCAGGTAGTGATTTGGAGAAGAGCTGTCCCAGTTGAGAGAAAGTTGAGGCCAAGGCGGGGAAGCAGCCAGAACCATTAGCCTGGTAGTTCTCAACCTTCCTAACGCTGCGACCCTTTAATACAATTCCTCGGGTTGTGGTGACTCCCAACCATAAAATTATTTTCATTGCTGTTTTGTAACTGTAATTTTGTTACTTTATCATACTGTAAATATCTACTATGCAGGATATCTGATATGCAACGCCTGTAAAAGATTCTTTGGACCCCAAAGGAGTTGCAAGACACAGGTTGAGAAGCACTGCACCAGCCTTTACTGAGAACATAAACTAAGCACGAGTAGGAAAGTGAAGAATAAAGGGTGAACGGCAGGGTGGAGACTGCCCAGAAGTCCACAGCCAGAGAACCTCCTCTGCTCTCTCATGGAGGCCTCTATGAAGCCTCTAGGCTGCTTTTTCTAAACGTTTCTGTGGAAGGGCGCTTGGTTGGTGGAGTTGGCAGAGTGCGTGCCAAGCAAGCATGAAGCCCTGTCTAAAGAGGGCATACCGACTCATTTCTGTAGCCTGAGACAATATGCAGAGGAGGGAAGATTAGAAGTCACAAGTCATCCTTGGCTACCAAGTATGTCTGAGACCAGTTTGAGTTACATGAGATCCTGCCTCAAAAAAAAAAAAAGTTCCTATTTCAGAAGTAGGTCCAGGTCTTTCCACCAGACAGTCCTCTGCCAGAACTGGGAATTGGAGGGTGACCCAGGGTACTTGGAGAAAGCTGTCTGTGGGGGCCAGCCATGATAAACTAAGTATGAACAGGCCACCCAAAGGAAGTTCTTTATTTCCAACCATTATCACCTGCCAGAGTAGAACTCGGCCCTCAATAAATTTAATAAGAAAGAGGTCTGAGTCTCAGTAGTTTACCCTGAGGCAATACCTGGTTGCAGGAGGAACCACAAGCTGAGATTATGGGACCACTGCCCAGGAGCAGACCATTCAAAGAAAATGCCTAACATTCCAACTGCTGTAGATAGGATCACCTACCTGAGCACCTCACCAGGACACCCTTCACCCCCACCTTTACTACTGTAAAAACCAAGTTTGCAAACTTGATTAAAATAAAGGCTCTTTGCTTTTACATACGGGACTCGGTTTCCTTATTGGCTTCTGTGGAGACTTCGCAGATTTGAGCCTAACGTTGTCACCTGTTCCGCCAGTCAAAGCTTTCATTCAGAGTGCGCCACTGCTCTGACCAGCCTGTTGCCACCTAAACTCCCGTCTGGTTACTGGATCGGTGCTGTGCTTTTGCTCTGTCTGTCCTAAGTCCTGTCCACAACAAGCAGAGTTCACTGGCTTTGCAAAGGTTTATCTACAAATTAGACAAGTAAACATAAGGGAGAAATGTCTGGATCTCCCTCCTCAGGGTGTGGGTTAGGGGCCCTTAGGGGTAAAGAAGCTGGAATGTGAAGCCCTATGCTCCTCACTTTACCAAAATCCTAGCAATCGAGAATTAGTAGAAGGAACAGGAGTTAGTCACAGTTTGGGCCAGAACTCTGTTTCTTCCAACTTTGCCAGCAGTAGTGTTACAATTTATAGAGAGGATGTATAAAAACCCAGAAAATACACATATAAAGATTTATTTCCCAAAATATATTCCTTGGAGACAGTCACCCCTCTGCAGATCCACCCCCAGCCATTCCTCATCATGCTCCAGGGATTCCAGCTAATCTCACTCCAGTATGAGATTTCCTGAAGAAGAAAAAGTACAGATAGGGTCTCTTGTAGTCCAGACAGGTATTGAACTGTCTGTGTGACCAAGGATGACCTTGAGTTACTGATGCCCTAGCCCTTATCACCTAAGTTTTGAGACTGACTACAGGAATACACTATGGTACCTAGCTAATTGTTCTTTCTCTTTTGAGACAGGACCATATGCAGTCCAAGCTGGCCTTGAACTCACTATGAAGTGAGGCAAGCCTTTAATCCTGACTCTGTCTCTATGCTTGTGTGTTTAAATTTCAGGCAAGTACCAATCACATTTAGTGAAATTTTTATCTTGGGGGTCCTGAATACAGTGCTGCAGAAGCAGGGTGAGCTGAGTTGAAGGAGGCAGTTGGCAGGAAAGAACGTGAAGGGTCCAGGTGTGTGCCCATCTACTGGTACCTTCATGGTGCCCATGGCCAGAGGAGGTCAGGGCTACTGTGCTCTGAAAGTGCTGTGTTGACCTCTGATATCAAAGAATCCACCTAGCAGATATTTGCCAAGGTCCAAGGGAAGAGAATCATTTTGACAGAGATGGACAGAAATGACTTCCAAGCCCTGAAAAGCCATGTATTAAACATTCCCACCACGTAGAGGTATTTTTTTGTTGCGGTCTGCTTGATCACACTGTGTGAAGATGTGTCACTGTTTTACCTTGACTGCCTAAGGTACCTGATTGGTTTAATAAAAAGCTGAACAACCAATTGCTAGGCAGGAGAAGTTAGGTGGGACTTCCAGGCAGAGAGAAGAACTCAGGGGGATTGCATGTAGGTGCAGGAGAGACAATGGCAAGACACAGAGCAAGTCAAACATACAGAATGAGAGAAGAGGAAAAAAAAGGGGGGGTAGAATATAGATCGATATAAATGGGTTAATTTAAGGTTTAAGAGCTAGTTGGGGACAAGCCTAAGCTAAAGGCCACTCTTTTGTAATTAATACTAAGGTTTTGTGTCATTATTTGGAGGCTGGCTGTCCCTAAAGAAAGTCTAACTACAATTTTTATCAGCAATGCTAACAGGAGTCTAACAATACCAGGCTTTGCTTCACAATCTCTAGACTTAGTAACAAAAACAACTAAACGAACGAGGGCTGGGAACATGGCTAGGTTGATAGAATGCTTGTCCAGCATGCAGGAAGCCCCAGGTTCCTCCCCCAACACCACATAACCCGGGCATGGGACCCCATCCTGTGATCCCACACTCAGCAGAGTGGAGGCAGCAGGGTCAGAAGTTCAAGGTATCCTTAACTGCATAGGAGGTTGGAGGCTAGCCTGGGCTGGAGGCTGCCTCAGAAATAAAAATAAAATAAAAGTGAGTGAGAATAGGAAAGAGGACTTATTCAGTTTTCCCTCAGTTTGTTTCGCTGTAGCTATCTCCCTTCTGTTACACATGTGGGAATTAATTCCCACAGTTCAGACCTGTTTCCTATGCCTTTGGGGTTCACTGATCACATTCCCCTAGCTACCTATGAAAACGGTTTCCCACTGCCAGACCTTGTTCCTCTCTCCTAGGTGAACACAGAGATCTGCCTTCCTGCAGTTATCTTTATCAGCAGGTGTTTGACTTGTGTACAGGGGCCAGGCGAGAGCATCCCAGTTAAGATATTCCTAGATCTCCAAGGACACAAATTTATACTTGCCCAAAGCTGCTGGTTCATAGCTGCCCTGGTTCTACCTCACTTAAAAGATTCCTAACTCCCTATGCTCAGTTTCACTTCAGTTTACTGATGGTTTTAGTTCAGGAAATTTACTGCTTGTGTTTTACTCTCAAGGACAGCAGAAGAGATAACTAACTGCAACCCAGAGGAAAACTCCCGTCCTGCTGGTGCCACAGACTCACAAAGCTCACGATCAGAGCGGCTGATAACAGCATACACCGAAACTGATTTAGAGGCCCGGGTCTTCTCTTTGTTTCTACCACTTAGAGCAATAAGGGCAAACTCCAGACCAAAGACATAGAAATTGCTGCGTCTGGTGGATGTGCAATGATCAGATCAGGAGCCATTAGCTTCCCCTTGACTGTTTACCTTTAGGTTGCCTGGTTACCCGGTATCCTCTATGCTTCCTGGGAGGGAAAAAAAGGTGGCACAATGATTAAAAAAAAAAACAGCCAGGCGGTGGTGGCACACGCCTTTAATCCCAGCACTCGGGAGGCAGAGGCAGGCGGATCTCTGGGAGTTCGAGGCCAGCCTGGTCTACAAGAGCTAGTTCCAGGACAGGCACCAAAGCTACAGAGAAATCCTGTCTTGAAAAACCAAAAAAACAAACAAACAAACATGCCTATTCATAATTTTACTGAAAACAAGCCTTTTTAGCTCTTTACTAACCACCTAAAAATGTAGCATAGCACCTATCCTTCCCCTCGAGAATTCCCTGATGATTTCATTCCTTTTTTAACTAACTTTCTCCATTAAGGAGTCCGCCAGATGTGCACTAGCCACTCCCACCTTTGAGCTGTGTGTGTGTGTGTGTGTGTGTGAGAGAGAGAGAGAGAGAGAGAGAGAGAGAGAGAGAGAGAGAGAGGGAGAGAGAGAGAGAGAAAGAGAGAACTCTTATTTGATTTTTATGGGGTGAAAGAATTCCAGCCCTGAAATTTGTTAGGCCTGGGCAATTGCTGGTTATAAAGGTGTATATGACTAGGAACATTTGTAAGAGGGAGAACAAGGGGAATAGAGAATAAGAAGGAAGAAGAAGAAAGAAAGATGGATAGACGGATCCTGTTGTGAGCAGATTTCCTAACTCTCAGATTTTAATTCCTTTTGCTTATTGTGTTGTCGCTAACTGAACCCAGAGAGGAGACCCCCTTAGCTCAGCGCTTGTCTTATGCAATATTTATCATATATTCACTTTAAAGTGGTTGAGGAGGCAATTCAGTCAATTAAATGCTTGCCTTGCAAGCACCAGGACCAGAGTTTGATCCTAAAAAACATGTAAAATTTTCTGAGTGTGATGTTGTGGATTTTTAATCTCTGCAATGAGGAGACTGTGCCAAGCAGATCCCTGGGGCTACCTAGCTAGTCAGTCTGGCCAGCTTGGAAAGTTCCAGGCCAGTGAGAGACAGTGTTTCAAAAACCAAGGTGGTCAGCACCGAAGGAACAACACCCAAGCATGTCCTCTGTCTTCCACACACGTGCAAGCATGTGAGTGAGCATGTGTGCATGTGTGCACACACACTTCACTTGACAGATGTGCAAACTTGTCTCCTCTGCAATCTCTCATAGAGTCACGACTCCCTGGACAAAGATTTGGAGGCATTTGGTCATTTGCTATCCTACACAGCACTACAAAGATCAGATCTGTGCCAAGGCTGTGCTTCAGGAAGACCTAAAGGGGAACTTAGAAGCCAGACACTACTGACCAAATGTTTTGTTGCCATCTTTTCTCAAATAGCGTGCAAGCCCTCTGCCCCATTGCAAGGAGGGCGTGTGACTGCGGGGACCTGGCCTCCCTGCTATGTGAGTCAGAGGTGAGTGGGCGGGGCAGATACCCTGACAGACAGTTCCCCTGGACCTATGTCTGAAGGACCCCAAGCTTTATAAATCAAAGAGAGGGAAGGGACATATAGCGCAGGTCCTTCTGGGCCAGCCTGGAAACCAAGTTGGTTCTCTCCCAACCTAGTGCTATTTCAAACATTCTGCCCATAAGGCAAATGCTATGCTAACCTTTAGTTTTTATTATGTTTGTGTTTTGTGCTCATGTGCCCGTGTGTGTATACGTAGGTATATGTGTTTGCATGGAGGTCAGAGGTCAGGCTAGGGTGTCTTCCTCTATCACTTCTTCACCTTATTTTTCACTTTTAAAAATCTTTGTTTGATATAGGCATCCTCCTGAATATTAACCTTCATCAAGCTATGAAAGGAGACAGAGACCCACATTGGAGCACCGGACAGAAATCTCAAGGTCCAAATCAGGAGCAGAAGGAGAGGGAGCACGAGCAAGGAACTCAGGACCGCGAGGGGTGCACCCACACACTGAGACAATGGGGATGTTCTACTGGGAACTCACCAAGGCCAGCTGGCCTGGGTCTGAAAAAGCATGGGATAAAACCGGACTTGCTGAACATAGCGGACAATGAGGACTACTGAGAACTCAAGAACAATGGCAATGGGTTTTTGATCCTACTGCACATACTGGCTTTGGGGGAGCCTAGGCAGTTTGGATGCTCACCTTACTAGACCTGGATGGAGGTGGGCGGTCCTTGGACTTCCCACAGGTCAGGGAACCCTGATTGCTCTTTGAGCTGATGAGGGAGGGGGACTTGACCGGGGGAGGGGGGGGGAATGGGAGGCGGTGGCGGGGAGGAGGCAGAAATCCTTAATAAATAAATAAATTTAAATTAAAAAAAAGAGAAATGAGGAAAAGTATATCTTAATGTGTAAATTATGCTTAATTGGTAAATTATGGATGAAATCCTTATAACTAACATTATTAAAAGAAAATATTTTTATTTTTCAAAACATAAAAAAAATCTTTGTTTGTATGATGTGTTTGTGGATGTGTAGGTACATTTATGTGTGTAAGTGTGAGTGTTTGCACGTCAAGGACACATGTGGAAGTCAGAGGACAGGCTCGGGTGTCTGTTCTTCTTTCCACCCTTTTGAGACACAGTCTCTTTTTCAGTGGACAGGCCAGTTGGCTCATGAGCTTCCGGGGTATCTTGCTTTAAGAGCACTGACGGGATTACAAATGAGAGTCACTGTGACCAGCTTCTACGTGAGTTTGAGAGAGTCAAACTCGGGTCCTTACCACTGCATGACAAGCACTTGACTCGTGGAGCTATCACCTCAGCCGCGTCTCTTCTTTATATTTGGAGACGGACTCTCTCAATGAAAGCTCCAGGCATCGTTTCATCTCTGCCTTCCCAGTGCTGGGAACTTTGTACATGGGTCCTATGGATCCTCGTGTTTGCACAATAGACACTTTACTGACTGGACCATCTCCCCAGCCCCATCCTCTGCTAGCCTTGAAATGGCATTTCTGAGATGAGGCAGAAAACGGCCACGGGGCACACTATCCAATGACAATCCACTGTAGCGTCATTACAGCAGCTGAAACAGCCCAGTGCAGGGTCCATCTCAGCTCTACCACCATAGCCTCCTTCTAGTTTCCCATCTGGCTTCTAACAGCCACGCTAGTCATTAACTCTGTACAGCAACATAGTTACTCTTCGCAGTGTTTCACAGAACTGGGGTAACAAGTCTGTTCTTCATGCTGGGCTCCTTGCAATGCGGTCTCTTTCAGTCCTTTTTAAAAACGCTACTTATAAAGGCTGTTTATCCTCACGTCATAGGAAGAAAGCTATGGTCAAATGAACGGAAAACCTTGCTCAAGTCATATGTCCAAAGGTACAGAGATAAACTACGGCCCAAAGTTTGGTGCCGTACCCAGGGCTTATTGTACTGAATTACAATGTGCCAATCCCACTGAATTCTGACTCCATCCTCTCCCACCTACCATGATGGATAAGACATTTCCCTCCCTCCCTCCTCCTCCTCCTCCTCCTCCTCTTCCTCCTCCTTCTGCCCCTCCTCCTTCTTTTCCTCCTTCTTGCTGTAAGTGAATCCAGACAAACTTATATGTTTGGTTTTGAAACAGGTTCTCACTAAGTTGCCCAGAATCTGCCTTGAACTCACTCTGTAGCCCTGGCTGGCTTTGAACTTGCAACACTCCTGTCTTAGCATCCCACAAACTGACTGGGGTTACGGGCCTGTGCCACCAGGTCCAGCCTGAGACATCCTATTTCAGAGACTTTAAGAAGAAACTGTGATAGTTAACATTGATTATCAACTTGACTGGATCTAGAGTTACTTAGGAGACAAACGTCTGGGCCTGAGAGGGAGTTCTAGAGTAGATTAGTTGAGGTGGGTATCACACCCTCGCTGCACAGAACCATTCTGTGGGATGTGGCCTCTGAGATGGGCATCACACCCCCACTGTAGGCAGAACCATTCTGTGGGGTGCGGCCTCTGAGGTGGGCATCACACCCTCACTGTAGGCAGAACCATTCTGTGGGGTGCGGCCTCTGAGGTGGGCGTCACACCCTCACTGTAGGCAGAACCATTCTGTGGGGTGCGGCCTCTGAGGTGGGCGTCACATCCCCACTGTAGGCAGAACCATTCTGTGGGGTGGGGCTTCAGACTTCCTAAAAGGGAAAGGCGAGCTGTGCACCAGCTTCCTGGCTGAGGATCCAGAGCATGAGAGCTCTCTCAGGCTCTGAAACTATTGACTTCCCGCTGTGAGGGCGACTCCATACTCCTTCTGGGAAATAAAAATAAACTCAACCCTGAGTTCAAGGCCAGTCTGGTCTCCACAGTGAAAAACAAACAACAAAATCCCTCCTAGACGTGAATCATCTCAAGACGGTCTAAGTGATCCAACATGTCCAGTCAAGATGACAATATTAACCATCCCGCTCCTCTCTGAAAGCCTCTAAAACATGTCAAGTGTTCTATCGGGTGTTTCATCTCGGCAATAGGAAAAGTAACGAGTACACTGACTAAGGTGCCTTACCTAGTGGTGACAAGTCACGGTGTCTCCAGACATGATTGCCAAGTGTCTCTGGAGGGACAGAGGCACACCTAGTTGGGAACCATGTATGGGTCATAGGAGCCATAAAGGCTAGGATAAGAGAGAGGCCAACAGGGTCAGGTGAACGTCTTCTTGGAATGTGAACCCTGCCCATGGCTGCCTTAGGAGGCAGGAAGGTTCATCGAGGAGGGAAGACACAGGGAATGGTCAGTAGAGGACTTTGAAGTCCTTACGCACAGTGCTTATCTTTCTAGACCAGCAGCCCTGATATAGCCCTTCTAGAACGGATGGGCATTAGAACCAAAGTCCTGATGGATCAGATAGCTCCTCGTTCTCAGTCTAGGGTGAAAGGGCCCCCGGCTAATGGTGGTTTATTATCACAAAGCCTCGGAGGTGCTCACTCAGAGGGTCATCCAAGACAACAGGGGGTGGGGGAGAGGGACTCAGTGTGCATGAGTCACTTGCCACTTTCTCCTCTATACAGAGCCCCAAGACCCCTCTATCTCCATCTCCCCAGCACTGGGACCCAATGTGCTTGCACGGCTCTTATACAGTGCTGGGGATCTGAACTTGGGCTCTCATACTTATGCAGAGAGCACTTAACAAAGCCACGCCCCCAGCTTCTGCTCTTACTGCTCTGAAGAGCCTGAAAGGCTTGCGAGGGAAAAACAAAGTTTGGCTGTGTGAAATCTCAGTACTCGAGGCAAATGCCGTTGCTGTGTTCCTGGCTTGTTGTTAAGAGATATTTGATTACACATATCTAGTTAATTTATTTGTCAATAGAGTCATCACTGGTGCTGGGGATGGAACTCAAGACTTTGTACATGTTAGGTAAGCACTTTCAATGAGTTGCCACTAAGCCCTGAGATATAGATTTGCTACCCCTCCCAGGAGCACTTGCTGTGTACAAAGACCAGCTTCCCTTTTCTCCTGGTCTACTGCTGTAATTCGCTTCCCGGCCTCATGCATGTCGAGGAGCTGACACAGAGCACAGGTAGGTATCATACTTCTGTGTGTTCTGTTTTCCATAGCTGAATTCATAAAAGAAAGAATCTGCTCTTGCCTGCCAGTTCCGGAGCCTTCGAACTTCAAGGGCGTGTCGATGGCATTTGGCAGGAGCGTCATAGCATGGTGAAAATGGAAAGGAAAAGCAAGCACAGGGAGAGATGAGTCATGAGGGTCACACTGTGTGTGTGTGTGTGTGTGTGTGTGCACGCGCGCACATGCGTGCTTATGTGTGGTGTTGGCACACGCTCGTGGGGAGACAGATGCGGAGGCCAGAAGAGAACATCAGGGGTCCTGCTCTATCATGCTCCACCTTATTCCCCTGAGACCCGGAGCTAGGCTGAGAGCCAGCAAGCTCCAACCATCCTCCTGTCTCCCCCAGCTCCCAGCACTGGGGTTTTCCCCACCACACCCAACATTTTATGTGGGGCTGTAATCCAAACTGCTCCTCATGCTCACGCAGTGTTCTTACCCACAGAGACCTCTATCTAGCACCTGGACATGCCTTTAAAAAAAAGATCAAGATCATGAACAATTTACATTTATCTGCTGATAATGTTAGTCAAGCACAGCAAAAACTAAGAGTCTGTCTGTCGGGTGGAGCCATAGCTTGTCAATAGCTAAAGGCCATCCAGGAGGAGTAACTTGAGACTTATCCTCAGACTAAGTCCCCAGTCCCAGGCCAACAGCTAGTAGATGGGACTGTCCCACTGGCCCCTAAGAGGGGAGGAATTGTTTCTTGTTCTCATGTGTCTGCTTTATGTTTCAAAGCCTCCCTTTGTTGGCGTGCTCATCAATGCTGTGGTCTGCGTTCTGATGGAAGACATGCTGGAAGAAAAGGGCACCCACTTCGTTGGGGAGGGCAAAGGTGGAAGTCTTCGGACCAGCAGGGAGCACAGACTGAGGGATGTGTCCTCACTTGGCCTTGCTTTGTTAACAATTCTTTTATAGACCTAATTGTCTCTAAAGGCCCCACCTCTCAACTCTGCCACAGTGGCGATCAAAATTCAACATTACTTTCAGAGGGGACAAACCAGACTGAAGTCACAGAAACTTCATTTGAAACCCGTGCCAACCTGCAGCCTCCCTTCCTTGCTCTGTTAGCATACAGAAGTAGAGCCAAATTCCTCATCGTGAACAGCAAAGCATTGGAAAGAAATGGAACCCCCGACTGATTATAGCAGTGGTTTTCAACATGTGGGTCACAACCCCTTTGGGAGCAGAACAACACTTTCACGGGGTCCCGTAGCGGATGTTCTGAATATCAGATATTTACATTACTAGTCATGACAGTAGCAAATTAAAGTTATGAAGTAGAAAGAAAATAACTTTATAACACTGTCCTCACTGTAACATGAAGAACTATATTAAAGGGTCACAGCATTAGGAGGGTGGAAAACCACTGGATTAGAGAAAGTCCAGTGCCACTTCCGCCCTGTTAGTGAAGCCAATGTTATTGACAATGCCGAGTCACTGAAACTCACGGTTTTGGTGTACACAACAACGTGACTAGGACAGGCAGCGCACCTGCCATGCACCGTTGGCAGAGGGCTTGCCTGGCGTGCATGAAGCCCTGGGTTCAGTACCCAGCACTGAATAAACAAGAAGGTGCATACTTTTAATTCTAGCACCTGGTAGGTTATCAGAAATTCAAGGTCATCTTTAGCTTTATAACAAATCAAAGCTCTCCTAGGATACAAACAATTTCCTTATTAAAACATCTGGTCTCTAGCATTTCAGTATAGCAAAGAAAAACAGACTAATACAGGAATCATGGATTAGGTTCTTTTGTATCTTCATTGAACCTAATTAAATAATGTTGACAATATATGTTATGTACTAGGAATCACTATTAATATGATCTTAATCATCATAGCAGCTGTTAGATAAATATTATCGCTATTGCTAAGTTATGGTTGAAGAAGTTAATGCACAGAGAACTAAACTTAATACTTTTATTTTTAATTGAATTTATATATTTGTTGAGAAAGGGGCGCAACAGAATGTGGAGGTCAGAGGATAACTTGCAGGAATAACTTCTCTTTTTCTACTGTATGAGTCCCTGGGATTAGATTCAGGTTGTCAGCCGTGGAGGCAAGGGCCTTCACCATCTCACTTGCCCTTCCATCTCAGGTTCCTAACAGCCTCTTTTACTGAACCTACAGCTCAATGTTTCAACTACAGTTTCTAGCCAGTGATTTCTGTCCTTCTGACTACGATTTTCATGTTCATGTGTTGAGCCTTCTTTGAATGCCTGGAACAAAGCCAACTTGGTTATGATGTGTGGTTTTTTTTTTAATGTGATTTTTTTGATTTGGTTTGCAAACATTTTGTCGAGAATTTTTGCATCAGAATTCATCAAGGAAATCATTCCACATTTGCTTTCCTTCTTTCCTTGTGCATTCATCCAGTTCTGGAATAAGGGTTATGCTGTCTTTGTGAAATGAATTTGCAATGGCCCTTTCCTTTCAGTTGGAGGGGAACTGGTATTGATTCTTATGAGTTTTTCAAGACAGAGTTTCTCTGTGTAGTCCTGGCTGTCCCTGAACTTGCTCTGTAGACCAGGTTGGCCTCAAACTCAGGAATCCACCTGCTACTGCCTCCTAAGTGCTGGGATTAAAGGTCTGGACCACCGCACTAGGCTGTTCATCTTTAAATATTGGCAAAATTAAGCTGTAGATCCATCCTGTACTGGGCTTTATTGTATTAAGCATAGGACTCCTTATTACTGCCTTAATTTCATTGCTTGTTATAGATCTGTTTATGTTATTTATATTCTCCTGACTTAATTTTGGTGGATCATATGTATCTAGAAATTTGTTAATTTTGTAGATTTTAAATATATCAGAATACGCACTTTTTAAAGTATTTCTTAGTGACCCTCCGGATTTCAGCCGCATCTGTTATAATGCCCTCTCCCGTCTCAAATTTCATTACTTTGGGTCTGCTCTTTCTTTTGGTTAGTTTGGCTAAGAGTTCGCTGATTTTGCCAAATATAGAATTTGCCAGAAAAATTGGATCATGTGATTACAGAAGCTGATAAGGGGTCAGAGCAATGGTTCATCAGTTAAGGATGCTGGCTGCTCTTGCAGAGGACAGAGATTCGATTCCCAGCACCCACGTGACAGCTAACAACCACCTGTAACTTCGGTTCCAAGGGATCTGATGCCATCTTCTGACTTCCACAGGCACCAGGCAAGCAGACATGCATTCAGGCAAAACACTTATATATAAAATTAAAAATAAGTCACAATATTTTTTTTAAGAAGCTGATGGATGTTGAGATACATCTCAACCTATCTGCCAACTAGAGACCCTGGGATGCTTCTAAGTTGGTTCAACCCACAGCCAGAGGCCTCAAGCTCCTGGGAAACTTGAGGATTCATGATGCAAATCTCAGAGTCCAAGGCCGGACAGCTTGGAGGTCTGGTGTTCAAGGCAGCAGAAAATTCCTGTCCCAGGTTTAGATCAGTTCACCTTCATTTATTCTTTCTGAATCTCTAACCAGTTGGATGGAGCTGACCTACATGGATGACAGATACTTCCCTCTTAGATCACTCCAGCTCACACAATAATGTTCTCCAGAAGGAAACTCAAATATGCCCTATCAGGATACTAGGGGCTCCTAAATCAAGTTGACAGGTAAAATTTTCTAAAATTGAGTGTGCATGGGTTGGGGCAGAGGTCCGTGTTAGGTGGATAGTGTCCTAAACCTGTTTTTACACTGACGTCCTCCCGTGCAAACGGCTGCAAACGCTCCTCCTCACAGGCATTGGTAGCTTCCCTGTGTAGTGGCACCTGAGAAAGAGCTCGCAGACCAACAGTCTTAGGAAGGAGGAGCTTTGTCTGTTTCTGCTCATATAGGGCCACCTAGTGGTTCAGTACAAGAGTCGGAGTCCAAATTAAAGATCGAAATTCCCTGGACTTTGAATAATTCAACTAAGAGGACTTGATCTTTCTACTTGAACACATACGACTTATTTGTCATGTGGGGAAACTGAGGCTGACAGAACGCTGGTGGCTTGTTCCAGCTCACCAAGCAATACAATCCCAGAGTGAGGCACAAAACTGGGCTCTATGTCCGCAGTTGGTAGCTCTGCCCAGCTAATCCTTAAATTTGGGAGACTGTGGCTCTCTGACATATTTAGCAGGTCGCAATGTCCCTTGAGACTGTTGAAAAAAAATGTTATATTCCTTCAAGAGATCCACTCTCTCCGTGTTATCAGCTAAGGGAGACGGAGTTCTGGACCGCTACGAACTGCCTCTGTTGAACTCCATCCTTAGTGTTCTTGGAAGTTTTATATACTGTAGCTCCTTTTCCTGCTCCGTCAGCCCAGTTGCGATGTTTGCTTCTTCAGCTCTTGTTTTAGAATGTTCTGGGATTTTAAGGATGACTACTTGTTTAGATAAATGTATAGATAGCATCTAGCAGTTCTAAGATCCGCTATTTTGCATAGGTTGGCTGGAGGAGGTTAGACATTCTTTCTGTTTCTATGTTGCTCTTGTTACATCATGATTGTCAGTGTAACTATGAGTTGCTTTGTTTTCTGCTGATGGCATTCCCTGCTTAAAGCCCAGCCTTTTGAGCAGATTTAACTCTTGATTATATCAAGGATTGGGTGTGACTGCGTACCCTTCCTGAAACTGTCCTTGTTCATTTCGTGAGAACCAGCAGCAGCCAGCCTGATGGCCCACACCTTTAATCCCTGCTCTTGGGAGATAAAGGCAGGTGGATCTCTAAGAATTTGAGACTAGCCTGGTCTACATAGTGAATTCCAGGCCAACAAGGGCTACATACTGAGACTTCCTTAATACAAGCAAGCAAAAGAACCATCAATAAACAGTTATTTTTGCATTTTCTTTAGTTTTTTTAAAAATTAATTTTGTGTGTGAATGTATTATATGTACATGTTTGTGGGGTGTGCGCACATGCATGTACAGGTATGCACATCCAGAAGCCAGACAACTCCACCAGGCTCCATCTCAGCAATTCTCAACCTGTGGGTCGCTGTGCCGTTAGGGTCTAATGACTCTTTCACAAAGACCATCAGAAAACACATCATGATTCATAACAGCAAAATTACATTACGAAGTAGCAATGAAATAATTATATGGTTAGGGTCCATCACAACATAAGGAACTGTTTTAAAGGGTCGCAGCATCAGGAAGGCTCCATCTCCTTCCTTGAGACAGGGTCTCCCACTGAACTTAGAACTAGGCTGACAACCAACAAGGCCCAGTGATCCCTCAGCCTTCATCTCCCCACCTCCAAATGCTGGAGTTACAGGCATTCATGCAACCAAATCCAGCTGTTTTATATGGGCACGAGGATCAGAACTCAGGTCTGATGCTGGTATCGCAAGTACTCTTACTTGCTGAGCCATATCTCCAGGCCCCAATTCTGTGTTTTCAATGGATGTTTCCCACTGGCCACTTTTAGGAGTAGAGAGTGTGTCTGCCGAACCCATCTATAGAGGCTCTTGTGAGTCCACAAAGAGATTCCAGTGAACTTTGATTTGGACATTTTAAAATCCCTTCCAGGCACCAATGAAGGAACTTCCTTTCCTCTACATATGTGACAGTCGAGTTCTTTTAAGCAGGCATGCTGGAGGAATGCTCTGATATTGCCATGCCTGACACCCCGAGTTCAGCTGTGAGAAGACAGATCAGTCACTGTCCCAACCCCACAATGGCAGTTAGGATTTCCTCTTCAGAAGGGGTGATAAGGACAGGAAGTAGAAATTGACTAGGCAGGTTACGGTAAAAAGACAGGAGAGAAATGTGGCCAGTTTCCTTTTTGACTAAAAGCCAGAAATATCCTTGGAACTCTTAGCAGTTTCATCCTTACCGGAGGCCAGGGATGTCAGAGGTCTTCTGGCAACCCTGATATCTGATTTGGTTCTGAAGTGATTCTAGGCTTTCAATCTGTGGGTCGTGACCCCAACAGATCATTGGAAAACACACATATTTATTTACATGACAGTTTATAACAGGAGCAAAATTTATGCTTGGGGGCGGGTATGACCACAACATGAGGAACTGTATTAAAGGGTTGCAGCATTAAGGTTGAGAACCCCTGTTCTAGGGTCTTTGGGAGGTGGACAGTTAAAGTAGCAATGAAAGCTTGTTTAGACGAAATAAGGAGAGCCATGTAACTATGACAGTCTAAGGAGAGACACTGTGCCCTTCTTCTCAGCTGTCAGTCATTTAAACAGAACACTAAAGCAATGAGCCCCAAGTGTTTTGTTCTGAGAGAAGGGGGAAACTAGGAAGCTCTGGTGACAGCCCTAGACGAGAAAAGGGTATGTGCGTATGTGTGTTTTTATTACTCATGTGCAGGTGCCTGCAGAGTCCAGAAGAGAGTACTGTATCCCCTGGATCTGGAGTTTCAGGCAGATGTATGAGGCTCACATGAGTAGTGGGAACCAAACCCTGATCCTCTGAAAGAGCAAACAAGAGCTCTTAGTGACTGGATCATCTATCCAGTCCCTCCCTCCCTTTTTATTTTAAGAAAGACTCTCACATAGCCCAAGCTTGCTTCAAATCTTCTACGTAGCCAAGGAAGACACTGAGCTTCTGATCCTCCTGCTTCTGCTTGCTGAGTAATGGTATGTACAGGCATGTGCCACTGCAGCCTGTGTGGTTAATACTGTCAACTTGACAGTCTTTAGAACCATCTAAGATTCTAAGATTCTATGAGAATGTCTATAAGGGAGTATCTGGATTGGGTTAGAATCTGGGCATGTTTAAAAGGTGATGGAGGAAGGTCATTGGCTAATAAAGGAACTGCCTCGGCCCATTTCATTGGTTAGAAGATAGGTGGGAGGAGTAGACAGAATAAAACGCTGGGAGGAAGAGGAAGTGAGGTCAGACTCGACAGCTCTCCTCTCGGGAGCAGACGCCTCAGAGGGAGAGGCCATGCTCCACTCTCCCAGGCAGACGCACACGATGAAGCAAGCCGCCAGGTCAGACATGCTGAATCTTTCCCGGTAAGACCGGAGCTACACAGATTATTAGAGATGGGTTGATTGGGATATCAGAATTAGCCAGTAAGGGCTAGAGCAGAATGGCCAAGCAGTGATTAAATGAATACAGTGTCCGTGTAATTATTTCGGGGCAAAAGCTAGCCGGGCAGGCAGCTGGAGTGTTGGGGACGCAGCCCCGCCGCGCCCCTATTACTACAAAAAGGGAGTGTCTGGATTGGGTTAGCATGTGGGCATGTCTATGAGGGAGTGTCTAGGTTGGGTTGGCCTCTGAGCATGTTTATAAAGGAGTATCTGGATTGGGTAGCGTCTGAGCATGTCTATAAGGGAATATCTGAATTTGGTTAGGGTCTAGGCATGTCTATAAGGGAGTATCTGGATTGGGTTAGTGTCTAGGTATGTCTATAAGGGAGTGTCTGGATTGGGTTGACCTCTGGGCATGTTTATAAGGGAATGTCTGGATTAGGTTAGTGTCTGGACATATTTATAAGGAAGTATCTGGATTGGCTTGGCGTCTGGGCATCTCTGTGAAGGACTATCCAGATTAGGTTAACTGTAGTGGGAAGACCCACCCTAATTGCCTGACCAAATAAAAAAGAGAAAGGGGAAAGTCTAGCATTCATCACTCTGCTTCTTGCTTCAAACCTTTACCGCATTAGAGGACCCCAAGCTATGAGCTAAAACAAGCTCATTTTCTTAAATCACTTTATTAGGTTTGTTTATTTGAAATTAAAATATAATTACATCATTTTCTCCCTTCCTTTACTTCCCTCTAACCTCTTCTATCCCCTACTCGCTTGCTCTCAAAATCATGGCCTCTTATTCTTTGTTGTTGTTACACATATAAACACATAAATATATAAATACAAACTGCTCAGTTCATTTAGTGTTCCTCATGCATATGATTGAAAGGCTGACCATTTGCTATAGGATAACATACTAGAGAAGACTTATTGAAGATGAATGCTATAAAGTAATCCCACCCTATCTCAGAATTGAGTATAATAAAGGGTTCTTTATTCAGGTGTAGACTCACAGATCACAGTCCTCTACACAAACAGAAAACAGGAACTGAATCCAGCAGTGGAGAGAGATCACACGCATGCACAACCCCTCATACACAAGCTTTATGGCTGCATTTATAGTGTAAGAGACCATACCCAAGTGGTCTGGTAACTTAAAGGCTATTGGCTGAAGGAGTTCCCACAGCACCTCTCCCTTTTGTCTAAGAGAGTTCTAAGCCTAATAATAAAACTATATTAGAAATGTCTTGGCCAAGTCATGAGAGGAAAGTAACTATGACTATCTAGTCTTCAACCCTATTGAAGACCTGAGAAGAAAAATAATATTACATGAGTAAACAGGAAGTTCAATAAAGCAGCTTCCAATGTGTGCAATAAATGACAGAGACACCTGGTTACCTAGGCAATCACCCAAAGTCTCATTTGCAATGTTGGAGCAACCAACTTTGGATAAGGCCTAATATAACTAACAGACCATTTTCAGGGGCAGAAAAATTTTTACCACTGTCTAACCCTGTTTTGGCAAGGTTTGACAGGCTTTATTCTTGTATCCTGCTTGTCCTGTCCAGACACGTGCATTTTGTCAGTGGTTGAGGCATAGGCAGTTCCTTGCTCAAAGGCCAGTTTTACCAAGAAGAAAACAAGCTCCAAGTGGAGTGTTTTTGGTGCTCAACATTCTCTCGGGAATAGATTGGTGCTGCCAGAAGCAATTGCGTCTCATGTCAACAGAACCCTGAGTTATTTAAATACAATATTCTATAGTTTTTTGAAGTGGTTGAAGATTACCTATCTATGAGGAATGCAATCTCTATGTATCTAAAAATCCTGATTGGTCTAACTATAAGTATGACAAACATGGATGACTATGACCTATTGTAATAAGAGCTTTGGGCTGTGTTCCTGCTGCCCAGCTCCCAGCCACCGGCTAGCTTTACCCAAACTAATTACATGGAAACTGTATTCTTTTAAACACTGCCTGACCCATTATATCTAGCCTCTTCTTGGCTAATTCTCACATCTCGATTGACCCATTTCTAATAATCTGTGTAGCACCACGAGGCAGTAGCTTACCAGGAAGGATTCTAGCCTACGTCCATCTTGGGCCAGAGCTTCATCGCATCTGACCCAGAGAGGAGAGGCATGGCGATTGCCTCACTTCCTCCCAGCATTCTGTTGTGTCTACTCCACCCACCTAAGGGCTGGCCTATCAAATGGGTCAAGGCAGTTTCTTTATTAACCAATGAAAGTAACTCCTCCATCAGACCTATAATTCTTAGTATCTATATAGTTTAAAGACTAAGACTTCATATTAGAATCTTTAAATAACTGTGCAGCAAATGAGGACAATGACCTCAAAATATAAACAATGTATAAGTATCTTGATCAGTGCTAGAAATTTATAGTGCAGCATGATAAATATATCCTAAAATTGTATCAATATATGAAATGTCTTAAGCAGAGGTAGAAGCATGCATGCATACAATATGACAAAATACTTTGCCTAGGTGTACAAATATTGTAAACAGAAGTAGAAGCATATTCAATATAATTTGAATTTGTATTACTATATAAGAATCTATACCAATGTAAATTGCTTATAAATAATAGCTCACAAGTATTCACTCTATTACACACTATTATTAGTGTAAGCTCACACTAATCTACCTATTATCCCATCCATTTTCCTCTTTTTTTCAAAGAAGTCCCTGAGCCTACATAATTTCCATCCCAAACTCCAACCTAATAACAGTTATAATCAACCCCTAATTGATGTCCCTAACCCTGAGGACAAACTTTGTTGGCAGAGGGGACGTTGTCTTCTAGAATTACTTCCAGCTGTCGTGGGGGCAAGGTTCTTTCTATGGGATCCTGTAAAAGTAAAATGATGGTTAAGCTTTAAGATTACTGTCTGGTATAATTGCAAAAAGTCTCTGAGTAGACAATAGGTAAAAAATGTAGACATCTCTGTCCCCATTCATACTTGGATCCACAAGGAGTCTTGATTTCTTTCTCTAATGATAAAATTCCTACTCAGAAAACTAACCTACCCCCTTGAATATCAATGCTCCTCTCATTCAAATGCTTGTCCTCCTAAGTAGTAGCCATTAAATGCTCTCTAAAATTCAGCCTGACCTAGGAAAACACTGTTGGATCTGCCTGAGAGCAAGACAAGTTACATACTTGGGACCAGACTTAGTTAAAATCCCTTTAACCAAGGATTCCACATTCAAGCCTTGCCTCTATGCCTGGTCTGTACAAATTGTGGCTACGGCTATTTTGTGAGCCATCATAACTGTACCAGGCTAATTTCCAACTCAAAAGTCCCTAATGGCACCTATTTTGAAAGTCCCAATGACCTCTTCTCTTGCTACCTATCAATTACCCCAGGTGCCAAACTGTATATTTAATCTCAGGTCTTATAATCAATCATCTCTTGGGCTAACAAAAACCATCAGCCCACCCCTATCTGAACCAAAAGAGCTGACATATTACTTCCACTCCTAGGGTCATTGGACTCCAACAAGTATGACATAGCCAATTTCCTCAACGAATCAAGGCTGATCTGACTCTGGCACAGGACAGTACAGAAAAATGCCAGACTCAGTTGGACTCCCTGGCAGTCATGGTATTACAAAATAGATGGGGATTAAATCTCATTACCACAGAGAAGGGAGGGATCTGTGCTATGTTAGGGATGGAATGTTGCTTATTCAGGGATTTATCAGGTGGCTAAGAAGGCCTGAGAGCTCAAAAAAAAAAAAAAAAAAGGATCACCTAGAGACTTCCTATCAGACTTGTGGAACGTCAACAACTCTTTTTATTGGATGCCTTCTCATGATAGATCTAATCTCCAATCTAATCTCCTGTGTTTTGAAATTCCTCTCTAATTTGTTGCAGCAAAAAATGCACGTCATTATTTCCTCAACTACCACTCAACTCTTCGTGACTGAGGACTACTAAGAGAACACTCAGAGTCCTGGAACCAAATGAGTTTGAGTAGCTACTTGCTTCTTTAACAAGGTTTTAAATCTCTCCCCTCCCCTCCCCTCCCCTCCCCTCCCCTCCCCTCCCCTCCCCTCCCCTCCCCTCCCCTCCCCTCCCCTCCCCTCCCCTCCCCCCTCCCCTCCCCCCTCCTTCCCTCCTCCCTCCGTGTGTGTGTGTGTGTGTGTGTGTGTAGGGGTTCGAGACAGGGTTTCTCTGAGTAACCCTGGCTGTCATGGAACTCACTGTCTACACCACGTTGGCCCGAACTCAGAGATCCTGCCTGCCTCTGCCATGCTGGGATTAAAGTTGTGTGCCCACCTCCCTGCTATCAAGGGGCTCTTAAGACAAAGATCTATACTTGATGACCAGATAGTTTTTCAGTTGTAATTTAGTTATTTTGTAAAGAAAGGAAATAAGATGTTTCATAAGTACCAATCACTTTATTTCATGACTTTCTTTTATCCATTTTTTAACTTTCTCGGCGAAGGGAATTCAACCTGAGACCCCGCACAGGCAAGACGCTTTGGAGAACGCCATACAATTCATCAGCGCTCTCTAACCTTAGAACTACAAGTCCCAGAGAACAACGCGCTACTTTCTCTCAGAATTTAGGGCGGGAATTGGAACTGGCCGAATGTTAAAATGCAATTTTAGCGGGTTCTCATTTTTCGCAGAAACTCAAATGTTCCTCAAAGCAAGCTCGAACACAGAGGCAAGCGAGTAACATCACTACTACTGTTGAAAGACCAAATCCGGCCCGAGGTCGTTATTTATCTGAGGCCGAACTTCCCGCTCCCACTCGATTCTCCCAGCAGTCTCCTTCCCGACGCTGCCAAGGCGTCAGAGAACCATAGCACCTTCTGATTGGCCGACGGAAGGGTGACGGCGCCTGCGCACTGCGTTGCTCTGAGGGTCGTGGGCAGGCGCCATTTTGGCCCCAGAGGTGCTTCTGGGAAGTTGCGCGCGGACCTTCACTTTGCCGGCCTGTGAGGTACGGCCCTTTCGGGTAGCTGGCGTGTCGGGGTCGGGGCGTCTGCGCCGGCCGCGGCCGACTTCTCCGGACCCTCGGACGAGGCCGAGGCGCCGCGCCGCCGAGGGAGGTCACTCGGCCAGGAAGGACGTGACGGGGGCGGCGCGTGTCGCGGACACTCCCCGCCGAGAGCCCGCCCGCCATGGACTCGGAGTACTACAGCGGGGACCAGTCAGGTGGGTCGGGACGGGTGGGCCGGGCTGCGGCTCGGCCTCGGGCCCCAGCACCGAGGGGAGAGGCCCCGGGCTAGACGGTCCCCTCCCCGGTAGGCTGTACCCCGGGGGTACCGGCGGGGCGGGAGCTGCGACCTCGGAGAGGTCTGCCCGGCTCCCCAAGGGGTTTTCCTCAGGTTGTCACCTCTGCCTGTGAGGGAAGCGGCCTGCCCTTTTAAGGGAATTGCCAGTTGAACTGTTCCAGTATCCTTAAAAAAACTGGTCGGTGGCGGGGACAGGGAACCTTCTAGACTTTTACCAGTTAGGGCTAGTTTAAGTTCTCCTGTAATGCGGGCTTCCCGGGAAGAACGCGCAGGAGCTTTAAGTTTACAGACGTATTTTAAAAAAGGGCCTGGATGGGCAAAACAGCTGTGTGCTGATTTCTTTTGGACTTTGTGTATCAAAAGTACTGCAATAGATGGTTAAGCATTAAGCTGTTTTCTTCTGTTCTGACTTCAGTTGCTAATGACTGAACTGCGATGACAGGAGACTCTGTTATCCTGGACCTCCACTGCTGTTTCGCTTAAAATATTTTTTTCAAAATATTTTTTTAGTTCATTGGCATTTTAAAGTTAAGGCTGGGCGGTTGTGGCACACCCCTTTAATCCCAGCACTTGGGAGGCAGAGGCAGGCAGATCTCTGTGAGTTCGAGGCCAACCTCATCTATCCCAGGACAGGCTCTGGGATTAAAGACGTGTACCATGCTCAGCTATAAACTTTGCTCTTCAGGTGAATAGAATATCCCATTAGTATCAGTCACCTATTTTTGTATTGCTACCTTGACTTTTTTGTAGGTGACTGTTTCATTTAATTTTTATTTATTTTTTGTTTTGTTTTGTTTTTCGAGACAGGATTTCTCTGTGTAGCTTTGGAGCCTGTCCTGGAACTTGCTCTGCAGACCAGGTTGGCCTCGAACTCAGAGTTCCGTCTGTCTCTGCCTCCCCGGTGCTGGGATTAAAGGTGTACGCTACCACCACCTGACTACTTATTTATTTCTTAAATTGCTAATCGAGTCATGTCTTTCAATGTACCTAAATACCTCTCAAGCATAATTTTATTTTGTATTTTTAAGGTATTGGTAGGTTAGGTGACAGTTCATGGTAAGTGCCATGGAAAGATAGACAATAAAAAAATTGGAACTATTTAGATGACTTTGACTTGGCATTTAGTGGTTTTTCTAGGCTTCATCTTTATGAAATATTTTTATTGCTATATGTGCCACACTACATGGTAATAGTTGTTGGTATTTATGTTTTCTTTTCTTTTTTTTTCAGAACATTTGCTTCATTAGCTATGCTTCTTCAATGGTAGTAACTTTTGGCTCTTATATTCAGTTTGCTCATCTTAACTGTAGGTGGTCATTTTTAACTATACTCGTAAACATTATTACAGATATCATCCATCTTACACCCTAAGTGGGGTTTTGTTTTGTTTTAAGCAGATGATGGTGGTGCTACCCCAGTCCAGGACGAGCGGGATTCGGGGTCCGATGGTGAGGAGGATGTCAATGGGCAGCACTCCGGATCCGACACTGGGAGTGGAGAACAGCATTCAGAGGTACAGTGTCTTTGGGGAGGCCTTTCCTCACATTTCTATGGCACTTACTTTATTTAGGAGTTTGAGAGATTGCCACAGGCTTTCATCCCTGAAAGTTAAAGGGTGTAAATTAGTTAAATTAGTGAATTGTTTTAAGGTGAGCAGAGATGGTCTGGTCACTGATGCTTACAGGGAAAAGTTCTGTTGGGTCAGATTTCAAATCTAGGCAGTTTTCAGCTGTGCCTGTTTATTCAGAGTATGATCTATTAGGAGGCTAGGAAAGGCAGTAAGCATTTGCAATCAAAAACAATTAGGGGAGATATAATTTCTTAAAGTTTATGTTAAGAGTTAGACTTGTCATTCTGTTGTAGTTATTATTTATTTTAACTCTTTACTCTTTAGGGGCCTGCTACCCACCTCCCAAATAAATACACAGAGATTTATTTTACTTATAAATAAGTGCCCAGGCTTAGTTTGGCTTAATTCTACCCAGCTTTTGTTAACTTAAATTATTCCACCTACCTTTTGCCTCTCCTCTGGGCTTTTCTCTTTTTCTATTTGTATATCTTTTCTTCTTACTCTGTGACTGGCCCCTAGCATCCTATCTCTTCCTTTTTCTCCCGTTTATTCTCTCTGCCTGGCAGCCTAGCCTGTCCTTCTCTTACTTCACTATTGGCCATTCAGCTCTTTATTAGACCATCAGATGTTTTAGGCGGCAAAGTAACACAGCTTCACAGAGTTAAACAAATGCAACATAAAAGAATGTAGCACATCTTTGCAATCATTAAACAAATATTCCACAACATAAACAAATGTAACACATCTTCAGCTAATATTTCACAACAATCTGTGGCAAGACCTAGATTATAACTCAAATATAATGTTTTGCTATGTTTGTTTTGTTATTGTGTTGCTTGGTATTAAAGCCAGAGCTTTGGATCTGCTAGGAAAGTAAACACTCTACCATTGAGCTACCATCTATTTATTTATTTATTTATTTCATTTATTTATTTATTTATTTATTTTTGGATTTTCGAGGCAGGGTTTCTCCGTAGCTTTTTGGTTCCCGTCCTGGAACTAGCTCTTGTAGACCAGGCTGGCCTCGAACTCACAGAGATCCGCCTGCCTCTGCCTCCCGAGTGCTGGGATTAAAGGCGTGCGCCACCACCGCCCGGCTACCTTTTATTTTTTATTATGTTTATTTAGGAGTGTGGGCTGGGCCACGATGTGGTGGACTGAAGACATCTTGCAGGAATTAGTTCTCTCCCACCAAGTGGGATCTGAGGATTGAATTTAGGTTGTCAGCATTAGTGACAAATGAATGCCTTTATCATGGAGCCCTCTTTTTATTTTTAAGGCAGAATATTCCTAAATTGCTGAGGCTAGTCTTGAACTTTTGATTCTTCTGCTTTAGCAGCTTCCCAGGTACCTGGGATTACAGGCACGTATAACTGTACTTACAACAAATGTAGTTTTAAAAGATGCTTTAGTAACCAAATAGTGGTGAATTTTGTATACATTTTAACATTGTCCTAAATATTTTTGAAGCTGCTTAGTAAACCACCTGGTCATATAGCATCTCTTAGTATTAACAAAATAAAATTGTAACTTTCCAATAAATCAGCATGTCTTTGGTAGATATACATAGAAACGAATAGTAATGGTAAAGGTGGATGGATTTTCTAAGAATTTTATGACTGGCATTTTTATTACATAAACATATAAAGTTTTGTCTAATTTTAAGTTGTAGATGTGTCTTCGAAATTGTATTGACTCTCATTACAGTCATGTCATTTTTCAGTTTACATGTTCACATCATGAATACTCAGCATTGAGCATGCTGTGTATCATGCTCTTTTAAAAAGTGCTTTGGACATGCACATGACTAAAAGTCAAAATCCCATTATTGGGTTTATTTTCCAGTAGAAAGAGACTTTAAACTATGAGTGTAATTTTAATGATTTCATAATATGGATATAACAGTACAGTCGTCCCTTTGTCCATAGAAATTGATTCCAGGACTCTTTCCCTTATCCTTGTCATCTGAAACCCCAAGGATGCTCACATTATATATTATAAATGACACAAGGGATGGAGTATAGCTCAGTGATGATGTGTGTTCTTGGCACGCATGAAACCTTGGGTTGGAGTTTCAACACTAAAAAAATAACATATTTAAAATGGCAAGCCAGGCATGGTGGCTCATGCCTGCAGTTCTAGCACTTTGGAAACAAGTAGGAGGATTGCCGCAAGTTTGAAGGCTAGTCAGTTCCCTGTCTCAAAAAAAAAAAGTTTTTTTAAGGTGTAGTTTTGTGTAATGGGCGCTTTGTTCTCTATACTTTCAGTCATTGCTAGACTACTTACCATACCTAGTTCAGTTAGAATGCTATGTTCAGGAAATAATGACAAATAAAGGCCCACTCTGGACCTAGCTACATAGTACACATCCACAAGGTACTGTTGGTTTCTTCACATGTTTTCAGTGTGCACTCTGCTTTGTTGAGTGTATATTTGGTGATTCCCTAACTACTGATATTTAGACTGTCAAAGCTTCTTTTTAATTTCACCACACCAGACTACTGAACTTCTTTGCTACCCCTTGATTATACTGTTTTGAATAATGCATTGTGGCATATATTGCTTTATAAAATAATCCCACAAAATTCTGGCTCTTTGGAAATGAATAGTTTCCTTAAAACAGAGTGGTCCCAGACTACTCCTAGCTGACTCTTTTTGTTATTGTGTATGTTTGCTGTGTGTTTTGCTTATATGTGTGCCTGTGCACCAGCTGCATTTATGGTACCTGCAGAGCCAGAAGAGTGCATCAGATCCCTTGGTATTGGAGTTGAGCGAGTCAAACCCAGATCCTCTGGTAGAGCAGCCAGTCCTCTTATCTGCTGTGCCATCTCTCTAGCTCCTCTTCTTAGCCATGGTCCCTGGTGCTGTCTAGCAAACTAACTGACCTATATTGTAACCTGTGCCTGAAATCTTCTGCCACAATTTTCTCAAATCTGATTGTATATGAAGTCTATTTCTTTGGGAAGTGATCAGGAGTGATTTAGTTTAATTCCATGTATTCTCCAGTACTCTGGAACTAGTGATGGGAAAATGGTGAGCTTTTCCCTGGCTGACATCAGCTATGGAAGCTGAGCTCTCAGCAAGAGCCAGTAGCAACTCATTGTCATATTCTTACAAGCGCGGGTGGGGGTGAGTGGGTGGGGTAACAAGAGCCCCTGTGCTTTCTAAATGTTGTGCCCAAGGTATGGCCTTTGATTGAGGATGGGATGGCACCTTTCCATTTAAAACTGATCTCTGCAAACATTTGACAGGAAATAAAGTGCCTCTCCCCATTCAGTGTTGGGCCTAAAACCTTTTCTTTTTAAGTTTGATAGCTAAGGAGTGCACATTAGTAGCAGCAGTTATCAAGCAGTCAGAAGGATTTACTTAGTGGTAACCACATTGTTTTGACCACACCATGTGGTCACACAGGTTTCTGTGAAAATAACCTGTTTCCATCTCCACCCTAAAATATACTTTTTGCCTGGTTGAGAGAAGCCTGGAGATTCCTGGTCGTTGAGCCTCCACTCCCATTTTGAGGTGTGAATGAGGACGCAGGGTAGTTACTGCTGTTTGAAACTCTTGCATCTTGTAGATCCAGTCTTAAATGTTTTTCTGAAAAAACTAGGATACTTTCAAATTGTGTGCTCGCTAGGAAATTTTAGTGAGCTTTGTTTTTGAAACAGAGTCTCACTATATTGCTAGCCTGGGACTTGCTCTGTAGACCCAGCTGTTTTCAAACCATTGAGATCCATCTGCCTCTTCCCAGATGCTAGGATTAAAGGTTTGTGCCATCACCCAGCTTAAAGATTTATTTTTTTTATTTGTATGTGTATAACTTCTATGTCTTTGTATCACAGGTATGCAGTGCCCTTGGAGGCCAGAAGAGTCTCTTGGAATTGGAATTACAGACAATTGTGTGCCACCATGTGGGTGCTAGGAATTGAGCCCACGTCCTCTGGAAGAGCAGTAAGTGCTCTTAACCACTGACTCCTCTTGTGTGGAATTTTATGCAAGTACTGTTCCATGAATTCTATAAAATGTAAAAATGGGTATCTAGAGAGATGGCTCAGTGATTTAGAGCACTTGTTCTTATAGAGGACACAGTTTCTATTCCCAGGACCCACATGGTGACTCACAACTGCCTATAACTCCAATTCCAGGGGATCTGATGCCCTCTTCTGGCTCTGCAGGTACCAGGCACACACGTATGGTACATACATACATGCACACACATAGAGGTAAAACACTCACGCATATACATGAAATAAACTTAAAATTTTTTATTGGAAAATAGTAGAGTCTCATTTTTGGTAATGTAGAAATAAAAGATGCTGTCGGGGGGGATATGAAAGAGGAATGACTAATTCTGTCAGAAGGTTGTGTTTGTGCTGTGTCCTGAAAGATTTTATAATTAATTACAACTAGTAAGGTTCTGTTATTAGCAGCTTTTCATGCATTTAATGTTCAGAGCAGCTCTTTAAAGTATAATTACTGTTTCTAACTAACACTTTGTAGACAGAGGCTTTGAGCACTAAGAATGTCTCCTCAGGTCACACAATGTACAGTGGCAGGCTGTGGCTTCTCAGGCTGTTGTGTGACTCTAAAGTCTGTGTTTTTAACTTTCACATTGCAGTGCACAAACTCTATTCTTTCCAGAGAGAAAGATGGAAAAGGCTTCATGAGAGGAGTATTTTTGCCAAGTGGTGAAGTTTTATGGCTGCCAAGTTTTTTATTTGTTTTGCTTTGTTTTTCCAGACAGGATTTTTCTGTGTAGCCTTGGCTGTCCTAGAACTCTCTCTGTAGACCAGGCTGGTCCTGAACTCAGAGATCTGCCTATCTCTGCCTCCCAAAGGCTGAGATTAAAGGTGTATGCCACCACTGCTGGCTGGTTAAAAACTGAATTTTTAAAACATTGCAATTTTCTCTGGGAGTTTATATTAGAATTGATAGAATTGTGATTTTTAATACTCTCCTTTCCCTCCCCTTCCCTCATACTACAAATCATTGCATTACAACTGTTTGTTTTTTCCACTTAAAGAATGTCAGTTAAGGTTGAGAGATGGCTCAGCAATGAAAGGCTAAGGCTCATAACCGAAACATCATTTATTATGTGCTGTAACCTTAGTCTGTAAGAGCATGGTTGATACTTGAATGTTGAAATGAACAATGTGTTCATGATAGATAACCAATAGTTCTTTATAACTGCAGTGTGAATGATCGCAGAGAAAGCTTGAGTTCTAAAGCTTCCCAAGATCCTCAGAGTGCTCAATTTTCCTGAAAGCTCTAAGTGGGAACTTTTTGCTTGTTAAAAAGATGACATTTGGGCTGGGTGTAGTTCAGTTGATAGAGTGCTTGCCTGCAATGTTATAAGCTCCTGAGTACAAATCCCTAGTGCTGTATAAACTAGATGTAGTTGTGCATGGTTTTAATCCCAGAAAGGACCAGAAGTTCATGGTCATCTAGCCTCAATTACATAGTAAATTTGATACCCTTTTTGGGAGGAAAATGACTTTTAAGAAATTTTGGCCAGGCAGTGGTGGCATACACATTTAATTCCAGCACTCTGGAGGGAGAAGCAGGCGTATCTCTGAGTTCAAAGCCAGCCTGGTCTACAGAGCGAGTTCCAGGACATCCAGGACTGTTATATAAACAGTGTCAAAAGAAAAAAAAATCTAAATAAATAAATTTTGGTGGTGCCATCCATGCCTTGCCATATTGGCATATACTTTTAATTCCAGCACCCAGGAGGCAGGGGCATGTGGATCTCTGTGAGTTCGAGACTAGCTTGATCTACAGATCCAAGTTCCAGGATGGCCAGGGCTACACAGGCAAATTCTGTCTTGAAGGGGGAAAAAAAAGGAGAGAGAGAAAAAGAAAGAAACTTTGGTGGTAATTTGTAATGTTTCCTATACTTGTGTCTAATTTCTGTTTTAAAAAAGTTTGTTTTTAGTTTGGCTGCTAAAAATAGTCTAAATTTTTTAAGTATTTTAATAACATCAAATCTTTTAGCTGTATGGGTTTAATACAGTCTCCTCAGATCCTGTAATGTCTTTGCCTTCTGTTTGAGTCTGTTTACTAGTTGCTTTTTACTCTTCTTCTGACTAGCCCAGCCTAGCCCGACCAGGCTGGCCTTGAACTCACAGGGCCAGAATTTGCTCTTGACTGAGACTATTGCTCTTTTTTTCCCTTCGTGTTACATAACTGGATGAGTGCCCAGATGTAACAGAGCTCATTTTAAAAATGATAGGAACCAGGTATGGTGGAGCACATCTTTCATCTTAGTGTTTGGAAGGCAGAGATAGATGGATCTCTGTGAGTTCACAGCAACATAGCAAGTTCTAGGAGAGCCAGAGCTACATAGTGAAATCCTGTTTTATAAAAATAAGTAAAAATGTAACATCCTTGTAATAATTGCTTGTTTTGCAGTGCATATACAATGTGTTAGGAAATCCAGGTTAGAGGGTAGCAGATAAATTGGGGGGGGGGGTTCTGTCCAACTCATTTTGTCTCTTAGTGCTTCTGTTTTGCCAGTTAGCTTGTCTCTGAGGTATTTAAATTTTAGCCCCCCTCCCAAGGTCTCAATATGTAGCCCTATATGGCCTCAAACTCAAACCTCTTCCTCCTGAATTCTGTGATTAAAGGTATATGCCACCATATACAACTAAAACTTAAATTTTTTACATTGAAGTTTAGGGTTTAGTGGTTAGAGCTGTATCACACTATCAGTGGTACTCCAGGAAAAAGACCCAATTATCTCTATTTTGAAATAACCCATAGTGTGTTAAATCCTGTCTTAATGTCCTGTAGTGCCAACTGCTACATCTGTGCACTTTAAGACCTAGCTTTCTTCCTCTTTTTTTGGGGGAGGTTGTTATTATATGCATGCGTGTAAGGTGTGTGTGTGTGTGTGTGTGTATGTGTGTGTGTGTGTATCTGTAGTTTAGAGGAAAATTTGGAAAAGCCAATTGTCTCCTACCATGTGGATTCTGGGGACCAAACGCAAAAGTTACTAGGCTTGGTAGCAAGTGCTTTTCCCATTTGAGTTATCCTATTGAGCTTCTGCTAATACTTCTTAGGACAAAATATTATTGGAAATTGAGGTTCTAAAATTAAAGTTGAAGTTTGAGACTACTCTAAATCCTAAAATACTTGTTTTTGGCAGGTTTAATTTTTATCTTTTTCATTATTTTATATGATGTATATATCATGTTTGTACCTTAAACCTTGTTTCTCTCTGTGTCTATTGTGATCTGACTTAATGGTGACCCACTGTAACACTTCAGACTTGGTGCCCAGTTGGTGGCTATTTGGGAAGAAGTAGAAGATAGGGCCTTCTTGGAGGAAGTATGTCACTGGGG
Organism: Microtus pennsylvanicus; assembly: GCF_037038515.1. Taxonomy (NCBI): domain Eukaryota; kingdom Metazoa; phylum Chordata; class Mammalia; order Rodentia; family Cricetidae; genus Microtus; species Microtus pennsylvanicus. Next base: position 50,244,595 of record NC_134582.1, on the reverse strand, counting down.
ACAGGTTTTGAGGTTTAAAAGTCTCATGTCATTTTGAGTTAAAGCTCTTTGCTTCCTTGTGGGCAGAGATGGGAGCATTCACCTGCTGCTCCAGTGCCTTGCCTGTCTGCCTGCTGAGGATCATGATGCTGGAATCTTAACAAAAGAAAAAGAGCTAATATATTGATTGTGTCTTCCTGAAGTCTTGCTGTGTAGCCCTGGCTGACATGTTTTTCACTGTATATCCCTAACTAGCCTTGAATGTGTGGCTATCCTTTGCCCCTTAGTTCTAGGATTTCAAGTATGTTCCACTGTGGCTGGCTTTGACTTTTATTTTGAAAGAGTTTTTTTTGGAAGAAAGGAAGGTTGTAGGTATTTCAAGTTACATTGTATTAGTCTAATTAGGTTGGTCTTACTCTCCCAGAATCTAGCCTGTGTTCCCTAGTTGATACATGCTTACCTGTGACTACCTAACCATCTATTTTCTTTCCTTTTTTTTTGTTTTGATAACTTAAGAATTTCCTATAATGTATTTTGATCATATTCATGTTCCTTCCACAATTCCTTCCAGATTCTCCCCACCTCCCCACCCAGTTTCATGTTTTCTGTCTCAAATTCATTGAGTCCAGTTTTTGTATTGGCCAATTACTCCTGGAGTGTGGTCAACATACCAGATGTCCAATAATGGAAAGATGTTCTGTCTTCAAAGAGCTATCAAATGTCATTAGCTCCTCAGTGGCACTTATACCTACTTCCCCTCCTCCATGCTGGTATTTGTCTGGATCAAGCTTCTGTAGGTCTTGGACATGCCCTCCCAATGGTTGTGAGTTCATATGTGCTTCTGCCCTGTTGTGCTTGGAAAAGTTTCCTTGAAGTCGTTCACCATCTCTGGCTTTTTTATCCCCTCTTCTACTTAGATCCCTAAGCCTTGAGGGGAGAGGTGTGATACAGATGTCCCATTTAGGGCTGAGCACTCCAGAATCTTTTATTCTCTATCCATTGACCTCTGTGTTAATTTTCATCTATTTTTTTTTAAATTTTTTAAAAAATATTTATTTATTATGTATGCAATATTCTGTCTGTGTGTATGCCTGCAGGCCAGAAGAGGGCACCAGACCTCATTACAGATGGTTGTGAGCCACCGTGTGGTTACTGGAAATTGAACTCAGGACCTTTGGAAGAGCAGGCAATGCTCTTAACCTCTGAGCCATCTCTCCAGCCCCCTAATTTTCATCTGTTACTAGAAGTGTTGAATAATGTGGTCTGATGTTTGGGTTTAGCAGTAGATCATTAGGAATCATTTTATTGCTGTGTTCATTTATCAGAATAATAGTAGGTTTTCCTAACCTTGATCTGTAATAGGTCTACTTAGCCACAGGCTCTTGATCTTATTGACCGTGTCAGTATATATTCTATCTCATGGAGCAGGCCTTAAATTTAGAAAAGTAGTTAGTTACTCCCATAGCATTTGTGCCACTACTGCACTGGTGGGCATATCTTGCCAGGCAAGTCATTATTGTAGGTAACAGGCTTCACAGCTAAGTGAGACAGATGCTTGCTTTTGTACTCTAGTGTTGCTGTGAAAGCTAGCCAGTAGGGATGAAGCAACCAGTTGAGTGTCATGCAGATTTTTCCATGTTCTGTGGTTCAGATATGTAGCTCTTTAGCAATAGGGTCAAGCATTGACAATAACTTACAGTGTTTGCGGGGGGTGGGGTGGGGTGTCTCTAGGACTCTATTAGTCAATAGCTCAAAACAAAAATCCTGTTGGTACTGGGTTTTTTATTTGGTAGCATGCAGTATCTAGTTAGGGTATCGTCGCACTATTATATATACTAGTTCCATTTAAACTCTTTTATGTGTGTATATCTTTTAGGAACTGCTACAGTAGTAGGTTTCCATATGACTTTTTCAGAATGCCTAGTTATCCCTCCCTGTATTCCTTTCTTTACTATTCCTTCTCATCCCCTGCCCCTTTAATCTTTTCCTCTCCTTTTTATTTTTTTCTTTTCTCTTTCTTTCTTTCTTTCTTTCTTTCTTTCTTTCTTTCTTTCTTTCTTTCTTTCTTTTTTTCTTTTTGTCACAGGGTCTCTTACTTTATAGTTCAAGCTGGCCTCAGGCTCTCTTTCTCCTGCCTCAGCCTCCTGAGTACTGACATAGGTGTACATCACATCCTCTGTTTAAGTGGAAGCCTGTTTTCTTGGCCTGAAAAGTATTGTTAAGAAGAGAAAGTGAACCAGCTGGAAACATAATGCTGGCCTTTTTGTTTGTTTGTTTCGAGACAGGGTTTCTCTGTAGCTTTGGAGCCTGTCCTGGAACTAGCTCTTGTAGACCAGGCTGGCCTCCAACTCACAAAGATCCACCTGCCTCTGCCTCCTGAGTGCTGGGATTAGAGGCATGTGCCACCACTGCCTGACTATAATGCTGACTTTTAATAGGTGCTTTGAGAATAGGAACTACTTTTGTGTTGGTTGAGATTTTCATGGGTGAGTATATGCTGTTTGACATTTGAATAATTAAAGTTTTTATAGTGAAGCTTTTTTTTCCCTTAAAATAATGCCAATTTATAGAACTCAGGATTATACCTTTGTGAAAAACTTGGTTATATGTTTTTATTTCTTTGGGTAACTAGAATTGTATGAGGAATTAAGGGTCTGTTTTTAAACATAGAGAGCTCTGCATGTAGGAATATGCTTTACAGGTTTGATTATACTTGTCTTTGGGGGCCAGACTGTGACATTCCATTTCACAGACTGGCCTTAGTTTAAAGTAATGTTTCTTTATTGGTATAGGATGAAAAATCTTCTTTAAGTATACACATATTCCGGGGCTGGAGAGATGGCTCAGTGGTTAAGAGCATTGCCTGCTCTTCCAAAGGTCCTGAGTTCAATTCCCAGCAACCACATGGTGGCTCACAACCATCTGTAATGAAGTCTGGTGCCCTCTTCTGGCCTACAGATATACACACAGACAGAATATTGTATGCATAATAAGTAAATAAATAATTTTTTTAAAAAAAAGTATACACATATTCCTACATTTAAAAAAATTATTGGAATTTTTTAAAGGTTACATTACCTTTTTTGACATTGCTAATTTTTCTTACGTTTTCAGAATGAAACTAGCGATCGAGAAGATGGCTTGAACAAGAGACTTAATGGAACAGACTCTGAGAACGATGAGCCCTCTAATCTTAATGCCAGTGATTCTGAAAGTGAGGAACTTCACAGGGCAAAGGACAGTGACTCTGAATATGAGGAGCATGCAGAGTCTCCTGCAAGTTATTCTGAAAATGAAGACGTCAACCAGCATGGGAGCGACTCTGAAAATGAAGAGCTTCTTAATGGACATGCAAGTGACTCAGAAAAGGAAGAGGTTAGAAAGCATGCTGCCAGTGACTCTGAAGCTGAGGACACTCTACAGCCTCAGGTCAGTGAGTCGGACAGCGAAGATCCCCCAAGGCCCCAGGCCAGTGACTCAGAAAATGAGGAGCCTCCCAAACCTCGTATAAGTGACTCAGAAAGCGAGGAGCTCCCCAAACCTCGGATCAGTGACTCGGAAAGTGAGGAGCCCCCAAGGCCACAGGCCAGTGACTCGGAAAGTGAGGAGCTCCCCAAACCCCGAGTCAGCGACTCAGAAAGTGAGGAGCCTCCAAGGCCACAGGCCAGTGACTCTGAAAGTGAGGAGCTCCCCAAACCCCGAGTCAGCGACTCAGAAAGTGAGGAGCCTCAGAAAGGACCTGCTAGTGATTCGGAAACCGAGGATGCCTCCAGACCCAAACACAAGCCAGAGTCAGACGACAGTGATGCAGAGAGTAAGAGGGAAGATTCGGAAATGCAGAATAAGTCAGAGGGCCATGCAGACAGAAAAAGACTCCACAGCTCTGACAGTGAGGAGGAGGAAGAACCGAAAAGGCAGAAACTGGATAGTGATGAAGATGAAGAAAAGGAGGGGGATGAGGAGAAAGTAGCAAAGCGGAAGGCTACTGTGCTTTCTGATAGTGACGATGAAGAAAAAACATGTAAGGAAGTTTATTAGGCTATAGCTTTTCTTACTGGCTGTATTTATAACTGAAATAGTGGATCCTTTTCTGCTATATTTTAGTGTATATTGTGATGTTAATTTCATTATAGCCTTTTCACATAGAAATAGATAGTATTTTTTAATCATACTTAACCTCATTATCCTGTCATATCCCACTCCCACTACTCCCCTCATATCTTCTTATTTTTTATGGATATTTTTTGGTTTTGTCTTGTTTTTGTAACCAAATGAGTTTAATTAGAAGCCATGTACCTTACTTTGGCTCTACCACTGAAGAAAAAAATTCCTCCTTGTCTGGGGTCTTCTGTGACTGCTAGTTCACATTTCACTGGGACAGGAACTGAGCCTTAGAAGTCCTTCTTTGTTAGCTGTTACACATTGTTGAATGCCTACATCCAGCAGGGTTTGGAGGGATTCTATTTAGAGACTGTAACTCTGCGGAGTGTTAGTCTTTGCTGCCTCGGACTCCATTTTCACAGCTAATACTTTTTCCTTAATATCTTTTGTGCAACTTGTCTTTTTAGACAAAGCAATACATTCCTTTGTAGTAACAGTTGTTGCAGAAAATATTGTACATACGGTCATATAATTTGATTCATTGAGTTTTTGTTTCCAACATCCCCACAACCTAAAATCTCAATGTTCTTGGTTTTTCTTCTGTATTGCTTTTTCCATTCAGATTTCTCGTCTATTTTGTAGACTTTTACCCGTGTGTGTTGCTGACTCTGTTCTCTGAGAGTGGATTAAATTTATTATGCTTTGTATCCTTTCAGATTATTGATTGTTTTTATGAAAAATGTTTTGGAATTTTTATTTGTCATTTTAGCTGCTTCAGTACCTTTTGATTTTGTTAGTTGAGTCATGTGGCCTTGCTTTTTCACATTTCTTGTATTTTGTGTGGTGATTTACGTACTTACTGGTTTGGATATCTTCTCTTCATTGGGGCGGGAATCATTTTACTGAGCAGTCTGCTCTCGAAGGCTCAGTCCTGTCTCAGTGAGTGAGGAGACAGACTGCTGTAGCAGTGACATCATCAAACCACACAAGATCTAGAAAGAGGCTTAAATTTAGCCCTTGCACCTAATAGAGCAGTGGGCAGAAGACAGGAACTGACATAACTACTGTGGAGTGATCTGTGAAGTTAGAAATTACCCAGGACAAGTGTGGAAATGATCAGTGGGGGAGGAAGGCAGGGAAGGAGAGGCAAAGAAAATTAGGCATAATAGAGGAAAGCTGATGACATTGTATAGAGGAAGACTAAAGAACGAGAAACTAGAGAAAAATTTAAAACGTAACACTTTAGTAATAAAAACCTTTACAAACAAAATTAGATAAATGTAAGAATGGGAATTTTAAAGATTTCTTTTTAAGCCAACAAGGTAAAACCAAAATACTGCTAATGATGGGATGGGGAATGACAGAGACAAAGGTCAAACAGAAAAATATGAAACTAAGGAAAAGAAAAAATTTTGTTCAAGAATGGTAATAAAAATGCATAAGCAAATTAAATGAAGTTGTAAAGGGGGACAGCCAGAATTAAAAATTCAAAACAGTAAAAAAAATAATCCTGCATAAGTGTGCAGGAGAAAAAAATTACATGAAAAAAGTTTCTGTATGGATGTAGTTTCTTTATGGTTCCTTAAAAATTAAAGATTGCCACTTATGTGCACAGGAGAGGGTCAGTTGAATTTAGTTTATGCTGTGTGTTTTGAAATTGTCTATGTGTCTTGTGTACCAGAGTTGTCTTCAGTTTTTCATTTTGGTGTATCAGAGTCTCTAACTGGCCTGATCTTTGCATACCATATATGTTTTGTGGACTGGGTAGATTCTTGTAATCTTACCAGACTCATCAGATTGACTGTTTTAGCTTGGAGTGGGGAAGGTAGTGTGGAAAGCAACTGCAACACTGAATTTTTTTTCATTGTTTCTGTTTTTTGTGTTTTTGAGACAGGATTTCTCTGTGTAGCTTTGGCTGTCCTAGAACTCTGTATATCAGGTTAGCCTTGAACACAGAACTCAGATCCACCTGCCTCTGCCTCCCTAGTTCTGGGATTAAAGGCGCACTCCACCACTGCCAGGCCAACTTCTTTTTCTTTTTTTTTTTTTGTTTTGTTTTTCGAGACAGGGTTTCTCTGTGGCTATGGAGCCTGTCCTGGAACTAGCTCTGTAGGCCAGGCTGGTCTCGAACTCACAGAGGTCCGCCTGCCTCTGCCTCCCGAGTGCTGGGATTAAAGGCGTGCTCCACCATCGCCTGGCCCAACTTCTTATTTTTAAGGCCTCCTGAGTACTGGTCACACTGCTGGACAGATGCAGCTGTTTCTATCAAGTACACCCTGAAATTTCAGAGTTCTTGGACTCTAGCACAGGGAACAACGGATAGATGATTTCAGACTTTGATCTATTCCTTGTCCTCTGGCTCAGAGCTATCAGACTCTGGGGTACTTCTCAGTGATGAGATCTGTTCTCTTTCCCTGTCTTTCTTTGTGCACTTCCTAGCCTGATGCAGCCTTCTGCTGTCTGCACATTGGTCCATTATGATCTAGCTCTTCTTCCTCTTCACCACTGCCTCTCTGGGCCTTCCCTCATGCAAGGGTGGTGGCAAGCCAAACAGCAAGTCCCAGACCTATGGATGTTCCTGATTTTAAGCCCCTGGGGGTAGCTCAGTAACAGTAGATTCTCTCTCAAGATTATGCCTAGCTATTGCCCTGTGATTATTCATGGGTTTCCCTTCCCTTGGAAGAATCTTTGTCTTAAACCCCAAAAGATTTGGGGGCTCATGAGAGCTGTAGACTGTCCTGAGGGTATGACTACCTGACTTTCATCTAGCTTACTTCATCTAACACGGGTTTGGCTGGCTGCCCTGTATTCTTTTGTCTTTGTTCTTGTTCCTTCCAGAGTCGTGTCGTGTCTTAGGAAAAAGATTTCCCAAGCTTTTTTTTTTTTTTTTTTTTTGGTTTTTCGAGACAGGGTTTCTCTGTGGCTTTGGAGCCTGTCCTGGAACTAGCTCTTGTAGACCAGGCTGGTCTCGAACTCACAGAGATCTGCCTGCCTCTGCCTCCCGAGTGCTGGGATTAAAGGCGTGCTCCACCACCGCCCGGCCCTTTATTTCTCTTGTTGAGGTACAGTCAGCTTTTTCTTACTTTTTTACAGAAGCGGCCTCAGGTCCACCATCTTACTCAGAAGTCTGATGCTACCATAAGGAACATGGGGGATACACAGTTTAGGTTGAAGGCTGCACAGCCCTGAAAGGATGCCCAGTCTGCCAAACAGACTATTAATTTTCTGTGGTCCTGCAAACGGAAAGGTGGCCACTGATACTTGTGTACATTGGTGATATCTTTATCATTTAGCCACTCCTTCCTAGGTAAAGCAGCAGAAAATGTGGAAAATGACTATCAGTGTACCTATTTGTATGTTTTTCATGCTGAGAATAGAACCTCAGGACCTTGTGCTTGCTAGGCAAGTACTCTACTAGTGAATTACACCGGTTGTTTGGGAACTTTCTTCTTTCTCTAATTCATGTGTTAGCTATTTGATTTTTTCCCCAGTGCTCACATTTTCACAGCCCGTTACACTTAGTAATATATAACAAAATAACACAAGTGATCGTATTTTCTAACAGCAGCAAAGAAGAGTCGAGTTGTCTCTGATCCTGACGATTCTGATAGTGATGTTGTATCAGACAAGTCAAGTAAAAAAGAGAAGACAGCAGCATCTGACAGTGAAGAAGAAGAAGGAGGGAAAGAAGAATCATCTGGAAAGAAAAATGAAGAGAAGGACCTATTTGGGAGTGACAGTGAATCAGGCAATGAAGAAGAGTAAGTGAAAACAAGGGGGTTTTCAGGGTTCTTCAGTAGTGAAGAGGGACTTGATGAGGTGCAAAGACCTCAGCTGCCTAGCTGTTTGGCTTTGGCTTTAGGACATCTGTGCTGAAGTATTGTACACTACAACATGAGTGGGTCTCAGGGTTAGGGTCGGTGCTGAAGTATTGTACACACTACAACACGAGTGGGTCTCAGGGTTAGGGTCGGTGCTGAAGTATTGTACACACTACAACACGAGTGGGTCTCGGTTAGGGTCGGTGCTGAAGTATTGTACACACTACAACACGAGTGGGTCTCAGGGTTAGGGTCGGTGCTGAAGTATTGTACACACTACAACACGAGTGGGTCTCGGTTAGGGTCGGTGCTGAAGTATTGTACACACTACAACACGAGTGGGTCTCAGGGTTAGGGTCGGTGCTGAAGTATTGTACACACTACAACACGAGTGGGTCTCAGGGTTAGGGTCGGTGCTGAAGTATTGTACACACTACAACACGAGTGGGTCTCAGGGTTAGGGTCGGTGCTGAAGTATTGTACACACTACAACACGAGTGGGTCTCAATATGTTGACTGAGGAGATTGAAATGAGTGTGGTATGGCTCCATTTATGTGGTGTTTAAGAGCTTGCAAAATTTATGGTGCTGGGGTCAGTGATCATGTTACCTCTGGGTCTTGGTGGTGGACGGTTTATTTAAAAGGGCTGTAAGGGGTTGAGGATGTGGCACAGTCAGTGGAGTGTTGGAAATGAAACAAAATGCCCTCACCTGTGGGTTGAGTGCTGCATGAGAAAAGGCTATGAGGAAATGTCTAGAGAAATAGGCTTCTTTGCTTAGGGCACTGGTTATATGAGTGCTTGTGTTTGTTAAAGCCCGTTGACCTTTGTGCCTAAGGTCTGCACATTTTACTGTCCATAAATACCTTGTTTGTAAAATGATACGTATGCAAGTGTAAGAAAGCTGATGGGTGGTTTTATATTTGGTTTTCTAGAAATCTTATTGCAGATATATTTGGAGAATCTGGTGATGAAGAAGAAGAGGAATTTACAGTAAGTTTGATAGGATTATTGTTTTAATTGCATTGTTTCATTTCTGTGGTAGCAGTTCTCTAATACAACGAAATAGTACAAAGCCTTACAAAGAATAAAAGGATTTCAGGTTGGAGATTTGGAAAATGCAGGTCAGTGTCTCCTACCCTCTGAATAGTATGCTGACATATGTATGATAAAAGACTAAAGCATAGAAGTGCTTCCTGGAACAAAGCAGAAGCCCACACCAGTGGCCAAGGGGGGATCTTTTGCTGTACCACTCTTGATACCTGTTCAATACGCTTTGTCCTTTGTGGCTATATTATTTAATGTGAGAAGTCGGGAATTGTTTGAAGAAGGAAATCTGTAAGGTGGTTATGATAGTTGGGCTTAACTCACTGTACCTTTAGGGTTTTAACCAAGAGGATTTGGAGGAAGAGAAGAATGAAACACAGCTGAAAGAAGCTGAAGACTCGGACTCTGATGATAACATCAAAAGAGGAAAGCAGTGAGTGTTTTTGTGTTGGTTTTAAGAAAGTTCAACCAAACTGAGAAAGGTGAAGGTAGAGACTGTTGAGCTTTCCTGTTTCTCATCTAGGTTCCCAGACTTGAAGAGAATGTTTCGTATTTCTCCTTCACCTCCTCAATATACTGTTAGTGAGATGTTCGCTGTTACTCTGTGCTCAGATGTCATAAATTATAGATTATACGATACTTCTAATTTGTAACTTAACATAAAATAACTTAATATAAAAATTTTTGAGGGAAAAAAGTTCATTTTGGGTGGCAGGGGAAGCAAATCTAAAGTAAATACAAAAATGTTTCTTAATTATACTCTACTTCTGTTAAAATAATTGCGAACCGTGTCCGGAAAAAGATGATGCCATGAATGGGGTGATAACCACTGTTCACAGTTGTGAAGGTTATGCTTTCAGTGATGTGCAAGAATTAAGAAGCAGAATTTAGGTGCTTCTTTGAGAAATTTGAATCTATTAGTATGTGGCAGAGTGAGATAACACCCTCTCAAGTGTAAGTAATGATAGCTATAAAGGTCAGGCACTTAGCATGTGTGTACTCACTTTGTTTTAAGTTATGCTCTTCATTACTAAAAAGTGGCAGTTGATTCTTTTTTTTCATAGTCATGGTTCATAAGACAAAGCATTCAAATAATTAAACATTTTCTATTTCTAAAAAAGCAGTTCACCTCAACTGAATGTGCTCCTAACCAAAGATTTGAAATGTTTGATCTCAGCCTCATGGATGACAGGTGTAAATGTGGCATATGAAAAGCTTAGGCCTGTTTATGTTACTATTTATCAGTACTGCAGAACAGGAATTGGATATGAAGTGTAAGGTTCACTCTTGTGGTAGTAAGTTATGTGTATTTGAGCTTTTTAAAAAAGTAGTGTCGGGGTGTATCGTATAGCTCAGGTTGGTTGAAGAAAAGGCTTTCCAAGAAGAATTTTTCTTTAATTTTTTTAAAAAAGAAAACAGACTATCTTTTTCATTTTACATACAAGTCTCAGTTTCCACTCCCCTCTTCCCAATCCCTCCACATACCCCCCTTCTTATCCCCCATCCACTCCTCAGAGAGGGTAAGGCACATTGCTTTGGGAAAGGTCCAAGGTCTTCCCTACTATATCTAAACTGAGCAAGGTATCCCTCCAAAGAGAATGGGTTCCCAAAAATCCTGGTGCCACTGCCAGTGGCCCCGCAGTCTGCCCCAGCCATACAACTGTCACCCACATTCAGAGGATCTAGTTTGGTCCTATGCCCAAGATGAATTTTAAGGCCTATGGGTAGCAAGAAAGTCCAGCCTCTCTCATGGACTGAACTCTCCAACAGCTGTACAAAGGTGTATTTATTGATTGTTACACACAAGTATTTCCTCATACCAAGGTCTCTAATTTATGTGTCTTACTAAAGGAAAGCATCACATTGCCTGCCCCCTTCCCAGCCCATTATTATGTATCATTTGCAATACACAATAGTATAAGATCGAAGTCCTGGGGTGGCTGCAATACCCATAAGCAAAACAATTGCTGTTTTCCATGAGGATTCTTCAAGGTCAAAGTACTTTTAAAGAACAGCTGTTCATTCTAATATCTACCCTGTATACAGTAACTCTGCTAAATTCATACAGCAAAGTAGCACTTTACCAAGTATGGTGGCATACACCTTTAATCCTAGCACTCGGGAGGCAGAGGCAGGTGGTTCACAGAGGTGAGTTCGAGGACAGCCAGGGCTATGTATAGAGACCCTGTTTCAAAACAAAACAAAAGTAGCACTTCTTTGACTCAAGATTAGACAATTTGATGTTCTTAATTGTAATTAAAGAAGGTGTATGATTAAAGAGCCTGACTTTTGTGTTACTGCCTAGTATGGACTTTCTGTCGGATTTTGAGATGATGTTACAACGAAAAAAGAACATGTGTGGCAAACGTAGGCGAAATCGAGATGGGAGCACTTTTATTAGTGATGCAGATGACGTTGTGAGCGCCATGATTGTAAAGATGAATGAAGCTGCTGAGGTAGGATGTCACTTCTAAGTTAACGCCTTCATTCCCCACAAGATTGATGGTGTGGTATCTTTTTTCCTTAAATGTTTAACTTTAGACTGCTGTAAAAGATTTGTTGCTTTCTGTGATAAAGTATCTACTTGCTAAATTTTAATCCTATAAATCTTAATTTTCAAAATTTAGCTTATTTTGGTTAGAAAAAAAAAGTTAAGTAAAAATGAATCTTTAAGTGAATGGAAGGTTTGTTGTCATAGCTACCTTGGTCCACTACCAAGGTTGATGTCTATTTAAATATAAAATATGCTAAAAAGTCATTTGTTGTTTTACCCCTGATCAGTAGATTGTAGCTGACTCATTATACTGGAATATATATTCCTTTAATTTGGAGATAGGTAGGTAGGTAGGTAGGTAGGTAGGTAGGTAGGTAGGTAGATAGATAGATAGATAGATAGATAGATAGATAGATAGATAGATAGATAATGAATTACTGAAAATTGGCAAATGTGTTTAAAAACTAATTCTGATCCTTGAGAACTTGCAGAGATGCTTTTGTTTTTTGTTTTGAGATGCTGGGAACTGAACCCAGGCACTTGGCAGCCAAAGGCAAATGCTCTATCACTCAGCTTCACCGCCAGCCCCTTTGCTGAGTCCATGGGGTTTGATAATCTGTCTTGGCTTTATTTGAAACAGTTCGAGTGTGTCAAGAAAAATAGGTAGATGTATAATTAAATGAACAACCCTGTGTTTGTTGAAATGTACATTGGATATGCTATTGTATATTTGTAGAATTTAGTATTTTTTATAATTAAAAAAAGTAGAAATTACCCAAGTAATATTTTTGGTAATAGACCATACTTTCCTTTCTCATGGAAAGATAATTCTTGAAGATAAACCAGACTTTCACAGCTATATACTATTTCTTGAATGAATTCCAAAAGCTTAGAAAACTTTTTAGTACTATAAATAAAGTTGTCTTTCAGTTCTGATCGTTAAAAAGGAATGTAACAATATCTTTGGGTTTGATTGATGGGACAGATTAGGAGTTTGGCTTTGTGTAAAACAGCTCCTCCTTTCAGAAAAATTATACTTTCTTTGAGTAATTATTTTAAGGTTCAGAATTGTAGTAGTTGTTATAATTGTGTATTAAAAGTTAATATTGCTTTATTTTAAACCCTTTTTTTTGGGGGGGGTATTCTGTTTTTTTTGAATAGGAAGACAGGCAATTGAATAATCAAAAGAAGCCAGCACTGAAAAAATTAACCTTATTGCCTACTGTGGTTATGCACCTTAAAAAGTGAGTATTTTGTTTTTCTGGAAAAAAAATTCCTTCTAATAAAATGATATTCAAGGTGGGTAGTGGTGATGTAATCCTTTAATCCCAGCATTTAGAGGCAGAGGCAGGCAGATCTCTGATTTCAAGGCCAGCCTGGTCAACAGAATGAGTTCCTGGGCAGCTAGAGCTACACTGTAACAGGAGGAGCAGGCTGCTTGTTGTCCCATCCTGCCTGGCCAGATAGCTTCCACCCGAAATAATCACACAGAAACTATTCATTTAAACACTGCCTAGCCCATTAGCTCTAGCCTCTTATAGGCTAACTCTTATATCTTGATTTAACCTATTTCTGCTAATCTGTATATCACCATGAGGTTGTGGCTTACCAGGAAAGATTTAGCATGTCTGATTCTGGCAGCTCCATGGCAGTTCTCTCTCCTCCTTCCCTGCGTTCTGTTCTGTCTTCTCCGCCTACCCAAGTTTTGCCCTATCAGGAGGCCAAGGCAGTTTCTTTATTCAACCAATGAAAGCAACACATAAACGGAAGGATCTCCTACACCATTTCCCCTTTTTTGTTTAAACAAAGAAAGGCTTCAACTTCAACATAGTAAAATTGCATACAACAAAAGTTATCAAGCAAGAATTACAGTTACAATATTTATATCTATTTATCATAACTAAGGAAAACTATAACTATCTATTCTTCAATTCCATCAAAGACTTTAGAATATAATATTACCTAAGTAAACAGGAAGTGCATTGTAAGTACTGTTGTGTAGCCCTGGCTGTCCTGGAACTTCCAAGCTGGCTTCAGACTCACAGAGAGCCACCTGCTTCTGCCTTCTGAGGGCTGGTAGGCGTGCACCACCACTGCCCGGCTCATAAATTTTTCTTAAACCTTAGTGCTTTTTGCAAACAGAAAACTGGTAATATTAAAGAAAACCTGGAAATTTACTAATTTTATTCTTTGTAGACAATTGAGACCTTGTAAATTTTCATCTATTTTTCCCAAGGTAGTAGGAAACAGCAGGTCTTGGGAGATGTTGCTTGGAGCTCATGTTGTACAGATTTATTTGACTTGGACATCAGTGTCATTGCTCTGCTTTAATGATGCTTTTCCTAAATCCTTGTTGAGAAATTCTTTGATTAGTTTACTCAATCAGAAACAGCTTTGTTTTCTCATTGAATAAAGTTACAGCCTAGTTTTGGAGTTGAAGAAATGCCTTAGCACACCAGGGAGCCAGCTTGAAAACTATTTTCTCCATTGTGACAGGCAAAGTTACTTTGCAGATTTCACATAGATATGTTGCATTTTTTAATTTATTCCATTGCATAAAGCGGGGTTTAAATATTGGTATTCTATTGAGATATGTTCTCCCTTCAGGAAAACTATATTTTCTTTGTTTTCTGAGAGAATAGCACAGTTGTTTTCCCCACTCTGAAACAAAAAAAAAATAGGTTGAGTTTTTTGTTGTTGTTTTTTTAGTTGTAATAATTGGGCTTCATTTTTTTGACTATCATTGATACCAGTTTTAATATATTCATTAAACCTGCATATCTTAGTGAGTTACCTTTGAGTGTAAGCTTTTATGCTGCTTTTAAAACTAGGAGTTGAGTAAATATTGAGTATATAAATAATTATTTAAAAGCAGTTTTTAAATTATTTATTTATTATGTATTTAATATTCTGTCTACATGTATGCCTGCAGGCCAGAAAGAGGGCATCAGACCTCATTAGAGATGGTTGTGGTTGCTGGGAATTGAACTCAGGACCTTTGGAAGAGCAGGCAATGCTCTTAACCACTGAGCCATCTTTCCAGCCCCATAAAAGCAGTTTTTTTAAACATCATTATGTAAGTAAAATCAGAGGGTATAGTCCTGGCATCATTATCGTGTTTATCATTATTATCATTACTGTTGCAGGCAGGATCTTAAAGAAACATTTATTGACAGTGGTGTGATGTCTGCCATCAAAGAATGGCTTTCACCTTTACCAGATAGGAGTTTGCCTGCACTGAAGATTCGGGAAGAATTGTTGAAGATTCTGCAAGAGGTTAGCATAGATAATATGTAATTCAATAAATATCTAATGTGGTTTCTATAGTCAAGACCTGTGTTTTTGTACCATTTACTTATTAATTTGTTCTGCTACAGCCTGCCAAAAAAGGGATTTTTGGGAAAAGAGACCGTACCTAATAAAATGAGCATAAAAAGAAAATCTTTACAAAATTTGGTTGACTGCAGTTTTCAAGGAAAGAGTTCTTAGTGCAGCTATGGGTTTCTTTGAAGAGCAGTCTGGCAGTGAGCATGTAAGAGGCACTTGAAGTAGAAAGTGTGTTACATTTAGAGATTATAAACTTGAATTGGAATCACTAGTTGGGGTCCCTTTTTGTATGATTAGGACACCTTAGACAAGCTGCTTAACATCTGAAGAACCTCTGTGCCTAACACTGCTAGGTGCTCTGTGTCTGTATTGGCTTATCTGTCTCTCACAATAAACTTGTAAGATAGGAGTAATGCCTCCATTTTATAGATGAGGACACTAAGACAAGTTAAATGATTTATCAGAGGGCATGCAGCTAGCTGGTGGGTGTGCATAGATTCAGGCTTAGGTTCAAGGCCTGAACTGAACTGCTATCTTCATATGTATGCGTAATTGGTATTTTCTCACATTGTTATATATCTTTACTTCATTAATACTGAAACCTTGACTTTTGATGTCAGCCCAAAGGATGTTCTATGTCTTCTAGATCCTAAAAATAGAATTTTATATTAGTTTTCACCTGAACAAATGAGGCCTTGGAGATCTGTAAATTAGCACGCCTCCTAGCTCCCGAGTAATTTATATGCATGTATGTCTTTTTTTCCCCCAGCTACCTAGTGTAAGCCAGGAGACCCTGAAGCATAGTGGGATTGGACGAGCAGTGATGTATCTGTATAAACACCCCAAGGAATCAAGGTCCAACAAGGATATGGCAGGAAAATTAATCAGTATGTAAAGTTTGCTTTTTATTTGTTTAATGTCTATAGAGGGAAAGATGTGCATATATAAAAGCTATATTTTTACCAATATTTGTTTACAATGATTCAGTAAAGTGGAATAGAAGCATTTTAGTGCCTATGCACAATTACTTTTTTTTTCATATATTTAAAATGCTCTTGTTCATTCAAATATGCTTTTCAGTATTTACTATAGCAATTAAAAGCATACGTCTTCTAGCTGTGGAGCAAGAATGTGGAGAGCGGGTAGAATGGAGGCCCTATAACTAGCCATGTCTAGTTCATAGTGTCGGCTCCACCACCTTCCTGCAAATACTCAGCTAGTGACTTAAGCTTCAAGCTTGGTCTCCACCTCTGTAATAAAGGGATTTTAATAATTGTTTTCTTTGGATTATTATAAAGATTAAATGAGAGACTATGTAGAGAGCATTACTGTCAAGGAGAGTTAACCACTGTTGCTGTTGTTAGCCTCTGAGACCTTTTCTTATGCTTACCTGTTTATGCTAGAGAAATCTAGATCCTAACTGAAGAACATACTGATAGGAACTCTAGGTTTGTTTTCATTCTTCCTGTGTTCCACATTTTAAAAAGGAATGTTCTATATAATACTCTATAAATAATATTGCCCAATACTAGGGTGTGATTATTTAAAAACCCAGGAGAAATACTATTTTATGGACTAAATTATTAATTTACTATAGATGAGTGGTCTCGGCCTATATTTGGACTTACCTCCAACTATAAAGGAATGACAAGAGAAGAAAGGGAGCAGAGAGATCTAGAACAAATGCCTCAGCGGCGAAGAATGAGCAGGTATGAGGGAACAGGTATGATGTACAAGTGTAATTTAATGCAGTGGTGTATGGGGCAGACCTTTCTGGGACAGCTGAATGCAGTGTGCTCCCTCACAGTGCTGGAGTGCTAGAGATTGTAGTAGTTTCGCCATTTGCAAAAAACAAGTTTCTCAGTCCCCGTTTCAAAACCCTAGGAGAAAAAAATATTGGTTCAATCTATCAGTATTCTGGATACATCCTGGGAGGGCAGGGTTATCGGTAACAAGTATAGCTTTTGTAGAACACTGGGAATGAAACATACTGCATGAATGAATATTAAGGTGAACAAACTTTAAAAGAATTACAAGTTCTCAGGCCAGCAAGAAGACTCAGAAGGTAACGGCACTGCTGTGAGAGTCTGGCGACCTGACAGATCCCAAGAACCCGAGTTAAGAAAGAGAAGTTATCCTCTGACTGCCACTGTATACCCTCATGCGCGCACACACACACAATGTTTTTTAAAAGTGCTTCCTATGATTCAATATAAAGTATGGTAAAAATTTGATATTTTGATGTGCTTTTCCTAGTTGTAAGAATTTAAGATCCAGATGTCTCACTGTTTATTCTTTTCCCAGCACTGGTGGTCAGACACCGCGAAGAGACTTGGAGAAGGTGCTGACAGGAGAGGAAAAGTAAGAGTTTTGTCTTGATTTTTCTTAGCATGTATAGAGGATTTCTGTTTTTCACTTTATTATAAGAACAGTATTAAGTTATGTGTTCCCATTGACAAAGGGTAATTTTTTTCAATTTGTTTATTGAGTAACTACAAAACAATGTATTGGGTGCTCTGAAAATTAAGAAAATAGTTCATTTAATAAGTATTTTGTTGGTGCTTGCTAAGTGCTAGATTCCTTTTTAAGTTTAAAGCTTAAAGCATACAAAAGAAACTTAAAAATTTCCCTGTTGTTAAGTATAGTTTCATGCAGGGTGGTAGACCAAGATGTGTGCGTATGCGTGCAGTCCTGTTTTCAGTCAGTATGTTGACAGCATAAATGAAAAGTATTTTGAAAAAAAAAAATTAGTTTAAATGCCCAGACAAGGGGCTGGAGAGATGGCTCAGAGGTTAAGAGCATTGCCTGCTCTTCCAAAGGTCCTGAGTTCAATTCCCAACAACCACATGGTGGCTCACAACCATCTGTAATGGGGTCTGGTGCCCTCTTCTGGCCTGCAGGCATACAAGCAGACAAAATATTATATACATAATAAATAAATAAATATTTTTTAAAAAAATGCCCAGACAATAACAGAAGAATTGTGACCTTAGTGTAGCTTAGTTATTTTCAACGTTGTCTAGAACTAAATGTAAGCACAAGTGAGACAAATAAACTGAGAAATGTAAAGGCGCTAAGGTATATAGATTGTATCAGTCAGTACCCTCGCTGTGATAACTACAGCTTGGATAAGGTAAATGGATTGTATCAGTCAGTACCCTCACTGTGATAACTACAGCTTGGAAAGTTGTTACTAATGAGAGAGATACTGGGATCTCTGTTACTGCTAGGGAATTTGTAGTTACCTCACAAGTTTTCTCCAAGAATGGAGGATTACTTTGACAACCTAACTTTCCCTCATCTCCTAGACTCTTTGGACTAGTTAGAGAACTTAGGATTCGAGTATTTTTTGAGTTGGAGAGACTGGCTCAAGAGCACTTACTGTTATTGCGGAAAACTTACATTCATTTGCCAGCTCTCATATTGTGGCTCACATTGTAACTCCAGTTCCAAGGGGCCTGACTTCCTTTTCTAGTAGTACATGTATATATATGAAGGCAAATGCTTCAAACACATAAATTTTAAAGCAAAGTTTTCTTGAAACTACTAGCCTTGGAAAGTACAGGGCATGGTTACATCTGAAGCCGAGAAGCAAGAATTCATATAAAGAGGGAATTGGCATTGAATGACAGCGCACACATTATAGCAGTATGTCTGATGATGGAATGACAGGAGGTAGGGCATTATTGGTTAAGATTTGAAACATTGCAGCTGAATGGAATGGGTCTAGGAATACAGGGGTGAGATCTCACTTAGGCTCTGCTGTGGCCAGCTAAACAAGCAGCTTTTCTTTCCTTCTTCAGGGCTCTTAGACCTGGAGATCCTGGCTTCTGCGCCCGTGCTAGAGTCCCAATGCCATCAAACAAGGACTATGTCGTCAGACCCAAGTGGAATGTAGAAATGGAGTCATCCAGGGTGAGTGAGCAGAGGAAGAGCAAGACCACTGGAATTGTTTCTCCTTTCTTTGTGTTTAATGATGTTTATAGCAGTTTAGGCTTATTTGATTCACAAGTTCTGTTTTGGGATCGCTCAGGTATTTGTTCATTTATGTAAAGAGTCACGATTGAAATAGAATTTACCTGCTTTTTCAGAGCCCCCTCTCCCTTTCTCTCCATTTGTTGTAAAATTGTCAGGATAGACACTTTCCCTCTCATCAGTGAAGACATTACCCAAATGCTGTTTCTTGGTAATCTTTTTCTCCCATCAAACCATTCTTTCTAGCCTGGTATTCTTAAAAAGGGCCTAAGTCGGTTGGAAAAGCATAAGAGGCGGTTTGCAGAACAGAAGAGGCTCAGCAAAATGCACCGTGCTGTCAAGTTCAGCATTGAAGGCAACAGAATGCCCCTGTAGTCCTGGCCCCGCCAGAGTGTGTATACAAGAGGTATTCCCAAGGAAGCATGAGCTGTGCATGGGCTTGAGTTGCCAGCAGAGTGGAAACAAGTGTGTGCTTTTTTAGTCAGCCAAGGTGATCCTGGCCAGCATCCTGAGACATAAGGCCTCTGAATCCTTAGGAGTTGGTACTGGGGTCCCCTTCTATGTCAGTATCCTAGAGACTAATAGATCATTACTTTCCAAATAAACATTTTGTTTTTCTTGATTTATTACCCATTTTTTTGAGGAAAAAAAAAAACCTTTTAAGAATGTTTTTGGTCTTTTTGAGTCAGGGATTCTGTATGTAGTCTTGGCTGTCCTGGAACTCACTCTGTAAACCAGGCTGGCCTTGAGCTTAGAGATGCTTGCGTACCTAGCTGGAAAAAAAAGACTTTTTTATTTGGGCCCAAAAATCATAGTCTGCACTACAGTCATACAAACTGCTTAGTGGTTTGCTTGTGAACGGAAAGTGGCTTTTTCATATAGTCAATGACATGGTAGCGTTTATCAAGAATATATTACATAAAACCTTTTACTAGGTATGTAGGTCTATTGAACAGGTCTTCATCACCTGGTCATAAGCCACTGACACTGAGATCAGGAAAACACTTTGCTGCTGGCTACAGTGTCTGTTGCTCCTTTTGTGCTTCTTCCTCAGCTTCCCTCAGTACACACACGTTCCTGCTACTCGACACTGCTGTGATCGTGCAGTTAGCTACTAAAAATAAATAAAAGGAGTTCATTTTATGCAGAGGACATCTTTCTGCACTTCCTTTTTTCTAATTTGTTCCATATCTAAATCAGTGTTCACTTCTCCTTAATATTCCTTTATTACATGTTTCTTTTTATATTTTCTTATTATTATCATCCCTCGTTTTAGCCACCTTATCATATTCATATTTCCTTTCCTGGTACTTTTGTTTTTGAAAATTGGAAATGACAATGCAGCCATGAAAATGTAATAAAAGTTTGTTGTCCGGTCTGCTCCGGAAGCATACTCCATGTTTCTAGGGGCTGTGTGCCCATCTGCTGTTGTTGCTGGCTAGGATCCCATATATACCCTCAGGGGTAGGAGATAGCTATCATTTTTCCCAGTGGAAGGGAGAGCTCCCTTTATGACTTTCTAGTTGTAATTTGTTGATATGATATTTATAGAGATTTCCAAAATGTAGCTCTGTCAGCCAGAGGGGCATGTCATTTTCTTCGTTTCTCCTCATTAATCCACGTTGGAGATTTATCGTTTTTAAGTGTAATAGTCTTAGTGATTTATGTGAATATATACTAATTTGTTTATTTCTGAATTTTAAAACTATTTTGAGATACAAAATTTCAGCTGACCCAAAATTTGCTCTGCAGAGCACACTGGCCTCAAACTCACAGATTTATCTGCCTCTGAATGCTGGGATTTTAAAAAATAAAAAAAGTGCAGGCAATGCCTCTCTTTTGTATAAAGTTTTAAATACAGGCATTACAGGTAAAAGTAATATAACTTGTACTCTGCTGTAAGTTGACAGTAATATTTTGGAGTATAGCTTTTTATTTTTTATGCATGCATGAACATTAACTTTTTAAAATATTTTCAGTCTGCAGTGTGATCATGCTCTTATAACTTGAGTTTTGAAGGTTTGGTTTTAACTTAACATGGCAAAATTTCATTTGACTCCCATTCTTTGTAGTTTAATATGTTCTCATTTGTACCTCACCCCTTGTTTTGTTTTGTTAGCAAATGTTCTTTGCTAGTCTTCTACAGTTTTTTTTTCTCTCTCTCTTTCTTGATAAAACATTATGGTTTTCCTAATGTCCAAAGGAATGTTACAGAATTGATGAATTGGGAAATGAAGATCATTGGATTTGACATGTTTAGATACTGGATGTCTGTGATGAAACTTAGCTCATTGAGCACTTTGCAGGCCACATATATGCAGTGCTCAGGAGTAGTCTGGCACTAGGCTGGCTGTGTCCCTGGTGCTGATGCCAAACAGATCCTGTAGGGTGCAGACTGTTAGAGAAGATCCTGGGAATGAGCAAAGAGAAGTCCAGCTTGGTATGAAAAGCTTCAGGGAGTCAGGTGGTTGTCAGGGATTTGAGCAGTAAGACCTCCACCAACTCCTTGTACAAAAATGAAAGGAAGGCTAGGAGATGTGTTGCTGGTAATATAGCTTGTTCTCATTTGACAGAAAATTTTTGTGCTGAGAGTACCAGTGCCAAGTATTGAATAATGTTTAGAATTGGGATATTCCTAGAAAACTTAAAGATTGCCCTAGAAAACTTGTTCCTTGGCTAGTGATGAAATAGCTTCATATTAGGGTGAGGCTGAGTCCATGAATGGACTAAGAAAGCTCACAGTGCACAACTTCAGGACAGTCTCCAGCTTACCTTCTTTAGTGTTTTTGAGACAATAGCTTTGAAAGTGATTTAATAGTAAATATTTGGGGAGAAGTAAAAGAAAAACACCTGTCTCTCTAATCATTTACTGTTTTTTTAAATATTTTTTGCCAATTTAATTCGTGTATACAGTGTATCTTCCTATCACCCACCCTCCAACATCCCCTCCCTTATCCTTTGGGATAGCACTATACCTTCCGACCTTCATCTCTTCTCCTTATGTAGTTTTTTGGTTTTAATTTTTTAATTTACTTGTGTTTGTCCATGTGCTTGTATGTGTGTGTGTCGCAGTATACCTATGAATGTCAGAGTACTCTACTACATAGGTTCTGGGAATCAAACTCAGGTCATCAGGCTCGGCAGAAAGTGCCTTTACCCACTGAGCCATCTCACTATCCCTTATTTTTATGTAGTTCTTGTAATTCATTGAGACCAGTTTATACTGTCTGCTGGAATGCTGACCAATCCTGTTGGCTTAACCTTGGGTAGGTACCCATAGCTGCAATAGCTCATGTGTACAACAACCGTCTTATGTTCAAAAGGTAGTATTTCACAGCATTCCTCCCCATCCTTTGGCTCTTCTTACATTCTTTCCATCCCCTCTTCCTCTGTGTTCCCTGAGCCTGGGGGTGTTGATACAGCTCTCCCATTTATGGCTGACATCTGAACAGTCATTTATTCTCAGCATTTTGATGATAATTATGAATCACTACATTAGCTGCTGCCCCACTGTAGAAAGAAGCTTCTGACCAAGACAGAGTGCACGACTAATGTCATGAATATAAGCACAGATGTTTGAAGGCACTTTGACAGCATGACAGTGTTGCAACACAGCAGTAGTGATTCCTGTCCTAGGGCTCATGGCCTCCCAAGCAGTGGATTTTGGTCAGGTTTACATTACCAGTCATGAATTCTCTCCTGTAGACTAAAACTCAAATAGACTGAGAAAGTGATTTCTTACCTCTGTAATAGTCATGCCAATATTATTCCAGTGCACACATCTTGTCAAGTCAGTATTATAGCATTCAGTGTTTACTGCTGGATAATGCCATTGATGACTATTTCTCCTCTTTCCCCACTGCCCTGAACCCCACTGCAACCTGTATAGCAATGTAGCCAGCAGGGAGGGTCACTCACTGTCTTGGTCACTGTTCTATTGCTGTAAAAAGACACCATGACCCAGCTAACTCTTGTAAAAGAAGGCAATTAATTAGGGGCTTGATTACAGTTTCAGAAGGGTAGTCCATTATTAACATCACAGAGGCATGGTATCATTCATGGCACTGGAGCATAGCTGGGAGTTATATCCTGATCCATGGGCAAAGAAAAAGAAACTTGGCCTCACATGGGCTTTTGAAACACACTTCCTCCAATAAGGCCACATCTCCTAATCTGTATAATCCTATGAAACAGTTTCACTTCCTGGTAACCAGGCATTCAAATGCTACAAAAGCTGTCAGTTCTTTGGGAACCACATCTTTGTAAGATATGCATTATTCAAAATATTTTTAAAATATTTATTTTTAACAAAGCAAAACAACAGAAAACCCAATTAAGCCTTTAACTATAAAAGCAAGTGAGAGATGTTCTGGTAGTAGTAGTGACCACCAGGTATAGTGTGCATAGAATTCTGGATCCTGCTGAAGCAGAGTAGAGACTCACCCCAAGGCTGAATCTAGAACTTCAGCACCTCAGGATTTGCCTGTGTTGGTTATGTTTAGTTTTTCTCTAATAGCTTTTCTTTGTTTTGTGTTTTTTAGTACCAACACTGTTTGAAATCGTATGTCAAGTAGTTAGTCCCATATAGTCAGATGTCAGTGATGAAATTGGGAAGACTATAGTTTCTATATTTCCCCCTCTGTCGTCTAGGAAGTTTCTATGGGCTGTAGCAAAATTAAAATTAAAGCACAGACAATAACCATTTGTTGTCACTGAGAGGTTGGTAGTGTTTTTTTCTAACACTTGCTCTGTCCTTGACGTCACCAAAGTATGTTCTGGTTATTAAGCTTCGAACTCTTCTGACTGCTAGATTTACATATTTCAATAATTTGTTCTTCAATTTTCCCTAATCTTAGTTTCAGGCATCCTCCAAGAAAGGTATCAGTCGACTGGATAAACAGATGAGAAAGTTCACAGATATCAGGAAAAAAAGCAGATCTGCTCATGCAGTGAAAATCAGCATCGAGGGCAATAAAATGCCATTGTGACCTTGCCTGGGATGAGTCCCCATCTCTAAAAAATGCACAATGGACTATCGAGAAAGAAGATACTTTTAAATGTTTTAATGTGTCTCTAATGGTTCGACTTGTATCACCTGTTGTAGGACTAACATTTCTCTCCGTTGTATTTAAGACCAGTTGTCTGCTTTGTACAGGAGTACTACTCTTGCTTTTATAAACTGTATGTAATAAAATTTCGTTCTGGTTTTGGGGGGTTGTCTCATCATTGTCTTAGAGATTATTCTCTGTGAAGACAAAAACAGTTCTTTTTACTACTTCGTGTCATATAATGAGGAACTTGGACCCTTTCCCTGGCTCCCAACAAGGAATATCTCAAACCCTTAGGATTCTTGAAGTATCTTTCTTATACTCTTGATTTGGCTCATCGCAGGCTCTAGGGTGAAAGGCTGGTCACCAGAAATACGTTTGGGCTAATCACATTGCCTGTTTAATTAATAAATCATACCGTGGTAGTGAGGCCCTGGTAAAGAACTCTGGACAAGACAGGTGCCATGTATGGCAAGACTCTTAAATGCTCTGGACACTGCAAACCGTGTTGATGTGCCAGGAGAACAAGGGCACAGAAGCTCTGCATTACCCTAGACCACTGCTGAAGTTTCATTGGCCTGTTTGGCCCCATTTGTATCTTTTCTAATACGACTATTTATAACTATAATGTTTTATTGAAAGACAGTATTTTTCTCAGTTCTGTGAGTCATTCAGCAAACTTTTAAACCAAGAAGTTCTTGAGAACTGTCCACTTTACAGCTAACCTGGAATGTTGATGGTCTGAAGATTGAGCACTTGCAGTCCATGTCTGAAGTCAGGACAGTCTTGTGGAGGAAGCTTAATTCCTTAGGACTGTTGATTCTTACACTCACCCTGAGCATTTGGAATCAGAATTGAATTATATACTACTGTGTATGCCTATAATCTCAGCACTCAGCAAGTGAAGATAGGCGTATTGGGAGTTTCCCAACTCTCTGATACTTAGCAAGACCCTATTCAAATAAATATGGTATCCCAGTTGGGGTTGAAATGCAACAAACTTTTTGTTTCTCTTGTTAGGGATTTTTTTTTTAATCTGGAGAACTAATCTGTAGAAAGAAAAGATTAAGAAACTCTTAAGGGAAATACAGATTACTTGAAAGTTACTCGCTTACATGTAACAGTTGGACAAATAGAAAAGAGAAACACAGTTTATAGTTTCTTGTTCAATTTTGAGAATTCTTGAAAATCCTAAGAGTTTCTGTAGATCAAGAAAGTTTTATCGGTTAACCATTAATTACAAAAATCCTTTTCTAATACAAACTGAGACCTTGATTTTTTAAAAATAGAGTATTTTTCGCAACAGTGGATTTTGGATAAGGAACATGGACCTTATGGACTAAAACACTCTGTAAGAAACTCTAAAGCTGGGTGTGGTGGCGCACACCTTTAATCCCAGCACTGGGAGGCAGAGGCAGGTGGATCTCTGTGAGTTCAAGGCCAGCCTGGTCTACGTAGAGAGTTCCAGGACAGCCAGGACTATACAGAGAAACCCTGTCTTGAAACCCCACCACCAATAAAAAAAGGGGCTGGAAGAAAAGACTCAGTGGTAAAGAGCACTTTCCATTCTTGAAGAGAACACATTCTCAACACCCTTGTTGGGCAGCTCACAATTGCCTGTAATTCCAGTACTAGGGGATCTAACACCCTCTCCTGGCTTCTGCACCTTCACACACATGGCTCAGCCTTTAAAGACTAGACTCACAACCAAAAAAAAAAGTAAAAATCTTAAAACCAGGCATGTGGATCTCTAAGTTCAAGGCAAGTGTGGTCTACAGAGAGAGTTCCAGGACAGCCAGGGCTACACAGAGAGACCTTGTCTTGAAAAATTAAAATGTCAAAAAAGCCTTTGAAAGCCCATGAGTACTCTGCATACAGAGCAGGTGGATTGTGAAGCAGGAAGACCTCACAGCAGCTCAGCACTAAGCAGACCACCCCTTCCATTGTTTGATTCCACTAACTAGAGGCGATAAGGAGCTTATAATCAACCACAAAACAGTTATGAACATGAAAAGCAAGTTTTTAAGAATTGTTCAGATTTTGGTGTCTTGGGGTGAGCTCCACTTAGCACTGTGTTATGCAAGGTAAATATAGCAAGCGAGTGATAAAACTATACCCTGGAGTTCAAGGGGATGGGAGGGTCTACACTATTTAAAAGAGAAAATAGTAAGTTTCTTTATAAATTATCTTTGTTGTGTATCTTTATAGGGGCATCCCAAGCCTGACCCATCGCCTTTTTAATTCCTAGTTACTCTTCGAATACTGAAATTAGCTCCCATATACTCTTCAACATTTTCAATCATGCTACTTTTCATTATATTTTATATATATGATTTCTATTGTATCATATATATATATAGCTTTATAAAGCTTTATGGGCAAGCTTTTCTCTTAAGATAGTTTTAGTGGCTGGATAATGTTAGTAGAGTGCAGGCTTGGGTTCCATCCCTAGCGCCACAGACACCTGGCCTTTATCATTTATCAGCCACTTGAGACAGTTTGTTTCAGGGTTGGCCATGTTAACTTTGACCTCTTGGATGGAATGTTGCATAGTCACTCAGGTTTTTTTGTAAAATATTTTCGTTTTGGCAAAAAAAAAGTATCTTCACTTTTAACTGTACAGTTTAGGTGCATTGACTGAGTTCACATTGTTGTGAAAACCTCTAGACATCATCTTAAGAAAATTTAGCTGTAGGCTGGACATGGTAGTGCACACCTTTAATCCCAGTGTTAAGGAGGTTAAGGAGGCAATGGCAGAAGGATCTCTTGAGTTCAAAGCCATTTTAGTGAGCTCCAGGACAGTTAAGACTGCATAGACCCTGCCTAAGAACAAACAAAACCCTTAACTCCTTCCACCAGCTCTTGACAACTTCATTCTGCTTTAGACTATTCCAGGAACCCACTTTTAAATTTATTGTGGGTGGAGGCACATATACCATGGTACGCATATAGAAAATCATAATTTTATGGAGTTCTTGCCTTCTACTTTTACATGGATTCTAAGGATGAAACAGGTTTTAAGACTTGTGGCAACCACTTTGACCACTGTACATATATCATCAGCCTGTTTATATGTACGGGTATAAATGCCTTATCAGATGCATGGTTTATGAATAGTCTCACATTCTTTTGACTCTTGATCGTATTCTTTGGTACAAAAGTAATTTTAATTTTGGTGTAGCTTATTTCCTGTGCTGTTGGTATCACCAAATGAGTTACATACCTTTATGTAAGGGCTATGTGAAAAAAAATCTATGATCCATTTTTGAGATAATTGTATGTTATAAAAAGGTCTGCTTTTATTATGGATATCCTTACATCATTTGTTGAAGACTGTCCCTCATTGATGGTCTTGGATCCCTTCTCAGAATTGATTTGACTGTGTATGAGGGTTTATTTCCATATTTTGCTTCATTCCTTTGGTTTTATCTTTTCTAAATCCTTGATACTGTTTTGACTACTGGAGCTTTATATTTATAGTAAATTCTGAAGTAATATGATCTATACACTTCTCAGTATTGTTTTGGTTGTCTGAGGTTCCTTGAAATTAAGGGGAAAATTGTATATGAATAAGTGCAGCTACATGTGGAAGTCACAGGACAACTTTTGGAAGTGGTTCTTCCGCCTGCATTCTGTAGTCATCAGACTTGCATTGTAGACTTTTACCCAAAGAACCGTCTTTCTAGTCCCCTCCACTTTTCTATTCAATTTTATTCTGGTTTTCTGGGGTTCCTTAAGGTTTTATATGAATTCTAGGATAATTTTTCTGTTTGTAGCCATCAATGGATTTTTAACTGATTGTGTTAAATCTGCCATTTGAGGTAGGACTGAGTTTTAACAATTATAAGTATTCTGGTCCTTAAGCAGAAAATACCTTTCCATTTAGAGTCCTTGGTTGAATTATTCTTAAGTGTTTTTAATTCTTTGTGATGTTATAAATTGAATTATTTTCTTAATTTCCATTTAAAGATCATTGTTCGTTAGCATGAGCTCCTCCTTTCTTTTTGGATACCTCTCACTTCTTCTTCTTGCCTTATTGTTAGAATTCTAGTAGTCTGTTGAATACTAGTGATGAAAATGGGCATCTTTGTCTTTTGGGGTTTAAAGAAAAGGCTTTGTCTTTATTCACTAAGTATAATGTGGGCGTTTCATATATGACTTTTGCTGACTTTCTGTCTACTTTTAATTTATTGAGTTTTTATTATGGCAGGCTATTGAATTTTGTGAAGTGCTTTTTCTGTATCATTTGAAATCATGGTTTTTCTTCATCTTGATATTGTGTATTTAACTGTTGTATATGTTTGGTGTGTGTTTTCAATTATACATATAAACATATGCATGAGCACCTGTTGGTACACATGTGCACAGAGGTGTGGAGGTCAGAGGACAACCCTGAGGATCCATCTTGTCTTTTGAGTCAGGGTCTCTCACTGTCCTGGAACTCCAAATAGGTTTGGCTGGCTAGTAAGGCCTAGGCATCCACCTGTCTCTACCTCTATTGTTTGGATTATAAATGCACACCATCACGCATGACTTTTCATAGATCCTGGGCTTCAAATACATGTCCTCCTGCTTGCAAAGCAATCTACTTTTACCAGCTGAGCTGTCTCCCCAACTCATCATAGATTTTTGTTGTTATTGTTTTGCTAAATCATCCTAAAATTCTGTCAGTAAATCCTTCTTGATCATGACTATAGCTATACTTTTTGAAAAAGCTTTATTTTTATTTCATATGTGTGAATATTTATTACTTCGTGTACATATGAGTGTGTACCACATGTGTGCCTGGTGCCTGTAGAGACCATTAGAGGGCATTGGATCCCTTGGTACTAGAGTTAATAAGATGGTTGTCAACTTCCATGCAGGTGCTGGGACCTAAACCTGGGATTCTCTGCAAGAGCAGCCAGTGTGCTTAACCACTGAGCCATCTCTCCAACCCCGCAAAATCCTTTAATGTTTATTGAATTCTGTTTGCTAGTTCTTTTTAATTTTATATTTTTGTGTGTGTATGATTGTGTATCAGAGGATAACTTAAGTTTTCATTCTACCATCTGGGTTCTGAAGATCAAACTCAGGTTGCCAGGCTTGGCAGCTGAGTTCTCTCATTGGCCCATGTTGGGCTTTTTGTTGTTTGTTATGGTTTGGTTTTGTTTTGAAGAATTTTTGTAACACTGTGACCTATAGTTTTATTATCCTGCCTGTTTGGTTTTGATTTCAGGGTAATGCTGGCTTCATATTTTGGAAGTGCGTCCTCCTTTATAAGTTTTTAGAGTAATTTGTCAAAATTAATTTTAATTTGACCAGAGGCAGAGGCAGGAGGATCTCTGAGTTCAAGGTCAACCTGGTCACCTAAGGCTCTACAGAGAGAACCTGTCTCAATTAGAAAAAAGAAAATACTGTTCTTTAGATGGTTGGTAGAATGTACTGTTATAGCCACATGGTCCTGGGGTTTTCTTTAGATGGTTGGTAGAATGTACTGTTATAGCCACATGGTCCTGGGGTTTTCTTTAGATGGTTGGTAGAATGTACTGTTATAGCCACATGGTCCTGGGGTTTTCTTTAGATGGTTGGTAGAATGTACTGTTATAGCCACATGGTCCTGGGGTTTTCTTTGCTGGGAAGGTTTTAATAGTAGACGTAATTAGAGGATTCTATTTAGATTGATATTTCGTCATGAATCAGAGTTGGTGGTTTTTCTCTTTTATCTATTATCCAGTGGATATATTGATGAGATACAGTTTATAATGTTTTGCACTTTTCATTCTGGGAAACCTGCCATGATATCCCCACTCCTTTTAAAGGTATATCACTGTGTATGTGTATTCACATGTGTGTAAGTGTGTGCACATATACGTGCAGGAGACGGGGCTGAAGTTAACATAAGGTCTCTTCTTTTATCTCAACTTTATTGAATACAGAGCCCCTAACTGGTAAACCAGTTAGTCACATTGCCCAAGGGATCCCCTCCCCATTCTCTGCTTCTCAAATCCTGGGATTATAGAGAGCTAGTTACATACCTGCCTGGCTTTTTCTGGGCATCTGAACTCACTTAAATCTACTAAACAAACCATCTCTCCAGCCCAGTGTCCCCAGTTTGGTTTCTAATTTTAGTTAGTTGAGCTTTTTTCCCCCCTGTCATAGCCAGTCTAGCTAAAAGTTTATCAGTTTTGAGATTTAAAAGACCAATTCTTGATTGTTTTATTTTTCCACTACTCTGATCAGTTTTCCTGCATGCTCTTTTCCTTGTTCCTTGAAGAATAAAGTTTGGCTTTGAGACCCATGCTGCATAGCTGTTTCAGCCTTGCTTCTGTTGTATTCCAACACTTCTGGTATTTTGTGGTGGTCTTTGTTTGTTTCAGGGAGTGTTTTAATTTCCTTTGTGATTTCCTCTTTCAACCATCAGTTGTTTAAAAATATATTATTTAGCTGGGCAGTGGTGGTGCACGCCTTTCATTGCAGCACTAGGGAGGCAGAGGCAGGCAGATTTCTTTGAGTTTGTGGCCAGCCTGATCTACAGAGTGAGTTCCAGGACAGCCAGGGCTATGCAGAGAAACTCTGTCTCGGGGAGGGATCCTATTTATTTTATACATATTTGTGAGTTTTGTAGTTTTCCTTAATGTGTTAAGGCTCTGTGGCACTGATGTATCTGAGAAAGTGTTCCATATGCCTTTGAGAAAAATGTATTTTCTGCTTATTGGGTAGTATGTTCTGTATATACACTTTGAGGTCTAAATATTCTGTGGTGGTTTTCAAGTGATGCTTTTCCTTGTTGATCTGCTGTACTTACTATTCTATCTGTACCCTTTGAACAGTCTTGTTTCTCCCATCCGTCATATACTTAGCAATTTTAATTGGTATATCTTTGTTGATAATTGCTGTGTCTAATTGGTGATATAAATATCCTTATTTCATTATGTAATTGCCTTTGTCTCTTAAAACAGGTTTGAATGAAGTCCTTTTTTTCTGTTTTCTCTGTGCTACTTCCCTCTTTGGGTTACTGCAGTTGAACAGGACATGTTTTTCATTCTATCAAGGTAGTGAGTTTACTTCTAAAGTGGGTCTCTTGTATAAAATATATAATTGAACTTTAGGTTTTAAATTTATTCTTCCAAGCTGTATCTTCTATGTGGTAATTAAATCCATTGGCAAAGTAACTAGTATAACTGTTAAAGGAAAGGGCTCACTGTTGCCATTTTGTTTTTCTCTATGTCTTCCAGTTTTTTGTCCTTCATTTCTTCTTTTACTTTTTTTTTGTGTAGTTTAAATGTCTTGATTTACTTTCATTTCTTTTGTATATATTGTATATGTGATTTTTATGAGGTTTACGTGAAACATCCTAAAGTTACAGCAGTCTATTTAAAACTAATAGCTTCAATCACATGCAAAGCTTCTTCTCTTTATAGTTCTAGCCCTCTTTTTTACATTGTCAATGTCACAAATAGCATATAATGTGTGTCCAATAACAAGTTTATAACTTTTTATGCTTTTCTATTTTAAATACTATTAAAGAATAAAAAGAATTGTGAACCAAAATTACAATGATGGCAGCTTTTCTATTTGTGTGTTCATTATTATAGGAAAACTTCTATTCTTATATGGCTTTGAGTTTATGCTTAGTATCTTTTCTTTACAACTTGAAGAATTCCCTTCTGCATTTCCTATAAGATAGGTCTGGGTAATGAACTTAACTACCTCTGCTTTCTTCATTTATTTCTCCCTCATTAAAAAATATATTATTTCATATATGTGTGATGTATGTATGCAAGGGCATTGCATAGCACATATATAAGTCAGAGGACACCTTTAGAGAATCCGTTATCTTCTACCTTTCATGGATTCTCGGGATTGAACTCATTCTGTCAGGCTGGTACAGTAAACACATTAGCTGCTGAGCCCAGCAGCCCTCTGTTTTACCAGTCCTCTCATTCATTTTTCAAGACCAGTTATTGTATGACAATTTTCCTGGGAAGACATAACATCCACATGTCTAAACACCATAAATAGGGAGCTCATGGCAAACCAAATTATGGATGCCATTGAAGTCCAACTTGGTAAACCAATGAGTTTTATTGGGGTTACTTACAGGACGAGAAATGATTCAAAGACAGATGTATATCACCAAAGCCTACCGACAGCTCACAAAAGCTGGAAAACTCAACAGGTTAGAGAGTGTCCTTACAAGATACCTCAGTTGGTCTAAGGCCCTTCCAAGCAGCTTGGCTCATCTGAGAGTGATACTCAACCAACTTTATTTATGCCTGGGATGGAAGAGACTAGTAAATCTGGTTAGTGTCAGGACTTCCTGAAGCTATTTTGAGTTATTTACTTTCTGTTTTAAGGAGCTTTTCTGGGAGATGTAATGTGTCAATCTCACCCAAAAGTCTGGGGCATTTAAATACTTGATCTGTAGTTGGTGGTTGTTTGTGTAAGTTTAAGAAGTATGACCTTGCTGGAAGTATAGTATTGGAGGTGAGCTTTAAGGTTTCAAAAGACTCATGCCATTTTGAGTATCACCTTTTGTTTCCTGCTCTGGTTCAAGATGTGCAGCTTTCAGCTGCTGCTCATGTCTGCCACCTGCTGTCTTCACTCTGTCATCATGGACTCCAACCCTCTAAAACCGTAAGCCCAAAGGAAACCTATAAGTTGCCTTGATCATGGTGTTTTATCACAGAAATAGAAAAGTAACGAATATAGAAGTTGGTACCAGGAGTGGGATATTACTATGATAGACTTGACCATGTGGTTTGGTGAGCAATGTAGAAGGCTTTGGAACTATGGACGAGAAAAACCATTGAATGCTGTAAGCAGAGCTTAATGGTCCATTCTAGTAGGAGCTTGCAAGAAAGTGCTGAAAGCAGCGTAGATTGTAGTGGCCTACCTCAAAAGAGTTTTCAGAGGGGAACAATATAAGCAGCTGAGCTGGAAACCATTCTTACAATATTTGACAAAGACTATAGTCGCTTTCTGCCCTTTTCCTAAGAACTTACCTGAGGTTAAAGTTAAGTAGTTGTCTAATGTCATTGACAGAGGAGATTTCAAGACAGCCTAACACTAACTCTGTTTTATGGTTATTAGGAATTATCATTTTTGCAGGTCTACAGTGAAGATCAAATAGGGCAGAATGAAATACAAAGTGTAGAGTTTGGAGAGGAAGAGGATACTGGCAAGGCTAATGTTACAGCCGATGCTTGTGCTGGAAGATAGACCAAAACTGTTAAAGGTGGCCAAATCTGCATTTGAATGGACAGAAGGCTGCCTACAGGGTGAGACCCCACTCAGCTGAACTTCAACTTGTGAAAGGAAGACCTAAGGATTTAACAAAAACTCTTTACAGATATGACCCAAGGGGACCAGGATTCATGCCAAGTTGATAACCGAACCTTGACAGTATCAGCCATCCAGTTCTGGCTTCAGAGTCATGAAGGATACACAAGAAAATGGGTTATGGAATCTTCCTCCACAGTTAAGGAGAGCCACTGGGCTCATGTAGAAGTAAAGTCTGGGTTTGCACTGATGACCACAAGACGTTAGAGGTGCCAGAGCCATGGGATATCTGCCAAGGAGAACATCATACAAAAATTGGAACCCACCCTGAGCAGAGAGATCCATCTTACAGGCAGCAAAGCCATATAAGTCCTTTGACATCAGACATGGAACTCCAGGATTTGGAGGTTTGTCTTGCTGTGTTTTGACCTTGCTTTGGTGCAGTGCTTCCTCACTATGCTCTGATTCCTCATTTTTGGAATGGTAATATATATTTTGTGCCATTGTATGTTGGAAGTATATAATTTGCTTTTGATTTTACAGGAGGTTCCAGTAAAAAGATTGCTTTGAGTCTCAGAAACTTTGGACTATTAAAGTGTATTGAGACTGGAAGACTATGGAGACTTTGAGGTTTGACTGAATGCATTTTGCATTATGATATGGCCATAAGCCGGTGTGTTCCAGGGAGTGGAATGTGGTGGTTTCAATGAGATGTCCCTCATAAGTTGAAGGCATTTGAATACTTGGTCCATAGTTGGTGGCTGTCTCTGGAGGGTTTTGAGGTGTGACCTTCCTTGAAGAGGTATAGCACTGGGAATGGACTTTGAAGTTTCAAAAGATTGATACCATTTTGAATTAGCTCTCTCTTGTTTCCTGTTTGCAGATCAAGATGTGAGCTCAGCTGCTGCTCCTGCCTGCCGCGTGCTACCTTCACTCTGCCATTGTGGATTTTAACCCTCTGGAGCTGTAAAACCCCAAATAAATTCTTGTCTTGGTCATGGTGTTTTATCACATCAATTAACTGATAGAGACACCACTTGGCAATTAACACATGATGTTTTCTCATGAAACAGAATCCAGAAGAGCATCAGAGAGGGATAATCACCTGCCCTTTGAGTTTGCAGAAGGCATGATATCTAATTCTCTTTCATGCGCAGTAAGAAAGGTTTTGACTAGAAATAAGGGGAATAGAGTGAGTTTCCCTAGAGAAGTTCTGCATTAAGACCGTCAGAGGCTAGTAGGTCAGGAAGCACTAGTCTAATGGGAGTCCGCCATTATAGCCATACACAACTGTTTCAAGCTTCTTTTGAAAGTCAAGTCAGGGAAGAAGCAAGACCAGACCAGAAGAACGATCTGGCTGCTGAGGAACTCACCAGGCTGGCCCCAAACTAACAGAACCGCGTGTTTCTGCCTCCCGAGTGCTGGGATTAAAGGTGTAGTCCACTAGATCTGGCTCCATCTAATTTTCTTAATTCAGTTTGTTGAGCTGAGCTACCTTTTAACATTTCACATTTGACATTGTGGTGGTTAGATTTCATTATCAATTTGGCAGTCTAGAATTGTCATGGAGGATTTGTCTGGATTTGGATTAGGCTGCAACACGTCCCTTGGAATTTGTCTTGATCACATTCATTGAGGTGACAAAGTCTGTCCACTGTGGACGGCATCATTCCCTGGGGTTAGGTCCTAGACTACATATGTGTAGGGGAAGCCAGCGGAGCACAAGAGGCATGTGTACATTCATTCTCTTTGTTCCTGGTTACAAATGCTTCCAGCTATTTCAGGTTCCTGCCGTGACCTCACAATAAGGTACTGTAACCTGGAGAGTGAGCTAAGATCAACTCTTTCCCCCTAAGTTACTTTTTATCAGGGTAATTTATTACAAAACAAAACTAGGATAGAAATCTATCCTAATTCTATAAGATATTATTCCTGTATTATGGATGAGGAAAATGGCATGAAGACACCACTGTTCCATCCATTGGGTTAATTGGAGAGCAAGCATTGAGACTAAGGTCTGATTCCAGAGCCTTTCTGATTTCTGCACCCTTGGCCACCTTAGTAACTGGATCATTTCTACATGGTGTAGAAAGTATAACATGGATTTTTAAATTTTTTTTTTAATTTTATGTGCATGGGTGTTTGGCCTGCCTGTAAATGGGGGGGGGGGGGGGTGTTGGATCCTGGAGTTACAGGCAGTAACCATCCCTCCAGCCCCATTTTTAAAAAAATGTATGTGTGCCAGTAACATCTGACTCATTTTACTTTTTTTGTTTGTTTTGTTTTCTGAGACTTTCTCTGTGTAGCCCTGGCTGGCCTGGAACTTGCTCTGTAGACCAGGCTGGCTTGGAACTCAGAGATCCACCTGCTTCTGGCTCCCAAGTGCTGGGATTAAAGGAATGCGCCACCAGCGCCCAGATTGTAGCATGGAATTTAACATGGAGTTGAAAGTGCAATCACTTTCATTCAAACTGTACATTCCTTGGCTTTGACCTCAAGATCGTTCTTAATCATTGCTGTTTTGTTTTTATTGACTTATTGATAGAAAAGAGAAAACCCCGTGTCTTAGTTAAATACCTGATAAGACCATCTTAAGGGAAGAAGATTTATTCTGACTCACAGTCTGAGGGTGCACCAGGTAGGGAAGACAGGGAGGTGGTATCATATCACATTCACAGTCAGGGAGCAGAGAAGTGGATGCTAGTGCTTAGCCCGCTCTCTCCTTTTGACTTAGTTCAGGACTCCAGCCAGGGAATGGTTCCATTCAAACACATTCAGATAGGTCTTCTCATATCAATTAACCTGAACCAGATAATTCTTTACAACTGTGCCCAAAAAGAGCCGGGCGGTGGTGGCGTATGCCTTTAATCCCAGCACTTGGGAGGCAGAGGCAGGTGGATCTCTGTGAGTTCGAGGCCAGCCTGGTCTACAAGAGCTAGTTCCAGGACAGGCACCAAAGCTACAGAGAAACCCTGTCTCGAAAACAAAAAAATACCCCACAAATATGCCCAAAGGGGGTGATTCTGATCCCATGGGGATTCTAAATTTAATCAAGTTGATAATCAAGATTAACTGTGGATGAAATTTCTCAAGAATTTCTTGAGAATGATGGTAATGTTTAAGATAAAATAAGCTGAGTGTAGTTGTATATGCCCGTAATACCTGCGCTTGAGAGTGAGACAAAAGGATCACACATAGACCAGCCTGGTCTACAGCGTTGAATTTCAAGATACTATCTGAGCCGCATGGTGAGACCCTGTCTTTAATGAGACAAAATAATCTGCATACTTACGTTAACCTTAAATTCAGAATGAAATTGATCTTTTATCAACAAACTTTTTTTTTTGTTTTGGCTTTGTTTGTTTGTTTGTTTTCTTTCAAGACAAGGTTTCTTTGTGTAACAGTCCTAACTATCCTGGAACTAGCTCTTGTAGACCAGGCTGGTCTTGAATTCACGGAGATCCTCCTGCCTCTGCCTCCCAAATACTGGGATTAAAGGTGTGCGCCACCACTACCTAGCAACA
Organism: Microtus pennsylvanicus; assembly: GCF_037038515.1. Classification (NCBI taxonomy): domain Eukaryota; kingdom Metazoa; phylum Chordata; class Mammalia; order Rodentia; family Cricetidae; genus Microtus; species Microtus pennsylvanicus. Next base: position 50,208,017 of record NC_134582.1, on the reverse strand, counting down.
AACTCTTGTTTTTTAAAAACCCTTTTAGGGCCAAATATGGTGGCATACACTTTTAATGCCAACACTGGGAAAGACAAAAACAAATGGATCCCTGTGAGTTTCAGGCCAGCCAGGACTACACCATGTCTTAAGAAACAAAAACAAACCTTTGAGCCTGAGGCTATTGTTTCCCCAATACTTGCCTATGTGTGTGTGAAGGTATTGGTTCAATCCCCAAAACAACAAAAAGTTTTTAGTGGAGAACCTTGCAAGCCAACCCCATGGCTCAGGTTGCATGATAGGGACTATCTCCTACTAAAGAAGGAAGAAACAGAACTTTGTCTTGTGCCTGCTACATACATACTACATAGGTCCCATGTGCTGGCATTGACTGCAGTTTCATAAGAAGTAATTGCCATTACATTTTTAAAAGTGAGAAAGATAAAGCCAAAGTTAGTTACTCCTGTCAAAAGTCCCTCAATAAGTAGCAGACACTTCATAGATCAAAAGTCAGTTCTTTGAGTTTATTTAGTATTTGTTGTATATAGTGACAAAGAGCATGTGAGCCACAGTACACGTACGGAGGTTGGAGAACAAGTCTGTGGAATCAGTTCTCTCATTTGTTCTTTACATGGCTTCCAGGAATTAAAATCAGGTTGCCAGGCTTGTCTGCCAAGTGCCTTTATGCACTGATCCATCTTACTGGCCCTAACACTAATTCATTGTCTCCAAAATTCTCGGTTATGTTGTATGTTTTGTATAAAACACTAGTATTTAAAATGCATTCTTAGAGTTGTTCTTAAATGGTGTAAACTTTTACCATTTAAAGTAATTATCTATTTGTAGTCTTTCCCAGTTTTTGTTTTCATTTTTTCTTTTTTTTTCTGTTACTGCTCAATACATTCACCCTTTATATGATAAATAGAAGACTTCACAACATCAGTAAAGCTAATAATCCTAACGAAACTCTTCAGTGGTACACAAGTGGTCAAGAGATAAGAGTCAGTCATACTCATACATGGTTAGGTAGTTGTCTTCAAACATCAAATTCAGAGAATTTTGTTAGGATCTGAGCAAAGTCTTACACTCTTTCCACTGTTGGGTTAAATTATCCACAGGTTGAATCAGTTGCAGTAGCCCTGGCAGAAGCCACTTGTAAAGACCGGGAATTCCCAGAGCAAACACTGCATTGAGAGAAGGGCCAATCCAACAGCAAGCCCAAATGCCCCAGGAGAAGTGTAGGTGGGCTACAGTTGCAGGCTTGTTCTCACCAGGCAACTCAGGTACGCTCTGGGAAGAGAAGGGATGCAGATGTGAGACAGAAAGATAACTGATGACGTTCAGGGTGTGCTGAGCCCCGAAAGAGCTTTCTTACCTGATGATGGATCCATACCTAGTGATGCTCTGGAACATTCCAGGAATGTAGATTCTCTGGCCAACCTGGGAGGTGGGAACTTAAGGGGAACTGCCCATGTTCCACCTGAGGAACTATCAGATCCTGAAACTATAGTTTGACCTACCCAGCACTGGAGGTCAGGCACGCACCCATAGAATTCTCATCAGTATCTAGAGAAGACTTATCTTTGATGTGCAGTATTCTACTTGCGTAGGTGAGAATTATGCACTTACATGTAGTAATTTGAGACTGAAACAACTTCTCTTTCTACTGCATCTTAATAATTTGTTTGTTTAAATCAGGATCTCCCTATTCTGGCCTGGAATTCATGATTCCTGCCACAACCTCCTGAATTCTGGAATAGCAGGTGTATGCGACCAGAGCTTGTTTTTTTGCTGCATTTTAAAATAGACAAATGGAGTTTTTTTTTTTCAAAGAAAAATAGTTTATATCTTCTTGTTGTCTTGCTTTTCAAGACAGGGTTTCTCTGTGTAGATCTGTCTGTTCTGCAACTTGTTTTGTAGACCAGGTTGACCTTGAACTCACAGAGATCCACCTGCCTCTGCCTCCCAAGTGGTGGGATTCAAGGTATGCACTGCCATGGCTGGCTAATAGTTTACATCTTTATTACAGGATAATTTAGAGTCCAGAAAGATGACTCAGTGAGTAAAAACACTTTCAGACAAGCCTTTCAGTTTGAATTTGATCCCTGGGACCCATATCACAGAGGGAGAACTAGCTTCCAGAGTTGTTCTCTGCCATCCAAACATGCATTGTAGATGGGAGTTTCTGTCCCATCCGGTCCCACAGCTATTCAGTCCCAAAGAAACACACAGAGGTTTATACTAATTATAAACTGTTTGGCCTGTTAGCTCAGGTTTATTATTAACTAGCTCTTACAACTGGTTTTAGAGCAGCTCTGTTGCAGTTTCCTTTGAGTTCTACATCCAGAACAGCTTCAAGACTGCTGATTGAAATGATCCAGCCTCAGAGAATACTCCAGTCAGGACTTGACCATAATCCTAAACTTTCTTTGGGTCTCCATAAGATTATCAGTGGCCCCAGTCAGCAGGAAGTAGCCTAGAAAACCATGCCCACATTACCCAAAAATGGATTATGGATGTTTTTCTTTGGAGTATTGGTTACAAGTTGTTATGGACAATGGTCAGTAAAAATGCTAAACAAGGAAGAGTAGATTCAGAGTTCTTGTTTTAAAAAGAAAAAAGGGGAAATACTGTGGGATAATGCTCTTGTACACAGTGTAAATATGTCACTCATATTAATTTAATAAATCGCCAGTTGGCCAGTAGCCAGGCAGGAAGTATAGGCTGAGCAATCTGACTAAGAAAATTCTGGGAAAAGGAAAGGTAGAGAGTCAGTCACCAGCGAGATACAGAGGAAGCAAGATGAAAATGCCCTACTGAGAAAAGTTACCAAGCCATGTGGATAAACATAGACAAGAATTATGGGTTAATTTAAGTTTTAAGAGCTAGTTTATAATAACCCTGAGCTAATAGGCCAAACTGTTTATAATTAATATAAGCTTCTGTATGTTTCTTTGGGACTGAGCAGCTGTAGAACCAGGTGGGACAGAAACTTCCATCTACAGGGCTGGGTAGAGAGAGATGAAGGGGGTTCCATAGTGGAGTGAAGCAAGTAATGGGGGAGTGAAAGTGGGTACTACAGTCAGACAGTTAGAACGGCCTGTTACTGGAGAGGAGGAAGCAGCTGAGGGAGCTGAAGATGAGCAGTTGTGTGTTGAGATCAGTAGAGTGGAGGCTTGTTAGCAGGGTCCTGAATGGTGGAAGTTTCCTCTAGTTCAGACTTAGAGAGAAGGAGCGGAGTTGGGGGACAGGAAGAACAAATGGAAGATTCTTGCCTTTGGAACTAAGGCAAGAAAATGCTTGGATATAAGACACCTTCTTCAACCTGCCCAACTGCTGGCAAAAGTTGGCAAAGGTCCTGTATAAGATTGGGATCCAGGCTATCGGTAGGCAGACATTTTGATTGATTATCTAATGAGTAGTCCATACTTGACTGAAAAGGCATACAATTTTGGAAGCTCTTAAGTTGGGTACTGAGTGTAGAAGTCTGACGTTTTCTGAGAGGCATCCTAGTGGGGAGCTTGGAGATCCTGACAATGACACAGTTCCCATGAATGAGGCAGAGACAGAAGATCCAATAGTCTGGAGTCCCTAGAATCCCGGGAATTCAGAGAGGATCAAATTAAATGGGCACAGGTTGTCTGGTGTGTTGTCACACAAAGAGCAGGGCAGGAGGGTTCCAAGCCTGAAAGAGAGACATGGTTACCTGGTACCAGGACTTGGTGCCAACACATGAGAAACCATGCTCAAGAGAGTGGCCAGAGGTGAGTGTGGGCGATGAGGGTCAGCTGTATCCTTGAAGAGTGTGGTTGGAGGTTTCTCCACCTCCAAGAACACCAGAGGGGTACCAGATGCTCAGCAGTCACTCCCATGGATCCAAGGAAGGGGTTACACTGACCAGGAGAAGGGAAACTTACCGACTGTGCCGGTGTTGGTTGGAGGGCCCAGTGATAGGTCAGGTGAAAGGTGAGCCTGTAGTGGGTAGACTGGGAGCTGGATCCCCGTGTGTCTCAAACTGCCTGTAGGTGGAAGAGGGTCCACCAGGAGAGCCTGCTAGTGTTGTTCTGCAGTATGGTGCAGTGGCGAGAACAAAAGTTACACCAGACAACAGAACACATGTGGGAAGTTTACTTGGGGAAGGGAAGGGAAGGGGAGGGGAGGGGAGGGGAGGGGAGGGGAGGGGAGGGGAGGGGAGGGGGGGGGAGGGGAGGGGAGGGGAGGGGGGGGAGGGGAGGGGAGGGGAGGGGAGGGGAGGGGAGGGGAGGGGAGGGGAGGGGAGGGAGAGGGCAACAGTAGAGACGAGACAAGAGTGGTAGAAGAGAGAGGGAGACATGATACGGGCCTCTGCACAGGGAGAGCTCTAGGTAATGGCCGTGGCTTGTGACATATTCTGTCAGGACCCTTTGAGCCGGCCAGTGTAGGTGCCTGAGTACTAACCAGCACCTGTGCATAAGGAGTGCTCTTGTGGCTGCAGTTGAGAATCCTAAGGGCGGGCCAGCATAATGCTTGAATGCTAACAACTCCCCTACCCTTCTAGTTTCTGATGTTGTGATTAATACCATTCCCAAGGCATTTTGGTGGAAGAAAGGGTTCTGAGTTGCAGTCCGATCCCAGGAAAACTAGCTTAGGAACTGAAGCAGAAAGCATGAAGGAATCTGCTGCGTGGGTGGCTCACTGGCTTCTGCTCAGCTAGCTTTCTTAATCGACCTAGTGTCGTCGTCGTCGTCGTCGTCGTGGTGGGTCCCCCCCCCAGGTACATGCATAGTACATCCAATCATCAATCAAAACAAAATCACAGGCCAATCTCATCAAAAATTCTTCAACTGATGATTCCTCTTCCCAGGTGTCTCTATGTGTCAAGTTGACAATAAAAACTAAAGAAGACAGCTACCCCTTCCTTCTGACCCATCTATCTTCCCAATTAGTTCCTCTTCTACTTCCTTGTCTTTTTTGGGTGGGGATGACCTAATGAGTTTTGTTAGGGTTTTTTATTGTCTGAGCTTGGGTAAGGGGTTATACAGGAGCACTGACACCTTAACAGTGGCTACACCACTAAAGAAAATGCCTTTCCTCCACCAGCAACAGTTAAAACTACCTTCAACAGAGGTTAACAGACTAGTTAACAGATTCTTCATTGGGGTGGAGCCTTGTGAGCCCATCCCTCCTACATGATCAGATTTTGGTGTGTGGTGGTAGCGCACGCCTTTAATCTCAGCACTCAGGAAGCAGAGGCAGGCAGATCCCTGTGAGTTTGAGGCCAGCCTGGTCTACAAAGCAATTCCAGGACAGCCAGGGCTACACAGAGAAACCCTGTCTCAAAAAGCCAAAAATAAAAAATAAAAAGGCAGCATCCATGTCATTCCTGAAAGACAGCGTTCTACAACATTCCACGGCATCCTCCGGTGCTTACATTATTTCTGCCCCTTCTGATGTTCCCTGAGCCTTGGAGGGGGTGATACGGCCGTCTCATATATGGCTGAGTAGGCAATCCCTTACTATTTTGACCAATCAAAGCTTGAACTTCTGAATTTTTATCTCCTTTTCCTCACATATCATTGACAATGCTGAGAAGGACAATATTGTGCAGCAGCGGGAAAGTCTGGTCAGCCACAAGTGTGTGCTGTTTCGGTTAATATTTGCCCTAACTGCTTTTGAAACACTTCTCTGATCTGTTGAAGATGAAAGTACAATCTCTGTGTTTATCTGGCAGTTTTGCTCAGGGACTGATGAATGCACTCATCATTACCAGCAGTATATTGCTTCATACTTAAACGTCAGCACACGCTGTTCCATAAACGGCCCCCGTGTCATCATGTGAAACGATGCTGTTGCCGGGATCGTTCTGGAATAAGCATTCCAGCATCAGTGAGAATGGGAGAGCTCTCACTGGTGGTCCAGAACCAGACTAGCTCCTGGAAGGCTTCCGTCCTGGGCCAGTTTGCCTTCTCATTTTGTACTCAAACCATGAGGTGAGCTGGGCTACCAAGTGAGAGTTTATAGAAGTAGATATGGCAGTCACCAGGATGTGAAGGGCAATGACCTTTCAGCTGTTTCTCCAGGACATTCTGTTCCAGGAAGCAAGTGAAGTCATGCTTGGTCAAACAGGCACTACAAGCCGCACTTAAAGCGCATCGCTGACTGAATCAGTAAACCAGTATCTAATAATTGGTCTTTTCTACTTTATTCTACTGCAATATAAGGGAACATTTTAAAATGGTGTTTTACTGCTCTGTATGTGTGTGTTTATATATGATTACATGTATAAGTGGACACTTGTACGCCACGGGGTGTATGTGGAGACCAGGGGACAGCTTGCAGGAGTTAGCTCTGTTTCAGTTTGTTTTGAGGCAGGGTCACTCTTGTTCCTGCCATGCTCTATACCACAGGCTAGCTAGCTACTCCACAAGCTTACAGACACTTCTTTCTTGGAATGGGAGTGTTGCAACTATAGACATACCACCACATCCGGCTCTTTCACAGGGGCGGCAGGCATGGGGTTTGGGTTTCCAGGCTTGTGCAGCAAGTGTTCTTACCTGCTGAGCCATTTTGTCGCCCTGCAAACATGTTTGAATGGAAAATTCTGTTAAACTCAAATTTCCCACTTGGGGCTAGAGAAAATGCTCAGCCATTGAGAGCACTTGTTGTTCTTGCAGAAGACCAGGGTTCAGTTCCAGAACACACGTGGTAGTTCACAACCATCCATAACTCCAGTTCCAGGTGATCCTATGCCCTCTTCTGACCGCTACAGGTACTAGGCATGTCCATGGTGTGCATAGAACATGCAGGGAAAACACCCCGCACAAAATGAAATAAATCTCTAAAAAGTAAAAACGAAGCAGCAATGATAAATACGCCACCACTTAAGAAGCAAAACTGTGGCAGTTTGTCTCCATATAGCTAGTGAAATAAACCCTGGACAAACTTTACCAGACCCTGACCGAAGCCCTGTGTTGAAACTCCACAGTTCCTTACCCGTCATTGCCATTGCCAAACTCAGTCGTTGACTATGACTCACATCGTGGCAGCTGGGCAAAGCAGTTTCTAAAGATAAAATGTCCTTGCTTGGACTACCAGCTCCAGGAGGGAGAAACTGCAGGCCTGGATGTAGCCCCAGGAGTTGTATTTCCCAGGCTTCCCTTATAACCCCGAGGATCCCTTCCCCTTTGGCAGACACTCCGTTACCACTGTGCCTGCCCACTGATGTCTGAAACAGCCCGTCCAGTTTGCTGAGTCAGTGTCTCTAGTCTCTTTTCTGCTTCCTGTGTCTTCAAGCTGCCCCTGACCTAACACAACAGTGACAGTTTCAGTTGTGGCCTGTGGTTGGTTCCTTATTCAGTTGTTTTGTGACGAGGCCTCACTATGTAGCCCTGACTAGCCTAGAACTTGCTCTGTATGCCAGGCTGGCCTCAAATTCGCGGAGATCCAGCTGCCTCTGCCTACTAGTGCTGCATTAAAGGTGTGCACCAGCTGCCGGCGAACAACAGAGACTCTCTTAACCTAGTGTGGCCTCTGGAAAGCACTCCTGTTTCTACCGTGTGGAAAAAACACTCTCTCCACAATGAGCCAAATGTCTGAAAACCATGTCATTGCTTCCACAGATGGATAAACATCAGAAAAGGGATTTTTTTTAAAAAAAAGCCATTCCAACCAAAAACGCGTATTAATGATTTCACTGGTGTTTTCTCACCTTTTCTGTTTCATGTAACTCCGATTTCTAGCCTCCTTTGGAGTGGTGGTAGTCGGGGATTGTTACATAGAATATTAACAAATGAAAAAAATCTGAGTTCTAGAAACCAACATATTCCTGTAGCGTAGTATAAATCCATCATTTTCAGAATCTATTCTGGGACACTTCCAGCTGTATAAATCATACTACAAACTGACATCTCCTATAACAAAGTTGAGTTTTCACAAGGCCTTATTTTCCACCAAACCTAATGCATTAGCTACTTACGTGGTGAGCAGTTCATTCATGAAGTACAGCTGGGACGTCTCTGAAAAAAGGGAGAGAAAGAGGCAGCAGGAGGTTCCTTTGGGCAGATGGTACACGGCTGTGTTAAGGACCCAGTTCCATTGGGAAGCTGTGGCCCGGGGAGAATGAGCAGCCTGCTTCCTGTTGTGGAATATTATTTGAAGATGTGTAACGTTCATTTCTGCTGTGGAATATTGCTTAATGATGCAGAGATGTGTTGCATTCTTTTATGTGGCATTTGTTTAACTCTGTGAAGCTGTGTTTAGCCTGCCTAAAACACCCGAATGGTCTAATAAAGAGCTGACCGGCCAATAGCTAGGCAGGAGAGAAAACTAGGTGGGACTGCTAGGCAGAGAGGAAAGGAGGAGAAATCAAGGCTCAGGAGAAGAAGGAGGCATGGACAATGGAGAAGAAGAGGATGCCAGAGGCCAGCCACTCAGCCAGTCACAGAGTAAGAAGGAAAGAGAGGTATAGAGAAGAGGGAAAGGAAAAGCCCAGGGCAAAGGGTAGATGGGATAATTTCAGTTAGAAAAGCTGGCGAGAAACAAGCCACGCTAAGGCCAGGCATTCATAAGTGAGAATAAGTCTCCAGGTATCTATCTGGGATTTGGGTGGTGGGCTCCCAAAGTGTAAAAACAAACAAACAAACTATATTTTGCATTCCAACGTGGACCTACATTTCCATGTAGAGCCCGAGAAAGCTACAAAAAGGGGTGGGATACAGCTGCGTTAGGAAATTCTGCTCTGGCAAATAGACAGCACGAGAAAACACCATCCTGAGTGAGAGAACCCAAACCCAGAAAGACAAATATACTATCTAATCACTCATAAGTAGATAATAGACATAAAGCAAAGAACAACCAGCCTACAGGCCTCAACTCCAGAAAACCTAGGTAGCAAAGAGGACCCTAAGAGAGACAAACATGGATCCGCCTAGGAAGTGGAAAAAAGACAAGATCTCCTGAGTAAATTGGGAGCATGGAGGGCAGAGGAGAGGGTGGAAGGGAAGGGGAGGAATGCATAGCACATTTCTGTCCAAACAATTAAAATGAGATGGATTTAATAAAAAAGAAAAGAAACTCTGCTCTCCAGCAGGGTACTTAAACAGACCTTTTCACACTAAGCAGAAACAAACAAACAAAAAACAAGTAAAAAATGTCTACTAAATTGCAGGCCACTGGCATTCCAGAGCTGGAGGACTGAATGCAGTTCCTGGGTAAACACACCTCTGACAGGGCGGCAAGCTATAGGAAATCCAGTTTTCTCAGTCCACATGTTGAAGAGATAGATTGTCTGTCATTATGTGCTTTGTAGGCATTTTCATGCACAGAGAAAGAAAGTATGGAAGGAAGGGAGGGAGGGGAGAAGGGAGGGAAGAAAGGAGGGAGAATAGGAGGGAAGGAAAGAGAGTACATTCGCCAATGGACTAGATTATAAAGGACCCAGAAATAAATCCACACAGTAAAGCCACATAATTGTGGGCAAAGGCGCCCAAAGCAATGCTGGCTCAAAGGCCACCTCTTCAACATAGGAACTGGGAAAACTGGGTTTCCACATGGAAAATCCTGAAATTAGGGCTGAGCTCATGAGGCCCACCCCTCCCTGAGGATCCACAGGCAGTTAAAGGTTGCTGGTGAAGAGAGACGTTTTCTTCAGTGCTGGAGCCACTGGGGAGGTGCCCAGGTTCCTATCAGCAATCCAAATAAAACTCACCGGGCCATGCACGCAGAAGACATGGAAGTAGAATTGCACAGGAGGAGGAAGGAAATGCAGCTCCAGCCTCCCAGCATGGATAGGACTGCCGAGGCCTCTGCTCTAGTGCACTGAACAGATTCTCAACCTCTCCAGTGTGCTGAGGACCATTGCTGGATTACACAGCCCCTACCGTGTAAAAACTCTCACAAATCCCCTTTGATAAAACAGATCCCTTCTCAAAGCTTGTTACCCTAGAGAACCCCTAACAGCAGGAGAGAGAGACCTTCCCTTCCCTCTCCTCTTAGTTTTACTAGGCGAGTTGGATGGAGCCCACAGGTGGCAGATCTTCCCACTCAGCCCACGGACTCGTATGCCTGCCGATCTCCTCCAGAAGGCCCACCCAGCCTCTATAGTCTGGATAAGGCATGAACCCTAAGAGTCCATGTGCTGGAAGCTTGCCAGGGCAGGGAGACGATGTGAGGTCTTTAAGAGGTGACTCCTAGGGGAAGGTCCTTAGGTCATATGGTCACCACCCTTGGAAGGCAGTGATTTGTTTTGCCTCAATCTCCTGAGCACCCTGAGTGATCACAAAAGCAAGTGGCTATGACTCCTTTCCCCAAACTGCTATGCCTTCTTGCCAACACTATGACTCCGGCACAAATGCTTCCACCACGGTGTCACCACGATCACCATCTGCTTTCAGGCCTTTCCAAGAGGCCAAACCAATGGCACTACCTCTAAAATGCTGAGCTAAAAAGCCCTCTTTTCTTTATAAAGTTGGCCTCCCTCAAGCCTTTTATTATAGTAGCTGAAAGTAAAATAGCATACCAGCTGATTACTCCCTAATCCAGTCAAACTGACAACTAAAATTAGCCATTGCAACCAGAGAAGAAAATTATTTGCCCAGTTCAGAACCACAGAGAGCTGTACTAGTTTTAAGACTACTGTCTAATTATCTTAGCTTTTTCATGTAAGTCCTATCTCCATTGTGCCTTTTTGGACAGGTAAGGGAATTGGCTTTGGTTCCCAAAATCCACATGTATTGGCAGAGGTTTCTGTCCCACCTGGTCCCACGTCTGTTCAGTTCCAAAGAAAGCACACAGAGGTCTACATTAATTACAGACTAGTTGACCCATTATCTCAGGTTTCTTATTAACTCTTACATCTTAAATTAGCCCATAACTCTTGTCTGTGTTAGCCATGTGACTTGCTACCTTTTATCAGTGAGGCATTCTCATCTTGCTTCCCCTGTATCTGGGTGATGACTACAGCCTGAGCCTTTCCTCTTCCCAGAATTCTTTTGTTCTTGTTGCCCGGCCTATACATCCTGCCTGGTCATTCCACCTATACTTCCTGCCCAGCTACTTGCCAATCAGCATTTTATTAGAATACAAATAACACTCTTTACAGGGTACAAGACCATTACCCCACAGCACACATTGGAGAGAAGTGGCTCCTAAAAGCCCTCCAACCTCATCCCCCAAAACAACTGATAGGTGGTTTAAAAAATAAAAAGCCATACCAGATCTGGGAAAGGTCAAGCCAATCTGCCTTCTGGCCTGGAGAGGAAGAGGCTCATGGGCCTCATCCATCCTGAGGAGATACAGCCCGGAGTAAGGAGAGGCTCACAGGCCCCATCCATCCTGAGGGACTATTTGAAAGTGCTGGCTGCAGGGAAGGGAGAGCCGGTTCTGCTCAGGGATGTGGACTCTGGAGTTGCCATGCTCTATGGTGCTCTTACACCAGGTCCAGATGGGCTGCGGTTAACCAGACTCTTACCCCTTTCTTCCCCTCCGCTCGCCTCTCTTCTTTCCTCCTCACACCCCACCTCTTCCTTCTCTTTTGCTCTTTTTTTTTGTGGAATTTTTCGAGACAGGGTTTCTCCGTAGCTTTTGGTTCCTGTCCTGGAACTAGCTCTTGTAGACCAGGCTGGTCTCGAACTCACAGAGATCTCCTTGCCTCTGCCTCCCAAGTGCTGGGATTAAAGGTGTGCGCCACCACCGCCTGGCTTCTTTTGTTCTTTTCAAGGGAAAGGGTTTGCTATGTTGCCCAGGCTCTCCTAACCTCTGGGACTGCAGCAATCCTCCTGCCTCAGCTTCATGAGTAGCGGGAACTACAGGTGCTGCCGCACACCCAGCTTATAACTTAATTCTCGAACAGCTTCTTCAACAAGACTGTAAAGTCATTCTGAGCATCACCTTCTGGGCATCTGGCTACTTGCCAGTGGGCTACTGATCCTCTGCCTCCTCTTGTCAAAGCTGGGGGGTTGTGTGTGTGGGTTCTCTGGCCAGCCTAGCCTACTGTGTAGATTTCAGGCCGGCGAGAGACCCCGGGTCAAAAAAAAAAGTAGACAGTGTTTGCGAAGCAACACATGGAGTTGTCCTCTAGCCTCCAAACACGTGTGTACATATGTGCATGCAACCTACACACACGCACACACCATCCCCACCACCCCACATATTCCAGCTGCCCCCAGGAGCAACGGAGAAGAGAAGCAGCTGAACTTGGGGGTGCGTCCTTGGTTTGAATCCCCGCTCCACCACATGGCCCCTCCGAGCCTCACCCGCCTCTACTGGAGGCCATTGGTGAGCTTTTCTGACCTGCAACTAGCACCCGCTCCTTCTGAAGCCTCAAGAAAGGTTCTAGTCTCTTATAGTCACATTAAAAAAAAATCCTGTCTATGAACCACCACCCCCAAGTTATATCAGCTTCGGACCCCACTGGATCCCCCCAGCCCCACAGAACTGTTTGAGTAGTTAAGCAGGTTCTTTTTTGTAAAGTACCTGGTGTATAGTAGATGCTCACTTAATGTTACTTTTCAAGGATGGCCCATAAAAAGGATGCAAAGACAGACAGGAACTCAGGTTGGCAGGTTTGTTGGGTGCCCCTTTAATGTCCTGTGCTGTGGTATTCACTAGCCCAGCCTCACTCTAAGAGTGGGGTCCAGGGATGAGCAGGGAGGGGCACTACAGACCCTGGCCCTTCAGGGAGGCGTCCTTGCTGCCAATGTAGCTGTTGATCCATTCCAGGTAGCGGCTTACTTTGGTGTAGACACCATAGTTGTTGAGTTGCCCGCAGCCCTCGCCCCAGCTCACCAAGCCCACCAGGAACCAGGTGCCCCGAAAGAAGACCACCATAGGTCCCCCACTGTCACCGTCACAGGCATCTCTGTTGTCACCAAGGATGCCCGCACACAGCATGTTCTCTGAGACCACATGGTTCATGGCCTGGATACAGTCATTTCGTGGGGCCACAGGGATGCGGATGAAGGTGAGGATAGAGGTGCGGTTTCTCCTGCCATCCTTGTCCTTGTCGGTTTGGTAGCCCCAGCCTGTCACCACCGTCTCCTGGCCGGCCTGAGTAAGCTCTCGCTCTGCCAGGCCATCGTTCGGCAGGCAAATGGGCACTATGGTCTTAGACAGAGTGGCTGGCTCAGCCAGGCGGAGCAGAGCAATGTCATTGTCACTGGTGATCCGACTGTAGTTAGGGTGGATGAGGACCTCCTTGATGTCCAGGTCCAATTCCCAGTGGTCCCTGCGGCGCAGATCGTACTCACCTGCAAGGCAAAGACGCTATCAAAGTGTGGTAGGCTGGGGGAGCCTACCTGACCGTGCTGCTTCTGCCGCCCAGCTGCGTGGTGCCCTGGACTGGGTCCCTGTTCCTCAGATCCTCAGAAAAGGTGAGTTTTCCTGCCAGGGGTATGAATAGTGGGCCCTTGGGCATAAGTTCCTAAGGGGCAGGGGGCTGGTCTGCACTCGGAATTCACAGATGGAACAATAAAATGAAGATTGAAAGAACAGAAAAGCCAGAGGCTCCTGTAGACAGAAAGGGAAGAAAGAGCAATCCTGCTGGAGAGACCAGCTCCAGGGCAGCAAGACCCAAGGGGGAGCAGCAGCAAGCCCCAGGCAGGCACTGCTAGCGAGAATGATCTGGAGCACAGAGAAGAGACAGGTCCTCCCTGGCAGCTGATGGTTCTGGGAAGTGGGGCCACGGGCCATTGTCCACACTGTAGGTGGTGTACAGCCATTGTCCACACTGTAGGTGGTGTACAGCCATTGTCCACACTGTAGGTGGTGTACAGCGTATCAATTTTGTCATTCTCAGTGCACCTTTCTTTTATTACGTGTGTGCTTACGTATGTATGTATGTGTGTGTGTGTGTGTGTGTGTGTATGTGCTTGTGTTCATAGAGGGTGCGTGTGTGTGAGCGTGCATACAGAGGCCAAAAGTCAATGTTTGGTGTCTTCCTCAATTGCTCTCCATCTTATATTGGAGGCAGAATCTCTCATTGACGCTAAAGCTCACAGGTCCAGCTAGACTGACTGGCCAGCAGACCCACGGGCCCTCCTTCTCTGCCTTTCCGGCACTGGGATTAGTTATACTCTACCACGTCTGGATTCTACATCGGTGCTGGGAACTGAACTGAACAACTTTGACTCACGTTTCTTCCTTTTGGTATAGTGTCTGCTAAAAGGCCCTCCAGAAATGGTTACAGAGTAGGGCCCAGACGTGGGGACCCTCAGACTCTTGGGGGAGCAGCTAGCAAGACGGGCCAACACTGCACAGCTTCACCCTGTCAGTTTATCCGGAGCTCACAAGGTGTCGTGGGGCTGACCATGGCTGGGTGCTGAGGCCCACGCAGAGCGGGCTCCGTAGGAGTGGGAGGGAGGAGACCTGGATGTATGATGCTCTCACAAACGTGTGGACCTAGATCTGAAATGAGCACCAGAAATTTCCCAGCTGACTGGTGTCCCAGTGTGAGCCGGGGCTAGCACAGATGCCTCTGTCCCCCAAGCGTCCTCTGTGGAGCCTAACTAGTAAGTGCCAGGATCACGCACCCTGGGACAGCAAGCCTGCTTCCCCTGCTCCGCCCAGGCCTCTGGCTGCTCGCGCCCAGCCTCCGCCTTACCGAGCCTCACAGTAAGCTTCTTGCTGTCCACCATGCAGTGGGCTGCCGTCAGCACCCAGGAGGCATGGATGAGTACGCCTCCACAGGCCAGCTTCTTCTTGGAGTCCAGAAGGATCGCCTGTAAGTGACATCGCAGACTGCCTCACAGGACTCTCCCTCCGTAGTTCCCAGCCCTCCCCTGTTCCTGGTCCCACTGGCACGCACAGCCTTCAGGTCTTTCCCCGGTGTTTTCTGTTTGTGACACTGTCTGGTATCGGCCTGTGTCAGGGACTCTTCCTTGACATAGCCTATGCAGTTCCAATAGTCACCTTCCGCCAGACCCACGTCAAAGCACTCTCGTGCTGGGGCTTGGGACAGGCCTTACATTCTCTGGGGAGCCTTTTTGGTACTCAGGCTGCTTGGGGCACCTCTCTTAGGCCTCCCTCTGCCCCTGTCCTGATGGGCATCCTGGTCCTCATCCTACTGAGCTATTCCCAGAGTTTCTAAGCTCCCCAAATTGGTGAGCTGCTAGTCTGCTCCTCATTCCAGAGCCTGGCGAAGATGAGAAACAAGTAAATGTTTGCTCCGCATTGAAGCTGGGAAGCTCAGGGTCATCTCTCCCTTCTCACTTTCTCCTACACTAGCGCCTTCTTCAGAAACATGGTCCCTACCTTAGTTCCCACCCACAAAAGCTCTGTCTCTCCATCTCTTCCTCGACACCGGAGCTCTTCCTCCTGTTTGCTCTCACCTATGCTGTGCTGGCCAGTTCTAGGTCAGCTTGACCCCAGCTAGAGTTATCTGGAAGGAGGGAACCTCAGCTGACAAGATGCCCCCATTAGACCCAACTGGGGGGCATCTTCCTAAGGAGACTGATGGAGAATGGCACAGCCCACTGTGGGCGGGGCAACACGTAGGCTCGACTCCTGCGTTCTAGAAAAAATCAGGCTGAGCAAGCGTGGAGGGAAAGCCAGTAAGCAGCATCCCTCCATGGCCTCTGCATCAATTTCTACCCCAGGTCTCTGCCCTGCTTGAGTCCCTGTCCTGATTTCCTCTGTTGATGAACTGTTGTTGTAAGCCAAACAAACTCTTTGCTTCTCAAGTTTCTTTGGCCATGGTGTTTTGTCACAGCAACAGTAACTGTAACTAAGACACTTGCCTTTCCCTGCACGTGCCCATTCCAGCTCCAACCCCAGCTCCAACCCCAGCCCCCTGCCCATACACTTCTCCCTCTGACCCCCTGCTCCCTCAAGCAGCAACACTTCTCTCACGCCAGCAGGGGTCCCAGAAGACTGTCTCTCCTCCATGCCCTCACCTGCCAAGGACTGTCTCCCTGCTTCGTCAGTGTTCCGTTGACAATCCTTGGATCTTGTTCTAGTTCATCTTCTGGGTCTGTGTTCCTGTTCTTGCGTTTCTTCTCCATCCGCCTCCCCAGCTTTCCGCACGGAAAATTCACTGAGAGTAAAAGAGGGGTGGTAAAGGGTCTCCCTGGCATGACTCCCAGAACCCTCTCGTCTGTAGGCTAGCTAGGCTGCCACCGCGGAGGATTCAAGAAGCTTGGGACTCAAAATCAAATGGTGCCACCTACTGGCCAAGCACTGTTACTACCTAAGTGTCCCTGAGCTGCTGATGAAAGATATCGCGGATTCATTATACTCCAGGGTTATGGGTGATCGATTATCCCCAAGATATGTAAGAAAAGGCTCCTGTTTGGATGTTACCAAGCTCCTAGGGAGATGATAAATTACATGGACGGGTCTGCGGATATGACTCAGTTAGTAGGATGCTTGCCTAGCACACATACGGCCCTGGGTGAGATCCCTACTGCATGAACCAGGCATAGTAACACACATCTGTAACCACAGCATTGGGAAAGTAGGGCAGAAGGATCTGAAATCCAAGGTCATCTTAGGCTACACAGTGAGTTTGAGGTCAGCCTGGGCAACATGTGACCCTATCTCAAAGTAGGGGGGCAGATTATGGAGAAAAGGCTTAGTATTTTTTTCTCTCTAAAAAATACTATGTTACGTGAATGTTTTACCTGCATGTATGCAAGTACACTGCGTTTAGGTACACTGCATGTGTCTGGTGCCCTCAGAGGCAGGAAGAGGTCACCAGATTCTCTGGAACTGGAACTAAGGATAAATGGAAGCTGCCTTGTGAATCACAGTCCTGTGCAAGAACAGCAAGTACTCTAAATTGCTGAGTCATCTTTCCAGCCCAGAAGGGTGTGTGTATGTGTGTCCCTGCGTGTGCCTGTGTGTGTGTATGCGTGCATTTGCACATGCGTGTAGAAGCCAGAGGTCAACATTGAGTGTCTTTCTTGTTTCTGCACTTTATTCTTGAGACGGCCTCTCACTGAGTGTAGAGCGTGATTGGCAGTGACCCCTAGGGATCCTCCTGCCTCTGCCCCTCCCTCTCAGCACGCTGAGGCTACAGGCGCACATAACCATGTCTGGCTTTTTTAATGCAGATGCTGGGGATCTAAACTCAGGTCTTTGTGCCTGCATGGGAGCTGTCAGCCAAGCTGTCTCCAGCTCTGGGCGATTCATTTTGAAACCTCTCTTCCGATAGCAGTGGGCACACGGTGGAAATCCAGGGGCTGCTGGTCTCGGAGGTCTGCTCCTAGAAATGTTGAATGCTAGTAGGGGGATCTAAGCTGGTGAAGTGGAGAAACACCATCAGCAGGGGAAGTGAGGAATGGCAGAACGGAAAGCAGACAGCAGCAATGAAATTCCAGAAACTGGCCAGTAGGTAGACATAGTAACTGGCTTGGCAAACCGAGAAGCAAAAGTCTCTCCTCGAAGCAAAGTTCCCAGAAGCTGGGATTTCACAGACAACACCTTTCTGGAGTCCTCTAAAGCCAGGGGTGGAGGCAGTACAGATAAGACTGCAGGTGGGGTGTGGTGCGAGCTGACAAGGGAGTCTTGGAGAGCCCTCCTCATGGTTTGCCTCCCCTTTCTCACCTAAAGAGGTCCATTCCTGCAGAAGGGGAATCAGAGGCCGTGAGAAAAGACTACAGACAGTTCTGTGGCCCAGTGGCATGGCTAGAGGGCCTCAGGCTGCAAAAATGACAGAGCCTCTGCCCGTTCTGCTCCTGGGTGCTGGAAGGCCACTGAGAGCACCCACCAGCCTTGTAGGCACTCTCCTCAAACCCTGCCGCAGTGTTCAGACCTAAGGATCCAAACCAAGTGTCTGCAGATGACTCTAGCCTTCAGGAAAGCTTGCAGGAAGGCAGGCCCGTGGGGACTTCTTGAAACTTCCTGGACAAGTATCATTTCAAAATACAAAGTTTAGGACCTAGAGAAATGCTTCAGCATTGGGAAGCACTGACTGCTCCCCTGGAAGACCCAAGTTCAATTCCCAGCAGCCACATGGTGGTTCACAGCTGTCTATAGCTCCAGTTCCAGGGGATCAATTGAAACAGACATGCAAGTGGTACACACACACACTCGCACGCACACACACGCGTGCGTGCAAGCAAAATACTTATTCACATAAAATAAACAAGTCTCTAAAAAATTACCCAGTTTAAATGTGTGTTTTTGTACAGTGACTAGTAGATAAAGTTGAAAATAGTTCCCTGAAAAAATGTAAAGTCAGGCCTGGGGACAAAGCTCGGGTGGTAGAACGCTTGCCTGGCATGCTTAAAGCTCTGTTTCACCCCGGTACCAAATAAAATCAAGTGTGCATGCCCATAGTCACAGAACTCTGGAGATAGAGGCAGGAGGATGAGGCAATCAGCCATCCCCAGCAATACTATGAGCTCAAGGCCAGCTTGAGATGCATGAACTTGGGAAAGGTCAGATATGAAAAATAGAAGAGGTGATAAGCATCAATGTTGTAAGAGATCCAGAAAGACAACAAAGAAAGCACAGGGGAGAGGGCCAACCAAATAATCTCAAGGTGAAGGGAGCAGTGAACAACCTTCAGGCATTCAACCTCTCCCCTCTTCCCCACACCCAGTTCCCCAGCCTCATCCACATTTCTGTAGCCAAGTGTAGCCTCTCCTTCCTTGCCCCACCACCAGCAGATTAGGAAGATCTCCTAAGGCTCCCTCAGCACCATCCTGTTGTCTCAGCCTCCACCTTGCACAGGCAACTCCCTGAATACCAGTGGCCACACCTGGCAGGACCCCAGAAGCATTCACTACCAGGCAACCCATAGCCATAGCACTCCATAAGAACCAGAAAGGGCAACAGAAATCAATGAAGAGAACACCATCAGCACTTAACATTACAATCATCCCAAACCTGGATGCTTAGCCACCAGTGTCAAAGTACAACCAACAACAACCAGGACAATATGTCTCCACAGAAGCCCAGCAACCCTACTACAGCAGGCCTGGAATATAGTTGAATTACCAGACAAGGACTTCAAAATGGCCTTTATGAATATACTGCAGGTCCTTAAAAAGGAAATTAACAAATCCATTAAGAAATCCATGAAAACCAAAACAGTGTAATGAGGGGAAGAAAACAGTTTAAGACTTACAAGTGCAAATATAATCAATAAAGAAAATTCAAACAGAGGGAAAACTGGAAATGAAAAGTTTAGGAACTTGAGCAGGGAACTCAGAGGCAAGCCTCACCAACAAAATACAAGAAATGGAAGAGAAAATCTTAGGCATTGGAGATAAGATAGAATAAGTGGACATCTCAGTCAAAGAAAACATTAAATATTAAAAAAATTCAGGTACAAAACATCCAGGAAACCTGGGACACTAAGAAAAGACCAAGTCTAAGAATAATAGGAAGGAGAAGAAATCCAGACAAAAGATACAGAAAATATTTTCAACAAAATCATAGAAGAAAATTTCCCCAACCTAAAAAAGGAGATAACTATCAAGGTGCAAGAAGCATACAGACCACCAAACAAACTGGACCAGAAAAATGGATTCCCCTCCTCACCTAAGAACAGTAAACATATGCTGTGGGATAATCTCTTGTATACTGTGAAGATTTGCCATTCGAATTGGTTTAATAAAATGCTGATTGGCCAGTAGACAAGCAAGAAATATAGGTGGGGCAACCAGACTAAGAATGATGGGAAGGAGAAGGTTGGATTGAGGAGTCACCAGCCAGATGCAGAGGGAGCAGGAGATGAATGTGCCATGCTAATAAAGGTACCGCCACATGGCAGAGTATAAATAAAGCATATGGACTAACTTAAAATGTAAGAGTTAGCTAGCAACAAGCCTGAGCTATTGGCCAATCATTTATAAGTAATATTAAGCCTCTGAGTCAATTATTTGGGAAGGAGTCGCTGGGTATTTGGGAACAGGCAGGCAGTTGGGAGAGAAACTTCCAAATACATATTGTGCCCAATGTGGGGCACAAATCCACAACTCTAGGATTAAGATGTGGACCCAGGAACAGAGTGGGGCAATAATCATGGCTTCTGCTGGTACCTCTGCCATGAAGCTAAGTTCTCAGAACCAATGAATGGGGTAGAGCCAATCACCAAAGCACTGCTTTGGTCCTAGCCATGCTGCTTAGCAGTTTAAATAGTCATATGGTTAGAAAAAGAAAGAGATATGCAGTAAAGATAGATTCAGGCAAAACCCCTCTAAACAGGTTACAGTGTGTTTAAAAATATGTATATAGGCTTGAAAGAGAGCAGAAAGAGGATAGAGGAAGTCCTTAAAAAGGAAATCAAGTAAACAAATATAATAAGCCCTGTAAAGATGAGAAATACATAGAGAGTCTGGATACTGTGTGTATTGTATTATCTTTACATTTTTTGACTGCTAATGAACAAATGATAACTTCCGAGAGACATTTGATTATGAAAGCTGCTAGAGTAAACCAACCTACATATTTTTAAGAATATCTTGACTTCAAAATTTAAGTTAAAAGATATGTTTCTTTAGAAAATGTAATTTTAGGAAATGAGAGGCTGTGTATTCATTCTGGGTAAAGAAAAATCAGGTTTGATTGAGGAAGAGCCCCTGAAAAATCTCTGATGAAAACAGATGACCCAGATGATCCAATGTTTCTGGAGAGTGTCTCTGTTGCAGTTTCCTCTGAGTTCTATATCCAGAACAGCTTCAAGGCTGCTCGTTGAGATGATCCAGACCCACAGAATACTCCAGTCAGGACAGGACCATAATCCTAAATCTTCCCAGGGTTCTTCAAAGATTCCCAGTGCCCCCAATCAGCAGGAAATAGTCTAGAAAACTATGCCCACATTCTCAAAAATAAATCATGAATGTTTGTCATCATTTAGGGGGTTGGTTACAAGTTGTTATGAACAATGGTCAAAAAAAAACTAAACCAAAGAGATTAGATTCAAGGATCTTGTTCTGAAAAGAAAGAGGGAGAATGTAGAAATGATAGGATGAAAGAGTAGATTATTGTATCTACTTTAATCCAAAATACAACTGTTAATCTTACATATTTTACATTTGTATGGATTTTGGCTTATTGATACAAATTTAAAGTTAATTTTGTTATACTTTATGTATATTTCTACTCTTGTTTAGGGTATTATGTTTATGCAGTGAGAGTCAGAGATAGGCAGATCTCTGTGAGTTTGTTACCAGCCTGGTCTACAGCTTGAGTTCCAGGATAGGCTCCAAAGCTACAGAGAAACCCTGTCTCAAAAAAAAAAAAAAAACCAAAAAGAGTAATATGTAATTAAGAAATACAGATTAACGGTCATCTGTAATAGCAAACTTATAGTCATGTTAGATATGTTTTCAAGGTTATACAGAGATATATTTCAGATAGATAAGCAATATTCAAACACTTCAAAGTCATTTAAAATGTTTTAAGAACTCAGACTTTTCTCAACAGTGAGAACAGTGCTGCTCCTGGCAGCAACAATTACTTCAAAGAGGATGATGGACACCAAAGAAACTCTGTATGGAGTTTGTCTTCTTTTTTGCAAAAGCTAGCAATATGGGCAAAGAAACTACCCTTGCCTCAATTGCTGATAGTTACTGTCCAAACTGGACCAGCAGGATGCAAAAAGGGTGACTGATAAACTTTGCCAAGACAAGGTAGGATAGTCCTTCAAAATTACCTGCTTCACAGGAAAGTCTGTCAAATATGTTAAGTCTGTAAGGCAGTCCCCAACATTACAGAGGAACTTTGGGTGACTGTTCAGGCAGTTTGAGTTCCTTGTCATTAGGTAACATTTCACCTTCTGGGGTATTTGATGGGGTAGAAGACTAAATAGTTACAGTTTTCTTTAGTTATGATAAAAGAAAAATTAGGTACAAAACTTTGGACTCACAAAGATAAGATAGATAATAGAGTATTTTTTATCTAATTTTCTGAAATACAAATAGCCTGGATATTGTAACTGTAATTCTAACTTGATAATTGTTTTTGTCATTTACAATCTTACTATGTTAAAGTTAAAACCATCCTTTTTAATTAGACAAAAAGGAAGAAATGCTGTAAAAGAATCCTCTGTAAAGATTAGTCACTCCAGCACTTGGGAGGCAGAGGCAGGTGGATCTCTGTGAGTTCAAGGCCAGCCTGGTCTACAAGAGCTAGTTCCAGGACAGGCTCCAAAGCTACAGAGAAACCTTGTCTCAAAAAAAAAAAAAAAAAAAAAAAAAAAACAAAACAAAACAAAAAAAAAAACACTGATTGACCAGTAGCCAGACAGGAAAGTATAGGTGGGGCAACCAAAGTAAAGATATGATGGGAAAAAGGGCAGAGTGAGGAGCTGCCAGCCACAGCCAGATGCAGAGGGAGGAGGAGATGAATGTATCATGCTAATAAAAATACTGCCACGTGTCAGAGTGTAAATAAAGAATATAGGTTAATGTAAAACGTAAGAGTCAGCTAGTAATAAACCTGAGCTATCGGCCAAGCATTTATAAGTAATATTAAGCCTCTGAGTAAATTATTTGTGAAGCAGATGGGCAGGAGAGAAACTTCCAATTATAAACACAAAGAACAAAAAAATATTAAAAGCTGGAATTGAAAAAGGGAAAAGACAAAATAACAAACAAAGGCAAATCTATTAGAATAACACCTGGCTTTTCCATGGAGACTCTAAAAGCAAGAGGGTCCTAAACAGATGTTCTACAAACTCTAAGAGATCACAGATGCCAGCCCAGAGTACCCAGCAAAGCTTTCAATCACAGTAGGTGGAAAGAGAAAGACAAATGGTGTTGGTCAGATTGGATGGTTGCAAGTAGAAGAAGGCAAATAGATCTATCTTTAGCACTCTGCACAAAATTCTACTACAAAGGGAATTAAAGACCTTAACACAAGGACAGATACACTAAACTGATAGAAGAGAAAGTAGATAATAGCCTTGAACTCATTTATACAGGCAAAGACTTTCTGAACAGAACAGTGATATTACAGGCATTATGATCAATATTAATAACTGGGACCTCATGAAACTGAAAAGCTTGTGTAAGGCAAAGGGCACCATTATTTGGACAAAGTGGCAGGCTACAGAATGGAAAAAGATCTTTACCAATTATTTATCTGATAGAGGGCTGATACTTAAAATGTATAAAGAACTCAAAAAACTGGACATCAAGAAAACAAGCCAACTAAAAATTTTTGTATGGCTCTAAACAAGTCTCAAAAAAAGAAACTCCAACATGTGTGAAGCACTTAAAGATATTTTCAGCATCCTTAGAGGGAAAATGCAAATCAAAACTACTTTGAAATTTCATCTTACAGTAAGCAGAATGTCCAAAATCAATAAAAACAATGACAGCTCATACTGTCAAAGAGTAAGGGGAACACGTGTCTGTTGCTGGTGGGAGTACAAACTTGTCCAGTCCCTATGGAAATCAATGTGGCAGTTACTCAGGAAGATGGGAATCAATCTATCTCAAGATCCAGCTATATCACTCTTGGGTGTATACCCAGGATGCTTCTTCCTACTACAGAGACACTTGCTCAACCATATTTATAATAGCCAGAAACTGGAAACAACATAGATGTTTGTCAGTGGGTGAACGGATAAAGATAATGTGGTATGTTTACAGATTGAAATATTACTCATCTCTAAAATAAATAAATGAATAAAATCATGAAATTCTCAAGTAAATAAATGAAATTGGGAAAAAAACCATCCTGAGTGAGGTAACTCAGGTGGTCTATCTTCTCTTGTGTGTGGATGTCAGTTGCTAAGTCATCGACAAGCAAGCTACAGTCCATATAACCACAGAGGGTAGGTAGAGAGTGAGGGGCTGTGGAGGACAGCTGGCTCTCCCGAGGAAGGGGAAATGGAATAGACAGTTATAGAGAGGGAAGGAACTGGAATGGGAGGATCAAATGGGGGGGCGAGTTGGGGTGGAGTGGGGAATATGAGGAGGGATGGATAAAACTATGGGCCATTTGAGGGGTTATGTGGAAGCCTAGCACAGGAGAAGCTTCTTATAGCATATACATATATGAAGGCACTCTAAATGAAATTGCCAAATAATAAGGGAGACAGAGGTACAACAGGACATTTCTTGTCACCAAAGGAAGCTTCCAGCACCAGGAATGGACTGCATCTAATTGAGTTCTTTGCCAAAGGTGTCCCACGGGAACCTCCAAACAACCTAGCCTTTTGCCAAGGCTACTGGTGGCTCTCCACAGACTGAAGGTAAAGTAATGTCCTGTCATGGACTAGTATTCATGGCACTGGAAGGCACGCTACATGCTACCCAAGGGGAAAGGCAAACACCAACCTATAAACCCTTCCATCTACAAGAGTGCCCTGCAAGACACGCTGGTGCAATAGTGGCACAAAGCTTGTGGGAGTAGCCAACCAGCCAATGTCTGAGTTAAGGCCCATTCCGTGAGACAGAACCCTCACCCAATGCTTCTTGGTGGTCAAAAACCTGAGACTAGATAGGTCAGGGACTTGGGGACTTAGGGGAAAACCAAATATTATTGTTTTACTAAAGGAATGTAGCAATAAAATGGCTCTTAAGGACATTCTGTTGTACTCATAGAGCAGTGCCTTGCTCAACCATCATCAGAGATAGCTTCCTCCTGCAGGAAATGAGACACAGAGTCCAACAGGCAGACAACACACAGAGAATGAGAGGCCTTGGAATACTCAGCCCTAAAAGAGACGTCTCCATCAAATTCTTCCCCTCAGGGTTCAGGGTACTGTGGAAGAGGAGGCAGAAAGAGTGTAAGCGCCAGAGGGGATGGAGGGCACCAAGGAATCAAGGCCTTCTAGACACAGCGTATGAACTCACAAAGACTGTGGCAGCATGCACAGGGCCAGCGTGGGTCTGCACCAGCTGAGTGGAGAAGTGGACACATACCCCATTCCTATACCAGCAGCTATCTCCAACTGATAGCCGTTTGCAAATGAAAAGTAAGTGTTCTCCAAGGGAACCTTCCTGGGGAAACAAACCACTCTTAAGGTCTTAAGGGTTGGCTCCATGCCCAGCAGTAAATGGCCAACACAGAATCAAGTCAGCTGGAGGTTCTTTCGCAATGAGAAGCCAGGGCTTTTTCTGTAACCTTACAGATCCTCAGCGATACATACTATGGCTTCCTGTTTCGGGTCTTTATGGGATTCCCGAGTGTGCAAGTGTGTGTGTGTGTGTGTGTGTGTGTGTGTGTGTGTGTGAGAGAGAGAGAGAGAGAGAGAGAGAGAGAGAGAGAGACAGAGACAGAGAGAGACAGAGACAGAGACAGAGAGACAGAGAGACAGAGAGACAGACAGACAGACAGACAGACGGAAACAGAAGACTGCTGTGCTCCAGGGTATGTCCAGGGATGCCTGAAGGTTGGCAAATAAAGAGACTACATACAGGGTCCGGGAAGTGAGGAGCGGGGTATGTCCACCTGTCTTGGGTCCTCAAGATGTGTTAGCTTTCGGGGATGCCCTTCCTCCCTGCCTGCCTTAGGCCAGATGCTCTTTGCAGGCCTGCCTGGGCTCACCGGTAGACTTGCAGCGCTTGTGGTCGTCTGCCAGCTGGTAGCCCGGAGCGCAAGCGCAGCGCCGACTGCCGCCTTCCTCCAGACAGTAGTGCACGCAGCCGCCGTTGTTCACCTGACAGTCGTGGTATTGCCGCTCTGTGCGACAGAGGAGTGCAGACAGCTCGTGGTGGCCCTACTAGTTCCAGATCCCACCTCAGACCACCTCACTGCCTCGCAGAGGTCCCCTCACCCTCCTGGCAGAACCTGCCCTCCCAGCCTTTATCGCAGAAGCAGCTGAAGCTGCCCAGGCTGTCGATGCATGTGCCATGCCCGCAGCATGGGTTGTTGCACTTGTGGTCCAAGGGCGGAGCCTCGCACTGGTCACCATCTGTGAAAGACAGAGGGACGGGGCAGTAGAGGATGTGGGTACCTCCATTTTCCTTCCAACCTCCACCGACCTGGAGCAAGCTTCGATTATCCATCCATCCAGGCGGCTGGGACTCACTCACCGAAGTACTTGATCCAGAAGGCCAGCTGTGGCGGGAAGAGAGGGTTGAGTGTCAGGGCCCAGCACCGCTACTAGGGGACACCCTTAAGGCACTGCCTCCTCCTGGATACCAGCTGTCCAGTGAGTGGAAAGGGCTTTCAGACAACCAGCTGCCTTAGTGCTCCTGGCTGCCCACCCCACAACATCCCTTTCCACGCAGCAGGACTCTCCCCACCGGGTCATCTACTCCCACAGCAGCGTCCTCAGTGGAAAGAATCTAAAGCCCTCACAGATTGTTCTGCCCCCTTTGGACCATCCAGGCTTGAGACATGACTTGCTGGCTCAGAGTCTGTGTTCTAACTAGCCCTCAACTGACTGAGGCTCAGAGTGCCCCGTGGGGACAGACATTAGAAAGTCCTGGTCAAGCCCGGCGGTGGTGGCGCACACCTTTAATCCCAGCACTCAGGAGGTAGAGACAGGAGAATCTCTGTGAGTTCGAGGCCAGCCTAGTCTACAGAGCGAGTTCCAGGACAGGCTCCAAAAGCCTTGTCTCGAAAAACAAAACAACAAAACAAAACAAACAAAAAGTCCTGGTCACACACCTAACCATAAGGTAAGGGGCAGCGTGGAGGTGAAGACCACCTGGTCACATGAAGGGACCGCTGGAGAGATGCCCAGACCTTCTTTACCCTGACATTAGTTTCATGGTCCTGGTTCCTATAGTCCCCTGTGCTCTGACCAAGCCTTTAAATAAGGTTAGCATCCATCAACTCTTACAACTCTAAGAAGATCCCCAATGGTGGTCATCACGCCCTCTCCAGCCCCCAGCCCACCCCTGAGCCCCACCCTCTGGACCTAGCCATGCAGCCTTACTGTGTCGTCCACATTTTGGAAAATCTCCTTGGCCTCCTCAAAGTCACAGATCTCCTCCACGCACTCCCGTTCCAGGTTGCCCGGCCGCATCTCCTCCAGGAAAGTGTTGGCACGTTTGGCCCGCAGCACCTGATGGGCACGCTCACTGCTGGAGAACACTGGGTCTGCTTTGGGATGGGAGTCAATGTGGTGGAGGGACGCAAGAGAAGCCAGGGGGGATCTGAAGAACCCCAGCTAGAGCCTGGGAAGACCTCAAGTCCTCGCCTTATTATTATTATTACTATTACTATTATTATTATTCAGAGCATCCCAGGAAGGATGCTGTGCCCTGCTCTACTGCTCCGTTCCCAGATCCCCGCGGGAGAACAGCAGCAGGGCCCTTCTGACACAGACAGACCTTGCTTTGAAGGCACACTCAACAACGTGTGCTGTGCAGAGTGGAGTGCATAGGGTCAACGCCAGACCTTGCCGCTTTTAAAACTGCAGGTATGTGTGCATGAGAAACAGCCTGACATAGTGCTGTCCAATAATAAATAAATGAGAGTAGTAAAGACTAAGACAGCAAAGTGAAATCCGTCTCACACGTCTCCCAGCGGAGCTGAGTGAGCCCGGCTAGCCTCACCCTTGATTTCCCACACCCTCCCATCTCTTCCCCTTGAGCAGGGGCACCTGGAGAACAGAGACCTGTCAGTCCGCTCTGAGAGATGCCCATCTTGGGTAGGAGGACAAGAGCTAAGAGGGAGGGACTGGATCAGAAGCATGCAGTAGGGCTTGGGCAGTGAGTGTAGAGGAAGCCGTGGCCACCTGAGCTGAGGTAGCAGAGGAGGGAGAGCGCTGGGATGGGCAGGGCAGCCTAGAAAAGGACTTGGTAAACAGAACACTCAGGGAAGGACCCAAGTTCAGGAGACAGCCGGTTCATTTACGCTGGCGCCACAGGAAACCAGTGGAGGTTCTGAGGGTTTTTTGCACAGGGGTGGAGACCGTCTTACCAAGAGGTGTGCTAGAAATTCCCCAGGCGGCCAGGAACAGCAGGAAGATTCTGACTTGCCACATCCTGGAGCTGCTGACACCTGTCTGAGGAGAACCTCTAAGCTCCAAGGACATCCACAGTTGCTCTGCCCTCAACCCCCGAAAGTGGAATGAAAGGGTCGTCCCTGAGCGGGGGAGACATTTTACTCCCTAAAGCACTTGTTGTAGAAACATGAAGACTTGAATCTGATCCCCAGAACACATGTAAAACTAAAACAAAAATCTAGGTGCCCTGGCATGTTCTTGCAATCCCAGTACTGGGGAGGCAGAGGCAGCAGAGCCCTGCAGATGGCTGGCCGGCAGCCAGGATTGTTAGCTTGCCTGTCCAGCTCCAGTTGACCAGCTCCCGGCCAGTAGGAGGCCCTGTCTCAAAACAAGGTGAATAGGTCCTGAAGAAAATATCTGAGATCTATCTCTTGCCTCCCCTTGTGTGTGTGCGCATGCACAAGAATGAAAGAAAAGGTAAGAAAGGGAGGGAGAGAGGGAAGGACACCTCTGTGTGCTCATTGTCTCTGTGGCGGCTGGGCTGGGAGTAGGTTACACTGTTCACAGACAAACAGTCATTTGGCCTTTAGAGCTGGACACACACCAGGTACCTGAAAACAGAGAAGTCACTGCCTGGGGGCAAATTCCAGTGCGTAGGGCAGGGCAGGAGAGAGAGAGAGAGAGAGAGAGAGAGAGAGAGAGAGAGAGAGAGAGAGAGAGAGAAGTATTTGACAAGATGTTTACATGTTCCATGCCTTAAGTGTAAAATGGATAGTGTTGCTGGAATAGGGACCCACAGAAGGCCCCCGTGTGTGCACAGGCGTGTGCAGTGTGGAGACCAGGAGGCCCCGTGTGTGCACAGGCGTGTGCAGTGTGGAGACCAGGAGGCCCCGTGTGTGCACAGGCGTGTGCAGTGTGGAGACCAGGAGGCCCCCGTGTGTGCACAGGCGTGTGCAGTGTGGAGACCAGCAGGCCCCCATGTGTACACAGGCGTGTGCAGTGTGGAGACCAGCAGGCCCCCATGTGTGCACAGGCGTGTGCAGTGTGGAGACCAGGAGGCCCCTGTGTGCACAGGCGTGTGCAGTGTGGAGACCAGGAGGCCCCCGTGTGTGCACAGGCGTGTGCAGTGTGGAGACCAGCAGGCCCCTGTGCGCACAGGCGTGTGCAGTGTGGAGACCAGGAGGCTCCTGTGTGCACAGGCGTGTGCAGTGTGGAGACCAGGAGGCCCCCGTGTGCACAGGCGTGTGCAGTGTGGAGACCAGGAGGCCCCGTGTGTGCACAGGCATGTGCAGTGTGGAGACCAGGAGGCCCCTGTGTGCACAGGCGTGTGCAGTGTGGAGACCAGGAGGCCCCCGTGTGTGCACAGGCGTGTGCAGTGTGGAGACCAGGAGGCCCCCGTGTGTGCACAGGTGTGTGCAGTGTGGAGACCAGGAGCCCCCCGTGTGTGCACAGGCATGTGCAGTGTGGAGACCAGGAGGCCCCCGTGTGCACAGGCGTGTGCAGTGTGGAGACCAGCAGGGGACCTTGGCTGTCCTTACCCAGGCATTGCCCACTTTTTCTCCCCAAGTTTTTGTGTGTTTGTTTTCTGAGGCAGTCATGGTTGTTCCGGAACTTGCTATGTAGACCAGGCTGGCGTTGAACTCATAGAGATCTGCCTGCTTCTGCCTCCCAAGTGTTGAAACTAAAAGGTGCACCACCCTGCCTGCTTTCCACCTTGTTGTTCGAGACAAGCTCTCACAGCCTGGAACTCATCAAGCAGGCTGGTTAGCCAGCAAGCCCAAGCAAGGGATCTGCTGGTTTCTGCTCTCTAGCAGTAGGAGTTTAAGTGGGTGCCACCACACATGACTTTTTTATTTTTAAAGAAAACATGTGTTCTAGGACAACAACTGAGGTCCTCACCTTTATAAGGTAAGCACTGTTTCAACTGAGCCATCTTCCCAGCTTCCCCACCTCTCCTCCAAGCTGCTAAAGAAGTATTGGATACTGGATGGGGGTTGCAGCTCAGTAGGAGAGAACATGTTTAAGACTCTGGGTTCAATCCTCCAACACTAGAACACACCACACACACACACACACACACACCACACATACACACACCACACCACACACACACACATACACACACCACACACATACACACACCACACCACACACACACACACACATACACACACCACACACACATACACATACCACACATACACCACACACACATACACACACCACACACACACACACACACACCACACACACACTACACACATACCATACATACACCACACACACATCACACAAACCACACACACACCACACAGTCTCCACTCACTGTCACTGGCTCGGTCGAGGTTTACAACCACCCAATAGGTGAGCATTAATGTTTCCAGCCCCATTTCACGGGAAGGAACCGAGAAGCCCAGAGGAGATGAGTGGCTTATCTACACCTAAGAGGAGGGCAGAGTTTGGTTTTAAGGACAAGCCTATGTGGTCCTAGCTCTGGAACCTTAATCTGTGCTCCAAACCAATAGTCACCCTTCAAGGCCTCTACTGTCCCCAAGACCAGGTGGGCAGGCCCTCCCGGCCTTCCATTCCTCCTTCACTGACTTCCTGGTTTATAGGTTCCATCTTAGAGAACAGGGTGCCGTGAGGTAGTGGGGGCTCTGGATATTGAGAGGCCTCTGAGGATGGCTCTGGGTCATGGAGGTTCCCTGGACTGAGCCCCACTTGATCTGCATAATCGGATGTGTCCTGAGGGCCAATTGAATTATAGGAAATGTCAGTCCATACTTTGGTCTAGAGAGAGTCTGGGCCCCGTTTCCCTTGGCCCCAAGCTTCAGTCAACCTGGAGATCCTTGGCTCAAGGTTTCCCCCTTCCTCACAGCCTGACTCTCTTCCCCATCCAGTCCTCCACAGCCTTGAGGTCTTGCCTTGAGGGGGACTTACCGGGGTGGGCCAAGGAGAAACTGCAATTTCGTCCTGGTGCCGCCATGTCAGTCTGGGAGTTGGGTTAATCCATAACCACAAATATTTGCTTTAGCCCTCAGTGTTGAACCTCCCTCTCCCCTGACAAACAAACTAAAAGGTTTTCTGTTCCCGGCTCTGTAAGGCTTCATATGTTCAATGCTCACCTCTGCCTACCAAAGAAATTGTCTAGAAGAGAGGGATGGGGGAAGGGAGGGTTGAGCATGTTTGAGCAGACTGGCAAATATGGTCTTATTTTAGCCTCACAGAGACTGGCTGAGAGCGGAATGGGAACCTTTACAAATAAACAAACATATTATAGCTTGTTTATGGGGAGGACACTCAAAAGTATTTCCATATTTCATCAAACCCAGGATGCCATAAGAGACAAAACCGCCTTACTGCCCCCTCCGTTCTACGGGAGAGGACTCTCGGAAGTCTTCATTACTTGTCCAAATAGAAGGAGTTGGCTGGAGGCAGGCCGGGGCTAGAACAAGGCTTCCGGTTCACCTGGCCACTTTGTGAGCTAGTGAGAAAAAGGGAGGGTGACTCAGGAAAACTGCAGGGTGCTGCCAGCTAAGATGTCTGGGAAAGAGAGAGGCAGACATAGCCCTCGCTATGTTCTGCAAGCTGTCAGCATTTCCCAAGCACCTTCCTTCCTTGAGACTGGCTCTACCAGGAAACCTGCCATCTTTTCACTGCCCTAAGGCTCTTGACGATTTTACCCTGCTCCTCCACAAAGTCTTTGTTCTGAACTGGGAGCTTGGCCCAAGTGGTCCATCTGTCTTGGCACAGGGGGAAGTTGTTTGACCCAGAGAGCCAATCAGATTTTCTGTCTCAGTCCCGAGGAATATGATCTTAGTGAGCTGATCGGGTGTTGGGCTGGAGTCAGAAATTTGAGGAAAGGGAGGGCTGGTGACATGTTTGCCCAAGTTTTCCCCACTGGAGGTGAGGTGGGAGGCAGCAGGGAAGTTCTGGGATGGGTGAAGCAGAGGAGAGATGGACTGTGAGGTACTTAGAAATAAACTTACAGGAAGTGTAGAGGCAGTGGCTGTTTGGGAGCGGGCTGTGGCGGCTGCCTAGAGGAGAACCAAGCTCCTGGTCAGTCAGCAAAGACCAAATAATGCAGGGTCTGCTTGTGCACCCCGGAGAACTTTTTGTTTTGTCTCTATACTGCAGTTCTACCCAGCTTTCCAGGAACTTGTGAAATAAACACTTGTTGCGGGTGCTATTGCTCCAGGGGTGGCCGCCGCCCCACAAGCATGCAGCCGGGCACAGGTGTTGCAGCTGCCCCATGTCAGTGGCTTCCTTCCGCTTCCACTACTTCCGACAGCACTCACAAGGTCGGTTTCATTGCAAGACTAGCAGGGTGCACACACTAACCCCAACCTGCGTGCTGGACTCTGCCCAAGGTGGCAAAGTCCAAACCCAGAGGCTTCTGAGTCGTGATACTGATGAGCCCATGGCCTGGGAGTCATGTAGGCCAGGCAGACTGCTTGCAGGAGATCCTTGCACTTCCTCAGCGGAGCTCCTCATGACTTCAGACTTCCTGGGGGCTCGGCCCGGCCTGGAGCTCTGTGTCACCAGCCGCTAGCCATTCAAGAGCTTTGAGCCCCTTTGCAGGTTTCTGGCGGGGGACACTTCACCACCCCACCACCGCCACTATACTGCACCAGGTCGAGGTCCTGGGTGGAGTGACCCTCGGATCCACTTTGATGGGAGTGTCTCTCTCAAGTGCACCCCAATTAAACCAAGTCTACAGCAAATATCCCAGCAGGACTTTGGTGGTAACAAAGCACTTGTGATTTCCAGAGCACAGCCTTGCACCCACTTTACGGAAGAAAGACATCCTAAAGGGAAAAGAAAAAGGGAAAATTTGGAAGGCAGTGAGTGATGAGGTGGTCTGAAAGCTTGGGATCAGAATCCCAGTGTCGAAGCTCAGTATGACTCCTTACTGACTGGACTACTTACCTTCTCCTGAGCCTCGGCTATACATCTGTAACACCCAGTGAATAAGATGTCCACTTCAGCTGGAATATTTACATTTTTTTAAAAAAAGATCTATTTATTATGTATACAGTGTTCTGTCTGCATGTATGTCTGCAGGCCAGGAGAGGGCACCAGATCTCATTGCAGATGGTTGTGAGCCACCACGAGGTTGCCAAGAATTGAACTCAGGACCTCGGGATGAACAGCCAGTGTTCTTAACCTCTGAGCCATCTCTCCAGCCCCTATTTACATTTTCTTTAAAAGTCTTAATAGTGTTTTTATGTGCGTGTATGTGTGTGTTTATGTGTGTCTGCGTGTTTGTGGACGTCGGAGGACAACTTAGAGAGCTGATTCCCTCATTCCGCATTCCATTACATGGGCGCCAAGGATTGAACCAAGATCTTGAGGCTTGCCAGCAAGTGTCTGTGAGGACAGACTCATTGTGCCATCCCTAAAAGTTTTAAAAACACCTAAAAGTTTTAACCTAAAAGTTTTAACTAAATGTTTTCTGCAAAGTAAACAGGGCCTTTGCCTCAAATGATCAACGGACAATTCTCTCAAGGACATCTGTGGACATAAAAGCCAAGCAACTCTCCTGGGTGTAGGCAGAAAGGAAGCTGAGTCAGCATGGACTTCTGCCCATCCGGGTTTCTTGAGCCCTGCTCACAACAGCCCAGATGTGAAGCCAGCCATGTGTCCATCAACATGGGGGTGCATAAAAAATGTGACACACATACATACACGCTGTGGAGTTTTTCTTAGCCTTAAGAGGAGTGAAATTATGTCACGCTCATGAAAATGGATACAGTTGGAGAGCATTATACTGAGTGAAATAAGCCGATTTGGAAGACAAAGATCACATACTTTTTCTTATATAAAGAATCGTGTATATACATATATACACATATGTGTGTGACATGAAAGTCACATATATATGCGTGTATATGACATGAGACTAGAAAGGAGACAATGGGGAGGGAGGGGTTTAGAGGCAGGAGGGGGGAAGAGCAAGAGACAGTAATGGAGAGAAGACAGACAAATATGCAGTATATGATACAAAGATAGATAATATATATCTATCAACGATAGGTGGATAATATCAAAGTGGAATGGGGACTCTGAGTGAGGAAGAAGGGAGTAGGGCCAGGCAGGAGGAGTAAGGAAGGATACAAGGGCAGATATGATCAAACAGTAACATACATGTATGAAAATACCATAATGTTGCGTGTTCACTAAAAACATTGCAAACCACTTTTTATAAAAGACAGCTGCCGGCTGTCTGGAGTGCTGTGGAGGTCGGGGCAAGGTGAAGGACAGCTGTCTCGTTCCCACCTTCGCAGCTCCCAACTTCAAGTCGCCTCAGGCATGTGGAGGGGTCTGTGGTTTGTTTGGTTTTACGTTTTCTTTTTTTCTTCTTTCTTTTTTTTTCAAACAGGGTTTCACTGCACAGCTTAGGCTGGTCTCAGCCCGTGACAATCCCCATGACACAGCCTGCTAAGTGCTGGGATGACAGGCGTGTCCTGTCTTGTCAGAGTGCAGTCTGTTCTCACACCCCGGTCACTCACTCTGCTGGGAGGCATTAGAATCGTGCCTTTGCGGGGTTGGCAGAGTGGTCTGTGTAGGGAGGGCCAACTGGCCCACTGAGTCTCCCTTACCCCAACCCCAAGTTCTTGGTCAGTCCGTGTCTGCTCTCCTGAACGCGTTATCCCTGGCTCTGTTGTGGAGAAGGCAGGGCAGGCCGGAAACTAGACAGAGTCCAGTTAACAACTGGCAGTAGTGGCTGGAGGTGCGGTTCAGTTGATAGAGTGCCTGTCCTAGCGTGCAAAAAGCCCTCTCTGGGGTCTGAGCCCAAACTGCATAAACCAGGAATGATGGTGCACAGCACACCTGTAATCCCGGCACTCAGGTTATAGAGGCAAAAGGATCAAAAATGAAAGTTTGTCCTTGGCTACTAGTAAGTTTGGGGACAGTTTGGCCTATATGAGACCCTGAGACACTGCCACAAACAGCAAAGAAGGGGTGGTCAATGGAGCTAATCCCAGGGGCATTAAAAACTTTTTTAAAAGAAGTCAGATTCGTTGAAGCAAACTTATAAGCAATAAAATCACCCCTTTAAAACATTCATTTTCCTTTGTTTTATATGTATTTTTGAATTATCTGATTGCGTGTATGTCTATGTGAGCTAATATGCCAGTGATGGTAGGTGCCTAAGAATTCCAGAAAAGGGTGTCAGATCCCTTCGAGCTAGAGTTATAGGCAGTCTTAAGCTTCCTGCGAGTGCTGGAAGCTGAACTCGGGTCCTCTGCAAGAGCACTCTTAACTGGTGTCCCTCTCTCCAGCCCCAACATCAGCCATTTGAATGTAATGTTCAGTTGGTTTTGACGAAGGCCGTAGCTGAACCAAGTCTACAGTTAGGGTATTGCACGTTTCTGTCATTCTCAGTTCTTTGGGCCATTCCCTGCTTCCGGCCACCACCAATCTGATTTCTACCCCTATGGTTTCTGGCCTAAGTGGACTTCTCAGGAGACACTATTTCCACTGGCTTCCTTCTCTCATAGCAGTCCCTCTATTTTGTTACTGAGCTGCCCCATCGCATGAATACAGCACAGTGGGTTATTCATTCACTAAGTTGTTGACTCCTATTAAATACAGATTCCGGAACACTCGTGTGTAGGTGTTTGTGTGAGTACACATTTTCATTTCTCTTAGGTAAATATCTAGGAAAGGGTTTGATGAATCATGCAGTGATTCCATGCTTATGTTCACACCATTATCTAAAGTTCAGATGGCTACACAAAAATATGCATGCCTTCAGTGGTACACGGCTGTATCGCAACCATTGGTTAATAAAAGAATCTGCTTTGGCCTATAGTAGTGGAAAAGATATAGCAAGAGTATAGGCAGTCAATGGGAAGCCATCTAACCGCCGGAAACAGACGCCAGACATGGCACAGAACTTTACCTGGTAAGCCACAGCCACGTGGCGACACACAGATTAATGGAAATGGGTTAAGATAAAAGAGCTAGATATAAATATGCATAAGCTAATAGGCCAAGCAGTGTTTTCATTAAAAAAAAAAAGAGGAAAATTGGATGGAATAGTAGGCAGATTAGTGTGAGCTTACTCACACTAATAATAATAGTAAGTAATAGAGTGAGTACTTGTGAGCTATTATTTATAGGCAATTTACATTGGTATAGATTCTTGTATAGTGATACAAATTCAAATTATATTGAATATGCTCCTATCTATGCTTATAATATTTGTACACCTAGGTAGTTATTTTGTCATATTGTATTGAAGAAAACATGTTTTGGGGCTGGAGAGATAGCTCAGTGATTAAGAGCACTGCCTGCTCTTCCAAAGGTCCTGAGTTCAATTCCCAGCAACCACATGGTGGCTCACAACCATCTGTAATGAGATCTGGTGCCCTCTTCTGGCCTGCAAGCATATATACAGGCAGAATACTGTATACATAAATAAAGAAATAAAAAAGGAAAGAAAACATGTTTTTGAGAAGTAGAGAAAACATGTTTTTGTGAACTAGTTGTGACCCTACCCTACCTGTTGCTAGAACGTTAGGTGTTTTCCAACAACCTGCAGGTGCTTCCCTGTCCTTTGCCTGACCCAGCAACCGCCCATCCAGCCTTTGATATAACCAATCATAGTAAATGCCCTTAAAATGAGCCAATCCCTGCGTTTGACAAACAACCCACTGTATCTCCTCCCTGAATATGTATTTTTTTGCCTTTAAAAGTAGCCTGTAATAGCTAGTCAGGGCTTCTCTCCCTCGCCTGGCTGAGGAGCCAATTTGTGCAAACGAGAATAAAATTCCTCTTACTTTTGTACTTCCTGGTGAGTGGTTCCATGGGGCAACCCTCCTGAGGAGTTAGCATCCCAGAGTTGGGGGTCTAACAGTATGCATGCATGCTTCTATCTCTGCTTAAGACATTTTGTATATTGATATAATTTGGGGATATATTTATCATATTGCACTATACAATTCTACCTCTGATCAAGAAACTTATATATTGTTTACATTTTGAGGTCATTGTTCCCATTTGCTGCACAATTGTTTAAAGATTGTTTAATATTCTAATATGAAGCCTTAGCCTTTAAGCTATATAGGTATTAAGAATTATAGGTCAATGTCATCTATGTTTGTCATACTTATAGTTAGACTAATTAGGTTCTTTATTTTTTATTTTTTATTTTATTTTTTTTTTGGTTTTTCAAGACAGGGTTTCTCTGTGGTTTTGGAGCCTGTCCTGGAACTAGCTCTTGTAGACCAGGCTGGTCTCGAACTCACAGAGATCTGCCTGCCTCTGCCTCCCAAGTGCTGGGATTATTTAGATAATATAATTAAATAATATAATTAGAGATTATATTCTGCAATAAATAGGTAATCTTCAACCACTTCAAAGAGCTGTAGAACATGGCATTTAAATAACTTAGGGTTCTGTTAACATGAGACACAATTGCTCCTGGCAGCACTGATCTATTCCTGAGAGAATGTTGAACACCAAAGTCATTCCACTTGGAGCTTGTTTTCTTTTTGGCAAAATTGGCCTTTGGACAAGGAACTGCCCATTCCTCAACCACTGACAAAATGCACAGTGTCTGGACAGGACAAGTAGGATACAAGAAAAAAGACTGCCAAACCTTGCCAAGGTAGGGTAAGATGGTTTTGAAGATTTTCCTGCCTCTGAAAATGATCTATCAGTTACTCTAGGCCTTCTCCAAAGTTGGTTGCTCCAACGTTGCAAATGAGACTTTGGGGGATTGCCCAGGTAACCACATGTCTCTGTCACTTATTGCACATTTTGGAAGTTGTTTGATTGCACTTCCTGTTTACTCAAGTAATATTATTTCCCTTCTCAGGTTTTCAATGGAGTTGAAGACTAAATAGTGACAGTTACTCTCCTCTCGTGACTTGGCCAAGCCATTTCTAATACAAGATTTAGATTTAGAGAGACCCCTTAAAATAGGATAATTATTGAAAATATCATTTAGCATATGTTTCTTGCTTGCTATTGCTTATGCTGGTTGCAATTCTAATTTTTATACTTGGTATTTGTTCTTATTGTATATAGTTTTGTATTTGGGTTAGAACTCTCTTATTTAGACAAAAGAGGGAGGTACTATGGGAATTCCTTCAACCCTTTAAGGTACCAGCTTACTCGGGCATAGTCTCTTATACTATAAATGCAGCTGTAAAGCTTGTGTGCTCTCTCTCCTGGCTTCTGGATTTGATGGAGGAAGGTCATTGGCTAATAAAGAAACTGCCTTGGCCCATTTCTATTAATGTGTGTAGCACCACGAGGTGCGCTTACCAGGAAGATTCTAGCCTATGTCCATTCTGGGTCGGAGCTTCATCGCATCTGCCCCAGAGAGGAGAGGAAATGGCGTCTGTCTGAGGCACCTTACCTCACTTCCTCTTCCTCCCAGCATTCTGTTCTGTTTACTTCACCCACCTAAGGGCTGGCCTATCAAATGGGCCAAGGCAGTTTCTCTATTAACCAATGACCTTCCTCCAT
This sequence comes from Microtus pennsylvanicus, assembly GCF_037038515.1. Lineage (NCBI taxonomy): Eukaryota > Metazoa > Chordata > Mammalia > Rodentia > Cricetidae > Microtus > Microtus pennsylvanicus. Next base: position 50,169,778 of record NC_134582.1, on the reverse strand, counting down.
CATGGATTCAGTTTCTGTTCCCCATTTGTGCAGAGGATTGTGATCTATGAGTCTACCCCTAAATAAAGACCCCTTTATTATACTCAATTCTGAGCTAGTGTGAGACTACTTTATAGTGTCCATCTTCCTACTTTGATTTTCACCAGTGTTAGATGTTGTCATTTATTTTCATTTTTATTTCATTATTATTATTGAATATATGTGTGCACAAGTACATGTATGCAGAAACCAGAGGACAACCTTGACCCTCATAGGAAAACAGTGGGCACAGTTATCTCTTTTTATTTATTTATTTTTTAATTTTTGAGACAGGCTTTCACCACTTTGGCTAGGCTGACTAGCTAGTGACCCCCGTGAATCTGCTTGTTTCAACATCACCAGATAACATGTGTATGCCACCCCCACCCAGCCAGTTTTATAACAGGGTTTTGGGTATTAGACTCAGGTCATCATGCTTGCAAGCAAAATCTTTACTGACTGAGCCATCTCCCTAGCTTTTATATCTAATGAGATCTTGTTTCAAAAATCCTCCTAAACAGGGGCTGGAGAGATGGTTCAGCAGTTAAGAACATAGGTTTAATTCTCAGCACCGATATGGTGGTTCACAGCCATTTGTAACTCCAGTTATATGGGATGTAAGGCCCTCTTCTGGTCCATGCAGGTATTGCACTCATATGGTGCATATACATGCATGCTTGTTAGACATCTATACATTTAATATTACAATAAAGATGAATTTAACCCCTCCATCAAGCAAGTAACAATACTGAAAAAAGCTATAATTGAAATAACCTGGGTAAATATAGGGAGGCCAATGGCAGCTGCTCTAGCTCCTTCCACCACAGAGCTACCACAAATCATGCTAATGCAAAAATGGCTCTGTGGTGGTTTGAAACAAAATCTCCCCCAACGGGAGTGGCACTATTAGGAGATGTGGCTTTGTTGGAGTGGGTATGGCCTTGTTGGGGAAGTGTTTCACTGTGGGCTTCTCATATATGCTCAAGTCACGTTCAGTGAGATAGACTACTTCCTGTTGCCTGCAAGCCGTAGGACTCTCGACTACTTCTCCATCACTATGTCTGCCTGCACACCGCTATGTTCCACCATGATAAAAATGGACTAAACTCCTAAACTGTTTTTCTTTATATTAGTTGCCATGGTCACAGCAATAGAAATCCTAACTAAGATAACTTCTTATCTCTTAAGACTTTTGATTGAATACATCAAGTTTCTATCAAGGCTTTAGTGAAATTGCAGAAGGAAGCAACACAGATAACTTGTCCAGGTACCGAGAGATGCTAGCCCATCTGTGTGTGTCTGTGACAAGTAGTGCAGATATAAAACTGACAAATTCCATCCTCCTATGGCCTTCTTAGCAAGGAAAACAGAAAGATGGGAGCCAGTGTATATCTGGCCCACCTGAGACACAGCTCTGTTGACAGGGGTCAGGGCCAGGTTTTGACTTCTGCTGACACTGAAGCTTTCAAAAATGGAAAGTCTGGGTTACTTCCCAGTTGTCTCAGGACAGTATGAGTATTTAATGGTGCTTCAAGTTTCTGGAAGGGAGAATAGTCTTCTTTAAATCATCTTTAGGGGACTATCATTATTGCTAGACCAAAAAGCCTCAACACCTTTTCCTCCTTTCTTCTCTCCTTTTCTTTCAATCTCTCTTTGTCTCTCTCTCACGATCTCTCTCTCCCTTTTTGTAAGCTACTCTAAGGAGTTAGTGGGCACTGAGCTTTCAGAGACAAACAAATGAATGGGTTACTGAGAGACTGGCTTTGTCCAGCACACTTGCTCTGTCTGTAACACTTGCTATGTTACAGGGCAGCACGAGTCTCTCACCAAATGTCAGCCCTGTGCCCTAGGACTTACCAACTGCCAGAACCATAAACCAGGTTGCAGTGGTTAATACTGGTTTTCAACTTAACAGGATCTAGCATCAGCTAGGAGACAGGCCTCTGGGCATGTCTGTGAAGAAATTTCTAGACTAGGTTAATGGAGGCAAGAAGACCCACCTTAAGTATGTGAGGTACTATCCCATTGCCCGGGTCCCAGACTGAGCATGAAGGAAAAACTCAGTTGAACATCAGACTTCATCCTTCTTTGCTTCCTAACTGTGGGTGCAATGTGACCTCTGTCTCAAGCTTTTGCTACCATGCCTTCCCTTCCATGACAAACTGCACCCTCAAAATTGAGCCAGAGGGACTGGAGAGATAGTTGCTCCTCCAGGGGACCTGGTTTGATTTCCAGCACCCACATGATGGCTCATAGCCATCTGTAACTCCAGTCCCAAAGAATCTGATGATGTCTTCAGGCATCAGGGACTTAAGGGGAGCACAGACATACATGCAAGCAAAACACCCATACACATAAAATAAAATAAAACTTTAGGGAAAAAATTAAGCCAAAATGAGTCTTTAAGCAAGTAACTAACACACAGGTTAGCTGTTATTGTTTGTAAATTAGTCAGTTTGGATATTTTATTATAGCAACAGAAAATGGACGCAGATACCGTCAAGTTCAAATATGTTAAGTTGTTCCTCCAAAACCACCAGAGGATCTTGGAAGAGCAATAAAGGACAGAGTGACACTGTAAAGGACAGCCTGTTTACCTGCCTGGGATGAATACAGGGTTCAAAAGGCCTGGAGACTAGCACCGCAGACCTAAGCCTCCATCCATCCCTACACAGTAGTTTTCCAAGTGTGGCCAGGCCCACACCCTCTTCTCCAGAACAGCCTTCTCAGGGGAAAGTGCCAACACACTGGACTGGCATCAGGGGTCATTACCATGTGGGCTTACTAGCGGTGGGTAACTTCGTGTCAGAGAATGTCTGTGTTCACTGCCTTCGGTTTGATGGCTTCTGTATTGTTTGTTTCCTGTGGCTGGGATAAAAACACCCTGGCGAAGGCAGCTTGAGTAAGGGTTCATCTGGCTCACAATTCTGGGTTAAAGTCCACTGTTGTAGGGAAGTGAAGGCAACAAGAATTCACGGCAGCTTGTCACATCCACAGTTCAGAGCACCAAGACACGAACAAACAAAGGCAGTTTACACTCTGCTTGCTTTCTCGTCTGTTACACAGTCGGGGCCCCAAACCCAGAGAAAGATGCTATATGCGTACAGACTGCATCATTCCACAGAAATCCACACAGCCAAGGCAGTCCCCTCCAGACACAGCTAAAGGCCAACCTGGTCAACCCCTTACTGAGACTCCCTTCCCAAAAGATTCTAGATTATGTCAGGTTGACAGTCAAAATCAACCATCACAGCCACCCTGAAGGAGAATGAAAATGTTCTACTGTTGCCTGGGAGCCTGGTGAGGCAGTGCCTTAGTTACTTCCCCTTCCTGTGACAAAGCACCCAACAAAAGCAGCTCCTAGAAGGCTTTGTTTTGGCTCACACCTCCAATGGCTTGTCATCATGCTGGGGAAGGCATGGAGGAGGGGCTTGAGGCCACTGGTCCCATTGTGTCCACAGGCAGGAAGCAGTGAGAAATGAAGGCTGGTATTTAGTTGAAGTCTCATTTTTATTCGGTCTAGGACCCCAGTGCAGGGACTAGTGCCTCCCACATCTAAGGTGGGTCACCTCTCATCTCAGTGAACTCAAGCTAGAAAGCCCCTCGCAGACATGCCTTGAGGCTCGCCTCCTCTTGTAGCTGATTTGAGATCCTGTTGATAGTCAGTATTCACCATTACAGGAGTCAGCTAAGGCTTTTTGTATTTTCCTTTATTCTGTAAAACTCTTTCTCTTCTTCCTTTCTTCTTCCCAATATTCTTTCCTTTCTCCTTCCTCATATTGTGTGTGTGTAATAATTTTTTAGACAAGGCCTCACTATGTAGTTTTGGCTGTTCTGGAACTCACTATCTCACTGTGTAGACCAGTCTGGCTTTGAACTCACAGAAGTCCATCTGCCTCTGTCTGCTGAGTTCTGGGATTAAAGGCATGCATTACAACACCTGGGTATGTACATTTTAATGTAAAGCTTAAGTAGTCAATATTAAATAAATAAACTGCTGTATCAGAGGACAGGAGGAAACATAAAGCTAGGGTCTCAGTATGTAGTCCACAACATCCTTAAACTCATCATCCTCCTGCCTCACCCTGCCCAGTGCCAGAATTACAGGCATGGGTCACTATATTCTGGGCATATATAAAATTTTAAATATAATATATACATACTAAATATATAATATATAGCATTACATTATATAAAACACATTATATAATACCATATATTATTACGTTACATATCATGTATAATGTTTGTAATATATTATATGCTATATAATACCATGAATTAGGGGGCTGGAGAAATGGCTCAGCGGTTAAGAGCACTGACTGCTCTTCCAGAGGACACGGGTTCAATTCCCAGCACCCACATGGCAGCTCACAACTGTCTGAAAATCCAGTTCCAGGGGATCTGACACCTTCACACCAATGCACATAAAATAAAAATAAATAAATCATAAAAAATTTTAAAAAATACTATGAATTATTGGGGGGGGGGGAGGTCTGAGTAGCTGGTTGTGTGCCTCGGATTTGAATCTTTAACCCTGGTCACTCAAACTCATATACTGTGGCTTCTGTCACAGCCCTGGCCAACCAGGGATGTCACAGAGCAAGAGAAGATGTTGTTTCTCTCACTGTGTTTTACCTAGTTAAAAGGTCAGAGATAAATTAGGCCAGGTCGAAGGTGCCCTATAGTTCTCCAGCTCCCTGAAGGAGCTGCCTAGCCTGCACAGCGGGTTGGCTGCGCTCTAAGGATCAGACTACAGGAGAAGGGCGGAACCAGCGCTTTAGCCTCGACTGGCTAGTGACAGTCCCACCACGGTGTGCTCAGGTCACGCATTGGGCCTAGGCGCGACCTAATTGTCCCTTGTGGGGCCTTAGAACCACGACTCTCCGCGCCTAGGCCCCTCCCTCCTAGAGCGGCGGGCAAGGCCGGCTCCGCCAGGCGCCCCCTGGCTGCACGCCTCGCGCTGAGTCAGCTGTGAGTCAGTGTCCCCTGACCGCGCCACGTCCTGCTCCAGGGGGACACAGAGAGGGCTGGAAAGGAGCCAATGGAGGAGCAGAGTTACCCATTAACCAGCTTGTCGCCCCAGCAACTTTCTCGGAAGTCAGGCCTGCGCATTTATTGCAGGAATGAGACCTCATCCGTAGAGCAGGACAGACAGCCTTGGTGACCCAGGTTTCCGCTGTGTTTAGAGTCCACACTGGCGTCTGGCAGTGTCTTTCAAACTTTCCTTTTAATCTTCAGCCAGCAGTAAGAAATACGTTTTACAATGAATGCAACAAAGTTTCACAAAACCTTCTTTAATTTTAGTTCTTTTTAATCATCATGAACTCTTAATAACTCGATGACCTATTAATAGGTTGTAACCTGTAGAATTGGTTCTGCAAGGCTATTTCCTGTTTGCTCCAACTGTTCTCAGCCCAAGCTGGCCTAACTTCCTAGGTTGCCAAGGAACGACCTTGAACTTCAGTACCTCCCTGCTCCACCTTGTAAGTCTTGGCACTGCGGGCATTCACGATCAGCCTAGCTTTATGGCATGCTCAGGTGGAACCCAGGGATTCATGCATTCTGTTAATTCAGCTGCATCTCCAACCCTGTCCTTACGTACAGCAACGGGAAGGACCTCACAGCTGACCCGCCTGCTGAGGCTGTCTGGATTCAGTTGTTAGGATTTATTTCTACTCCTTTGACCCAGAGATGGACCCTGGACCGGCAGAAGCAATGAGTACTTGTTTGTGTTGGTTTAAGGTACAGGGAATCCTGGTGAGTGGGACTTGAAAGAGGACTTACTTTCTTATACACTTTGTTGCCGCTGGAATGCTAGTTACACATCCAGTGCCCAAGCAGTTAGGTTAGGAAGCATTTCAAACCTACGCAGAGAAGTCAGAAACAATGTACCCTACAACATTATCCGCCAACTCATCACCCGAGTTTTCCGGTCTCTACTCACCCACCGGTAACCTCCTTGGATGGGTGCCTTCCGCTATGAAATAAAAACCTGGCACCCTGGTTTCTGAATTGAATTCCCCTTTGGGTCATGCTCTCTGGTTGGATGACCTGGGGTGCTGGCCGACTTGTCCTGGAGACACTCACCTGGTCTAGATGCGATGGACTTCCTAGGATCCCCCATTGGCTCTGTCCTGTCATACTATCTCCAAAAGGAAAGGTTCAACCCTACCTTTGGCTGTCCACAGCGCTGGACAATGTGATTGTCTATAGGACTTGTGGAGAAGATGAACAACTATGGCACCCTTCTAGTTTGGACTCACTGCCTGCCTTAACCCTCTATATATTGAATGAGATTCCCTCAATTTAAGAGAATGGGGCGCTTTAAAATGACTTGCGCAGATTGTATCCTCTCCGGTTGTGTAAGCTCTTCCTCTGCTTCTCAGAGGCCTCTTGCTCTGGCAGACTTCCTTTGTTAGGGTAGCTGTGCACTTTTATGGTGTATGATACTGTGATTGCAGACTACAGGTTCTCCTTGAACTGCATCAGACTCTTACTAGAAAGCAGAGATTTTTGGGTCAGATTTCAGCTGCATTTTTGTAATAGCCACTGCGCTACCTTCTGCAGCTTCTTCTGTTAATACTTCTGGAGAGAATAAGATCACTATCACAATTCTTTGAGCCAAATTTGAAGCAAGCTTTATTCAATACAGGCTAGGACGATCAACAGTGGCCAGATCCAAACCTGAGATTCCCAGAGTATGGCATTGAATTATGTCAGCTAGGGGCTTAGAGAAGCAAAACCCAGCAGGCTACGCACTGCCTTCACCCAATCAGGGGCAAGCCTACATCCCGACACACTTTCTGCCTATGCACCTCCAGCCTAGGTGTAATCAGGCACATCCTGTGCAGTTGGGGCAACCAGCCTTGTTTACAGAAGCGAAAACATGTGGCTCGTTATCTTACATAAATAACAGCCCCAGAATTCCAGCAAGTTATCCGTCCTTGGGCAAGCAGGGCTTACCGTTAGAGGTTTCTTTTTGTTTTGTTTTATAGATCTCTTAAGCACAGCAGTTTAAACTTAAAACACAACATTAGCCCTCACACTTCCACAGTGGGCCCTTACTGTGCAGACCGCCTGTTCTGCCAATCAGCTTCTTTGGCAACACAAAGAGGCTCCAAGTTAAAGGCTCAGAAACTGTGGCGTTGCATTTAGGAGATGCAGTACAAACTATGCAACATCAGTTAACTTTCCGGTGTCAGGCTGGCTTCAGGTATGTCTGCGTTACTCCATTAAGCTGCAACAAATCTAAATAAAAATGAGATACAATTAAAAATCACTTACAAAGCCAAGGGTGGTGGCTCATGCCTTTAACTCTAGTACTCAGGAGGTGGAGGCAGGAGGATCTCTGAATTTGAAGCCAGATTCACTGCATAGTGAAGCCTAGGACAGGCAGGACTAACCTGACGTTCCCCGCTCGAAGAGACTGGAGTTATCAGTCTCGAGGTCAGCGTGTGCTTGGTCTGTGTCACACTTGAGATAGCCTGTGTCCCCTTTGTGCAGCCTTACTCGATGAGTTTCCTGCTGACTCCATCCCATTTTATGACAGTTTTGTGCTGACTGACTGTCCCATCTCCCCTGTAAACTGTATATGAGACGCAGTACTTCCTAATACACGCGCTCAGCACAACCCATCCACATATGCAACACCTCCTGATCCCAGATTTCATACCTTTTTCCTTATCTCTGGTCCTCTCCCCCAGGACTGAGAAATGGTTTGCTCCTTCAGGCCGCACCACAGAAACATATTCAACCATAACAAGATCTCACGACCTATTGTTCAGTCTTGTGACCAAGCGTGCGCTCTAGTCCCAGTCCTGCATAGCTTTTTTCCTGAGAGTTCATTCTACAGCCTCCAGTGAAGGAATCAGTGTCTTCAGGATGAAAAGACTCGGGTGAGCTTGCGCTGTCTAAATGGAAAACTGAAGCGCCAACAATAAGAGTGGATACTTAATGTACCTCCGTTTTCTCTTTTTTATGTTTTAAGCTATTTGTATTTTTCATTTAATTTATTATTATCTATTTTTTTCTTTTTTACACACCAGCCCCAGTTCCCCCCCTTTCCCCTTCTCCCACCCCTTCACCTCCCCCATCTACTCTTCAGAGGATGAGGACTCCTTGGGGAGTCAACAAAGTCTGTGTACCTGAGTTTTCAAGATAGATTTTGTCAAGAAAATAGTGTTATATTTCTAGTGCTATCGAGAGTGGATTAGACTTAAGCTATCAGCGCTGTTTATTTGGGATGTGTATATGATGCTGGAGCTGGAGTCCAAACACCTTAAGCAAGTGTCCATCGCTGAGCTATGCTCACAGCTTGTTGTTTTGAGACAGGCTCTTGCTATGTAGACCTGGGTTAGCCTCAAACTTGCCCTCCTCCATTCTCAGCCTCCCAAGTGATATGCTTACAGGAGTGCACCATCATCTTAGGCTGAGTTGATTTGTTTTTAAAGATTGACTTATTTTCATGTGCATACATAACTATTTATTTAGTGTACACTGTTCTGCCTGCATGTACATCTGCAGGCCAGAAGAGGGCCCCAGATCTCATTACAGATGGTTGTGAGCCATCATGTGGTTGCTGGGAATTGAACTCAGGACCTCTGGGAGAGCAGCCAGTGTTCTTAACCTCTGAGCCATCTCTCCAGCTCCCTGAGTTGATTTCTAAAAAAGTTTTATTACATTAGTTATTGTTCTATTTGTGTGTCTGCACACGCACGTGTGTGCAAGAGTGCCATCGTATGCAAATGGGAGTCAGAAGGAGTTGGTTCTCTCCTTCCACCATGCGAATTCAGGTCATCCAGCTTATTGGCAAGTACCTTAACAGGCTGAACCATCTTGAAGGCTCAAGATCTTTGGTTTTGAGATTTTGTTTATTTGCTTGCTAATTAAGACAGGATGTCGTGGACCCCAGGCTGGCCTTGAACTTGTTATGAAGATGAGCATGACCTTGAACTTCTAATCCTCCTGCTTCCACTTCTACGATGTTGGAATTAGAGGTACGCTCCACCACACCAAGTTAACTTGGTGCTGTGTCTGGAATCCAGGGCTTTATCCATCCATGCAAGGCAAGCACTAGACCAGCTGAGTCACAGCCCCAGCACCCGGCCGATTTTTTTAAATTTATTTATTTTATTTTATTTTATGTGCATTGGCGTTTTGCCTGCGTGTCTGTCTGTGTGAGGGTGTTGGATCCTGGAGTTACACAGACAGTTGTGAGCTGCCGTGTGGGTGCTGGGAGTTGAACCGAGTCTTCTGGAAGAGCAGTCAGTGCTCTCAACTGTTAAGCCATCTCTCCAGCAGCCCCTTCCCAGGTTGATTTTTTTTAAGTGTTAAGAGCTGAGTGAAATCAGAGCAAGAGATTTTTTTGATTTTCATAGATTTCCATTTATTAGTTTAAATAATAATTTTATTATTAATAATTAATACTTTCACAGTATTAACGATAGCAAACATACCTAAGTTATGGTTCTAAATTAGGTGACTTCAGTGAAAACTTTTAATAATGTTATAATATTCTTATTCAATAATAGTACATGTTTCACAATTTCAATATAAGTATTTTAATTTCTGCATTCTAGTATACAGAAATGATAAACAATAATAATGTAATAATCATAAGATACCTATATGATCTAAGAGTAAATAAAATTCATTTTCAAATAGAGTGGAAAGGATATAACCTAACAAGACATTAAATGATGGTGATTCTGTCCCTGTGAGCTGGTGTACAGTTAGTGTCTCTAAGTCTAAAGTAATTTAAGTAAACTGTCATTTGGGGCCAAGTGGAGCAGCATCACACCATGCTGTACAAATTCACATTCAATTCTGGAGATCTATGTTGCAAAAAAAAAAAAAAAACCACCACTGGTAAGCAATTATTTACCGAGGAGAACAACCAGAAGAATTTAGTTAAACATCTACCACCGTGTGGTAGCTTGCCAAGCCCTTTGTTGTTATTGTAGCAAATTCAAATGAGTAATATGTACGAGAAATATCAGATTGAAAATGAGAAATCATTATATGAAGCGTTCTATGTTCTGAGTTAATAATTTACCTACTGTTCTATATTTTCCAGCAGGAACTTTGGTGACATGTTTCTTCACCTTACAAGAACAGAAGGCTCTATATCTTACATTTTCTCACACATGAGCAGTCCAAAGTTTTGTTTCATCCCAGGTATTTTGTAGAATATGCCCAAACTGAATGCAACATTCCTGTCTCATTCATTTCAATATACATATTAACTTTTCCTTGCTGCATTTACCAGATTCTCTTAGTGAGCAAGAAATTTTAAACCAGAGTCAGGATATTTCTGCCTTTCCTTAGTCAGTAGCCCCAGATTTCTCGTGTTGAAGGCCCACACTCTTTAAAACAGAACTAATTTGTTGGTCCCTTGACTCTTTCTTCAGTAAACACCCTAGTATGGCAGAGGAAGGTAAAGAAAATAAAGATGCCTTCGCTGGAGAGTCAGTCTAGTGGGGTCAGTCAAGCACCAGCAACCTAGAGATGGAGATGTGCCTAGTGCTGGTGCATTAGGCTCTCAGGAAAGCTGACGGATGGCTGGATGGCTTGGTTATGATTGGAGGATCCCTCAAGGGGCTGCAGGGGAGAGTTTAATCACCATGTGAAACGCTGAAGGAGAAGCTGAGCCTGGTGTTCAGAGATGGGCTTGGGAGGTGATTAGGGTGGGGGTGTCATCAAGAGAGACATTCATGATTGGATCCTGATGGCTTTGTAAGGCAACGCTACATACACAGAGCACGCTCCTTATTTCTTGCCATATGATATCCTATGTCAATCTCAAAGACATCTTAGACTTTGGCTCAGGATCATATGCCCAAATGATCCCGTTTTTATAGTATTACTCTGAGAGGTCGAGGAGACAGCTCAATTGGTAAAGTGTTCACCTTATGAGCATAAGAACCTAAGTTTGATTCTCAGAACCCACATTAAAACAAACAAACCCTTGCCGGGCGATGGTGGCACTCAGGAGGCAGAGGCAGGCAGATCTCTGTGAGTTGGAGACCAGCCTGGTCTACAAGAGCTAGTTCCAGGATAAGCTCCAAAGCCACAGAGAAACCCTGTCTTGAAAAACCAAAAAAAAAAAAAAAACCCTCTGGAGGCAAAGGCAGGCAGATCTCTGTAAGTTCAAGGCCAGCATGGTCTACAGAGTGAGTTCCGGGACAGCCAGGGCTACATACAAAAACCTTGTTTTGAAAGAACAAAAATCAAAACAAAAACCTCAAAGACATTAGATGTAGGGACTCACACCTTTAATCCCAGCACTTGGGAGGCAGAGTCAGGTAAATTCAAGGCCAGCCTGGTCAACATAGTGAGTTCCAGTACCAGAGAAACACAGTGAAACCCTGTCTCAAACAAGACAAGACAAAAACCAAACCAATAAAATCCCAAATGGACTGACTGTACCTGAGGAATAACAGGCAAGAGTGTCTGCGAACTGCACATCCACCCACACAAAATATGTGAGATTGAACACATGCAGTAATGTACACACGCATACACATGTATTGTTATGGTAGATTGTCGGCTCAGTAACGACATTTTCCTGAGCCTGAAACAGAGATAGAGACCTGTCTCTTTGAGCTGTCCTGTGCAGGAAGCCTCCATCCCCGAGCTCAGCCACACTAGTAAAGCCTCACAGCTTCAGAAAGCTTGTCCCAGAAACTTGCAGGATGAGCTGCGTTTTAACAGTCTGCACTAGACCAGCAGGCCTGAGGGCACCTGCGTTCTAAAGGACTTGGGTCTGGAAACCATCAATTCTTACCAGTTGGTAAGCATGACAAGGAGCGAGACTGGAGAGATGGCTCAGTGGTTAAGAACGTTTTATTGCTCTTCCAGAGGACCGGGGATGGATTGGCAGTGCCCACGTGTCAAATCACAACTGTCCGTAATTTTAGTTCCAGAAAAATCTGGTACACCCTTCTGGCCTTCACAGGTACCAGGAACATACGTGGTGTGCAGACATGCATTCAGGCAAAACACCAACGCACATAAAATAAAATAAAGACTAGAAATAAAAACAATTAAGAAAGAAGGAACAAGAAGGCTGGTCGTAGCTTTCTACCTCAAGCAGAGTTTAAATTCAACATATAGGGTGAGCATGTGGCTTCGGTGGCTCCCAGTTCCAGCCCCTTGAACCAGGGGAAATGTATCCAGGATGGAAGAGGAGTCACAGCCAGTCTTGGAGCCTCCATTGACCTAAACACAGTTCCTGTAGCCAGAAGCTGTCAAAATTGGACAATGTGACGTTCTTGTAAGACAACTGTTGGGTGAGTCAGATATTCAGCGGGGGGGCTGGCATTTCTAACCAGTGACCCACAGTGGGCAGGCAAACTGACGCAGGAGGGCTGCTGCACTCACTGGCACTGGGATCGTTCTGGCCTAATGCAGGGAGAATTCTATAGGTTTCCATTCCTGCTCTGAGAGGCTGCCCTGCCCTGGAGAAGCTCAGCCGTAGAGCTCAAGATATCTGCCGTGGTAAAGAAATACATACATACAGAGATACTCTGTATACATACACACAGAGCCTGACTCTGGAGATGGAGCTTGAAGCCCTGCTTCTTTGGATAATTTTTGCATAACTGAGAAAGTGAACGTTCCCTGGAACTCGAATTTCCTGATTGTCCAAGGGAGAGGATGGCAGCTGTGTGAATCAACCAGGACACTGAGCACATGCTGTAAGATTTTGAAATGTCATCTCACATTCTCCTCTCAGAAAGTTGGACGTCTTAAATGGCCTGCCCAAGAGTTCAACCAACACCAGAGCAGGCGCCTGGTATGTGTGCTTGCTTTGGCTCTCGGCAAGCAGGTGAGACGCTGGGAACTGGCTCCGTTCCATCTGGGAATTCCACAGCCAGGTGGGTCTGCTCTCCAAGCCTGACTCGAATGTGTGCACCAGTCCCAGAGGAACTAACAACTCGGGATGACTCACCCTGGCTCATTGCAGCAGGAGACCCCTCCTCCCTGCCACTTGGGCCAAGGCCTGGTTGCTGAGCAACGAGACATAATATATATAAATAAAATGCAGCTTCTTGCTTCAGGAGGGAGGCCTGAAGTCTTCTTGCTTCTCCTGTCCATTCGTCCCCCTACTAGCTTGCCCAGGTTCGTTGATTCAATGCTCAAAGCCCTCGCTACAACAACCAGTGGTGGACTCTTAATTGTGGGTGCTGGGTTCTGCAGGCGCCCGATGAGATAAGTTACCTCAGGGTGGTGCAGAAGGGGAGAGGCTTGGCAGGCACCCTGGACTTTACTGCCTGGATTACTGGTCAAGGGCGGCTTGGCTGGATGTGAGTGCCCGACCCTGAATCAGAAGGGCAGGAGGTGCCCCAGGCTTCTGCAGGGAAATGGTGTCCACTTCCCACGCATGGGTGGGACTTATGCTACCATGGAATCACCTGACGGCAGGGACTGCCTGAACGGGCACCTGCACTTGTCTCTGGTGACTCATTTTATTTAGGTGCACAACACCTAGATCCCTGGGCAGTACCTAAAAGTTAGTGGCCCAGTCAGATATACACACAGACACAACCATTAGTTTAGGGAGCCTCTCTGGGGCAACACTGAACTTGCATAAATATATTCATCCCCGAATCACACACATATCACTTCATTAATCTTTACAAAGACTTTGTGATTTTTTTTTGGAGGGATCAACTTTATTACGGCTTAGTTTAAACCTCTGAGACTGTTTTAGGTGCACACACAGATTTGACATCACAGCCTTCAAGATGCATTGCTTCTTCCTCAGAGAGTTTCCCTCGTTGCCCTTTTTAGACAGCCCACCAATGGCCTCTAGATAGGTCCTGTTCTTAGGAGAATTTAATATAAATGAAACCATATATGATGTAATGTTTTATCTGCTTTCTTTCACTTAGCACAGTGCATTTGTTGGCTAACTTTTAAGATTACATTGAGCTGTGTGTGTATGTCTCCATGCATGCTCCAGGTCAGAGGCCAGCTTTCAGAAGTGAGTTTCTCCCTCCCTCATGTGGGTACCTGGGTTGAAACTCAGGTCCTAGGACTTTGGAGGCAAACACTGTATCCACTGAGTCATCTCACCAGCCTCATTGTGTTTCAACCCTGTTCACATTCTCGTTGATTTCCCCCCCTTTCTTTGTTAATCCACTTGTGAATATTCAAATTGCTTGGAGCTGTACTAACAGTATGGGACACACAGATACAAGTGTTTGAACACATAGCTTCACTTCTCCTGTGGAAATACCTAGGAGAGGAAATGTTGGCTCCTTAAATGGGCACATTGTCATTCCTATTCTGTAAAAGAATGGTGCAATCAGAGAGAGGCTAAGCAGCTGCCAGGAGTTCAAAGCCATCACTGACCTCTTCTCTAGGAGTTCACCCCACCAATATAATAAAACGAGTAATTTGTGTGTGTGTGTGTGTGAGAGCAGCTTTTTTTTTGTAAATAATTACTACACATAAGCTGAGTTCAAGTTTGTAGCTTTTGTACCCTGACTGTCCTTGAGTACAAGTTGCAACCACAGCAAGTACATGTCTTGAGGACCAATGAGAGCTTGAGCTGGAGGTCTATAGGGGCTGGGTTTTTTTGGTTAGTTTTGTAAAGATAACATTTGGTGGTTATATTCTTTTGTTAGGAAGAGCATCTTAAGAGTCTGGTTTTGCATTGCTGTAACAAAGTATGTGAGGCTGGGAAGTTTATCAAGAGTATAAGTTTACTTGACTCACAGTTTGGAATCTAGGAAGCCCCAGGGCACCCATATTGCCAGTGTTTGGTTAGTATCTGGTAAGGGTCTTCTTACTGCACTATAATAGGGCAGACACCACAGTGCCCTGCTAACTACAATCTCTCTCTATACAGCTTCCTGTACTTGTGCCTATGGAGGTCAGAGATCAACTTTGGGTGTCTTCTTATTTGCTTCTCCATTTAAAACAAAACAAAACATTTATACGTGTGTGTGTGTGTGTGTGTGTGTTCTTGCATGAGTTTATGTGCACCATGTAAATACAAGAGACAGTACAGAAAGAGGGTATTAGTCCCCCTGGACCTGGAGTTACAATGGTTCTGAACCACCATGTGGGTGCTGGGTACCAAACCCAGGTTCTCTGGAAGAGGAGCAATTCTGGGCCCTGCTTTCTTGTTTCCTTGTTTGTTTTTTTGGTTAAGGTCTCACGTAGCCCAGGTTGACCTCAAAGTCAATGTTCAGCTGAGGCTAACCTTAACTGTTTCATTTTCCTGCCTTCGCCTCTCAAGTGCTGGAATTATAGGCACACGCCACCATTCCCGGTTTGTGTGGTGCTGGGAATCATGCTAACAAGCACACTACCAACTGAGCTACACCCCCCAGCCTACTATCACTGTTTTAATGTTGAACACCTTCCAGATGTGACCCAAAGCAGTTGTTTCATATCATTTTAGCAAGCCCTTGAACTCTGAGCATTTCCTTTCTCTCGGCTGTAAAAGGTTCCAAGGCTGTGTCCTTTTGAGCCAGTGTTGATTCTTTTCATAGGGAATGACACTTGGGAAACAAGGTAGGGGGTTAGATGAACTCGATACTGAGATATCATACCTTCTAGGCCACCTCAGGCTACAGGTTCTTAAGGGCCAGCCATGAGCCTGGGCTTATGAGCTATGAGTTTAGGTACAGCGGGAGTCCAGCAACAGGAAATCGGTAATGCACCAAGCTCATATGTTTGTAGACATCTGCGGTGGTTTGAAAGAAAATGGCCCCCAAAGGGAGTGGCACTGTTAGGAGGTATGGCCTTGTTGGAGGAAGTGTGTCACTGTGGGGGCGGGCTTTGCTCAAGCTTCCCTCAGTGTGACTGCCAGTCAACTTCCTGTTGCCTGCAAGATGTAGGACTCTCAGCTCCTTCTCCAGTACCATGTCTGCCTGCATGCCACCATGCTTCCCACCATGAGAATTATAAACTGAACCTCTGAACTGTAAGCATGCCTGCTTAATTAAATGTTTTCCTTATAAGAGTTGCCATGGTCAGCTGGGCAGTGAAGGCACATGCCTTTAATCCTAGCACTTGGCATGCAGAGACAGGTAGATCTCTGTGAGTTTGAGGCCAGACTGGTCTACAGACTGAGTTCCAGGATAGCCAGGGCTGTTTCACAGAAAAAGCCTGTCTTAATAAAAACCAAAACCCAAAAACCAAACCAAAAAAAAAAAGGTGTTGCCATAGTCATGGTGTCTCTTCACAGCAACAGTAATCCTAACTAAGACAACACCATCCAGCTTTTGCCTTAGCTTGAGCTAGTTCCATAGCAAAGGACTTGGTAGCCAGGTTCATGGTAGGGGGTGGATGGCGTAGGGAAGGCATGGAGAGGAGGGGTGATCTTCAAAGCTCTGTGGTAGATCTGGGTCTCCATGGAAACAGAAAGCTTCAGAGTTGTTCTGGCATGGAACATCTATGAAGGTTATTTGATTGGCTGGTTTGTGAACCAAGAACTAGGGTGACCAGTGTGTGAGGGAGAGGGACTTTGCTCTGAAAGAGCTGCTGGAGCAGGGCTGCATTGGGCCCCTCTAGGCTGTGGATGGAGCTAAGGGCTGCTTGTCACTAGAGGCTTCTCCTCCCTTACCCAGATGGTCTGTCTCTACCTCAGGCCCAAGCACAGGGTGAACACCCCCTCTTCGGGAAGCCTATGTGTTTTTCTGTAGGACCATCTGGCCTGTAGACAGCAAGCTGAAAGTTTACAAGGGAGGCCAAGAGAATGACACTCTTTGGAAGGGCCCTGAGCAGCTCCTGCAGTACAGCTGGACTGGGGACTTGGTGGTCCTGGGGCTTCTCGGGACACACTCTCCCCTATGTAACCTCGGCTAGCTGGCCTGGGACAGAGGGCCAGGTTCACACTTGTCATTCGACTTCTGGGCACAATCCTGGAAGGATCTGCATTGTGCTGGGTCAAGGGGGATAAAGAACCTGACAGAGGAAGGCATTAGGTTTGTCAGCAGGACACAAACTGGAATCTGAGAAGAGTCTCGATGGGAATTATCCATACTGGGTTGACAATCCTATGGAGGATTGTCTTAAAGTTCGCTGACATGGGATCCAGCCTCCCTCAGACAGTAGCCTAGTGGAGAGATAAAAGCAAACGAAAGCAAGCAAGCAAATGGACATTCATATTTCTCTGCTTTTTGTTTGCTTGTTTTGTTTTGAGACAGGGTTTCTCTGTGTAGCCCTGGCTATCCTGGAACTCGCTCTGTAGACCAGGCTGGCCTCGAACTCAGAGATTTGCCTGCCTCTGCCTCCCTAGTGCTGGGATCAGAGGCGAGCACCACCACCACCTGGCTCATTTTCCTGCTCTTAACTGTGGAAGGGATGTGACTAGTTATTCGACGTTTCTGCCTTGACTTCACCACAGTGGTGGACTATAAACCGAGAGTTTGAGCAGAAACCCCTTCATCCTCTGAGTTGCTTTTTGTCAAGCAATTTAATCACAGCCGATAGACCTAAAACTAGGCCAGAAGATGATTCATTTTCCCCTCCTTTCTGTCTGTGTGGCTTTCCATGATGGGATGAGGAGAGAACAGAGTTCAAAGAGGCTGGGAGTGCTTGGAGTGGAGTGGGGGCGAGGGGTTTTAAGATGAGGCCCCGGTGCTGGGAGAAGCAGCTGGAGATGACAGGATGGAGAGACACTCCAGGACATTAGACAATGAATGTGCACCCTGAAATGAGGGCCTCTACCAGGTGGGTTCTACAGTCCTAAGGTCTTCTGACTGATCCAGTCGTGTCTCTGGGGCCTAGTATGACCACCAGCCTTCTTCTGACATCTTTGCCTATGAGAATAACTGGTGAACACCTTCCTAGGTGGTCAGGATACCTGTGAAAAGTACCTAGTGTGGTTAACTAAGGAGGATGTGGAAGAAGCAGAGGAGAAGGAATAGGGAGTGTGTTGGCTAGTTTTATATCAACTGACACAAGCTGGAGTAAGGGAAGAGGTGGGAGCCTCAGCTGAGAAAACTCCTCCCCAAGATCTAGCTGTAGACAAGCTTGGAAGGCATTTTCTTAATTAGTGATTGATGTGGGAGGGCCCAGCCTACTGTAGGTGGAGCCTGTCTCTGGGTTAGTGACCCTTAGGGCTACAAGACGGCAGGCCAAAGGGTGTGTCTGAGGGCTGTGCTGCTGCCAAGGCCATGCTCTCACCCAGGGCTACAGTGTCAACCAGGCCAGGACTGCTGCCGAGGGACATGTCTGGGTCCATGGTCCTGCTGCAACTGGGGTCTGGTGATGTCCATGGTCAGTGTTAGCACAGGGTGTCATAGGATTCCAGGACTGTGCCGAGCCAGCCCCTCCCTTCACTCGCTCTGGGATAGTTAGTCCTGCCCCTTGCTGGATACTGCGGCAGGAGAGCTGGCCCTGCCCTTCAGGGGAGAACTCCTCCAGCCCCCCAACCTCCCCATGCACCCTCGGGAAAGGTGACCCCACCACCTGCCACCGGCATGCGACTCACCTGGGTAGCACACTGGAGCTGATCCTATTGTCTGGGACTCAGGCGAGCTGACTCTGATCACCTGAGCAAGAAAGCTGACCCTGTCCCCCCTGTCTGCCATGTGCTGGCATGGGTGAGAGAAAGATGTCTTCTCCTTCCCTGCTTCCTCAGCCACCTGTGGCAGGTGACAGAGCTGGCCCCATGGTCATGAGAGAGAGAGAACTAGCCCACCCCTCAAGGGCTGCAGTGCATGCATGAGAAAACCGGCTCTGCTCCCCATTTGGGCAGAACACTATTGTCGGGGATGCAGGAGAGCCAGCCTTGAGGGCAAGAGAGCGGCAGAGCTGACCCTACCCCAAAACTGGTATGCCTCTTACAGCAATCGAGAGAGAAGGCCCTGTACCTCGCCTAAGCAAAACAGTAGAGCTGGCCCTGGTGGTGTGAGTCGTGCCTGAGCTGGATCTGAGGACCTGGGAGCAGGAGAACTGACCTCATCCTTGCTGTAGGCCCCACTGGGTGAGCTAGCTGAGGCCATAGTGACGACGAGGGAAAGCTGACCAGCTGGCTAACCCAGCTACCACCCAGCCCACAACCAGGGCTATGAGTTAGCCCACCCCAACATCCACGGCAACCATGAACAGCTGGAGCATGTGAAGGGGACAAACCTCCAGCTCCAAAGCTGCAGGATCTCCATGACAACAACAGGATATCCAGAAGAGCCCCAGAGAGAGACTATTATCAATAGTTTAGCAGAAGTCAGAGGTCTCAAACCAGACCATTATGACTCAGAGCAATGAACATTTAACAAGATGAACAGACTAAAGGGCAAACTGTGACTCAGCCGGACAAACTGCAACTGGGACAACAAGATTCTTCTCCTTCCTTCCTTCCTTCCTTCCTTCCTTCCTTCCTTCCTTCCTTCCTTCCTCCCTCTCTCCCTCCCACCCTCTCTTCCTCCCTCTCTCCCCCTCCCTCTTTCTTTCTTTTTTGGTTTTTGCTTTTCCTTTTAAATTTTGTTTTATTTTGGGGAAAAGGTTGCATGGGCAGAAGGTAGATTTGAGGGGACAGGAAGATAAATGGGATTGGGATGCATGATGTCAAATTCACAAAGAATCAATAAAAGTTAAGTTAAAGAAAGATGAAGAGCCGAGCAGTGGTGGCGCCTTTAATCCTAGCACTTGGGAAGCAGACACAGGTGGATCTCTGTGAGTTCAAAGCCAACCTGTTCTGCAGAATGAGGTCCAGAACAGGTTCCAAAGCTGGAGAGAAACCTTCTCTTGAAAAACCAAAAAGAAGGAGGAGGAGGAGGAGGAGGAGGAGGAGGAGGAGGAGGAGGAGGAGGAGGAGGAGGAGGAGGAGGAGGAGGAGAAAAAAGCAGGATGAGTAAGCCACGTGGAGCAAACCAGTAAGCAGAACCCCTCTACGGCCTCTGCATCAGTTTCTGCCTCCAGGTTCCTGCCCTGCTTGAGTTCTTGTCCTGACTTCTTTCAATACTCAACAGTGATTTGGAAGCATAAGCCAAATAAACCCTTTCATCCCCAACCTACTTTTGGTCATGGTGTTTCATCACAACAATAATAATCCTAACTAGGATGGGCAGAGAATAACAAGATGTACAAAGAGCAGAAAAGGAAAAAATAGACAATCCTCATTTTACTGTTGAGCCATAGAAACTGGAAGTGAAGTGTGGACCATCAGACCCCTAAGAGAAGAAGCTTTAGGGGTTCCCAGAGGATTCCAGGAAGCCTACAGCACACAGTTAGTGTCTAAGATACAGTGGTACCCAGAGGATGCCAGGAAGCCTACAACACACAGTGTCTAAGATACAGTGGTACCCAGAGGATGCCGAGAAGCCTACAGCACACAGTTAGCATCTAAGATGCAGTGGTTCCCAGAGGATGCCAGGAAGCCTACAGCACACAGTTAGTGTCTAAGATACAGTGGTTCCCAGAGGATTCCAGGAAGCCTACAGTACACAGTCAGTGTCTACGATATAGGTCATCATCATTAATGATTTTAAATTGAATTTTTAACTGATTTTTAAACATTGAGTGTGTGTTGTGTTGTTAGTGAGGGGTGTATACACGTATTAGTGTGAATATGTGCTCATGTACCTTGGATGCATGTGTGTGCGCATGTGTATTCAGGCTAGAGGTTGGCCTTGGGTATTGTTAGATTAGGATGATGGAGGTGATGAAGAAGTAAAAGATAGAAGACAGGCCTCTCTAGAAGCAGGGTTGCTCTTTTGATTGGAACTGAAGAACCGCAGTCTTTTAGAGGAAGTGGAGGCTGTGCACTGTGGCACTGGGGGCTTGAAGTGGGGAAGGATATATCAGGGCGAGCTAGTGGGTAAGTTTCTGGCCTTAGTCCTGCTTCTTAAGTTTCAGATAGGAACTACTGTTACGGCAGTAAACTCTTGAGAACATTATTTTAACTAGGCAAAGATGTGTTACATTTGTTTCTGCTTCCTTTGTTTAATTATGTAAAGATGTGTTGCGTTTGTTCCCTTCCCTGGCTAAGGCACCTGATTGGTCTAGTAAAAAGTTGAACAGCCAACAGCTGCTCCTAGGCAGGAGAGGAATGGGCAGAACTGGCAGGCAGAGAGAATGGGTAGGAGGAGAAATCTAGGAGGCATGAGACAGAGGGAGAGGGAAAGAAAGAGAAGAGAATGAAGGAGAAAGAGAAGGACACTCCTGGGGCCAGAAGCCAGGCGGCCTCCAGCCAACCAGACACAAGAAACAATGAAAACAAAATATACAGAAGAAAAGAAAGGTAAAAAACTCTGAGGCAAAACATAGTTGAAGACAGGTTAATACAAGTTAAGGGGGAAAAAGTTAGCCAGAAATGAGCATAAACTAAGGCTGAGTATTCATAACTAATAAGAAGTCTCTGGGTCATGATTTGGGAGCTGGTTGGTGACTCACAAGCTTTGCCAGACTGAGATCTTTTTACCCTTTGGATATTTCCTCAATTTCCCTCTACCTTGTTTCCCTCTACACATATCAACACATCACACATACAACACACATTGATTGCTTGCACACACACTCCTCTTTCACTGAGCCTGGAGCTCACTGACTGGTCCAGGCTGGCTGGCCAATGAACTCCAGGGATGCACTTGTCTCCTCTCCTCCCCACTCCCAAGTACTGGGATTGTAGGTATGTACGAGTGCATTCAAGTGTGTGAATGTGTGCGCTCGTGACACATACATTAATTAAAAACCTAATAAAATTAGTTCTTTTAAAGATGAAGAGTAGCAGAAGTACTTGACCTCTGGCCTTCACATACATGTTCTTGCAACCCAATTGCACGTGCATACACACATATACACACATCACAGTTACAACACACATATATCCACATCACATGTACAACACACATATACATACATTACATGTATGACATGCATATACACATATCACTCATGCAACACATATCAACACATCACACATACAGCACACATTGATTGCTTGCACACACACACACATACACACAGTAACAACAACTAAACCCAAAGTACTTAAAAGAGAGTCCTAATGACCTGCACCTCTTACACACCCCCACACGTCCCAGTATGGTTACCTGGTGTCTTAGCTACTTTTCTATTGCTGTAAGAGGCACCATGACCAAAGAAACCCATAAAAGGAAGCATTTGGTTGGAGGCTTGCTTACAGTTTCAGAGGATGCGTCCATGGCTATCATGATGCGAAGCATGGGAGCAGGTAGGGAGGCCTGGCGCTGGGGCAAAAAGTAGCTGAGAGCTTACATATGATCCGCTAGCAAGTGGTAAAAAGAGTGGTTCAGAACGGTGTGGGCTTTGAAACCTCAAAACCCAGTCCTGGTAACACACCTCCTAACCCTTTTTGTACAGTTCCACTAACTGGGGACCAGCATTCAAACACAGGAGCCACGGGGACCATTCTCATTTAAAGCACCACACATGAACGATTACATTTGTTAAATTAATAAAACTAATAAAAATAAATAAAAAAGCTGGGCAGTGGTAGTATATACCTTTAATGCCAGCACTTGGAGGCAGAGGCAGGAGGATCTCTGAGTTCAAAGACCAGCCTGATCTACAGAGCAAGTTCTGGGACAGCCAGGGCTACACAGAGAAACCCTGTCTCAAAATACCAAAGAGAGAGAGAGAGAGAGAGAGAGAGAGAGAGAGAGAGAGAGAGAGAGAGAGAGAGAGAGAGAGAGAGAGAATAAACATAACTTTGTTAAGGACAATATCTTAACTATAACACCCACTCCTGGGTCCTCTAAACTCATGTCCTTATACAGTGCAAAATTTGATTACACCATCTCTATAGTTCCAAAGTCTCAAGCTCATTCCAGCACCTACTCCACAGCCCAAGCCCAATCCTAATCCAAATCAAGTGATCCGTTCCCAGTATCAACAGTGGGACAGTGACGGGGGGGCCATGTCTAGTCCAAAAGGCAGAAGCCAGGTGTAAGTAGCCCAAAGCAAGCATGAAACCCTGTAGGAAAAGTGTAAGCCTTGAAGCTGGAATGTAGTTCTTCCTTCCTTAGAGGGCTAGGGCTGGACCTCTAAGGTGCCAGGCCACACTACTTCTAAGGCTTTGCTGGGCTTGTTCCTTGTGGCTGCTCTCTGGGGTTGGCACCACACTGGAGTGTGCAGCTTTCCCAGGTGGGCACTGCACCCCATTAGGCACTGCCATTCTGATGTACCAGCACCAAAGCAGTAATCAAACTATGAGATTTTTTTTTTCTGTCAAAGAGAGCTAACCCTCTAGGTGCTGAGAACCCATAAATCTCCCTCACCCTGCAAAACTGTCCTGAAAAGGAATTCAAATATTTTAGTCTCCCCTGCCTTGTAAAACTTTAATGAAAATATTTTAATCTCCCTCATCTAGTAAAACTTTTGTGTAAGGCCCAGGTGTATTCTGGGAACCTGATGGCCTGGAGTGACCAACCCCTTTCTTTCATTTCCTTTGCCCCAATTAAAAAGCAAAACAAAACAACTAGTCAATGGCAAAAGACTGAAGTTGAACTACAGTCAATGCGGAAAGCAGGAGTCATACTGAGCTAGAGTAAACGCCAAGTGAACTTCCTACCTGGCATCCTTGCTAGCTTGGTTTAGGTCCTAGCATATCCTTCTTTTCAAAACAAAATTGCCTTGCCCAGTTACTTTCCTTTTGCTCATGAGTTTCTTTGTGCGATACCTAGAATATTTGTTTCCAACACTATCCGCACAGCTCCTGTGAGAACCTTCTGAGTTTTATGTGGTGGCTCCATCCCTGTGTTCCTAAACTAGTCAGTACATCCTTTGGAATCTAGAGGGAGCTCTCTGAGCTCTTGTATTTGGCACACCCTGCAGAATTAGCATCAGGTGGATGTAGACACCAGCAAGGTCTGCCTGCTCCTTGCTGCCTGAGCTGTGATTGGTGCAGCTCACTTCTCCTTTGGAATTTGATGAGCTGAGCTTCCAGGTAGCCTGGAGGCAGTGAGCACTTGCCCTTAAAGGCCCATCGTTCTGAACTTGGTATGGGAAGAGAAGCCTGTATGTCTGATGTGTTTTGAGGGTCTCTTCTCCGGATGAAGAGGAAAAGCCGAGCTCTTAAATAAAGGGCAGCATGGCCATGCTCTCAGCGTTCTCCCCGGGACCCGCTTTCTCACTCCTCACATGCCAGTCTGCAAAGTTTTATTTATTTGTGGATGACATCTTTAGGTCATCCCTTTGTTCTTGTATCTCAACTAAAGTGGTTAAAAAAAAAACAGCTGCAAATGGTTGGGGAGATAATTCCTTGAGTAAAACTTACTGCAAGCCTGAGGGCCTGTTCCCAGAACCCGCATAAATATGCAAATTTAAAAGGATGAAAGAAAGGGGGGATGGGTTTTGTAACTGTCACTAGAAAGTAGGAGTTGGGCAGATTCCTGGGGCTTACTGACCAGCCACTCTGGTCTGCTTGGGAAGATCCAGTGAGAGAACCCCCCCTCAGAAAAAGAAAAAACAAAAACCACATGAATGGTGTCTGAGAAATGAAGCTTGAGATTGTCCCTGTGATCTTCATGTGCACCGTCACACATGTGTCAACCCACACATATGAATATATACGTACACATATACCACCCCGACCAAAGTAACCATGTAGCTCTCCTGTATTTTGCTTACAATTTTATTTCACCAGTAATCCTATTCTAGCTTCCATAAAGACACAGGGCACCTGAGGCAACCGCATTCTTGTTTCTATTTAACAAGGAAGTTTTTATTTTTATTTTATGTGCATTGGTGTTTTGCCATGGGTGTCAGGTCCCTTGGAACTGGAATTATAGACAGTAGTCTGTAGTGGGTGCTTGGAATTGAACCCAGGTTCCCTGGAAGAGCAGTCAGTGCTCTTAACCACTGAGCCATCTCTCCAGCCCCAACAAGGAAGATGTAAATGTCTGTTTCTGACCAGTTATTCCTTATTTCCATCTGTTACATCATTAGATTGCTTACTACTTTCTGTGTTTCTTTCAGAATTCTAGACATAACCATTGAAATAACCGCTAAGGAGCTCCAGCCGTTCCCAGTCACACCTTGCTCATGTCTTCATTCTTCAATATTTCCAGGTGCTTTCGCAACTCTAGCAACTATTCCACTCTGTGTTAGAAACAGAGAGTAATCTTGTGTGCAAAGGAAAATATAGACAAAACAAAAATTCTTTGGTAATGCAATTGTGTGTGCGTGTGTGCGCATTTGTAAAAAGAGTGCGTTAGAACATGTATAAGCTACTTTTATATTGCTGTGATAAAACACCATGACCAAGGCAACTTATAAATACAAATTTTTATTTGAGCTTATGGTTTCAGAGGGCTAAACTCCATGATAGCAGAACAAAGGCATGGTGGCAGAAACATCTGGGGCTCACATCTCAAACAGCAAGCAGGAGAAAGAACAATGGGGATGGCATGAGCCTTTTGAAGCCTGAAAGCCTGCCTCAAATGAAACACCTCTTCCATCAAGGCCAGGTCTGCCGATCCTTCCCAAATAGTTCCACCAATTGGGAACCAAGTATTCAAACATATGAGCCTAAGGAGGTCATTCTCATTCAAACCACCACACCTCTCTCCCTAGTTCCCTTAAGCTTCTGACCATATCATAATGCAAAATGCATGTAGTTCAACTCCAAAAATTGCCATAGCCTTCCACAGTTCCAACACAGTTTAAAAGTCCAAGGTTTCTTTTGAAACTTAAGACAATCTATTAATTGTAACAACCTGTAAAATCAAAAAGCAAATTACATACTTGTAACATACAATGGCATAGTATATACATTACCATTCCAAAAGGAAGAATGAGGGCATATTGAGAAATACTGGCTCAAAGAAGAACCAAAATCCAGCAGAGCAAATTCCAAAACCTGTAGCTTCCGGGCTGATGTCAAAGGGCTTAGGTGGCTCTGCCTCTCCAGCTTTCCTGCCTGTCACATCCCCCCCCCCCCCTCAGGTTTGTTCCACTCTTTGGCTGCTGGTGTAGGAGGTCCTTCTGTTTATGTGTTGCTTTCATTGGTTAAATAAAGAAACTGCTTTGGGCCTGGTGATAGGGCATAACTTAGGTAGGCAGGAAGACAGAACTGAATGCTGGGAAGAAGGGCAGACAGAGAACCACTATGGAGCTGCCAGAATCAGACATGCTGAATCTTTCCCAGGAAGCCTTGACCTTGAGGTGTTATACAGATTAATAAAAACGGGTTAAATCAAGATGTGAGAGTTAGCCAATAAGAGGCTAGAGGTAATGAGCCAGGCAGTGATTTAATTAATACAATTTCTGTGTGATTATTTCAGGTGTAAGCTAGTGGGGCAGCTGGGACAAACAAAGGGCCCCGCGCTCCTTTCAATAATTGGTGCCCAATGTGGGGCTGACCACTAAACACCCAAAAATGTTAGAGAAGGGACCAGAAGTACAGAGGAGAATGCGAGGCTAATCCACAAACCCCAAAAAAACAAGGAAGAAGTGACCAGACGTGAGGAACCTGCAAAAAAAAAGGTCAGTGGATATGTGAGTATTGAGCACTCAAAAAAAAATTGAGATCAGGACCTCCTACACCAGGCTGCAGCTTCCATTGGCAGGTATCCCATGACTTTGGCACCTCGAATATCTTGGGGTCTCCAATGCAATCGAGGTTCCACTTTCACAGCTTTACAAATGGCCTCTCTGGGTGGGGTGGCCATGCAGAGGCCAGCCTGCCACATGTTGCAGGGATTCACACCTTAACCACAGAGGACGATTTCACAACCTCTCTACTCCTGTACCCTTTATGACTCTAAAGCCAGAACCATGAGAACAACATTGCCATGTCTGCCTGTCTACCTAGCTCCCTTGAATGACTTAAGAACTGAAAACCCCATAGGTCTTTTCCCTTCACAAGTTGGAAGCTTATCTGGGTAGAGTCTTTCCTGAGGGCAACACCCCCAATTCCATTTCAGATCTGGTCTCTTAATCTCCTTATCTCTTTCAGCACAAGCCTTGGATCCAGCATTAAATTTTCTGATGCTCTTTTTCTCTTCAAACTATACCTGCTCTATTTTTCCTTGAGTAACAATGCATAAGATTATTAATAACTGTGAAATAGGTTCGATGTTAGGATATCTTAAAATCTCCCCTGCCAAAGAAATGAGTCCATTATTTTCCAATTTAGTTTCATGAAAAATCTTAGGACAAATGCAGAAACCAGCCACAGTCTTTGCCAAAATGTCACAAGAATGGTTTCCCGCCCAGCTGTTGTTATTGTTCCCCACTGAAACCTTTTGAGCTGGGCATCCACAGTCCACAGTGCTCAGTCCTACTGTGAGCCAAGCTCCTGGAAGGATGGCCCAGTAAACCCTTCTTACAGAATTCAATCACGTTTCTAGTCCAAAGTCCCCAGGTCTGTATTCTTCCAGACATCTGCATGGTCAGGCTTGTTACAGCAACATTCAACTTCTGGTACCAACTTCCATGTTAGTTTCTTTTCTGTTGTTGTGATAAAACACTATGACCAAGGCAACTTATAAATGAAGTATTTAATTGGACTTATATTGTCAAAGGGCTGGAGTCTATGAAGGCAGAGTGAAGACACAACAGTAGGAGAGGTTGAGGGTTTACAGCTCACATAATAAGGGGGTCATATCTCAAATAATAAGCAGGAGGCAGAACACATTGGGAATAGCATACCATCGGTGACACACCTACTTCAACAAGTCCACACCTTCTGATCTTTCTCAAACAAACAATCCCTCCAACTGGGGATCCAGTATTTAATAAACATATGAGCCTGTTGGGGCCATTCTCATCCAAACAACCACAGATTCCAAGCACAGCTCACAAGCACACTTGGTTAAAATGGCTTCAGTCTTTAATCTCTGACATAGGTGGTGACTCAACCCCATTGGTCGGAGCTTGACTTCACAATCTTACACAATTAGTTAATTGGCACAAAGAGGAAGAGGAGTTCCAGGAAATATGAGTCATTGTCAGGATAAGTACCTTTGATAGAAAAAAAAACCCATAACTTTGATAGAAAAAGACTTTTTCTAAAAATTCCCTCTTCTTTACAGTTTTTTTTCCCAAATGCAGACAGTAGATGTTGATCATTTGAAGCCTCTTAATGTTTGTGGGTGTTTTGTCTGTGCAGCACTTGCATGCTTGGTGGAAGTGAAGGCCAGAAGAGGACATCAGATTCCCCAGACCTTGGCTTACACACGGTTGTGAGCTGCCATGTGAATACTAGGAGCTGAACCCTAGAGAAGGGGCCAGTTCTCTTAACCTCTAAGCCACCTCACCAGCCCCGACATAAACTGTTATGGTAAGTGATGGTCTAAGATGGTTTTAGAGTCATTTAACGACATCAGAGACCTGGGCCCCCAAAGCACTTTTGGCATATCTGGTCTCTAACAAGGATGAGACTGCCAGGAGATCTAAGGAAAATTTTGGTTTTTGGCCAGCAAAGAAACTGGCTACTTTTCTTGAACTGCCAAAATTGTCTAGCCAATTTCTACCTCTGCCCTGCAAGAGTCATTGTAGAACTGGAGAAAAGCTGATGTGGCTTCTTCCAGGTGAATTAGGGGTGTTTAGTGTGGCAGTTGGGGTATCTCTCCAGAGGGTGTATCTACACTGTCAGATGTAGAGAGAAAAGGAAGTCCTGGTCTAGTGTCTGGAAAAAGGTGTGAGAAGGAAGACAAGAGTTATTAGCCTATGTGAGGATCCAGAGGAGACAGAGAAGGGGGTGTGTCTATGTCAAGGTACACAAGAGCTTCCTGATGGGCCAACATCTATCTACTGGGCTCCTGCTCATTTTTCCTGCTTTCCTGAGAGGCTGAACTCAACAGAGAACCAGGGTCTGCTTTTCAGGCACTTTGATAGTTGGTGGACTGGCTAGAATCATAGTGAGCAGTCCCCCTCAGAAGGCTTCTAGGGAGGGAGAGAGAAACATTGTAAATATTAATTTAAGTTTAATTTACTTGATTGTTTAAATTATTTGATTTTTAGGTTAAAATAATTGTGGGCAAGTCTCCCTCTAGGAAGCACTACAGTTTTTTGTTTGTTTAAAAATATAACCTTCATTCTACTAATATTTTGTGGTAATAGACAGGTGTCACCTGCTCTGGGAAAAATCGTGATAGAGTTTCTCTAGGTCATTTAACCATCGTAGCATGTGGGAGTCCTAGTCAGTCTCCCCAAATTCAGCCTCTGCCATTCCCAGGACAGAATCTGAAGCTCCTGTCTACTGGAGTACTTACCCCATATAATGCTTAGAAACGTGAACATAATGCATAGTCATCTGAGGAAGTTCTGTGACTAAGTTGTCTTTAATAGACTTTTATTTAGATAAGCATAGCCTAATTATAAAAACTCTGTTTACAATTTTATTATTATATAACAACACTGTCAGCCAGGGATTTATCCATCAACCATACCCCCAGATATATTAACCCTTTAAAAAGCACAGTGGAGTGGTTTGAATGAGAATGTCCTCCATAGGCTCTGGCCTTCGAACTTTTGGTTCCCAGTTGGGTGGTGTTTGGGGAGGCCTGGGAGATGCGCCTTGCTGGGAGACCTGTATCCCTTGGGTTTGAGAGTTGAAAGACTCTCAAGCATTTGAATCTCTTGTGTCTGCTTCCCACTTGCAGTTTAAGGTGTGAGCTCTTAGTTGCTCCCCAGCCTCCAGGCCTCCCATGCTGCCATGCTTGCTGTCTCTGATGGGGATGAACTTATCCCCCTGGAGTGGTAAGCCCAAATAAACTTTTCCTTTCTTAAGTTGGCTTGGTCATGATAGTTTATCACAGTAACAGAAAAGAAGGCAAGACACACAGTTTCCTTTGCTTTGTAGCAAAAGAGGAAGTCAGGAAGAGATTTAACACACAGAATTCTCTGTTGGTAGCCAGGGAAGAAAGGGTAGGAGTGCAAGAGACTTCATGGAGCCGAGAAAAATCCCAGGAAATGAGGGTCTCTATCTGGAACCACAAGGAACTGAATCCTGCCCGTAGCATTGATAAGGGACACAGACTTTCTGCAAGACTTTCAAATGAGAATTTAGTCCAGTTGGTCTCTTAATTTTAGCCTGTGATATCTTGACTAGCAATTGGGACACTCTTGGCGGAAAATTCTCACCTCAACACTGTGAGCTAAATAACAGGTATTAAATGAAGACATCAAATCTGTTTTTTCTGCTGTGGGATAATGCTCTTGTATACTGTAAAAAATTGTCACTCATATTGGTCTAGTAAAATGTTGATTGACCAGTAGCCAGGCAGGAATTATAGGTGGGGCAACCATACTAGGAGAATTCTGGGAAGAGGAAAGGCAGAGACACAGTCACCAGCCAGGCGCAGAGGAAGCAAGATGAGAATGCCTCACTGAGAAAAGGTGCCAAGCCACGCGACTAAACATAGACGAGAATTATGGATTAATTTAAGTTGTAAGAGCAAGTTAATAATAAGCCTGAGCTAATAGACCAAACAGTTTATAATTAATATAAGCCTCTGTGTGTTTCTTTGGGACTGGGTGGTTGCAGGACTGAGTAGGACAGAAACTCCCATCTACATTTTTCTTTTTTATTCTCTCTCTCTCTCTTTTAAAATGTGATCTCTCTATGTCACCCTGGCTGGCTTTGAATTCTCCTTGAGTAGTTGGATACAGGTATAAAATACCACCTCTGGCAGTCTATGGTAACTTGTCATACAGCAGCAGAAGATTCAGGTATCATGCCTTTTGGCTGAAATCTTCCCCTACTTCCCCAGGCACACCTGTGATGCCTTCTTTTCACTGCTACCTCTGCCACAGTGCAAGCAATCCTGTCACAATTATCTCATCTTTTCTTTGTCTTAAGTTTATTTTTATGTGGATGGGTGTTTGCCAGCTTGCATGTCTGTGCACTACATGCATGCCTGGCACTCACAGAGATCCGAAGGTGTCATCTAGGACTGGAGTTACAGACAGCTATGAGCCACCATGTGGGTGCTGGGAATTGACACTGGGTTCTCTGCAAGAGAAGCCAGAGCTACTACTAGCTGTTGAGCCATCTCTCCAGCCCCAACAAATTGTGTTCTTTTGAGACGGGATCTTACTATTCAACCAAGGCCAGCCTGGAACTTGTTATATATCATAGGTTGGCCTCAATCCTGAAGGATCCCGCCATTTCAGCCTCTATAATGTTGGAACTACAAGCATGTACCACCACACCTGAATTTAATTTGTCATCATATATACTAAAACCCCGAAAGAATTCAAGATTTAGTATCTAAGAGGAAAAGTCACACACACAGAAACACACACATCTACAACCCACCATGGATTTGGGGATCGAATTCAGGTTGTCAGGCTGGCATGACCTTTAACGGGCGAGCCATCTCTCTGGTCCACAAAAAGACTTGGTTTTATGCAAACACTGTTAAGTATTTTCTCTTAGACAAGACTCCGCTCCCCCCCACCCCGCCGACGTAAGTAATCCCAATCAGACCCAATCAGATCGAACTGAAGATGCCCATGTTTAATGGAGTGCTCCTGGGAGGCCCGGGGAAACCATGGAGAGGGGAAGAGAGAGAAAAGGGGAGACCACGCGAAATCCAGAGACCATGTGTTCATTCTTTGGGGCACAGTTTAAATAGACTGTGGGGGTGGTCTCGACCTTCCCTGGGGAGGGGTTACCGTTTGGCGGGCTTTCTCGGAGGTGGAGTTTTGACTGAGGCAACTCCCAGGGGAGGGAGCTTATGCCAGGAGCTGGGGTGAAGCCCCCCAAGGAAACAATTCAGACTTTTTTGTATAAAGGGGTGTTAGGGAGCTGAGGTGATGCTTCCGACCATACATAAGTTGAAAAACAAAACCTTGTAATGAAAATAGACTGATTTTCCACTTAGCTCTACATATTTGGAGCAAACAAACATCCTTTCTTTTCTGCGGTTGATATCTCTGGAAGGAGACACAGACATGTTGATAATACTCAACAGTTGCTCCCAGGAGCCTGTGGTCAGGTCAGCTCCTTCGACAATTTGGGTAGTGTATCAGCTACCATCTCTCTCATGTCAAATACCGATGTGGAAACGTGATCTGCCTCAAGCGGAAGAGATCAGACTGATCACCAAAGAGGAATGGTACAGGCAACTGTAAGGGGTACTAGAGGCGAGGAGGAGATGGGGCGGAGTGGGTGTTTTGCCGTTCTGAGTGGTGTAAAAACCTCAGGGTGCAGGTCACACCACAGAGGGCCTCCAGGGCTAGTTAGCCCGCTGATTAGTCTGTATTTTATCTCTTGGGCTAAGTGGGGGAAAGGGAAGGCTTTGGTGAAGGGATTTCAGTATCTTTTGGTCTGGGGGTGTGATGTCAAGTCATCTCGGGGTAAATCGGAAAAGTGATAACGTACTAGGAGAACCAAAAAATGCTTAAAATTTGGTTTGCGACGGTGTTTTTAGGCGGTGGTGTAAGGTCAGGGCCAATGATCTTTAAAGTCCTTTAAATGCTTATGAAATCTGTGGAGGCAGACGGTTGCCAGGATTGGGAGACAGTCACTGCCTCTCCTCGATATGCCATCCTTTGGAGAAACCCTGTCTGTGCATCTCTGGCAGCACACGCTTTGCGCAGGCGCAGAACACAGAGGCTCCGCTGCGCACGCACCCCGTCTGGAGCCTGGGAACGTCGCGCCGTCGGTGGGCCGGGCCCCGGTGGGCGGAGCCGGCTGTGCTGTGGAAGCCGACACTGCGCAGGCGCCTGCTCCCTGGCCTCAGCCGGGCGCGCGGATGCGCGGGTTCCGCTCCCGGCGGGCCGAGGGGTTGCGCGCACACGAGCGAGCCGCCGTGACGTGCTCCGCCGTGCTACGCCAGACATCACGGGTCTCTGTGTAGTGGCGGCCCTGCTGTCCTCAGCTGCATCGCCTGGCGAGGGTGGCGCGGCGTTCGCGGGTGGCGCAGCCGGCGACAAAGACGATCCACGGCGGACGATCCGGTGGCAGAGTCGGCGCTTCCGCTTCGCGGCTTCTCCGGCCCCCGACGACGCGGGCCCGTGGCTTCCTCCTCATCGGCCCAGCTTACCCCGCGGGCCCCGGGGCTGCAGCTATCCTGAAGCGGTAAAGAGGCCCCGGGCCGCGCGCCCGCTGCCCCATGTGAAGCAGGTTGGGCCTGCTCCTCGGCCCGCGCCCGGTTTCTGCTGCGGCCCTTCGGGCCTCCGGGGCCCAGTGCGGCGCCGCTCCTGGGGGGCGCGGTGACAGGCCGTGCGGGGGCGGAGGGGCCAGCTCGGTGGCCTCCTCTCGGCCCTCGGCTCCGCGATCCCCGCCCAGCGGCCGGTAAGTGCTTCTGGCTCAGCGTGCGACTGGGCCCAGGGACGGGAATTCCACTGCAGGGGGGTCGGGGGTGGCGGATAGCCCTGCTAGGCTAGGGCTGACCTCAGAGCCTCCAGGTCAGTGCGATGTGGGCTGGGAAACTGTCAGACTCGTACTCCGCGGGGATTTTATTCTAACCAGAAGGTTGCAACCAGCTGATCGCAGAGGAAGCTGGCTCCGAGGTGCCTTTAGTCCCCAAAGTCTTTGGGTTGTCGGTGCGGTAGGTTATTGATGATAAGGCTGGCTTCCCCTTATCTTGGAGAGGTGGCCCAGCTCTCGAAGTGCACACATACCTGTACTTTTATGTCAGCTCGTCTCATCTTCCTAGCTCCACAAGACGAGTATGCAGTCAGCCTGCTATAAAAATGAAAAATTGAGGCTCAGCGAGATAAAGGTGTAACTTCCCAAGGTCATGGAAGTGGTCATCGAGGAAGCCCTTGGTTCACATATGCAGATACGTTTCTGAGGACTGCGTTTCTCCGTCTTGCAAAAATAAGTGCGTTAGAGAATGAGGTTGGCTGAATAGTTTGCCCCGGCTGGAAATGCTAAACACCTGGATAGATAGCGTTTACACTTTTTGATTTACCTCGTTGATGTATTTGATTGCAGCCTTGTCCCCAGTCATTTTAATTTTCAAAGACATTACTTGTGAAAAAGTGGCTCTGAGCATCCTTTTATGTGTTTGAACTGTACATAACACAAATTTGCCAGCTTACTGAAAAGAAGAAATACCTGATAAGACTTCATATTTCTTGAGTTATGTTTTAGTTTTGTGTTTTGTTGTTGTGATATACGGGGAACTCACAGTTAGGTTATTTTCTTTGCTCGAAAATTCCTTATTGCAAACTTTGTTGCTGGATTATGTGGCAATATTTAGTGATTTTGTATTACCTTATGCAGTACCTCAGAGTTTAATGTCAAAAGTCATTGTGTAGAATGTTACAGGAAGTGATCATTTAGATCATGTATCTATGCAAAATGCTACTAACTAGTTAATAAGATGACAGAAAATTCTCCTTTTAGTACCACACTGTAGTGTGTAATTAGCAAGTAAGCCGTTCAGGAGCTCTTTACAGAAGAAAATACTGATAAATTTCTCTAGAGTAATTGAAGCTTTATGTAACCACAAATACTCAATTATAGTATTCAAATTTCACTGGTGTATTACACCTTGAAGGAAACTCATAATTGACTGTTTGCAAAGTTTTTTAAACTTACTTGCTTTATTTTATGTGCATCAGCATTATGCCTGTGTTATGTCTGTGTGAGGGTGTCAGATCTCTTGGAACTGGAGTTACAGACAGTTTTGAGCTGCCATCTGGGTGGTGGGAATTGAACCTGGGTCTTGTATAAGAGCAGCCAGTGCTCTTAACCACTGTGCCATCTCTCTAGCCCCAAGTTGACTGTCTTTGTAATAACCTTTAGGGAAGAGGTTACACTTACAGCGTTAACAGGTGAATTGCTTGCAGACTGTTTTGCTGTTTGGTTAGAATACAAACATTTGTTGAAGTAGGTTGAATTTGGTATTATTGCAGAGTGGTTGCCTAGTCATGCCCCTGGTTTGTCTGTTTTGAGGGAACTAGATGTCAAGGGGCTTATCTTAAATAATTACATATTAAGATTGAATCATTTAGGTGGTGTTTTAGGTGGAGTGTTGCTCCTCAGTTGCTGCCAAAGGGACAAACCCATATTAGTAGGTACTGCACTGTGCTTTCTGCACTTGAGCTTTTAGGTTACGTCTTTCCCGGTCTGGGAAACTGAAGCTCTCTAGTTCCCCTCTCTCCAGCTTTCTATCATGAAAACAGTTTAAGCATAAAGAAAATCGGTCAGTGCTAAACAGTCATGTATTGATCTTTTCCATTCAACATTTGTTGATAGTTTGCTGCATTTGCTTTGTTTGTAAATGTCTATTCTTTTTTGGGTGAACTGTTTGAAGCTAATCTCTTGATGTGTGACACTTTACCCTTGATATGTCAGCTTGCTTTGTCTAAAAACAAGGACACTTTTTCACATGGGTAAAATACTATTATTGTTCATTTTATTCAACATGGTAATTCCTTAGTGTAATCTTAAAAACAAACAAACAAACTTATGTGTATGTGCACATGTCTGGTGCCAGTGGAGGTCAAAAGAGGGTATCAAATCTCCTAGAACTAAAGTTATAGGTAGTTGTGAGCCATTATGTGGGTGCTGGGAACCAAACCTGGGTCCTCTGCTAGAGCTGGTGCCCTTGACTGATGAGCCATCTCTCTGGTATCTCCTCAGTGCAATCTAATATACATATTTATATCTCTCCAATTGTCCTGAAAAGGTCTTCTAGATCATTGTGCACAGCCTTTCTTCCCCAACCAGAAACTCATCAGAGATTATTCTTTATTTGTTTAACTCTTTTGATTTCTTCTAATTTAGACTACCCAACCCCTCTTTGTAAAGTGGCATTTCAGAGAGAGAGGAAGAGAGAAATGACCCACATTCTGGATTTGTCAGAAATTTTCCTTCCGGTGGAATCAAGTACAGGCTCTTTTCTCTGCCCCACTTAAACTAGCTGTTGATTGTAAACTAGTTTTAGAGAGTCCAAGAACATGAATACCTGGTAAATGATGCCATGTGCTTAGTATTACTTCCCATCAGGAGTTTCACACTGGCTAGTCCCTTTACTTCTTGATGCTGTTTGATCATATGGTTTAGATGGACCTCATTTTTATTAAGCCAGATATAAATAAATATGTAATATATATCAGATTTATTTTTCAATGAATTTAGTATTTGTTTCAATAGTTTCATAGTAAGATTTCCTTAAGTAGCACATTCTTACATTAAAAATATTTAACTCTTGAAACAGTTTTGAAGATTTTTTGCATATATTTTTATAGATTAAGATGGTCCATGTACACAGAAATAAAAAGCTTTACTGTTATTTTTAAACTGTTTTTGTAGTATATCTATATATCTACATACTTCTGCCTGCAGGCTTAAAAGAAATATACAATTTGTCTTGGATCCCTTGGGTTTATTTTGAACATTGGTTGACTATGTTCCTCATGGTGGCTAATCATATATTTGTATTGTGATATCTATTGAATTGTTGCTTTTGTTGTTACTTAACTTAAATTGATGTTTTATTATTATTTTAAGTATTATGCATATGCATAGTACAGTTCAGACCCCTCTGAAGCTGGAGTACCAGGCAGTTCTGTGCCACTTGATGTGGATGCTGGAACCATCTCAGGTTCTCACAAGCATGGTCTTTGCTCTCAATGGCTAAGCTGTCTTTCCAGCCCCAAGACATGCTTTATGTGTGTATGTGTCTTTTAACACATGGAAAGCTAAGGACAGAATCTTTTTTAAGATTCTCTATTATAACTAGGAGACTGCTTTTCTTTCTTCCTTTTTGTTTTTTAATTTAAAATACTTTAATATAATTTTTCTCTTCCTTCTCCTCTTCCTTCTCTCCCCCCCCCCATTTACAACCTCTTTTTTTTAACCATCATTACACTCATCAGACTGATTTTATTTTTCTTTCTTGTCCCGCCCCCCCCAAGATAAGGTTTCTCTGTGTATCCCTGGCTGTCCTGGCACTTGATCTGTTGATCAGGCTTGCCATGAACTCAGCCCCTGCTTACCAAGTGCTGGGATTAAAGGTGTGTGCCACCATGGCCTGGCCAGACTGATTTTCTTAGTACCATATGTGCTTAGTACCATAAATTTAAAAAGTTGTATTGTAGCTCGTAAATTTTGGATTTTTTTTTCTGGAGGTAATTCGGCCCTGAACATAATGTCCCTCTAGTGCTCTCTATACATCTGCTTCTATCATCATCCTAATCAAATACACTATAATCACATCTGTCCTCCAGAGGGAAGTTCAAGAACAGAAGTAGTATTTTGTTAATTTTTGGTACCCTGAAGTCTAGCCTAATAAACAGTAGAGGCTTCCTTTTACCGTGTTTAAGACTACTTAAAAAGCCTGAGAACCCAAAATCATTGTATACAGTAATTTTTGTCTTAATTTTATGAATTTCCTTTTTCACTTATGTAATTGATTTGATTTTATGTGGCTTACTTAGCATAATTTTTTGTTATAGGTGTATACTGATGTAAGTACTACTTTAAGTAACATAATTCAGCTAATCACAACACTAGTCAGTGAGCTAGCAACTATTACTATATCCTGACTGTAGGTAAAGGATAATAGGTAATTTGCCCATGTTTAGATTATCTTGTGGAGCTGGGACTTGGATTAAGACAGTCTTGCTCCAGAATTCCTGCTTTCACACACTGCCTCTCTGTTGAGTTGCTTTACCAAAAAGTAGGTCTTACTCAGTCGTTGAGCATATACTAAGCTGAGGCAGGTGTTTTCCAAGGCCTTGAAAAGTAGGCAACAGTAGGAACCAAATGAAAAATTCTAGATGTGAACTGTTTATAATACCTTCTAAGGACATAGTAGATATTATATAAACTACTGTTTATAGTACCCACTAAGATATTTGAAAATGCAGAAGACAAAGGTGAAGGTCAGTGATTCTTAACCTATGGGTCATGACCTCTTGGACTGAATGACACTTTCACAGGGGTCTCCTAAGATCATCAGAGAACATAGATATTTACATTATGATTCATAACAGTAGCAAAATTACAGTTCCTCACACAACATGAGGAGCTGTATTAAAGGGATGCAGTATTCAGAAGGGTGAGAACCACTGATAAAGGAAGGAGCTTGACAGTCAGACCTAAATGAGTGGTAGTGCTTCTCTTTAATTGCTCCAAGCTTTACTTGTCTTATCTGTGTGATAGGATTATAGAGCCTGACCCAGAGATTTGTTATGTGTAAATGGGATAGCATGTTCAGGAGATTTCCTATCATTTGTGTATGTGTATATATCAGTTGATATGAAACCTACAGCCACGAAGATCATGTCTATATATGTACAGTGAAACAATATTGTTAGGGCTGATGATACTTATTTTAATAAAAATAATATAAACGAAATAAAAATGACCTGTTTTATCCTAAATATTTTATATTATTTTATAAGATAAATGTAAAGCATTCTGAGTACATGGCCCACCTATTTATATTAAAGTTTCTTTTTTTTTGTGACTTGTCTGATTATTTGGCTTCATTTTCATAGTTTCAACTTTTTTCTTTTTTTGAGACAGGGTTTTCTCTGTATAACAGCTCTGGTTCTCCTGGAATTCACTTTGTTGACAAGGCTGGCCTCAAACTCACAGAGATCCGCCTGCCTCTGCCTCCCGAGTGCTGGGATTAAAAGCATGCACTACCATGCCTGGCCTGACTTCCTTAACTCCCACTGGTTTATGTGATTTTTAGTTACTAGTGGCACATACTGAGAATTTATTAAAAGACTTTCTAGAGAGAATGGAGGCAGTGAATTTGTTACATTTGTTTGTTAAGGCTGAGTGCAAAGATTTTAAGAGCCTAATGGTAGTGAACATCTGCAGCAAAACAATCCTTGCTGCGTGTGACAGCCCCTGTGCTTAAACTTGCACGGCTGTAACTGCTTGCACAGACCTGCATGAGCTCAAGCCAGCCAAAACTCCAGCTTGTGAAGTTTCACCCCCATTCAAGGAGCTATTGGCAGTTGATGGCTGCTGAGGGATGGAGAGTCTGTTTTGTCTAGGGATGTGATCCCTGAGAGGTTAACAACTGTCCCTGTGGATGGTTCTATAACCGTGCACATAAGGCAGCCCTGTGTGAACTCAGTAGTTAAAAATCAAAACAAAACACCTGAAATTGAGAGGGAAAAGTGATGATAGGGATAGGAATGAAATTGGAGGGAAGGAGGGGGATGATTTTGACCAAATACATAAATGCATGTATGAAAAGCTCAAAAAATGTTGTGTTGATTTTAAGAGTCTGTGGTGGCTTAGATGAGAAATGCTTCCATAGGCTTGGTCATTGGAACTCTTGATCACGGTAACACTGTAAAGGCCGCCCCTACTTCTCGTGCTCTCTCTGTTTCATGATGTCATTTGAGGATATAAGTGCTTAGTTTTCTGTTCTGGCTTTCTTGACTGCTGCTTGCTGCCATGTTTTCTTGCCATGATAGACTCTTACCCTCTGGAACCTTAAACCAAACAAACTCTGTAAGTTGCCTTGGTCATGGTGTTTTATCACAGCAACAGAAAAGTAACTAACACAGAAGTGATACTAAAGAGTGGGCTGCTGCTGTGAGGAATCTGACCATGCTTTTTTGGAGAATTTGGAAGACTTTGGAACTTTGGATTAGAAAAGCAATTGAAAGCTATCTTCAGAGCTTTAGGATTGTCCTAGTAGAAACTTGGAAGACAGTAATGCTGAGAGTAGTTGAACTATGGAGATCAGCTCAAGTGATTTCAGAGAGGAACAGTATTAGCCTCCAGGTTAGAGGCCATCCATTCCTATGATATTTTGGCAGAGAGTCTGGCTGCTTTCTGCCCTTATCCTAAGAACTTGTCGGCTAAATTAAAAAGTAGTGGGCTGATGCCTCTGGCAGAGAGAATTTCAAAGTAATGTGTGATATTGGATCTGGCAGGGTTGTTATTAATGACTGTTATGCAGATCTTAAGAGAAAAAGAGTAAGTGAGGAAGAAAGAAATACAAAATGTTCAGTTTTAAGAGAAAGAGGACCACTAAACTGAATTTTGGCCAAGGCTTGTGCTGAAAGAGATGGAGATTAAGATCAAGATTCAGGAGAATCCTGTGCATTGGAATAAAGGGAGCAGTCCCTGTGAAAGAGAGTAGTTATTCCTACAAAGCAACTAAAAACTGCTGCTAATGTGGCTTAAGGAGCCCAGGCTCCATCCCAAGCTAGCAGCAAAACTTGGCAGTGTTATCCCTGTGCTGATGGCTTTAGTATAAAGGATGCAAGTGTGAAAGGGTTGTGGCCTCTGTTTTAGAGAGCTATGGAGGCTAGGCAGTGTATGGAGAGAGTCTTTGCATGAAGGCCATGAGAGGGCAAGAGACTGTGAGAAGCTGTTGTATTAAGCTGTAAAAGTGAAGCCTGACTGGCTGTGGAGAACTCAAGAACTCCAGAGTCATGAGATTTCTGTGAAGGAAAGCTTTATACAGGAAGTGGAAACAGCCCAAGGGGCATGGTGCCATTTAAGTTTTGTTGGTGAAAGGTTTCCATACCCTGATGTTAAATCTCTCTACTGATGGCAGTAAGCAGGATCAAGCCGAATTAAGAATAAAAGTCCAAGTTTATTGGGAAAAACATTCCTGGGTGATTTTCCTGGCACCCAGAGATGATATCAGGAGAGGAGACTAGAATGAC
Organism: Microtus pennsylvanicus; assembly: GCF_037038515.1. Lineage (NCBI taxonomy): Eukaryota > Metazoa > Chordata > Mammalia > Rodentia > Cricetidae > Microtus > Microtus pennsylvanicus. The sequence continues at coordinate 50,129,254 of NC_134582.1, read as the reverse complement.
TACTTGACTGCTCTATGGGAGGCAGTTTAAATACCCTGTAGGCACATTCTCCAATAGCTCTGGGGGAGGAGTCAGCACTTGGGCTTTCTGAGAGGGAGTGGGGTTTGGAATGGGGGACAGTGAGGCTGGAGCAGAGCTTCCAACTTAAACCTTGATGTGGGAGCTTCCAACTTAAACCTTGATGTGGGATTCCTCTCTGTATGCTGTGACTATCCTTGGTTAATAAAGGAACTGCTTTGGACCTATAGCAGAGCTATAGGGGAACAGAGCTAGGCAGGGAAAACTAAACAGAATACTGGGCGAAAGGAGGAGGAGTTCGAAGCCATGTAGTCCTCCCCTAGACAGATGTCAGATGGAACTTTAGCCAGTAAGCCACAGCTATATGGTGATACGAAGATTAAGAGAAATGGGTTAAATTAATATGTAAGAGTTAACCAATAAGAAACTAGAGCTAATGGGTCAAACAGTGATTTAATTAATACAGTTTCTGTGTGATTATTTTGGGGCTAAGCAGCTGGGAACTAACTAGCAGCTTCCCCACAGCAAATTGGCGCCCATGTGGCCAACTAAAATCCACTTAAAACCTGAGAGGGCTTGGGAAGGAGTTCTAGATACTAAAAAACAAACTTTAGCCACATTTATATTCCCAAATGGGCTTTACTTACTGGCGGCATGCTGCAGCTCCTTTAAGAGAGGTTTTCCTGATTCAGCAGTAGCAGGAAAAAAGCCATGGTTTGAAATGCCGGATTTCTGGGATGTGCTGCCAGTGCAACCTTTGGCTCTTTCAGGAGATGGAGCCATTGAGTAGGGTTTGTGAGAAACGTGCTATGACTTGCTTGTTGGCAACATGGACCTGCTGTGTGCCTAGAGATGGGGCATTGTGCATGGCTCTTAGAGGCGGCAAGCAGCTTCGCCATGCTAGACTGGGTGGGGCAACAGGCAGTATCGTATTTCCCCTGGCAGTGGTGCTGTTTAAGTTCATAAGAAGGGCTTGGCATTTTAAGAAGTGCTTCTGGTCAGAAAATAATTACAGATACGTAATAAAGACAAATCCAGATGGAAAAGACCTCTAAATGGTTTGCAGTGTTGGATAAATGTACGTAGGCTTGGGAGAGAGAAGAAAAAGAATATAGACAGTTATAAAAAGAAGTAAATGGTTAAAAAAAAGTAAAGTCTTTAAAGAGTACAGACAGTCATAGATTAAAAGAAGTAAAGAAAAATAAACCATGTAAAGATAGACTATGCAAAGAGAGTCTGGATTATGTATACTATTGTGTTTTCTTTGAATTTTTTGATTGCAGAGAGACATTTGATTCTGGGGATTGCTAAGCTAAACCAACATATATACTTTAAAGGTATCTTGATTTTAAAATATGGATCTAAGGATATGTTGCTTTGGAAAAAAGATTCTTTTGTTTCCATGGAGGATGAGAACCTGTGGAATCCTTCCAGACTAATGTGGTTTGATGGACCAGGACCCGTGAAAGATCACCTTGAACTCCCCTCAAAAAATTACTTTGTCCAACAAAAAGCATTAAAGCAGTTTGGAGAGGAAAAACTATGCCCATATTCCCAAATTTTGTTTATAAATGTTTCTTTATATTTAAAGTGGGGATATGCTATAGAGATTTACATTGGTATGGTATTAAATTTATTGATACAAATTTAAGGTGAATTTTGTTAATACTGTGTATATGTATATTTATGCTCTTGATTAAGGTATTGTGTTTGTATAGCTCATTTCAAATTTTAATGTATAATTAAGAAATATAGGTTAAGTCAAGTTTGTAGTTAGGTTTTCTAAATATATAGAGATATATTTCAGTTAGATAGGTATTCTTCAAATCTTTCAGAGGTCTTCAGAATATGGCATCTAATGTTTTAAGAACTTAGGACTTTTCATGACAGTGAGACATATCTGCTCCAGGCAGCACCACTTACTTCAAGAAGAAGATGGGCATCAAAGAGGATTCTTATGGAGTTAGTTAGCCATTTGGGCAAAAAACTGCTCTTGACTGGACTGCTTGATGACTGCACGACCCACAGAGAGATGACTGCTGAAGCTGCCTAAAGAAGGTGAGATAGTCCTTAGGGTTCCTGCTTCATGAAAAAAATCTGCCAGACATTCTGCAGGATACAGAAGAAAGTGACTGACAAACTGCTAATATAGGCAGAACTGTCTTTGAAATTTCCTGCTTCATGGAAAAGTCTGCTGGATACTATGGGCCAGTAGGTTGCAGATGGATGCCCCAACATTACAGAACTTTGGGTGATTGTCCAGGTAGCGAGATGTTCCTGTCAATTCTAGAGTTTTGGAAGTTACTTACAGTGCATTTGCTGTTTACTTAGGTAATATTACATCCTTCTGGAGTCTTTGATGGAGTTGAAGAATAGATAGTTATAGTTACCTGTTTTGTTATATGTAATCTTATCATGTTAAAGTTAAAAACCTTCCTTTTTTATTTAAACAGAAAGGGAAAGTGATGCTGGATTCCACTCTGTATGTTGTGAATACCATTGGTTAATAAAGAAAACTGTCTTGGGTCTGCACAGGGAACAGGGGTAGGTGGGGAAAACTAAGCTGATTGCTGGGAAGAAGGTGGAGTCAGAGAGATGCCATGTAGCCCCACTGCTGACGTGCGCCAGATGGAACTTTAGCCAGTAAGCCACAACCACATGGCGAGACACAGATTAATAGAAATGGTTTAAATTCATGTGTAAGAGTAAGCTAATAAGAAACTAGAGCTAATGGGCCAAGCTGTGATCTAATTAATACATTTTCTGTGATTATTTCAGGACTAAGTGGCCAGGAACTAACTAGCAGCCTCCCCACAACAAAACATCTCAACCTTTATGGATATATGGGTGCTGGTTCAAGTCTGACTCCTCTCTGTTGGTATGGAAGGGGGGTGTTGGGAGTCAGGGAGATAGTTGTCAGCATGTGAATGGAGACACCTCAGAAGGAAGAGGTAGAATAGGTACCTGGCCAGTGGGTGGTGGTGATTGACAAGGAAGGGCCTCCAGTAAAGGAGCTCAAAAGGGCTTAAGCCTGTAGACAAGGGTGGGGTGGCCCAGATGCACATAAGGATCATGCTGAGGAGGGCGATCAAGTGACCTGAGTTCAATGGAGCACTTGATGAGTTGTCGTTTAATGTCAGTTGGCCCTCTCCATCTTTCCCAAGGATTGTGGACCATAGGGGATATGGAACTTGCAGGAGATGCTGAGAGCTTCTGATAAGAGCTCTGTGAGCCTGGAAGTGAAGACTGGCATGTTGTCTGTTTGGTTAATCTGGCGTGCCAAACTAAGGGATGATGTGGTTCAGGAGTACCTGAGCCACCACATCTCCTGTCTCCCTGGAGGTGGGAAACATTTCTAGCCATCTTGCAAAGGTGTCAACAAGAGTTAGGAGATAGTGAAACTTTTTATGAGTGGGCAGGTGGGTGAAGTTAACCTGCCTCAAAGATGGTGCAGGGGCTGGTGTATTTGGAGAGCCCCTCGCGGGTTGGTCTTCATACATCTGGCAGGAGTGAACCAGTAAATCACAAATTTGAAGATGCATGTGCACAAAGAAGAGCTTTGGGGAACAAAGAAATGGAACAAAGCTTTGGGGCCTATATATAAGGTCTGGTGAATGTCTGAAATGATGGACAGTACCTGGTCCTGAGGGAGGATGAAGTTATTTAAGAAGAGTCATCCATCCTTTGTTTGCAAGGCCCCCTTTTTTCAGGAGTTAGTCCCTCTCCTCTGGTTGTTAGCAGGATTGATAGGAGGGTATCAAAAACAAAATATGTTCTGTTGTTCCAGTGGAACTGAAGGCCAGTCCCTGAGCTGTTAAGTCAGCCCTGGCTTTACCTAAGGCCAATGGGTCCTTGTAGGACTGGTGTCCCCGGTAGTGGATTATGGCCACTTCTGCATGGAGCTGGAGGGCCTCCAAGAGCTTGACTATGAGAAGTCTGTCAACTATGGGAGAGCCCTTGGTAGTGAGGAAGTCCCTTTCCTTCCAGAGGACAGAATGGGTATGGGCTATTAAAAAGGCATATTTAGAGTCAGTATAGATGTTATCCTGTTAATTCTTGGCTATCTGAAGCTCTCTCTGTCAACTATGGGAGAGCCCTTGGTAGTGAGGAAGCCCCTTTCCTTCCAGAGGACAGAATGGGTATGGGCTATTAAAAAGGCATATTTAGAGTCAGTATAGATGTTATCCTGTTAATTCTTGGCTATCTGAAGCTCTCTAGTCAAGGCAATTAATTTGGCCTTTTGTGAAGAGGTTCCCATTGGCAGGTGGGCCACTCGACTGTTTTAGTCCACTGCATATGCTGCCTGGCAGTTTCCTGATCTGTCTATAAGAAAGCTTCTGTCAACAAAGAGGGTGAGTTGGGGGTTTGTGAGAGTTTGGTATAGGAGACCAGGCTGAGGTGAGTGTACTGCCTCCACAGCCTCTGGGTGGGGGCAAGAGGAGGAACCTATAGCATGAATAATAAAAACCCACAGATAGATATTGGGGTTCAAGCTGGAGATCAGAAAAGCAAAGCAGTCATCCACTAGAGAGTTCTCACTTCTAACAGTGCTCAGACTGAAGGGGTGAGCCACTGAACCTCAGACTGCACTGCTCTCCACCAAACCTCAGACTCAAACAGAGACCCTGAGCTTACATCTCCTCCCATTTTATATTCCTCTCTAGTGCTGGGATTGAAGGTATACACCACTATTGCCCAGCCTCTATGGCTAACTAATGTTGCTGCTGGGATTAAAAGTGTGTGCCACTACTGCCTAGTCTGTATGGCTGACTAGTGTGGCTAGCTTTGCACTCTGATCTTTAGGCAAGCTTTGTTTATTAAAACACAAATAAAATACCACTATAGGTACCAAAAGAGGAAGGGACAGGAAGGTGTAGCACAAATTCTGATTGTTCTTAATAAATAAAACCCAGAGTCAGATATTAGGGGATGAAAGCTGGAAAGATCAGAGAAGCAGTGCTACAGAATCATCAGACTGAAGGGGCAATCTTCTCTCTACTAATCCTTGACTGCATCCTCAGACTGCTTCTGAACACTTGTCTCTCCCACCTTATATTTCTCTCTCTGCCCAGCCATATCCCTTCTTTTCTCCACGTCCCTAGTGCTGAGGTTAAAGGAGTGTACTACCAAGTACTGGGATTAAAGGTGTGAGCCACTACCACATGGCTTTGTTTCCCTTTTAGACCGGATCGATCTTCTGTAGCCCAGAGTGGCCTTGAACTCTTAGAAATTCCTCTGATTTTGACTCCAGAGTGTTGGGATTATGTAACATGAAGGGGTCTGCTTGTTGGGGTTTATGTCCTGCCCAGTTCCCCACAGCTGGCAAGCCCCAAAGAAAATCACACAGATATCTCTATAAGTTATAAAACTGATTGGCCCATTAGCTCAGGCTACTTCTTAGCTCTTGTAGCTTATGTTAACCCATTATTCTTATCTATGTTAGCCACATGGCTCGTTACCTTTTTCAGTGGGGCAGCTCACATCTTGCTTCTTTGGTGGTCTGGGCAGAACTGCGGAGGGAGCTTTCTGCTTCCCAGCATATTCCTGTTCTCATCACCCTGCCTCTACTTCCTCTTTGGTTGACTCACCTATACTTCCTGCCTGGCCAATCAGTGTTTATTTAAAACGTGATTGACAGAATACAGACAATTCTCCCACACCAGGATTAAAGGTGTATGCCACTACTGCCTGGCCTCTATGGTTAAGTAGTGGCTTAGCTCTGAACTCTGATCTTCAGGCAAGTTTTATTTGTTAGAGTACAAACAAAATATTACTACATTTCCTCCATTTATCTAAAATAAAAAGAAGGCTATGATTAATATGAAAAAATTATATACAATAAATACAACAACCATATACAAAATATTTATAATACCTTGTAATATTTTCCCCAGAAGCATATATTAATTTATGGTTTGTTTCTAAGATTGGGGAAATGTTAATCTGAGTATTCCATTGCTGTAACAAATCATATCTCCATAAATTCATTGCTATGTTAGCCCCATAGGGCTTTAATTTTTCTCTCTGTCCTTCTAGCCCTATACATTTGACCCATCTCATGCTCTTTTACCAATGATAAAGTTCCAATCCATAAAAGCTGAACATTTACATCCTGAAATGGCCAGTTTGGATACCAAGATTCTTGTGAAATTATTGTTAAATCCACATCTGTGTCTACCATATGACAATGTCATTTATTTGTATTTTTAATTTTGGTCTTTGTTCATTTATAGAAGTTTATCAAAATACTCAACTTTATGGTTTCTCCTGATTTTTTTGTTCTTTCTTTTATAGCTGTTCTATCACCAGAGAAGTATGGTTTCTTACAATAGACATTAGGTTCTTTAATATCTCTGGGAAGGAGTTTTCTCCACGATCATAGGAAAAAACTCAACATGATTTGGTATGGGGACCTGCTAGAGGCTCCTCAAGGAGTTTCCTGTTGGCAAATGGTTACCTTCACTGTCCCTTGTTGGTTTACATTCATTAGTCCAATGCCTGCCTTTGCCATACCTTCTGCATAATCCAGATGGGAGGGGTGTTTTGTTTGGATTATGCTTATTCAAAACATTGTTTCTAGGGATTCCCTTTTTACAATCCCCTTTAAGATGACTTGAAGGTCAGAAAAGCAAAACAGCCAGCCACAGCCTCTTCTACTTCAGTCTAAAATGGGGATCCTGCCTCCAGGAATCCTCAGAATGAGACTGAGAGTTGTCTCTTCCTGTCTTATATTCTTCTCTTAGGCTGGGATTAAAGGCATGCACCACTACGCCCTGTTTCTATGGTAAACTATTGTGGCAACTGGGATTAAAGGTGTGTGTCACTATTGCCTGGTTTGTAGAGCTGACCAGGGTGACTGTTTTACTCTCTGATCTTTAGGCAAGCTTTATTTATTAAAATACAAATGAAATATCACTACAGTGCACCAAGATGAAAGGTTTCTGTATCCTGATATTAAGTCTCTCCACTGATGCAGTAATCCTAATCAAGGTGAATTAAGAATAAAAGACCAAGTTTATTGGACAAAACATTCCTGTGTTATTTTCCTGGTCCCTAAGAGATGAGACTGGAGAGGAGACCAGGAAAAAACATTTGGCAGTTTTCTAGGAGGCAGTTTAAATAACTTGTAGGCATGGACCTGAGTAGTTCTGGGGGAGTAGCCAACATTTGGTGGGCTTTCTGAGAGAGTGGGAGTTGGAATGGGAGTGGTGTTCCAACTGTTCTGATGATGTGTTCTGTGCTGTGTTCTGATCTTGCTTTAGTCCTTTTTTTCCTTACTGTTTTGCATTCTTCCTTTTTGGAATGCCAATGTATGTTGGATATATTTAATTTGCTTTCTGATTTTACAGAGGTTACAATTAAGAGGTTGCGTTGAGCAGTGGTTCTCAACCTTCCTAACTCTACAACCCTTTAATATAGTTCTTCATGTTTTGGTGACCCTCAACCATAAAATTATTTTCATTGTTACTTCATAACTGTAGTTTTGCTACTGTTATGAATCGTAACTGTCTTAGGTAGTAATAGACACCATGACCATGGCAACTCTTATACTGGAAAACGTTTAATTGGGGCTGGCTTACAGTTTCAGAGATTTAGTCATTATTGTCATTGGAGGGAAACATGGTGGTGTGCAGGCAGATATAGTGCTGGAGAGGTTGCTGAGAGTTTGCAACAGGAAGTGAATGCCACACTGCTTGTGGCTTGAACATCTAAGATCTCAAAATTCTTCCCATTGACACTTGCTCCAACAAGGCCACATCTAATAATACTACTCCCTATGGGCCTATGGGGACCATTCTTATTCAGACCACCTTAGTAATGTAAATATCTGATATGTAGGATGGTCTTAGGTGAAAAGGTTGTTTGAAACCCCTCACCCAAGGGGTTGTGACCCACAGGTTGAGAACTACTGGCCTTGGGTTCCAGAAGAGACTTCAGTTTTTTAAACAGTATTAAGACTGTATTAGGGTTCTGTAAAGAAACAATATAATGGTTTAAGTAAAATGGTGCTGTTCCCTGAGTGGCTGTAGTGGGCAGCGGACATGAGACCATGGTGGGCCATGAAGGCAGTCATTCCCAGGCTGAAAGCCCCCAAGTGGCCCATGGGCCATGAGGGCCAACAGGTCCTATGCACAGAGCTGTGTAGCAGGTGAGAGACCGAGATGGATAGGCATGCCGTGCAGAGTGAGGTTGGATATTTATTTAGTGGGTTATGGAGGGGAAAGTGGAGAAGGGGAAAAGAACATAGAGTTGAAGAAGGACGCTTAAAAGAAATCCCACACTAGTTCAGAATTGAGAAATAGATGGTTATTTATTTAGGGATAGCCTCACATCTATGTTTGTCTATATGTTTTATAGTTAGACTAATCAGGTTCTTTAGATATATAGAGATTATATTCTGCATAGATAGGCAATCTTCATCTACTTCAAAGAGCTGTGGAATATGACATTTAAATAATTTAGGGTTCTGTTGAAGTGAGACATGATTGCTCTTGACAGCACCATTCTATTCCTGAGAGAATGGTGAGTACAGAAGACACTCCACTTGGAGCTTGTTTTCTTCTTGGCAAAACTGGCCTTTGGGCAAAGAAATGCCCATTTCTCAACAAATGACAAAATACATGGTATCCGGAAATGGATAAACAGGACTGTCAAATCTTGCCAAGACAGGATAAAATGGTTTTGAAAATTTTCCTGCCTCTGAAAATGGTCTGTCAGTTATTCTACGCCTTAGCCAAAGTTGGTTGCTTCAACATTGCAAATGAGACTCTGGGTGATTGCCCAGGTAGCCAGTTGTCCCTGTATTTTGTTGCACATTTTGGAAGTTGCTTGATTGCACTTCCTGCTTAATATTATTTCCCTTCTCGGATCTTCGATGGGGTTGAAGATTAGATAGTTGTAGTTACTTTCCTCTCACGACTTGGCCAAGTTATTTATCATACAAGACTTATACTAGTTAGGATAGGATAATTATTGAATATATTTGTTCTTATTGTATATGATTTTGTATTAGGCTTAGAACTCTTATTTAAACAAAGGGGGGGCGTGCTGTAGGAAATCTTACAGCCAGTGGTTACCCACCCACTGGGGCGTGGTCTCTTATATAAGCCGATGTAGAGAATGTGTTTGCTCTTTTTTGGGCTGCGGGATTCAGTTTCTGATCACCATTCAAACAGAGGATTCTGATTTGTGAGTCTACCCCTAAATAAATAACCATTTATTTCTCAGTTCTGAGCTAGTGTGGGATTTCTCTTAAAGCATCCTTCTTCAGAGAGAGAGAGAAAGAGAAACAGGGCACAGTGCATGAGAGAGAGAGAGAGAGAGAGAGAGAGAGAGAGAGAGAGAGAGAGAGAGAGAGAGAGAAGAAAGGAGGGGAGAGGAGCCATGGCAGCAGAAGAGGGAGGAAAGGAGGGAGTGGGGCTTGTCTTTTCAAGGGACAGGACAGACCATTGCATTCTCATTTCTTTTATATAATAAAAAGGTGGGAGGTTAGGTACAACAGGTTAAAGGAATTGGGGCGGTGTATTCTCAAGACTGCTCCCTGCTTATTTGTGGGCATTGTCTTGGGGGGGCGGGCTGAGAAAGCTGGGTACTGGCCACATCCTGGCATAGCTGATCTGCTTGTTCCTGTCCGGTGTTTGTGGTATGGAAGTGTCTGGTGTCTCTTAGACCTGTTTAAGGTATTGACAGAACAGAGGACAAACTTGAGTTTAGGAAAAAAATATTTTTGGACCAGGGAATTGAGAGGGGTATATCTGACCTGTTTACGGTGGATACTTAAATTCAGCTCTCTGGAACTCACCAAAATTCTTTGGGTTTGTGAAAACATAAGTTTTAAACATATGCATTGTAGGGCTGGAGAGATGGCTCAGAGGTTAAGAGCATTGTCTGCTCTTCCAAAGGTCCTGAGTTCAATTCCCAGCAACCACATGGTGGCTCACAACCATCTGTAATGGGGTCTGGTGTCCTCTTCTGTCCTGCAGGCATATATACAGACAGAATATTGTATACATAATAAATAAATAAATATTAAAAACATATGCATTTTATAAACAGTAGCATATTTATGTCAGAATGACTGTGACAGATATTTAACGAAAAGTATTTTTAAGACTATGGGAGGCAGTGTGTGAGAGAAATTGGATTAACTTGTATTTGTCCTCACACCTTTATAATTTGTAGGTACACACCTTAATAATAATTTGTATTTGTGTTTTACTAAAATTTTTTTAGTGAGGTTGTCCTTTTAAACTGACAAAATCTCTCAGCTGTCAAACTGCATCAAAGATCTTTGAGAAGGATAAAATTTTACTTGAGTTATTGATTAAAAAATGATAGAGAACTTATTTGGTTGGCACCTAGAGCTACTCCTCAGGGTCCTCCATGGTTGCTGAGGGTTATATTATTCTTCTGCTGTTTATCACAGGACCTGCCAGGCTCAAGAAGATCCTATGGGCTAAGAAATCTGTAGGAAGACAAGCCTACCTTGACCTGAACAGCTAGGATGTTGATCCCAGTGATTCTGTCCATGTCTAGAAATCTTCAGTTTAGATGAAAGGCAGTTTCCCAGTGGTCAGTGCTTAACAGTTGAAACAAATTGTGGATGGACATTGTTTTGTATCCATTTGTCTTCTGTCTTCTTTGGAGGAAATAGAGTGTTGCTGCTAGGAGCCAACCTGTTGTTTTGTTATGAAAAGTCTTTTAATAATTAATTATTTAAATGCCCAGATCTCTGAGCAGTTGAGGGCTGTCTATCAGGTATAACAACAGTATATAATCTGTCTGGAGAGTTGGATCTGAGCTTGACTGTACTGACTCTTAACAGGTAAGATTTACACTTGTAAAAAGACAGAAAGAAGAAAAATCTGCTTGTAATAGAAGGTTAACGGCAGAATAGACAATAATAAAGAACAGCTTAATTTATTTTAAATCAGGGTTGGATTACATATATAGTATTTTCTGTAAGAGACTTAAAAAGTACATATTCATTTAAAATGTGAAACTTAATTGCTTTGTAGTCTATAATGAGATACAATGGACAGACAATTAGAACATTTAACAGTAAACATAGGTGCATTCAAGTTACATGTACATACATACACACACACATACACACACAGAGTGAACAGAAATCGGGCGAAGTTGATGCTTTTGGTAGGCCCTATCAAAGGCATGCCACTGCGTAAAACATAGAGACAGCAGAGTCAACACCAGGGAACCAGGCAGGGAATACCTTAGTAATGATGGTGGGATTTGGTCGCCTGACCTGGCTCTCACTTAAGATGGCAGTGAAGTCACCTGACCTCAGTCAAAATGGTGGCAGTCACATGTTGTGTGGAGAAGCCACGTTTTTTTCTTTGAGCCGTGAGAGTTTTAAACATAATAGCTAGAGAGAGCTAGAGGCGTGATCTGCCCTGTTGCCGAACCACCATGCTATAAACCGCAGTGGGGAGCAAAGGCTGGAATTGAAAACAGCTGCCTTGTGGATCTGGCCGATTTTGTTGGCAGCAGTATCAGTGGCAGGGACAGTTTGAGGAAAAATGGAGCCTGCAGGAAACCGGCGGAACATAGTTTTAGGGTTTATACCATAGCTGAAAACATGAAAACCTGCGAAAAATAGAAGAGCATCCTCTCTCTATAGGCAGGGTGTTAAAGCCTGACTGGTTCCCAGTCAGGGCTACTCAGAAGCCAGAGAGGCTAGAGGCTGCTCTGCACTGTCTCTCACTGCAGGGACTACTTACAAGTGGTCCAAAAGAAAAGAAAAAGAAATGAGAAAGAAAAATTAGAGGGACCCTGGGCACCCAAATAGAATGCACCACACAGTGTGTGCAGTGCTAGCGCGGGAGGACCAACCTGGTCAGTCCAGTAACGTTTTTAGCTATGGGAAGCAACCAGAGATGAATGTTAGCGAAGGGCTCAACCATAGCTGTGAAGGCTGTGGTTGGGGGCTAGAAGGGGAAAACTCACCACCAAAGCTACTGGTGTGCGTAGAGGTCAGTGTTCAGGCAGATAGAGTGCAGAGCTGTTGTAAAGAAACCTGGTTTCAGAGCCCAGGGTTCCATGTGTCCTCAGCCGGCCTGCCCATGGGCAGGAGGGAACGTGAAGAGCCTGGCACAAGCACCATAATGGTAAAAATAAAATGGTGCCTTTCCCCAAGTGACAAGTGGGCCACAAGGGAGCCATGTGGCGAGTGAGAGACCTATGCAGGGCAGCCAGTCCCACAAGGAGCTACAGCCATGGCAGGTGAGAGACCAAGACTTATAGGTACACCATGCAGAGTAAGGTTGGATATTTATTTCGTGGGTTAGGGAAGGGGAAAGGGGAGAGGAAGGGAGGGAGAAGGGGGATGAGGATAAAAAGAGAGGGTGGGGTTGAGGGGAAGAGCCATGGCAGCAGCTTACTGCTTTGGGTGAGAGACGGGAGGGAGGGGGGAAGGAAGGGGCTCGGACTGTAAGCAGGAAGGAAGATCTGCCTGCCTCAGTGGTGGATGGGGAAGGGACTGGGCATGGCTTGTCTCTTAAAGGGACAGGACAGACCATTAAAAACAGAACCAATAGAATGAAAAAATGTATATATACAAATAAAGGGAAATTTTTAGAGTGACTTACAGGCACTTAGATTAAATTTTTAGAGTGACTTACAGGTATGACAAGTTAAAAAATGGTGGTCTTCTGGAAAGGCCAAGAGTCTAGTCCAGGAGATTGTGTGTCTCCGCAGTCTTGATCTGGTGCTAGATTCCTCGGAAATTCCTAGGGAGTTGCTGGTCTTGAGTCTGGTGGAATCTGGGAGACGTAGGTTCTACACTAGCAAAGGAATGCCTCAGAACATGAAGAATGCATTTGCCAGGCAGAGCAAGGACAAGCAGGCAAAAATAAAAGCTTCCTTTTCCCACATCCTTTTATATGGGCTGTTAACAGAAAGTGGGGTCTTATTTAAAGTGGATCATCCTACCCCAAATGATCCAATCAAGAAAATTCCTTTCCTCACAGGTATGCCCTTGCTGCCTGGGCTTTTGTGGATTCCAGATGTAATCAAGAACCAACAGTAGGGATCACAAGTCTGAAAGACTACAGGGATTTTTTTTAAATTTATTTATTTATTAAGGATTTCTGCCTCCTCCCTGCCACCGCCTCCCATTTCCCTCCCCCTCCCCCGATCAAGTCCCCCTCCCTCATCTGCTCGAAGAGCAATCAGGGTTCCCTGACCTGTGGGAAGTCCCAGGACCGCCCACCTCTATCCAGGTCTAGTAAGGTGAGCATCCAAACTGCCTAGGCTCCCCCAAAGCCAGTATGTGCAGTAGGATCAAAAACCCACTGTCATTGTTCTTGAGTTCTCAGTATTCCTCATTGTCCGCTATGTTCAACTAGTCCGGATTTGTCCCATGCTTTTTCAGACCCAGGCCAGCTGGCCTTAGTGAGTTCCCGATAGAACATCCCCATTGTCTCAGTGTGTGGGTGCACCCCTCGCGGTCCTGAGTTCCTTGCTCGTGCTCCCTCTCCTTCTGCTCCTGAGTGAGGTAAGCCAGACCCAAAAAGAGGAACATGGGATGTACTCACTCATATTTGGTTTATAGCCATAAATAAAGGACATTGAGCTTATAATTCATGTTCCTAGAGAAGCTAAATAAGAAGGTGAATCCAAAGACAAACACATAGGCATCCTCCTGAATATTAACCTTCATCAGGCGATGAAAGGAGACAAAGACAGAGACCCACATTGGAGCACCGGACAGAACTCTCAAGGTCCAAATCTGGAGCAGACTATAGGGATTTTTAAAGTTGGACGAAATGCATTTTGCCTTTAGGATATAGCTACGAGACTGTTGGGGCCAGGGAAGGGAATATGGTGATTTGAATGAGAAATTCCAACAGTTAATGTTGGTTGGTAGTGCTGTTTGGGTGCATGTTTTGCTGGAGGAAGTATGTAACTGGATGTGGGCTTTGAGAGTTTAAGGCTTCATTGTACTTCTATTTTGTTCCCTCTATTTTGCGCTGATGATTGACGATGTGAGCTCTCAGTTTCTCCTTTTGGTTGCCATGCCTGCTGCTTCTGCCATGCATTCCCACCTCTGAACCCATAAGCCCTAATAACTTCTTTTTTCTGTATGCCTTGGTCATGGTGTTTATTCCAGCAACAGAAAAGTAACTAACACAGAATCTTTCAGGTATATGCCTAGGAGTTATGTAGCTCAGTTATTTGGTAGTGCTATTTTTAGTTTTTTTGGGAAACTTCATATTAATTTCCATAGTGACCACACATTTACATTCCTGTTGGCAGTATGTAAGGATTCCTCTCAGCCTACATATCCTGCCATCACTGGTTATCAGTTCCCATCGTCTCTTTTTGCAGTTGTAGATTTTTGACTAGGATAAAATGGATTTTCAAAGTAGTTTTAATTTGTATTTGGCCAAGGATGTTAAACACTTTCAAATATTTATTGGTTGTTTGTATTTCTTCTTTTGAGAGCTATCTATTAATTTAATTAGTCCATTTATTAGATGGATGATATGGATTTTCTGGTGTTTGATTGTTTGCTTTGCAGACACTTTTTAATGTCTTGTAAACTGCATTTGACAACTCTTTGGGTTTACTTCCTGTGCTATTAGAGTTCTTTCCAGAAAGCCCTTACATGTAGTTATATGTTTTGAAATGTTTTTCTATAGCAGTTGCAAATCTTCAGGTCTTACATTAAAGTCTTTGGTTGATTGAAATTAATTTTTGTGCAGGGTGAAAGATAATACAGACCTAATTTCATTTTTGGCAACAGTAAAAGGTACCTGAACTCAGTAATAAAATAAATTCAAAATCTATCGTGTAACACACCCAAAGTGTTTCTGACAGTGCTACTGTCCTTATCGAATTTGGAGAGAGCACATTACAACTTTGTTTCTGAACATACAACTTGTGCTGTCACATGCAATACTAGGGAACACTGCCTAGTTTTAGAGTCTAGATAATTTCATAAGAATTGTGGTGTTTTTAACTGTACATACAAATTTATTCTTATAGAAGCATGATTCAATTATGGAAAACAGAGTACTTTTTTTTAGCTGCCTTTCCTCAGGATAAATAATAAATTAATATAGTTTTAGATGGTTAGAATGCTTCATTCTTAAATGCTGTTTGAGGACTGGGGAGATAGCTCTGTCAGTAGACTAAATACTTTGCAAGCATGAAGACCCGAGTCAGTCCCCAGAATCTGTGTTCAAGGTCGGGTGTGGTGGCACTGGGAAGTCCTGGGGAGATACAGACAAGTCAACCTCTGAGGTTCTTGGCCAGCTAGCCTAGACAGCTTGACAAGTTCCAAACCCATGAGAGATCCTGCCTTAGAAAATAAAGTAGATGGCTCCCGAGGAATGATCAATCACACACATTGTTTCATTTACTGATTTGAATTTCATTTTTTAAAAAAAATTGTTGAATGAATTTTGATTTGACATTATTTCTAGCAATTACTGAAAGGGCCCTAAATGTACTACTGCTATTTTGTACTACATGTTTATATGAAGTGGCACTCTGAACATTGATAATCACAAAATCAAATATTAGTCAACTCTGAAAAAATTTGAAGATACTTTTCATCCAGCTGCTTGAAATAATCTATTTAAAAAAGCATTTTATAAATATAAAATGTAAAAATCAGCAAGTGAAGCCTTTTGTTTTTACCAAATGTATATTTGCCTTCATCTATATTGAATGTTAAAATTGCATTTCTTCTGAAGAATTATTTTAAAATAAAAATCTGGAAGGCAAGATGGTTCATCAAGTAAAGGTGTTTTGCTCTGTGTGAGCCTGATGATCCATGTTTGATTCCTGAACCCTTGTACAAGTAGGAGAGAATGGACTCCACAATCATGCCATGGTATGTGCATGCCTACACAATACTGTGTCATATATAAAATGATAATTAAAATAGTTTAAAAATGCATTTGAAATAAAATTCTTTACAGTTATCAGTAAATGTTTAATTTATGTATCTATTTTGTATACCTGGTTATTTAAAGTTCTCTGGTGAAAAATGGATGTGAGTGGAAAATGTTTAAGAAGCTCTGATATAAATTATATTAATCAATTTCTGTTTAGATTGAAACAGGTGACATTAATCTCATTTTCTTATTAGATTAAAACAAAATAAAACAACAACAACAAAACCCCAAAATGTTCTCTATTATCTTATAGTTAGAGGCTAGGCAGGTGTTGTGTTGTGTGACTTCATGGGGAGACACAACACACATGTCTACTCACCCAAGATAGGGAACACATGACAGAAGCAAAGTATGAATAACGCTGAAGTCAAACTTGATGGACCATTGAGTGCTGTGGGATAATTCTCTTGTACACTATAAAGATATGTCACTTGTATTGGTTTAATAAAACACTGATTGGCTAGTAGACAGGCAGAAAGTAGAGGTGGGGCAACCAGGTAATTCTGGGAAGAGGAAAGGCAGAGATGCAGTAACTAGCCAGATGCAGAGGAAGCAAGATGAGAATACTTTACTGAAAAAAGGTACCAAGCCACATGACTAAACATAGGCAAGAATTAATTAACCTAATTTACTTAATTTAAGTTGTAAGAGCTAGTTAATAATAAGCCTGAGCTAATAGGCCAAATAGTTTATAGTTAACATTTAGGACTGAATGACTGAGGGTAGGACAGAAACTTCCACCTACAATTTAGTTTTATTTGTTAGGGTTACTTACAGGAGTAGGAGTGAAGGGTTACTTAAAGGAGAAGAAATGACTCAAAGATAGCTGCATCACCTGAGCCCACCCAAGCATGTGCAACACCTCACAAAAGCTGGAGCACACTGCACAGCCTACAGACAGCTTGCCAGGTTAGAGAGTGTCCTTTATATGTGACTCAGTAGGTCTAACCTTTCTTCAGGCTCCTGGTCTGGTCTCAAAGTCTTCTTTGGCTGAGAGTGATTCTTCATCAGTTGTTGTTGCTTACTCGGAGGGGAGGAACCTAGTGAATGGAGTCAGTTTCTGGTACTTCCTGAAGCTATTTTGAGTTGTTTACCTTCTGTAGCTTCCCTGAGAGATGGAATGTTTCATTTCCTCAGAAAACTGCTATATAACTGCAGGTAGGAAATCTGAATGCAGTCTTAAATTGGCTGTTTGTTAGAACTGTGGCAGAATGCTTTCAACACAGGGGATCAGACTCAGTGACTTGCTGTGTTAGTGTTTTATCATAGAGCTATGTCCCCAGCCCTGACTTCCGGATTTATAAAAGTGCATTTGTCTGGGCATTTTTGTATAAAAGGCCTGTCTAGTGTATGATTCTGAGAACCACAGCTTAATAGAAGTAGAGGAGGTAGAAGAAACTTAATTTTGTTGAACACAGCAGTAATATGAGGGTAGATTTATTTCAAGACAGCACTTAGAAACAGGATAAATAAACTTTTTAAAATGTAATTAATTGATCTGAATGAAATTTTTTTTGAAAGCAATTTATACCTAGACGCCTTCCTATACCTGGTAGTGCAGAATTTTAGGCTCTCAGTGGATTCTTGAAAGAGTAAGCCAAAAGTCATAGTCATCTGCGAGGCAATTGAGAAGTATTGGGTCCCAGAAAAATCACACAGAAATGAATTATTCTCATTTTATTCTGGAGAACCCAAACGAATGAAATACATTTGTGGAAATAGCCAAAAATTAGGGATCTTTTAAGAAAAAAAAAGTATCAGAAAATTATATGCAATCTTTTAGGTACAGTAGAAATTTAAAATTTTAGGGAGACTTTGGTAAGTCCAACATTACGACATAAAAAGTGATTTTTGAGGTAATAATCTACAAACATTTTTTTCTTATATTTTTTTGTATTCCTTTTCTGTCTTTCCATCCTAACCAGAATGCAAAAGTGCCTGTAAGTAAAACTTGCTTTTATTTTTGGTCATGCTTTTATTGATGTTTGCTAATCTGTAGATGTACTAACTAGTATTCTCACCACTAAGTTCTGCTCTTTTTTAATAAAAGGAGCAAGTAAGAAGAAGTGGCTTCTTGGGAAGCAAAAATGAGTATTGCAGAAGTGATTTGATTGTTGGACCAAGTACCTCAGAAAGAAAAATTTCAGACATTTCAGTAGCTTAGGAGAAGAATTGGTGCTTGCACCATGTGAGAGCTTTATCAAGGACATACAGTTACTGTGGTATATGGAAGAAGAGATTCAAAGCAGATATGGTTTTGGAGAGACTCAGGCCCCACTCTGCAGATTTGAGAAAAGCTACTTACCAGCTTGTCTGAAGTGGAGGTTCAGTGCAGATGATAGGTGAACCTATTTGGCCACAGGGTGGAGCTGGTGGAAAGTCTGCAGTATGACATTTCTGCACAGCCTCTTCATTTTCTCTGAGATAGACCTGTACTTGGAAGAACAGCTACATGTGGAGCAGGGAGACCAGAGATATGGTGGAGTCTGGTGTCAGCATTCTTCTTTGTCTAATTATGTTTTTGAGAGTAATTTGCCTTTTTGGGCAACTGTAACCTGGATTTTGGGAAATGTGGTTTGAATTAATCATGTTGACCTAGTACAACTTTAATAACAGTTAAGGGAGCGGGGAGAAACTCCACAAAGGAGGATGCTGAAATTATGGGTGTTTGCAGACTATGCCCATGCCAATCTGATAAAGCCAATTGCTTAATCTTCCCACACCTGTTTCCTTATCTACTTTATGGGATTGTCGTGAAAAGCATTTAGCAGAGTCAGCATTATAAGTGTTATAGTTCTGAGGGGAAAGGTTTCCTCAAGGGAAGTGTTACAGCTCCGAGGGGAGCAGTGTCCTGGCAGTTAGGAACTAAGGAATACTACAAAGTCACACTGCACAGCAAACCTCACGCAAGAGATTTATTAAGAAAGACACAAGAGGGTGGCTGCCTCTGCTTGGGTGAGAAGCAACAGAGATCCGTGTGTGAGGCAGGCTTTATATAGGGTCTCTTGGCCAGCAAAACTTTCCGGGGTGGAAATTTCCAAGGTGGGATTGGTGGGATTTTTTACTCAGGGATTGATTTTTTTTTTTGAGCTCAGGGATTGGTGGGTTTTCCAAACCTAGAATTGCACATGGACTTTTTACCCTACAAGTATAATGCAAGCTATGGTAATTAGTAGCTTTTATTACTAGTAGTAATTACAGTAGTAATGGCAAGAAAGAAATAGGGCACGTTTTGGAAAGATAGA
Source organism: Microtus pennsylvanicus (assembly GCF_037038515.1). NCBI lineage: Eukaryota > Metazoa > Chordata > Mammalia > Rodentia > Cricetidae > Microtus > Microtus pennsylvanicus. The sequence continues at coordinate 50,110,065 of NC_134582.1, read as the reverse complement.
TGGAGAGGAGATGAGTGGAGATAAGAATGCAATATAAAGTTCATATATTTGAGGATATTGGAATCTAGCTACAAGAACACATGGAGACATGGGCTAGAGAGATAGCAAGTGTTGTCATTGAAAGTGGTTAGTGTAGAGTGGTGGTGTATGAAGTGCTTAACATATTGCTTGATGTTTCCAGGTGGTAATTCCTTCCTACTGTCATTTATAGATATGATCAGATACAGACATATCATTTATAGATGTCTGACCCCCATGTGCCATGGCATTGTTGTAGTATGAGCAGCGGGGCTGTGTCCCCGGCACCCCGGCCGCCTGGCTAGCTTATGCCCCGAAATAACAACACACAAACTGTATTCTTTTAAACACTGCCTGGCCCATTAGTTTCAGCCTCTTAACCCATTTCTAATAATCTATGTAGCACCACAAATTGCGCTTACCAAGAAAGATTCAGCATGTCTGACCTGGTGGCTGGCTGCATTGCTGTCTGCCTCAGAGAGCAGAGCTATTGCGTCTACCCGGGAGAGGGGAGCATGGCATCTCTGAGCTCACTTCCTCTTCCTCCCCCAATTCTGTTCTGTTTACTCCTCCCACCTATGTTTTAACCTATCAGGGCCAAGCAGTTTCTTTATTGCTTAACCAATGAAATCAACAGATTGATATATGACACTCCCACATCATGGCATGAATTGTCTCTATTTAACAAAAATAAACTGGAAAAACCACTAGCAAACTGAAGTGTATGATTTCCCTGTGTATGTTAAAATGAATGTGATACAATGAAATATTTGCAAAGTATCATGGGAATCTTTATTATAAAACATCATATGCAAGCATAGTTCTCCTATCCCAACCACTCTGTCCCAAATAACTGACTTAGAGGTTGAATATGAATTATAACTTCTCAGCCAATAGCTCAGGCTTGTTACTAGCTGACTCTTACTCTTAAATTAGCTCACTTTTATTAATCTATGTGTTGCCATGTGGCTTGTGGCTTTACTTGTCCTCTAGCATGTCTTGCTTCCTGGGTAGCTGGCTAGCATCTCTTTTGATTCCCCTGACTTTCCTTCTTCTTCCCATCATTCTCTATGTTTCAAGTTGACTCTCCTAATCTCTTCTTGCCCTGCTATCGGCCAACCAGTTTTTATTAGCAATGAGCATAATCCACAGCAACTATATTCTAAAAGCTCATAGCAAAAAAGTAAGCATTTAAAAAAATATATATATATATGATGTCAGTAGTATTGGTATTTTAGAAATGAAGTACTTAAATATCAACCTCACCTAATGAAAACAAGATGTAAATAGACAAAAACCTCAGTTTGGCCAATAAAAATAAATTCCATATTGAAAGATCATACCCTAAGCCCCAAAATGGGATTCAAAAGTAGTCAGAGTGGCAATAAAGTTAATTGAAAACATTTTCTATTTTTTTTATAGGAGGGCAGTATATAAACAACAGAGTTTTATTTATTCATCCATAATGAAAATTGACTTTATTTGCAGTAAATTGACTGACTGGAGACCATCATGTTAATTGAAATAAGATATAAGCTTGACTTGGGGGGTCCATATTGGATTTCATGGTCTAAATTGGATGAGGATGACTGGCTCTTCCTTAGGAGGGCACCAGATCTCATGACAAATGGTTGTGAGCCATCACTTGGTTGCTGGGAATTGAACTCAGGACCTTTGGAAGAGAAGGCAGCACTCTTAACTCTTGAGGAAGAGACCTGGTCAGTCATCCTCACCAACGTAGACCATGAAACCTAATATGGACAAGTTCAACATAACCACCGTATGTAGGCTGTTCATGCATACTTCAGCATTGCCAGGGCATAAATTTAATTCAGTTTTCATAAACTTGACTTAGACAAACGTTGTCTGTTTTTTCATATTCAGGGAAACATTTCTTTAATAATTGCTATGTGTTTAGGAGTAAGGATTACGAAAGAGAAGAGGGAGATAGGCACTTGGGATACAAAAGTAGACCCAGGAAGCAGACTCCTAGCAGTTCCCTTTCGGAAGAAAAGCAGGAAGCATGTTATTGGTTTGTCATAGGGTTTTTGTTGGAGGTTGAGGTTTTGGTAATGTGTCCTCTGAGTTTTGATGGAACAGTTCAGCATTTGGTATTATTTGGGACTTTTGAATTATATAATAAGTAGCAAAAAGAGGGCTGGAGTAGTTAAGAGCACTTTGTTCTTATAAAGGACCTGGGTTTGATTCCCAGCACCTATGTGGTAGCTCACAATCCTCTGAAACCCCAGTGCCAGAGGATCCAGTGATTTTTGCTCTCTGGGCACCAGGCATGCATATGGTGCACAAAACATAAAAGATAGATAGATTTCAAAAATAAACAGCAAAAAGTATTAAACTACCATTAAAGTAAGAATATTCTTAACATTAAACACATTTTCATGGTAGGCACAGGTATTGTTTTAAGGCCAGTATTAAGGCACACTTTTTTTTTTAACTGGTTCTGTAAATATTACTTTTATGCTTTGGAAATATTTTAGAATTTAAAAATTTACTTTATTGTGTGTGTATGCATATATGTTTGTGTGTGCACTCTGTGGCCTTTATCAGTGTGTACTTGTGTGTGTAGATCAGAGAGTAGCTTGTGGGATTGGTTCTCTCCTTCCATCAGATAGATTTTAGAGATTGAAGTCAGGTACTTAGGCTTGGTGGCAAGCACTTTTGAATCCAGTTAATACTGTCCTGATTTTAGAACTTTAACAAGATATTCTTTTTAGAATTTTAAAAAGATAGTAAATTTTGTAATTTAGTTTTTAAAATTTTTATTAGTTTCTTTGTTTTTTAAAGACAGGGTTTCTCAGTGTATCCCTGGCTATCCTGGAACTTGCTCATACATCAGGCTGGCCTTGAATTCAGAGATCACCCACCTCTGCCTCCCAAATGCTGGGATTAAAGGTATGTGCCACCAGACCTGACCTTATTTTGTCATTTTTCAATATGGGAGAGTATTGAGGAAATTACGTTATACCAAAGACAAGTGTTTCTAGAACAAATAAATGAACTAAAGGCAATACAGTAGTGTATATGAGTAGATTCTAAACAAGACTAGATTCAAAGCTGAACTTAATAATTGAGTTTCTGATGTATGTATTATGATCTGGTATTTAAAATAGTTTATACATAATATTTTCTTTAATTCTTACAACATTCACGAAGTAGATACAGTTTTGTCCCATTTTCATTATGAGAGCCACTGTCAGTGAACATTGAGTAATGTGTTTGGTAAACCATTTATGAAATTATTCCTTTTTTTAATACCTCATAAAAACACCCAAAGACAACAGTTAGGGTGTTTATGCTCTGTACGTTTGTCCAGAGTGATTTGGGAGTTTTGACAAAAGCCTAAATTTATTAGAGTGCTAATTTAAAAGCTACTTTTATTTTCCTTAAGACTGTTTTATAGTGGGGCAGGAGAGATGGCTTGGTGGTTAAAGGCACTGTCGGCTCTTCTACAGAACCAGACTCAATTCTCAGCACCCAAATACATGGTAGCTCAAAACATCTATTATCTCCAGTTTCAGAAGATCTAAAGCTTCCTTCTGGCCTCTCCAGCTTCCTTGGACACTGCACATATACATGTACATGGTTCACAGACATACATGCAGACATACCATCTATACATATAAAGTGATAAAGTTTTTTTTAAAAGGCTGTCTTATAAAATACAGAAAACAAGATTGGTAGACACATACATTCTATAGCATTACCACGATGACTTAAGAACAGAGTAGGAAGAGCTTGTAAATATGTACTTCCAGAGAAGCTGGTTTTGTGCTTCTCTAAACAGATTGCCATAGACTGTGGATGTTACAAAGATCTAAGATTTATTTCTTACAGGCTGAAATCCAGAATCAAGAGATTATGGCTGGTGAGAGGATTATTTTGTTTTCTTATAACATGGTAGAACACATTTTATGGTGGCTAGAGCAACAGATCAAAGTTATAGCCTCTAGCCCTTTTATTATCAGCAGTAGTCTATGCAGGAAGGCCAAGCCCTCCTGGCATAATCACCTCTTAGGATCTATGTTTTAATACTGTTTCATTGGGAAAAGCTCAACAACATGGTTTTTCAAAGATACATTCAAGCCATAGCAGTGTGTCAAGTTGGTTTTGCTTAACAATTATTAACATAATTATTACTATATAGTAAACCTTCAGTTAAGTACTTTACAGATATTTACTTGTTGGGCTAGGATTGTAACTCACAAGTAGTTCTTACCTATACAAGAACCTGGGTTGGATCACCAGTATTGGGAGAAAATTAAAACAAAACACAAGCCACAAAGAAACATATACTCATTTCACTTCCAGTGCAATTTGGTTATGGTATCATGCCACAGTCTCCATATTTACAAGTGTGGAAACTAAAGCAAAGAAATATTAAGTCATTTACATACGGTTGTATACTTGTTAAGTAACAGATTTACTGTCAAACTCAGACAGTTTGGATCTACCACCTAAGCTTTTTACTACCATACTTTCTGTCTCTACTTTTGAAGGGATCATGACCCATTTAGAGAGGAAATGCAGATGACTGGAAAAGAGTGTTATAGATTAAAATATGGGCCAAGCATGGTAATGCATGCCTGTATTTCTGCTGCCTGGGAGGCTGAAGGATTGTCACTTTGAGGCTAGTTTGAAATACAGAATGATACTCTGTCTCAAAAAAACAAAATAGAATATGAAAGACAGACAGATAGACAGACCCCACAGATGAAGTATGGCTATTGCATTATTAAAACTTAACCAAGGAATGACAAAATATAGGCTCAGTAGGTAAAGAAGCCTGCCACCAAACCCGACAACGTGAGTTCAGTCCCTAGTACTCATATAGTGGAAGGAAAGAACCAACTTCTGAAAGTTGTCCTCTCTGCGACCTGTAGTATACATTGGGCTCACATATGCACACACATTTGTAGACAAAATAAATAAAAAATTTGAAACAGTTAAATTTCCCTTTAAATATTTTATGATTTTAATAGGAAAATATTTTGAAATTACTTGCAGATGTATGCACTGAAGTTTTTAACCAATATTAGACAGTTTTATTTTATTTTTAAAAACTTAGAATTCTTTTACAGCCTACTAAATCAAGGGATCACCAGCTTAGGTAATAATTTTTAAAAATTCAACAACAAGGAGTGCCTGTATGACTCATTGGAGTTGTGGGTCTGATAGCATGAGATAGCAATGTCTTCATAACTTGATTGGTAAGTGATTTGCAATGTACTGTACATTTAAAACCTGTTATTTATTAAATTTTTATATGTGTATTTACCTGTGAAATTAGTACCCATTTCCAGACAGTGGTCATATCTTTCACTTCGAAAAGGCTTTTTTATACATTATATTCTTACCTCTTTGTCCATGGCTTTCCAGCAATAGATGATCTGTTATTTTCTCTATAAATTACTTTGTCTTTCTAGACTTATATATAAATGGAATCATACAGTTTATATGATGTATGTGTGTATCTGAGGTTTTTCACCTCATATAATAAAAATATCATTTATTTGGTATTGTAGCTTGAACTTAAAAGGTCTCAGCATGCTAAGTTCATTCATAAATATTCTATTTATCTTTCCTCAAAATTCTTCCACCATAATCCTTTATATCTGACCTCTATGGTTGTATGGATTGTAGCCTGCTTATCAAAGACTTAGCAGCCAATATCCACATATAAATGAATATATACTGTATTTATCTTTTTGGCCCTGGTTACCTGATTGAGGACTTTTCTTTTTAAAGCTCTATCCATTTACCTGAAATTTTGTAAATTTTGTTATTTCATTTTTTTCTTTAACAGCTGAGTAATATTCCATCATGTAAATGTAGCACATGTTCTTTATCCATTCATCCATTGACTGACATCTAGTCTGTTCCCAATTTCTGGTTATAAATGACTAGAGAAACAATGGACATTGTTGAGTAGTAGGATATAGGGCCTATGTCTAAGACTGGTATAGCTGAATCTGGAGGTAGATCTATCTGTCCCCAGCTTTCTTTTTTTTAACTTTTATTGAGCTCTACATTTTTCTTTGCTCCCCTCCTTGCCTCTCCCTTCCCCTTAAGCCCTCTCCCAAGGTCCCCATGCTCTCAATTTACTTAGGAGATCTTGTCTTTTTCTACTTCCCATGTAGATTAGATCTACGTATGTCTCTCTTAGGGTCCTCATTGTTACCAAGGTTTTCTGGGATTGTGATTTGTGGGCCTTCAACCCCATCGAAGACCTGAGAAAGGAAATAATATTACTTGAGTAAACAGGAAGTGCAAACCAACAACTTCCAAAATGTGCAATAAATGACAGAGACAACTGACTACCTGGGCAATCCCCCAAAGTCTCATTTGCAATGTTGGAGCAACCAACTTTGGCTAAGGCCTAGAGTAACTGACAGACCGTTTTCAGAGGCAGGAAAATTTTCAAAACCATCTTACCCTGTCTTGGCAAAGTTTGGCAGTCTTTTTTCTTGTATACTGCTTGTCTTGTCTGGACACCGCACATCTTGTCAGTGGTCGAGGCATAGGCAGTTCTTTGCCCAAAGACCAGTTTTGCCAAGAAGAAAACAAGCTCCATTTGGAGTGTCTTCAGTGCTCAATGTTCTCTCAGGAATAGATCAGTGCTATTGTGTCTCACATCAACAGAACCATAAGTTATTTAAATGCCATATTCTACAGCTCTTTGAAGTGATTGAAGATTACCTATCTATGTGAAATACAATTTCTGTGTATCTAAGAACCTGATTAGTTTAACTATAAGTGTGAAGAACATGTATGACTATTGACCTATATTTGTTAATACCGATATAACTTAAAGAGTAAGGCCTCATTAGAATATTAAACAGTCTTTAAACAACTCAGTAGCAAATGAGGACAATGACCTCAAAATGCAAACCATGTATAAGTATTTTGATCAGAGGCAGTAATGTATAGTCCAATATAATAAATATATCCTAAAATTGTATCAATAACACAGTGCCTTAAGCAGAAGTATAAGTATGCATGCATGAAATATGACAAAATAACTTTATCTAGGTGTACAGATATAGTAAACAGAAATAGGAACATACTCAATATAAGAGATATAATTTGAATTTGTATCAATATACAGAATATATCAATGTAAATTGTCTATAAATAATAGCTCTCAAGTATTCACTGTATCACTCACTATTATTATTAGTGTGAGAATGCTCACACTAATCTGCCTATAATCCCATCCAATTTCCCCCTTTTCCCCGCAAAGTGATCCTTGAGCCTATATAATTTCCACCCAACTCTGTACCCCTAATTAATATCCCTAACCCTAAGGACAAACTTTGTCAGGAGAGGGGATGCTGTCTTCTAGAATTACTTCCAGCTGTTATGGGGGCAATGTTCTTTCTATGGGATCCTGTAAAACTAAAATGATAGTTAAATTTCAAGATTACTGTCTGTAGTCGCTAGGGTTTTTCTGATGTTCTTATTTGAAATTCTGGCCAGAATGTTGTGAGAAGGTGCACCATTTCAGTTAACCAAGTTGGAATCATTTTAAGCAGCTGGTGTACCCAAAGCAGATATTAAAGTAGTGCTATCAACATCATGACAATATATCAACCATGTGGAATCGTTGTTGTGGGGCCCCATCTTCTTCCTGAAAATTTCATAGATTGCTGAAGGAAAATTTATTGTTCATTGCGGAAAACTTAAACATTATTCATATAGACACATATCAATGAAAGGTACAATAGAAACAAAAATAGGTATGGAGAGAAGTAAAATTTTTCCTAAATTCTTTCTTCTTTCTTTCTTATACCAGATGGCTCCTGACATGAGACAGAAAGTCTGAATTTTTCTTTTAACAATATGCTTGGATTTAGAGAGGATAGCCATTGTCCAACTCCAAAGCCAACTTCAGTTTTTAAGTAGAGATATATACATACTGAGGTAATGAAGTTTTACCCTGCAGATGACCTGTCATGACAAGTCAGATTTCTCTTTGCTTGGTGATCCTTTCTGGATAGTTATCTTTTTCCCTTTGCCATCTCAATGTGCGAGGTCTCTGGATATTTTGAAGATGAATATTTTCCTGCAAAGACAAGAACAAACCCTACCCCAATCCTTATGAGGTTTCCTTACCACCTGTATGATAGTTACCTCCATGGATGAGCTGTCATTTCTGTCTCTAGAGGTTTCTCTTTTTCAAACAGAAGCTTTATTAATTTTGAAGGTATCCATAACTTTTCTTCTCCTGTGGAAACAAGAGTGAAACCCCTTCCCCAATGTAGCACATCTCCTGGTTTCCATTCTGAGATCAGCACATCCTTGAAATACACTGGCTAATTTAGTTCAGAAGTTTTTTTTTTCTCCCTATTATCCAATGTCTCTGTGTTACCATTATTTTTTTCTCATTAGTGTTAAGAAAATTCAAGGTTAATGAAGCATTATGCAATCTATTTCTGGGGGTGTTTTCCATTCCTTTCTGTTTGTTTAACATATCCTTTATAGTTTGAATTGATCTTTCTATAACTGCTGGACGAGTAGGATTGTTTGGTATACCTCTAATATGCTTTATATTATAATAAGCAAAAATCTGTGTCATTTTCTTAGAGACATATGCCGGACCATTATCTGTCTGTATTTGTGCAGGTATACCCATGATGGCTGTAACTTCTAATAAATTCTAATACTGAATCAGCCTTTTCTGAACTCAAAGCAGTTGCCCATTGAAAACCTGAATAAATGTCAGTGGTGTGGTGTATGTATTTTTATTTTCCAAAATCTGCAAAGTGGAACACATCCATCTGCCAAATTTCATTCCTTTGAGTATCCTTTGGGTTACTTCCTGCAGGTAATGGTGTTTGGTTATAGAAAGAACAAGTAGGACATCTCTTTATAATCTCCTTAGCTTGTTGTCATGTAATAGAAAACTGTTTCTTTAAACCTTTGTTACTGACATGATTTTTTTAAATTATGAAGCCTTCAGCACCTTTCCAATCAATAATCAATAAATTTCTGCATTACCTTGTGCTAGAGTAACTGGCAGACTTGTATGGTATTGGATGTGTGTTATGTATATCGACAAAATCTATTTATGATTATATTTTGAACCTGAATGAATAATGAAGTCAAATCTGTATAATCTGGTATAAATTCAGTGGTTTCAATATGCAAAACAACTCTTTCTGCATATTGTGAACCAGTAACTATATTGAGAGGTTCTTTAAGATTCCTTAGTACTGTGAGAATAGCATATATCTGTTTAGAAGGTTTTTTTCCCCCTCACTTAAATCTAATGATTTGCAACCTGCCTTTTCTGATTTATTTGCATCAGTATAGAATGTATTGGTTCCAGTTAATTGGTGTGCCACATACAGTATGGGGTAAGATTCAAGTAGTTCTCTTTATATGGTTAATTCTATTGTTTTTGGGATACTTGCTCTTAATCTCTCCTAAATAATTATTACAAGCTCTTTTCCATGGTTCCTTGTCTTCTCATATAAGTATCTTTTTGCATTTTACGTTGGCATTTTCAAAAGCCAGTGATTTAATATGTACTTGTCTAGCTTCTGGATTTTTTATTCTTATCTGTGCAGCCTTAGTTAATCTTTGTAAAAAGGCACTAAAGGGTTCTCTTTGGCTCTGTTTAACCTTAATATATGATTCAGTTATTTTTGCTGGTTCTTGAATCCTGTCCCAAGCATTTAAGGCTGCTCTGTGGCATAGGTTCAAGATGTGTTCATCATAAAGAGCTTGAACCTGTGGGTCAGCATAAAGGCCCTTGCCAAGATTTTGATTGTGGGAAAGCCTCAGATCCTTTTTTTCCCTATGTTGTCTAAAATTTTTGCCTCTTCTCACTATTAGCATTTTGCATTTTAGTTGCAGCCAATCTTAGGACCACTGAAATTAATTGAAGCCAATCATGTGGTGTATCCTTATTGCTTAAAGCACACATCTTTAGCATCTCCCAACAAATGGTGAATGTAAGCCATAAGATACTACTGCCTGAGCCAGGCAGTGGTGTTGCTCACCTTTAATCCCAGGACTTGGGAGGCAGAGGCAGGCAGATCTCCGTGAGTTTCAAGCCAGTCTGGTCTACAAGAGCTAGTTCCAGGGCAGGCTCCAAAGCTACAGAGAGCAACCCTGTCTTGACAAACCAACACAAACAAACAAACAAATAAATAAAAGATACTACTGTTTGCTTAGTTTCTTTTATATCGTTCATACCTATACGTTTCCATCTACTGTCTTTGTATTATTTTGGTTATTTAGTGTTTGATAGTTTGTTAGAGGTGATTACATAGCTAAAACTCTTGTTAAGTCATCTCTGATTCTGACAAATACTGGCGATGTTAAATCCTGTCCTTGTATTTTTTCTCTCTGCTCATGAGTTCCATTAATTTTCTCAATCGTTTCAAATCTTTATACCACTGTCTTTTGTAAAGCCTGAATCTCTTGATCTCTGAATATTTACAGTGATTTCATTGACTCACATAACCTCTCGTCATTCCATGGTATGAAATTTTTCATTAAGGGTAACTTCTCATTCTTGGATATTATTTAGATGGTGTGCATATTGCCTTCCTGGAGAGATACTTATCTGCTAACTTATAACTGTTTAACTATTTTGATTGTCAAATCTTTTAGATAACTTCTCAGCACCTTTTGACATAGATTGAATTTTGTCTGTTAAATTAATGTTATCCTTTTCAATGGTATTAATTTTTTTCAGGTAACTTTTGATAATCGATGGTATTAATCCTGTCAGCTAGTTGTTCATTATTAGTTTGTGAAGACTGTATCATTTCTAAAAGTGTCTGATTCTTGGCTCTGTTATCAAACCATTTTCTTAAGGATATAATGTGAAAAACAAAGCTAAGTCCCAATATCAGATAAATGGATGTATTAGAATAACCACATAAGCCTTGCAGAATGCAAAAAGATTATTAAATTTCTGGATGGTGATATTGTTTGTCATTATATAACTTTCAAGTTTGTTTATTTATTAATCAAATAAAGCTACCTTTGTTATGAGATTTCAGTAAATTGTTGTAGATGTAATAATCTTTATTGACCAGCATGTGTTGCAGTTGCTGTCGCTTTGTTGAGAGACACAACTTTTAGGTTCTGAGTTGGTGTCTGCTTAAATACTGTATCCTTTGCTTGACAAATTAAGGGCAATTAAATTGATTCTGTACATAGAGTTTTTTGGTGGCCAGAATATCAAGGAACCTAGCGCTCGTGATTGGGGAACACAAACCAGAAGCTGCACAAGTTGCCACATAGCAGGGAAAGCAGTGGGAAGCTTATGTGAGCCCAGGAAATTGCCAAATCATTGCATGGTAGTTCCACTGTAGCAGGGTTTTGGAAAAAAAAAAACACTTAGTAGATGAAATCAAGCCAGGTGGGCTGGGATGGGAGACCTTCTAGCCGTGGACCTTTTGTGCTGGTCTTGGTAGGTGTGGAGTTGGGATTCACATGGGCACCAGATATAGATGTACACTATAAAGTAATCTCACACTAGCTCAGAATTGAGTATAATAAAGGGTTCTTTATTTAGGGGTAGACTCACAGATCACAGTCCTCTGCACAAGTAGGGAACAGGAACTGAATCCGGCAGCTGAGAGAGATACCATGCAAAGTTTATATCTACATCTAAGTACAAGAGACCATGCCCAAATGGGCTGGTATCTTAAAGGCTATTGGCTGAAGGAGTTTTCACAGCAATCAACTACCCTTTTACTAAGTTACATAGATAGTAGATATCTGCTCAGTTCATTTGCAGAATCCCTTTCCCTCTCTTCCTTCCTTCCTCCCTCTCTCCTTCCCTCTTTCCTTCTTTGTTTTTTGAGAGGTTGGGAAAAGAAGTGGAAAATTATACTTCAAACAAGAAGTTGGAAAAGAACTTCTAATAGTGTGGAAAAATTTACAAGAGTTTCAAATGTTTTGATTAAGAATTATTGCCAGATGGTGGTGGTACACACCTTTGATGTCAGCACTCAGGAGACAGAGGCCAGGCTGATCTCTTGAGTTTAAGGCCAGTCTGGTCTACTGAGTGAGTTCCAGGACAGCCAGGGCTACACAGAGAATCCCTATCTTGAAAAACCAAACCAACCAACCAAACATCAACCCCCCCCCCCCCATTAAAGATCCTCAACAATTTAGCTACCAGTGTCTATGAACCATGACAACAGCCAGCATGGTATGACAACCCTAAGGATGCAGTAGTGACATACATACGTTGGTGGTAACCAACAGCTCTCTAATTGGATTTAAGACCAACTCAACAAATAGAAACTCATGTCTAGTACTGGAAACCTAACCAGCTACTCAGGGCTAGTGAAATCATAGATCTTGGAGGAGAACCTAATTCTCTACTCTGCTAAACCAGCACAATCCCTAACAGCATTCTAAATACTTGTTCTTATACCCAGACTGGTCTGGCCAAGTCTAGTCTTCTACAAGGATTCAGAACTAACATTCCCTTTGTCCTTTCATCTGGGTTTCTGAGAAATTCTTGGTTCAGTCTCACTCCCAGTAGTTATCCAAGACAAAACAGTCATACAAATAATAGATACAGACTGAGCAGGTTGTATATAGGAATATGAACACACACACATGCATGCACACACACATGCACATGTACACTCAACTATTTTAAAAGGCCATGAATCATAAAAGGGGAGGGATATTACATGGGAAGACTTGGACAAAGGAAAGGGAAGAGGGAATGATGTAATTATATTTTAATCTTAAAATATAAAATAATTTAATTAGCTACTATTCATTTCTACCTTTAAAAATATTTACTAAATTGAAGAGCATATTCAACACTATCTACACAAGATAAAGATAGCTGTTTTAGGGTTTCTATTGCTGTGAAGAGACACCATGACTACAATAACTCTTATAAAGGAAAACATTTAATTGGGGGCTGGTATACAGTTCAGGGGTTTAGTCTATTATTCTTATGGTGGGAAACATGGCAGCATGCAGGTTGCTGTGGTGCTGGATAGGTAGCTGAGAGTTCTATATCTGGATCAGCAGGCAGCAGAAAGAGAGAGTGACAATGGGCTTGACCTGAGCTTCTGAAACCTCAGGGCCTACTCCCAGTGGCATACTTCCTTCAGCAAGGCCACACATATTCATATAAGGCCACACTTCATAATAGTGCCACTCCCTATGGGTATATAGGGGGCATTATCATTCAAATCACCATTATGACAGTTAATAAAAATATTTAATAGCCCTCTTCCAGTCTGAGTGCAAACATACTATAAGCTTTTTCTCCACCATGAGACAGGGTCTCACCATGTAGACCTTGCTCTTCTGGAACTTTCTTTGTAGACTAGATTGGTCTTAAATTTATAGAGATCTGTCTACGTCTGCCTCTTAAGTGCTGAGATTAAAGACATGCACTGCCATGCCCAGAACTATATAGGCTTTTTGTTTGGAGACATTATCGAAGATGTGTGCTTTTATGTAACAAAGTAGATTTTTTTTTTTTTTATTTTCGAGACAGGGTTTTTCCGTAGCTTTTGGTTCCTTTCCTGGAACTAGCTCTTGTAGACCAGGCTGGCCTCGAACTCACAGAGATCCACCTGCTTCTGCCTCCCGAGTGCTGGGATTAAAGGCGTGCACCACCACCGCCCGGCAACAAAGTAGATTTTCAAAATGGAAGTTTCTCATAACAGCACAGAATGAGCATATAAAGTCTTTAAATAATCATCATAAGACTTGGTATGCTGAGTATTTTGGTGCCTATATTTCTAAATTTCATATGTATTGGTAAGGTTCTGGCACAATAATACACTTAAAGACATAACTCAGAGCAATTTGATTTCAGGAAAGGCCAATTGATAAAAGTAATTAGTACATTTTAAACATTGAACAGCAGATAACTTTTGCTAGTGTCTAAATAGATGGGTCATAATCTAAACATAGGTTGCAAGTCACTCAAACTTGTGGCTGATGAAATTCGACTTTAGCGTTTCCATGAAAACGTCAATACCCACATTCAGCAGGCTGACACACTGGCCAATTATGCACAACAAATTAAGTTTTACCTGAAGTTCCACTCTAGGTCAGTGGCAGCTGACACCCCAGGTTTATTGAAACAGTAGTTATTTCTGTGACCACTGGAATCTTTGCAGTGATGCCACATTTAAGGATAGTACGTCTCCAGATGCAAAAGTTGTTTGTTATTAAAATCTTCATTCTACTGTTGTTATGAATTGCACTAATGAATTATACTTTCATCTTCTTATTTCATTCCACCTTTATTGAATGCTAGGCCCAAAAGCACTGGTGCTCTCCCAACACCTGCAGTATAGTGGACAGCAGTCAAATATCCAGCCTCCTCACAAAGTCATCAGCAGTCTGGTTGGATGGTAGTGTACTGTGTGTCATCAAAAGGATAGCCCAGAACTTGAGTGCCTTCTTTCTCCACCAGAGTAATAAATTGCTCTACGTACTCATACTATTGTGGTGACACCCCCCCCACGTGTTTGTTTTTGGGTCCCCCCTGCCCCCCAGACAGGGTCTCAGTTTATAGGCAGGCCTGGAACTTGCAATGAGACCAGGATGGTTCAAGCTCATAGAGATCTGCCTGTCTCTGAAGGGTTGTGGCACCAGGCCAGGCCAGCACTGTACTTAAATTCCTCTATAAACTTAAGGTCACATTGGTTGGATTGTGTGTAACCAGGACAGTTCATTCAAGCCGTGTTAATTTAGTTAAACCCCTGAACTGTATACCAGCCCCAAGATGTCAGATCCTCTGGATCTGGAGTTAGGGATGGTTGTGAGCCACCACATGAGTGCTGGGAAATGAACCTGGGTCCTTCGCAAAAGCTCTTAACCACCGAGCCATCTTTTATGTACTAGGTTATGTTTGCTAGTCTTTTATTGGATTTTTTTTTCACTGTGTAGCCCAGGCTGGCCTGCCTTTGGTTTTAAAATTTGTCTCTTGACAAGTTAGAGTTTGTTTTTAATCTGTTTACTTTTAATTTGTTTTTATTCTATTTATATTTTATATAACTTGTATAAGGTATATCTGCTATTTCTGTGTTTTTGTGGGTCATATTTTCTTCTCATTTTCTCCCTTTTTTTTGTATATGTTTTGCAGTCTGCTGTTTTAAGTTTTTGTCTCTTTTGCTCTATTTTAGATTTCCTTTTTGGTGGTTTATCTTTAGAACTCAAACTGTTGTTGATTTGATACCAACCTACTTGCAAGAGCATACACAAACACATATATAATTGTATCTTTCTTCTCTCCTTACAGTTATACAAATTATATTGCTATAAAATTTATGCCAAGCAACAGTTATAATTATTTTTTATGCAATTTTCTTTAAAACAATGTATTATTTTTCTGTTGCTGTTTTCATAGAAAAGAATTTATGTGGCAGGAAGACCGCACGTCGTTAGAAAGGCCTGATTACAAAATGCCACCTGGGAGCTGAGATTTGAGGAGGGTTATGATAAGGGCTCATTGTATCTGAGCTGTTTATACAAACAATATGCTTGTTGCTGATCACCCGCTTTTTTTTGGATCCTGGAAGTTTAGTGTGTTGGGGAAGGGTACCTACACAATCAGGTCCTAATGTTAGGTATTCTGAAAAACTCAGAAATTATTTCTAGTGTACACACACATATCCTTCATTAGTGTCAGTTATACTGTTATTTTTCTTTTTGTGGTTACCTCTTCTGGTTGTTATTAATGTGTTCATCTTCTTTCCTTTTCAGGCAATAAATAATGCTGATGGGAGAACCATTTTCCTAATTTCCAAATTATTAAGCTGGTCGTCATAATGGGTAAGTTTAAGTTAAAAGCATTTAAAATATTTATAACTAAAGAATAGGATGAGGGAGAACATATTTATCTTATAAATTTATTTAGAAATTTATGATATAGTAGATTGATACCTGTGATATAGGAGATTTAGCTGGCATTTTACTTAGTGGATTTTAAGGCTTAGGGAGAAGTATCACACACACACACACAGATTGTAGAGGTTAAAAAGACCTTTAGAAAGTCTAGTTTTTGAGGGCTCAGCATACTCTCACTCTGTGTAAGGTTGGGTTAGGTGTGTAAACCAAAGCTTCACATTATCACTTTTAAAATTCTTCTTCCTCTTCTTTGTAGCCTTGAACTCAGTGTGCCCTGATAGTCCAGGTTCTCCACTCTAAGTAGGTCTCTCGTAGCTCCAAATCGGGCACACTTTTACTGACTCTGTTTGCATCTCGCTTTTGTTTCTTTCATTTGCATTGCGACTTACATATTAAGTTGGTCTTTATAACCCTTCTGAAATAATATACACTCTAGTTACAAGACAAAGACCAGTCATTGCCTAAAGATACATAAAAGGAATGGGGAAATGGTATAATTATTATTTCAAACAAACAAAAAATACATACTGGAGTATTCACAGACAGTCATGACTGTTTAAAAGTGGCCATCACAAGCTGGATGGATGTCTTGGAGCATGTAGTTGGTTTCAGCACTGACGAGATGGAAGCGTGGGAGCGGGGATCTCTGAGTTCAAGGCCATTCTGGACTACATAAAGTTCTAGGCTACATACTGAAACCCTGTCTCAAAACAAAGAAATCTCACACACACACACACACACACACACACACACACACACACACACACACAATGGGAATCACAGATACTTGAATTTTTTGAGAATATTAATATATAATGAATATGTATACAATCTATCAATTCAAAATTCAGTATTTGTTTGTTTGTTTGTTATTATTTAGACATAGGGCTTCTCTGTATTGCTCCAGCTGTCCTTGGGATTCACTTTCTATACCAGGCTGCCCTCAAACTCAAGGATCTTCCTTGCCTCTGCCTCTTGAGTGCTGGGATTAAAGGTGTGTGCCCCCATGCCTGGCATTCCTATATGCATTCCTAATAAAAGTTATTTGAAATTAATTCCCAACGCTTTTCTGTTTTTATGCTCAATTGAGTGCAGGTGTCAAACATCTGCTTCTTTTTTGTGCTTGTGCTTAGTCTGTGATCCTCAAGATATTTTCACTCCCTGTTGGATCAATCCATGACCCTTCTGGCACCTGTTACCTGCCTCATCTGCCTAGCATCCCATGGCAATCACAGGCATTCCTAACTAGAGTTATTAAGACAGTCCCTTTCTAGTTAGTGTGTGTACACTATGTTTGGTAGTTTGTGGAATTGTTAGCTCTCATCTGGTCTTGTCAGAATCTCCAGTTTCCACCTTGGCAGGACCTTCTTAAGACCTGAATTTTGTTAAATAATCTTTTCCTTTTTTATATATAATAAAAAGTATTTGTTTTCTTAACATGGAAATAAATATATGTGGGCATGAAAAGAGATTGGAGCTAAAGCTTTCGTAGGTATTTATTTGGCCACTGTGTTACTGAGTATATAAAAATGCCTGAATTCAAGTGCTAAAGATTTTTTTTTATCAAAATAATCAGAACAACATAGGTACATTTAAGTACTAGATTCTCATTCCAGTGTGAGATTAAGGCTCCTAACTTTTTTTTTGTTTTTGTTGTTGTTGTGTGTGTGTGTGTGTGTGTGTGTGTGTGTGTGTGTGTGTGTGTGTTGAGACAGGGTTTCTCTATGTAACAGCTCCGGCTGTCCTGGAACTTGCTCTATAGACCTGGTTGACCTTGAACTCACAGAGATCCACCTACCTCTGCTTCCTCAGTGCTGGGATTGAAGGCACGCGTCACCACTTCCTGGCTGGCCTCTATTTTCTAAGAAATGAATTTATTTTATATTTTTGATTTTATTTATTATATATACAGTATTCTCAGTATTCTGTCTGCATGTATACCTGCAGGCCAGAAGAGGGCACTAGATATCACTATAGATAGCTGTGAGCCATCATGTGGTTGCTGGGAATTGAACTTAGGACCTTTGGAAGAACAAGCAGTGCTCTTAACCACTGAGCCATCTCTCCAGCCCCCTATATTTTTGATTTTAAATAAAAAATTTTTGTGCCTGGTGCCTACAGTGGATAATAGAGGTTATGGGATTGTCTGGAGTTACAGTTGTGAGCTACTGTGTGGGTGCTGGGAATGGAAACCCACTCCTCTGCAGGAAGAGCTGGTGCTCTTAACTGCTGAGCCATCTCTTCAGCTCCACATTGTTATTGGTCTTTGTTGAGAAATATTTCAATTTATTTGTTTGTTTGTTTTCATAATTTATGTGTTTGTTTTATGTTGCATTGATATTTTGTCTGCATGTATGTCTGTGTGAAGGTGTCAGAAACCCGGGAACTAGAGTTACAGACAGTTGTGAGCTGCCATGTGGATGCTGGGAATTGAGCCTGGGTCCTCTGGAAGTAGTGCTCTGAACTACTGAGCCATTTCTCCAGCCTGATAAATAATTTTATGTTTGTAGTCTTTGGAAGAAGTTTGAGAGAACCCTTCAGAGCATTAGTAGGCAGTGTCCAGAGAGAGCTTTTCTGATAGTTCTAAGTATCACATCTAGGAACACATCTGTAAGGTGAAGTCTGTGTTTTTAACATATAAATGCTAAAGGAAGATGTTTACATAAGGTTTATATTTTTACTCACTTTTAGTCAGGTTTCTGATGCCTGATGTTTCGTTTGGGAGTCATAGAAAAGAATTTGTTCCAGCTGATCTGTTTTGATGCAAGGTGTTAAATCAGTAAATGAATTAGAATGGCATTTACTTTCCCTACAAATGTGTCATGTATAGAGGGCTTGGAGAGAGCTCAGCAGCGAAGAGCGCAGCTTTAGGGGATTAACACCTCTACCTCTGGCCTCCATGGGCACCTGCACTCATATATACTTATCCACACACAAACACATACATACACTCAATTAAAAGTAATAGAAATAATATAAAATAACAAGTAAAATATTTAAAACAAAAATAAATGTCTCAGCCGGGCGGTGGTGGCGCACGCCTTTAATCCCAGCACTTGGGAGGCAGAGGCAGGCGGATCTCTGTGAGTTCGAGACCAGCCTGGTCTACAAGAGCTAGTTCCAGGACAGGCTCCAAAACCACAGAGAAACCCTATCTCGAAAAACCAAAAATAAATAAATAAATAAATAAATAAATAAATAAATGTCTCATGTGTGGATACTTAGTTTATGTTGAACTTGAGTCTTACGCAGATTGATATTAGCTGTTCTCAGAGGTAGTATTTTGTATTTACTTATAACACAACATTTGGCAGGTTGATCCCTGTGAATTCATAGCGAGCCTGATATACATAGTGAGTTCCAGGACGGCCAGAGCTACATAGACCCTGTCTCCAACAGCAACAACAGCAACAAATTTATATAATCTATGAGTATGTTCCACATGTTTGGAGGTGGCCATAAGGGCCAGAAGAGTGTACAGGATTCTAGAGTCACAGGTGGTTGTAAGCTGCTCAGTGTGAGTACTGGGAACTAAACTTGAATATTCTGGAAGAGTAGCAAGCCCTCTTAACTGCTGAGCCATCTCTCTAGTCCAGCTAATTCATCTTTAAACTCAATTACATTATAAATTCTGCTTCTTGTCTATGATGAATATATGTTGAAATTACAGTTTTGTGTATGTGTTCTTTTAAAAAATACCTAGATGATCAGCAAGCTTTGAATTCAATCATGCAAGATTTGGCTGTCCTTCATAAGGCTAGTCGGCCAGCATTATCTTTACAGGAAACCAGAAAAACAAAACCTTCATCACCAAAAAAACAGGTATCTATTTCAATAATACCTAAAACATTTCATTTTTATTATTTTTAAATTACGTGTATTTGTGTGTCTGTGTGGGTATGTGGATGAAATTGTAGGTGCCTGTAGAGATCAGCAGTACTGGAACCCCCTAGTGCTGGAGTTGGAGGTGGTTGTGAGCTGTCTGACATGAGTGTTAGGAGTTGAGCTTGTGTCTTCTGCAAGACTAGTATGTAGTAACCACTGCACCATCTTTCTAGTCCCAAGATCAGTAATATTTTAATAAGTATATTTGTTGTTTCATAACTTTCATTTCATAGCCTGATCTTGTAAAGACTTCTTTTATACTTTGAATCAAATGTTGTGTTTAATATAAATTATCTGGTATGTTTGCTTTTTTAATTTTGTCTTATTTACAACATTTAATGTGATACAGTGTAAATGCTGTGTATAGGTAGAATATTGAAATAACAAAAAATGAATACATGTTTTAAAAGCTATATGATAATTGCATAAGTTTTTATTTCACCTATTCTTCAAGCATCTAAGATAAACAATTTATTTTCCCAGAAGTCACTTCTGGATACTTAGAAATGTGATGATTTTGATTCCTATAAACAAGATTAGTATGAGGTGGAAAGCATGGAAAGTAGAATTTTAGAGTTCCTCTTATGTCTGTTTTTACTTCCCATAGTTTCAGTTACTCATGGTTGGCTTAGGTCAAAAAATAACAGGTATGATATTGTATAGATAAGCAGATCATAAGTTTTAAATTTCATGCCATTTGAAGTAGCACAGTGAAATCTCACACTATCCTGCCCTACTTTGCGTAGGACATGAATTCTACCTCTGTGTGTGTTGTATCCATGTTTGTTACTTAGGAGCTATTTAACTTACGGGATTGACTACCGAAATATGAGAAAAAAAGAGACTGACAATTTGAACATTCAGAAAAGAAGCTTTAAAGTACTTCCTTTAAGAAAAAAGGAGAAAGTTCTGAATTTAATAAGGATAAACCAAGCCAAACAACAAGCATATGTTCAGATGCCTTGAAACATACAGATGAAGAAGATGTACGGTATAGCAGTCTGTATGTCCTTGGGTTCAGGTCATTTGAGTACGTTGGTGCTCTTTCCTTATGGTCAGATCTGACAGTGTAGTCTCACCTCAGCTTTTTGACAGACATCAGGTGATTAGAATTATACTTTGAAAATGAAACCCCCTCTCTTGTGCTCTGTGTCCAATGAGTAGGCTAATAACTAATATCTTCATTTTATTATAGAATGATGTCCGAGTCAAATTTGAACACAGAGGAGAAAAAAGGTAAGTAAGGAAATGTTACACATCAATTAAATCATACAATAAAACATGTGTTCCAACTAAGCTATTAAAGATTCTTTTTAGATTTGAATGAAGTTTTGTGATTTTTAAAATTAAAATGGAATAGTCTTTGGTAATGTGTGACACCCACCTAGACTGAAGAGAAATAGAATATGTCAGGTGCCTGCTGACCATTGGAAATACTTTGCAATATCAGGAAGTAAATAAAATTGTCTCATACTACACACTTTAAAATTTTACTCTTTACTTGTATTTTTACTGAGTTCAATTTTTGAGTGTTCTCAAGAGATTTCAATGCCATGACATGTGTTTTGTTAATAATGTTTTGTACAGTGAGTTGGAATGGTGACTGCAGACTATTTATTTAGCATGATTGTAAGCCTAGCCTTCTATGCCTGCTGTCCGACTAGTATTTGTACCTCAGGGCGAAATAACTGACAAAGAGATCTAATAGGAGGTACAATTTTTTGTTGTTGTTGTTATTAGTGACTCATAATGTTAATGAAGGCTTGTTAGTCTTAAGAAATTTAAAATGGCTCATAAGTCATATAACTCGAAAATGTGAATATAATTCACCAGAGATACTGGGGGAAAAAAGTATACTTGACAAACTGTAAAACTATTATCTAAGCTGTGAGGTGGTGGTGCGTGCCTTTAGTCCCAGCACTCAGGAGGCAGAGGCAGGTGGATCTCTGTGAGTTCAAGGCCAGCCTGCTCTACAAAGCAAGTTCCAGAACAGCCAGAGCTGTTCCAGAACACAGAGACACCTTGAGAAACCAAAAACCAAACCACACCAAACGAACAAACAAACTAAAACCTATTGTCTAGTAATGTATTCCCTGTTTGACATTATTTTCTGGGTCTTTGCTAGCTTTTCCGTTTCCTCAGCTCTGGATTTTATATGTGATATGCCCTAATACTATAAAAAGGGATCACGGAAGTGGCTTCTCCCCCGAGAAGCTAATCTAACATGGTTCTCTCTAGACTTAGTGCATGTTCTCTGCGCTGGCCACGCCTCAGGAATAGAAGAAGCAAATATCATAATTTTATTTCACTTCAGTCCTTTAGAGTCTTAGAGTTGCTTAGATAGTAAATGTGCTAAAATGTTGAATTAATAAGGATCCAGAAATCAAATTTGATCTCCACAGAATGGATAACTTAACTATTCTTATCAATTTCACTGCATTCTGTTACAAATATGTCACATAGTTAATTAAATTCACTTTCCTAAATGGATGCTTTACACTGGTTTTTAATATTTATGTGATTATGAATTAAACTTTGAGAATCTTTAAAAAATTATAAATTAGCGTAGAACAAAATTTAGTGGTTCTGTTTTAAATTTTATATTGAAATAATTTTTTGTATTTTATTAAAAGTGTATTATAATTTTCACTTTTTTTTTCATTATTTGATTTTTTTGAGACCGGGTTTCTCTGTGTAGCCTTGACTGTCCTGGAACTTGCTCTGTAGACCAGGTAGACCTGAAACTCACAGGGATCTGCCTGCCTCTGCCTCTGAGTGTTGGAATTAAAGGTGTGTGACACCACCTCTCATCTTTTTTTTTTTTAAACTTATGTGTTTTTTATGTGCACTGGTGTTTTCTCTGTGTGTATGTCTATGCGAAGGTGTCAGATCCCCTGGAGTTAAAGACACTTGTAAGGTGTCATGTGGGTTCTGGGGATTAAACCTGGGTCCTATGGAAGAGCCAGTGCTCTTAACTGCTGAGCCATCTTTCTAGCCCTTAATTTTTTCATATAATGAAACAACTGTTGTAAGTATATTGTTTATTACAAAGAAAATAAAATATTTTAAAATTATTTTCCTGTAGAATTCTGCAGGTTACCAGACCAGTTAAACTAGAAGATCTGAGGTCTAAGTCTAAAGTTGCCTTTGGGCAGTCTATGGATCTACACTATACCAACAATGAGGTAAATGTGTGCCATTTCACTTTAGTAGTCTTTATTTTGGACAGTTCGTGTGTTCATGTAAGAGCCTGTACTTTGATTTGGTGACTAGGAAAAGAGTGGTCCACTAGACGACTGATGTGACATGTTGTGTGGAGATAGTTGAGTAAGGATATACAGTAGCAGGACAGGCAGCACCTCGCCACTTCTGCTTCAGTTTTTTCCTTTTACTCTATGTACGCAGTGAATTTACTTTCCTTGGGCCTATAGAGCTTTGGGAGTCAACTGTATTAAAACTTAGGATCATTGGATGGTGTTTAGGATGTTTTTTTATTCCTATATATATTTAAATATTTTTATTTATTTTTCTGTGCATGGATGTTTTGTCTGCATGTGTGTCAATGTGAGGGTGCCAGATTCCTGGAGCTGGAGTTACAGACAGTTGTGGATGCTGGGCATGGAACCTGGGTCCTTTGGAAGAACAACTAGTGCTCTTAATCACTGAGGCATCTCTTCATGCCCCTTTCCTATGTTATTTATGTTTGGGGTCAGTACATATGGTCTTGAGGCTCACTATGTTTTTGGGAAACCCTTTTAATCTTGAGATTAGAACGAATCCTACTCTTTCCTTATTGTCAGATCTGACAGTGTAGTCTCACCTACTTTTTTTCATAGACCTCTTGGGTGCTTCTGTCTTTTATAACATCTTAACCATGAGTGAGTCCTTTGAGGGTTTCCTGAGATGATTGCTCATTTGGCTTGCCTGTTCTAGAGTGTAGTGGTCAGTCAACAGGACCAGAGATGAATACAGGTGAATTGTAGATTGCAGATATGTAGCTGATGATACTTCCCATGGCAGCTTTCACAGATGCTCAAGGTTTGTTACATTGCAAACACATCAGACAGAGTATAAGTCTGTGTTTACTATTGAAAAAGAACTAAGAATTTTATTTGTGCAGGTATAAAGAGTACCTTATTTTATATAATTTGTGTGTTTCTACCTTTCACTGTTTTTAGCATGAATGTACTTACTGTACCTTAAATTTAGCAGTTATAAAATATCACAGAAAATTAATTTTTAGTTATATTTACTAGAAGAATGTAAGGATTAATAAGAAATATATTTTCTCTCTTTACGTTCTTTCTGAGACTTTAAGTGGTGTTGGAATAGAGGACAGAGATGTGTGCACTCCTTAGACTGTCACTGTAGTAACAGAGGACAGAGATGTGTGCACTCCTTAGACTGTCACTGTAGTGATAGAGGACAGAGATGTGTACACTCCTTAGACTGTCACTGTAGTGATAGAGGACAGAGATGTGTACACTCCTTAGACTGTCACTGTAGTGATAGAGGACAGAGATGTGTACACTCCTTAGACTGTCACTGTAGTGATAGAGGACAGAGATGTGTACACTCCTTAGACTGTCACTGTAGTAACAGAGGACAGAGATGTGTACACTCCTTAGACTGTCACTGTAGTGATAGAGGACAGAGATGTGTACACTCCTTAGACTGTCACTGTAGTGATAGAGGACAGAGATGTGTACACTCCTTAGACTGTCACTGTAGTAACAGAGGACAGAGATGTGTACACTCCTTAGACTGTCACTGTAGTGATAGAGGACAGAGATGTGTACACTCCTTAGACTGTCACTGTAGTGATAGAGGACAGAGATGTGTACACTCCTTAGACTGTCACTGTAGTGATAGAGGACAGAGATGTGTACACTCCTTAGACTGTCACTGTAGTAACAGAGGACAGAGATGTGTACACTCCTTAGACTGTCACTGTAGTGATAGAGGACAGAGATGTGTACACTCCTTAGACTGTCACTGTAGTGATAGAGGACAGAGATGTGTACACTCCTTAGACTGTCACTGTAGTAACAGAGGACAGAGATGTGTGCACTCCTTAGACTGTCACTGTAGTAACAGAGGACAGAGATGTGTGCACTCCTTAGACTGTCACTGTAGTGATAGAGGACAGAGATGTGTACACTCCTTAGACTGTCACTGTAGTGATGGAGGACAGAGATGTGTGCACTCCTTAGACTGTCACTGTAGTGATAGAGGACAGAGATGTGTACACTCCTTAGACTGTCACTGTAGTGATAGAGGACAGAGATGTGTGCACTCCTTAGACTGTCACTGTAGTGATAGAGGACAGAGATGTGTACACTCCTTAGACTGTCACTGTAGTAACAGAGGACAGAGATGTGTGCACTCCTTAGACTGTCACTGTAGTGATAGAGGACAGAGATGTGTACACTCCTTAGACTGTCACTGTAGTGATAGAGGACAGAGATGTGTACACTCCTTAGACTGTCACTGTAGTGATAGAGGACAGAGATGTGTACACTCCTTAGACTGTCACTGTAGTGATAGAGGACAGAGATGTGTACACTCCTTAGACTGTCACTGTAGTAACAGAGGACAGAGATGTGTACACTCCTTAGACTGTCACTGTAGTGATAGAGGACAGAGATGTGTACACTCCTTAGACTGTCACTGTAGTGATAGAGGACAGAGATGTGTACACTCCTTAGACTGTCACTGTAGTAACAGAGGACAGAGATGTGTACACTCCTTAGACTGTCACTGTAGTGATAGAGGACAGAGATGTGTACACTCCTTAGACTGTCACTGTAGTGATAGAGGACAGAGATGTGTACACTCCTTAGACTGTCACTGTAGTGATAGAGGACAGAGATGTGTACACTCCTTAGACTGTCACTGTAGTAACAGAGGACAGAGATGTGTACACTCCTTAGACTGTCACTGTAGTGATAGAGGACAGAGATGTGTGCACTCCTTAGACTGTCACTGTAGTAACAGAGGACAGAGATGTGTACACTCCTTAGACTGTCACTGTAGTGATAGAGGACAGAGATGTGTACACTCCTTAGACTGTCACTGTAGTGATAGAGGACAGAGATGTGTACACTCCTTAGACTGTCACTGTAGTAACAGAGGACAGAGATGTGTACACTCCTTAGACTGTCACTGTAGTGATAGAGGACAGAGATGTGTACACTCCTTAGACTGTCACTGTAGTGATAGAGGACAGAGATGTGTACACTCCTTAGACTGTCACTGTAGTAACAGAGGACAGAGATGTGTACACTCCTTAGACTGTCACTGTAGTGATAGAGGACAGAGATGTGTACACTCCTTAGACTGTCACTGTAGTGATAGAGGACAGAGATGTGTGCACTCCTTAGACTGTCACTGTAGTAACAGAGGACAGAGATGTGTACACTCCTTAGACTGTCACTGTAGTGATGGAGGACAGAGATGTGTGCACTCCTTAGACTGTCACTGTAGTAACAGAGGACAGAGATGTGTGCACTCCTTAGACTGTCACTGTAGTGATAGAGGACAGAGATGTGTACACTCCTTAGACTGTCACTGTAGTAACAGAGGACAGAGATGTGTACACTCCTTAGACTGTCACTGTAGTGATAGAGGACAGAGATGTGTGCACTCCTTAGACTGTCACTGTAGTGATAGAGGACAGAGATGTGTACACTCCTTAGACTGTCACTGTAGTGATAGAGGACAGAGATGTGTACACTCCTTAGACTGTCACTGTAGTAACAGAGGACAGAGATGTGTACACTCCTTAGACTGTCACTGTAGTGATAGAGGACAGAGATGTGTACACTCCTTAGACTGTCACTGTAGTGATAGAGGACAGAGATGTGTGCACTCTTAGACTGTCACTGTAGTGATGGAGGACAGAGATGTGTACACTCTTAGACTGTCACTGTAGTGATGGAGGACAGAGATGTGTACACTCCTTAGACTGTCACTGTAGTGATGGAGGACAGAGATGTGTACACTCTTAGACTGTCACTGTAGTGATGGAGGACAGAGATGTGTGCACTCCTTAGACTGTCACTGTAGTGATGGAGGACAGAGATGTGTACACTCCTTAGACTGTCACTGTAGTAACAGAGGACAGATTGTGTACACTCCTTAGACTGTCACTGTAGTGATAGAGGACAGAGATGTGTGCACTCCTTAGACTGTCACTGTAGTGATGGAGGACAGAGATGTGTACACTCTTAGACTGTCACTGTAGTGATAGAGGACAGAGATGTGTACACTCCTTAGACTGTCACTGTAGTGACAGAGGACAGAGATGTGTGCACTCTTAGACTGTCACTGTAGTGATAGAGGACAGAGATGTGTGCACTCTTAGACTGTCACTGTAGTGATAGAGGACAGAGATGTGTACACTCCTTAGACTGTCACTGTAGTGATAGAGGACAGAGATGTGTGCACTCTTAGACTGTCACTGTAGTGATAGAGGACAGAGATGTGTGCACTCCTTAGACTGTCACTGTAGTGATAGAGGACAGAGATGTGTACACTCCTTAGACTGTCACTGTAGTGATAGAGGACAGAGATGTGTGCACTCTTAGACTGTCACTGTAGTGATAGAGGACAGAGATGTGTGCACTCTTAGACTGTCACTGTAGTGATAGAGGACAGAGATGTGTGCACTCCTTAGACTGTCACTGTAGTGATAGAGGACAGAGATGTGTGCACTCCTTAGACTGTCACTGTAGTGATAGAGGACAGAGATGTGTACACTCCTTAGACTGTCACTGTAGTGATGGAGGACAGAGATGTGTACACTCCTTAGATTGTCACTGTAGTGATGGAGAACAGAGATGTGTACACTCCTTAGACTGTCACTGTAGTAACAGAGGACAGAGATGTGTACACTCCTTAGACTGTCACTGTAGTGACAGAGGACAGAGATGTGTACACTCCTTAGACTGTCACTGTAGTGATAGAGGACAGAGATGTGTACACTCCTTAGACTGTCACTGTAGTAACAGAGGACAGAGATGTGTACACTCCTTAGACTGTCACTGTAGTGATAGAGGACAGAGATGTGTACACTCCTTAGACTGTCACTGTAGTGATAGAGGACAGAGATGTGTACACTCCTTAGATTGTCACTGTAGTGATAGAGGACAGAGATGTGTACACTCCTTAGACTGTCACTGTAGTAACAGAGGACAGAGATGTGTACACTCCTTAGACTGTCACTGTAGTAACAGAGGACAGAGATGTGTGCACTCCTTAGACTGTCACTGTAGTAACAGAGGACAGAGATGTGTGCACTCCTTAGACTGTCACTGTAGTAACAGAGGACAGAGATGTGTGCACTCCTTAGACTGTCACTGTAGTAACAGAGGACAGAGATGTGTGCACTCCTTAGACTGTCACTGTAGTGATAGAGGACAGAGATGTGTACACTCCTTAGACTGTCACTGTAGTGATAGAGGACAGAGATGTGTACACTCCTTAGACTGTCACTGTAGTGACAGAGGACAGAGATGTGTGCACTCCTTAGACTGTCACTGTAGTAACAGAGGACAGAGATGTGTGCACTCCTTAGACTGTCACTGTAGTAACAGAGGACAGAGATGTGTGCACTCCTTAGACTGTCACTGTAGTGATAGAGGACAGAGATGTGTACACTCCTTAGACTGTCACTGTAGTGATAGAGGACAGAGATGTGTACACTCCTTAGACTGTCACTGTAGTGACAGAGGACAGAGATGTGTACACTCCTTAGACTGTCACTGTAGTGACAGAGGACAGAGATGTGTACACTCCTTAGACTGTCACTGTAGTGATGGAGGACAGAGATGTGTGCACTCCTTAGACTGTCACTGTAGTAACAGAGGACAGAGATGTGTACACTCCTTAGACTGTCACTGTAGTAACAGAGGACAGAGATGTGTACACTCCTTAGACTGTCACTGTAGTGATAGAGGACAGAGATGTGTACACTCCTTAGACTGTCACTGTAGTGATGGAGGACAGAGATGTGTGCACTCTTAGACTGTCACTGTAGTGATAGAGGACAGAGATGTGTACACTCTTAGACTGTCACTGTAGTGATGGAGGACAGAGATGTGTACACTCCTTAGACTGTCACTGTAGTAACAGAGGACAGAGATGTGTACACTCTTAGACTGTCACTGTAGTGATAGAGGACAGAGATGTGTGCACTCTTAGACTGTCACTGTAGTGATAGAGGACAGAGATGTGTACACTCCTTAGACTGTCACTGTAGTAACAGAGGACAGAGATGTGTGCACTCTTAGACTGTCACTGTAGTGACAGAGGACAGAGATGTGTGCACTCTTAGACTGTCACTGTAGTGATGGAGGACAGAGATGTGTACACTCCTTAGACTGTCACTGTAGTGACAGAGGACAGAGATGTGTGCACTCTTAGACTGTCACTGTAGTGATGGAGGACAGAGATGTGTACACTCCTTAGACTGTCACTGTAGTAACAGAGGACAGAGATGTGTACACTCCTTAGACTGTCACTGTAGTGATGGAGGACAGAGATGTGTGCACTCCTTAGACTGTCACTGTAGTGATGGAGGACAGAGATGTGTGCACTCCTTAGACTGTCACTGTAGTGATAGAGGACAGAGATGTGTGCACTCCTTAGACTGTCACTGTAGTGATAGAGGACAGAGATGTGTACACTCCTTAGACTGTCACTGTAGTGATGGAGGACAGAGATGTGTGCACTCCTTAGACTGTCACTGTAGTGATAGAGGACAGAGATGTGTACACTCCTTAGACTGTCACTGTAGTAACAGAGGACAGAGATGTGTACACTCTTAGACTGTCACTGTAGTAACAGAGGACAGAGATGTGTGCACTCTTAGACTGTCACTGTAGTGATAGAGGACAGAGATGTGTACACTCCTTAGACTGTCACTGTAGTGATAGAGGACAGAGATGTGTACACTCTTAGACTGTCACTGTAGTAACAGAGGACAGAGATGTGTGCACTCTTAGACTGTCACTGTAGTGATGGAGGACAGAGATGTGTACACTCCTTAGACTGTCACTGTAGTAACAGAGGACAGAGATGTGTACACTCTTAGACTGTCACTGTAGTAACAGAGGACAGAGATGTGTGCACTCTTAGACTGTCACTGTAGTGATAGAGGACAGAGATGTGTACACTCCTTAGACTGTCACTGTAGTAACAGAGGACAGAGATGTGTACACTCTTAGACTGTCACTGTAGTAACAGAGGACAGAGATGTGTGCACTCCTTAGACTGTCACTGTAGTGATGGAGGACAGAGATGTGTGCACTCCTTAGACTGTCACTGTAGTGATAGAGGACAGAGATGTGTACACTCCTTAGACTGTCACTGTAGTGATGGAGGACAGAGATGTGTACACTCCTTAGACTGTCACTGTAGTGATAGAGGACAGAGATGTGTACACTCCTTAGACTGTCACTGTAGTAACAGAGGACAGAGATGTGTACACTCCTTAGACTGTCACTGTAGTAACAGAGGACAGAGATGTGTGCACTCTTAGACTGTCACTGTAGTGATGGAGGACAGAGATGTGTACACTCTTAGACTGTCACTGTAGTGATGGAGGACAGAGATGTGTACACTCCTTAGACTGTCACTGTAGTGATAGAGGACAGAGATGTGTGCACTCCTTAGACTGTCACTGTAGTGATAGAGGACAGAGATGTGTACACTCCTTAGACTGTCACTGTAGTGATAGAGGACAGAGATGTGTGCACTCCTTAGACTGTCACTGTAGTAACAGAGGACAGAGATGTGTGCACTCCTTAGACTGTCACTGTAGTGATAGAGGACAGAGATGTGTACACTCTTAGACTGTCACTGTAGTGATGGAGGACAGAGATGTGTACACTCCTTAGACTGTCACTGTAGTGATGGAGGACAGAGATGTGTGCACTCCTTAGACTGTCACTGTAGTGATAGAGGACAGAGATGTGTACACTCTTAGACTGTCACTGTAGTGATAGAGGACAGAGATGTGTGCACTCCTTAGACTGTCACTGTAGTAACAGAGGACAGAGATGTGTACACTCTTAGACTGTCACTGTAGTGATAGAGGACAGAGATGTGTGCACTCCTTAGACTGTCACTGTAGTAACAGAGGACAGAGATGTGTGCACTCCTTAGACTGTCACTGTAGTGATAGAGGACAGAGATGTGTGCACTCCTTAGACTGTCACTGTAGTAACAGAGGACAGAGATGTGTACACTCCTTAGACTGTCACTGTAGTGACAGAGGACAGAGATGTGTACACTCCTTAGACTGTCACTGTAGTGATAGAGGACAGAGATGTGTACACTCTTAGACTGTCACTGTAGTGATAGAGGACAGAGATGTGTGCACTCCTTAGACTGTCACTGTAGTAACAGAGTACAAGGGGTTTCAGATTTGCAGTTCCCCAGTAATGGAGCCGCTCATGGAAGAGCTTGACGTGATGTGATGTTTGCATGATTCCTCTTTTTGTTTAGCTCGTAATTCCGTTAACTACCCAAGATGACTTAGACAAAGCCGTGGAGCTGCTGGATCGGAGTATTCACATGAAGAGCCTCAAGATATTACTTGTAATGAACGGAAGTACACAGGTATGAATTGGGGTTGTATTTCTCACTGAAGATTTTAAGACTTGTAATCATTTAATATAATCTAATTTATAAAATTAAGTTTTATAAATTATTTAATTTATAAGTTTAGTTTACAAAATTGAACTTACATACTTTTCATTACTGTAACTTAATATCCTTGTTCCCCCGAAACTATACAGTCAGAGTTACAAATAAGAATATATTATACATGTGAAATGAATAGAAACTGGCAACTTGCAAAAAATTATGTTAGAATTGAAATGTCCATTTTTTATTTTTACTTTTACATTTATTTTGTGTGGATGGGGTGAAGTGTGCACATTGCCACAGGCACATGTATGAAGAAGATCAGTTCTCTTCTTCCCACATGTTGGTTCCAGGGTTTGAACTGCAAGCACGCTTACCTGCTAAGCCATCTTACTGGCCCTGAAATATCTTGTCTTCTTCATCCTCTCCTCCCTCAACCACCTGTTTTCCTCCCTCCGTCCCTTTCTGTACCTGGGTGCAAGAGATCTTCTTGTTCTCGCCTTCCAATTAGGCTTATGCCACTCTTCTGGTAAATTAAAATTTGTAAGAGTACATTTGAAAAGTCCCAACAAGAGTGGAGAATAGCTAGGCTGTGTTGTAGTGAGAGGAGGATTCAGTTGAAAGCCTCAAATGGGAAGAATAGCATTAATTGCTCTTTTCTCTTCTAGGCTACTAATTTAGAACCATCACCATCATCAGAAGATTTGAATAATACACAACTTGGTGCAGAGAGGAAAAAGCGGCTATCTGTAGTAGGTGAGAAAGCCAGGGTCTGAATAAGGAAATTGAGTGATTTCTCAAATCCTTCTCATCTTTTAATGTATTGTAACATGAAATATATTTCTGATAAGTAGCACCTTGTCTCTGTGCTCTCTGCAATCATATGCTTGAACTACTTTGTCTTAACTATTGTTCCTGAGAAATTAATTTTCCATATTGTAGGACTAGCTATATCCAATTAAAAATTTTTGTTTATACAGAGTATTTTAATATTCAGGAATTCAAGTAAAATTTCGAAGAGGTTTTAATGATATGAGTAAAGAAAGGCAGTAACTAAGACATTATGACTGGACTCTCATTTCTAAGTTCTCTAAGGTTTTAGGTATTGCCAGAATATGCTATCTATCAATATAAACATGGCTAGGAATAACTAGATTGTGTTATTTTTTTCTTGTATCTAGTTTTATTTATCATGAATAATGAATTCCTTATACTTAAGCTTATGATATAAAGAAATAAGGATCTTGTGTGCTATCTTGTGAGGTGGCCTTATTGAGCCTGGGTAGGCAGAGGTGTTTTAAACCCTCCATGCTTGTTGCCATAAAAAAAAAAAGCCATTTACAAGGAGCTGAAGTGGTTAAAAGTGATTTTTGTTCTTTGAAAGAACCACAGTTTGGTGTTTGATTCTCAGCACCGGTGTCAGGTGGCTCACTGCCATCTGTGTCTCTTGGTCTAGGGGATACAACACCATCTTCTGGTCTCTGCTGGCACTTGCATGCACATGAATACATGTTGACTCACATGTACATATAAATAAAGGCAATAAAATAATTTTCTTTGTTGTTGTTGTTTTTTCGTGACAGGGTTTCTCTGTAGCTTTGGAGCCTGTCCTGGAACTAGCTCTTGTGCACCAAGCTGGCCTTGAACTTACAGAGATCCACCTGCCTCTACCTCGAGTGCAGGGATTAAAGGCTTGTGCCACCACCGCCTGGCTAACAAGATAAATTCTTAAAGTATCATTAAAAATTTAAAAAAAATAGACAAGATCAAAGTGTTTGTTGCTTAAAGAACAGCTGTTTTTAACAGATAGGGAATAGAATGTAGTCACTCCAGGTAGCATGAACTCTTGTATTGAAGGCATAGACTTGAAAAGGAAAGTAAAAGAGGGGATACAGGTAAGTAAAGAGAAAGCAAGCAAGCAGGGCAAAGGAAAATATTTGGGTGAAAATCTAGAAATGACTTCAATAGAAGAAGGGTGTTAACAATGAATGAAAAGATTAAATTAGCATGTGAGAAAGTAGAGGAGTTTTTTATGTTCTTTTATTTTCTAGAATAAGCTGCTTTATGATCATTCTCTTTTTAAGTGTCTTGTCTCACGTGAGTCTGTTTCAGAGAACTAGAGATATGACCTACAGAGATGATACATAAGTAGACAGGGCTTATCCTTATGCAGATGTACTTGATATTACTTAAAAAAAAGTGAAAGACTATTTGAACTGAGTTCAAATTCTGGCACTCTCACTATGAAGCCAGTGCCTTTTCCCTTTCTTTGAAGCAGTAGATTAAAGCCACAAACAGAATACTTGTAAAGTAGGCTTCGCTTCTCAAACTGGAGGCACAGTTGCTATTAACTGTATAGTTTTTCTTTGTAAAAGTAAAATCAGCCACTTTGTTTCAGTTGTTAGACACAAAAAGCTTAAGTGCACTAGTTAAAATGCAATTTTGAATTCTCCATTATTAACCTACCAATAAGTATTTTTGTTGTTTGACTTGGTGCCAGGATAAGACAAAAACTGAAAATTGTGCAGAATTTCTCTGAGTGTATTAATATGCCCATTACAATCAATGTTAAGAATATGTGTTGTCAGGTAATTGGATGAAGAAACTTTTATAGCTGCCTTCCATCTCAGTTAGTAGTTGAGTATATTGTTCTTTTATTTTTTTTAAAAAGGAATATTCAGAAAGAGTAGAAATATCAGGGATGCAGTTATAACTGTAACCATAGCTATTACAAAGCTGACATGAACCCTGAACTCAGCCCACACTTCTTTTCAGACAGCAGATGACGTCTCTGCACGTTTAATAGGTGTTCTCTTGCTCCTTCTCCCTACTTAATAAAGGACCCCTTTATATATGCTTCTTTTCCTTTAAACTTAAATAGAATTTAAATGCTTACACCACTTATGTATCTATTTACTTTTAAAAAACCTGCAAGGAGAGCAGAAAACTATGTTAATAAAGTATCATTTCCTATGAACCAGGTAAAAATAGGCAGATTATTGTTTCATAAGAGTTGCAAATAGTTAAATGAACCATCTAAATGAATGTCAGGATCTCCATTTTTTCTTAAAGTATGAAGTTTTTGGAGGAGAGGGATAGGGCAGAGTCTTATTGTATAGGCTGATTCATCTGGAACTCTATGTAGATAAGGTTGGCTTTGTACTTAAGAGATCTGCCTGTCTCTGCCTCCTGGGTGCTGGCATTAAAGGTGTTTGCCAGCACACCTGGGAAATTATGAAGACATTTAAATGAAAGGAATATAGTTTGCCACAAGAACATAGTTTTAAGTAATAAAAAATAAGATATAGGATACTAAATATAAAATAGGACCCAAATGACTAGGAAGCAATCTCACTTCAGGTTTCTAAAGATTAAAGATTGTGACCAGAAAGAATATCATGGAACCAAATGTGCACAACATATGTCTGTGGTGAATGAATTTACCATCATAGCATTCTTACCAAGAAGTGATGTAGTACTGTGTACTTTGATAGTAAAACAAACCAGTTGCCAAAGACACTAAGATGGTAACTTCCCCTAGACTTTAAGCCATGCCTGAATACAGAGCCCTTATTCCTTTACTATTCCATGATATCAGCAACAAATTATATCAAAGACTAGCAGATACAAATTATCTTTGGAAATTCAGAAGCAGTGGCATTAATATAAGTTTCTCTTGTTTGTTATCAGTTCATGATATGGTTGTCATCAGTCTGAAAATCTTTAGTATAAATTAGCATATTCGAGTGAGGTTGTAGAATGTTAATTTAGAGTTTAGAGAGGCTATAAAAGCTCTAAGCCTGAATATTCTGATTAAGTTTCTATAAGCACTAGATTTTCTTGCTAATTTATTTTTGTGTGGTTAGAAATATAATCTATTAAATTGAAACAAAAATTAGTTTGCTTGCTGACAGTAATAAAACTTACAATTTTTCTTTTTGAGGTACCACTAATAGAGATAGAAGTTCCCCTCCCCCAGGATACATTCCAGATGAACTACATGAGATCGCCCGGAATGGGTCATTCACTAGCATCAACAGTGAAGGAGAGTTCATTCCAGAGAGCATGGACCAAGTAAGCCAGATAGATGCTGTTTTTCACTATATGTGAAGATGCACTGATCAGGACCAGTGTGATTTGGCAGATACCTAGGGTGGGGTGTGTGTGTGTGTGTGTGTACATTTTCTGTACTCCTCTATCTTAAGTGAAAAAATATTAGAAGCTTCTCATTAATTTACATATGCCTTTTTGTATTAGTATGTAAAATTACTGAAACAATTTGATTTTCTTTCTTTTTTTTAAGGTTTTATTTATTTATTATATGTACGTTTTTCTGCCTGCATGAATGCTTGTAGGCCAGAAGAGGGCACCAGATCTCATTATAGATGACTGTGAGCCACCTTGTGGTTGCTGGGAATTGAACTCAGACCTCGGAACTCAGACCTCTGGAAGAGCAGCCAGTGGTCTCAATGTCTGAGCCATCTCTCCAGCCCCATAATCTGATTTTCTTATATTGATCATCCATGACACATTTGGTTTGTAATCTTAGATTAATTATCATTCAGATTTTTAGAATGAACATTTTATTTTGTTTATTTATTTTTACTTCTTTGAACTTTCGAGATCGGATTTCTCAGTGTAACTCTGGCTGCCCTGGAACTCACTCTGTATATCAGACTGGCCTTGAACTCCTGAGATCCACCTGCCTGTAGAGGGCTAGAGGTGTGCATGTACCACCACTGCCTGCTTAGTGAGCACTTTAAAGATGGAGTAAAATTATAAATATTTTATGAAGCTGAGGTTTGTGAACTGTTTATTCCATTTTAAGAACACTTCAGGTTTGTAGTAATCAGATGTTTTTGTGGAGTTGCTGTTAGGCCCTTACCCTGCACTGATGCCCACATACTGCAGCATTTTAAATCTAATGTAGCAGTCACTGTATGGTTCATCTCAATTGAACAGGGCCATTGTTCAGTTTTTAATAAGCAAAATTACTTCAGCTTCAATTACTTGACTATAGAAAAACTGTATTTTGCCTTAAAAAATTTTGTAGTCACAGCTTGTTTATTCAGAATGTTTATAAATGAGTAATTCTGCAAAGTGACTGCTGTTTGTTACAGAGTTTCTTTGGAAGGTCCTAAAAAGATTCTGAAATTGTGGGGAAAGTTGTGTATATTTCTGGATATGCTGGAAGCCATTGAATCATATATTTTAAACGCATGAAGTTTATGTTATGTCACAAGCAGTTTTGTTTTTTTTTTTTTAAAGTAACTTTTGGTTATTATCAGGCAGAATCATGGTGGAACTCTTTATTTTCCTAGATGCTGGATCCATTGTCTTTAAGCAGCCCTGAAAATTCTGGCTCAGGAAGCTGTCCATCACTCGATAGTCCTTTGGATGGGTAATTATGATTCCTGGTCTTTCTTTTAGTTTATGTTGATATATAGAGTTATCAATAATTCTTTTATTCTACATTCTGAAAAATGTAGCTTATTGATAATTGTCTTCACTGACATTAAGTAAAGTTTTCTATATTGTGAATAAATCTTTTTGGTTTGAGGCAGGGTTTCTCTATAGCTTTGGAGTCTGTCCTAGAACTCACTCTGTAGACCAGGCTGGCCTTGAACTCACAGAGATTCGCTTACCTCTGTCTCCTGAGTGCAGGGATTAAAGGCATGTGCCACAGCTCCTGGAGTGAATAAATCCTGTAACCTCATGAGATTCAATAACTTTATTGTCTTATTATTATTTTTTCTATTTATGGTTTTCAAAATCTTGTTTGTAGCAAGTGCAAACTTAGACTATGTTTATTTTAAGACAGCTCTTGAAACTGTTGCAAAGTTTCTCATGTTTGGTTTTGGCAGTTTCTTTTTTTTTTTTTTTTTTTTTTTTTTTTTTTTTTTGGTTTTTCGAGGCAGGGTTTCTATGTGGTTTTGGAGCCTGTCCTGGAACTAGCTCTTGTAGACCAGGCTGGTCTCGAACTCACAGAGATCCGCCTGCCTCTGCCTCCCAAGTGCTGGGATAAATTTTTTTTTTAATTTGTTCCTTGTATGCATGATGTGCATTTGTAAGGGCGCCCTCTTTTGTTCTCAGAAGACATTGCTCTTTGCAGTCTTGTGTAGCACAGTTAGTATGAGATGCTTCACTTGCTATTTCCTCCAGGCTTTTTTATGACACCAGATACACGTTTGGAAATTCACCTATAATTTCCTCTACACATACCTGTGAAGCCTGTCTGTCAGTGCTTACCTTGGGGAATCTACTCTGTTTACTCGTACACACCCCACCTCCAAAGAAAAGAAAGAAATTTTGTAATATTCCATCCTGAAAATTTGTTATTGATGTTTGTTAAGTTAAAATTATATGTCTCTTATATAGATTCATAAACAATTTTAGAAAAAATCTTTCAGCATTAAATTGAAATGCAGGTGCTTCAAATCTCCATGGTTTCAAATGTACCATTCTTACCCCAAAAGTAGTAGCTGATTTTTAAAAGCTTGACTTTTTGTCTGTGTGTACTAAATGAGTGTTTCAAAGAAGTTTCTCTTTTTAAAACTTTATGTTAGTGCTTATGTGAGCTCCTTTACACACCCACACACCCACCCCCCCCACACACGATATTAACACACATACAAATACAGATATTGGTTAAAAATTTTTAAACATTTTATTACATACCTTCTTTTAATTTAATCTTACATTTTCTATCTATAGAGAAAACTATCCAAAGTCACGGATGCCTAGAGCACAGAGTTACCCGGATAATCATCAGGAGTTTTCAGGTTAGACTACAAATTCTACGTGCTTGAATGTTTATGTCACGTTTTAGCTGAGAGGGAAAAAAATTTTGAAAAAAATTAAAAATGATAAATATGCTTTTCACTATTAAAAATACTTTCCTTTTTTAATGATAACATTCTTATGTCTTAACAGACTATGATAACCCTATATTTGAGAAGTTTGGAAAAGGAGGAACATATCCAAGAAGGTATCATGTTTCATATCATCATCAAGAGTATAATGATGGTAAGTTTCTAACAATGAGACTATAAAAACAGATTAACATTAGCCAATATTTTAAAAGTGACCACATATTTAAAAAGCCTCATATTTATGATGACCAAATAATTTGTTCTTGAGTCACTTAAGTTTCTGGTTAAAAATAAATAAATAAAAACCTTTGCCAGGAAAAATAAAATAAAAACCTTTGCCTTTAGTCTCAATACTCAGGAGGCAATGTCAGGCAGATCTCTATGAGTTCAAGACCTACATAGTGAGTCTCAGGACAGCCAGGTACATAGAGAGACCAGGTTTCAAACAAACCCAAGAAACCTTTTGTGCTGAGGCTGCAGCTTAGTGGTAAAGTATTTGCCCAAAGCCCCGAATTTGTCCTCTGTCAACCCTCCAAAAAACATTTTTTGAGAATATCAGGTTATAAGTAAAGCAAAAATAATATAGTAGTTTTATGCCATCTTGTGATATTTAAAAAGTTTAATTACAGAGGGATAATTGGAAATGGTATAAATCAGAAATCAGAAATTTAGTCCCTAAGGGTACAATTCATATTTTCTTGTCCCTTTAAGAAAGTAAATTGGGCTGGGTGGTGATGGCACATGCCTTGAATCAGCACTTGGGAGGCAGAGGCAGGTGGATCTCTGTGAGTTCAAAGCCAGCCTGATCTACAAGAGCTAGTTCCAGGATAGGCTCCAAGAGAAACCCTGTCTTTTTGCACGAGGAGGGATCCCTTTGTTCTGTTTCGACAGACCTTACACCTGAAATAATCACACAGAAACTGTATTCATGTAAGTCACTGCCTGGCCCATTATCTCTAGCCTCTTATTGGCTAACTCTGACATCTTGATTTAACCCATTTCTATTCATCTGTAATATCACCACAAGGTCGTGTCTTACTGGGAAAGATTCAGCATGTCTGACCTGGTGGCTCCATGGCGGCTGTCTCTCTGCTCCTTTCTCCCAGAATTCATTTCTGTCTTCTCCGCCTACCTAAGTTCCGCCCTATCAACTAGGGCAAGGCAGTTTTTTTTATTCATTATCCTATGAAAGCAGCACACAAACAGAAGGAAGGAACTCCTACACCACTCACTGTCTCAGAGAGAAAAGGAAAAGAAAACAAATTGGGTCAGAGAAGTTGTATTAGTCACTAAAGTATATGCTACTCAAGCACAAGAAAAGCTGGCACAGCAGTGCATGTCTCTTACTGAGCTTGGAGGAGAGGATGTGGAGGAAAGGATTCCTGAAGCTTGGTGGTTGGCTTGTCTTGCTGAATCAGTGAACATCAGGTTCAGTGAGAGATCCAAAAGTAATACTCCAGAAAGTAAAGATGGCAGCTGGGCATGTTGCCCACGCCTTTAATCCCAGCACTTGGGAGGCAGAATCAGGTGGATCTTTGAGTGTGATACATAGTGGTCTACATAGTGGGTTCCAGGCCAGCCAGAATTACAGAATCACATAATTATATCTTGTCTTAAATAAAACAAACAGATAAATTACATGGTTATGCCCTGGTCTTAAATAAGTAAATTCATACATACATAATAAATAAACAAGATAATAGAGGTGGAGAGTGTTTGAAGAAGATGCCCATTGTTGACCTTGCGTCTCCACACGCATGTGCAGATGTATACCAAACTGGTCTTGTTCTGTTGTTGTGAATAGACTTCATGGTCATGACAACTCTTCTAAAGGAAAATATTTCACTGAGGCTGGTTTACATACATATGTATATATAAATTTAAAATGTTATAACTCTTTAAAATTAGCATACAAAATATAGAGTATTAGGTTTCATTATAGCATTTTTCAAACAAAATTTATTTTTATTTTTCCCCTCTACCCTCCTCCCCTACCTTTCTGTTTTTCCCCACTTTTTCAATATCCTTTCCTCTTGTCATCTCCTGTTTAGTTCATAATCTGTAACTATGTTCATACCCACATATATGCATGCATATAAACATTAACAGTTAAGTGTAGACTGTTTTTTGTTCCCAGCCACCGAATAATCACACAGAAACTCTATTAATTGCAACACTGTTTGGCCTATTAGCTCAGGCTAATAACTCTTACATCTTAAGTTAACCCATTTCTATTAATCTGTATCACCATAAGGCTATGGCCTAATGGTAAGGTTCTGGCGTCCATCTCCTTCGGCAGCTACGTGGCATCTCTTTGACTCTGCCTACTCTCTCTATATATCTCTGTTCTGATTCCCACCTGGCTTTACTCTGCTAAGCCATTGGCCCAAACAGCTTTATTCATCAACCAATAAAAGCAACGTATATACAGAAGGACATCCCATATCATTTAAGAATCTGCCTGTGAGAGAGACTATGAGTTTTTTGTCTTTCTGAGTCTGGGTTACCTTACTTAATAAATTTTTAGATCCATCCATTTTCTTACAAATATCATTTTTCTTTACAGCAGAAAAAAAATTCACTGTTTGTGTGTCTTAGTTACCGTTCAATTGCTGTGAAGAGACACCATGACCAAAGCAGCTTATAGAAGAAAGCATTTGACTGGGATTTACTTACAGTTTCAGAGATTTAGTACATGATTGTGGTGGGGAGCATGGCAGTAGACAGGCAAGCAGGCAAGGGGAAGGAGCAGTGTCTGAGGGCCTACATATCTGCAGGCAGCAGACAGAAAAGCTGAGCCTGTTGTGGGCTTTTGAAACCTCAAAATACACCAACTGGGGCCCAAGCTTTGAGACATATGAGTCTACTGGGGCGTTTTTATTCAGACGGCCGCAGTATGCGCATTACATTTTCCTGTTCTGTTCACCTTTGGATGGATATCTAAACTGTTGGCATTTCTTTGCTCTTATGAATGAACGTAGATGTGTCAGTGTCTTAGTTTACTCTCTGCTACTGTGGTAAACACCATGGCCAAAACCAACTTGGTCACAAAAGGGTTTATTTCACTTAGTAGGCTACAGCCCATCATGAAGTGAAGTCAGGGTAGGAACTGAAGCGGAGTCCATGGGAAAATTCTGCTTACTGGCTTGCTCTCATGGCTTACTCAGCATGCTTTCTTATACAGCCCAGGATCATGTGCCCATGGTGGCACCACCCATGGTAAGCTAGGCCCTCCCACTCATATCATTAATTAAGAAAGTGCCCCACTGACTTGCTTACAGGCCCGTAAGATGGAGGTAGTTTCTCAATTGAGATTTCCTGTTCCCAGATGACTCCAGCTTGCGTCAACTTGACAAAACAAACTAAAAGAGCCTACTAGGATCGACAGTATCTCTCTGCTACCTATAACTCTCCAGTTTGCTTTTTATGTTTATTTTAAAGTCATTATTGGAAATGAAAGCGAAGAATTTTTTCTGTGGCTTTCTTGTGCACATGAGTGTTTGTGCATTTTTCCATAGCAGGGCACACGTAATCATTGTTATTTCAGGGTTTTCAGCCTAGATTTCAAGGCTGATTCTTATTCCACATTATAGATGTTTAAATATCCTGAAAGTGTAGTACATTAATAGAAGGAGTAAGTTAATTCTCTTTTCACGTTGTAGGTCGTAAGACTTTTCCAAGAGCTAGAAGGACCCAGGGCACCAGCTTCCGGTCTCCTGTGAGTTTCAGCCCTACTGATCACTCCTTAAGCACTAGTAGTGGAAGCAGCATCTTCACCCCAGAGTGTGACGACGGTCGAGTAAGAAGAAGGGGAAGTGACATAGACAATCCTACTTTGACTGTCACAGACATCAGCCCACCCAGCCGTTGTAAGTAATAGAA
Source organism: Microtus pennsylvanicus (assembly GCF_037038515.1). Taxonomy (NCBI): domain Eukaryota; kingdom Metazoa; phylum Chordata; class Mammalia; order Rodentia; family Cricetidae; genus Microtus; species Microtus pennsylvanicus. Next base: position 50,067,874 of record NC_134582.1, on the reverse strand, counting down.
ATGTTTAGCAAAACATTTGCATAGTTTTATGTTAACAGGAATAAATGGCAAGTCAGAACTCAGGGAAAAACACTCTTCATAAGAAATAATAGCATGCTTTTTAAAGGTGACTAGACATTCAGGTATAAGTGTATATTAGGGCTAATTACTGTAGCCATAATTACTAATTTTTCTTCACTTTTATTAGGAAAATTGTTACTAATTGTTCTTATCTATTCTAGTCTACATGTCTGTGTTAAGCACTGAGACTCTTTATGCAATTTTTAAGAAATAGCCTAGTGAGGAGATTGGTTTATGGAGAAAAATTCCAGTATAACATTTGTTAGATCCTGACATGCAGAAATTTGCTAGTTGTGTGTGTCAGATGAAATACTTTTCCAAAACAACTTAAAGGAGACCCAGCAGGATCTCTGTGGCCTTGACTGGCTTGGAACTCATTACATAGACGAGGTTAGTCTTGAACTCACAGAGATCTTCATGCTTCTGCCTCCTAAGTGCTAGGATTAATGGTATACACCACTATGCCTAGTTTTTTTTGTTTTTTAAGTTTGCTTTTTTATGTTTTTTTTTTTTTTTTACAATTTTGCATGAAGTGTCAGACATCACTTATAGGATCATGAAGACTGAAGTAAATAAAATTTATACCTGGGCATATGCACAACTCTTCTACCTCATTCATTTTTATGATGGATTGAGTCAGCAGACTCCTAGTTTACTGGGTTGGTTATTTTGCATGCTCCCATACCTGTGTACCATGGGCTTAAAATTCCTCTAAGAGTTTTGCCAACTTGGCTTTTTAGATGGTTTCTAAGTGATCCTGCTCAAGCCCCAGCATTTGGTACTTTTTGTGCCTGCTTCTCAGAAAGGCAAACTCTCCCTGTGTCCTTATCCTGCTTCCTCAGCCATGGGCTGCTAGAGATAGTCTGTGACTTCAGTCTTGAGCAGGCCCCATTCAGATGGGCTTTATCACAGATCCTGCCCTTTTCTGGAGGAAGAAAACTCTTAATGGTCAGGGCTTCAGGTTTCCAGGCCTCATTTATTCTCCAGGGTTTTTTGTTCTGTTTTGTCTTTGTTGTTTTTTGTTTTTCAAGACAGGTGTCTCTGTAGCTTTGGAGCCTGCCCTGGAACTAGCTCTGTAGACCAAGCTGGCTTCACCTCACAGAGATCTTCCTGTCTCTGCCTCCTGAGTGCTGGGATTAAAAGTGTGTGCCCCCACTGTCCAGCTTGGTTTTTGTTTTGTTTCATTTCCTTTTCCACTGCTCTAACATAGTGATAACAGGGCTTGTTACTCTTCTTCAAGAAGTTTCAGGCTGTTTGGTTTTGTTTTTTGGTTTTTTTTTGGCAGGGGGGTGGGTAACAGATCTCACTCTGTCCCTGATGGCTCAGAACTTCCAAGGGAATCCCCTCATTCTGCCTCCTTAGTGACAGAATTAAAGGTGTGTGTCACCAGCAGTGGCTCTTTCTTTTCAGTGTGGCTGTCTATCACAGGGCCATTCCATTTCCTATCTTTGACCATCAAGGCTATGATCTCTGGCTTCTATGAGTACAGGGAAGAGGTACAGAGTGAAGCTGTGTTCAGTGCTTTTCATAGCAAACACACTTGTTCACAGTGGAGCTTAGCTTTCCTTGCTGGCTGGAATGGATTTGTTTATATGCTTCACCATTTCCTTTCTCTCCTTGGAGTGCCTCCTTTTCCTTAGATTTTAGGTTAGTTTGATACCCTGTAATCTGTGCTCCAAAATGTACAGTAAAGGTTATAGTTTTTTCCAGAGAGAGCAATACACATCTATAATTCCAGTACTTGGGAGCAGAAGCACCAGAAGTTCAAGGCCAACCTGAGGTACATAACAAGTTACAGGACAGTCAAGTCTACATAGTGAGACCCTGTCTCAAAAAAACAATTTAAAAAAGTTATGGGGGCTGGAGAAATGGTTCAGTGGTTAAGTGCACTGGCTGATCTTCTAGATGATCTAGATTTGATTCTTAGCACTCAGGAGGCAGTTTACAACCATCTGTAACTCCAGTACCAGTATATCCCATGCCCTTTTCTGACTTCCAGTTCTGTGTGCATGTGGTGCACACATACACGTATACAGGGAAAACACCCGTATACATAAAATAAAACTATAATTTTATTGATTGCCTGATTTTTCCTACAGAAGTGGGAAATGATACTTTTTCCAGATTTCTGTATTATAGATGGAACTGAAAACCCTCTTTACAAATATTTTAATTTGCTGCAGTAAATTGGAAAATCGGGTATCTTACATCTTAAATTAGTGAAAAATGGTTGTCACTTTGGTAGTGGGGAAAAGAAAATCTTCCTGAGGGGAAAAAACTTGTCACAAGATGCAAACTTTTAGTTAGACTTCTTAGAAGAATAAGGAGAACATTTTTTTAGAAGATGGAGACCATTATAAATTTGGATGATCATAATTTTCCCTTGTATCTACAATGTTCAGCTAAGGATGTCATTTTATAGTACCTGACTACTCCATTTTAAGAAAATATTCTTTTTCAGCTCCTCGAGCTCCAACGAACTGGAGATTGGGCAAACTGCTTGGCCAAGGAGCATTTGGTAGAGTCTACCTCTGTTATGATGTTGATACCGGAAGAGAACTGGCTGTTAAACAAGTTCAGTTTAACCCTGATAGCCCGGAGACCAGCAAGGTAAAAGTCACCATGCAGATTGCTTCACTTGGCCATTGTAAAGCATTTTTTTCTTGGAGGGGGGAAAAAAAACCCAAAACAAAAACAGGACTAGTGAGATTATTCCAAGCCTAAAGGCCTGATTCAGTCCCCAGAACCCACATGATAATTGAGAGTCAGGTCCCACAAGTTGTTCTCTGACCTCCACAATTGTGCTGTGGCATGTGTGTTCACCCTCTGCCCCCATACCCAGAGCCAGACTAAATGTACATAAAAGGTTTGTGGATTGTAGTAAAATGTTATTTTAGTGCTTTATTTGTATAAGGTAACTTTAGCAAACCCTCGGGGACTGTTAAGTAAAAGGTATTGGGGGTCTGGAGAGATGGCTTAGTGATTGAGAGCACCTGTTGTGCTTTTAGACAACCCATGCTAAGTGCACAACACACACCTGTCTCTAATTCTACTTCCAGGAGTGTTGAGCATCCTCTGTTGGTTTCTGAGGGCTGTGTGTGCACGCATGCCAACACACACACACACACACACACACACACACACACACACACACACACACACACACACACACTGTCCAGATAAGCTTAGGCAAGTTCACACACAATAAAAATTTTAAAAATTATCTATGTTCAGTGAACATTTTGTCCATGAACTAAGAGTATCTTGTGTTTACTATTATGCGATAAAGACTTAATGTAGGGTCATTGAAATTGTCTAACAAGTAAAGGTACTTGCCACCAAGCCTGTCAACCTTAGATCAATACCCAGAATCCACCTCCTGGGGACCCTCATGGTGGAAGGAGAGAACTAACCTCCAAGTTGTTCTCTAACCTCCACTTGTCTTTCATGCTGCATGTGTGAATGAACCTGCACACACACACAGAGAAACAAATAGAGTAACTTATTGTTTAAAAAGACTTAGCAGGAGTTCTGTCTTTCAGGAAGTAAATGCACTTGAATGTGAAATTCAGTTGTTGAAAAACTTGCTGCACGAGCGAATTGTTCAGTATTATGGTTGTTTGAGGGATCCTCAGGAGAAAACACTCTCCATCTTTATGGAGTATATGCCAGGGGTAAGTCCACGTATCTTTATGGGGTCTATGCCAGGGGTAAGTCCATGCATCTTTATGGGGTCTATGCCAGGGGTAAGTCCATGCATCTTTATGGAGTATATGCCAGGGGTAAGTCCACGTATCTTTATGGGGTCTATGCCAGGGGTAAGTCCATGCATCTTTATGGGGTCTATGGCAGGGGTAAGTCCATGCATCTTTATGGGGTCTATGCCAGGGGTAAGTCCACGTATCTTTATGGGGTCTATGGCAGGGGTAAGTCCACGTATCTTTATGGGGTCTATGCCAGGGGTAAGTCCATGCATCTTTATGGGGTCTATGCCAGGGGTAAGTCCATGTATCTTTATGGGGGTCTATGGCAGGGGTAAGTCCATGCATCTTTATGGGGTCTATGGCAGGGGTAAGTCCACGTATCTTTATGGGGTCTATGCCAGGGGTAAGTCCACGTATCTTTATGGGGGTCTATGGCAGGGGTAAGTCCATGCATCTTTATGGGGTCTATGGCAGGGGTAAGTCCACGTATCTTTATGGGGTCTATGGCAGGGGTAAGTCCATGCATCTTTATGGGGTCTATGGCAGGGGTAAGTCCACGTATCTTTATGGGGTCTATGCCAGGGGTAAGTCCATGCATCTTTATGGGGTCTATGGCAGGGGTAAGTCCATGTATCTTTATGGGGTCTATGCCAGGGGTAAGTCCATGCATCTTTATGGGGTCTATGCCAGGGGTAAGTCCACGTATCTTTATGGGGTCTATGCCAGGGGTAAGTCCATGTATCTTTATGGGGTCTATGCCAGGGGTAAGTCCACGTATCTTTATGGGGTCTATGCCAGGGGTAAGTCCATGCATCTTTATGGGGTATATGCCAGGGGTAAGTCCACGTATCTTTATGGGGTCTATGCCAGGGGTAAGTCCATGCATCTTTATGGGGTCTATGGCAGGGGTAAGTCCACGTATCTTTATGGGGTCTATGCCAGGGGTAAGTCCACGTATCTTTATGGGGGTCTATGGCAGGGGTAAGTCCATGTATCTTTATGGGGTCTATGGCAGGGGTAAGTCCATGCATCTTTATGGAGTATATGCCAGGGGTAAGTCCATGCATCTTTATGGGGTCTATGCCAGGGGTAAGTCCATGCATCTTTATGGGGTCTATGCCAGGGGTAAGTCCATGCATCTTTATGGGGTCTATGCCAGGGGTAAGTCCACGTATCTTTATGGGGTCTATGCCAGGGGTAAGTCCATGCATCTTTATGGGGTCTATGCCAGGGGTAAGTCCATGCATCTTTATGGGGTCTATGCCAGGGGTAAGTCCACGTATCTTTATGGGGGTCTATGGCAGGGGTAAGTCCATGCATCTTTATGGGGTCTATGGCAGGGGTAAGTCCATGCATCTTTATGGAGTATATGCCAGGGGTAAGTCCATGCATCTTTATGGGGTCTATGGCAGGGGTAAGTCCATGTATCTTTATGGGGTATATGCCAGGGGTAAGTCCATGCATCTTTATGGGGTCTATGGCAGGGGTAAGTCCATGTATCTTTATGGAGTATATGCCAGGGGTAAGTCCATGCATCTTTATGGGGTATATGCCAGGGGTAAGTCCATGTATCTTTATGGGGTATATGCCAAGTTGAGGTCACCGGGAGGTACTGGCTCACGCCTTTAATTCTGGCACTTCGGAGGCAGAGGCTGGCAGATGTCTGAGTTTGAGGCCAGACTAGTCTACAAAGTGAGTTCTGGGACAACCAGGGCTACACTGTCAAAAAAAAAAATTAGTTGAGGAGAATTTAGTTCAGCCCTTTTGATCTGCTGTGTCAGAGATGAAATTTTGAACCTGATGTGCTGATGTCAGGAGACATAGGATGTCTGGTGATTCCACTGTAGCCGTGCTGATTGCTCACAAGAGGAGAATAGTCATGGTTTGACTCATTATTGTAAAATTTGATTTTTTTTCTGTAGCCAAAATAGAAATATTTAATTCATTTTTAAACATACTTCAAGATGGTAATTACTCATTCAGAGATAGGTGCCTTTTGCCAGGCTAATAACATATATCTGTGATCCCAGCACTCAAGAGGTAGAGGTAGAAGAATTTCAAGTTCAAGGCCAATCTAGACTTGACCAAAATCTTCACTCTTTTTCCATATACATTTTTCTACTTTTAACTCTTAACATTATAAATATATACACAGAAGAATGTTTCTTGTATTATTACATGTTACCAGTTCAATTAAATAAAGACTTTTGAAATTAAAAAAAAAAATGACTTAAAAAAAAACCTAAAAAACGAAAATGTATCCAGGCAGTGGTGGTGTGTATGCACTTGGGAGACAGAGGCAGGTGGATCTCTATGAGTTTGAGGCCAGCCTGGTCTACAGAGTGAGTTCTAGGACAGCAAAGGTGGTTACATGGAGAAACCCTGTCTCCAAAAAAAAAAAAAGGTGGGGGAGAAAAATATATTCTCATAATTTATTAGAGTAAGTTAGGAAAAAGAAGTTTGATTCATGGGGCTTTGTGGGAGTAGATGGCCAGAATTACATGTTGACAGTACAAGGTTGCCGTCTAAGCGTATAGATCAACCAGGACCTGGGAGTGCCATTGTTGGCCATCAGTGTTAGGCATAGAGTAGCAGTTTACTCTCACCATTATGCACAGCTCATTATCATGACCCCATTGCTACTCACTGGATTTATTTGCTACTACTTAAATGTTTTCAAATATTCTATTTCCTGTGCAACTTGGCCTAAACATTATTTTTTTTTGGAAAACAAATTGGGGTTTTATTAAGGTCCTACAAATATGGAAGACTTGTAATTTGTTAATTTCAAAGAGATTAGTTCAACATAAATAATCTGAAAGAAGAAAAAGAAACTCTGCATATTTATTTTACTAAGAAGTCCTGCCCTTTCTACTTAGAGTCTCCTAGCTATGAAGTAGGATTCTCTAAAAACAAAGATTTAGTAGCAGTTTTTATTTTAAACAGAAGATTTAGTTGTTTTCTTTTTTCCTAGGGTTCAATTAAGGACCAACTAAAAGCATATGGAGCTCTTACTGAGAATGTGACTAGAAAATACACCCGTCAGATTCTGGAGGGAGTCCATTATTTGCACAGTAATATGATTGTCCATAGAGATATCAAAGGTAAGTCATGAATTACTTTTTACTTTAAATACACAGTTTTTTGTGAGTGTGAATGAAGAAATACCATCAAAGCATTGGACATTTACACTGTAAACTACCATAAGGAAACAGTTTTCCAGCTTTCTCATGGACTTTGTTAGTGTCCTGTCAGACCAGTTCTCAAGTTGGAACCTACATGAATGATTAGCTTCAGTGTAAGGATCCATAGAATCAGTCTCATTCAAATTCTCTAGAATAATATAACCATGTTTGTAAGTGTATTTCCTAGGCATTAGGGCAATGAGCTGGGGTTAGGCCATCACAGAGTTGGATTCAAACTTGGGCTTCATTTGCTTCTAACTGTAACCTTGGACATGTTAATCTTTCTGTATCTTCAGTCCTCGTTACTCTTTCCATCCCCCTCTCTCTTTCATCCTCCCTCGTTTTCTTCCCTCCTCATGACTCACACACCTAATTTCTGGAAATGGAATCTAGGAAACTGCATATAGGTAAGGTTTCTACCCCTGAGATGTACCCACTGTCTTGTCTTTTACTTATTCTTAAGTTAGGGTCATAATAGTACTCAATTTATAGTATTCTTAAAAGAATCTAATGCATTAACATGTTGTAATGTTTAAAACAATGCCTGTGTGTGAATGTCTCTGTGCCTGTACTGTCTGTGTGCCGTGTGAATGACGTGTGCTTGCATAATTAATCGGAAAAAAAAAACAATGCCTGGTGCTCAGCACTTAAAACCTAGCTACTGTGATGACATACTGCGTGTTGTAATTATATTTAAAGTCATGGGAATAGATGTCATGAAAGAATAAAGAGGAAGAAAGGAAAGATCCCAAGAATGAGCTTTCCTTCCCAGGGTCAGATACAGAAATGAAGTGAGTTAATGGTAAAGATGTGTAAAATTTGAGTGTGTTAAAAACTGTTTACTTTGGAGCCTACATGAGTCTTTAAAAACTGGGGTATGACCCAAAATTTAGAAAATCTCTGAGTAAAGTAAGTATGTCTGTATAATATTTACTCATTGATCTTGTTGTCCCTTTTATAAGTTCCCAGACTTCTGCTTTTTCATATGGTGGGGGCACATTTTAACTGTGTCCAGATTAGGCCAAGAAGAAAATTGCCAATCATTTCTGGTAATTGAATAGGAATTTCTAGTATGAGTCTAGTATGCAGAATTCCTGAGGCAGATCACATGCACTAGAGGGGGGCTTATTAAGTATGAAGATTGATAACTAAAGAAATTACTCAATGAGGAATAACTGTTCCTAGACAAGCCAATTTCTCTTTGGCCCTCAAAATGAAGTAAGTAAAGAAACAGAGGCAGCCATCTTCTATATAAATCAATATTTTTCTATTCTCACCAGAAAGTACGACAAACCACTTCGGTCAAGTGAAGGGGGATGGAGGCAAGCTGATACATAAATATTATCAGACAAATATATTGGTAAAGGAGAAAAATAAGATAGAAAAATAAGTATCAAATTTGTAAATTTAAGTGTGGTAGGAGGAAAATGATGGCCACCAAATGGCAACATAGTAGTATATGTTTCATCAGTATACTCTTTACTTGTTCTGTCTTCTATTTTTCATAAACAATTTATAAGTGGCAGAAGGAAAAGTAAAGAGAATTGATTCATTGTAATTTCAGAGCTGTTGGATCATAACAAAGATGAAGATGATTACTGTTTGGGAACTCATTCTTTTCCAAAGTTTATTCCCTCCATTCTTCCTCTCCTTTCCCTCTCCTTCTCCTTCCTTCCCCCCCCTCTAAATTCATCACATTTTATTTGTGTGTGTATGCATATGCATGCTAGTGCCACAGAGCATGCACAACACGCAGAGAACAACTTGAAGGAGTTGGTTCTCTTCTTCCACCATGCACATCACGGCTTTTACTCACTGAGCCATCTCTCTGGCCCTATTCCTTATCTTTTTTCTTTCAGGGAACTATACTGTTGACAGGCTTGGTGGTGCATGCCTTTAATCACAGCAGAGGCAGATGCATGTGGATCTCTATGAGTTCAAAGCCAACTGGGTTTGGGGAGGACTATATTATTAAATACCGCATATTTAATAAAAGGACACTTGGTTTTCCTAATGATTTTATTTGTGCACATGCACACATGCACACAGGCACGCACACACACACACACACACACACGCACGCACGCACAAGCGTGCATGCCAGAAGAGAACAGGGAATGCCTGCTGTCTCTCTCCATCATGTTTTTTTTTGGGGGGGGGTGTCCAGATCTTTCTCTGAATCTGCAGCTCACTATTTTCCAGCTAAGCTGGCTGGCCAGGAGTATTAGTCAATCCTATTGTTTATGTCCTTGACCCAGGCACTGAGACTACAGATGCATGCAGATAACACCCAGCTTTTATGTGTTGTTGGGGGTCTGAATTCAGGTCCTCATGCTTGAACAAAAAGTACCCTTACCCACTGAGTCATCTTCTTATCCTATTTTTTGTTTTGCTTTAGCTTTTAGTTGTTTGGTTGGATGTTGGATGTGAGTAATGGGAACATAAGCAATTCTGTCTACCCTTGCACATATTTGAAAGGGCTTATTTTGAATTTACTAAAATAATGTTTAAAAACCAGAAAACTTTGCTGGGAACCTGACTGCCTATTTTTTCCCCAGCTTCTCCTGTGAGCAAGTATTGGTTCAGTATTGATACCACTTCCCCAAAGATGACCCTTTGTACGTATGCACATGTAAGGAAAGTGTCGTCTGCTTGTAGCCAGTAAAATTTGGCTTATTAAGCATGTGTAGTCTCAGTTACTTAGGAAAACTGAAGTAGGATCGTGAGGCTCACCTAAGCCCAAGAGTTCAAGTTGCCAGCATGAACAGCATGGCAAGACCACATCTCAAGCAAACAATGAGGTCTGTTTCTTTGTGATTAAATATTCTAGAGATGGTTGGATTTTTTTCTGAGTCCTTTTTTATATACTAGATGGTAGGAAATAATAAGCAAGCAGAGCTACATTAGATTACTGGTGAGCCAGACAAGTTTACTAGGTTTTGCTGAGAAGGATCCTAGACTTTCCTTTGGAAATTACAGCTGCTAAGGCTGGGGAGATTTCTGCAAAAATAGAAGCCCATAGTGAAGATGGAGAGTGTATTCTCAATGGTCTGTAATGTAGATTGTCTGCACTATTTAGCCTCCTCCATAGAAATCATTAAAAGAAGAAAAGTGTAGCGTGGTGGTGCATACCTGTAATCCCAATGCTGGGGCAGTGAGTCAGGGAGATCTCAAGTTTGAGGTCAGTCTGAACTATATAGTGTAGCCATGAATTAAAAATAACAATAGCAACAACAAAAGAACACCTTAAAATACAGGTAATTAATGCTTCAAATTGCAGTAGGGGAATGATGCTAGAAATTTTTGATTATGAAGGTCCTGTTGGAAGTTCCTGAGGAGAAGTTGACTTATCAGGAAAAGGATCTTCAGCTATGGACTTCTTGCTTCATAGCAAACAAATGGAGCCAGAGCCTTTCTTGGTGCTTTGTTCTTAGCCCCTTTCCACCTCACCTGCCCCCCGTTCCATCCAGGTTCTGAAACACCTGGGTAAATGTATAAACAGCAGATGTTAATGCACTGTAGGAAGTAAACAGACAACCTAATTGGGGGACAAATTAGAATCTTCAAAGTAATTCTCTGCCACTTATGCACATTCTAGAATGCCAATAAAATCATTGAAATGACACCATTTCTTTTTTTTTTTTTTTAAGGAGCAAATATCTTAAGGGATTCCACGGGCAATATCAAATTAGGAGACTTTGGGGCTAGCAAACGGCTTCAGACCATCTGTCTCTCGGGCACAGGAATGAAGTCTGTCACTGGTACACCTTATTGGATGAGTCCTGAGGTCATTAGTGGAGAAGGCTATGGCAGAAAAGCAGATATCTGGTAAGTTTGGATGTCAGATTTGCCTAGAAACTTACCTTCTTATTTCTACTCACATTTGAAATTGCCAGATTTAAATTATCCTGTGTACTTTGGAAGCAGGATATATGAATTGTAATGTCATTTCAGTTATACCTTATCAATGCTAACTTGACTAAATACTTGAGTCTTTTTAGGAAGGATTTTGTCTTAAGCAAATCAACATTAGAAAGGTCTTATTTCCCTGAGTAACTTGTAGAGTACTCTTCATTGTCAGTGTCTTTAAAAACAAAACAAACAAACAAAAAAAATCAGTGATAATCCTTTTTAAGGCACAAAGGTATATTTATAAACATTTGAAAACAGATAATAGCTACCTCTATGAGGGTGAGGCTACAAGTAGGATTGGGGTAAGAAGGGCTGTGAGATTAATTGATCATGTCATACCTATCCACTCTAACTCGAATCTTGACTCCTCACCACCACCGTGGGCTGGGACATGTCAGACTCTTCAAACTTTCCATTGCAGGAATATTTACTTAAAATTTTTAAACCTTACAATGAAGCAGTGCAGTTCTGAATGGGTCATCATGTAATTTCTGTTTATGTGTTTGAAGAACAAGGAGATCTTCATTAATAGCTGACTTAGTTTTGATTGCAACATCAGATTTTCCAAGGATCTTGAATGTCAATCATATAATTATTTACAATAAATTGATAATTGCTTTACAGAAATAAAAACTGTTGCTGTGGTGGTGGTGTGATGTGGTATTTTCATAATATGCTTAGCTCTGTTGTTTTTGGAAAATACATTATTGGATTCTGGATGATTTAAGGTATCTGCAAGTCTTCCAGGTAAGGAAGAAGAGAAATTATGCTGGTGCCTATACCTCTGGCAAGGGCTCTGTCATGGCAGGGGCTGTGTGTTTAGTTGTTAGTGTCTTAAAAGTGAATTAATAAATTACATGATAATTTTAAGTTATATCATAAAATGGCCATTTCCTACTTCCTAACCAGAAAAATATATTCATTTTTATTTGAAGGCAAATAATTTATAATACTTTTAGTCTTTGTAGGATGGAGACAAAATTATTAACATCATGTTAGAAAATGATTTAAAACAAAATAATAAACTTTTTTGCCTAACCATACATTTGTGATCATAGATAATTATGATATATTTTCATTGAAATGTATATGTTGCTCCAGGATTTTACTGATTTTCATGTTTGAATTACAGTTTTATTTAATTAACCTTTGAGTGAAACTTTGTATTTGAAATGAATAATATTCAACTCTATGGAACTTTTCCCAGTTTCTCATTTTCTGGTTAACCAGCTTTCTTTCCTAAAGTTATTGCTTGGGTAATGCTCCTTTTTATATTTATTTGTTTATTTTATTATTATTATTTTTTTTTTTAGGAGTGTAGCATGTACTGTGGTAGAAATGCTAACTGAAAAGCCACCTTGGGCTGAATTTGAAGCAATGGCTGCCATCTTTAAGATTGCCACTCAGCCAACAAACCCGAAGCTACCACCTCATGTCTCAGACTATACTCGAGACTTTCTCAAACGGATTTTTGTAGAGGCCAAACTGCGACCATCAGCTGAGGAGCTCTTGCGGCACATGTTCGTGCATTATCACTAGCAGCCGGCAGCTTCTGTGCCTCCACCAGCTCCATCTTCGAGTTCACCTTCTCTCTTACTGCACTTTCCTTTTTTTATAAAAATGAGAGATGGGGAGAAAAAGACAAGAGGGAAAATATTTCTCTTGATTCTTGGTTAAATTTGTTTAATAATAATAGTAAACTAAATTTTTTATATTTAATCTTTTTCTTTACAAGAACTTGAAAGTTTTTTTTAAAATTTTTATAATGTACTGATGTGGTTCAGAGATATAAAGCACTTTAGTACATAGTTGCTCTTTTTAGTACAAACAAATCATTTGGAATATATAAAGATTGTAGTCTTGCCCTATATCACTGACATGGGAGACAAGAGAAGAAAGTGATGTACAATTTGTAGTTTTTAGTGATAGTATTTAAATAGATCCTTATTTGTGGGGTTGAGCCTAAACTTGGGTTTAGGTAGGTACTCAACTTAAAGAATATAGGTTCCTTCTTATATCTGTATTCTTTAGAGCCTAACCTCCGTCTATCAAGCTCTTTTGCTCAGTAGGAATCTTGACTAGAAGATGAGAATCTCTAAGAGGTATGTTTGTTAATCCTAGGCAGTATGATAGCCAAATACACTATAGTAGATCCATGTTGCTGGAATCTATAAACCTTGAGAGATAGCTTCTTGCTTAAAAATACTGTTGTATTTGAAAGCAGGTTACGTGCAGCCAACGACTAAATTCAACTAAAACACAGACAACTGCTCATTAAACGTCTGAGCAGTAGACAAGACCACATTTGCCACAGTAGGAATAATGGAAAAACAACCAAGTGTCATTCAGTATATTTTAAACATTGTTTACTTGAGAGGAAAGTTCCCAAAATGAAGGGAACTGAGAAATAATAAAAATTGTGTCTCATATCTTTCTATTTCAAGTCCCTGGTTTCCCATATTTGCAGTCTTTAGCTCAAATACCCATCTGTTAAAGCTCCTGTTATGAAATAAAACCCTTGTTCTTGTGATCACAGAGTGCTAAGCCAGAGGCACCTCAGAAGAGCAAACATCAGGTAACACTGAGGGCAGTGGTGGGGAGTCATTTCACTTCACTGGGCATTTGGCAAGGTACTACCTGGTGGGCAGGGGTTGGGGGTGCTGCTAAACAGACTGTACTATACAAGGACTCCCTTCTCAGAAATGATTCTGCCACAGATGGCATAAGTGCCTAGAATAAAAACCCAGTTATAAGCTGAAAGCAGCCATTCACAAATCAGTAAAAACATTTCAGAGGAAAGATGTAGGGCAAATGAGGGTCAAAAGAATCAGGGATGAACAGCCTCATCACAGCAGATAACAGACGGTCCTTTGACAGCTGCTGATTGCACTTGAATCACTAACTCTCACTTTAGAAATAATGAATTCGAGTATTGAACCTTTTGAATTTAGCATCTCTGCATATTCTTTCCTAAAAGTCAGTTCATCCTTCTAGGCCCAGAAAAGTACACCAAAACAAAGTGTTTACTAGCAGTGGGAAGATTAAAACACTGCCAGGTATTTCCAGTGTAAGCCCCTATTAGAGCCATGCCATTAAATAGAAAGACTGAGCTGGAGAGGATCCCGCTGTCTAGTAAAATTATGAGATTTAAAAAACATGAAGGTGTCAGTAATTTGGCCACTTCTAAATATTTCAGAGTATTAAACCAAGTGCTAAGTAGTCTATTTTCCAAAGTCTAGACGCTAACACTCTTCCAGGAGACCCTGAATGGAATTCTTTTCATCAGAAGAGACAAAGATTCTGATTTCATTGTTGTTGTTATTATGTTCATTTAGATACCTTTTAAGTACTTTGCTTTTGAAGTTATGTAGATCTGGCATTAATGTATCAAGAGCCTATCGGGCATACCCTGTAATAATTTTTGAAATTTGAAGTAGTGTAAGAGTCAAAGCAGAAAATATTAGTTAACACTTTTCCTGCACACTGTAAAGCAAAGGAAGCCCTTACAAAGATTAAACGTCAGGTGCCTCCCACTTCAGCAAACCTAATGTGTGGGTGTGTGGTAATTTCTTTATCTCTTAGGAGTGAGGACATCTTTTCTACTTGAGCAAAGTCATGGTACCTGGATTGCTAGGGTTTTATTTTGTTTGTTTGTATTGTTGTTTCTTTGTCTCTAGTCTGGTTGTGATTTCCCTTTGGCTCATTTTTGGTCCATCAGGGTAATGTGCAGTACAGAAGAGAGACAAACACTCTTCAAAAAGATACCTGCACACTGGAAATCAAAGCAATTGTTAGCTTTTTTACAGTCTTCTATTTCTTTTCTAAATTCAATAGTAAATAGTTGTATCAGAATACTTTTGCTTTATAAGAAAAATAAAATTATAAAGACTTAAAAAATAGACTAATAGTTTACAGAGTTATTATATGGAATATGATGTGAATTTATTTCAGACCAGTTATGAAGGTACCAAAAACACAATGAAAGTTTATATACACACACATATATACATGTATGTGTGCGTATACACATACATATGTATAAAAGTACAGACACACACACAGTTGTGTGTGTATAAAAGCAAATGCTCCGTGTGTGTGTTTGTGTGTGTGTGTTTGTGTGTAAAAGCAAACCCTGCTAGAGCCAAAAAGCTCGAAGTAGATGATAGGGGAATGGGACATGGAAGGTCAATAGTAAATTTTTTAAAAAAAGAATTTTTTTTGAAAGGAAACAGTTTTGTCAAAGGAAGTAAAATATTACACTCCATTTTTTTTCCCGCCTAAATCTGTTTTGTGTTTTTAATGTACAACTGATTCTTTGGTACGGCAATGTTTCTTTGTGGCTGGAAAATGGCCAGACTGCTGACTTTGTGCCTTTAAATGCATTCTGCATTGCCAGTAGCAGACTCCGGTGCTGGACCCCGATCCACTAGCAGCGTCAGGCGTGCTTCCAGGAAGCCCTTCTGCCTAGACCCTGAGAGGTTCAGAGTGGCAGACAGGACTCAGTCAAGTGGAAGACATTTTGCAGTGTAAACAGAAGTAGTTGAATAAAAGAGTTGGAAAACATAACAACCACAATTTTGGATGGATTGGTATTTAAATGTATTGAAGTTTTACGTACTTTGAGGTTTTCAGAATGAATGCCTTGAACAATTTCAGCACTTTTCCTTGTTTACAATAATATATCTCTAACTTTAGAAACATCTATAACTATTGCCTTAGAAAGTATTAAGAGGCACAATCTACAACATGTGAGAAGTCAAATATTCATGCACATGCTGGACTATAAAAGAAATTAAAACTTTCATTCCAGATTAAACTGAATTGACTTTCATTTGAGTCTTACCTTGTTCCCAATAGAAATTACATAAAAGTAAAGATACATCTTTAGAGTAGCTTTCTGCTACTAAGTTCTGACATCGTTCAGGTCTGATCTGTACAGTTTCTGAAATAGGGTTGCTATAAAATACGTGAAATCGCTAAGAAAATAAAATCAAACCTGAATAGATTGGCAGGTGACCCAGCATGATGCAGACTCCTTGGCTAATGGCACAGTTCATGCCAAAGGTTTTATTTGGGGTCTGAGAACTTTTATATAAATTCAGCTGGAGTCAACCAGATGTACAAATATATGTCTTATTTTAATTTGTTTTTGAAGTCAGGGTCCTCACTATGTGGTTCCAGGCTGGCCTGGAACTTCAATGCTCTGCCTCCACCTCCAGGTGCTGGGAAAACAGGCATGTGCCATTGTACCCAGCTTTGTCCATTTCTTAAAAAAATAGGGTCAATCTTTTTCATTTTTTCCTCAATAATTGTGATGTGTTATGTCATATTAAATTAATATCCTTCAGGAAGTTACAGTCGAGGATGAGTATGGGCAGACAGTTTATGGCATACCATAACTCTGAAAGTTTAGCAGCGACGTTTAAAATGCTAGCATTTTTATATGGAATAATAAGGAGGAAATTGTTTGGGTAATTGTTGGCTATGGTAGACTCCAAAGACATTAACAAGAAGGATTAGAGTAAAACTATCCCCACATCCCAGGTTAGACAACCTCTTTGTCAGCACCTGTTCTTACTACACAACACAAACCCAGACTGTTCCACCACAATGGGATATTTATTCCTTACCACACTGTATTGGGGTTCTCCCTGACCCTGCTGTTGTTACAGTTTTAATTTGGTTTTAAGGGGGGAAAAACCCAAACTTTATTTTGGGGTGTTGAAATATCCAAAATATTTGATAGAGGTTGAACTCGTGCCAAGTGTTTATTATGCTAGAACAGATTTTTTTTGAGACCCTATTGTTTTATCATTAAGTTTGGCATTTACTTTTAGACGTAACATTCATATTTATTTAACTTTAACACTGGTTATACTTCAATGAAAAGCAATTTGTTAATTTTTAGTAGTGCCTTTTTCTCTGTATGCCTTAATTTTATTTTATATGTGTAATCGAAATTACCTAACAAAGTGAAGTTTTCCAAAATCACTAGGCCTCGAGAGTTTATTTGGCCTTAGGCTGTGTGTTGGTCCTTATGTGTTTCTTAATGCTTATTTCTTACTCTTACCCTTTCTACCTCCTTTAAAAAAAAGTTAGGAGAGAAACAGCAGCATTTATCTGATTGCAATCTCCACTATATGTGAAGTCCTAAAATAACTGCAGAAAGGTATTCTCATTCTAAGAGACATAGTAAATTAATTTTTGGGTTGATTACTTGATTTTCAGTCATATTGGCACTGTCCAAGTTCTTGTGTATTATTATTTGGTATGATTTTCATAGAACTAGGGTTGTTGTCTTGCCCTAAAGAACTCCTTTAACAAAAGTTGAGGCAATGAGCAAGAAATCCAGGGACAGCAAATTCTAATCCTTAGTGTTTAGTATTTTGACTAATACTCTAGCTTACTGTTATGTGAAGTGCGTGGTGTGTGTGTGTGTGTGTGTGTGTGTGTGTGTGTGTGTGTGTGTGTGTTTGGAGCTGGGGCAGGGGTAGGAAGGAAGGTATAGTTAGTTGTTCAGTTAGATCTGTCTCTATTCTTGGAAGAACAACTGAAAATGTATGATCTACTAATTTGGGGTGAGAATAATCATCCTCAAGTAGGCATGCCAGTATATTTTCCGTAAGTAGTTAGTACAAATGATTGTTTAATAAAGGTATTTATTGTAAATTGCCAAGCTCTTAGTTGCTAAAAGTAGATGAAAATTCAATTTGTGTGCTTGTGTGTATAATAATTAGCTTATATATAATTCTTAAATAGAAAATATTCAATCGTAGATATTTCTTCATGAACTTTTTGGAATAGAAATTCTGCCAGACATTATCTAACCTAACCAGCTTCCTTAGCTTACCAAGTCATTAAAAGGAAATATTATTATACCTCTTTTTGGTTGGCTAAGGAAGGCGTGCTGTGATGTCACTGTTCCTACTTCATAGTCATCTTTAGTGTTGCTTTGACTTCTCTCATCAACTAGACAGGATGCATTAGGAGCTGTGGAAATGCCAGGACCATCCTTCTCTCCCTCTCCATTCTCTCCATTCAGAACTGGAGATGACAAGCTTTCAGGAGAACCTAGACAGGTCTTTTGATAGAGGTACTAAGTGTAGTCAAGGTTGAGCTTCAAGGGAGGAGTCACAGCTTGTATCCATTGCCTGTATACAGTCTTATATAATTCTTCATGCTTTTTTGTGTTGTGTATTTTCATAGACAGTCATAAGGTATTAGTCATAAGGTATTGTTTCCTAACAGCAAAGACATTAAACAAGAGAATACTCCTGTCCTGCCTGATGATGTTTGTTTGTATCTCAGTCTGTATTACCAGAATCACTTTAAACCAAAGCTTTTGTATTCCCTGCACATATAGCCAAAATGATTAGTCCTGTTAAATCTGCCCATGAGTAAACTAGTAGGAGATAAGTGGTAGAGCAGACGCCAGTAGACTTTCTATGCCAATCCTTCAAGGAAAAGGACAGGTGCTCAGTGTTTGCATTTAGACATGCAGAATTTCCTTAAACTATCGTGAAGCTGTATAGATACTGCAGACTTAAGTTCGTATGTGTGCCAATCTTATTAATGTCATTTGACCACTGATGTATGTAGATTTGCATTGACATCTGATTCCTCAGATTGGTGGCTTATTTTCTTTATAGTCTCTTAACATTTATGAGCTTGTGTTTGACTTAAAGGGACATTTCGACAATGCTGTGAAGAAAAGTAGGTTATGAACTAAAGTCTGCTTTGTGCCATAGACATTTTGGAACATGCAGAAGCTTCTGCTCTCTGTTCTTTAAAGCTTACAGAATTTGTCCCCTGCTTTGGATTTCTGAATCTTGTAATGCCAGTTGAGAAAAGTTTATAACTATTCTGAAAACCACTTTTATGTTCATTTATTTGTATATTTTATAACTTCTTTAAAAAAAAACAACCCTGTGTAATCAGTGATTTTAGCATTAGCATTACTTAGAAGGGAAGATAAGTAACTATATGTTAAACTCTAGTAGATGCTTCAACTCCAGGATGTATTTGATAGGTTCTCATTTTTCCAAAGAGTCTTTTTCCCACCTGTAGTAAGGAGAGTAGACTGGTGGGAAGCTACAAGCCAGAAAGGCTTATGGGCAAAAGGAAGTGGGCCAAACTTCTTTAAAACAAATAATTTTGGGTTTTTTTTTTTGATAATTAGTAAGTAAAAGGTTTACATTTCTTCTATTGCTGTTGATTTTTAAATTTAGCCTGCATCCTAAAATATCATAACCAAGTTAATACCAAAAAATACTTTTAATGTCTGACATCTCTTATATCTCATGTGGTTGTTTTTACTCATTGTAAATAAACTTGGATAAATTTGAAAATAAACTTTTATCTTACAAACTATGATTATCAATTTGTAAATTTACCCTTTGACATAATGTAAATTTAAAATGTATCCATTAAATTCTCTATATTTAATGTATTATTTTCAGCAAATGTTTTTAATCTCAGTTGAATACTGGGCAGTTTATAATTATGTATAAATATTTTATGTTTCTTATCAATGTTGACTTTTTTGCACATTTTCCAAACATTTAATTTGTACACTGATTTATATGACCAATAATTGTTGAGTGTCTGAGGATCATGAGTGTGTGCATTGAACTACTGTCTTTGTGTTTGCACTTCTTCCCAGATGTAGCCCTCAGTTACTACGCTGCTACAACACTTAGTAGGACCTTCTTGCTTTTGCAAAGTTACCTTGTGTGGTTCTGTCTTTGTCGAGGAACTCAGGAGTTCAGTGTTGCATTCTAATTTTATCCTGTATTCTGAATCAGTTCCTAGGTTGAAAGTATTCTGTATCAAGAGGTATGTGTTTGTCTGGAAATGCCCTTTTCTGTGTGTAGGCACATGTATATATCTTAGTAAATTCTTATTTTCGTTTCATTTCTACAATTTAAAAAACTTTATGATAATTAAATATATGTAAAGGCTTTCTGAAAAATTATTTACTATATATATACTATATTTTTCATCTGGCTGGTCAAAATTATTTTTTAAATTTTGGTTTTAACCATTTAAGCATTTGTAGTTCCAAAATCAGATACAGATTTTGCTTAGAGCTCAGTTAAAATACTCTTGCAACTAACATTGTTTTGGGATTGGGGGGATTGTTAAACAGTAGTAAAACACACTCTCCACAAATATGGCATTTGACCTCTCAGAGCTGTTAAAAATGTAAGAAATTAAATTGTCTTGAAGATATGTCAAGATTTTTATATTTCCATTACTTTAGGCCTGTCTGGCTTTTGTTTTTTAATATTTCCTTTATTTCCAAGTTTTCAGGTTTTAATTTTTCTCTTACTGAGCAAAGTTAGACTGAGTGTATAAGACAATGCATTGGCATATTGTGATTCTTCACAGTTGACTACCTTGTTAGGAATCTCAAAATACGCGGTTTGTCTTTATACTGTACTGTGTGTTTTAAGCAGCTGGCAGAAAAAGAGTTGGAAATTAGGTTTCCCATCTGACAGTGTTTCTGTATTCAGTGTTCAATGGAAGCCTTCTAAAATGTGTGGTGTTATAAATGATCTGTGTTAGGAATAAAGCCCATGGTTGAAGTTGACTATGACTAAGATTATTAAGTTGAAAGGAACCCATGTGATTAGAACCTACCAGAAGCCAGACACAGTGTAGTATGTACCACATTTCACACACATTTTGGGTTTGTTGTTTATTCAAAATTGTGCTTGTAAAAAATGTGTAAAATTTCTTGAGTTTTATATAGTTTCTATGTATTTTTCTCTTGCTGGTAAATAGCTTTTTAAAAATTTAATATAAAAGAAACCATGTTTATATTTTGTTAGTGATAATGACTTTGTTTATATGGCAATTTGTGTATTATTGACACATCTTTATTTAGATTTGTCATGCATGAAGGCCTGCGATATTTAGTACAGTGAGACATACTTTTTCTTTCCTGTTCATCTTTGGACGGATTGTGGTACAGAGGCTTACTCTCAGTAACCTTCTGGACTCTGGGATGGACATAATGATGGCACTTTGAGTGTTAATAAAGCTGGTATTTATTCCCACTGTGATTTGTGTCTACAGATATGTTCTATAATGTGTCTACAGAAATTCTGTCTTGCTTGCTCGCTCTTTGGAACACCTAACAGTTACCTAGAAACTCTCAATGTCTGAGCCTGTAATGCCCATAAAGCCTCTTTAGTAGATCCTTGTGGAGGTAACGATGGCCCAGACTGAGTGTAGCAGTGATTAAAAACAAACAACAGGCTGGGGAGCCAGTTCAGTGGGTTAAGGTGCTTGCCCCACAAGCCTGGGGACCTGAGTCCAATCCTCAGAGGTGGGGGAAAGTCAAAGCAGAAGGGGAAGGGGATTCAGATGCCACTTCGAAAGGAAAGATGGGCGAAAACCAGGCATTCCTATTCTTAGGACAGTCCTACAGCCCTCATGAGTCTCAACTCCATTTGTGGGGTTTGGTGAGGTAGTGATTCCTCTGGCAGACGGGCCAGCAGAAGAGTGAATTCCAGTTTTGTCACACTGTACGACTCTATCTGAGAGGAACTCTATTGCTGGGTTTTAATAAACTGAAGGGGACAGGAGACAGGAGGCTGATGAAGGTGGGAAAATGCGTAGGGAGAGATAGCTTTGTCCATGGTGGTCTGAAAACAGATCTCAACTAGGAATAACCCTGGAGTGGGATAGCTGATCCTCAGGCCAGTGGGGAGAATCAAATTTTGGAAGCATCTGTTTATGGTTCACTGTTCTAGATGCATTTGATAGCCACAGCTGAGTTCCTCCAACAGTATGATCAATAATACTCAAGTGGCTTTGAAAGTATGAAGACAGGTCCTCCATCTGGACCGATCTCAGTGCTATGTTTGCTTCCACACTCCCAATGGATGTAGGATCCTCTCCCTCCCCACAAGGATATGATCAGGAAGACTCCAGAGGGGGAGACCTTGCTCAGCCCATAGAATGTATAGCTGGTAGAGGCACAAAAAAGGAAAATAGCCACTGTGAAGACTGCTCTCATAGACACAGGACACATTTTTTAAATTATTTTTTTATATTGTGTGCATTGGTGTTTTTCCGTGGGCGTTAGGTTCCCTGGAACTGGAGTTGCAGACAGTTGTGAACTGCTGTGTGAGTACTGGAATTGAACCTGGGTCCTCTGGGAGAGCAATCAGTGCTCTTAACCACTGAGCCATCTCTCCAGTCCTGTGAACACATTTTCAATATAGATTCAGTAGCAGTATAAACCAAAGGGAATTAAATCCACTAATTCTGCTGACTTTTACTTCCCCATGCTTGCTTGGTGTGTGTGTGTGTGTGTGTGTGTGTGTATACACCCATTAATGCAAGAGGCTGATGTCCAGTGTCTTCCTTTATTACTGTCCTCCTTTGCTCTTCACCTATAGAGGCAGGGTCTCTCATTTAAATTCAGAGCCCAGAGACTGGGCTTGCTCCAGGAACCTACTGTCTGCTTCCTTCATGTCATCATTAGAAGCAGTTTACTTGGCTTACCTGTTTTTGAATTTTGTTTGTTTAGATTTATTTGTATGAATGCATGTCCACCTCATGTGTGACTGGTGCCTGCAGAGGTGAGAAGAAAGGCTTGGATCCCATGGAACTGGATGTAGGGATGGCTGTGAGCCACCATGTAGGTGTTGGGAAGCAAATCAGACCTTCTGGAAGAGCAACAAGTGTTCTCGGCCATTAAGCTATCTCTTCAGCTTTTCCATGAGTCTTCCTTAGCTCCAAATTCTGATCCTTACATCTTTGTCGCAAGTGCTTTCTCACTGATCCATCTCGCCACAGCCCCACTTCACTAATTAGAGCTCATTGATGAGACTGGCAAGTAAGCCCCAAGGATTCTCCTCTCTCTGCTCCTCAGTGCCAGGACCACAGTAATCTAACATCATGCCTGCACTAACATCACGCCTGCCCCATTTATGCAGGCTCTGAAGATCCTGCATCAAGGCTTCATGCTTCTGCTCAAGTACTTTTACCCACTAACTTATCTTCCCAGCTCTCTTTTAAATTTTTTGTTGCTTGTTCATTTTGTTAACATAATGGGTTTCATTGTAACATTTTCATACTATGGCATGCTTTATTTTCCTCCCTCTTGCCTCTTTCAGGTCCCCTTCTCAAACCCTTCTACCTTCTTATCTAAGTTTTGCTGTTTAAATCATGCCACCTCTGACATTTTATTCTGGAACAGCAAACTGACTTGCCACTTACATCTGACTTGCTGCAAATCATCTTCCAAATCTGCACTTTGCCTCAGATACATCATTTTAGTAGCTGCTGAAACCAAACGTCTTGGATGTTACTTTTCCTTCCTCCCCCTTCCCATATTATCTCAGTCAGCACATCCCATCCACTTCTCTTTCAAAATAAGCACAGAATGAAACCAGTCATCATTTTGTTTAGTTAGAGCGATTCTAGGACCATTCATTCTACTATTATTTTTGGAAGCATGTAGCATGTACATACACTATGAGGTAGCCAAGTATTTCTTTGAACTTTTCTTGCCTCCACCTTCCTTCCACGTGTAGGGATTACAGTCATGAGCCACCACACTTGGTTTATGTGATGTAGGACGTGTGCGTACACACACACGTACACAGACTGCTGACAATTGTTTTGCAAGCGCACACAGGCTGTTTAAAATTGTTTCAGTGCGTACACACACACAGAGAGAGAGAGACAGTGCTGACCAGAATTTGATGACTTAAAGCAGCTGACCCGACCCTTTCCCCCCTTCTTTTGTGTCTTGTTTTAAAACTGGACACTTGTCAAAAGCTGTGCGATCTGACCCAGTCAATGGGGAAAAGACATAATCAATGGGCAAAAGACATAATCACCAAACTTTTTAAAAACTACGCGAACGGACGGACTACTTGGTGTCCTTGTTAGTCCCTTTGGGTTCTCAAAAAGAATTTTCTTGCCGAGCTATTGTTCGTATCATCCTTGGTGAGGCCCCAAGAGTATTCTTTGGTTTCTGGTATAGAAAAAATTGGGCCACACCCTCTATCCAGGGCCACTCCATTTAGAATGCCACTGCCCATTTTATTTTCCTTAAAACAATGTGTATTTCCCACCTCTCGCGTTTAGAATTTAATTTCCACACACGAGGTGTGGTGGAACACGCCTGTAATCCCAGCTCATAGGGGCCTGAGGAAACCATCCAGGTTTGTTCACTGTCCTACCTTAGCGATCTAAGCGGTGGCCTCAACAAACACCAGAGCGAAGGCGGGGCATAGTGAATCACAGCACTCGAGAGGTCGAGGCAAGCAGATCTCTGAGTTGTGGGTCAGCCTGGTCTACAGGGCAAGTTAGTGCAAGGCCCCTAGAACCACATCAGGTTCAAAGCAAAACTTATGAGTGGAGGATGAACAATACATAGCCATAGCTCACTTTAGATTAGCTGTGGCAGAGTAGCGACTCTTCCGGTCCAAAGCTTCAGAGGTGGGATTTCCGATGGTCTGGGGTTGTACTTCCGGTATAGACCGGAAGTTCCTCTAAAAGTTACTCTTCAGGAATTTACGCGGTGTGGAGTGGTGGCTCCCTGATCCTGGAACTGTTATGGGCAAAAGAGACCGAGTAGACCGCGGTACGGACTCTTTGTAGCGGTCCTTGTCTCAGGGTTTGCTCCGGTCTGTTGGGTCCAGGAGATACGCTGCGGAGCCGGGTGGGAGGTGTTTGCGGGATTCCGGGGGTGATGCCGGGATGCAGAGCGCTGGCTCAGGAGAACTTAGCGTTCCCTGTGTAGTGCGGAGGGAATTGTAAAACCTTGCTGGGTTCACTTCTGTGTCTTCTGTCGCAGACAAGAAGAAGTCCAAAAAGAGGCAGTATGAGGAGGAAGAGGAAGACGAAGACGACACGCCTGGGAACGACTCTCAGGAGGCGGTGCCCTCAGCGGCAGGGAAACAGGTCGATGAGTCCAGCACCAAAGTTGATGAGTATGGAGCCAAGGACTACAGGCAGCAGATGCCGCTGAAAGGCGACCATACTTCCAGGCCCCTCTGGGTGGTAAGCATAGCCGAAAAGTCTGGGTGGCAGCTAAATCTTGGACATTCTCACACCTCCAAAATTCAAGAGTAAGGAATGCTGCTTTCCGAAGCAGCGGGGGCTGTAAGTGCACATTGGAATAGCTGGTGTGACCTGGGCGTTCGCTCTCCATTTCTCCACAGCCCACCACACAGTGGTGAATGCCAGATAACTCAGCAGGTAAAGGCTCTTGCTGTCAAGAGTGAGACTTGAGTCTGTACCAGTACCCACATGGTAGGAGAAGAGAACCTGCTTTGGCAAGTTGTCCCCTGACTTTCAACATCGGAACTGTGGCATGCATGTACTCAGACTTACACCACATACATTTAGTCAATCAATGTAGCATTTCTTTTTTTTTTATTGATTTCTATTGAGCTCTACATTTTTCTCTGCTCCCCTCCCTACTTCTCCCCTCCCCTTCACCCCTCTCCCAAGGTCCCCATGCTCCCAATTTACGCAGGAGATCTTGTCTTTTTCTACTTCCCATGTAGATAAGATCTATGTATGTCTCTCTTAGGGTCCTCATTGTTGTCTACGTTCTCTGGGATTGTGATTTGTGGGCTGGCTTTCTTTGCTTTGTGTTTAAAAACCACTTATGAGTGAGTACATGTGATAATTTCTTTCTGTGTCTGGGTTACCTCACTCAAAATGTTTTTTAGATCCACCCATTTGCCTGTGAAATTCAAGATGTTGTTATTTTTTTTCTGCTGTGTAGTACTCCAGTGTGTAAATTACCACATTTTCCTGATTCGTTCTTCAATCAAGGGGCATTTAAGTTGTTTCCAGGTTCTGGCTATGACAATCAAAGCTGCTATGAACGTAGTTGAGCACATGTCCTTGTGGTATGATTGAGCATCCTTTGGATATATACCCAAATGTGGTATTGCTGGGTCTTGAGGAAGGTTGTTTCCTAATTTTCTTAGCAGTCGCCACACTGACATCCAAAGGGGCTGTACCAGCTGGCACTTCCACAAGCAATGGAGGAGTGTTCCCTTTTCCCCACAACCTCTCCAGCATTCTTTCTTTTGTGTGGGGGATATGTGCACACATTGTGCAGGTATGCTCATGGGGGTGCTTCTAGAGCCGAGATTGATGTCAGGCCGTTTTCCTCAATCACTCGTCACCTATATGCCCAGCTCCCTGCTGGCTAGACTGATTGACCTGTGACCTCTCCCCTACTTCTGCCTGTGTGCCCACCCACCTATCCCCACCTCTAACCACCAGCTCCGGTTATACACATGCACTACTGTTCCTGGTAGATCAGGCACATGCATGACCTAAGCATGAACTCAGGTCCTCATGCTTGCATAGCAAGCTCTTTACCCACCGAGCCATCTCCCCAACCACTGAATAGTTTGTGTTAGGTAACAATTTACTTCCTCATTTTAAAAAAGATCTTTTAACTTTTATGTATGTCTGAGTTCCTGCATGTATGTGTGCCACATGTGTGTCTGGTTCCCGAGGAGGCCAGAAGAATGTGTCAGATCCCCTAAAGCCGGACTAACAGACTGTTATGAGCTGGGTCTTTGCGAGAGCAGCAATGCTCTAAACCCCTGAGCCATCTCTTTAGCCCCTTTGCAAGTTAATGGAAGGCATGCATTTAGTAGCTAAGTTTGCTTGACTTAAGATACATAATGTTCTACACACATTTTTATTCTAGCCAAAAGGCAGTTTGAAACTATGAAGTTAGGGAAGATTTCTGTGTATGGAACATTGGGAACCTTTTCTCTCTACTCTTCTATGTCTAATTAAAGTACTAGGACCCTTGCGGTTGCCGGAAGGACTGGTTTCAAGGATATCTTAGCAGTGGACAGCTTACCCTTTTTGATAATGACATGAGAACCTAGTGGTCTCTGCAGCCCATTAATGTCCTTGCCTGTTGTGTTTACTTGATGTTTTTAGGCTCCTGATGGCCACATTTTTCTGGAAGCCTTCTCTCCAGTTTACAAGTATGCCCAAGACTTCCTGGTGGCAATTGCAGAGCCAGTGTGCCGGCCTACTCATGTCCATGAATACAAGCTAACTGCCTACTCCCTCTACGCAGCTGTCAGTGTCGGGCTGCAGACCAGCGACATCACTGAGTACCTCAGAAAGCTCAGTAAGACTGGAGTTCCCGATGGCATCATCCAGTTTATTAAGGTGAGTTGCTAGTGGTTCTAACTGTCTTCATAATGTGGCAGTGGTGTGCTCAGGTACTGATATTGCCATCAAAATGTCTGGCTTGTATCTCCTTTGGTAGCACAGTAGCTGATTGCCTAGCTGCTGCTGCTTTGGATCCAGTTGTGGTTCTGGCTGAGGCTATGCTTCCTGTGAGTTGCTCCTAGCCCTGAAATAATAATTCAGGTCCAGTCTACTAACAAGGGTTATTTGGAAAACCAGCTCTGAATGGGTGGTGCTAGAGATCACATTTATAAGTATGTATGTATGTATGCATGTAAGTGTATATCTACAATTTATTTTTTGAAATTCTAACCCCGATATACCTGAATTTTTTAAGACTAAATGAGGCCATAAGAGTAAGACCTCACAATCAGGAAGATGCTTGTCTTTATTAGGAGACATCATACAGCTGTCATGAGTCCCTTCTTCATGGACTGTAGAGAGAAGGGTGGCTCTTTACCAGTCAGGAGACCTTGCCACAGTCTCTATCATCTGGGCCTGGTCCGTTCATCATGAACATCTAGAACTCTGAGAAAATCAATCTTTGTATGGTGTTTTAGGTAGTGAGCTCCATTTAAGGTTAAATACTTACTCAAGACCCATGGTAAATGAATTGTACTAGGGAAAGTCAGAACTTCAAATGTTGAAGTGAGGAGGGCTCCAGGGGAGTGGCAGTTGAATCAAAGAAGCGGGCGGTGAGTAGTTTGGTTACCATTAGCGAATCTGAAAGGGCTCCACATTGGATTTTACGTCTGTAAGCAGAATACCATGCATCCACTCCCAGAGAAGCCTTGGACTCCGCAGAGTTCTGCCGTGTTGTGGCGACATAGAGGGTTGCCCAAGGAGAATGCAGCAGAGCTAGGTCCGGTCTTGGTGGGGAGCTGCCTACCAGGATGATGGCGTTGGGGCAGTGCTGTGGCGGTCTGAGGGCAGCTGGAAATCTGATTGCGAGTCATCATTGCCAACACACAAATGACAGGATTTCTTCCAGCAGATTGGGAACCTGAGAGGATTTACACTATATTCCCTGTCACCAAGAAGCTTACATTGTGCTGGGATCAGAGGCATGGTGGCACCTGCCTCTGATCCCAGCTGTCCAGGGACATTGTGCTGGCATGGTGGCACCTGCCTCTGATCCCAGCTGTCCAGGGACATTGTGCTGGGCACGGTGGCACCTGCCTCTGATCCCAGCTGTCCAGGGACATTGTGCTGGCATGGTGGCACCTGCCTCTGATCCCAGCTGTCCAGGACCATTGTGCTGGGCACGGTGGCACCTGCCTCTGATCCCAGCTGTCCAGGGACATTGTGCTGGCATGGTGGCACCTGCCTCTGATCCCAGCTGTCCAGGAACATTGTGCTGGGCACAGTGGCACCTGCCTCTGATCCCAGCTGTCCAGGGACATTGTGCTGGCATGGTGGCACCTGCCTCTGATCCCAGCTGTCCAGGGACATTGTGCTGGCATGGTGGCACCTGCCTCTGATCCCAGCTGTCCAGGGACATTGTGCTGGCATGGTGGCACCTGCCTCTGATCCCAGCTGTCCAGGGACATTGTGCTGGGCACGGTGGCACCTGCCTCTGGTCCCCGCTGTCCAGGGACATTGTGCTGGGCACAGTGGCACCTGCCTCTGATCCCAGCTGTCCAGGGACATTGTGCTGGCATGGTGGCACCTGCCTCTGATCCCAGCTGTCCAGGACCATTGTGCTGGGCACGGTGGCACCTGCCTCTGATCCCCGCTGTCCAGGGACATTGTGCTGGGCACGGTGGCACCTGCCTCTGATCCCAGCTGTCCAGGAACATTGTGCTGGGCACGGTGGCACCTGCCTCTGATCCCCGCTGTCCAGGGACATTGTGCTGGGCACGGTGGCACCTGCCTCTGATCCCAGCTGTCCAGGAACATTGTGCTGGGCACGGTGGCACCTGCCTCTCTGATCCCCGCTGTCCAGGGACATTGTGCTGGGCACGGTGGCACCTGCCTCTGGTCCCCGCTGTCCAGGGACAAGAACTGAAAGGTCAAGGCCGGGCTGGTGGATTTATTAGAACTTGTCTCAGAATTTAAAAATAGAGGTGGAAGTGATTGGGGATGTAGCTTCACGGTCTTGAGTTCATTTGCCAAGAGACAGGGTTTCTCTGTGTACCCTTAGCTGTCCTGGAACTCCCTCTGTAGATCAGCCTGGACTTGGACTCACAGAGATTGATCTGTTTCTGCTCCCAGGTGCTGGGATTAAAGGCGTGTGCCACCCTGCCCAGTTGGGAAGATGAGAACACTGGTGGGAAGGCCTAACCTTTTGAGCTTACCTTGTGTAGCAGGTACTGCGGAGTACTCACTGTGTGCCTGATGACTTCTGGGAGCTATTTTAGTTCTGATGAGGCAGGATGAGCCTCCAGATCAGGATGGGGGCTGTGGACAAGCAGGGGAAACTAAAACGGGAAGCACAGCAGTACTTTTTAGCTAGGCATGTGAATTAGGTAGGAGGGGCTTCTTTCATCTCTAAAACAGCTCCCTTAAGGCAGATATGACTGCACATGGGTTTTCCTAGAGCAAGTCAACTCTTCAGGTGGCTGTGCTGAGGCATGGCGTCCTGGGGACTGAGATTTGCTGGTGCTCTCTTGCAGTTGTGTACTGTCAGCTATGGGAAAGTCAAGCTGGTCCTGAAGCACAACAGGTAAGAGGAGGTATGAGGTACCGCCCTCTGATGCCAGGGAGGAGGGAGGACTGTGGGTAGGGCTGGGCTCAGGCTCTGCTTGAGACAAAAATGGAAAATTGAGAGGACTTGGGAAGGGAAAGGAGTCCCTCACCCTGTAGTCTAGTTGACTTCCAGCTGATAATCAAGAATTCTAGCTGGGCGTGGTGGTGCACACCTTTGATCCCAGCGCTTAGGAGGCAGAAGCAGGCTGATTTCTGAGTTCAAGGCCAGCCTGGTCTCACAGAGTGAGTTCTAGGACAGCCAGGGCTACACAGAGAAACACTGACTTAAAAACAAAACAAAAAAACAAACAAGAAAAAAAAATTCTAGAAGTTAAAATTTGCAGTGTTACTTATCCACATGCAATAGTAGTTTCTATATAGATGTTTCAGAGAACGTTAGCAAAGCAGTGATCATACTCAGACTGCACGCATTTATGCCTTGCGTTCAGCTGTGCTCCTTCCTGTGACTCAGCGTGTTATGTCTTCACTTGTAGCTATTCGATCTGACAAAGGTGTGGGAAGTCATGAGGCTATAATTTTCAGATCATCTAGTTGAATTAGATGCAGAATGTTCTGGAAATGGTGTGCCGGTCAGTAGGGACTTCCCTCCTCCCTGCTTTTAGGTACTTTGTTGAAAGTTCCCACCCTGATGTCATCCAGCATCTTCTTCAAGACCCTGTGATCCGCGAATGTCGCTTGAGGAACGCGGAGGGGGAGGCTACGGAACTCATCACAGAGACCTTCACAAGCAGATCTGCTGTGCGTGAGCTTCTGGGTTACCTGGGGCTGGGAACTTAGGACCTCAGTTCTGTAACCCGGGAATGGCAGGCTAGCCGCCCTGCTGCTGTTGGCCCTTACAGCGTCAGTTCATGGCTGATAACAAGAGTCTCATGCTGCCTTTCTCTTCCAGATTTCTAAGACTGCAGATGGCAGTGGCGGGCCTTCTACCTCCCAGGTGGTAGATCCACAGGCCAAATCTGACATCCCCAAAGACCTGTTTGATTTTTATGAGCAAATGGACAAGGATGAGGAAGAGGAAGAAGAGACCCAGACAGTCTCCTTTGAAGTCAAGCAGGTTAGTGAATGCTTCCTGGTTTGTCTACCAGTCCAGCACCCTCTCTCCGAGAGAAAGGAATCCCTGTACGTTTCCGGTTTTGTTCTTACCAGTTGGCCCCTGATATTCTCCTGAGGTGATTATGGTCTGAATGTCCTTCTTGGGGCTAGGAGGCTGGTTTCCACAGGATCCATTTTGGTTCTGATTAAAGTTCATTTTGAGGAGACCAGGGATGTGCTCTGTTGGTAGAATAACTTTCCTAGCATGTCTAAGTCCCTGGGTTCAGTCACTAGCACCATATAAATGGTGTGGTAGTGTGTGTCTGAAATCTGAGCCTGGAAGGACGGAGGCCAGGAGGAGTCAGCAGTTCAGGGTCATCCTGGACTGCACAGTGAATTTAAGAGTGGCCTGGGCTAGATGCCACTTGTCTCACAAGAACCAAAGCAACAAGAAAAAACAACCCACTAAACAAAAAAAATTTGTTTTGCCCATGTTCCTAGTTTGTGCTGTTTTTCTATGCTAACCTTCTTGTTGGCAAGTAATATCTGAAATTGTGTTCATCTAGATAAAACTCCAGATATTGATCATGAGGCCTTTTTGAATGTCTTGAATGCGTTTCGGAGTTGAGATTCTCAGGTGTTCTCTGCTGGCTCCTAGGATATGATCGAGGAGCTGCAGAAGCGCTGCATCTACTTAGAGTACCCTCTGCTGGCAGAGTATGACTTCCGGAATGACTCTCTCAACCCTGACATCAACATTGACCTGAAGCCCACAGCCGTGCTCAGACCCTATCAGGAGAAGAGCCTGCGGAAGATGTTTGGAAACGGGCGAGCACGCTCTGGAGTCATCGTTCTTCCCTGTGGTAAGTGAGGCCTGAGTGGAGGAGGCTCTGCTTTTGTCTGCTGGCTGCCTCCTGCCCTACTCGGTGTGTCTCCCTGCTAGCACCTTACCTGTGAATGGCCATGGTCAGACCACTTCCTGGTTCTGGACTGAACTGATATTTATTGAAGTGCTTGCTTTGTGCCGCCCTTAGTCAAGGCCCTGCAGGTATATGAGAGCTCATTCAGTTGGCGCAGAGAATGGCTGTGAATGGCTCCACTAAGGAACCCGTGAAGTCCTGACTGATAATGGAGGTGTCAGAGAAACCTGGAGCTGTACGGGTAGACAGCCGTGCTGGCGGTGCTGCTGGGCATGTAGCACAGTTCCTACCCAGTGAAGTCAGTCTTGTAAAATGTAATCTGGAGGCTGCCTCTCCAGAAGTGTTGCTTGTTTCTGGATGGCTTGTGATGGGTGTGAGGAAAGGCAGCAGACACACGCGTTTGCACACACGCACCCCCTTTCGTCAAAGTTCACAATTCAGTGTCAGGTCTACCTAGGTTCACAACCAGAGGCCATTACAGATTCATCTGGGAACTCCAACCTGGATACAGTTTGCAGGGATGGGCCTCTGCCTTCAGTTCTCTTCAGAAAGCTTCACAGGTCAGAGATAAAGTGAAATCATTGAATAGTTTGATTTTTTTCATCTTAATCTTCTAATGGAAGGGGAAACTAAAGTAAGAAGTTCAAAGACTTTTGTCTTCTCTGACTTTGCCACGAGCGTGCACACTTTGTGCTTTCTTGAGCCTTGATTGTCCTATTAGTTTAAAGCTGTCATTTGCCTACAGTGTGTGCTGGGTACCTGTGACCATGGGCAAATGCTCTTCACTCCAGCCTTCCCTTCTTTAAACTAATGGTAGTAGGAGCATCCTTCTCATTGTTGGTTCTAACATTTTACCATTTATGTGAGAAACATATAAGGAGCTACCGAACAAGTACTAAGTGTGTCATCTCTTTATGAAGAATGCAGCCTGAAGCAGTGAGTGCCTCACAGATACTGTCTCTGAGGACCAGTTTATGGATTTTGCCTAGATTCTGGTCCTGTTGAGCCATTCTATCTGTTCCTGACCTTTGTTTCACTCTGCTGTTGGGTAGCATCACCCTTTGGTTGCTTGTAGGTGCTGGGAAGTCCCTGGTTGGTGTGACTGCTGCGTGTACTGTCAGAAAGCGCTGCCTGGTCCTGGGCAACTCGGCTGTGTCTGTGGAGCAGTGGAAAGCCCAGTTTAAGATGTGGTCAACCATCGATGACAGCCAGATCTGCCGCTTCACCTCGGATGCCAAGGACAAGCCCATCGGCTGCTCGATTGCCATTAGCACTTATTCTATGCTGGGCCACACCACCAAAAGGTCCTGGGAGGCTGAGAGAGTGATGGAGTGGCTCAAAACCCAGGAGTGGGGCCTCATGATCCTTGACGAGGTGCACACCATTCCAGGTGAGGAGGTGGAGGCTGACTGTCTATGCAGATAAAAGCTGACCCATTTGGAGGTTGCAGGTGACTGCTGTGTATTCTACCTACTGACTAGCAAAGAGCAAGCTCCAGGATAGCCAGGGCTACACAGAAAAACCCTTTCTCCAAAATAGTAGTAGTAATAATAATTTTATTATTATTATAATAAAATATTTTATTATATTATTATTGTGGGGTCACCACAACATGAGGAACTGTGTTAAAGGGTCGTTGAATTAAGAAGGTTGAGAGCCACTGATCTAGAATCAGAACGCAGCGTGGGTTGCCTTAGAATGCAGAGGAAAATGCGGACTGACTGAAAGTAGAGGTGCAGGAGATGTTCTAAAGCTAGACCATAGTCAGGGTTGCACAGCTCTAGAACTTACTAAAACCTGCTGGATTATACTCTAAATGGGTGACTTTTACAGCAGACTGATAGATTGTATCACTGATGCTGTTGTAAGAAAAAGATATGCCTGCAATTGGAGAAGTCAGATTTATATTACACACTGACAACTGATATTTCAGCCTTCTTTTAATGAAACACAACAGTATTTTTTACAGAGAACACTCAGAACACTGAAAATGGGCTGCCCACCGTTGGTGTCTTTTTTGTATGATGAGAGCTTTTCCAGGGTCTGTATATGTCTGAGGATAACTAGAGATGCTTATAGATGGTCCAGCAGAGACTGGATGTCTTTGAGAGCGAAAACGACAAGGTACTGGCCTTGTGGTAAAGAACTTGGCATGCACTGGCAGGTCGTGGCACACGTCTTTAATCCCAGCACTCAGGAGGCAGAGGCTGGCGGATCTCTGAGTTTGAGGCCAGCCTGGTCCACAAAGTGAGTTCCAGGACAGCCAGAACCGTTACATAGAGAAACCCTGTCTCGAAAAACAAACAAAACAAAAAAGACCCTGGCATGCTCAGACAGTGTCCGCAGAGAAGTTCTGAGAGAGCAGTCAAGGCTGCCCCGGTGCAGGTGCCAGAGCAGCTTCACAGCTCATAGACCCGGGTGGAGATGTGGCTTATACTGCTCATCTCTGAGGAAGAAGCCATCTAAGGATCGGAAACAGAGAGTAGCCTGAGCTGACTTACAATAGGAATCACTCTGGCTACTGAGCATAAGCACTTTGGGAGCAATGAAAGGAGTAGACTTAGAGAGTCCCAAGAGAAGGCTTGAGCCAGGGAGAAGACAGTAAGATGAAGGCAATCTGATTGGACAGGCCACAGAGATCCCATGAACAGGTTAAATTTGAGGGCAGAAAGGAAGGCAAAATCAAAGATGAGACTAAGGCTTTAGTTTGAGTGAAGGAAGCTCAGCAGGGCATTCATTGAAATGAGATAGCTTTGGAAACAGCTTGCTACTTACCAAGGAACAACCGGGAGTCTGTTAGACTTTAGACATACTGATTTGCATTGTCAGATGAATTCAGAATGTTAGGAAACAACATTAGCAAGGATATTCACATGCTGTGTCTGCACTAACGGTATAAGCATCATTAGCCATCAGGGAAATGACGATTAAGACACAAGATGTCACTTTACTCCAAATAAAATGGCTAAAATGAGAATCCTGGCATGACCAGTGCAGAGGAGGTTTTAGATCAGAGGCATCGCAGAGTTGATGGTTCCTCTAGAACAAATCGACATCCACTGTAAAATCACAGCATGATTTTTCTGTACACTGTTGGAAATGAGAAGAGATTTATGTAGAAATATCTATACTTAAATGTTTCCATAGCAACTCTATTCATAATCTCCAAAATTCAGTGGTCATCTGGGGATGTTTAGAATAGCAGACAACAGCACATCTGTACACCGGAACACAACTTGTCAGTAAAGAGGAATGAACATGCAATAGCTTGTCTAAGTTTCAGAGGCATGGTGCTGAAAGAAGTGTGTGGTTACGCGTACATGACATTGTCAAAAAGATACCATCATGTTAGTGAACAGGCCAGTGGTTGCTGGGGCAGCACTCAAGGAGGACACAAATGACCAGCATATTAGGCAGTTATGAGGGAGCAATGAATTGATCTATGTCCTGATTTTGGTGTAGACATACAAATATCTATCTATCTATCTATCTATCTATCTATCTATCTATCTATCTATCTATCTATCTATCTTCTACCTATCTATCTATTCAAATATATATATATTACAGTTCATGGAACTGATACCCCTTCCCTATCACATTTATTTTATGATAATTTAGAAACTCAACCTTCAAGAGTATGGGTGTCAGGTCTGCCAGCATTAAAGCTGATGGTGTAGAAAGTCGTATTTTAAATGAGTTTAAGATTGTTCTACAGTATTTCCCTTGGGCTGGGTATGAAGCCTGGGAGGGCTGAGAGTGTACTCTTCCTGAGAGTGTACTTAATGCATACTGCTGTTCTTAACTAAAATCTCAAATTCAGGAGTGTGGGAGCCTAGTATTAGGTCATAGTCCTAAAGTTCATAGTGTGGTCTCTGTTCTCTGGTCTGGTTCCCAACATCACTGGTTTGTCTTTGGGCATAAAAGTGAAACCAAGCTTTGAGTTCAGGCCTTTGAGTGTGTTGTGTAAGAGTTCCTGTGTTGAGCCAGGGGATGGTGGTATCTGCTTTTAATCTCAGTACTCAGGCAGAGGCAAGTGGATCTTTGTGAGTTTGAGGTAAACCTGGTCCACAGAGTGAGTTCCAGGACAGCCAGGGCTATACAGAGAAACCCCTGTGTCACAAAACAAAACACAAACAAACAAAACAATAGGAAGGAAGGAAGGGAGGGAGGGAGGGAGGGAGGGAGGGAGGGAGGGAGAAAGATTTCATATATTGAAGGCAATTCTCAGAGATGGTGGAGTTTTGAAGAGAAGGCTTTTGGTTGTGTGTATCACCGGCAGATGGGATTAATTCTGCTCTCTCGGGATCCCAGTTAGCTCCTGCTAACTGCAAGAGCAAGTGGTTATAAAAGAGCAAGGCTGGGGCTGGAGAGATGGCTCAGTGGTTAAGAGCATTGCCTGCTCTTCCAAAGGTCCTGAGTTCAATTCCCGGCAACCACATGGTGGCTCACAACCATCTGTAATGAGGTCTGGTGCCCTCTTCTGGCCTGCAGACAGACAGAATATTGCATACATAATAAATAAATAAATAAATAAATAAATAAATAAATAAATATTTGAAAATAAAAAATAAAAGAGCAAGGCTTCCAGACTCCGTGGGAGCTTTTCTGCATGTGTGATGCTGTATCTACTGTGAGGCTCTCACAGAGTCCACACAAGTGGAGCTACCTAATCTTGTACTTTAGTGTTCATTTTGCTCTGACAACGGAGGATGAACTAATAACACTGCGAGCCCTATTGACTGGCAGTCAAGCCCCAAGAGCTGCTATTAAATAGAGATGTGAGCAAATCAGTAAATTTTCTGATGTCCTACTTTGATTACATTGGATCCAGCAAAGCGCTTTATCTTTGAGGTCTCAAAAGATAAGCTTTTCTCTTACTGATTTTTTAAGAAGGAACCTTGTTGGGGCAATTTATTAATACTTTTGTGTTGTAATGAACTAGAAAAGCTCAGTTAGTACAGTGCTTGCCTAACACACGCACCTCTAGGTTTGCTCCCCAGCCTCATATAGATTAAAGGCATACACCACCACCCGGCCAGTCCTCCTGACTTAACAAGCATTTATTGAGCACTTTCCTTGGCATTAGAGATTCAGAGGTACAGTTGAGACATCCCAAATGAACTGTAGACTTAGCTTTACATAACAGTGATGCAAACTTCACCCAGAGGGAGGAAGGTGATGCCATTTATGTGAAATTCAAGGAGAAGGCAGACTTCTTTGACAGAAGTCAGGGTGGTGGTCTCTGTTGACAAAGGAGTGATGTGCTCAGTGCTCCATCTGTGACTGTGAAGGGTCCTCTCAGTACAGCGTGCCTCACTCACCTGGGGCAGTTGTGGTAGCTGCCAGAAATGGCCTAGAAGATGCAGATTCGAAAAAATTCAGATCAAGTTCTCCTTTGTCCCTGTTAGCTGTTCTGCCTCCCAGGCCTACACTGTGTTGCACTTGTTGCCTGAGTCTCCAATGCTCCTGTTAGAAAGGAAAGCCTGGGATCCTTTGCTGTTACTTGTTTGGGTCAGCAATCATTGCTCAGAGATAACCATGACATGAACGTTTTGTTTGCTTGTGCCTCCTTTTGTGTTTTGGTATAATTTTTGTTGTGTTTGCACATAGAAGTTTTCAAAAATTGTTTTTGTGTATGGTACTTAAAACTGATCATTTACTTGGAGTCTGTCCATTCTGTTCTTCTATGACTCTTTGGTTTGATTTGTCTTTTGGAATATTCTGGCCTCTTCATCTTCCAATTGGGTGGAATTGTCTATGTGTTGCTTTTATTGGTTAATGAATAAAGAAACTGCCATGGCCTGTTGATAGGGCAGAACTTAAGTAGGTAGGGAAAACTGGACTGAATGCTGGGAGAAGGAAGGCAAAGTCAGAGAGAAGCCATGGATCTTCTGCCTGAGGCAGACGCTGGGAACATTACCCGGTAAGCCACTGCCATTGGCAATACACACATTAATAGAAATCGGTTAAATTAATATGTAAGAGTTACCCAATAAAAAACTAGAGCTATTGGGCCAAGCAGTGATTTAATTATTACAGTTTCTGTGTGATTATTTTGGGTCTAAGCTAGCCAGGCAGCCGGGAACCGACAAGCGGCCTCTTTTCTCCAACAATTGGGTTTCTTTTTAGAGGATCATTGGCCCCACCTTTAATTATATTATAGACTAAACATGATACTGTGTGTACTGAAGATTGAAGCCAGGGTTTCATGTTTGTGAAGCTTCCACTGAGCTACACCTCCGACTCCATGAGTTAAACACTTTTTTTCCTCCTTTGGAAAAGCAGGCAAGCCAGGTTTTATTGAGTAGAGTAACAGCTCCCTGTGGGGGTGGGCTGTCCTCAAAACGTGTTGCCCAGCCCAAAACTCTTTTAAAAAAAAATTATATTTACTTTTGGGGAGAGCATGTGTATGCCATGTTCAGGGTTTGGAGGTCAGCAGGAGCTGATTCTCTCCTTCCACCATGTTGATGCCAGACTTTGAATTCAGGTCATTAAACCTGGCAGCAAGTGTTTTCATCTGCTAAGCCATCTCATTGGTCACCCAACTTAAAACATCTTAATCTTCTTCCAAAGTGTTAAAAGTTTTAAAAGCTGTGGCCATGGAAACCTACAAATTGGAGGACTAGGGTTCAAGTCTTGGGAACCCACAAACTCGGTGGATGTGCTAAGGTTTATCTGTAATCCTAGCACTCCTGTCTTGTAGGAAGACAGAGGTGGCAGCAACAGAATCCCTGGCATATGCAGTAGTACACCACAAAAAGACCCCGCCTCAGACAAGAAGGATGAGGTGGTCTTCTAATGTCCACACCTGTGCTGTAGCATGTGGGGAGCTGCATTCACACACATAAGCACACCCACACAAGAGTTTTAAAAAGTTGTTTCCCATTTATTTGTTTATTTGATAAAATCAGGAATTATAGGCAGGCGGTGGTGGTGCACGCCTTTAATCCCAGCACTCGGGAGGCAGGGGGAGGCGGATCTCTGAGTTTGAGGCCAACCTGTTCTACAAGAGCTAGTTTCAGGACAGGCTCCAAAGCTACAAAGAAACCCTGTCTTGAAAAACCACAAAAAAAAAAAAAAAAGGAAGAAAATGAAAGTTGCTTCTTGATGAAAGTAAGTCTCATTGGTATTGTTGGGTGTTTTGTTGAGACGGGTCTCACTCTAGTCCTGGCTGTCTTAGAACTAACTATATAGAACAGGCTGGCCTCAAACTCTGAACGATCCTCTTGTGTCTGCTTCCAGAGTGCTGAGTCTAAAGGCATGTACCACCATGCCTGATTTAAGTGCTATCTTTGTGGGAATCAGAGAAGGATGCTTAAGCAAACTAGTGACTGAGCTTCATCATTCCCGTGAGCTCTGTTTGCTCTCTGGTGTAAGGGGGAATGGTAGAAGGCAGAGCAGAGCTGGCTTCCTCTCTACCCCCACATCTCAGCTTCCCTAGCTGTAACCTGGGGACAAGCTTCAGGATGAATGATTTGTGTGGCTTGAAGTCAAGTCATATTTGCTACTGCTGTCTGGACTCTAGACAGTGTTGGTAGGAGAATTCTGGCATTTGTGAACTTGGAACTCCGTGAAGTCATTTATCCCTTGTTCTTCTTTCTATCTTTGAGCAGGTCTAAAGCCATGCTGAAACACTCTTGCTTTGTTGTTCTTGTCTGGAGCCAGAGTTCAGCTCTAGTCCCAGGGTCAGCCATATGGTGCGGCAGATCAGTGCCAAGCTTCAAGCTGTGTGTGGTTCCTTCTCAGTGTAGAAGTGATGATGTGAATCTTCCCTTTGTCCACAGCCAAAATGTTCCGGCGGGTACTGACCATTGTGCAGGCCCACTGTAAGCTAGGTTTGACTGCAACCCTTGTTCGGGAAGACGACAAAATCGTTGACTTAAATTTCCTGATTGGGCCCAAGCTTTATGAAGCCAACTGGATGGAGCTGCAGAACAACGGGTACATCGCCAAAGTCCAGTGTGCCGAGGTATTTGCACCCCTGAGTGGTTTGTGAAGTAAGGATTCCTCCAATGGGAGGAGTCTCCCATTCCTCATGGGCAGACAAACAGGTCAGGACCCAGTCTAAAGGAGCATGCCATACCTTGATAGGCGAGCCATACCCAGAGCACAGTGCGGTGGAATCCTCTGTCTCTGCCATGTGGTAAAGTTGGTAAGCCAGTATAGACCATGCCTCTGCTCCTCCTGTGATGAACTCTGGGCACTCTGTCCACCTTTGCCCTGCAGCATTGCTGCAACAGCCTGAGTGGGCAACCACTTAAACTAATTCCATTGCCAAAGTCCTAAGAAAATAGATTGGTCCTTATGGTGTTATTTCTGAGGACACATTTTTCTAATACTGTTTTTTAGTGAATACTGCACGAGTGTGTGCTAAAATCCATAGTCAAAGGTAAGTTTTTGAATGAATGACAAAACCATCCATCTGGCCTGTAACATGCTATATAGGTTGTAGGCTGGCTTTAACTTACAGAGATTCGCCTTCTGCTGCCTCTGCAGTTCTGAGATTAAAGATATGGCTCTATGTATTAAATTTGATTAATAGTTGTACTCTGGTTTTCCCTTCCTACCCATGGTCACGTTTTCTAAGACCCTCACTATACGTCAGATACTGCATAGTCTGAATCTCCTGACTTAATGGCATTCGCTTTGTAATTAAGCACTTGTTATGTAATAGAGTCATAAGTTCTGCTCTGTGAGGCTTGACAGAAAACCCAGCTGGAGTTTCCTTTTCTTCTTTACATTTTAATGGTATCAGAATCACACTTGCTGTGGCTCTTAGCAACCTCAGCATGAGTTTTATCTTTTCTTTGCCTAAGTCAAGTACTTTCAAGTAGAGGAGGAACTTCATGGCATCTCTTTGGTATATTTAAGCTGCCAGCATCACTGTACGTGTACTTTAAGGCTATTAGTAGTATTCCTAAGTGAGTGTTACTTAAGTACAAGCATTGCAGTACTGGGCCAGGCGGTACAGTAATTAAGACTGCGGTTCATGAGCAGGAATTATGTACAGTGCAGATAAGCTAGAGCAGGAGATGATTGACAGTCTGGGCGTAGTAGAATGGGTGTGCGTAAGATTTCATTACTCAAATGCTGTCAGTTTAAACTTCGTGAGTTGTGTCTGGTGGATTTTTCCATTTAGTATTTTTAGACATTTGATTGTATGAAACTGGAGTCATGGAATAAAGAATGACTT
Source organism: Microtus pennsylvanicus (assembly GCF_037038515.1). Lineage (NCBI taxonomy): Eukaryota > Metazoa > Chordata > Mammalia > Rodentia > Cricetidae > Microtus > Microtus pennsylvanicus. The sequence continues at coordinate 50,026,950 of NC_134582.1, read as the reverse complement.
ATATTGAGATAAAAATTCACCTACCATTGTTTTTGCTTTTTTAATTAAAAAAGTATTTCTTGTGTGTGTGTCTGTCTGTCTGTGTCTGTGTGTGCGCGCATGAGGCATACACATGCCTCAGTGTGCCTGTGTAAGGTGAGGACTACTCTCGGGGATTGTATCTCTCTTACTACCTTCTGGAGTCTGAGAATCAAACTCAGATCACTAGGCTTTGTAAGTCCAAGTACCTCTGCTTGTTGAGCCATCCAAGCCACTGATACTTGAATTTTCTTTCGAAGCTGATTCTGCTAAATAAACAGTATCAAAGGTCCTTAATGGTGTGATGTTTTGTTTTGCAAAATGATCCCCTTATCCCTTATTCTTACTGTCTCAGGTTTGGTGCCCGATGTCTCCTGAGTTCTACCGGGAGTATGTGGCAATTAAAACTAAGAAGCGCATCCTGCTGTACACCATGAATCCCAACAAGTTCCGAGCCTGCCAGTTTCTGATCAAGTTCCATGAGCGGAGGAATGACAAGATTATTGTCTTTGCCGACAACGTATTTGCCTTGAAGGAATATGCCATTCGGTTGAACAAGTAAGAGATAAAATTTTTGACTTGCCTCCAAATCCCCTTGCCGTTGAGAATATGGGGATGCCTGTTTCTGTGACCTCTCAAGAACTCTCTGGGATCTAAGGATTTCTGTTCTCTGCCCTTTCTCAGTAGCTGGCAAGACATAGGAGCATATAGTCATGGTCAGAGGCTAGCAGCTGTAGAAAAGAAAGAGGAGTCTGATCTCCCAGCACTGGACTCCAAAGGCCAATGAGTCAATGGTTCAAGCTAAGTGAGAGCTGGGATTGGAGCTGAGGCCAGATTGCACAATCCCGGGTCAGTAGGGCAAGGTGGAGTGGCTCGTATCCCAGGTGTACTAGCTTTTCTCATCTCTGTGACCTGATAGACTTCACTGAAGGGAAGAGAGGCTCATTTGGGCTCATGTTTCAGGGCTGTGGTCTGTTGTGATAGATGAGCAGTTTCTGGTACCTGTTTGCCTACCCAGTTCCCTGAAGGAGCCACTTTCAACTCTTTTGTGTTTACTTTTTTTTACTTTTTAGCTGGTAGCTTTGTGACAATTTTTGGTTTGTTGTTATAGAAATTGCCTATTGACTTCTAGTGTGAGAGTTGAGGTTTAGCTTTCTTGCATATGACATTCTGCACTCCTCCTTCCTAACATGATAACAGTCTGAACTGGGGGTTAAACGAATCGTCAGTGTTACATTGTTCTGACTGTGCCAGCATTGTCCAGGCAGGGTTTTACAGTATGCTCTGATTGCATTTTTTTTAATGAACATGTTTTGTTTTTCCTGAAAATTATACTTGCTTTGTTGCTTTGGCTTTCTGCATATTAATTCTTCCCCAAATTCCTTTTGTAAGCATGAGCCCCCTCTCAGTAGCATCATGGACCTCTCAGCTGTTTTTCTTTCCTGCTGGACTCCTGCTCCTCATTCTTCCACTCTTCTCTGGCCTGTAGGACGAGAGCTGTCCCCGCTGCCATCGTGGAGCTTTCTGTAGACGCATCTTAGAAATCCCCAGAGCAGTTTCTTGCATTGGAGCTTCATCTACAGTCTCAAAGCTGGGCACATGACCTGGCAGGTTGAAGGAGGGAAACTTTGTCATCTTTGAATTCTTCATTTCCTTTCTCCTACCTGTCTCCCTCTGTTAGTTAGGGTTTCTAATGCTGTGAAGAGACACCATGACCACAGCAACTTTTATAAAGGAAAACATTTAATTGGGGTGGCTCGCTTGCAGTTCAGAGGTTCACGTCATTGTCATCCTGGTGGGAGATGGTGGTGTGCAGGCAGACATGGTTCTGGAGAAGTATCTGAGAGTTCTGTATCTTGCAGGCAACAGGAAGTGATCTGACACACTGGGCAGTGTCTTGAGCATATGTGAGACTTCAAAGCCCGCCCTCACAGTGACACACTTCCTCCAACAAAGCCACACGTCCCAATAGTGGCACTCCCTTTGGGGGCCATTTTCTTTCAAACCATGGCACTCTGGAACCCATCTTCACTTTCCAGTTCCATTCTCTTATCACTCCCATATCCCTTCTTCTTCACAACATGTTTTCTTTTCTTACTGTGGACTCTGGGCCTTGTTTATTCTTAGCTTGTGGCAAAAGCCCTGGTATGTGTCAGAGAACTTCCAGCTGTCTCCGTCTTCCTATCTTCATTGCAGTCCACTACAGGACACTGATGCTGTGTGACAGTGGGGGTGGGCAGAGGACACATCAGATTTCCATCTATGTGGCCACAGGAAGGCGATTTGCCCCTCTGAACCTCTTTTGCCTCTTGGTCACTTTGAGCTGCTCCACTTATCACAGAGGATGCTTGTGCCTGGTGTCCCTGTTCACTACAAGTGAGAATCCCGTCATGGTGGGAATGGTACCTCGTTCCATTTCAGTGTGGGAGAAGCCTCGTAATTCAGGGGCCTGCAACTGTACGAGTTATTTTCCAGATGGTCGGAGGACTTTAAAAAGGAAGCCCTAAACCTGCTTTGATGAGTGTGGCTTCCTAGCATTTTCTCTAGCGTAATATGCAGAAAATGTTAGGGTTATGCGGGACCCTGGATCCTCACAGTGCCAGGGACATCTGGGCTGTCCAAAGGCCCCTGTCTGAATGTGCAGCTGTTTAGGCCCTGCCCAGCCTCCCCACAAATAAGACCAAGTGTTAAGGGAGAACAGCTCAAGGCTGGTTCCTTTCTGCTCCTTCTTCTTCTTCTTCTTCTTCTTCTTCTTCTTCTTCTTCTTCTTCTTCTTCTTCTTCTTCTTCTTTTTTTTTTTTTTTTTTGGTTTTTCGAGACAGGGTTTCACTGTGGTTTTGGAGCCTGTCCTGGAACTAGCTCTTGTAGACCAGGCTGGTCTCGAACTCACAGAGATCCACCTGCCTCTGCCTCCCACATGCTGGGATTAAAGGCTTGCGCCATCACTCACTTCTTGAAGGACGGACTCCAGCGTCTTCATTTTCAGCTGCCCTTTGGCTAGGGTGCAACAGTGTTTTTCTTGCTTGTTCCCACCATTTTGTAAAATCAATAGACTCTGCCTCGAGCTATAGACCCTGAGGCAGGAAAAAGCAAAGCTGAAAAGGTGCTAGAATTCATGGTGCTCACAAGTTTTGTTGGTTCTCAGAAGACAGGCAAGAGAATCATGAGTTTGAGCCAGCCTGGCTACATTGTAATTTCCAGACCGGCGTGCAGTACCTATGAAGCCATATCTTAAAACAAAACAATACACAACTAAACCAACCAGAAAAACAAAACAAACAAAGAAGAGAAGGGATTGTGGAGAGTGGTGAGCCTGGGCCTGTACTCCGGGGGAAGGGGGGAGGGGTGTTGGTGAGAAGAGAGGTCTGCAGCACTCGGTGTCACAGCTCTACTGACTGCCGACATGACAGGGCTTCCTCGGGTGTTAGCTGCTGGACTTTGAGGGCAAAAGGCCAGACTTCAGCAGTCCTAACAGACAAGGATTGGTAAAAAACAGAGACAGGTTTATTTAGTCAATGTGTTTTGGCAAGAGAAATAGGAGGAGGTGTCCAGTGGCCCCAGGTTCATCCACCTAAGAGTTTGATGCATTGAGACAAGGGCCGAGGCACACATAATTAAGCAGTTCTGGCCAAGGTGTGACCCAGCATCCTTGTGTCAGCCTGGGTCCTACAGGATGGGCTGATAAGCTGTGAATAGTGTTATACCTGGCTCCTGCAGCTCACCAGTTCTAGGATATGTAGTCTTCCCATGTAGACAGTTATGCTCACAATCATGTGTGGAGGGGTTATCTGTCCTGCCACAGGCTTTGTTCTTCTCTAATCCAAGGAGAATGTGAGTGTAGGACAGTAACATCTGTACTTCATCCTTTTTGGTTGTTGTTCCTTTTTTTTCTTAAGTATTTTACATTTATTGAAAATAAATTATTTTCTCACAGAATGTATCTTGATTACAGTTTCCCCTCCCTCTTCTCTCAGCTCCCCCTTTCTCTCCACATCCACTCTCTTCCTGTCTTTCATTAGAAAAGAACAGGCTTCTGAGAGAACAACCAAACATGACAAAATAAAATATAATAAAATAAAACAAAAACCATGACATACAGGCTGGACAAGTGTGCCTTCATCGATGCTTTGCTAGGATGAGACAGGTTGGGTAGGCAGACATTCCTAAGCAACTGTCATGGTGTCTTACTTAGTTACTGTTCCATTGCTGTGAAAAGATGCCATGACCAAGGCAACTTATAAAAGGAGTGTTGAATTTGGACTAATGGAGTCAAAGAGAGCTCATAATGGTGGAGAAGGCATGGCAGTAGGAACAGCTAAGCGCGCCCATCTTGATCCTCAAGTAGGAGGCAGAGGGGGCACTAAGAATGATAGGAGACTTGAAACCTCCAATCCGCCCTAGTGGTCCGCCTCCTTTGACAAGGACACAGTTCCCAGTCCTTCCCAAACAGTTCTACCAACTGGGGACCAAATGTCCAAACATACGCACCTGTGGGGCCCCTTCTCATTCAAACCACCACACATGCCTATGCATAGTCAAGCAGAATTTATCCTTAAGAAAAGGATACAGGCCTGATGGTGGTGGCGCACACCTTTAATCCTGGCACTCTGGAGGCAAAGGCAAGCAGATCTCTGTGGGTTTGAGACTAGCCTGGTCTACAAGAGCTAGTTCCAGAACAGGCCCCAAAGCTACAGAGAAGCCCTGACTCGAAAAACTGAAAAGAAAAGAAAAGAGAGAGAGAGAGAGAGAGAGAGAGAGAGAGAGAGAGAGAGAGAGAGAAGAAAAGAAAAGAAAGAAAGGAAGAAATGAAGGAAGAACGAATACAGGTAGACAGATCTCTGTGAGTTTGAGGCTAGCCTGGTTCACAGAGCTAGTTCCAGGACAGCTAGGGCTGGTATACAGAAAAAAGGAGAAAGAAAGAAGAGGACACAAACATGAAATGCAAGCAAAGATGCCAAGCTTGAACCCTGCTTTAGTTACCTTGTGAGCCCAGGTGAGCAGTCAGTACTTTTCCCCAAAGCGGTTTCTTTTTTATTTTTTCTTTCTGTTTTTCGAGACAGAATTCTGTAGCTTTGGAGCCTGTCCTGGAACTAGCTCTGTAGACCAGGCTGGCCTCAAACTCACAAAGATCTGCCTGTCTCTGCCTCCTGAGTGCTGGGATTAAAGGTGTGCGCCATCACCGCCCAGCTAGCAAAAGTAGTTTCTGATCCCATTTGTGATCCTGTGTTGTTTCTAAAACCCCTTGTTATTCTCTAGACCTTTCATCCATGGGCCCACGTCCCAGACAGAGAGGATGCAGATTCTCCAGAACTTCAAGCACAACCCCAAAATCAACACTATCTTCATCTCCAAGGTATGTGGCACTGGATGGTGGGACCGTGAGGTGCACCTGAGCTCTTAGACATGGTTCATACCTGCTAAAGACCTCCTGTGCTTGCTTTCCGGCCCAGGATGATGGTTAGGTGTAGTACTATGGGCGGCTAGGCTGCGTCCCCAGCACCCTGGCTGCCTGGCTAGCTTATGCCCGAAATAACAACACACAAACTGTATTCATTTAATCACTGCTTTGGCCCATTCCTATCTAGCCTCTTCTAGGCTAATTCTCACATATTAATTTAGCCCATTTCTAATCATCTGTGTAGCGCCCCTAGGTGCGCTTACCGGGAAGATTCTAGCCTATGTCCATCCTGGGTCGGAGCTTCATCGCGTGCGTCTGCCTGGGAGCTGGGAGCATGGCATCTCTTCTGAGGCCTCTGCTCCCGAGAGGAGAGCTGTGGAGTCTGACCTCACTTCTTCTTCCTCCCAGCGTTCTGTTCTGTTTACTCCTCCCACCTATCTTCTAACCAATGAGGGCCAAGCAGTTTCTTTTTATTTAACCAATGACCTTCCTCCATCAGTTAGGGAGTGGCAGCTCTGGGAGGTGTGAAATAACGGAGGGTTCTTATGTCTTACAGGTTATCTGTGGGGATGGTTTGCTCCTCGGGTTTGTTCCACATCTCCCTGGGAAGTAGAGATTTAAATTGTATTTCCTTTATAGAAGGCACTAATGTGTGCTACCTACTGTGGCAAAAGCAGGTATTTGGTTGACGCTTCTTTTTGGAGCTGGAGATGCTGGATTTTGGGAAGCTTCTGTCCTGGTGCCTGATGTGCCTTGATGGTGGGTGGCCAGTGCCACAGTGGACTTGGTCGACCAAGCTTCAGGGTGGTGTCACTGCCACCATATGATCCAGGGTTTTTCTTCTATTTGTTTATTATATTCTGGTTTCTAGCACTTGCTGTCTTGGAACTCACTCTGTAGACCAGGCTGGCCTCTGCCTTCTAAGCACTGGGATTAAAGGCATACATCACTCTTCCCTCCCTCCCTCCCTCCCTCCCTCCCTCCCTCCCTCCCTCTCTCTCTCCCTCCCTCTCTCTCTCCCTCCCTTCTTCCTTCCTGTCTTTATTTATTTAGCTGTTGTTGTTTTGGCTTTTTGAGACATGGTTTCTCTGTGTAGCCCTGGCTATCCTTGACTCACTCTCTAGACCAAGGTGGCCTCAAACACAGAGATCTTCCTGCCTCTGAAGTGATGGGATTAAAGGATTGTGCCACCGCTGTCTGACCCGGTGGTGTAAAACAAGTCTTTTTAATCTTTTTTCACTCGTTATCTCTTCACTCAAGACATTTTTATGTGTGTGAAAGGCCTGGGGCTTGGGGTTCAGCTGAGACTGCAGTGGATGTTCTTTTGTTTGTTAGGAGAGCCCTGCATAATGGGCACACATAGATGGCCGCAGCGTGGCCAGGTGGGAGTCCTGGAAGGAAGTTTCACAGCACAACAAGCCCGCCGCCAGGGAGGAGTGGGCAGGTCCAATTGCTGGGGCCAGGGAGGTGTAGCCCTAGGTACATTTGTTCAGTTAGCTGGCTCAAGTTTTTAGTCTGACATCCTGAAGTCTGTGCACTTTTTTGGGAAGTAAGAATGGCGCCTGTCACTGTCCTGGAATCTGGGTTCCTGGTTTCCAAACCCATAAGCACGTACGAATCTGTCTCTGTAGTGGCCAGGATCCCAGAACCAACTATAGCAGCGGAGACTGTTGTTAAAGATGAAAGGGAATTCTCCCATCAGTGTGGTGGACTTGCTTGCTGCTTTTACTGAAGATTAGATCTCAGCAGACACCGCAGGATATAGAAGATTCTATTGTAGACTGTAGAACATTGTCAATGTTTTTCAGAGTTGATGGATTCTTTTTTTTTAATAATTGTCAGTGCTGAGAATGCAGTTTTGCATAAATACATAGTTCAAAACAGCAGAAGTATGCTTGGAGCCATTTCAGAGACTGTTGGAAATTCTGTTCTAATCCTAAGCCCAAATTTACGGAATGATTTTTTTTTTAAATGAAATTCAGGAGTTAAGCATTAAAACAACAGTTTTTAAAGTTAAGCGTTCTAACACAAAGATGTACTAATTCAACACTCACATGCTTGGGGATGATTGTAGGAAAATACCAAAGCCTTTGTTTTCCGTAATTACACCATCCTAGAAGAACAGAGAAGTTTGTATGCACAGTCGAGGTTTTCAGCAACTTTTGTTTGTGTTGCAAGGTGAGGACAAGCACAGAGCACAGTGTGTGCTGTCTGTAGTGAGAGTGTGTACTTGATAAACACTTAGAAACCTTTAAAATGTTCACTCATTTATTTGGGAGAGGGGTAGCACAAATTTGCCATGTTGTATGTGTGGAGGTCAGAGGACAACCTGTGGGAATTGCTTCTTTCCTTTTGTTCCATGGGTCCCAGGGATTGAAATGAGGTCTTCAGCCTGGGAGGCAAGCACCTCAGACACCATAACCCATAGTTTCAGAAGCTGCCATTTAGATTCAGGTGAAGAAGGAACTAAAGTCTAGAGGACAGGCGTATTTCCAGTCTGGTGGTCGTGGCTGGAAATGCTCTTCCTGTTTGTGGCTGGGGACCTCTCTGGGCTGAGACCCCCGCTGAGGAGCTGGTGCTCAGTGAGGTCTGTGTGCGTGGTGCCCTTCGTTGTCTGTCCCACCTGTGCTGCTGCCGTTGTCACCAAGTAAGACTGGTTTTTGTACAGACCCATCCATTTCTGCAGCACAAAGAGAAAATTATGGCTAGGTTCTGGAGAGGTCCACTGTGAAGAGGAAAAGAGGATGTTTCTCTAAATCATCCCCAACACTAACTTCAAGTCTCACCCAGGGATGGATGGGGAGGTTGCTTAGTGGGAGAACACATGCTTGGCCTGCCTGAAGCCCTAATTCCATTCTCAGAATACTGAAATTGAAAACTTAAATCTGGCCGGGCGGTGGTGGCGCACGCCTTTAATCCCAGCACTTGGGAGGCAGAGGCAGGCGGATCTCTGTGAGTTCGAGACCAGCCTGGTCTACAAGAGCTAGTTCCAGGACAGGCTCCAAAACCACAGAGAAACCCTGTCTCGAAAAACAAAAAAAACAAAAAAAAAAAAAAAAGAAAACTTAAATCTGGACTAGTTGATGGTCTTCTGTTCTTACTGTTCCCATATAAAACTACTTATTTCTGCAGGTCGGTGACACATCCTTCGATCTGCCAGAAGCAAACGTCCTCATTCAGATCTCCTCCCACGGTGGCTCCAGAAGGCAGGAAGCCCAGAGGCTGGGGCGCGTACTCCGAGCCAAAAAAGGTAAAGGCTGCCTTTCCCCTGCTGCCTCAGGCAGGTTAGGAAGAGTGGGGGTGAGCTGCTGGTGTATCCAGTCACAGTGTGCTCTTTGCTTCAAGCTTGGAGACCTTGATGGGAAGGGCCCAAAGCAGAGCTCAGAGCCCAGAACAGAATCTTCATTACTTCTCATGCCATGGGGGTCCATGTTCTCCATGGTATCTTTAAATGGCTTTTATTTTATTTTTATTTTTGGTTTTTCAAGATAGAGTTTCTCTGTAGCTTTGGAAACTGTCCTGGGACTCACTCTGTAGACCAGGCTGACCTTGAACTCACAGAGATTTGCCGGCCTTAATGGCCTTAATCTCCCAAATGATTGAAGGCGTGCACCAACACACCTGGCTTGATGACTGTTTTTACTAGTAACTTCAGCTCCACTGGATCTTAACACCCTCTTCTGTTTTTTTTTAATTAATTAATTTATTTATTTATTATGTATGCAATATTCTGTCTGTGTGTATGCCTGCAGGCCAGAAGAGGGCACCAGACCCCATTACAGATGGTTGTGAGCCACCATGTGGTTGCTGGGAATTGAACTCAGGACCTTTGGAAGAGCAGGCAGGGCTCTTAACCACTGAGCCATCTCTCCAGCCCCCTCTCTTCTGGTCTTTTTAAGTGCATACACGTGGCATCTACTCACACAGACATGCAAACATACACGTCAAATCAGAAATAAAGTCTAAAGTTGAACGCTGCTCTGGCCTCCACACTGTGGTCCTCTCATGACAGCTGTCTGTCTGTTCCCACTCTCGCTGCAGTTCTTCAGGCTTTCAGGGAAGCCTCTTCTTCCCTTTAAGGCCTCCTGTTTCTACCACCAATATTGTAGCCTTTCTGTCTGATTGCTTTCCTTCCACCATACCATGTCAGGGTCTCTAACCTGAAAAACCTCGGATGCACACCTCTCAAGACAGCTAGGCTGAGGCAACTGCATGGTTCCCTACATGCATTGAGACGCAGCCATGGCCTGAGGCTCTCTCGTTATACTAAACCTCATTTCTGAAAGGAACTTGCGTGTTTGCTTTCCTTTGCAGACCAATCACTGTGGCCCTTTGATGGTTGTTTTAACAGGTTTCCAGGATCAAACTCGGATCACCAAGCTTGGCAACATGTGCCATTATCCTCTTTACCATCTCCTTGTCCTCTTTGTTTCTTTTTAAGTTTATTTGTTTTTAGGTTTGCCATGCTGGGGATTAAACCCAGGCCCTCTTTAAGCATGCTAGGGCAAATTTCCTGCTGCCGAGCAATGTCCTCAGCCCTTTTCTCCCTCACTTGATGGTGATCTTCAGAGCAGACTGAATGTTAATTTTGATGACATCCCCTGCAGTCAGGGCAATCACACACTGGGTAAAGAGCTTGCCCACTGCTGTGCTGGCTTCTAGCCGGGACCCCGTGTTTCAGCGGCTAATGTGGATTTCATCTCACCTTTTTCCTGTAGGGATGGTTGCGGAGGAATACAATGCCTTTTTCTACTCGCTGGTGTCCCAGGACACACAGGAAATGGCTTATTCTACCAAGCGACAGAGATTTTTAGTAGACCAAGGTTACAGCTTTAAGGTATGTGTTTGTTTACTTTTGGTTAGACTTTGACAAAGATGGGGGCACCAGCCTGGGACAACACTCATGCAGGCTTCTTGCTCTCTCGTCTCTGTAAATTGCTGGGGAAACACTGTACTGTTAGTTCTAAGGTACCAAAGCCCTACAGTCACTGAGAATCTGAACACCTGGGGTTCCTTTTTGAGATGTCTTCCTTAGCTGGAGAGGCCTGGTCCAAGGTTCTGTTGTGAGGGACGAATGGAATGTCTTTAGAAGCAGAGAAGAAAACCCTACTGCGGTCTACTAATAGGCTGCCGTCGGGATGCCACGCTCCAGGGTCTTCGTGTTAGGTTCTCTACATGAACGGAGCTGATGTGATAGATGTGTTTATCACCAGATTGGCTTGCTCTGTGTGGTCTGGTAGTTCATTGAAGCTGCATGTCTCAGCGGGCTTAGCCTAGCCTGGTTATTTAGTGCTGACTGCAGAAGTGGGACAGATGGACTGGACAGTGAGAGCGAGGGCGAGCAGGCCAAAGCAAGTTCCCCTTTCCATGCCCCTTGCTCTGAGCTGCCACTAGAAGGTCCACATCTTCTGGATTTAGTGTGGATCTTTCAGCTTCAAATAAGCCGAGTGCCCAGCAGCTTGCCTTTAGTTCATTCCGGATGTAGTCAAGTTGACAGGTGTCCCTGTGTCAGCTTGACACTCAGTCACATCTCCTTGCGCCACACTGAAGTTCCAAAGGAGTGACTCCACCTAACGTAATCAGCCACCCATGTGTGGCCACATACCACACACATTGTGTCTTATTTTTAATAGATGGCAGTCCCTTTAGTAATGCTGTTTTTCAGTGTTCATGACAAATGTCCTGATACAGATTTGCAGCTCTTAACCACTGCTGTTATCTCAGATGATAAATAAGCAAAGAAAGAAAATAGCAACATCTGTTACTGTGTGTGTCTGCTCTTAAAATAGGGCAGAAGCAGCCACTATTCAGATGTATTTTCACTGGTCTCTTCAAGCATGGGTGAGATTTCCATTATTAGCCTTCAATAGAACAGCTCTGCCACACTTCTTTAGCTGTGAAGTGAGTTCCTTGGTCAGAGTTAATGCAAGCAGGCCAGCTGTTAGGGTCCTACCTTGACTTCCCTCAGTAGTGGACTGTGGCCTGGAATGTAAGGCAGATAAACCCATCCTCCCTCCCCCACAGCTGCTTTAGGTCAGGGGGTTTATCTAAGCAACAGACATGAGACCAGAAGGACATTTTTGCTTCTGAGAGAAAATCTGGTCAATTATTTTTAAATTTTTGCTATGAGTGTTTTGCTTGCATGTGTGTCTGTGTACCATGTGTGTGCCTAGTGCCCGCAGGGGCAAGAAGAGGGTTTTGGGTTCCCTGGAATGGAGTTATAGATGGTTATGAGCCACCATGTGAGTGTTGGGGACTGAATCCAGGTCCTCTGGAAGAACAGTATGTGTTCTTGTCTCCTGAGCTATCTCTAGGCCTGGTCAGTGAATTCTTTACATCCTGTATGAATAAAGTACTCCTTGCTGGAAGCCCAGGTGCTAGGTAGTGAGTGGTTGGAGTGGGCTTGCATGTACCTTTCTGTTTTCCTGCCCTTCCTGGTTCAAAGGTTCCTCTTGTGCTATGCCCATTTGAGTATCCTAGACTCTGTCTTCACCAGTAGTCAAGCTCTGGTTCAAAGGTTCCTCTTGTGCTATGCCCATTTGAGTATCCTAGACTCTGTCTTCACCAGTAGTCAAGCTCTGGTTCAAAGGTTCCTCTTGTGCTATGCCCATTTGAGTATCCTAGACTCTGTCTTCACCAGTAGTCAAGCTCTGGTTGGACCAGTGGAGGTGGGAAGAGGAGACCAGGAGCAGGTGCAATGGGGATCTGGAGGTGAGCACACAGTGTCTGCCATTGCTCCTGTAGGTGATCACAAAGCTCGCTGGCATGGAGGAGGAAGAGTTGGCATTCTCCACCAAAGAGGAGCAGCAGCAGCTCCTGCAGAAGGTCCTGGCGGCCTCTGATCTGGACGCAGAGGAAGAGGTGGTGGCTGGAGAGTTTGGCTCTAGATCTGGCCAGGTGAGTGGAGAGAGAGAGGTCCTTCTGGAGGATATCCACTGTATGTGGGCACATGTGTATATACATAATATGCTCACACGTGCACACACACACAAGCCTGTGAGCATGTGAGCAAGTAGGACTGGGGGAAAGCTAAAAATTTTGAAGAAACAACCCTCTTATTTTTTAAGTGGGTCTCCTGTAAATGTATCACCAGATAGAGGGGCTTACTGCAGCAGTGACTGGGATCCCATCTGTCCATACGACAGCCTGGTAACTGGGGCCCGGGATGACAGTCCTGCAGGCTCTCAAGCTAGTGAGTGCTCTATCTGTTGCTCTGGGGCTTCCTGGCTCACCCTGCTTTCCTCCTCAGTGAGAGAGCTCAGCCTTCAAGATGAGTCTTGAACTCAAACTGTAGTTTCAGTGCATGGGAAACCCTAGAGTTCTCTAAAAAGACTTCACACACATTAGTAAGCACCCTCTGGGCCCAGGCGTGAGTGCAGTGTAATCAGTGGTTACATCATAAGGAGGAGTCTGGCCCTCTAAGGAGGGGAGTGCAACTGAATCAGCTGCTGCAGGAGTGCCCATTTCCAAAATCAGTGATAGTAAAGCCAACAGGGAAGCGTTAGCCAGAGCATGACGGGAAGGAAGCAGCAGCTACCGCTTGGGCAGGTGCTAGCAAGGCCCAGCCGAGACCTTTCTCATGCCAGGCAGTCTGCGTGTTAGTCCAGGGTTGCCAAGGTAACCTTCGGATGTTAGTCCAGGTGACCCTGAGGTGAGCCTGCGGAGGACGTGGGGTGAGTTCTCAGGTGCCCATACAAATTGGCTCTGGGCCAGACCCCTGGCCTGTGTGGTTGCTGTTCACACCCATCTTTGTTTTTATTGTGTGTTTTGTTTTTGAGATAGGTGTCACTGTGTAACTCTGTCTGGCCTGGAGCTCAGATCTTCTGCCTCTGCTTCTCACGTGCTGGGATTAAAGTTGTGTGCCTCCCTCCCTAGCTCCACACCCGGCTTTGGAGCAAAATTGGCCACCCCCATTTTACAGACACTCAAATTTGCCCATGGCTTTGGAGCTGAGCTATTGGTTCACAGCCTTGCATCAAGTCTTAGGAGATTTTAAGAGACTCCCACCCTAACTTTCTTTTTATTTATTTATTTTTATTTATTTCTTTATTTAATGTATGTGGGTGTTTTGCTTGCATGTGTGTCTATGTACCACATGTGGGCCTGGTACCCATGGAGGCCAGAAGAAGACATTTGGTTCCTTGGAATCAGAGGTACAGACAGTTGGGAGCTTCCAGTGGGTGCTGGAATTTAACCCCTAGTCTGGAAGAGCAGCTAGAGTTCTTAACTGCAGAACCACCTCTCCAGTCCCAGTGCACCCTAACTTTAAGATTCCGTGCAGGGACTGAGGATGTGCCTCCGTGACAAAATGTCCGTCTACAGTGCCAGGCCCTGGCTTTTGCCCTCAGAACCACAAAAGAAAGAAGAGCTGTCATTAGGGAGCCGCTGTAGTGCTCTGTTCGTCAGTGCCTGGGCAGTGTTCTAGTCCCATTTTCCTTAGGAGCTGCAGCTGGCTCAAGAGACGCTCTTGGGCCTCGTTTTCCTGTGCTGTAGGTTAAGACTGTAATTGTTGCAGGGTCAGGGGAGTTAGTATATATGCAGTGCCTAAGACACAGAAAGTGGAAGGCAGAAGGCTGTTTTAAAATTTATTATGTGTGCTGGGCAGTGGTGGCACACGCCTTTAATCCCAGCACTCGGGAGGCAGAGGCAGGCAGATCTCTGTGAGTTCGAGACCAGCCTGGTCTACAGAGCTAGTTCCAGGACAGGCTCCAAAACCACAGAGAAACCCTGTCTCGAAAAAAAAAAATTATTATGTGTATCTGTGTGCATACGGGTGTGTGTGTTTGTATGTGTGGAGGGCACACTTCTGGAAGGCAGACGACAGTCTTTGGAGTCTTTTCTCTCCTTGTGCCTCTTTGTAGGTTCTGGGGATCAAACTTGGGTTGCCCTGTTTGCACTGCAGATACTTTCACCCCACTCACCAGGCCACAGAGTGTTATTTTAAAAACAGTGTATTGAAATGACTGGGGCTTCAGCTTAGCTGTAGAGTGCTTACTTAGCATGCACAACACCACCACATGTGTGTAAGCACACGCGCACGCACACACACACACACACTATTGAATTTGATTATGAATGTTGTAAGAGGCCCTTCCTTTGGTGATTAACCTCGCCTGGTTCCCCTCCTCCCCACAGGCATCCCGACGCTTTGGCACCATGAGCTCTATGTCTGGGGCGGATGACACTGTGTATATGGAATACCACTCTTCCCGAAGCAAAGTTTCCACCAAGCACGTGCACCCACTTTTCAAACGCTTTCGGAAGTGACACCCACCCTGTTACTCAGTTGAAGACTGGCTGCCTGGATCAGGGTTGAAAAAAGACTTCTCAGTCTTTCTCTCCAAGTCTATGTACTCTCCTGCTGTTGATCTAATGCAACACCTATTGACTGACTGCTGAGAAACTATCAGTGTTAGGGCTTTGACGTGGCCCTCGTGGGTTGCCCAGGCTTTAAGAAAGAAAAAAAGACTGTTTTTGTTTGTTTCAAACTTTTTGAGAGTGAATCATTTCTGTATATAAAAGGTATACCATTTAAGGCACATTTGTCTTTATTCTGCTGAATAAATTTAAAAAATGGAATTGGTGGGCCCTGGAGCTGGAAGGAGAAGTGGATGCATGTTCCCGTCCTCACCCAGAAGCCATCTCCAACTGACAGCCACTTGCAAATGAAAATTTAGTGTTCTCCAAGGAGAACAGACTCCTCTTACAGGTAGGCCCCATGCCCAGCAGTAGATGGCCAACAGGAAATGAACTCAATGGCATCCGCGGAGTTCCCTGTCTCATAATTATGTCTCAGGGCTCTCCTTTCTGTAGTATAAAAACAAATGGAATTTAAGCTCTGTAGAAGTCAGGGCTCTCTAAAGGAACAGAACCGATGGGAATTGATTAAGCTAACTTACTTTGAAATATTAACAACCTGAGAGGTTTTAATATTCCACACTTGAGAGTCTGAGGACTCGGTGGTGGTCGCTCACTCAGTCCCTGAGGCTCAGTGCCTCAGCATCTCAGTCTGGAGCTAAAACTGTGTGTGGGAGGATCCTGGGTAGCTGCTGGTCCATAGGGATGGAAGCCTGCAAATGCTGGTTTGGATCTCAGCAAAGGAATCGGCAGCATCAGTAAGAAGGCTGGTGGCAGGAGGGAAGGTCAGCCAGCAAAGGGTGAGTAACCTTCCCTCTATGGGCAGCCACAAACTGTTAGATCCAGGCCACAGCAGATGGAGCCACGCTTGGGGGCGGCTCCTCCCACGTGGGTCGCTTCATTTGCAATTCTCTACAATTGGTGCATGTAATTCAAGGCAAGCCGACGCTACAGGCCAGTACTGCATGCTTAGTATTGATCATGAATTTGAGAGGATCTAAAACCACCTAGGAGGGCTGGAAAGATGGCTCAGCCGTTAAAGGCTGGGCTCACAACCAAAACTAAAATCACCGAGGACACATCTATGGGTCTGTCTAGGAAGAAGTTTCTAGATTGGGAGAATTGTGGGAAGACCCACCCCAAACACTTGGCTCCATCATATGGGCTGGGATCCTGGACTAAAATACAAAGGAAAAAGCGGGGCACCAGCATTGCTCAGCCTCTGATTCTTGACTGTGGCAGCCATGTGAACAGCTGCCGCCTGGTCCTGCCACCATGACTGACACCTGGTCCTGCCGCCATGACTGACACCTGGTCCTGCAGCCATGACTGACACCTGGTCCTGCCGCCATGACTGACACCTGGTCCTGCAGCCATGACTGACACCTGGTCCTGCAGCCATGACTGACACCTGGTCCTGCAGCCATGACTGACGTCTGGTCCTGCCGCCATGACTGACGTCTGGTCCTGCAGCCATGACTGACGCCTGGTCCTGCCGCCATGACTGACACCTGGTCCTGCCGCCATGACTGACACCTGGTCCTGCAGCCATGACTGACTCCTGGTCCTGCAGCCATGACTGACACCTGGTCCTGCAGCCATGACTGACTCCTGGTCCTGCAGCCATGACTGACTCCTGGTCCTGCAGCCATGACTGACGTCTGGTCCTGCCGCCATGACTGACACCTGGTCCTGCCGCCATGACTGACACCTGGTCCTGCAGCCATGACTGACACCTGGTCCTGCAGCCATGACTGACACCTGGTCCTGCCGCCATGACTGACACCTGGTCCTGCAGCCATGACTGACTGTACCCTTGAACCTGGGAGCCGAAGTAAACCCCTTCCTTAACTTGTTTAAAGGTATTTTGTCCCAGCAATGGGGAAAGTAGCCAACACAGTTCCTGAGACTGCAGTTACAACACCAGGGGCTGCTCCTGCTGCCAGTTTGCTGCCCCTGTTTACTGCTGCCAAATGCCAGGGCTGCGATTGCTATCTTGTTTTAAATTTTTAAGAACTTGTGTGTGTGTGTGCATGCACATGTATGCGTGCACGAGCCAGAAGTTGATGTCAGTTGTCTTTTCTCAGCCACCCCGCCTTTCCTTTTTGACACAGCTGTCTCACTGAACCTGGAGTTCACTAGGTTAGAAAGCTCCCGGGATTCAGCTGTTTCTGCTCGGCACCCAGCGCTGGGGTTATAAGCGTGCAGTACCATGCCCAGCTTTTTAATATAGGTTCTGAGGCTCAGGCAGGTCCTCCTGCTGCAGGGCAGGTGCTGTCTTCCAAGCCAGCTCCTCAGGCTGCTGTCTTCTGCTGCATTCGGGTTCTTTTCTAAGGAGTGCTGCCTGACTTGAGCTCTAAAAGTTTAAGGTTTTATAGTTTTTTTCTATTGCATTTCGTCTTCTGATCTATCGTGAGTTAATTGTTTTTCAGTGCCAGGTGTGGAACCCAAGGCATTGGACATGCTAGATAAGTGTTCTATCATTGAACCATATTCTCAGGTCTTGAGTTACTTACTGCATAGTGGATGGGGTAAAGTCCTACTCCATTCTTATGTGTGTATATCTAGTTGTCCCACTTACGTAGGGTATTCTTGCATTCAAATTGTCTTGGTTCCTTTTTCAAAAAGGAGTTGACTGTGGGTCTCCAGATTTATTTCTGAACTCTTGATCCTCTCCCACTGATGGAGATGTCTGTTTTTGTGCTAGTACCATACATCTTGGTTACTGAAGTGTGCTGGTTAGTTTTGTATCAGTGGGAAGTAAATCAAAGTCATCTGGGAAGAGGAAACTCAGTTGAAGAATTGCCTCCTTCAGATCGACCTGCGGGCACTTCCACAAGGGATTGCCTTGATTAACGACTGATGTGGGAAGGCCAAGCCCGCTGTGAGTGGTGCCGCTCTGGGCAGACAGCCCTGGATTATATAAGAAAGAAAATGGCGCAAGTGATAGCCAGCTGGTGAGCAATGTGTCTGCGCGGTCTCTGCTGCTGTGTCTGCTTCCAGCTCTGCTCTGAGTTCCTGCCTCGGCTGTCCTGGATGATGGACCGTAACCTGTGAGCCAAATAAACCCTTTCCTCCCCAGGTTACTTTTGGTCAGAGTGCTTATTAAAGCAACAGAAAAGCAACCTAGGACACATATCCAGGAGGAAGGTGTGGACACGAGGAAGCCCGGCCTTCAGCTTTTCAGTTCTGTTTTGCTTGTTCTGAGTCTCATTTAAATACAATTTAGAATCAGATTGTCGGTTTCCACAAAAGACACTATTCTGATATGAGTTGCATTAAATCCATATATAACTCTGCGGAGTATTGCTGTCCTGATGATTAAGTTCTTGTGACTGTGGGTGTCTGTTTAATGGGTCTCGCAAAACCTTTTCCAACAGTGTTTTATAGTTTTCACGCCCGAGTCTTAGTTCTTTCAGTAAGTTTATTTTGTATTTGATTTCTCCCCCACTGCCTTTCTCTCTGTGTGTATGCATACAGAAAGGCACATGTGCGCAGAGGGGCAGAAAGTGTATTATAAAAACACTGGGTGTTTTTATTGCTCTCCGCTTTATTTTCTTGATATTTAAAAATTTTACCTTGACAATGTCATACATGTATATAATGTATTTTGATCATATCAGCCCTCAGCTCTCTCCAGACCTCTACAACAAATCTCCCTCCCATTTTAATGCCTCCTCTTTTATAACCCATTGGGTTCCGTTAGTGCTGCTTGTATGCAAATAGATGTGGGCGAAAGCATGGGCAACCCACCAGTGGTCCAACTACAGAAGATGACTCCCTGGCAGCATCCTCCTCGGCCGCTCCCACATCCATGATCTTGTGTGAGGCACTCTGGCTGCTGTGGTGCAGTCACCCTGGCTGTCACTCCTTCCCATCCTTCAGCGCTTCTGCAGTGCTCCCTGAGCCTCGCGGGGTGTGTACATGTGATATAGCTGTCCCATTCAGGAGTAAGCACTTAAAGTCACTGTCTTAGTTACTGTCCTATTGCTGTGAAGAGACAGCACGGCCCAGGCAACTTGTATGAAATAAAGCATTTAATTAGGGGCTTACAGTTTCAGAATCCATCACCATCCTGATGGGGAACTTGACATTCAGGTAGGTGCTGGAGCCATCATGATTTGCAAGCAGAGAAAGGAAGAGAAGCAGGGCCTGACATGGGCTTTTCCAGTCTCAAAGCCTACTCCCCAGTGACACACTTCCTCCAGCAAGGCCACGCTCTATGAGCTTTTGGGGGCCGTTCGTCTTCAGAGCACCACAGTCACCCATTCTCAGCGCTTTGGCCCGTCCTCAGTCCTTCCATTTACTACTGCCCATGGCCAACAGCCCTCGCCACCACCGAAAGCGGCACTAAACTATAATATAATCATATTTATAAGGCACTTTGGCAATTTATCCGGTTAGCCAAACTATAGTAATGGGTCACCCCATAGGGTCACAGACTTTTGACCAAGCTTGCCGGGCATGGATTGCTTCCTGTGGAGCGGGCCTCAGATGCAGCCAGAAAGGGGCTGGTTTCCTGTTGGAGCCCATGAGGCCCATGCCACTGCTCTACTAGTGGGTGGTGCATCTTGCCTGGCAGGTCAGTGTCGGAGCATGGGGGGGGCATCAATAGATAAGACCACTGATGGCTTTTCCTCCAGTGGTCTGCATAGCAACTCGCACTGTGAAAGCAATCCAGCATTCACCTTGGTTTCTGAGACAGTCTTACTGAACATGGAGCTCACAGAGTTAGCTAGGCTGACCAGGCAGTAAGACCTTGGTATCCTCCTGTCTTTTACCCCTCAAGTGTTGGAATTACAGAAGTATGCTGCTGGTGTGGGAAGTCCTTCTGTATATGTGTTGCTTTTATTGGTTAATGAATAAAGCTGTTTCCTTAGTAGAATAGAGCTAGGCGGGGAAAACTAAACTGAATGCTGGGAGAAAGACAGCAGAGTCAATGAGAAGCCATGTAGCTGCTGTAGGACACACCAGATGGAACTTTACCAGTAGGCCACAACCACCTGGCAATACACAGATTAATAGAAATGGGTGAATATAAGAGCTAACTGATAAGAAGCGTGAGCTAATAGACCAAGCAATGTTGTAATAATACAGTTTCTGTGTGGTTATTTCAGTTCTGAGCTGCCAGGAATGAACGAGCAGCCTCCACCAACAGTATGGTGCCCACTGTCTGAGGCATGGATCCACATAAGAACTAAAAAAAGTTTAAGAAAAAAAAGGGGAGGGCTTCTAGACCCAAGGAAATGGGAGTCGATTGGAGCTTGTTAGTAGTCACATATTTTTAGATAGGCATTGTTTGCTGGCGGCAAGCAGAGACTCTGCTCCTTTAAGATGTTCCCCCACTCAGCTTTAGTAGCTAGAACTCCACAGTTTCTGTAAGGGAAGGATTCCTGGTTTATGCTAGTTACATGAACAGTTCTGGCTCTTTTGGGGGGTTGATGCCTGTCACCCACTTCGGGTCCGGATGCTTATGTGCCCACTCGGGGTCAGGACAAAAGTAGCCTAGGCCCACGACTCAGCACTCCCTGCCTGAGCAGGCAGCGGGATTGGGTCTGCTAGGTGTGCACAGGCAGGAGAGTATGGCAGATTCCCACCACCATACACAGAGATGTTTCCAGGCCTCGCAGTGCGCTGCATGGCAGATTTAGCTTTTGTTCAGATAATAAGTTTTTTTGTCTTTATAAATACATACACATATTCTCATTATTTAGTATAACTTAGATAAAACAAAAATAATCTAGCTTAAACTTTAATTCCATTTACTCCATCTGGAGATATACAAAATAAAAGGGTTAACTCTTCTTAGCCAAAGAATACAAGAGACACGTGTCTTTATAACTGCATATCTGTGACTATTCTCTGACCAGGAAAACATTTTTTTTAATTTTTATTTAATGCTAAGCTGGCGTGGCTAGGACCAACTCAGCCCTGCCTATTGGCTCCACCCAGTCCAACATGGCAGAGGCATGTTCACTGCCTCTGAGACTGCTGGGTGGGAGCTATCCTCACCACCTCAACTCTGGAAGCACCATGCAGCAAATAAACCCTTTTTATCTGAACAGGTCTCTCTCTCTCTCTCTCTCTCTCTCTCTCTCTCTCTCTCTCTCTCTCTCTCTCTCTCCCTCCCACTTATAGGGCCCAGAGAGATGGCTCAGTGGGTAAAGTGTTTGCCATATAAGGATCTCACTTCCCCAAGACTCTGTTTTTTATTTTTATCTGATTGAATATTGAAGTTATTTTTATTTGATATGAATTTGGTGGCTCCAGTTGGCTTTATTTACCCAGATTTCTATTCCATTATTTTACTTTTTTCATTTCATGGGATAATTTGCTTAATTATCTCTTACCCCTCCCACTTTCTCTAATTCCTTGCAAATTGTTTGTTTAGAGATACTGAGTTGCTGTATGGCATTTCTCATTATGCCTCTGATGTCAACCCTATGCGTTAGTGAGGGTTCTCTAGAAGAACAGAATTGGCAGGATGAATGTGCACAAGGGACTTCATTAGACTGTCTTCCGTGAGGATTCGGCAATAGCCACCTGTAGCTACAAACACTGAGTGTCAGGAAGCTGCTCCATCTATGAGGTGGGGCCCTCAGCTGTCCCAGTCTGGCATTGAGGGCCTGGAGGGTCCCTGGAGAGCCTCTAGCCTTCAGTCCACATTGGAAGGGTGGTGAAAGAAGGTGGGGACAGAAATGTAGCAACAGACGAGATGAACTTGCCAGAGCAAAGGCAAGTAGGCAGAGGCCTTCTTCAGCCTCCTTGCATTTGGACAGCCACTGGAGGGCGCCACCCACATTTAGCTGCTTCTTTCCACTTCAGATAATCTGATCAAGAAAAATCACTGTTGGGAGTGCCCAGTGACTGGTGGATTCAGGGTAGGAACTGAAGCAGAGGCCACGGAAGAGTGCTGCTTACTCAGTGAGGGCTATTGAGTACCAACCTCAATTCCCTCCCAGGGTTCAGACAGAGCAAGCATGGGCACTAGAAAAATATGAGGGTGAAATGAATTCTCCACCATGTACTTTCCCACATCAGTTTCTTTATTGTTCTGCCTCTTATCCTAATTCTCCTGTCCTACTTCTGGTTCTTCCTTGCTGCTTCCTCTTCCTCTTCCTCTTCCTCTTCCTCTTCCTCTTCCTCTTCCTCTTCCTCTTCCTCTTCCTCTTCTTCTTCTTCTTCTTCTTCTTCTTCTTCTTCTTCTTCTTCTTCTTCTTCTTCTTCTTCCCTAAACACTCTTTTTGAAGCAATAAAGAAATTACGGAGTTGTTTCTCATTGGTCAAGAGCACATTCCTAGGGAAAGCAGTTAGGGAGCTGAGTCATTGCCATGGCAACATAAGATGCCAAGGCTATAGGAACAAAAGCATGACCAGACAGGGTGGGTAACAGGGCCCAATGACAACTTTGAGACACAGATCCATTGTTACCAGACTGGCAAGTGAAGAACTGTCATGACCTTCCTAGGGTGTTCTGCACAGCAGCCTGGCCAGACATCTGTGACTCTGGCCTTGTGCAAGTTCAAGGTTTTAAACTTATAATCTCTTTACAAAAAGCCTTTAGTCTAGTTTGAACTTGCTTTGAGGTGAAAGGGAGCTAATTGTGTGCAGTTAGTCTGAGCAAAATGACAAAACGGATTTATGTATCCACAGTCCGTGTGGGACAAATAAATCCAGTTATGAAACATGTTCCAGTATATAGTCTATATATCAAAATTATACAGCCAAATGAAAAGTCATCTTCCTGACCACCCACAGAAATATGTGTGCCCAGTAGATGGAATATTTCCATTAGATAAAAACATGAGCAGGGGGAATACAGCCAAAGCTATTCTTAGGGAAGAAATAAAGTTCTTAGGGGAGAAATGAAATGACTCATGAGAAAAATTACAGACAGGAGCAACTGGTTTCCACAGCCCGTGACCCCGCGGCCTTTCCAGGTGGGGCTCCCTGTCAGAGAATCACTCATCTGGAAGGTCGGCCTGTTGGACACTAGTTGTCACCTGCTGTATCTCTCATGACCCCTGACACTTATCATCTTGTTCTCGTGGTTACCCCACCCCCCAGGGCCACCAGCCCAGGAGTGGCATTATCCACAATCGACTGGACCGACCCCTCTCCATCAATCATTAATCAAGAAAATGTCCCCAACCCAGACTTGTCTGCAGGCCAATCTGATGGAATTTTCTCGGTTAAGGTTCTCTTTCCCCAGGAGATGGTCTGTGTCAATCTAGCAAGAAACAAACAAAAAAACAAAACAAAAACCTAGCCTACCTCTATCAGTAGCTTTTCAGTTTCCTCTTTGGCAGGTGGGGTCACAGCCCTTAGAACAGGTACACCCTGCAGATTCCATGACAAAGGAGAAGTAAGGTTACAGACGAAATCATGGCTGCCGGTCAGTTATGATATGATTCACTGCTTCGCAAAGGTCTGTGCAGGTGGGGGAGAAAAGTATCTCAGAGATGCACGGTTGCTGCTTCTTAAGATGGAAGAAGGGATATGAGGGACTTCTAGAAGCAGAAAGAAGCTGTGGGAACAGATTCCTCCTTGGGAAGACAGCCAGTGACAGCGCATCGCAGTTTCAGGCCTTGGAGCAAGTGAAGTCATGCCGTCTTCAGATGCTGAGTTGGAGGTTATTGCTATGTGTGTAAGGGAGAACTAACAGAGCTGGTTGGGAAGCCAGCTCAGCCACTAAAGCCTGTGTGGACCAGGCTTGTATTTGATCCCCAGAACCCACATTTAGAAGAATCAGGTGTGGGAGCACGTGTTTATAATCCCAGTGCTGGGGAGCGGAAGCAGGCAAATCTCTGGGACGAACTGGATAGCCACACAGCCCATTGGGAAGATGCAGCAGTGAGAAGCCCTGTCTCAAGAAAACAAAATGGACAATGTCCCCAGGCATAAATCTACACTCCACAAGTGCCCTGCAAACACACACACACCAAAACTAATACACCGCCCAAACGTTTGACCCTCAGCTCTTCCTTTTCTGTGAACTCATTCAAGCATTTGAAACGACACTAAACCTTTATTCATCTTTTCCTGGTGTTTTAAAACAGAAAGAAAGCCCGGCGGTGGTGGCACACGCCTTTAATCCCAGCACTTGGGAGGCAGAGGCAGGCGGATCTCTGTGAGTTCGAGGCCAACCTGGTCTACAAAGTGAGTTCCAGGATAGGAACCAAAAGCTACAGAGAAACCCTGTCTCGAAAAAACCAAAAAAAAGAAGAAAGAAAGAAAAAGAGAAAGATTTGCATGCCTCTGTCCACCAGAGCCTTCTTTTAGAAAGAATCATGGTGCCTTGGCTCTCCATCGCGCTCCTTCCCACTCGCCAGTGTGTGCTGAGGGAGCATGTAGGCTGAAGAGAACACTTCCTCCCACCTTTTGAGGGCAGACACAAATTTGAGAAGGAGCTTGGGGTGAGGATGATGGTGGGCTCCAGGATCAGTGTGTCACAGTGTCACAGAGGAGGAACTGTCTTAGTCACCCCAATGTTTTGCTTTATGCAGGCTCTGCCTGGTGATTTAGCTCCTGCACAATTAAAACCTCTCAGAAGACCCCCCCTCCCCCCCCCACGGTTTATCTCAGACTCTGCCTTGGGGCCAGCAGGGCTTTGTAGTTTGGGGGTATAATGCTGCAGAGAGATAAGGCTGGTCATCACTACCCCGCAGTGTCCCACTGTGGGTCCTCCCAGGGACCATTTTGATGTCAGTCATGTGCTAGGTGGTTATGTTAATGTCACCACACACAGATATTTCAATTGCATGCATAGTAAAAGCCTAGCATTACTGCGTCGCTCACACAAGCCTCCCTGGCTCCGTCATGCTGAGTCACAGACATCATACGTGGGATTGGGGTGGATAAGACAGTGGGCTAACGTTAGAATGGCGCCCCACCCCCTCTCTTCAGGGGACCCTAGGATGTTTAAAATTAATTTCTGTGTCAGAAAATATGGCCAGAACAAAGCTATGTTCAGGGTGTGTATTTGTGTGTGTGCATGTGTGTGGTATATTCATGTGAATATGTAGATACACGGGCCCATGTCGGTACATATGAGACTGTAGCAGGATGATGGCTGCCTTCTTCTATTGCTGTCTGCCTTGCTGTTTTGCGGGTCTCTCACTAAATTGGTAGCTTCATTAATAGTGGGTTGGCTGGCAAGCTCTCAAGATTTGCCTGTCTCTGCTTCCCCCAGACTCTGGAGTGCCTGGCGTTTGATGTGGGCGCTGGGGGTTGGACCTCAGGTTCCTGTGTGCAGAGGAAATGCTTTCCCCCAAGCTATCTCCCAGCCCCCAAATAAGGATGGCAAAGAAGAAAACAGCAACATACGACGTTTCAGTGGAGAGAAAGAACATCTTCCTCCAGGCACTGGGTGTAATTTTCATAAGTGGGCGACTTCAGAGAGGTTGGGGTCCCTTGAGCAAACACCGCTTTCACGAGTCTGCCTAGGGAGCCATAGCAGGAGTGTTCGCGGTTCAGCAAACAGGTGCAGTGTTTGCTGGTACCCGTGACCCAGGCGAACCGAACGTACCACGTTAAAGACACAGTTGTCTAACCAGACCCCTTTCATTAAGACTCACACAGGCTTGGGAATCCTGCAGGTTGATCTCACATCAGATCCATACAATCCTCTCACATTCCAGTATTTTCTAGAATGATGCAGAGCTTATTTGAGTACAATACTCCAGAACCCAGCCCTATGTAAAGACACGCAACAGAACCCGAAAAGAGAGGCAGTAGGGATAGATTGTTGGTCTTTGCTCGAACCCACGACACACATATCAAAAAAAATATTTATCCGTTGAACACCTACTGCATACTGTCCGTCTGTAAAACTTGATTTTCTGTGTCCCAGGCTGTGGGACAGGTCAGGCAGGGAGGGAGGAAGGTGTGGGTGTGTACTGGCTCATTACTCCCTTCCTACCGCTAGATGGGGCT
Source organism: Microtus pennsylvanicus (assembly GCF_037038515.1). Taxonomy (NCBI): domain Eukaryota; kingdom Metazoa; phylum Chordata; class Mammalia; order Rodentia; family Cricetidae; genus Microtus; species Microtus pennsylvanicus. The sequence continues at coordinate 50,001,242 of NC_134582.1, read as the reverse complement.
GCTTCTCAGCGGCCCTATGTGTCCAAGGAGCAGGCTCCCGCTGTGTTAGGAGAGTTAGCTCCTGCCGCCAGGAAGCTACTGAGAGGGGTCTAGCATCTGTTGCCACACAAAGGAGACCAGTTCAAGCAGTCTTGGAGACACCCGAGTCTCATGGGTATGTGGTGCAGGCCAGAGGACAACCTAAGGTGTTGTCCTCTAGTTTATTCTTTTTTTTCTTACATTTTACTTAATTAATTTTTTCATACGGTATATTTTGATATTTTCCCCTCTCCAAAAGTCCCAAACCAACCAACCAACCAACCAACCAACCAACCAACCAACCAACCAACTAACCAACCAGCCAACCAACCAACAAAAGAAAATCAAAACAAACAGCAAACCAGTAAGACCAAAAAAAAAAAAAAAAAGCCACACCCCTCCCAAAGCCTATAAAACAAAAACAAAAATATATGAAATTCTTTTTGTTCTGGCCAGCTACTGCCAAGCATGGGACTGCCCTAAAGTGTGGTTGTTATGCCTAGTGACGCTCCACTGGAAGCTTATCTCCTGCCCAGCAGGCATCAGCTGCAGAGCATCTTGGTAAGGGGTGGAACTTTGAGTACACTTCTCAGTGCCGGAATTTTGTCTGGCTTAAACTGTGCATGTCTTGAGATGTTTATTCTTTTTTATCCTCTCTCCTCTTTCTTTTGGCAGCCCTGACTGGCCTGAACATACCATGTAGACTGTGCTGGCCCCAAACCCATAGACATCTATCTGCCTGCTTCTGTTTCCTGAGTGCTGGGATTAAAGGCATGGGTCACCATACCCAGCATGGTCTACTTTAGTTTTTTGGGGGGATAGGTCTCTCATTAACCTGGAACTTGCTTATTAAACTAGGCTAGCTAATCAGTGCCTCAAGGACTTGCTTATATCTACCTGCCCAGATCTGGAATTACAAGCATGTACCATCATTGCCAATTTATTTATTTCTAACCGCGGTTTTAAGTATTTATCCTCATAACCACAGATAAGTGTAGCTCTCACCCATCATCAAGGAACCTTCCCTTGACAGCAGAGAACACTGCAGGAATCCACCGCTGGTAAAAATGCAGAGAACAACTGGCTGTGTGGAACCTAACATCCACAGCACAACCCCTACACCTAAGGCTCGGGGAGCATCAGAGGAACGGGGCAGGGGACCGGGCCGTCCGTATGCTTTGAGCTAGTGTCCTCTATATATGACAGGGAGCTCTATCCATCAAATCTTAGCAGTGTGGTCACCTAAAAAAGACCCGCACAATGGCAACACCAGTTGACATGTCAGTGTGAAAAGGGGAACTCTCATGGGGCCCCAGAGCTAGATGAAGAGCTACAAGTAATGGTGGCTCCTGACAGAGAATCAGTCTTGACCAGGGAGGAGCCCCTGAGAAGTGATGTAGTCCCAAGTAGTCAGTCCTAAATATCTACACACACGAGCAGCACGAAATGGACTTAGCAGCTCACATATATAACAATAATAAAGAAGAGGTTATGGATTTAAGAGATGGGAGAACAGATGGGGTTGGGAATGGAGAGGTGGAGATGATGAAAATACAATTCTCATGAATGAATTCTCAAAAAAAACAAAAGAAAAATATAAAAACTGAAGTATGTATGTGTGTATGTATGATGTGTGTTTGAGTGTGGGCGACTTTTGGAAGTTGGTTTGCTTTTTCTACTGTGGGTTCTGGGGAACCTAACTCGGATTGTTGGGTTTGTGCAGCAAGGCTTTTACCTGCCAGCCCAGCGCACAGTTCTGTAAACTATGGTTCTGGGGGAGGAGGCTGAGGTTCTCAAGCTTGTACAGAGAGTATTTTACCAGCTGAGTCACCGCCCCAGCCCTCATGGTGACATTTTGAGTGCTCAGAAATTAGAGCCCAGTGAGTGGCCCAGGAGGACACTGGAGCCCAGTTTGCCCCATGTAGGACTGTGGAGGTTGGTTTTTTTTTTTTTTTTTTTTGCTATAAACTTAATTTTGAAAAAAGTTGAAGCCTACTGAAAAGTGACAGAATCTACACTCTGTGTCGAGTGCAGGTCTGAAGCTCACTGCCACTAGCATCTAGCTGCATCTATGTAGGCCTTTCTTCATGTGCTGTGAACCCACGAGGTTGTGAATGAATATTCATGAACACTCAAGTGTGCGGGTGTGGGTCAGAGTACATATGTGTATGCTAGTGTACGTAGTGTACTGGAGAGTCTACATATATGCCAGCTTGTGTGTGTGTGTGTGTGTGTGTGTGTGTGAGAGAGAGAGAGAGAGAGAGAGAGAGAGAGAGAGAGAGAGAGAGAGAGAGATAGAATATTAAGAATCACTTTTGGCTGGGTGGTGCACGCCTTTAAGCCAGCATTTGGGAGGCAGAGGTGGGTGGATCTCTTTGAGCTCAAGGCCAGCCTGGTCTACAAAGGGAGTTGCAGGCCAGGCCAGCCAGCATTACACAGAGAAACCTTGTCTCCAACAAACAACAACAAAAATCCCCTCTCTCCCGAAAAACCCCTTGAAGGGTTGAAGAAGTAGCTCCGTCGGTGGGTTTGATCCCTTTCACCCACCAAAAAAAAAAAAAGGTAGTGCACACTTTTTGCACACTTTTAATTCTAATGTGAGGCAGGAGAGATGGGGGATCTCTGGGGCTTGCTGGCCAGCCAACCTAACTTACTTGGTGTAAAGGCCAAGAAACTGGCTCTCAACCCCTACCCAGAGTTCCAAAAGAGAAATGCTTCTCTGGAGTGGGGATTGAAAGATTTCTATAATAACTCACACAGTACCCAAGGGTCATTTTATTTCCTTTTTAATTCTAATTCTCTTGTCCTAATGGTCTATAAATTCTTAGCTCTAATTTTCTGTCTCAAGTCTAACATCCCTATTTCTTTTATGTTCTATATTCTTCCAATCTTTTTTCTTCTTCTGTTACAAATTCCCAAGCATATATATATATATATATCCATTCATTAGCAGCTTGTTAGTAATAAAAAAAAACCACAAGGAAAATTCTCAGGGACACAGCCATGTTATGAAGATGCATAGCAAAACTTACCAGCAAGTTTGTAGCCAAGGTCAGCTGCAGCTGTGAGGAGTCCTGGCCATCTCCAGGTTACAAAGGGAGAAGACTAAATAATTGAGAGATCTAAGGAAAAGGCAAAGACTACGTGCACTATTTTACATTTCTCAAGTGTGATTAATAATATCAGGACACGGCTAGTCAGCTAACAGCCTTTTTTATCACCTGAATCTCAGGACCTAAGTAAAAACAGTTAGTCGACTGAACCTGAAATCCTGTGTGAAAAACTGCTACAACGTGTTAATTGATATTACTAATCAGGTCAGAGAGGTGTTGATGAAGGCAGCTTAGGAAAACATAGGCGCTATTGATCTCTTGAAGAACTATGGTGTAACAGTAGCGCTCTAATTCATCGTAAACCCTCTGATGGCTTACATCCTACAAGGCCAGACACCTGCAATTTCATAAGTAAAATCTGTGGAAGTTCTGTATGGGATCTGTATAGAGATAGTTTAATTTATGTTTTAATAAACAAAGCCTGCCTAAAGATCAGAAGGACAAAACTGAGCTACTAGAGGTCAGTCAGTGGTGGCACACGTCTTTAGTCCCTGACCTCTGAGAGTTCAAGGCCACCCTGGGACACACCCTGGGTTTAGACCTGAGCTGGCCTTATGCATGCTGCCCCAGTCTCTGAGAGTATATATATATATATATATATCCTGCTGTGTTCAGAAGGCCTTGCTTCTTTGGCTGTCTTCATTTCGTCTTGTATTTACAATCTTTCTGCTTCCTCTTCCATGGGGTTCTCTGATCCCTAAGGGGAAGGAACTGATGGAGAAGTCCTGTTTAGTCCTGAGTGTTCCAAGATCTCTCTCTCTGCATCTTGTACAGTTGTGGGTCTCTGTATTTTCCGCACACACTGTCGGAGAAGCTTCTGTCATGAGGGCTGAGGACGACACTGATCTATGAGTATAGCAGAACATCATCGGGAGCCAGTTTATTGCTGCTTTCCTTAGCAGAATAGTAGTGTTTGGTTCTGCCCTAGGTCCTTGGCCTATCTAGTCTTTGGTTCTTAGCCATCCGTGCATCAGGTATGGGGTTCCGGCTCATAGATTAGGCCTTAAATCTAATCAACTATTGGTTGGTTAGTCCCACAGACTTTGTGCCACTGTTACCTTGGTGCATTCTGCGTGCAGGGCACCATTGGAGATCAAAGTTTGCGGCTGGTTGGTGTTTGCTTTTCTCTTTTGGTAGCGCACAGAGTCCCTTCCTGTACTGCAACACTAGTCAGTTCTGGCGAAGGCTCTAGGTAGGCACCGGCTTGATGTCTATGTGTTCACTGAGTTGTGTGGGTGTTGTCTTCAGGAGCAGGGCTTGACCATCAGTTTGGCGAGGGCAACCAATAGCCTTTGAAGTAGCCTGGGTTGTTTGAGGGTTCCTACGGGTCCCCTTTGGCCAACAACAACGGATTAGATGTAAACTAATTTCGGGAACTGGAGGTTCCATTTGGTGATGAGCGATCGCCAGCTGGGGTTCTGTGTCCCCTGATATTTGGTAATTTCATTTAGGCCATCTTCATATATGAATTTATTTTAGGAAGCTTCTGCTTCATTAGGTTTACATATGGCCCCTCAGCCTCTCAACTATCCGTCAATGGCCCTTAGCTGTCCCTCCCTATATTCCCTTCCTCCCCCTGCTATTTTCTCCTCCTTCCCATTTAATCCTGCCATTCTAGTCCCTCACCCCTATCCTATTCCTAGGGTGATCCATTCCTCTTCCCTGGTCCCTTATTCTATAGCCAACCTCTGTGATTATATGGATGTAGCCTGCTTTTTATTTGTTTTGTTTTTGTTTTCTTGTATTTTTTTCGAGACAGGGTTTCTCTGTAGCTTTGGAGCCTGTCCTGGCACTAGCTCTTGTAGACCAGGCTGGCCTCATACTAACAGAGATCTGCCTGCCTCTGCCTCCCAAGTGCTGGGATTAAAGGTGTGCGCCACCACTGCCCGGCGGATGTAGCCTGCTTATTGAACAGCTAACATCCACATCGAAGCAAATACATGCTATGACTGTCTTTTTGTATCTGGGTTGCCTCACTCAGGATGATTTTTTTCTAGTTTCATCGACTTCCCTGTGAATTTCATTTTTAACAGCTGAGTTACATACCATCATGTAAATGTACCACATTTCATTATCCATTAATCTGTTGACAGACATCTAGGCTGTTCCCATTTCCGGTTATTATGAATAGAGCAGTAATGAACATAGTTGAGCATGTGTCTCCGTAGTTTGATAACGCATCCTTTGGGTGTATGCTCAAGAGTGGTATAGCTAGATCCCGAATTAGACCTATTTCCAGTTTCCTGAGAAACAGCCACAGGGGCTGTACAAGTTTGCACTCTCACCAGCAATGGATGAGTGTTCCCTTTACTCTACAAATAAGCTGTCATTTGTCATTGATCTTGGCCATTCTGACTGGTGTAAGATGAAATCTCAAAGTAGTTTTGATTTGTATTCACTGATCACTGAGGATGTTGAGCTTTTAAGTTCTTCTAGACCATCTATATCTCCTTTCTTGGGAATTCCTTTTTAGATCTCTGCTCCATTTTAAATTGGATTGCTTATTTTTTTTGATGTTCAGTTTTTTGAGTTTGTTATATATTTTAGATGTTAGCCCTCTATTGGGATATTGTGTAGTTGGTGAAAATCTTTTCCCAATTTGTACCCTACTACTTTGTTCAAATGATAGTGCTTCATTCACTGAGACAGTTTGCCTGAGCTAATGGGAGCTCACCAACTCCAACTGGACTGGGAGTGAACAAGCATGGGATCAAACTAATCCCTCTGACTGTGGTTGACAGTTGGGGCAAACTGAGGGGCCATTGACAGTGGCACTGGGATTTGTCTCTACTGCATGTACTGGCTTTTCGGGATCCTGTTCTCTTTGGATGTATTCCTTGCTCAACCTAGATGTAGTAGGGAGGGCCTTGGACTTTCCACAGTGCAGAGTGCCTTGTCCTGTCTTAGGATTGGAGGGAGTAGGGTAGGAAGGTGTGGGAAGGGAGTGGGAGGGAGAGAGGGAGTAGGAATTTGTACTGGAGAATTGAGATCATTGATGCCGAGAGTTATCAATTAGCAGTGTTTGTTAATTCCCATAATTTTGTTGTAGTGGTGTGGGTGTTTTTAAAAAATCTTTTAGTTAGTTTGTTTGCTGGTCTGGAATTATTTACTCCTTGTGTTTTCTTGGGTGTGGTTAGTCTCTACAGGTTGAAGTTTTCCTTCTAGTGTCTTCTGTAGGACTGGGTTTGTAGATAAATTCTCCTTAAATTTACTTTTATTGTTGAATGTTTTTCTTTCTCCATCTATTGTGAGAAAAAGTTTTTCTGGGTATAGTAGTCTGGGCTGGCATGTAGGGTCATTTAGAGTTTGTAGAACATCCAGGTCCAGGACCTTCTTGCTTTTACAGTTTCTGTTGAAAAGCCAGGTGTTATATATCTGCCTTTATATATTATTTGTTTTTTTCCCCACCAGATTTTAATATTCTTTGTTTGTTCTGTACATTTAGAGTTTTGATTATCATTTGCCAGGGAGAATTTCTTTTCTGGTCCAGTCTATTTGGTGTTCTGTTTGCTTCTTGTATTTCAATAACTACCTTCTTTAAGTTGGGGAAATTTTTTTCTATGTTTTGTTGAAAGTATTTTCTGTTTGTTTGTCATGGGTTTCTTCTTCTTACTCTATTTCAATTACTTGTAGATTTTGTCTTTTCATTGTGTTCCAGATTTCCTGAATGTTTTGTGCCTAGATTTAAAAAAAAATTAACATTTTCCTTAACTGACATATTCTTTTCTTGTATATATTGTCTTCAGTGCCTGAGATTCTCTTTTTCATCTCTTGTATTCTGTTGGTGAGGCTTGCCTTTGAGTTTTCTGGTCAAGTTCCTAAATTTTTCATTTCCAGTTTTCCTCCAGTTTATATTTTCGTTATCGATTCTATTTCTACTTACAGTTCTTGAACTGTTCTCTTCATTTCACTCCACTGGTTCATGGATTCCATTGATGGACTTATTCGTATCCTCTTTAAGGTCCTGGAGCATATTCAAAATACCACTTTGGAAGTCCTGTTTGTGCTTCGGTTATACTGTATTTCTCAGGGCCTAGTATAGTAGGGCTGTTGGGCTCTAGCGGAGACATTCATTGTCCTGGTCATGATTGTTTCTAAGCTGGCATCTAGGCATCTGGGTTTGGTATGACTGTAATTCTAGATGTTGCTTTCTGGTCTTGTCTTTGTTGGGTGGGTTTTCCTTCTTTGGTTTCTGCTGTTTTCTCTGGATCTCAGCAGTTCGTGATGGCTGCAGAAAACCTGGTAGAGAAAGCTTCTGAGTCCCTTTGTGTGGGCTTCTGCAGGTAGAACTTGTTTCTTAGTACTGGCAGCTGATGTTAAGGAATGGAGATGTGAAAAGATGTGGGGCTTGAGAGGGTCCACAGGAGAGTGGAAAGCTGGGTTTGCCACGAGGTTCTGTGTGGTGCACAGAAAATGGAGGAAAAGAGGGAAGAGAGGCCCCCTGCATGGATGGACTACAGGCTGGGGATGAGACTGAGGAGCTGGAGGATGGGAGAGTGAAGATCACCGACCTGATTCCCTGGCCAGTGCGCCAGTGGGTTTCCAGGAAGAACCTCAGGGATTGGGGGTGGAACAAAGGGCTGGGTGAGGAAGGATCCACATGGCAGGACTGCACTTCAAGGAACGAACAAGCGGGAAAATGTGTTGTTTCGACACCAGGGCTGTTGAGTGTGTGAACACATGGAAGCCTTGTGTTTCTCCTTACTGGCTGAGAGGGAAGACGTCCTAGTTACTGACACAGGCAGACTAGCTGACAAAGTAACAAGATAGAAAGGGTTAACTCTGGTTTATTGTTCTCATGGATAACTACCCATCCTGGCAAGTCAGACATGGCAGCTGGAGAGAGCGGCTGAGGGTCACACTACATCACATCCAGGAAGAAGAGAAAGAATAGGAAAAGGGGCGGGGTATAAAATTCTGAGGCCAGTCCCCAGCACCTTTATCCTCTAGCAAGGCTGTACCTCCCGAGCCACACCCCCAGCTGGGGCCCAAGTCTTCAAACACGGAGACCTATGTTGGATATTTCAAATTCAAACCACAGCAGAAGAAAGTCTGCCATCTTTGTTCCCTTTTATTTTATTATTATTATTTTTTTAATTCAGCTGATTCAGATAGGAGGAAATGATTCCCCGGATGTAGAAGACAAGCTCACGGGAACTCCAATTCTTTCCATGAATGAGCCAGGACGTGGGCAGTGTGCCTTTCAGATTTCAGTCTTTTTCATTCACAGCCAGTTTGGGAATGGTGCAAGCCCTCAGGAAGTCTCAGTATTTTCTGGCAGGAAGTCACTGCCCAGTCTAAGGTCATCAAAGAAATGCAAATTCTCACAAGGGGGAGACAGCTGGGTGTCCTCACAAGTGTGCTGATGATTGACATGGGTGATCTGGTCTTTTCAAAGCAATAGCAATGGATGTGAGGGCGATCTGGCCACAGCATCTGTCACTGCATTAATTGCCAGAGTCGATTCAGCTGAACCAGCTGGGCGGGTGAGCATTGCCTTGCTCCTTTACTGCACCCCGTCTATCTATCCCTCCTCAAGCTGTGCACTTAGTGGAAGGGAATGACCTTGCACAACAGAGGAAGTATGGTCTTCAGTCAAAGGTGTTTCCCCTGATCTCCCCTGCTGGAACCTCCAAACACATCATCAAAGCAACAGGGGTCAGGTGGAGAGCCACTACGCCTCTGCTGAGTAACTACACGATGCCACTGGCTTTGGAGAACAATTCCAAGGTATTTACAGGTATCGGAACCTATAAAAGTACATATTACAACCAGGGAGGCTCAACTCTCCTACTGCCTCAGTGTTTCTAAACTTGGGGGGACCAAAACCAAGCTGGGTTTGGCTATCCATCCCCAGGAAGTCAGTTGAAAGAGTCAAATGAACAGTAGAAAGCAAAAAAAAAAGGAGTTTATTTAATGTGTCCACATTGGGAAGAGGAACAAATAAAGCAGGGACTTCCCCAACTCTGTTTTGGGGTTCCTGGAGAGAGATTCAAGTTGAAATGAGGGCCAAGGGCATCATCTGAGAAGTCCTGGCAAAGAGTGGTCCTGGCCACCACAGGCCCATCACTGTCTGAGCTCAGTCTCTCCTATAAGGTGGTCTGAGAACTGCATGAAATTTCTTTCAGGGAGACAAATCCCCCTGTGACTAGGCCATTTTCTTCTCCTGGTTTGAGATTCTAGGGAAATTCCCATTTCTTTGGGGTTCATTGGTTCAATTGTTTGACAGACTAAAAGTGGAGTAACCCATGACCACACTGAAACTGCTTTATCTGAACTCCAAGAAATCCAGATTAGAAGAAAACACTCAAATAGTCTCCAAATAGGCCGGTAGCAGCATGCTTTCCATAGAGGCATATAAACCAGGAACAACGTCTAGTTGTAATAAATAATCTAAAGAAAACCCACTCCTACCCACTGCACCTGGGAGAGGCACGAAAGCACATGCCAAGAGCATCTCTGTGTTTTTAAAGAAACTGAGGAAGCCAGAGTCTTGTTTTCTCACAAGCGCCCAGAATTCCCCTTGCATGATTCCATTCTTGCACCATACTCCAACTCCCCCCTTTTTATTTTTTCATAGCAGAATTTCCAGTGGTTTTGGTTTGAGATGCTGTAGATAAGTCTAATTGTCATTTGACGTGTGAGCATCCTATAAGCAATATGTTATTAACATGTTGAATAACGTTAGGCCAGTAGAAGTATGTGTGCGACACTCTGCCACCCAGAGCAGGGGTCCAAACCGTGCCCAGTACGATTGATTGCATTATTATGTCCATCAGGAAAATCCATAGAATAGCTTAAAAAGAGACCCCTATGATTCATAGTTCTAGTGTCTTATAGAGCAGAAGCCCATATTTGCCTTTAATAGGAATACAAATGATGCCCTATACAAAGAAGAAGTGATTTAAATCCCAAGGAAGAATTAAATGCAGTCCCAGATAATGAGTGAGTCTATTAGTCTCAAGGTCCAGTCATAAACAGATTCATTAGTAAAGATAACAGGAACTGGATACATCTAATCTGTGAGTTAAAGCAAAGGAGGATGAGGAACACGACATATATTCAGATGCCCACACTGCAGATGCACGGGTCAAAGCAGCTAGCATTGCCAGAAAGAGATTCTCAGGTGACTTAGGTCTCTGTGTGTTTTGTAGAATATCTTCTCCCTTGCTGCATAGGGCCTTAACTTGGCCTGAGGTGGCAGATTTGACATTGATGATATAGCTGATAACTCCCTCTGCCCTTCAGCTAGAGGCATGCCTCTACCATCTCCTTGCCTTCTGTCACTGTCCCTGATGGCCTTGGGCCAGAGGATACTAAAAGAAATCCATAATGTTTCAGAAGATCCATCTGCAATGGCAGATGCATACCCCTTCCCAACTTTCTTCTGAAGTAAAAATAGGGCAAGTTAATGCATCAGCTTAACTTCTGAAATGAAACCAGGGAGGTTGGAGTGTGCACAGTATGAGTATATTGCTAGAAATAAACCTACAACATTGGCAGAATCTGAAACGGTATTTATAGGCTTATGAATTAGCCATAGTAGATGAGCCCAAACAGCCAGTTCTACCTGCTGGAGTGGGGAAATGAAGAATTGATAAAATATCCTGACCATGGATGTCTCCTACGACATCGATGAGCCGTCAGTAAAATAAGTACCTGCCTATGGGATGGGAGAAGGCTGGACAATGTCTGCAATCACAGATTCAGTTTGCATGAGAAGATTCCAAAGCTCACCAGCTGGATACTATTCCCTCAACAGGAATCTGCAAAGGAAATTTGAAAATCCACAGAATTCTGTAACACTCTTCAAAAACCGCTTGTTAATTGAGGGTAATATAAGATAGCAAGGATCAAATCCATATAATTGTTGACGTGGGGTCCTCTCCTGATTTACTAATTGAGCAAGAAGAGCAAGGTAAGCAGTCCATATTGTATGATTGGTATGGTATAGATAAATCCATTCCAAAGGTTTATCTTCTTGTGCCTGTAGGAGACAATTTAGCGGGAAAAATGAGCAAAGTTAAAGGCCGTGAAGGATCCACACAATACACAAATGCCTCTTAGTCTGAATTGGTAATGAATTCCATTTCCCTGCATGCCCTACCTTGCCTAGGTTGTAAAGTTAGCATTTTAATAACAGCCCAAACTAATGCTCAAGTGACCCCAATTTATTATTATTTTTATTTATTTTTCATACCAACCATAGTTTTCCTTCCCTCTTCTCCTCATGTTCCTTCCCCCACCTCTATTCTACCCCCTCCCATCCACTCCTCAGAAAGGGGAAGGCCTCCCATGGGAGTCAGCAAAGCAAGGCGCATCAAGTTGAGGCAGGACCACGTTCCTCCCCTCTGCATCAAGGCTGAGCAAGACATCTCACCAAAAAGCTAGCTTATGTGCTAGGGGCAAATCTTGGTCCCACTGCAAGGGGCCCCACAAACAGATCAAGTTACGCAACTGTCATCTACATGCAGAGGATCTAGGTCAGTCCCGTGCAGGCTCACTAGCTGTCGGTCTAGAGTCTGTGAGCTCCCAGAAGCTAGGGTTAGCTGTTTGTGGGTTTCCCTGTCATAATCTTGAAACCCCCCCCACACACACACCTTTGCTCATACAGTCCTTCCTCTCTCCCTTCAACTGAACTCCAGGAGCTCAGCCCAGTTCTTGGCTATGTATCTCTGCATCTGCTTCCATCAGTTACTGGATGAAGGTTCTATGATGACTATTAGGGTAGTCATCAATCTGATTACAAGAGAAGGCCAGTTTAGGTATCCCCTCCACTATGGCTATGAGTCTTAGTTCGGTGACCCCAAATTTAATGGGGATCTTATTCCCTTGTTTAAATCCCTTCCCAACATTCATTCAAACTTGTCCCATACTTTTTCATCTAAAGTTCCTTCTTCTGGAAACCAGAGATCCTAATCATAAACTGTGGAATATTCCTTTATACTGTGTAAATATATGTCGCTGTAATTGGTTTAATAAGGAAGTTGATTGGCCTATAGCTGGAGAGAATAAGGTTAGGTTGGACACTGGGAAGAAGAAGGGCAGAACCAGAGGAGTCTCCAGACAGACAGGGAGAGGAAACGAGGTACAAGATGAAAGAGAGGTAACACCGTGTGTGGCAGAATGTAGGTTAATATGAATGTAGGTTAATACAAATTTAGGTTGTAAGCTTAGTTATTAACAAGCCTGAGCTATTGGCTGAGCATTTATAGTTAATATTAAGCCTCTTTGTGGTTAGCAGGGAGCAGGCCGATGGGACAGAAAAGTCCACCTACCATAAACTCTTTCTCTGTATGCTTGTTATTGGTGTTTTAGGAAAGCTATTGATTTGTGCAAGATGATTCTGTATCCTGCCACACTGCTGAATTTGTTTGTTCTTTTTAGAAGTTTTGTAGTATAATTTTTGGGATCACTAATATATAGCATCATGACATCTACAAATGGTGATCATTTTATTTCTTCTTTCTCTACTCATATCCATCTAATTTCCTTCTCTTGCTTTATCACTTCAGCTAGTGCTTCTAGCATCATATTGAAAAGCAAGACAGTTGTGTCTCATTCCTGATTTCAGTAGAATTGTTTCAAGCTTTTCTCCATTTAAGATGAGGCTGGCTGTGAGTTTCTCACTTATAGCTTTTATTATGTTGAGATATGTTCCCTTTAATCCTATGTTAGCTTGGACTTTGACCATGACAGCATGTTAGAGTTTGTCAAACGTTCTGTTCTGCATCTATAAGATTCATGTGCAATTTTTATCTTTAAGTCCATTTATGTGGTTTATTACATTTATTGATTTGTGTATTTTGAACCATCCCTGCCTTTCAGGGATAAAACCAACTTGGTCATGGTAGATAATGGTTTTAATGTGTCTGTAATCTGTTTGCAAGTATTTTATTGAGCATTGTTTAGTCTGTATTCATCAGGGATATTGGACCTTAGTTTTCTTTCTCTTGTATCTATTCCTGGTTTTGGTATTAAAGTGATAGTGGCTAGAAGGAGTTTGGACATGCTCCTTCTGTTTCTATTATTTTGAATAGTTTAAGAAGGATTGGATGTAGATCTTTGAAAGTCTGGTAGAAATTTTATATGAATCAATCTCATCCTAGAATTTATTTTTAAGTTGAAATTCTTTAATTACTATTTAAGTCACCTCATTAGTTATGGGTCTGTTTAGGTGGTTGAGCTCTCCTTGGTTTAATTTTGATAATTTGGTTGAATCTAGAAATGTTTCCATTTATTTTAGTTTTTCCAGCTTAATAGAGTATAGGCTTTAAAAACATTCTCTTATAATAGTCTGAATTGCTTTGTGTCTGTTTTACAAACAACATTATTGTATCACTGTTTATTTCTAATTCTGATAATTGAGGGCCTTCCTTTTTTTCTTTCTTCTTCCCTCCCTCCCTCTTTCCCTCCCTCCCTCCCTCCTCCCTCCCTCCTTCCTCCCTCTTTCCTTCCTCCTTTTCTTGTTGATGTTCTTAGTTGGGGCCAAGGGTCTGTCAATCTTACTTATCTTCTCAAAGAACCAGCGCTTAGATTCATTCATTCTTTGTGTTATATTCTAAGCTTTTATTTCACTGAGTTCTCTGATTTTTATTATTTCTTGCTTCTCACTGGGTTTGGTTTAGTTTTATTCCTCCAGAGTTTGGAGCCGCATCAGTAAGTGTTTTATTTGCGTTCTACTTTTAAACGTAGCACTCGGAGCTGTGAATTTCCTCATAGGACGACTTTCAGTGTGTCCCAGAGGTTTTGTTGTGTTTCACTGTCATTTAGTTCCAGGAAGTTTTTCATTTCTTTCTTGATTTCTTCTTTGAGCCCTTCATCATTCAATAATAAGCTGTTTAATCTCTACAAGTTTACACACTTACTAGAGCTTTGCTTGCTGTCAACTTTGTTTTATTGCATTGTGGCTGGATAGGATATAAGCAGTAGCTCCAATCTTTCTGAATTTGTAAAGATTGTTTCTCACAAAAGTTTCTATGTGTTACTGAGTAGAATGTGTATTCTTTGGCATTTTGTGAAATAGTCTGTGAAGACAATTTGATGTTTGGTGTCAACTAATTCTGGTATTTCTCTGTTTATTTTTTGTTCAAATCACCTGCCTTTTGGAGAAAGTGGGATGTTGAAATCATTGTTATTATTGGATTGGCGCTAATTTGTCTTTAAATTTAGTAATACATTATTCCCTTGAAATTGTATGCACTAGAGTTTGGTGAATATATATTTAGGATACTAATGTCTTTCTGGTTAATTCATCCCTTGATTAGAATGAAGTATCCTTCTTTAGCTTATCTGATTAGTTTTAATCTGAAGTCCATTTTGTCAGGTATTAAGACAGCAGCACCTGTTTGCTTCCTGGTCCCATTTGATGGAAATACTTTCTGTTCATCCTTTTACTCTAAGGTGGTACCTATCTTTAAAATCAAGGTTTTTGTGATAACAGATATATAAATTTTCTTCTTTTTTCTTTGGGGAGGGGGGCTTCAAGGCAGAGTTTCTCCATGTAACCCTGCCTGTCCTGGAACTCACTCTGCAGACCTGCAGATCAGACTGGTCTCTCAGACTGATCTGCCTGCCTCTGCCTCCTGAGTGCTGGAATTAAAGGTATGCGCCACCACCATGGCCCAGTTGATATCAAAATTTTAGGCTGCTTGCATTCTGGCAAGTTTTTCTTTCTTCTCCGATTATGGTAGATAGCTTTTGCAGGAATGTTTGTCAAGGCTTGTTATCATGGTGTTTTAGGACTTGGAGTGCATTCTTCTTGTTAACATCCCTGAGCCTGGATGAACCCGGCCCCGCCCTTGAGGACCTGGCAGAGTATGCCTCTGCTCCTCCTAGGGCCAGGCATGCAGTATCCTGTGTCTTTAAAAGGTGAAACTCCACCTACTTCACTCTCTTCTCCCTCTTCCCCTTTCTCTCTTTGCATCTCTCTCTCTCTCTCTTGCTTTCTCTCTCACCCCCCCCCACACTTCCTCTATTTCAATAAACTCACTGAAGCTCTGTCTGCATGGTGTATTTGTCTCTTGCCCACCGTGGAACCTCTTGGCTCTTTCCTGCCAAGGTCTCTTGCGCACAGAATCATAACACTTCTGGCTTTCAAAGTTTCCATTGAGAAATGAACTGTTATTTTGGTGGATTTTTTTTAAAATATATGCTTTGTGGATCTTCTGTTTGTTTGTTTTTTTCTCTTGTTGGCTTTTTCCCTGTCAAGAAAAAAAAAGTCTTTACTTTTAACGCAAGAATGAATCTAGTGCCTCCACTTGGCTTCTTGGGATCTTTATTATGGTGGTGGGAATTTGGATAGAAATGCTATTGGGTGTTGAACTGGTCACCTGGGATGGGCACTGTACCTTGAGCATAAAAAGACCAGAGACTTAGTAGCACATGAATGATACTACCAAACCTTGCCCATATATATACACACTGAATTCTCAGACTCCTACATTGTTAGGGAGATATTAGGGTCATATCACGGGACCTCACAACTCTAACAAGGCCAGCTCAGTTACTTGTAAGCCCTTTCTTTAAGCCTAGTGACTACCTGAGTCCGTTCTTGGGGTCCTGACATGAGGTTTAGGTTTTAAGAAAAGTCAGAATGTATGCATAACTAAGTCATCCTGGTCAAAGAGTGGCCCTAACCATCAGCATTGTCCAGGCTCCAGTTTGTCCCACAACGTGACTGACAGATGATCAGCACTGTGCGAAATCTCTTCTGGTAGACAAGCACCTCTCTGGCTAACAGCAGGCTGCAGTCTTTGCCTTCTCCCAGCATGAGACTCCCAGGAAAACTGAAATATCTTGGGGTCCAATGTTTTAACAGTCTGATGGCCAAAAGCAGGAGCACAGGTTTCTTCGTGTCAGGATGATTGTAACACATTTCTGATAACTCCATCCTCAGACAAGGAAAGGCTGCTGGAGGCTGAGACGATGCTCTGGTGTTCTGGTACCCCAGGCGCTGGACAGCTGTCACATCTGTCCCCTACCCCAGGGCTAGAAATGAGAATGTCCTGGCTGGAGAGTTAGCAGGCTGTCAATGCTGGCTATGTTTACATTTCCCACAGCTCCGTTCTGTGGCTCTGGTCGTCTCCTCCAGCCAACCAGGGCCGCAGAATGTTCCTGAACTTCAGTGCCCCTGTGATGATCACTGACATGAGTAGACAGGTGTAAGACAGCCCCTGGTGGGATGTGTATAAGTGGAATTTTCAGGTTTCTGATTTCAATACTGTGTTATGCAAAAGGAAACCAAGACTTTCAAGTCCTTCCCACCCAGAAAACTGTTCAATGATACAGATGTACCCCAAGACAAAGGTTTTTGGACAGATGCTGTTGAGGATATAAGATGCTGATGGAGGGGCTGGGGAGATGGCTTAGCTGATAAAGTTTGACACGTGTGAAGACCTGAGTTTACTTTCCAACACCCAAATAACAAGCCAGATGTGATGGCCACATTTGTTATGCCAACGCTGAGGAGATAGAGACAGCTGGATCCCTAAAGCTTGCTGGCTTTGTACATCCTAGGTCTCGGTGGGAGACTCCATCTCAAAAGTAAGGTGGCTGGTCCCCGGGGAGCAACGGACGAAGCTGTTCTCTGCCTTCCATTGCACATGCATGCACACTCAGCACATAAACACATGTATATCTGTATGAGGGTGCTGAAGCCTCTGGAACTGGAGTTACAGACAGTTGTGAGCTGCCATGTGGGTCCTGGGAAATGAAGTCAGGTCCTCTGGAAGGGCAGCCGGTGCTCTTAACCCCTGAGCCATCTCTCCAGCCTGATGGAATTGTTTCCCTGCAGTTCTGTCATTGGTAGACTCTGAGACTGTTGAATCTATGAATACAGGAGATTGACATTATGAGGAGATATGATGTTGGTTGTCAACTTGACTACCTCTTGAATCAACTAAAATCCAAGCTGTTGGGCACTCCGGTGAGGGATTTTAAAAACCACATTATTTGAAGAAGTAAGACTCAACCAAAGTCTGAGCCACACCTTCTGGTGGCCTCCCACATAAAAGGACATGAAAGAAGGAAGCGTCTCCTTGCTGCCTTCTTGCCCTCACTCTTGCTGTCAAGCTTGCCCATCCTGTTGTTGTGCGTCGTATTCAATCTAACTTCTTCAAGATTCCAACAGAGACCAGAGACCAGCTGCCCTCCAGGAACCCTCGAGGACAACACTGCGTCAGGTTGGGACAGAGACAGTCTTGCGGACTGGGCAGATGGACTCTTGGTTTTTCTGTTGGTAGACAGCCATGATTGGGTTACCTGGACCACAGCCTGTATGACAGTCTGGTTAGTCTCCTTTTAATCTGCATATTCATCCTCTCACTTTCATTCCTTTAGAGAACCCTGATAGCTCAACTGGAGGCCCGTGTAGATGATCCCATAGACAGTTCTGTATCTGTCCACGATGGTAGCCATGATTGCCAACTTAGCAGAATCTGAATCACTGAAGAGACAAACCTCTGGGCATTGTGAGGTCTGTGAGGGATGTTAGGTTAATAGACATGGGAAGATTTAGCTCTAAATGTGGGTGGCACCATCCCATGGGCAGTGTCCTGGAGGTCATAGAAAGAAGGTGAGCTGAGCATCACCGTTCTTCTCCGCACTTCCTGATGGCAGATGCAATGTGACCAGCCACCCTACACTCCTGCCACCACGCCTCTCCTTAAGCAGTGAGCCCAAATACACTTCCTCCCTTAACTAGTTTGTGTGTGTGTGTGTGTGTGTGTGTGTGTGGTATTTGTTCACAGTCAGGAGAAAAATAAATAACATACACTTCCACTTTCCAAAGGTATCGGGTGTAAACATAGAAAAGACACCACCCGGGGTGTCTCTTGGCAGCAGAGCTGAGTCTAAGGTAGATTTCTGCTCTGAGATCTTTGCAAGGGCTCTGTTCTGGATGTTGATACAGATACCGGCAGCAGCCCAGCTTTGGTTGGTTCAGCACTAGCCAGGAACCCAAGAACCCAGTACCCAGGATGTAGCCTTACCCGGAGGCAAGACCCACAGGAGGCCCAAAGATGTACCATCGGAACCAGGAGCAGGATGAGGTTCCGATGGCCCTGGATAGAAAAGGACTGTAGAGAGGGTGGCTGTCAGGTCAGAGGTAGTGCGACATCTCACACAGAACTGAGAAAAATCTCCTTTTCACATCAAATAACTGGGATGGGGGTTGGCTGCTTAAGGGAAACGTGGAGGAGTCTTGGAGCCAGATTGCCCCTGTGGGAGGCAATGGGGAAGGAAGAGGGCGGGAGATGGCCTGGGCTGTCCCAGGACTAAGGTGAGCAGCAAGGGTGGTGGGCTGCTGTTTGTCACAGAGGCAGCCTCCTTGTGGATTGTAGCTGATCTCTGAGCACAGCTGGGGATGTGGAGGACAGCCAGAAGCTTAGGATCCTTCTCTGCCTTGCTGCCTACCTGTGAAACGCTCTAAAAGAGAAAACTCCCATCAGATCCTCTCCCTGCGCACCTTGCTCAACTCCTCGCAAGGGCTCCGTGGACAAAGCTACATTCAGACTACTTGACATTTGAGTTCAGACCTAGCCGAGTTTAGCTGGCCCTGAAACTCAGGGAGGAAGAGACGCACATCCCACCAGTTCTAGAGATAAAGGAAAGGCAAAGGGGACTATGAACGTCCACACATTCATTCAAAGTGCTGGACCTTGATTTTTTTAAAGGTTTATTTAATTTATCTTATATGTATATGCTTTTCGCCTGGTGGTTGTGAGGGGCTGGAGACCAAACCTGGATCCTCTGCAAGAGCAGCAGGAGCTCTTAACTACCGAGCCATCTCTTCAGCTCCTGGGCATAGGTCTTTGACAAAATTCTACACCTTAAAGCATAGTGCCTCATCCAAGCCAACCCACAGGCAGGAGACACTGGCTGCCAGGGTCTGAGGCCCCCTGGGACCTCAGCTTTCTGGGGGTTCAGGCTCATGTGTTTTTATCCCTCAGTCTTTCAGATGTGATCGATGATTACTGTTCAGTGTGAACTTGGTTAGGTTTAGTATCACCATGGAAACGTACCTACAGATGCGTTTCTGAGGACACTCCAGGAAGGTTATTTTCCTCCTTGTGTGTGTGTGTGTGTGTGTGTGTTATCATGAGTGTGTGCAGATGCATGCGCACACATGAGCTCACGCATGTGGAACAGCTTTGGGTGTCATTCCTCAGACACTGTCCTCATACACTGTCCGCATTTTATATCTTTAAGAGGGTTTTCCATGGACCCGGAATGCTCCAAGAAGACTAGGCTGCCTCGTCATTGAGTCCTGGCATCCACTTGTCTCCTCCTCCCCAGTGCTGGGGTTATGAATGCATGCCATTATGTCTGACTTAATTTCATTGTGGATTCTGGGGATCCAGGTTGGGTCCCCATGCTTGCAAGGCAGCATTCACTGACTGAGTCATTTCCCAAATCAGCTGAAGACGGAAGACCCATCCTCAACACAAGCAGTACCAAGGGTCTGGGGCCCCTGACTGAACAGCAAGGAGGCAGTGAGCTGAGCTCTGGCACTCATCTCCCTCTGCGTCCTGACTGTGGATGCGATGAGGCCAGCTGCTTCAAGCTCCTGCGGACCTGCCTTCCCTGCTGTGATGGACTCTGTAGTCTGGACCATCAGACTGTGAGCCAACAAAGCCCTCATCCCTTAAGCTGTCTCTCCAGCTATTGTCATGGTGACGAGAAAAGCGAGTCCTAGTGCAGGTGCCAACTGTCCTTTGGTAGTCTACACAGACACACACATGTAAAATTTAAAATGCGCTAAAGTGCAGGGGTGGGAGGGAGCTCTGTGTGGCAGTGCATGCCTGGAACCCTAGAGGCAGGAGGGTCTCTGGGATTTACTGGCCACTAGTCTTGACAGATAGATGAGCTCCAGATTCAGGGAGAGGCTCTGTGGGTAAGGGTGCTTGCTGCCAACCCTGAAGACCTGTGTGTGATCCCCAAGACCCACATGGTAGGAGAGAACCAACTCCCACAAGTTGTCATCACACACACACACACACACACACACACGGTTGAAAGAGGAGGAAGATATGTGACATTGACTTCTGACCTCTGTATGCACAGGCACCCCTTTGCACATGAACCCACAACATACTTGCACACACATACACAGACACATATGCACAACATACCACACAGAGATTCAGCTTCCACGGGCAGCATCTATAGCATGACTTACCACATTAGACATTAAGGTAGCTGTTCTATGTTCAGTCCATGTTTCTGGTATGTGCAGAAGCAGCTGTTGCAAATGGTGCAGACATGGTAGCCACCCAGCTGTGTCCTCATAGGAAGACACACAAGCAGTTCTGCCCCAGGCACTGTACTTACTGGTTGGCTATGCTACCCAGAGAACTTTGCAAACAAGTGCCCTCAAATGCATATGGCATCCAAAGAGCGATGAGGGAGATGCTTCATCCAATAGCCTAAGATAGGATCTGAGAGTCAGGGTTATATATCCTTTGTAGAAGATCTTTTCTAAAGGATGGACAGAAATGAATGTGTGTACTGTGTGGGTGTGTGGAGACGTGTGTGTGGGTGTGGGTGGGTGTGTACTGGCAAAAGGTCAGCCTCAGGTGTTGCTGTTTGAGACAGGGTCTCTCACTGTCCTGGAGCTTGCTGGATAGGCTAGGCTGGGTGGTCAGCACAATCCAGGGTCCACCAGTGTTGGGGTCCCTCATTGGGGTGACATCTGTCAGTGTCCCTCCTCGATGGGCTCATAGGTTCCAGGGTAGGGGTGTGGATTAGCAATGTTAGGCAGAGACATAGGATAGTAGGGGAGGGCATCCCAGTGAATACTGCCTGTGCCCATGTTTATTTCTTATGACCTTTCAACACCCCTGTCCAAAACAGGGAAGAATCATGGAACAAGGAACAAAGGGATTACAATCTTAATCCCCCGAACACCAGTAACCACCTTAGGTCAAGATATCCTGTTAGTACTCACACCTTAAGTCAAATCTCCTGTGGTCAGTAACAGGAGAGCAAGACTAGGTTGAACTCTGACCTCTAGTTAAGGTGAAATGGATCCACTTTTGTGGGCTCCTACAACCGGCTGCTTCCTCCCCCATCATTGAGAGCACAAAGGCTAGCAAGCACACCCAGCTTCTTACAGGTTCTGGGGAACTGACCTGAGATTCCATGTTTGCATGGTGAGCTCTCTACTGATGGAGCCATCTTTCCAGGCCCCATTTGTTACCTTTTTTGAATAAAGTATACATATTGCATTTAAATTATTAAAATAGAAACATTTAAAACAAACCCCTTCCGTTGAGAGCTTTCATGCTTTGGATTTCTGTATCCTTAGCTGCTTGCAAGTGTGTTCTCTGCTGCCCCCTAAGAGGCGGGCTCCCAGCCCTGCCCCCACCTCCTGTGATGTGAGGACACAGGAAAGGCTTCCTCTTCCAGAGGAAAAGTTAGAGAATGTACAAATGACTGCTCACCTCAGCTCCAGACAATCTGATGAAAGAGGGTTTCTTTCATCAGACAGTGTGAACTGCTTCTTCCCTTGGGAATTCACAACTCCCTTAGATGCCAGTTTCTCAGACTCCTCCAGCTCCGACAATTTCTCCTCTTCTACTCCATTATGGTTTGAATATGCTTCCTCTCCCCCTGAACTTATGTTGAAATGTTCCTTATTGTTGTGTGTGTGAATGTATATGTAATAGCGTGTGAGAGTGTTTGTGTGTGTATGAGTGTATGTGTGAGCATGTGAGAATGTATAAGTGTGTGTGTGAGAAAGAGTGTGAGTGTATGTGTGAGTATGTGTGTGAGCATGTGAGAATGTATGTGAGTGTGTGTGTCTCCTATGCAAGTGCACATGCCCACACACATGCAGAGAGATGAACCCCTTGAGACAAGGTCTCTCACTGAACTGGAGCCAGGCTGGCCTCAGTGGTCTTTCTGCTTCTGCCATAAGCACTGGGGTAGTGGGGGTGGCCGTGGTCATGCCTGACTTTTTACATGGATGTTGCAAATTTGAACTTAGGTCTTCATGCCTGAGCAGCAAGCACTTACTTGCTGAGTCCACACCCAAGTTGGAATTTGATTCACAATGTGTCATCATATAAGGCAGGAGGCAATCTGAGGGGTTAAATCCTTTCTTGTGGTGTAGTTGTAATGGTCTGTCCTGTCCCTTTAAGATTCAAGCTCTGCCCCCCTCTCCCCCTTCCCACCTAGCAGGCAGATCTTCCTTCAGCTTCTAACATGCAAGCCTCTACTTTTTCGTGTCTCTCTCTCTGCTCTTTCCCATTCTCTCTTCTCCCTTTTCCCTTCCATAACCCACTAAGTAAATATCCAACCTCACTCTACATAGCATGCCTATCCGTCTGTCTGTCACCCGCTATGGCTGTGGTTCCTCATAGGATTGACTGCCCTGTCAAGGTCTTCACCCACCACACAGCTCCCTACCTGGGATCTGCTGCTCCTCATGGCCCATGGGCCACTCGGGGGCTCCCTGCCTGGGAGCCAGCTGCTCCCGTGGTCTCATGCCCATTGCCTGCTGCCACTCAGGACCTGTGGTGAGATCTTATGGCCCGCTTCCCACGGCCACCACTGGGGAACCTGCGGCATGGTCTGTGGTGTGGTCTCATGGCTTGCTGTCTGCCACCACTTGGAGACTTGCAGTGTTTCTGCCGCTGCACCCCTCAGGGATCCGAAGCATTTTATTTTTACCATAACAGTGGTCACACAATAATCTGAAAATATCTCTTACATTCTAAGAGACTGAAACTTTTGTTGGACCACACAGTCAGAGTTAATGATGTCACTTCAGGTCATTTAAGAATTACGTCTGCTGTCCTACTGTGTACTCAAACTGTTTAACCTGACCTTAAGATAACAAAGTCACAATCAGTCTTACTCGCCTTGGATTTCCTATGTAATCTGTATAAACAGAAGACATGACCTCTCCTTGGTGTGGTTACCGGGAAGATTCTTATTGCAGACATGAGAAGGACAACAGTCAGAGGCATTAGGAAGAGTCCAAAGCGAGAGATAAAGAAGACTGGACATGGCCAGCAGACTGGACATGGCCAGAGCTACCAGTGAGAAGGAGAAGAACAGCAGGGACAGAGAATAGAGAGGGCATAGTGAGGAGAGCAGGAGCAGAAGCCTAGAGTAGCAAGAATACCAGGGTGATAAGAAGGGTGGGTAGCTGGAGGGAGTTTAGGGTAGGAGGTAAGAAGGGGTAGGAGGCCAGTGTGGACCTTGAAACATGTAACGGGTACTTGTGATGCTGAAGAAGCCTGGAGGTTAACATGAACGTTGATGTGCTGATACGTGCCATGTCCCTTCTGTAAGGGAATGACTTCTTTTGGTAGATGGGAATTGGCTTCATAAATTCTCAAGGACTGTTGGCCTTAATCTAACTGCCAGAATCATAGTCCAGCTTTAGCTCATTTCTGGATATTTGGATTGCCTTTTGGAGTTTGGGGAATTGAAATTTTCTTCGAGCCTGACATAAATGACTCCTACATTCTAAAATGATAGACCAGGCTGGTCTCGAACTCACAGAGATCCGCCTGCCTCTGCTTCCCAAGTGCTGGGATTAAAGTTGTACACCACCACTGCCCGGCTCAAAGTGGTAATCTTAAATCATGCACTCTTCCATGCCCACGGCCCAGCTAATGCTTATGTATCATTTGCTGAAAGCGACAAATGCAGAAGTTGAAAGCAACTTCCTAAAATCTACCACAGAGATTGAAAGCAACCACTGCGGATATTGGCTGATTAACAATGTTTGCCATTGGGATTCACTGGAGCCATTGGCTTCATTCCTAACGAAACTCTGCTCGGGAGTGCTATAGTTCCCCATCCTTTCCCCATGTGATGCTTTCTAGGCTGTTCAATAAACACAGGGAGAAGCCCTTTGTTAAGGACACAGTCACAGTCACACACTAGACAGAAATACACAAGCAAACATATGTGGGGACAGACACACAGACTCAGGAACAGATTCACCAGGTAACCTTCAGGCAGGCACAAACCAGGCATATATCCTATAAGACAGACAGACAGAGGACAGAAGACACAGGGAGCATGAAGTAGAGAATTTAAATCTGGGCTCGCTCTTGGCTAAATGACTCCAAGGGGAAGGGCTTTTATTCCTTTCCTCAATGTGACACCGATCTGCTATTGGTATCTTAGACTTAGTTGCTAATGCATTATAATCTGCACACGGTGGGAGTGAATCTGTGCTCTGGAATAATCCTTCTATACATTGTGAAGATGTGTTACTCTCGTTGTTATTAAAGAGCTGATTGGCCAATAGCTAGGCAGGAGGAGAGGATGCAGGAGAGCCAAACTGAGAGAATGCGGGGAGAAGAGGCAAGAAGTCACCAGTCAGACACATAGGAAGCAGCATGGGCATTACAAAGTAAAGATAAATGAGCCACATAAAAGAATGTAGGTTAGAAGAAATGGGTTAATTTAAGTTATAAGAGCTAGTTAGAAACCAGCCTAAGCTATCGACTGAGTTTTTATAATTGAGAAGACGTCTCTGTATGGTTATTTGGGAGCTGGAAGCTGGACACAAAAATCCATCTACGAATTTGTCCTGAGAGTGGTCACTATAAAGCAGGGACACCCTATGCTCCTTCTCTCAACCACGTGGGTCTGGTTGCCTTACTTTTTTCCACCATGAGTTGCAGTATCTCAAGTCCTTTGCTAGGCTGCTTCTGGACTTTTCAGCCTACAGAAGCAGGGGCCAAAGCCTCTGTTCTTTATAAATTATCCACTCTTAGGTAGCAGAAAATGGACTAAGGCACATTTTGCATCTTTAAACTTTTCTACCAATTTCACGGAGTGTGGTCTCCAATAAAGCAGAAGCAAAGAGAATTAGACCTGATGTCTATAGTTAGAGCCTCAAACTGTAACTTTGCTGTTTACTGCCTGGTCTATACTCATGGTCAGAATTCTACAGAGAAGCAGGGTGAGTAAGGACAATAAACTCTTTGGTTCCCCTGAGTGATTTTTGGTGGAACAATACCTTAACTTGTCATTTGGACCTTAAGAAGAAGTGTAGACTGTCACGTCCAGACTTCAACTTCCCCAAACTCCAAAAAGGCTGCCAAATATCCAGAAAGGAGCTCAGGCTGGCCAGAGTAGAATTTCTGGTTGTTAGATAAGGGTCAGCATTCCTTGGGAACTTGTGAAACTGGTCAAAAGGAGTCACTTCCCTTACCTCTGGCTAAAGGGACAAACAAATGGCTCTCCCACTACCACACCTGTGGAGCCTGTCAGCCTACCAAGGCCCATGCTAGCCTCCAGTTCCTCAGTCCTTCTCACAAGTACTTGTGCTTTTCAAAGCCACCCGCCAGTCTCCTGGCCCTTCCCTCTTCCGGCTGCTCACCCTTCCTATCACCCAGCTGTTCTCACTATTCACGGCTTCCGCTCCTCCCATTCTCACTGTGCTCTCCCTTCTCCACCCCTCCCCCCCGGCTATTCTCCCTTCTTGTAGGCAGCCCTGGCCATGTCCAGTCCTCTGTTCAGTCTACTCTTCCAGATGCTTCCGGCTGTTGTCTTTCTCAGGTCTACAATATGGTCTTCCCTTTAGCCATACCATAGAGCAATCATGTCGACAGTTCATTTATAGATGTTGCTTGTGTCTCCCCTAGGGAAGGGATTTTAGCTAAATTTGGCAAAGTTGGCAAGATAGACAAAACAAGATGAGTTTAGGAAGAACAATGGTGCTGACCCTGATAGGGGGAATGAGACAAACAACTGAAATCGATGTGTGTGTGTGTGTGTGTGTGTGTGTGTGTGTGTGTGTGTACATCGTGATTTGTTCCTATAGGGCTTGTGAGGGTAGTGTCTGGGGCACAGACAACACAGAGAGTATTGGAAGCCCACCAGGGTGGGGGATTTCCCTAAATGAAAGTACCTGTCTGCACCACCCTGGAGCACTCCCACGGGCGCTGTGCATGCCCCCTTCCCTGCTGTGCTGACTCAGTGGAGCTGAAGCTGTGAGTCACGGGCTACACTCAGAGTTAGTGCTGAGGTCCGTATCCTCTTTGGTACTCTTCTGTTTCCTGTTTTTCATTCATTTCCTCTTATGTTTTGTAGTAAGAGAGATAGCACCAAGACCTGTCAGCAGCCGGGTTCTCCAGGGATGATGGGAAGGTCTAGGAGTTCAGCATTCTCTGGGGTTGAAGGGAAATAGGTATCTATGTAGCCCCCTCCAAGACTCAGGGACCCTTGCTGCAGAGGAGTGGAAAGCATAGAAGAGCTGGAGGAAGATGTGGGCTGGGCATCACTCCAGATGGGCTTGCCTGCTGACTATTAACCTGCCCTTAAGAGGGGTGGGGACAGGGGACCCTCATCTGTGTGTCCAGCCACTCCACACCGCCTGTCGTGTGCAGTGCTGCTTTAATTGCATGGCCTGGCGGAGGGGTTTGCAGATGTTTGTGTGGGCGAGGGCACATACATATACAAGTGCACACGTGTGTACATGTGTGTACACGTGTGTATATGTGTGTACATGTGTATATGTGTGTGTACATGTGTGTGGAGGCCAGAGCCAAGCTTGGGTATTGTTCTTCAGGAGCCATCCCCAGTTTTTGTCAGTGCGGAGACAGGGTTTCTCTCTAAGTAGCCTAGGCTGACTAACCAAGGGAGTTCCCTAGGGATCTGCTTGTTTCTGCCTCCCTAGTGCTGGGATTCCAAGTTTGCCTGGTTGTTCCCTGATCTATGTCTCTCTCTATATCATCTATATCTATATCATCACCTATATCATCATCTATATCTGTATCATCATCTATATCTATATCATCATCAATATAATGAGTTTTGAGGACCAAACTCAAGTCCTCAAGCTTGCAAGGCAAGCACTTTACCAACTGAGACATCTCTTTGGCAAGAAAAAAAAATGGTTTTTATTGGAATCAAATTTGTGCAGGTCATTAGCAATCTGACAGCCCCGTAGCTTTGGCTTAAGACAGATGCCATAAGCAGACATTATGATCAAAGTGTTACCAGAAACAAGAGAGTTCCTGTCATGGTTGCCAGACCATACTGGGGATAGCTGAGTCTCCTCTCTGGATGAATAATGTCATTGGGAAAAGAATTTAGTGGAAGCTCAAGGAGACGTTCCTACGAATTAAAAGAAAAACCCCAGCGTGGGAGGCTGTAGTCTCAGCAGGTGCCTAGGGAGGAGAGAAGGAAGGAGATATGCCATTTGAGTTTAGCAGGCTTGGAGGACAGCCATATGTTGGACTAGTAGCCCGTGTGGAGGAGTGAGGTTCTCAGGAAACAGTGTTAGGGAAGTATACTTAGAACAGAAATGGAAGGAAAAGAAAGAGAAGCTGTTGTTTTCTTCTGAGTAATTCAGAAAAGCAAGCAGACTGCGGGAGCTGCATGGCCACAGCCGTGTGAGCTGTGCTGACAAGGACAGGAGTCCTGGGAAGGAAAAGTACGATATTTCACTAAAGGAGGTTATTATTCTGCCTATATCTCTTTGGCTTCGCCTAAGACAAGGCTGCCTTCCTGGAGATGGTTCCACCTTCCTGAGAGGTGGTGTCCTCTCAGGCCTGGTGATTGGCTAACCCAACCAGAATGTTAGGTCTCCAGGCCAGAGACTTCATCCTCTTGACCAGAAGGAACTGGTTTTCTGTTAATGGGCCTTTCCTGCTAAAGAGTCATTTCCCCCTCTGAAGACGCAACTCTAGAATCGTTTTGGAGGTGGGCTGAAATTGGGGAGTAGATTTAATCCATTTTTACCTGGAGAATCTGGAGACTTGGTTCTAATGCTGTTGACCAGAAGGAATCAGTGTCTGGGCTGAAGTTCTAGTCCCCTCTTCATGTGTAGCTTCAGATAGGTTGCTCATTTAGGAGGAGGAGCCAGTCTCCTCTCCAGGTCTCCTAGCTGAGGATAGTCATGAACTTCTGCTTTGGCCTGTCTACCAAACAAGGTATATCTAAACCCAGAGGTTTTACCATCAACGTTTGTTCAATACCCTAGAACCATCACCGTGGAGATCATGTTGATGTTGGGAACTTGATTAAGGCCTTGAGTATATCCAGGCTGTCTCTACCATGCTTTGAGAACCCACAGACAGAAGCATCTCACAACCTGGAATGATGGAACCATCTGTCTTTTTCTGGCAAGTCTCCTGAGTTCCGTGGATTGGGTACCTGATGGCTGAATGACTGGCATCTCTGCAATGCAACCAAGTACAGATGACAGAAGCTGGATACAGGCACTTGTCACAAGGAAGTTAGTGGCAAGGGTTTGGGGGCTGCTCTCTGGAGATGGATTGGCTTGAGACAGTGGCCATCACATAAACATATAAATGTGTGTGTGTGTGTGTACATGAGTGTGTGTGTACTTGTGGTGTAAGCCAGAGGTTGACACTGGCTGTCTTCCTCTATTGCTCTCCAGCTTAATTTTTGAGTCAGGCTCTCCCACAGAACTTGGAGCTCATGGACTGGGCAGAAAGCCTGAGAATTCACCTGTCTCCACCCTCACCCCTTAACAGAGGTTGCAAGTACTTACCACCATGTTCTGGAGATATGAACTCAGGCCCCTCATACTTGTACAACAAGTACTTTACTGAGTCATCCCCCTGATCCTGCAACACACATGTTTTAAATATGTAAACGGTTTTAAAGTTCTGCCTCAGGAAACTGCCTGATATGAGATGAAGGGTTGCCAAGAGCAGAAGCAGCCCACCTACAAGGGACCCAAGTCCACAAGCATCCATTCCTTCTCCCTAGTTTCTGTTGAATCATGATATAGCACTTGGCCTTGGACTGCAGGCCCAAGGTTACATGACTTCTGCGTGTACTCATAGACATATGTGCATCCATATACACATGTGCGTGAGCACGAACACACACAAATTCATGCACACACTGTATTTTTACAGTATTATGGAGTATAGAGAAGATCTGCTATTTCTTCAGGCTTTCTGAACACATTTTGCTAAAATCTGGAATTCTGGATGCTCTAGTCCGTTCAGGATGCCGGCTTCAACAACAAAATGCCACAGCTATTTATGTCTGATGTTTCAGAAGGCTGGAAGTCTGAGACAAAGCTACCAGCAAATTTGGCCTTTGGGGAGGATGCTCTCCCTGGCCTAGAAAGGGACTATGTTCTTACTCACAAGTCCAGAGAAACTGCCAGAACCCACTAATCCCATGGTGAGGGCCTTGCCTTCAAGACTGCCCCTGAAGTAATGGCATGTATACTGTGTCAGTAACCAACAGTTCTCTAATTGGACTTAAGAGACACTCAGCAAGAGAAAAGCCATGCCTGGTACTGAAAACCCAGCCCACTAACCAGTGCTAGTGAAGTCATGGATCTTGGAGAAAAAACAATAACCACCACTTTACTAAACCAGCATACTCCCTGACTATATTCTAAATGTTTGTCCTTGTGCCCACAGAGAAGGGCAGTCCTCACCTCTCATCAAGGAACAGATAAAGACCATCATAGAGAACCACAGCTAATCAAAAGGCAGAATTCTGAAACCCAGTCTCAGTGGATACGTCTATAAAACACTCCTACACTTAAGGCTCCGGGACCACTGAGGAAGAGGAAGTAGAAAGATTGTAAGAACCGAAGGACCAGGACATTTGCTGTGAGACTGTGTCTCCTAGTAATATCAGAAGCGACACCATACAGCCTCACCCACACGACTGCCTGAACGTGAACTGAACAAGGACAATAGACGTGCCAAAGTGAACAGGGGAAAGCCCAGGAGGTCTCCACCCTCCACAAACAACTCCAGGCAACAGAGGGATGCTGAGTGGGAGAAACAGTCTTCCTCAGGGAACAACACATCAACTGGTTATCCAGTACCAAGAGGTCATTCCTGAAAATACACAAGGGACATATTCAGACTGAGCAGCTTATATTTATAAGTACATATTATATACATATAACAATTTTTTGGAAGAGACCATGAATTTGAAAGAGAACAAGGAGGAGTCTATGGGAATGTTTAGATGGAGGGATGGGAAAAGGGGAAATAATGTAATTATAATCACAAAAATGAAAAAAACAGGCTTCTGAGAGAGAGGGAGGGAGGGGGAAGGGAGGGAGGGGAAGAGAGACAGAGAGAGAGAGAGAGAGAGAGAGAGAGAGAGAGAGAGAGAGAGAGACTGATCCTAGGCATTTCCCATAGTTCCATCTCTAAATAACATCACACTGAAAGCTTGGGCTCAATAATGAAGTTAAAGAAAGCATGTGTAATGTGTGTGTGTGTGTGTGTGCATCTTTATGCATGTGTGCATGTGAGGGCAGAGGCTGACCTTTATACATGTATGCATGTGAGGGCAGAGGCTGACCTTTATACATGTGTGCATATGAGACCAGAGGTTGACCTTTATACATGTGTGCATATGAGACCACAGGTTGACCTTTATACATGTATGCATGTGAGGGCAGAGGTTGACCTTTATACATGTGTACATATGAGACCAGAGGTTGACCTTTATTCATGTATGCATGTGAGGGCAGAGGTTGACCTTTATACATGTATGCATGTGAGGGCAGAGGTTGACCTTTATACATGTATGCATATGAGACCAGAGGTTGACCTTTATACATGTGTGCATATGAGACCAGAGGTTGACCTTTATACATGTGTGCATGTGGAGAGCAGAGGTTGACCTTTATACATTCATGCATGTGGAGGGCAGAGGCTGACCTTTATACATGTGTACATATGAGACCAGAGGTTGACCTTTATACATGTGTGCATGTGGAGGGCAGAGGTCAACCTTTAGGCATGTGTTGTTTGTCCTGAGGATTGAGCTCAGATCTCCATGTTTGCAAGGAAGCACTTTATTGACTTAGTCATCTCTCCAGGCCTCAACAAGTGGATTTCAAGGGAACACACACACTGATAGCCCATCATACTGGGCCAGGAGTAAGCCTCACATGTTAATCACGTTAATTTACAGAAGTTGTCATATACATGTGTGAAAACGCCGTGATAAAACTTGTTATCCAGTTAATACAGAAAAGTGACACATGGTAAAGTGTTTAGTTTTACAAGTATAGATTATGTTGTAAAGATTGTAGTGAGCTAGAGGAAGTAAAATACTACTAATCTCAATTATTAGATCATGAAGATAAAGATACAAAAACTTTTGATGATTCAAGAAATAAGAACAGGGCCCAGAGAGATGGCCCAGTGGTTAGGAATGCTTGCTCTCCGATCATGAGTACCTGAGTTTGGATCCCAGTAGCCACATAACAAGTTGAGCATCTCTGCAGATGCCTGTAAGTCCTGCTCTGAGAGGAGCTGAGAAAGGAGGATTGCTGTGGTCTCCTGGAGTCCAGCCTACCCACGAAGTGCAGGTCCACGGAGAGAGTCCTGCTCAACAAAAATAGGTGGAGAATGATAACGGAGGACACATGATGCCCTCTTCTGGACTCTGTGAACATACACAGTCATGCGTACACACACACACACACACACACACACACACACACACACACACACGCACGCACAGAGTCATGTGCACTGGCTTGACTGCGGCCAGCTGTCAGAAGACAGTGCTATTGTTCTTTTGAGCATTTGCTATTTGAACTCAGAGAAAGGAGCGGCTATGGAAATTGGAAATACACCTGTTCTCTAGCCTGCTTGATTATATCATTAAGAAGAAATGTCTTCCTTACTGTTAGAGGTGGCTGACCTAGAATTTGAAGACAGTGATTGCCATTAGGAATTTTACAGCCAGTGGCAGAGCACTCATGGTTTGGGAACGCCTAAGTCTTACGTCAGAATTCAGAAATAAGTTAGTGGGAACATTAGCACACTGTCCTTGCTGTTATTAGGATGTCCTGCCCGAGGTTAGCATAGTCAGATAAATAGCACATGGGACATCCATTTTGCATTCTCACTCACCACTCCCAGCCCTGTTTCAAGTTTTCTTGCCAGACACAGTTGACAGGAATGAAGGCTACTTTTTCTTATATCCAGAGCAGATATAATCTGGTAGATGAGACAACACATAATTAGAACATTAAATAGAGCTGTGCTACTTGGGAGTGGCAGGTGTGAGCTCCAAGAATAGACTCGGCCCATCTTTCTCGAGAGCTGATTTCATTCCATGGCAAACAATTTAAAACCAAGTCATCTTATATTGAAATATTTGTATTGGTTACTTTCCTTGTTGCTGAAAAAAAAACCTGACAAAAGCAACTTAAGAGCTTCTTCCAGCTCAGAGGTGGAAAGTGCAGTTGGTCATGGTGGAGACTGCATGACCACAGGAACATGAAGCAGCAGGTCACATGGTGTCCCTACTCAGGAAGTAGAATGTGACAAACAGTGGTGCCCATCTCCCCTTCTCTTTATTCTGTCCAGGACCCCAATCCATGGAATTGTGCCACCCACATTTAGTGAGTTTCCCCGCCTCCACTAGCCTTATCTACAAACTTCCCCATTGACATGTCCAGAGATTTGTTTCCATGTTGATGCTAAAGGCCATCAAGTTGACAGTCAAGACTGTTGATCACGCTTGGATACACTTTTAGTAGAATGCCAAATGCAGAAGTGATGTGGGTGGAAATGATAGAGTAGGGACTCTGAGAATTATCTCCAAGAAAGCTGTTAGAAAGGGTGCTGTGCAAGCTTCCAAGATGGGCGAGCAATCAATAGTCCTATCAAACTGTGACATCTCTGAGCCACAGCAGTGACTACCACGGCAAAATACAACCAAAGGTGCTATCGTGACACTTGTACCTTGTATTAACTTAAGATCTGTCCAAGGGGAGGGAAATCCTGCCTGGTACTGGAAACCTAGCCAACTACTCAGGGATCATGAGGTCACGGATCTTAGGGGAGAGTCTACGTCCACCACTTTACTGGACTGGCATAATTCCTAACAGCGTTATAAAACTTACCTTTATACCCACAGATAAATATAGCTGCTGCTCATCATAGAAGCTTCTCTTTACAGCATGGAGACCGTCACAGAAAACTACAACTGGTCAAAATGCAGAGAACAGATTGTGGGGAGCCCAGGCCTGACAGGTATGTCTATATGATACAACTGTATTTAAGGCTCAGGGAACACCAAGGAAGATGGGAACAGAAAGATTGTAAGAGCCAGAAGACCAGGAAATTGGTTGTGAGATTGTTTCTTCTAGAAATGACAGGGAAGCTATACCCATAACACCCTAACAATATGGCTACTTAAACAAGCCCGTAACCCCACCAATAGCCATGTAGCCACAGAAAGGGTGTTAATCCCATTGTGTTACTCCTAGACAAAGAACTACAGACAACCCCCTGCTCCCATTCTAGGCTCTCTCCATCTCTAAGTGGCAGCTTCCAAGATGAAGAAACACATTCTAACCAGAGCCTCTGGTGGACACATCTGGCAGGATCTCAGAAGCATTTCATACTGGGTTACACACAGACACAACACTCTTCTCTGAACCAGAAAGAATAACAGAATCCATGGAGCAGAACACCCACCCAGTGAAGACAAGACCAGATATCAACAGCTAGAATTAAAACATCCCCAAACCAGAAGCCTAGACACCAGGATCAAACCCAGTAACAGCCAGGACAATATGTCTCCATGAAAACCTGGTCACCTTACCACAGCAGGCTCTGAGATATGGGTTATAGCTGAAGCACCAGGTAAGGATTTCAAAATGGCCTTTATGAATATGTTAGAGGACCTTAAAGAGGATATTGTAAGAGGAAACTGCTTGTTTGTTTCCTGACTGCTCAGACCCAAATAATCACACAGAAACTATATTAATTATAACACTGTTTGGCCAATGACTCAGGCATATTTCTAGCTAGCTCTTACATCTTAAATTAACCCATTTCTATTCATCTGTGTATTGCCATGAGGCTGTGGCTTATCCAAAGGATTCTGGCGGGGGCCTTTCTCCTTCTGTAGCTACATGGCATCTCCCTGACTCTGCCTACTCTCTCTTTTTATATCTCTTCCAGCCTGGCTATATTCTGTCCTGCCATAGGCCAAAGCACCTTTATTCATTATCCAACACATATACAAAAAGCATCCCACACCAGGATATGAATAAGCCTATTAAAGAAATCTATAAAGACATAAACAGTGGAATGAAATGATGAAAACAGTGAAGACTGAAAATAGAAGCAATAAAGAAAACAATAAAATGCAAGAAAACTGGAAATGTAAAATTTAGGACAAGCCTCACCAACAGAATACAAGAGATGGAAGAGAAAATCTCAGGCACTGAAGATTAGATAGAAGAAAATGGATAGCTCAGTTAATGAAAATGTTAAATCTAAAAAACACCCAGGCACAAAACACCCAGGAAACCTGGGACACTATGAAAAGACCCAACTTAAGGATAATAAAAACAGAAGAAAAGAAACCCAGGACAAAATCACAGAAAATATTTTCAACAAATTATAGAAGAAAACTTCCCCAACTTGAAGGGGGAGGTACATATCAAGGTACAAGAAGCATACAGAACACCAACTAGACTGGACCAGAAAAGAAATTCCCCTTGGCCTATAATAATAAAAACGCTAAACATACAGAACAAACAATATTAAAAGTTATAGAAAACGACCAAGTAACACAGAAAGGCAGACCTACTAGAAAAAAATCTGACTTCTCAATGGAAACTCTAAAAGTGAGTAGGACCTGGATATATGTTCCATAGACTCTAAGCGGCCACATATTTCAGCTCAGACTACTATACCCCAAAAACTTTCTATTATAATAGATTAAGAAGGAAAGACATTCCAAAATAAAACCAAATTTAAGCAATATCTATCTACAAATGGCACTTATAGAAGGCACTAGAAGAAATACTTCAGCCTGAAAGGGCCAACCACACCCAAGAAAACATGAGGAATACAGGGTGGGGGACCCCACACCACCACAAGAACAAAATAATGAGAAACAGCAAACACTCTCATGGGTAACTCTCAATATCAGTGGTCTTAGTTCCCAAATAAAAAGATGCAGACTTTCTTATTTAGCTTCTCTAGGATCACAAATTACAGGCTCAATGTCCTTTATTTATGGCTAGAACCCAAATATGAGTGAGTACATCCCATGCTCCTCTTTTTGGGTCTGGCTTAACTCACTCAGGATAGTGTTTTCTATTTCCATCCATTTGCATGCAAAATTCAAGAAATCATTGTTTTTTACTGCTGAGTAGTACTCTAATATGTATATATTCCATACTTTCTTCATCCATTCTTCCATTGAAGGGCATCTAGATTGTTTCCAGGTTCTGGCTATTACAATGCTGCTATGAACATAGTTGAGCATATACTTTTGTTGTATGATAGGGCATCTCTTGGGTATATTCCCAAGAGTGGTATTAAAAAGCATGGGATAAAACCGGACTCGCTGAACATAGCGGACAATGAGGACTACTGAAAACTCAAGAACAATGGCAATGGGTTTTTGATCCTACTGCACGTACTGGCTTTGTGGGAGCCTAGGCAGTTTGGATACTCACCTTACTAGACCTGGATGGAGGTGGGTGGTCCTTGGACTTCCCACAGGGCAGGGAACCCTGATTGCTCTTCGGGCTGAAGAGGGAGGGGGACTTGATTGGGGGAGGGGGAGGGAAATGGGAGGCGGTGGCGGGGAGGCGGGGAGGAGGCAAAAATCTTTAATAAATAAATAAATAAATAAATAAAATTAAAAAACAAAAGATGCAGACTAACAGAATGGGTTAAAAAAAAACAAGGTCCATCCTTCTGTTGTATCCAAGAAAAACACCTTAACATCAGGATGGACATCACCTCGGGGTAAAAGGATGGAAAAAGACATTCCTAGCAAATGGACCTAAGAAGCAAGCCAGTGTAGTCATTTTTAATATCTGACAAAATAGACTTCAGTCAAAGTGTAATTAGAAGAGATTGACCTTGTAGCCAATACATCATTAAAGGAAAAATCCACCAAGAGGATATTGAAATTCTTAGCATCTCTGCTCCAAACACAAGGCATCCAACTCCATAAAAAAACATTACCACAGTTAACGAACATATAGACCCTCATAGAGTGACAGTGGGAGGCTTCAGTACCCTACTCTCCCCAGTAGGCAGGTCAGCCAGACAAAAAAAATAAACAGGGAAGTACTGGAGCTAACAGGTGTTATACAACCAATGGACCTAACAGGTTTTAACAGAACATTTCACCCAAGCTCAAAACAAAACTTCCTCTTTTTTCTAAACCTCATGAAACTTTCTCCACACTGACCACATACTCTGTCCCAAAGCAAGTCTCAACAGATACAAGAAAATTGAAATAAACCCCTGCATCCTATCTAGGCAGCATGGATCAAAGCTGGATAACAACAGCAGAAACAACAGAATGCCTACAATCTTGTGGAAACCGACCAACTCCCTACTGGATGGGTCCAAACAGAAACCAAGAAGGAAATGAAATTAAGAACTTTCCAGAATTGGATGGAAATGAAAACACAACATGCCCAAACCTATGGGACATGGCAAAGGCTGTTCTAAAAGGAAGTGCGTAGCACTAAGTGCCCATGTTAAAAAAAAAAAAAAAGTGGTGCAGAAATTGTGGGAGTGGCCAACCGGTGACTGGTCCAGCCTGAGACCCACGCCACGAGAGGAGCCCACTCCTGACACTGCCTGGAGTGCCAGGACCCAGAGCCTGGACATTTTAAGGTTATTTGGGGAGATGTAACCAAGGC
The DNA here is from genome assembly GCF_037038515.1 of Microtus pennsylvanicus. Lineage (NCBI taxonomy): Eukaryota > Metazoa > Chordata > Mammalia > Rodentia > Cricetidae > Microtus > Microtus pennsylvanicus. The sequence continues at coordinate 49,964,474 of NC_134582.1, read as the reverse complement.
TTAAAACCAAAAGCGAGCCAGATTTTTACAATTTGAATCATTTCCAACGTTTAAAGAAAAAAAGGATTCTGTCAATTTCTACCCATTTTCTTATGGCCTTTTAAATGCTTTAATTAAAATATAACCACATTACACACTGCTTCCCTTTATCCCTACCCCAACCCCTCCTGTGACCCCTTCCCCCTCCTCCGATGTCACCCCTCACACTCTCTCTCAAACTGATGGACTCCATTTCTTCTTTTCTTTTTTATTGAAAATGGATTTTTTTCATACAATATATTCTGATTATGGTTCCCCCCACTCCTCCCACTTTCTCTCTACCTCTGACCCCATCCAGATCCACACCTTCTCTGTCTCTTGTTAGAAAACAAACAGACATTTAAAGAACTGCTCAACATCCTTAGTTATCAGTGAAATGTAAATCAAAATGAGTCTGCAATGCCATCTTACACCTGTCAGAATGGCTAAGATCACAAACACTGAGGACAGCTTATGTTGGGGAGGATGTGGAATAAGGGGAACACTTCTCCACTGCTGGTGGAAGTACAAACTTGTACATAAATCAGTATGGTGACTTCTCAGAAAACTGGGAATCAATCTGCCTCAAGACCCAGTAATAGAATACCACTCTTGGGCATATACCCAAAGGATGCTCGGATGCTCAATCGTACCACAAAAACACAGCTATGTTCATTGCAGCATTATTCATAATAGCCAGAACCTGGAAACAACCCAGCTGCTCCTCAGCTGAAGAATGGAGAAAGAAAATGTGATACATTTACACAACGGAGTATTACTCAGGTGGAAAAAAAAGCCCTTTTGTTTTGCATCTAATGAGATGCTCATGTGGTTTTTGTCTTTCAGTCTAAATGTTTATTTGTTGAATTACATTTATTGATTTATGTATGTTGAAACAATCCTGCATCTCTAAGATGAAGTTTACTTGGTCATAGTGGATGATCTTTTTGATTTGTTCTTGGATTCAGTTTGCAAGTTTATTGAGAATTTTTACAAATGTGTTCATCAGGGAAATTGATCTGTAATTCTTTTTCTTTTTCAGGCCTTTTTTGTGGTTTAAATATCAAGGTAACTGTGGTCTCATAGAAAGAATTGGGTAGTCCTTCAGTCTATATTTTTTGTGGAATTATTTGAGGTGTATTGGCATTAATTAACTCTTCTTTGAAAATCAGGCAGAATTCTGCTCTAAAACATCTGACCTTGGGAGTTTTTTTGGGGGGGGGGAGTGACTTTTACTTACTGTTTCTGTTTTACTAGGGGTTATAGGTCTGTTTAAATCTAAAGTTAACTTTGATAGGTGGCATATAGCAAGAAAATTATTATTTTAGACTTTCAAATTTGGAGTACAGATTTTTAATTTCCTATAATTCTCTGGATTTCCTTGATGTCTTTTGTTATGTCTCCTTTTTATTCTAATTTTCATTTTGGTCTTCTCTCTGCTATTTGTCCATCTTACTGACTCTCTCAAGGAACCAATTCTTTGTTTCATCAACACTTTGTATTGTTTTCGTTGTTGTTGCTGCTGTTTGTTTCTATTTTGTTGATTTTAGTCCTAAGTTTGACTATTTCTTGCCATCTACTCCTTTGAGATGTTATTTCTTCTTTTTGCTCTAGATCTTTCAGATATTCTATTAAGTTGTTAATATGGGATCTTTACAGTTTTTCTTTTTTAAAATGTTATTATTTTTTACATCCCAACCACAGTTTCCCCTCCCTCCTTCTTCCTCCCAGTCACTCCCCTCAAATTCCCTCGGCCCCTCCCACCATCCATTCCTCCTCCGTTTCTATTCAGAAAAGGGCATACCTCCTATGGATATCAACCAAACTTGCTGTATCAAGTTCTAGTAAGAGTAGGCACCTCTCCTTGTATTAAGGCTGAACAAGGCAACCCAGTATGAGAACTCAAAAGCCGGCAAAAGAGTCACAGACAGCACTTGTTCCCTCAGTTAGACATCCCACAGGAAACCAAGCTACACAACTGTAACCTATGCAAAGGGCCTTGGTCAGTCCCATGCACGGTCCCTAGCTGTCAGTTAGGGAGTCTCTGTGAGCCCCTGTGAGCTCAGGTTGGTTGATTCTGTGGGATTTCCTGTGGTGTCCTTGATCCCTCTGGCTTTCACAATCCTTCATCTCCTCTTTTCTACAGAATTCCTGAGCTTCACCTAATGTTTGGCTGTGATTGCTGCATCTGCTTCCATCAGTTGCTAGAGGAAGCCTCTCTGACGACCATTGAGCTAGGCACCAATCTATGAGAATAGTAGAATATTATTAGACATCATTATACTGACTTTTTTGCCAGTCATGTTTGGTTCCTTCTAAGGTCTCTTATCTTCTTAGCAGCTTCATAAGGAAACAGACATGCTCAGAGGGTTTTCAAAGCCCATTTGCCGAATGATTACCATTATACTCTGGTCAAGCAGTCCACAGAAAACCCGCTGTTAAGGCTGTTTACCTATGGCCTGTGTCTGCTTACACAGAGTGAAAGGCATTTTCGTTACAGGGCATCCCTTGAAAACAGTTACAGGCAATTGAGTAATTTCATAGACGTCTGGAGCAGTGACTAACGCACAGCAGACTAACCGAAACCTCTGAAAGGAAAATCTTGGGAAATGAGATACCCACAGGCCATTCAGCATCCTGGAAATAACCCCGGTAATTGAGGAGACTTCAGGCTATCATAAAAAACAAGCAGATTGCTTAATCAGCTTTATAAAAGTAAGCAAAACAGAAAAGCAAAACCAAAACTCTCTGGAGCTAGAGAATTTGATGTTGAGGGTACTCATCAGCTTATGATATGAATCATCCTGCTTTTAACAAAACAGAATGAACACTGGAAGACACAAAGGCAGGGCCCATTGACAGGAAAATAAAAATAACCTCTAGACACTGTTAAGGAAGTACAGATGTTGGACTTACTAGACACAGGCTTTAGAGCAGCTGCTTAGATCCAGTTTGGTGATACATGCTTGTGGACCCAGCTTCCAGGGAGGTTGGGGCAGAGGATCTCTTGAACCCAGGAACTTGGGCTAGCCTGGGCAATACAGTAAGACCATGTTCCTTAAAATTTAAGTATATTCAAGTGACAAAGAAAAGACAAACAAAGTTTAACAAACAAAGAAGTCTAACAACAACAACAACAACAACAACAAAACAACCCAATATCAGGACAAATAGAAATGTCGATAAAAACATAAAAATGGCCTCTATCTATTTCTATATAGAAAAGTCTGAAGTGGGCTTGGTTTCAATCCCTGCAGTGGGAAGCTGAGGCAGGAGGAATGCCAGCTCTGGGTCACGCTGGGCTATGTAGTAAGACCCTGTCTCTCACTCTTTCATGAAAAGAATATTCTGAGATAAAAGCCTCATCAGTGCAACCTGAGAGGAGTTGTAAGAGGCAGAAGATGAACGGCATCAATGACTTGGAACAGATGTCTGTCGAGACCAATCGCATGTCAGTAGTAGAGAGAAAATCAAGGTGAGCTGAGCCACAGGCCAGAGTCCAGGGGGTACGATCAAACACGCCACGCTATGCATAATGTGGGTTTCAGATGGCGGGGTGGTGGTAAAATAATAGATGAAGGCTTAGAGATTGATGAACATTGGCCTGTACTTCCAAGTACTCCACACACTTCAAGGAGGATCAATTTAGAGTGACCCACAACAATCACATCACAAGCAAATGTCAAAAGGCAAAGGCAATAGGCCTCCTACTCTGGTGGGACCAGAAAGCACCATACAATGAGGTCTCTGGCTTTTGTAGGACCAGAACCAGGAAGCATCAGGCACCTAGGCTTCCAGCCTCTGCAGGATCAGAGATGTACTGGTTAGTTTCACATCAACTTGACACAAGCTAGAGTCACTGGAGGAGAAGAAACTGCATCTGAGAAAATGGCCCCCTCAGATTGGCCAATGGACAGGCCTGTGGGGCATTGTCCTGTTTGAGACCTAGGTGGGAAGGCCAGGCTCCCTGTGGATGGAACCACTCCAGCGCTAGTGGTCCTGGGTTCTTCTGTCAAGAAGCAGGCTGAGCAAGCCATGAAGAGCAAGCCAGTAAGCAGCACCCCTCCATGGCCTCTGCATCAGCTCCTGCCTCCAGATTTCTGTCTCATTTGAATTCCTGCCCTGACTTTCCTCAGTGATAGATTGTTATCTGGAAGTGTAAACCCAAAATAAACACCTTCCCTCCCAAGTTGCTTTTGGTCGTGGCGTTTTATCACAGCAATGGAAACCCAGCCAGAACACCATGAGCCGGTCCCAGACACCAAGCCCTGAACTTTTTACTCTGGTGAACTTAAGTTTTGCTTTGATTTGGTCATGTCTGTGCCCTAGTTCTTCCATCGTGGGGTGAGAAAGCATTTAACTCGCTTCTTTAACTAGGGCCCACAGAACTTTAAAGGAGATTGGAGTTTTAAAGATACTTCAGAATTGGAGATGAAAAGTGTGCCACCAAAACAGACTATAGTGAAGTAGAAAACATTATTAGCAAATACTTTGTAAACATACACCAGTAAAACCTAGAATAAATAGAAGAATTTCTTAATATGTATCATCTACAAAAATTAAAGCCAGAAGATATAAATAATGTAAACACTGTGAGCAATGAGATTGAAGATGTAATCAAAATTCTCCCACAGAGAAGAGCCAGGATGGGACATATTCACTACTGAATTCTATACAACTTCCAAGGAAGATTTCAGACCTGTTCGGATAAACTTGTTCCTCAAAATACAAAGTGAAAATTTCCAGACGAAAACACAGGACCTACTCTTGAAGACACTGGAGTAGGAAAGAACACCAAAAGTTCAGGAGCCAGTCCCAAGTATCAACAGAGGTGACCACAAGAAAATCAAAGGCTCTGCATAGCAACAAAACCCAGCAGAGCCCATACCCACAGAGTGGGAGACTGCCTTTACAGCCATGCTCCAGACACGGGGCTAATGTCTAGATATACCAAAATCTGCAAAATTAAATAGCAAGGAAATAAAACTACCAACCCATAGATGGACTAATGAATTGAATAAATGGTTTTCAGATAAAAAGTTACAAGTGGCCAATAGCTCTTTTTAAAAGAGAATGGGGATGTTCTATCGGGAACTCACCAAGGCCAGCTGGCCTGGGTCTGAAAAAGCCTGGGATAAAACCGGACTCGCTGAACATAGTGGACAATGAGGACTACTGAGAACTCAAGATCAATGGCAATGGGTTTTTGATCCTACTGCACGTACTGGCTTTGTGGGAGCCTAGGCAGTTTGGATGCTCACCTTACTAGATCTGGATGGAGGTGGGTGGTCCTTGGACTTCCCACAGGGCAGGGAACCCTGATTGCTCTTTGGGCTGACAAGGGAGGGGGACTTGATTGGGGGAGGGGGAGGGAAATGGGGGGCAGTGGTGGGGAAGAGACAGAAATCTTTAATAAATAAATAAATTTAAAAAAATAAATAAAAGTTTTCAATCTCCCTAACTATTGAGGAAATGAAAATGAAGTTGAGATACTGCCTCACCCCAGTCAGAATGGGGGTCACTAAGGGATCTGACAATGAGCATTTGGGCGGCTGTGCAAACAGGAGTCCTTATCCACAGCTGTGTGCAAATTAACACATCTATCTATCTATTGTGGAAATCAGTTTGGCGGTGCCTCAAAAAATTAAAAGTAGAACTACCATATGATCCAACATTTCCATCTGGGCAGGTACCCAGAGGATTCTACACCAAAGAGATATTTACACCCCCATGTTCATTGCTGTCCTAATCATTATAGCAAGAAAAGGGAACCAACCTAGTCCAACAGGAGATGAATGGAAAATGAATATCTGGTGTGTATGTAAAACACTGTATTCATCCCTAAAAAAATAAAATCACAAAAATTTTAGAAAAATTAATGGGCTTAGGTATGATATTAGTCGAGGTCACTCAATCTCAGAAAGAAACATACTGCGTAATCGTCCCCCAAGTCAATCTGAGCCTATGTTTATAGGCATACGTGCAAACAAATGTATGCACAGGTGTAGTGTAACATTTGGAAAGTAGAACAAGAGATGATAATTAATAAGACAAAATTCGCACTAGTAAGTTCACATAATAGCATGCCTTCTGTAGGCCCTTTGAATGCTCTCTCAAGGAAGGACAGTAATCTTACCATGAGACCTAAATTTTAAACTATGTTTTTTATTGACTATTCCTGTACGATGTAGTTTCTAAAAGTATGAATAAACTTAGAGTAGTTTAGTCTTTAAAAGTTTTAGCTATTCCTTGGCCAAGATCAAAAACACTGAGGACAATTTATGCTGGAGACGTTGTGGGGTAAAGGGAACACTTTTGCATTGCTGGTGGGAATACAAGCTGGTACAACCCCTTTGGATGTCAGTGTGGCGATTTCTCAGAAAATTAGGAAACAACCTTCCTCATGACACAGCAATACCACTTTTCGGTATATACCCAAAGGATGCTCAATTATGCCACAAGGACATGTGCATATGTTCATAGCAGCATTGTTTGTCATAGCAAGAACCTGGAAACAACCTAAATGCCCCTCAACTGAAGAACGAATAAGGAAAATGTGGTACATTTACATAATGGAGTACTACACAGCAGAAAAAGTAACAACAGCTTGAATTTTGCAGGAAAATGGATGGAGCTAGAAAACATTTTGAGTGAGGTAACCCCGACACAGAAAGACAATTATCACATGTACTCAACTCATAGGTGGTTTTTAAACATAAAGCAAAGAAAACCAGCCTTCAAACCACAAACCCAGAGAACTTAGACAACAATGAGGACACTAAAAAAGACTTACATAGATCTAATCTACATGCGAAGTAGAAAAAGACAAGATCTCCTGAATAAATTGGAAGCATGGAGACCTTGGGGGAGGATTGAAGTGTGGAGGATAGCAAAGAAAAATGTAGAGCTCAATAAAAATCAATAAAAAAAGTTTTAGCTATTTTTAATCCCAGCACTCAGAAGGCAGAAGCAGGTGGATCTCTGTGAGTTCGAGGCCAGCCTGGTCTACAAAGTGAGTTCCACAACAGCCAAGCCTACATAGAGAAACCCTGTCTTAAAAAAAAAAGTTTATCTATTCAAATTATAGCATGTGAAGATTGCTGTATGTTTAAAAATATAATTTTGAAAACTCCGAGAATACCCTTAATTTCAAAGAGTATCATGTCAGGAATTTGAAAGTGTCAAGGAACATTTCCCCACTGTATGTTAGAATTCTAAATTAGTGTTGCCGAATCAGCATACTTTTTTTTTTTTCTGAGACAGAGTTTCTCTGTGTCACAGTGGCTGTCCTGAAACTGACTTTGTAGATCAGGCTGGTCTTGAGCTCACAGAGCTTGTCTCTGCCTCCCAGGTGTTGGGATTAAAGGTGTGTGCCACCACTGACCATCTTGGCATACTTTTTAAATTGAAAAAAAAAAGAGAAAGACAAAACAAAGACTCTCAAAATCAGTGAGGGAAAAATGACTCAAATATGAGGTATCCCCCGTAAGTTTAAAGGTGGACTTTTCAGCAGAAACAGTAGAGGCCAGGAATCAAGAGATGATTCTATTCAAAATGGTGAAAGGGGGAAGGAGAGGCAGTGAGATGACTCAGTGGGTGAAAGTACTCACTGCCTGGCCTGATGACTTGAACCTGATCCTTGGGACCCACACAGTGGAAAGAGAGAACTAAGTTCTACAAGTTGTCCTCTGATCTGCATAGCATATGAGTCACACATAAGCACAGACAAAGACACACACACACACACACACACACAGTCACACACACACACACACGCACGCGCGCACACACACACACACAGTCACACACTAAATAATTTAAAAATTAAAAAGAAAGATCAATAACTTGTAGAGTAAGAACTCTACATCCAGAAAAGCATCTCTCAAAAACAAAAGTCAATCAAAACACTCCCAGGTAAATCAACTTTATCACTAGGAGATCACCCAGTGAAGGATCCTTCCAGGGTCCTTCAGGATAAAATAAAGAACCCTAGACAGTGTGAAGGAAAGTTCTGGAAAGAAGCTATGTGCAGATTAGCCCTCTGTCCTATGTGGGGTTGCTGAAGATCTTTTCCCATTCTGTAGGATGCCATTTTGTCTTGTTGACTGTGTCTTTCGCCTTTCAGAAGCTTTTCAGTTTCAGGACGTCCCATTTATTGACTGTTTCTCTCAGCATCTGTGCTGCTGGGGTTATATTTAGGAAGTGGTCTCCTGTGCCAATGCATTCAAGGCTACTTCCCATTTTCTCTTCTACAGGTTCAGTGTAACTGGATTTATGTTGAGGTCTTTGATCCACATGGACTTGAGTTCTGTGCATAGCAATAGGATCTATTTACATTCTTCTACATGTTGGCATCCAGTTATGTCAGCATCATTTGCTGAAAATGCTTTCTTTAGTCTATTGCACAATTTTGACTTCTTTATCAAAAATCAAGTGTTCATGGCTGTGTGGATTAATGTATCTTCAATCCAATTCCATTGATCTACATGTCTGTTTTTATGCAAGTACCAAACTGTTTTTATTACTATAACTCTACAGCAGAGCTTAAATTCAGGGATAGTGATGCCTCCAGAAGTTTCTTTACTGTAAAGAATTGTTTTGACTATTCAGGATTTTTTGTTTTTCCCAAACTAGACATCAAAATATCAAACAGTCCAATTACAAAATGGGGTACAGATCTAAACAGAGAATTCTCAACAGAAGAATCTCAAAGGGCTTAAAGACATTTAAGGAATTGCTCAGCATCCTTAGTCATCAGGGAAATGCAAATCAAAATGAGGCTGAGCTACCATCTTCCAGCTGTCAGAATGGCTAAGATCAAACACACTAAGGACAGCTTATGTTGGATGTGGAACATTCCTCCACTGCCGGTGGGAGTACAGACTTGTACATAAATCAGTATGGCGGCTTCCCAGAAAACTGAGAATCAATCTACCTCAAGATCTTGTGATACAATACCACTCTTGGGCATATACCCAAAGGATGCTCAATTATACCACAAGGACACTTGTTCAGCTATGTTCATAGTAGCTTTATTCATAATAGCCAGAACCTGGAAACAACCTAGATGTCCCTCAACCAAAGAACAGATAAAGAAAATATGGTACATTTACATAACAGAGTATTACTCAGCTGTACAAAGCGATGACATCATGAAATCTGCAGGCAAATAAAAGGAACTAGAAAAAGAAATCATCCTGAGTGAGGTAACCCAGACCTAGGAAGACAAACACGGTATGTACTCACTCATAAGCGGGTATTAGATGTAAACCAGGCAACAACCAGCAGTATTGGAGAAGCTAGGTAACAAGGAGGACCCTAAGAAGGACACATGAGTCACCCTAGGAAGGGGAAATAGATGAGAGCTCCTGGGTAAACTGAGAGCAGGTGGGGGGAAGAGGAGAGGGGAAGGGGTATAAGAATGAGAACATAAGAACGGGTGGTTGAGTGGGGGGAGGGGTGGAGAGGGAGAGCAATGAAAGAAATCATTTGTTAGAGGGAGCCATTACAGGGTTAGGGAGAATCCTGGGGCTAGGGAAATGCCAAGAAATCCACAAGGATGAATTCAGTTAAGACTCCTAGCAATAGTGGAGAGGGTACCTGAATTGGCCTTCTCCCGTAATCAGACTGGTGACTGTAGTAATATGAGCGGCGGCGGGGCTGCGTCCCCAACACCCCAGCTGCCTGCCCGGCTAGCTTTACCCGAAATAATTACACAGACACTGTATTCATTTAAACACTGCTTGGCTCATTTCTACCTAGCCTCTTCTAGGCTAACTCTCCCATTTGGACTAGCCCATTTCTTATCATCTGTATAGCACCGGTCTTACCGGGAAGATTCTAGCCTAAGTCCATCCTGGGTCGGAGTTTCATCGCGTGTGTCTGCCCGGGAGCGGGGCATGGCGTCTCTCTCTGAAGCATCTGCTCCCTAGCAGAGAGCTGTCGAGTCTGACCTCACTTCCTTTTCCTCCCAGCGTTCTGTTCTGTTTACTCCACCCACCTAAGGGTGGGCCTATCAAATGGGCCTAGCAGTTTCTTTATTGCTTAGCCAAAGAAATTAACAGATTGATATGACACTCCCACATCAGGTGACTACCCTAATTGTCATCACAGAACTTCATCTGGTATTTATGGAAGCAGATGCAGTGATCCACAGCCAAGCACTGGGCTGAGCTCCTGGAGTTCAGTAGAAGAGATGAAGGAGGGGTTATATGAGCAAGGGGAGGGGGCAAGATCATGGTTGAGAAACCCAGAGAGGAAGGTGACCTGAGCTCACTGACTCTGGACTGACAACTGGGGAGCCTGCATGAGACCAAAATTAGGCCCTCTGAATGTGAGTGACAGTTTATGGCTTGGTCTTTTTGTGTGACCCCTGGCAGTGGGACTAGGATCTATCCCTGGTGCATGAATTGACTTTTTGGAGCCATCCCCTATGGTGGGATACCTTGCTCAGCCTTCATACAGTGGGAAGGGGCTTGGTCCTGCCACAATTTCATATGCCAGGCTTTATTGATGCCCTATTTGAGGCTTTGCCCTTTCTGAGGAGTTTGTAAGACGGAGGTGGGGTGGGGGATGGGGGTTGAGGTGGAGTGGAGGGTGATGGGTGGGGGAGGATTGTGGTTGGTATAAAATGACTAAAACAAATTTAAAAAATATAAAAGCATGTGAACCATGGTTCAGATGCCAGGAAGGAATGAAGGGAGGAAATAGAAAGTAGATTAGCTCAAAATATTATGTGTATGTATAAAATTCAAATTAAAAACTTTGAACACTAAAAAAACATTAGGTTCGAAAATAAACTCTTTTTTTTCCCTTTGACACTAGACCTGTTTTTGCTGTTATTGTTTTCTTTTCTTTTCTTTTTCTTTACAGGAGTAACTTGAATATAGGTGAGGAAATAAAGAACACAATGTCCACATTCCCAAGAGAAAGGGGGGTGTGTGTGGCCTTTGGTTATTTTGTGGGTCATGGATATTTGTTATATTTAGGTGAATATAGGGATATAGAATTAAAAAACAACTATTAATCTGAGATATTTTGTATTGGCATAGATTTTGGTATATGGGTACAAATTCGAAGTCAATTTTGTTATACTGTATATGTGATTTTGCCCTTACTTAAAGGACTTTTATATATTGATACAAATTTAAGGTAATTTTTGTTTGTTTTTTTTTTTTTTTTAGTTTTTCGAGACAGGGTTTCTCTGTGACTTTGGAGCCTGTCCTGTAACTAGCTCTGTAGACCAGGCTGGTCTCGAACTCACAGCGATCCGTCTGCCTCTGCCTCCCAAGTGCTGGGATTAAAGGCGTGCGCCACCACCGCCCGGCTTAAGGTAATTTTTGTTACAGTGCATTGTATTTATGTTTCTACTCTTGTTTAAGGGATTTTATATATTGATACCAATTTTTGTTACAACATACTGTATATGTTTTTGCTCCTGTTTAAGATGTTGTACTTATGGAGTTAATTTTAAAATGTAAGGTAAAATTCTAGCTTTTGAAAACCATTATTATGAACTATTTAGGATAATCAAGAAACACAGGTCAGTAGTTAGTAATCTATAACAATAAAATTTGTAGATATGCTAGGTATGTTTCTCAGATCATATGGAAATATATTTTAAATAGATGGTTTTCAAGTACTTCAAAGGCCTATATAATATGGCATTTAAAAAGTTTTGCTTATTTATTTATTTATTTTTTATTCTTTTTGGTTTTTCGAGACAGGGTTTCTCTGTGGCTCTGGAGCCTGTCCTGGAACTAGCTCTGTAGACCAGGCTGGTCTTGAACTCACAGAGATCCGCCTGCCTCTGCCTCCCGAGTGCTGGTATTAAAGGCATGCACCACCATCACCCGAAAATGTTTCATGAGAATGAGACACATCTGCTCCTGGCAGCACCAATTTACTTCAGAGAAGATATGGGCATTGAAGAAACTCCTTATGGAGTTTGCTTTCATTTTGGCAGTTAGCCACTGAACAAAGAATCTGTTCTTGCCTTTGACTGCTGCCTGTGTGCTGTGCCAACTGGACATGCAGGACCCACAGGAAAGTGACTGCTGCAAACTTTGCCAAAACAAGGTGGGATGGTCATTCAGGGTTCCTGCTTCACAGAAGAAACTGCCAGACGTTCCGCAGGAACTGACTGCTGAACTATGACGAGGTAGACAGTCATTCAAAATTCCTGCTTTATAGGCGTGTCTACCAGATACTCTAGGTCTGTAGGCTGAAGATGGTTGCCCAATGATGTAGAGGAACTTTGAGTGACTGTCAGGCAGTCAGATGTCTCTGTCATTTCTAAAGTTTTGGAAGTTGTTTGCAATGCACTTTTTGTTTAGACTAGACAGTTATAGTTGAAGTTTTTCCTAGATATGATAGAAAGTAAGTTAGGGATAAAATTTTGGATTTACTAAATAGGAGAGATTATGGATTATTTCCTTTAAATTTACCAGACACAAATGAGCAATAAACAGCCAACAACATACAAACATGCAGACAAATCGCTCATGCACATAGAAAAATAAATCTTGGGAAGAAAAAATAAAAAGGTAATGTGGATGTTCCCAGTTTGGTAGAGACGTCTAGTGTCTTTGCCCAGTCTGTGAGGGGAAAATGGTGTGTCCCAGAGCCCTGGCATCTGACAGTTACAACTTCTGTTGCAGGGCAGTTGCCACGATGGGAGAGCTTGCAGAACAGTGGGGCTAGGAAACCTTTGAAGCTTCCTGGATGTGTGCACTGGGACCATTGGGCTTTAAAGGGCATGTTGGCTGGATATACTTCCAGCTTGAGTATTGTTAAGACAGGATTCTTGGAGCCCATGAGATTTAATTCCAAGCTGCAATGTGAGCTAGGCTCGGATGTTAAGCAGGGCAGCACAGCTGAGGGGCCAGCTCATCTTTCTCTCAAGACATGTAGCCACAGGGATCCTGAGCCCTTCCCGAACTCAGCCCGCTACTAAGAATAGGCAGAGTACTGTATGTGTGCGCCAAAGGAGTCGCAAGTATTTATAGCTCTCCCAGAATACAGCGATCTATAGGCTTGCAGTACTGCTTTGACAGCGCTCCCCGGTCCGGGCTGGCCTTGAACTCACAGTGCTCCTGCCTCATCTTCCTGAGCACTGGCTGAGGTTACAGATGCACACTATCACAGGTGGAAGTCATAACGTTGGTTGCTAATGACAAGAAAAAACACAAACCAAACTTAGACAATAGTCAGGGTGATGGGAGCAGACACAGTATCACCAGGGCAACGTCTCCTTGTGGGTTCTTCCACTTCACTCTGCCTGCTGCCCACAGGGCAGCACACGGCCACAGACAGCTCTGATTTACTTCATCTGTATTTGGCACCTGATGGCTTTTCTCCTGGCTTCCGGTTCTGATTGGTTTATCCTAGGTCAGTGCTTACTTCTGAGCCTTTTACCAAGACCAGAGAGGCCGTTGAGTGAGCGCACGCAAGCGCTTGTGGAAAATCCGAGAGCCCTCTCCAGATGGAGGTCCCTCTGTAGGCGAACGAGACAGTACGGGACACAGAAACGAGAATGCCTGGTGGCGCATGCTCCCCGGTACTTGCTAGATGTTCTGCAACAAAAACTGCTCGGGCTGATACAGTCCTGGCCTGGCAGAACCAGGAGAGTGCTCATGATCTGCCATTTGCCCAACATTCCCTTCGGCACAGCCGTCCTGGCTTCATTTGGGAGCAACACTGGGCTTGCTTCCAGTCCACGTCTTCAGATGCCACTCATCCCCAGGCAAGGAACATGATTCAGAAAACGTTTTCAGAAAGGTCGATTTCCTGTCATCCTATCAGTGCCTCTGGCTGACTCAGAGGACCTCAGGGCAAAGGCTGAGTATCCCTCTGCTCCAGATCCTCCAGAGTGTGGTGTCCAGACCACAAACACCCAGGGGCTCTTGGCTGGATGGACTGAATCAATGTGTCTGGGCTGCTCCTAGACGTTTGGTTGTGCGTGGGTGTGTGTCTGTGTGATGTTCAAAGGTAGGCGTGCATATGTGTGCAGGCACACATGTTTATGTGTGAGTGGAGACTTGAAGACAGCTTTGAGTGACTGTTTGTTTGTTTGAGATAGCGTTTCTCCGTGTAACCCTGGCTGTCCTGGAACTCACTCTGTAGATCAGGCTGGCCTCCAATTCACATAGATCCTCCTGCCTCTGACTCGTGAGTGCTGGGATTAAAGGTGTGCACCACCACTGCCCACTGAGTGTTATTCTTTAGGCATTGTTCCCTCATTGGCCTGGAATTCGCTGGTTGGGCTAGGCAGCTGGTCACAGAGCTAGTTCCAGGATCTATCTGGCTTTGCCTCGACAGCACCAGGATTATAAGTTCTTGCCATCACACCTGCATTTTTAAAATATGGATTCCAGGAGTATGGAACTCAAGTCTGTGTCCTTGCAAAACAAGTATGTTACTGACTTAACTATCACGCTAGTACCATACCTGTATTTAAAATTGTAAAACTTTGTGTGGGGGGCGAGGGAGATGAAGAGGATTACATGTGTGACATGGTGTGGACAGCACGTCCACTCAGCCATCTCCCTGGTTTAGCATTTATTGAAGGTGGATGGTTAGGTTTGGATTCATTACAACACTGTTTACATGCACTAGGTGGTTTGTATTGCTGCTGCATTGGAAAGGCCTGCAGTGGGCTTTGTAAACATCATGACGCCAGTTGCTGCCAAGTGGAGACGCACATAGCACTGTTTTAAGTTGGTTCTGCTGCTTTTGATGGTAACTGGACCCGTCCTGATAGCTAGATGGTGAGCACTGATAGGAATGAGGCCTGGCAATTTCAGGAGCTGGCAGAGCCCCAGAGGTCAGGACGCCAGAGAAGACAGTGTTGAAATGGACCTGCTCGTTTAGTTCCAATCAGGCCACAGCAGAGTGACTCAGATGGAATGTCAGGGTCTTCTAAAATTAATCACAGCCACATATGAAGCCAGCACCCAGCACACACTGGAGGAGTGGGGCGAACTGGCGCTTTAGCCCTCAGACATCTGTCAGCGCTTAGACCCATTAGCCAGCACTTTCCCTTCTCCTTTTTTCCCCTCTGTGAAATTCTCTCCATCAAACTTCAAGCAAAGGCTATTTTTATAAGACCAGGGCTTCGTCTCTGAAAAGAAGGATGCAGGAGGTAGATATTTTAGTACCGCGTCTTGAACTTATTAATAAAATTTAAGGCCAAACTTAATCTGAAATACTTAAGGCTTTCTCCCCCGACCAAATGAGTTTTTAAGCTTTCGTTAGGCATACTACAATCTATATAACCATAAAGGAGGTCATATAGGAGGAGGGGAGAATCTTACAAGAAAGGAAAAATGGATTCTATAGTTGCAGAGAGATGGAGGAGACGGAAACAGGAGAATTAAATGGAGAGGGGGAGGGACAGCTAACATTAAGGGCCATTTGAGGGTCACTTGAAAACTTGCCATGGCTGAAGCTTCTTGAAATAAATACATATTTTAAAGAACTCTAAATGGCGGAGACAAAGATCCAACAAGACATCTCTTGCCACCAAGTGGAATCTCTAGTGCCAGGGATGGGTTACATCTAACCGAGTTGTAGGCTAAAGGAACCTCATGGAAACCCAAACAGCTCAGGTGATGGCCAAGTCTATTGGCTGCTCTCCACTAACTGAAGGTAAGGCCCTGTTGCAGAAGACAACGTTCACATATTTCACCGAACACAGAGGAGTTGTGCTAGTGCTGACCCAGAGCCTTCACCACTAACGGCTGTGTTCACGGCATCGGAAGGTGCTCCGCACACTGCCAGAGGAGAAGGTAGACACCAGCCCAGCCACAAATCCTGTCTCCTACGGTGACTCACCTGCCAGATGATGCTGTGTGACAGTGGCACAGAAGCTGTGCGAGTGATGGACCACTCTCTGATTGGGTTTCAGCCCCATTCCGTGACATGGGACCCAAGCCTGGCACTGCTCAGGGGGCCAAGAATCGGAGACTAGGTAGGACACTGGCGTAGGAGAAAACCAAACACAACTGTTCTGTTAATGGAATGCAGCAACAAATGACTCCTAACAGCACTCTGCTGTTCGGAGATCAACATCTTGCTCAGCCATCATCAGAGAAACTTCCAGGCCTAAAGGAACATGAGGTTCCTTTAGCCTACAACTCGGTTAGATGTAACCCATCCCTGGCACTAGAGATTCCACTTGGTGGCAAGAGATGTCTTGTTGGATCTTTGTCTCCGCCATTTAGAGTTCTTTAAAATAGCAGGAGACGGGAGCTAATACAGAGACCCACAGCTGGATGATGTGCAGAGAGTGAGAGACCTTGGGACACTCTGTCCTAAACGGGGATGTCTTCATTAAGCCCGTCCCCTCAGGGCTCCAGAACAGCAGAAAAGGAGGCAAAAGGAGTGTAAGAGTCAGTGGGGATGTCAGACACCAAGGAAACCGAGCCTCCAGGACACAACAGCACAGGTAACTGTACAGAGACCGTGGCAGCATGTATAGGGCCTGGACAGGTCCAAGTCAGATGGGGTCCTAGCACTGAGAGGAAAAGTGGACATGAGCCCCATCCCTAACACAGAAGCTGTCTCCAGTTGGCAACAGCTCATAAAGGAAAAACCAGTTTTCTCCAATGGAGTCTCACTGGGTATACAAACCGTACTTGAGGGGAGGGGTCATGCCCAACATCAGATGGCCAACACAGAACAAACTCAATGGTGTTTTCATATGTGTGTGTGTGTGTGTGTGTGTGTGTGTGTGTGTGTGTATACATATATAGCTTCATAATGCTCTGTTTAGGCATTTGTTTTTTTACCTTTAAGGTTTTACGCTTATATATTGTGGCTTCAGATTTTGTGCTTTTACAGATTTTGTGTGTGCCTGTGTATGCGTATGCTTCTGTGTGTCTACGTATGCATATATGTTTCTCCTGCCTTTTCTTTGTTTTTTATTCATTTGTTTTGTTTCAGTCTGTTTTTTTTATTTGCCTGTTGGTTTTTTAAATAGAGAGAGAGAAAAAAATCATGGAGTTGGATGGGTGGAGAGGTGGGGGAAGATCTGGGAGGAAATGAGGGAGGGGAAATGGTGATCAAAATATACTGTATTAAAGGAAATTTATTTTATAAATGTATTTACTTTTATTTTATGTGCATTGATGTTTTGTCTGCAGCTATGTCTGTGTGTGAGAGTCAGATCTAAGAGTTACAGACAGGTGTGTGAACTGCCATGTGGGTCTGGGATTTGAACTCAGATCCTCTAGAAGAGCAGTCAGACTTACTTAACCACTGAGCCATCTCTCCAGCCCCGGAAATTTATTTTTAATAAAAAGATTAGTATGTTGGGGTTTGGGACATGATGGGGTAGATCTGTGAGGCATTAGGGAGAGGTGACTATGACCAAAATACATGATATGAAACTCTCAAGTTATTAAAAGCATTATACTAAAAATTGTGGTTGGGAAAATGGCTCAGGTGGTAAAGTGCTTGCCACACAAAATGAGGACCTGAGTTCGCTCCTCAGCACCCATGTGGAGAAGCTGGGCATGGTGGTATATCTTGGAATCCTGGCACTGGGAATGTGGAAACAGGTGGACCTGAGGCTTGCTGACCAGCCAGTAGCTAAATCAGTGAGCCCAAGGACTGTGAGAGATCCTGTTTCAAAAATAAAGTAGAGAGTTCCTGAGGAATGACAGCTGAGGTTGACCTTCGGCCTTCACATGCCTGCACATGCCAGTGCATGCAAGGCAGATCCTCATGCATGCACACCCATCCACGTGTGCACGCATGCACACAGGTGCACAAACACACACAAAATTTGAATAGGATTTAGATAATACAGAGAGCTGTGGAGAAGAAAACAGTTTCTGGGAGTCTCACGCAGAGCAAACACTTGCGGCCATGTCAATGCATTTCTTCTCAATGTCAAAAAGAGAAACGCTCAAAATTCTATGAACCAGAAAGAACTGAGCATAATTTGCATACGTGGAGAAAAACATTAGTTCCAGGGAAGTTCTTAGTTTCTTTGCAACAAGAAAGTCACCAAGGGAGGGTCTGGAGAGGTGGCTCCGTGAGTAGAGGGCTTGCTGCGCAAACGTGAGGACTGGAACCCACATGAATGCCAGTGGCTGTGGTGTCCTGACTGCAGTAGCCCCAGAATTCTGGAGGTGGAAATAGGGGGCCCCCTAGGCAAACTGGGGGAGCACTGTTGTGTTCGTCGAGAGACCCTGCCTCGATACATAAGGTAGAAAGTGATCAAACCAGATTCCTGGCATCAGCTTCTGGCTTCCACGTGTACACGCATGCTCACATGCCATCATACATGTAAAATACCCCCCCCCACGCACAAGAAAATCAAATTAAAAAGTGAAAGTGTCAGCTGCTGGCAGTCTCTACACCAGTGTGTTACTGTTCGTCTGTCTTTATTCTCATATTCTGATGGCTAGATTAGAGATGTTAATCTTTGCACAGAAGTTGGAATTTAAAATATACAGAACAATAAACCCATCTTGCCCTTTTATGGCGCAAATGCCCTAACAAGAGTTTATCTGAGAGCATTTTCCAAGCCGGTTCTTGACTGTTTGTTGCACCAGATGCTCTCCACTGCCCCACTCTCCAGGAGTTCAGCTGGGCCTGCCTCAAAAGATCATCACAGTTGGGCTTGGAGACTGTTAACGCTTCCTCATAGAAGGAGGGGTAGGAAGGGTCCTGAGACCCTCCCTGAATATCTAGCCATTCCTACACTGTAGGCAATTTTGCCCTGGTTGGTTGTGGCCTTGGAGTCTCGGGGAGAGTTTGAAGTACGTAGGTAGGGAAAGACCAGAGAAACAGTTTTATCTGTGCAGTCCTGGGGAAGTTATTGTACCCACAGGGTACAAGTCTTTCAGTGAGGCCGCTCTAAGGTCACCTATGTTCCTGCCCACAGCCTCTCACTCACTGCCTTGTCAGTAAACTTAACTACCTCATTGATTCTCCAGTGTGAACTTTGGTGGAACCAAAGCTGGGTGCATCATTGGGATAATAGAAGGAGGTGTAGACATTGCTAACATCTCTACCAGGAAAGAAATTGTAGTAACAACTGGCATAGTTGGCAGTGTAGACAAGAGTGATGGTGGTGTCCCTTTTTTGGAGACAAACAACTGAAGTGTGTGTGTGTGTGTGTGTGTGTGTGTGTGTATTGAGGCAGATGTTTGCAGAGTAAATTTAGACATGGTGGTTTTGCCTGTAGGGCTTGTGAGAGTAGAGGCAGGGGCATGGACAGTGTAGAGAGTAGTGAAATATATAACCAGGGAGGGAGTTGTCTGTAGGGGAAACCCCAGGACGGCAGTCTTCTTCTAGGTGGTATGAAGTGCCATGTCTGCCTTATTGGCAGGGCCTCCCTGGGAATATGAACATGCTCTGAGGCAAGTTGGAGAGCTAGAGAAGACTTTGTGAGCCCTAGGGGCAGAGGTATCAGCAAGCAGCTGCAGAGGTAGCCTGGCCTTCACTATGAGTAATAAGGGATCTATTTGAGGTCAAGGTAGCAGCTCAGAGGACTGTAGGTGTAAGGGGGGGTTGCAGCAAGAAATAGATACGAAGATGGCAACTTCTGTATTGACCTCCAGCTTAGCAGATACATTAACAAAAGAGGAGAAATGGAAAGTTGCTCTCTCTCTCTCTCTCTCTCTCTCTCTCTCTCTCTCTCTCTCTCTCTCTCTCTCTCTCTCTGTAATGACTGGGGACAAAAAGAGAAGAGGACCTGGATAAGATAGTAATAGAGAGCCCTTCCTGAGATCCTGAAATCTGGGTCCATAAGAGGAACCCCAAAGAGGAAGAGAGTAAAATAGAGACAACAGAAGATATGTCTTGAGTCTGACCTTTTACACCGAGAAAGGGAAAAATCCATGATTTAGTGTGTGCACAGGGATCTTAACAATGGTCTGGGTGAGGGACCATGGCAATCAGAGGATCCCTAGCCCTGGAATTGCTGGAATTAGGGAAAAGTTTTAAACAAGCAGTGGAAGAATTTCTCACAGCCTATGAGGTTGTGAGGCTATGGAATGGGGCAGGAGATAGGTGGGATCAGTTTGAGTTTTGCAAAGAAATGGAGGAAAGTATTCACACATCTATCCTTGAGCCACAAGCTGCAAAACCTGAGGCAGTACAAGGGGAACCAATCCCTGATGGTCTGGCTCAGCCTACAGTAGAGACACTTGGTCATCACCAGTGGAGAGTCACAACAATATAGGAAGGACAGGCTCACTGAGGGATGTAGGTACGAGGGAAACGGCGATGCCCGGTTTACAGGCCTGACAGGTCAGTGTTCACCACAGACTTAAGGAAGAACTGTATTCAGCAAGGACCTTGAGGCCAGTGTGGAGCTTTAGCACTGTTGCTGAGCCTTTTGGTGGGGAAGGATTGGTATTAAGTAGGAAAGACTTTGGGGGATCTAAGTCATTTCAAAATGGAAGAGTATCCATAAAGTGTGAAAGTAACTTTGAGAAAAGAAAAAATGAAGGAGAAAGCATGGGAGGTTAGTTCACAATCTATACAGGGGCCAGGTGCAGCTGTGCAATTATTGGCAACTTTATGGTTGACTAAGACACAGATGTGACCTACCAAGCTGACCGGGGAAAAGTCTGCAATAGGCTGGGCCTGTAGATGTTAAGAGTAAACAAGGGTTTTGTGTGAGGGGGAGAAGCAGGTATTGCCAGAAGACATAGGTTGTTGATTGAGAATGGGCAGCAGTAGGTGTGGGCTACTTCTCTACAGATTGTTGACTAATGAGGCCTTGGATATCCCTAAAGACAGAGGCTGTCAACACTGCTGTTGTTTTGTAGACTGAAGTTTCTGTCCTACCCAGTCCCACAGCCTTTCAGTCCCAAAGAAACACACAGAGACTTATATTAGTTATAAACTGTTTGGCCTATTAGCTCAGGCTTATTATTAACTAGCTCTTACAACTTAAAATTAACCCACAATTCTTGTCTACGTTTAGCCATGTGGCTTGGTACCTTTTCTTAGTAAGGCATTCTCGTCTTCCTTCCTCTGCATCTGGCTTGTAACTGCGTCTCTGCCTTTCCTCTTCTCAGAATTCTCTTAGTCTGGTTACCCAGCCTATCCTTCCTGCCTGGCTACTGGCCAATCAGCATTTTATTAAACTAAATAAGAGTGACAAAACTTTACAGTGTACAAGAGCATTATCCCACATTCCCGAACTAGATGATGAGACCTGTCAGCTGAAGATATCACAAAATTCACTTGCAGGACTTGGAAAAACAAAGCTAGTCATGAGCTGCAAGTGTCCCCTCAATTTCACCTAGCTCCTGTAGTGTAAGGAGTGTCCCCTCCCTTCCACCTAGCTCCTGTAGGGTCAGGAGTGTCCGCTCCCTTCCATGTAGCTCCTGTAGGGTCAGGATCGTCCCTTTCCTTTCCTTTCCTTTCCTTTCCTTTCCTTTCCTTTCCTTTCCTTTCCTTTCCTTTCCTTTCCTTTCCTTTCCTTTCCTTTCCTTTCCTTTCCTTTTGTAGTCGCAGAATGTGCTACTAAAATTGTTGAGGAGTTTACCACCAAAAGTCCTAACTCAGCTGTGGCTCCTGCCTGCATCACAGCAGAAGGGCCAGGCAAGCTGTACCAGCTAGTGCAGTAGTAGTACAGACGGTTGCACTAACCAACTTTTTGGTTAGACTTAAGGTCCACTTCACATGGGAAATGCACATTTGGTACTGAGAACTTATGTAAATCCTTTGAGGAGGGAACTCAGGCTCCAGCGGAGAAACTGGCTGAGGTGCTGCCCCCCATTTGTGTTTGCCATCATAAGTTATTACTACAGCCCACGTCTGCTTGGTTATGTTTCCATTTCTGTTGTCCTTTTCCTCACTTCTGTTTGATAGTAGGAGGAACAGCCCTCTCGGCAGCCAACAGCCATGTTATGGAAACTGACAAGAAGACATGAGGGTTTGGTACCTTGCTGGAGCTGGAGAACAGTTAGACATGTGTGTCACTTCCTACAGGGCTCAGGGACCCTGGCTGAAGAGGAAGTCAGAAATAATGCAAGAGCTGGAGGAAGGGGTAGCATGCTGTGCGAGGCTGTCCACAAGCCAGACTGCTCTCAGCTTTGGAGTTGGCTGAGCCTTCTTGCAAATGATTAGCAGAGCTAGATTTGTTCTGATTGTTGATGTTCTCTCACAGAGGGATAGGATGAAGATTATCCAGAAACATCCTCTGAATACCTAACCTCTCCTTCCAGCAAGTTGTATGCAGTTCTTTTCTGATTGCACATGGTCTTGGGCTCTAATGGAAGACCCAGAGTATTTACTGGGGAAGGGCTGGGTCTTCATCCACACAGCCATGGGGAGTCATCATCGAGCTGGGTGCAGACCTTCCAGTGTGGATCCAGTGTGGATGCTTTAAGGTCGCCCATGCTCCTGCCCATAATCCCTCCCCTATTGTCCTGTCAATAAGTCAAATAAACTCACTGGTCCCCTGGGTAAACTTTCTTTCTTCCTTTTTTCTATTCTTTTTCCTTCCTTCCTTCCTTCCTTCCTTCCTTCCTTCCTTCCTTCCTTCCTTCCTTCCTTCCTTCCTTTCTTTCTTTCTTTCTTTCTTTCTTTCTTTCTTTCTGAGACAGGGTTTCTCTGTAGCTTTTTGGTTCCTGTCCTGGAACTAGCTCTTGTAGACCAGGCTGGCCTCGAACTCACAGAGATCCTTCTGTCTCTGCCTCCTGAGTACTGGGATTAAAGGTGTGTGCCACCACCGCCCGCCCAGGGTGAACTTTTGTGGAATCAGTTAATTGTTGGGACCTTGGAGCAGAGACAGATACTATTCATGTCTCTCCCAGGGAAGGAATTTCAGCAACACACTAAAAGGATTTTTAAGGCACTTTGTAAGCTGAAAGAAGCAATGAGTAGCGCTATTTTCAAAGCAGTTATGTATGAAAAATAAAATCTTATCCTCCTAGAAACTTAGTCATTTGAAAAAAAGCAATGCACATGACTTGAAAAATAATTTTCCTCTCTCTCTCCATCCCTCTGCCCTCCCTCCTTTCCTTCTTGTCTTTCTTTGGCTGGAACGATGGTTTGGGCCTGTTAAGTGCTTTCTTTGCGAGTGTGAAGACTTGAGTTTACTCTTTAGAACCTGGGTCGGGGCATGGTGATATGTGCTTGCAATCGCAATGCTGGGGAGGCAGAGACAGGTGGATGGATCCCTCGGGGTCACCATCCAGCCAGCCTAGTCTAATCAGTAAGTCCCAGGGCAAGCAAGGAGAGATCCTGTCTCAAAAAAAACAAGTTGGATGGCTCCAGAGGAATGGCTTGAGGTTGACTTCTGGCCTCTATACAAACACAGGTACCACTGTGTCCACGTACCTGTTCATACATGTGCATCCGTGTACTCCAAAACATGCACACACATATACATTAATGAACAGATTGCTTTCTGCAGTGCTGTCATTGAACCCAAGGCTATACCTGTTATTAAGCACACATTATCACTGGCCATATCCTCCTGCATGCTTTTAAAAGTTCGTGCTTGAGTGACATCAGACAGCTGCATTGGCAACTAGTCAGTGTCTTCACTGTTTTGAGGGATGGCGACTTGCAGCCTGGGAAGACCATTCATTGAAAGGCTGTGTGTGGTGGGCTGGGCATGGTGGTGCATGTCTTTAAACACAGAACTCAGGAGGCAGAGGCAAGCAGGTCTCTGTGAATCTGAGGCCAGCCTGGTCTACAGAGCGAGTTCTAGGACAGTCAGGGCTATGTAGAAAGACCTTGTCTCAAAGAAAACTGTGAAACTGTGATTCTGGTCCGTGTGGTCAGCACCCATCCCAGTCTGGATCAGCATCCGTAATCAGGAGGTAGCCCTGGACGGATAAACACATGGGTGCACCGGAAAGCCTGCTACGCTTGGGAGTTCTTTTTCTTCTAGGTCCTCAGAGACCCTGGTGATTAACTCAAATGAAGAACCTTAGGAAGATCTGTGGACATTAGAGATCAGGAAGACCTGGAGGCAACAGCCCAGGGTGCACT
Source organism: Microtus pennsylvanicus (assembly GCF_037038515.1). Taxonomy (NCBI): domain Eukaryota; kingdom Metazoa; phylum Chordata; class Mammalia; order Rodentia; family Cricetidae; genus Microtus; species Microtus pennsylvanicus. The sequence goes on along the minus strand of NC_134582.1, from coordinate 49,940,483 downwards.
GCACAGCAGTGGGGACCAGGGAGAGAGGGCAAGCTCAGGCAATAAACAGATCTTTGCCTTCATGGGCTAGTTTGCTACAAACAAAAACCAACCAAAACAAAATACAAAACAAAAACAAAAAACCCAATATGACTCAGGGCAAATGTGTTGGTACATGCCTTTAATTCTGGCACTTGGAACCCAGCCTGGTCTATATGAGTTTGAGGCCAGCCTGGTCTATATGGTGAGTTCCATGTCATCTAGGGCCACATAGTGAGATCCTGCCACAAAACAAAACAAAACCAGTCCCCATGTCTACATAGTCAAAGAGGGGGTGTCACGGATTTACTGTTTCTGCCTCCCCAGAACTAGGATTCTCCCTGTCTGTCTCAGTGAAGTTATGGCCAAAAGAGGGATGGCAACAATGTCTACACTTCTAGGGAGAATGAGTCCAAGAGCAATACTCCATATTGATTATTACGTATTAACATTAATGATTAGTCTTTCAAGACTACCTTTGAGCTCTGAGATCTATTTCTCTGTGTGCACATAGGTATGCATGTTTAGATATGTGCAAGTGCATTTGTGTTGGCAGGTGTACATGGATGTGTGTATGTGTGTCTTTGTGTTTGTGTCTATGTTCACGCATATGTGGAGGTCAGAGGACAATCTTGGGTGTCATTCTTCAGGCACCATCTACTTTTTTATTTGAAATTATAATTGCATTATTTTCCGCTTTCTGTATCCTCCCTTTAACCCCTCCCACCCACGTGTCTCTTTGCTTGCTTTCATATTCATGACCTTTTTTTTCATTGTTGTTTTATTTCCTCCTAAATACGTGAATGCCACCTGCTCCTTCCTTACATATTACTTGTGTGCTTCTCATCCCAGGACTGACTGGTATTGGTTAGCCAATTGGTGGGGCTCTTCCCAGAGGCGATCATTTCTCCTGCTCATGGCATTCCCCAGTTGCCCATAGTTCTTTACCAAGGGCTGAAGTACTGTGAGCTTTCTCTCTTCCATGTCAGCATGTCCCCTGGTATCACCACTGTTTAGGTCTGTTTAGGTAGCCATGCTGATAAGACTTCGTGGGTATAGCATCTCCGCTATTTCTAGGAGATACAATCTCACAGCAAGCTTCCTGTTTCTCTGTCTCTTAATATCTTCCCTCTCCCTCTTCTGCCATGCTCTCTGAAGCTTAGATGCAGGAATTGTGTTGTGGACGTGTCAATTGAGACTAAGCACCACATGGTCACTTGTTTCCTGCATTTTGAAAGGTTGTGGTTTTCTGTAATGGTTTCTCTTGCAAAAAGAAGTTTTCTTGATGAGGGGTGAGGGATATGGTTGCCTGTGGGTATAATTATGGACAAATGTTTAGATGGTAGTTAGGAATTAAGCTGATTTAATAAAGCAGTGGTTTCAGGTGTTCCTTCAAGCTCTATGACTTCACTAGACTCAAGTAGTTATCTAGGTTTCTATGTTTTTGAGCAGGCTTTGAGACCAATTAGAAAGCTGTTGATAGTGAGGTAACCCAGACCCAAAAAGAGGAACATGGGATGTACTCACTCATAATTGGTTTCTAGCCATAAATAAAGGACATTGAGCCTATAATTCGTGATCCTAGAGAAGCTAAATAAGAAGGTGAACCCAAAGACAAACATATAGTTATCCTCCTGGATATTAACCTTCATCAGGCGATGAAAGGAGACAGAGACAGAGACCCACATTGGAGCACCAGACTGAAATCTCAAGGTCCAAATCAGGAGGAGAAGGAGAGAAAGCAAGAGCAAGGAACTCAGGACCACGAGGGGTGCACCCACACACTAAGACAATGGGGATGTTCTATCGGGAACTCACCAAGGCCAGCTGGCCTGGGTCTGAAAAAGCATGGGATAAAACCCGGACTCGCTGAACATAGCGGACAATGAGGACTGCTGAGAAGTCAAGAACAATGGCACTGGGTTTTGATCCTACTGCATGCACTGGCTTTGTGGGAGCCTAGGCAGTTTGGATGCTCACCTTACTAGACCTGGAAGGAGGTGGGAGGTCCTTGGACTTCCCACAGGGCAGGGAACCCTGACTGCTCTTCGGGCTGATGAGGGAGGGGGAGTTGATTGGGGGAGGGGGAGGGAAATGGGAGGCGGTGGAGAGGAGGAGGCAGAAATCTTTAATAAATAAATAAATAAAATAATTTAAAAAATAAATAAATAAAAAGAAAGCTGTTGATAGCCACCAAGTTATGTACGACACTGTTGTACCTTTATGGGTTTTGTGCTATGCTGGTCATTGTTTTATTTCCTAGGCACGATGTAATGGCTGGGTAGGACGATTGTCACTTCCTCTCTTGGTGAGGGTTATTATTACTGTGGTGAAACACTATGACCAACTATGACTTGGGGAGGAAAAGGTTTATTTATGTTTCCCCATCACAGTTCATCATCAAAGGAAGCCAAGACAAAAACTCAAGCAGGGCAGGAACCCAGGGGCAGGAGCTGATGCAGAGGCCATGGAGGAGTGATGTTTACTGACTTTGTCTTCAAGGTTTAAGCAGGCTGCTTTCTTAAAGAACCCAGGGCCACCAGCCCAGTGATAACAGCTGGGCTAGGACCTTCCCCATAAGTCACTAATTTAAAAAAACACCCTACAGTCTTGCCTACAACAGGAACTAATAGTGGCATTTTCTCAGTTGAGGCTCCCTCCTCTGATGACACCAGCCTGTCAAATTGACATAAAACTAGTCAATACACTTACCTCCTCCGGAAGAAACTTGCACGGCACCGGTTTTTTGTTTTGTTTTGATTTGTTTTCTTTTTCTGAAATTGATGCTCTTCACTGGCCTGCAACCTGCTGATTCGGCTAGGCTGGCAGCCAGCAAAGCCTAGGGAGCTATCTATCTGTATCTCCCTGGTACTGTGATTAAAGCATGTGTAATCATGCCCGGATTTTTTTTTTCCAGTGTGGGTTCGGGAGATTGAACTCTGTTCCTTACAAAGGCAAGCACTTAACCAGCTGAGCTTTCTCCTTTTCACCAGCTCTAAGATTCATATGGCATCTAACTCTCAGCTGAGTTAGACAGGAGGCCCTCGGGGGCAGCGATTCTCATCAGAGCCTCTGCGGCCTGCTCTTGCCTCAGAGTGTAACCGGACGACTCACCATGGGTCCCTTTCTGATCTCTCTGCTACTTTCTGTCCCCTCTTCACTTTCTCCCCTTCCTCGCCTGCTTTTCACACCAAAGAGGAACGGGAAGTAAAAGCTCTAACCTTAGAGAATTTGCTCCTTGACAGTTCTGAAGGCTGGAAAGCTGGGGTGAGGGGCTTCCTGCTGACGGGGCAAGACAGAACCCAAGGCGGCCCAGGCCTGGACGTTAGTTTTTTACTGTATGCATGTGAGCATGTCCCCCATATGTTTGTCTGTGCACCTTGTGTGTACCTGATGCCTGCAAAGATCAGAAGATGGTGTTGGAGCCCTTGGGTCCGGAGTTATAGATGGTTGTGAGCCATCGTATGGGTACTGGGAATTGAATCCAGGTCCTCTGGAAGAGTGGCCACTGCTCTTTACTGCTAATTTTGATTTTGAGACAGGTTTTCATGTAACCCAGGCAGGTCTGAAATTCAATACATTGCTGAAGATGACTTTAAAGTTCTAATCCCCCTGCTTCTGCCTAAGGAGTACTGAACTGCAGGCATGCACCAATGCACCCTGTGTTGAACTGAATTTTATAACAGACTGGCTTCCTTGCTAACCTGTTAATTCACTGATTCATTAATGGTTCGTTTCATTCTTGAGGACAGGCCCATGACTCAACACCTGCCAAATATATCGCTCCCGAGTTCCACTGCCATGTGACTTTAGGGATGATGTTCCAACATGAGTGCGCTGGTCAATTTTTGTCAACTTGACACAAACCTAGACATATGATCTCTCTTCCTGGATATGACTGGAGATGTCACGTATCTCTCAATTGAGGACTTGCCTTCATCAGAGTGTCCTGTGGGTAGGTCTAAGGAACAGTATCTTGAGTTTGAACGGATGTGGCAGGGCCCAGGCCACTGTGGGCAGTCCCAGTCCTGACAGATGGTCCAGGGAGGTGTCAGAAAGGTAGCTGAACATGGGTCTACAGCAATCTAGTAAGCAGCCTTCCTCCGCCTCAGTTCCTGTCTTCAGAATGTCCCTTTAAAAGTCAAAGGTGACCAAAGGTGGCCATCCTTGCAAATAAGTTCCAATTGAGCACCAGATGTTCACGTTTGCAAATCCCACCAGAACAGGCAGTGTTGGTCACCTGTCTCACGGCTGTTTATCTTGGCCCAGAGTTTGAAGGTACAGTCCACGGCGCCTCGGAAGGCCTAGTGGCAGGACTGGCAGGTGGCTGGTCACGTGGCACCTGCACTGGGGAAGCAGAGGGGAAGGTACTGGTGTTCCAGTCACCTTCTCCTTCCTGTGCAGCTCAGTCCCGAAGCTCACAGGCTGAGGTCGCTCACAGCGAGGGTCTTCCCTCTTCAACCCAACCCAGAAACTTCTTCATTGACATCCACAGAAAATTAACTGTCTCCCAAGTGACAAAGTGACCACCAATATTTAAACAGCATACCTGGGTACTCCTTAGTGGTGACATGAATTTTGGAGGGTGGAGGGATGGCTGTTCAGGAGGCAGTGACCCAAGATTCCACCCAACCTGGAGTTAGCTGGAAGTTTTTCCCCACCCTTTTAACACTAGGCTCAGATAAATGTTGAGTTTTTAACTTCTCTCTCCTTTTCAGTGGGTGGGGCTCCTTGGCTCATCCTCACCCAGCAGTTGTCAGTGAAGCATCATGTCTGAGAGTTTGGAGACGCAATGTCTCCTAATGTCCTAGGTGATGGAGACTGGTCCCCAGATTGGCGCTATAGGGAACTTTGGAGAGGTGGGACCTAGTGGGGAGGTATTTGGGCACTTGGTGGGGGATGTGGGGTTGTAAGATGTCCGGCTCCTCTCTCTCTCTCTTTGTATTTCTTGGCTACAACTGCTACAAGTTGAGCGTGCCACCACACACCCCTGACTGATGCTCTACCTCACCACCATCCCCAATCAACGGGATCAACTGACCGGACCGAAACTTTAGACTCACACAAATCTTCCTTCTTTATAATTTAATTTAATATTGCAATGGGAAATAGATACACTGTCTTAGGGTACTTTCTGTTGCTGTGATAAAGACCTCGTTCACAGGCAAATTCTGTGGTGTGTGTGTGTGTGTGTGTGTGTGTTGGGGGAGGTATTTGTCTTACATATCCTGGGGCACAGTCCATTGAGGGAAACAAAACCAGGAACTTGAAGCCGGAACTGAAACAGAAGGCATGGAGGAACACTGCTTACGGGCTTGCTCCCCATGGCTTACTCAGCCTTATTTCTCATCAACCCACAAACACCTGCCCAGGAGAGGCCCTGCCCACAGTGGGCTGGGCCTGCCCACACCACTCTTATCTTCTCAGATGTCTCTATGCTTGTGTCAAGATAGACTGACCTACAGCAAGTGATTTATGTCATTCTTCAGGTGAGGACACAGAGACTTAAAGTCACCCCAAATCATGCAAGTGTCAAAACCCATTAGCCACGGCGCTTCTTATTTCAAGACTATTGCAGATGAGGACAGTAATGTAAAGGTCTATCTGCAGTAGTGAAAATTGGAAATTTTCAGTTTTGGTTTTCAGAAATAAGGTATTGATTAGATAACATAATAATCACGTAGTTTGGGTATTGTCTATCTTTGCTGGCTTGAACCCAGGGCAGGTGCACACTAGGAACCTGTAGCTTTTACAGATTTATTTTTATTTGTCATTAGGTGTGTGTGTCTGTTGACGTATGTGGTATGAGCGGACCACATATGTACATGCGTGCTGGTGCCCCTGGAGGCAGGAGGCATCCGACCCCTCTGGTACTGGAGTTACAGACGCTTGTCAGTCAACAGGGGTGTTTTCAGGTTCTCTGAAAGAACAATATGCATTCTTAATCACCGACTCATCTCTCCAGTCTCTGACGTAGTTTTTAATCTATAGAAAATATCTAGTTCCTGGCCTACAGCAAATATCTCATCCGTGTACCATTTCCTTTCTTTTCATTGAAATGTTGACTCCCATAAATGTAGCTGAAATTCATGTTTCTATTGGAACCATTCAATGAAAAAAGTTACAGAAGACAGATTTTTATATATATGAAAAGGAAATTATATATGTAGTATGGCTAGATTCAAACTCTTGGTTATCCTGTCTGAGCTTCCAAACCTGTGCTCAGTTTCCAGCACATCCTACAGAGAAATAACATGTTAAATATGATTTTAGCTATTGACATACAAAGCAAATGTTCTAAGGCCTACAGATATTGTTAGGGAGAAATGTACGTAGTGAGGTTTTCAACAACATTCATGTAGTATCTGTTTTCAAAAGGCAGAGAGAATTAGGTGCCAGTTTGTGAAGACAGAGAATCTGCCTTCCTGCCTCTGTGATCTTGCATGTGTGGGGGTCTGTAGGCCAGGGGACAACAACCTCAGGTGTCATTTCTCAGGTACCATCTGCCTCAAATTTTTGAGATCTGGCCTGGGACTTGCTGACTAGGGTAGGTTGACTGGCCAGAGATCCCAGGGGTCTCGCTGTCTCTATCCCCTCGGCACTGGGATTTCCAGTGTGAACCAACACACCCAGCCCTCTCTCCCCCTTCCAAATGTGAGTTCTGCGGACTGGCAGGCCCTTTCTCAGCCACGCTGTCCTCCCAGTTGCTCTCACTCTGTGGTCTCGGGGGGTTTTCTCTAGTTTGTTCTCAGCATCTCCATCTGCAGGCTGAGGGACAGTTTAGCAGCAGACAGGGATAGCAGGTTTGCTCTCACAGAGTGTGCAACATAGGCTATTCTCAGAGTGCAACTTCGGGAGCAGCTGAATGAACGAGTCAATGGGTGGATGAGTGGAAATAGGAGTGGTCGGGTTGGAGGGGCCTTGGGGACATGGCATACAGTTGGGGTCCGCAGCTGTGTCCTGGCACAGAGGATTCCGAGTCTGCAGGGAACTACAAGGTTAGGTGAGACCACACTTCACTTGCCAGTGTAGGAGGTGACTCAATTTCCTGGACTTAGGGGCAATGTTGAGCTTTGTCAGTCATGGCATCTTTTTTTTTCTTTTCTTTTCTTTTTAGACAAGGTTTCTCTACATAGCCCAGGCTGCGCCCTGAACTTACTGTTTAGACCAGGCTTGCCTCAAACTCAGAGAGATCCACCTGTCTCTGCCTCCCAAGTGTTGGATATAAAGGCATGCGCTTTTTTTTCCCCCAACCAAACAAATTATTCACCTTTAGCTGCCATCTTGTTTTCTCATTGGTAAAATGAAAGTGATGGCTAATGTGTAATCCATAGGATTGCTGTGAAGGATTCAAGCAAGCTCTCTAAAACTTAGTTCAAAATGGTGGGTTGAATTCCAACTGCTTTTTCCTACCCCGAATCATTAGGGATCTTAGATAAAGACATGCACACTCCATAGATCTATGTTGTAGAGAGCAGGAAGGGATGGCCTCAGCTGATTCAAATGTGTGAGAAATTGGTGTGTTGTATGTAGAGGGCGCAGGTCAACCCTGACTCTTGTTCCCTGTGCACTGCACATTCTGTTTTGCTTGGGTTTTGGTTTTTAGAGACAGAGTCTTGCTATGTAGCTCTGGCTGGCCTGGAATTTGCTATGTAGATCAGGCTGGCCTGGAATTTGCTATGTAGATCAGGCTGGCCATCTCCCCCCCTCCACTTCCTCATTTAGCTGCACAGTCTGCAGCAGTGCAGTGCCTGAGCTCTCTCCCCTTACAAAGGCCAAGCAACAGCTCTTCCCCATGCCAGGGTCTGACTGACATCAGGAGGGCGCTATGTAGATCAGGCTGGCCTGGAATTTGCTATGTAGATCAGGCTGGACCCCAGCTTACAGAGGTCTGTTTACCTCTGCTCTCTGAGTGTTGGGATTAAACACAGGTGCCACCATGCTTGTCCCACCTAAGCTTTTCTCATTGGCCTAGAGCTCACGAAGTAGGTGGGGCTGACTGTCAGGAAAGCTCCAGGATCCCATGTTTCTGCCTCTCTAGTGTTGGGATTAAAAGTGAAGCATCATGCCCATTGTTTCATTTGTTTGTTTGTTTAGAGATGTATTTGTACAGGTGTTTTGCCTGCGCCTATGTCTGTGTACCACATTGCCTGCCCCTATGCCCGGTGCCCATGGCGGCCAGAAGAGAATGTTGGATCCCCTGGAACTGGAGTTATGGATGGTTGTGAGCTGCACATGGGTGCTGGGACCTGAACGTGGATCCTCTGTAAGATCAACAAGTGCTCTTAACCCTGGAGTCATCATTCCAGATCACATGACCAACTTTTTATGCAGGTGTTGGGGATTAAATTCTGATTCTCATGCTTGCATAGCAAGTACTTCAGCAATCAAGTCAATGCCCCAGTCCAAAGCTTTGAGGGATCTTTGGTTTTAAAGAGAGATGGGGTTGAGAGAAGAACCATTACGATTTGAGCAGAGAAGACAGGCTGACCCGGGTGAACGTATATGGATTTGAAGGAATTTCAGTACTGAAGATGATGGGTGGTTGTCTTAGTTAAAGTTTTTATTGTTGTGAAGAGGCACCATGACCAAGAATAATGACACCATTATTCTTATAATGGAAAGTATTTCACTGGGGTGGCTCGTTTACAGTCCAGAGGTTCAGCCTGTTATCATCATGGCAGGGAGCATGGTGGCATGCAGGCAGACCTGGAGCTGGAGAAGGAGCTGAGAGTCCTATATCTTGCAAGCAACAGGAGATGATCTAAAAGTCACACGAAGGGAAGCTTGAGCAAGGGAGACCTCAAAGCCCACCCCTAGAGTGATACACTCCTCCAACAAGGCCACACCTACTTCAACAAGCCCACACCTCCTCCTAATAGTGGCATTCTCTATAAGCTTATGGGGGCCAATGATGTTCAACCTACCACAATGAGCAAAGGTGGCAGTTGACAGCGTAATGAATTGGGATGTTGAGACAAGAAATGACAGAGCCAACCGGCTACCATCTCCCCCTACCCCCACTTCCTCATTTAGCTGCACAAGCGCAGCAGTGCAGTGCCTGAGCTCTCTCCCCTTACAAAGGCCAAGCAATAGCTCTTCCCCGTGCCAGGGTCTGACTGACATCAGGAGGGCGCTCTGACTGACTGTCAGGATCTGACAGAGACTGCCGAACAAGGGTGAAGAACTCACCAGGCCCAGGGGACTCCTAGTACCTGGGCTTCAGGAGCAGAGGAAGAACAACTGAGGTGACTCATTAGGTCATCTGCTCAGTGCCTACTGCCGTTTCATGACTAGCAATGAGCGTCTGGCTTGGGCCTGGCCCAGGGACCAGTGTATCCAAGGCCGACATACCAAGGCAGGAACTGTCCTCAGCCAGCCTGAGGACTGGGGCCAGCCGGTTTAGGGTTCCCCTTCCTCCTCTTCCACCTGACAGTGCAGGTCTAATTGTTCCTAACTGTTTCTGTTGAAAGTAAAAGGGCAGAGGAAGGGAACTTAAAAAGCAGAACAGGGATGTGCACTTAAAACACATGTCCTACGTAAAATTAAAGTCAGCTTTGAGAAAAGTCAGCAGGAGGCCACAAGGTAAGCGCAGGGAAGACAGTTTAAGTGGGGATCCACGCTAAGCCTAATGTCTTTCAAGACCTCCACTCCCATCCTTTCTTCTCCATCAGTGTTTTGGAGACTTTGGCCTGAGAAGGCTGTTGTATCTCTGTGCTCGGAGCAGGATGGCTGTGCCCCAGCTTTCCCTCGAGACTGTAGGTCCACGTGCTCACTCTCTAACTCTGACTCTCGGCCTAACACACGCAAATACCCACAGGGACAGCACCTGCACGACCGGAACCAGCGAGCTGGTGAGGCGTGATTTCACATGCCAACTTGATGCGGTCTAGGATCACCTGAGAACATGGCCTTGCTCTGAGACTATCTTCATTTTGAGGTTTATTGTGGGAGGCACCATCTCCTGGGCTGGGGCCCTGGACTGTATAACAAGAGAAAGTAAACTGAGAGCAAGCATCCATCTTTCTCTTTTCTGACCGTGGGTGTGAGGTGATGTTACCAGCTGCTTCCAGCTCCTGCAGGCTTGACTTCATGATGTACTGTCCTCTTGCGTCCCTTTGAACTGTGAGGCAGATAAGCCCTTTCTTCTTACATTGCTTTTATCAGGATATTTTATCATGGCAACAAAAAAAGAAACCAGGACGACAGAAGGCATACAGAACACAGACAAACAAACAGAATTAAAGCCTTGTGCCTTCCAAGTATGACCTGATTTGTTACTTGTGTTCAGTAAAACAGTCTCCTCCAACATGTTAATTTGGGGAGGGAGGCACAAACATCCAGTCTATAGCAACGAGCTTGAAATATTCCTGGAAAAAAAAAAGAAGCCATCTGTGTTGATAGCTTTTATATATCGGTATGCTCAAATTCACTGTTTTGTTAAACATCAGTGGGGCTGTTGTTGCTGGGGAGAAATTCTGTATATATGATTTCAGCTAATGTCAGTTACAAAGGCAGCCCTTGGTAAGGTAGGTGAGTCTCATGTTATCAGATAGAGGCGGGGCTAGCCAAACCTGTAGTCTTCTGGACAGGCAGCATTACGTTGGGTTGTGACCAGAAGTCTCATAGGCCTCTCCAGTCTGCTGGCCTACTCTGTAGATCTTAGGTTTGGCCAAGTCTAGAATAACTGGAGCATCAAAAAGAACAAGAACAAGTTGACCAAAAACTTTAAATAAATAAAGACCTATGAGTTCGGCTTGGTGTGGAGGTGCAGGCTTCTAGTCCCTGTCGTCCTGAGGCTAATGTGGAAGGGTCCCCTGCTCCAGGTCAGTCTGGGTTATAACAGGAGAACCTATCTATAAAACAAAACAAAAAGCCCAAAGCATGCCTAACTGCTCAATCAGAGAAAACAAAAACCAAACCAAACATCTGCAGAAAAATAAATGGAACTAGAAAATATATATTAAGCAGGGCAGCCCAGACCAAGAAGACAGGCACAGCGTGTTCGCTCTAGCTGCAGGTCCTGGCTTCTAAGTCTTCTCTGTGTGCAGCTGTGAGCTGTAAGTGCGTGTAGGGCCAGGAAGCTGAAAATGGGCCCTAGAGAAAGGCAAAGAGGCTGGAAGGGAGAAAGTAGGGAGGTGATATAGCTTATGGGTGCTGGGTGCAGGCTTGAACGGGAACGAGGGAGCAAAGAGATTGCAGAAAGTGTCAATCAGAACTAAGTGTGTATGAACATGCCACAAAGAAACCAGCTACTCTGTAAGCTAACTAAAAAATAATAATTAAAAAACCTCAGTGTGTTCACAGCAATGCTGAAAAAGAAATCGAGAAGAGGGGAAATGCACTTCATCCGCCACTACTGATGACTATCCCACCACTTCCTCATTCTAGAAACGATCGTGCATTTGTAATTTTTAACAGGAAATGGAGAAAGATGCTAGAGTTGGAAAATCTCTACTTGTGGTCCTTAGGGAGAAATCAGGTCAGGGAATGGTCATTCTGGACACAAACGGTTCCCAACAGAAGGTCACTGAGGGCTAGATTCTGTACAGCGACAAATGACCACCCTGCCTGCAACTCCTTTGCTCAGTGCAAGATGACAGCGCCTGTCACGAGGGAGCAATGAGGCATCGCCACCTTAGCAATGCGCCCAGCCAGCATCAGGCACTTCCATGGTGACATGGGACACTGTGCCTATTCAAAAACGTCTATTTTCTTGTAATTAAAAAAGTTGATCAGCAGCTTTATTTATTTGTGTGTGGCATGTTTGGAGGTGAGAGGACAACTGGCCACACTTTCCCTCCTGTCATGTTGGTCCCGGGGATTGAATGCAGGTTGCCAGACTTGGCGACAAGCATGTGGTTACGCCAAGTCCCAGGCTACTAGACAAACCAGAGCCTCAGAAAACAGTTGTCTCATGATTAGAATATGGGATACTCTGTATATACTAAACCCCTCTCTCTCTTTCTCTCTTTTTCCCTCTCCTCCCTCTTCTCCCTTGCTCCCGTGTGTCTGTCTGTCTTTCCCTCTCAGTATGCTAAACAAAACAAAACAAAACAAACAAATAGCCAACCACAGACGTGTTTGGGAGAGATGGAGGCAGCTGTATCTCTGGGGCTTGCAGACCAGGCAGCCTAGGTAAGTGAGAGACCTTGCCTTAGAAACAAGGTATGTGGTTCTTAAGAATGACAGCTAAGGTTGTCCTCTGACCTCCACACATGCGCGCGCATGCACACACACACACACACACACACACACACACACACACACACACACACACAAAGAAAAAGGAGGATAAAAAAAAGCCCAGCCTTTCTTGCACTGTCAGGACGATGGGGTGAGCCACACATCTGACAACATTGCTGTGACCGAGGCAGAGCCCGCTGAATTGGACATTGTCAGATGTTTACTCGAGTGAACAAAAACGATGATTATGTTGTGTCCTCTTCTGTAAAATGCAAAATGCAAAACTCATGATTTCACTGCAAGAGTGATGCTGGCCACCTGCGCTCTGGTGAATGTGTGTCTGTCTGTCCCAGTGGGCCTGTCCTCAAGGTCTGCTCAGGCCAAGCCCAGCTGTGTCCCCAGTGCTTCCACCAGCTCCTGGAATTGCATAGATGTTGACTTCGATACAGAGCATCAGGGGAAAAGTGAGTTAAATATGCCAGTGACTTAAAGCCCTAAGTCCTGTTCAAATTGACTTTAACCAATGTTCATAGAAAAGGGAAAAATGCTTGGCTGATCATTTAGCTGGTAAGGTGCATACCTTGCAAATGTGAGAACTCAAATTTTCCCCTAGAACCCATATAAAGAAAAGCTGGGCCCAGCTCACTCTTGCAAACCCAGAGCTGGGGAGGCAAATATAGGTTAGTCCCTGGGGCTCACTGGCCACTCATCCTTGCCTATTTGACAAGTTTAGACCAATGGGAGACCCTCTCTCTAAAACCAGAGACACTACCTGGAGAACAACACTCATGACTATCTTCTGGAAACACACGCACCCACACCCACAGGAACAGGTGCATACCTACACACATACATGTACATACAATAACACCCAGCCTCCCGAGTGCCATAGGAGAATGCCACAGAGGAATGCCACGACACTGAGCATTTTACTTGGGTTTCGGGGATTAAGTTCAGGCCATCAGACTGGCCTGGCAAGTGTTTTGACCCAACAAGCCATCTTGCCATATTTAGCTATTTTTAATGGTAGCTTTATATTCAAGTTACAGATAGACCTAAATTAGACAGAGTCAACCGCCATCCATATGGGTTCAGTTTTCACCACCGCACTTATTCCGTGCTCTGACCTCAGGATGCAGGCATGGATTTGTTATGTGTCCGGATACTGCTCTCCTAAAGGGTGCCTTGCACCCTGTGAGTGTGATTCAAGGAAGTGAGTCGTCCTCTTAGGTACCCTATAGCTTACTGATTTATTTATAGATTAGTGAACCTTTATCAATACTTTAAAAAGGGAGTAGTTTTGCCCCTGCACTTTGTTTAGTAAGCCCTGTTTTGTTTGTTTGGCAGCTAACATAAAGATAGAGTAAATTTCCAGGGAGCATGTCCCAGGATGGGGCTCATAAGTTTAGATCAGTGATTCTCAACCTCCCTAACGTTCTGACCCTTTAATACAGCTTTAATGAGTTGTGGTAATCTCGACCATAAAATTACTTTATTGCTACTTTATAACTGTAATTTTACTACTGTTATGAATTATAGTGTAAATATCTGATATGCAGGATATCTGATCTGAGACCCCTGTGAAAGAGTTGTTCGACCCCCAAAGGGTCACTGCCCAGAGGTACAGAGAGAGAGCTGCTTCTCTGTCCGATCTCAGTAGAGATTTGTTGCAGGAGCGCTGGGCAAAGGGCGGTTTGCTTTTTTGCTACTTCTGTTTACATTGGTAAAGCCGGCAAAGGTCAGACTCCTTCCTGCCTTCCCTGTGATATAGGCCACATACTACACCGGCTGGGTACGGTGGTAATCGTCCCCATTTACTAGGTCCTTCGGTTCAGGGCCCGGGGAGTTTAGGTTACCTCCATATCCTAACTACAGCCCTGCCAGACCAGCGTGATTGCTGGCTTCCTTTAAAAAGAGCAAGCAGTAATCGACCCAGGACCACGTGACCAATGCGGAGAGAAGAGCCCCTTACCAAGTCTGAACTATTGTTGTGTTTCTTCTCAACCCACGGGCTTTTGGGTGCACCCTGGACTGAGAATTCAACAAAGACACAGAGCAGAATCAAGGAAACTGTCATCTTGAAAAGGTTTTTTTTCTTTTTTGTGGTGTGTGTGTGTGAAGGTTTACATGCATGTAGGTGTGTGTGCGTATACACACACACACACACACACACACACACACACACACACACACACACACACACACACACACACACACACACACACTCACTCACGGGATTGTGTGCAGGTGGAGGCCTGAGGTTGATTTCATTATTCTTCCATCATAGTCTTTAAGACAGGCTCTCTCAATCAAATCCAGAGCTCACTGATACGGCTGGTCTGACTAATCAGCTTGCCCTGGGGTTTCCCTGTCTCAGCCTTCCAAGGCTACCATTTACATGGATGCTGGGGATCTGAATCCTTGGGTTTTAACCACCAAGGAACATACTCGGCCCAGACCCTTTAGAGGACTTCATTTTCTGATGGCAAAGGAGAGAACTAGTTTATATATGGCCTTGTTGCTGTCTGGAGCTAGCAGGCAGGCAAGTGACTGACTCACCGCGGAGGCCCCTCTAAACATCCACGTCAGTAGGTTTGGAAGCTGGGGTGGAAGGAGACGGGTTCTTCTGGAGAGTTCTTTAGATAGTCATCTTTCCAGGCCTCAAAGAAACCGGACAAACCCAGGTAATGACGTGCAGACGTCAGTGCTCAGCACAGACTAGGAAGGGCTTGTTCTTAGCCCCTTTACCCAGTCTGTCTCTTGGCGTCTGTCCCTAACCTGGGCACAGCCATGCACATGTCCGAAAGTACTTTACTTTTCTAATTTTGCAAAAAATAACAGACAAAGGTAACTTAAGGGAGAAAGCGTTATTCCAGCTCACGGGTTGTAGTCCATCTTGGCGGGGAAGGCGTGGAAACAGGAGCTTGAGGTGGCTGCTCACAATCGGAAGACAGAAAGCAGGGAGCCATAAATAGTGGCGCTCATCTCCCTTTCTCCATTTTATTCAGTCCGGCACCCAGGCTGGCGGCTTGGCGCCACTCATATTTAGGGGGTCCTCCCAGATCAATTAACCCGGTCTAGAAACTCTCATAGACAGATCCAGAGAGTTGCCTTCGAGGTGACCCCAGATCTTGTCAAGTTGATAATTCATACATCCCGTTTGCTTAGGATACTCATGGTTTATGTTTACTTCTCAGGTATAGTTATTTTTCTTCCTATTACTAAAATCTGTCCCAAATTTGAAACATCACGTTAATACAAACAGGTTAAGGTCAATGCATACAAGAGAGCAGCTTGGACATGACTTGGATTAGAGCTGTGCTGGAGCTGACCTCAGAAGGACAGACTCCGTGCTAGTGGCATATGACCATGACTCTTTCCATTACAATTGATCTCTGACTGGATTTATTTATTTATCCACTTATTTTATTGAGACTGGGTCTCACGCATCACAACCTGGCCTAGAATTCAGTATACAGTAGAGGATGACCTCGAACTTGTGATCTTCCTGTTGTTACCTCCAGAACGCTGCTTATGAGTGTGTGTATGTAGTGTAGGCCAGGGGTCAGCCTTAGACGTTTTACTCAATCACACACCATCTAATTTTTGAGGCTCTTTCTCACTGAGCCTGGAATGCACGTTACTGAGCTGGCCAGCAAGCCTTAAAGATTGTTCTGTTTCCACTCAGCCCCAGCAGCCCTAGAGTTACAGGTGCGCACTTTTAACGTGGATGCTGGGACTGTGACTCAAGTCACCATGCTCGTGTGACAAGCCCTTTCTTAACGGAGCCGTTTCCCCATTCCCCCAAGAAAGCGTCTTAAATTCTCTGTTTGGATCACATTTGCATGCCTTGAAGCTAAGATGTGCATATACTGGTGCAAGAGAGAAGCTTTCCCCAAATTATTTCCCCCAAGTCCATTTTATGGAGCTGTAAGAGATGCCTGGTGCTGGCTAACATACATACATGTATGTATATGAAGAAGTTTCTATAGCGCACAGCTTTAGATGCTGACTATGCAAGCTTGGGGGGGACCTCCCTCGGCTGGCCTCTCCTGAGGGCTTTGTGGCTGTCCTACAGCATGGTAGAGCAGTCACGCAGGCATGTGGCAAGGCATTTTATAACAGCCTGCTCTCACGAGAACTAACTGAACCAGGAGAGAGCTACGCTAAGGCGTTCTGAGGACAGCGCTCTACGGGTTAGCCCCCTTTCACCCTTAACAAGTCACACTTGTGAATACTGTTACATTAAGCATGCTTCCAGCCCGAAGGAGTTATAAGGAGGACGACTATTGAAAGGGACACTGACTTGATAATACCCAGTGTCTACTATGTGTCACCATTTATCCTGTTCATGTTCCCACAATAAACTAAAGAGGACATTTCTCCTGCATGACAAATGGGATTAGAACTGTTTAGTGAGATGCCTATGAGTGAGAAGTGATACACGCAGATTTCTGACCCCACATCTGTCTCCTCCTTCTACAACACTTTCAGATTGGTGACATTTTACAAAGAGGGAATGAATGCCATTAGAGTCCATGACTTCTTAGAGACCTTATCACACTTTCAATTCTCTTCAACAATTGGTTCTGCTTGTCGATTCTTCTAGATCCTGGGCAAGATAGCCCTTTCTTATATTAAGAGGTGAAGCCCATTCCAGGGTGATGGTCTATTCCAGAGATGGTGGGGTGCTAACTAAACTCACGAAGGGCCTACTAGCCAAGTGTCCTTGTTAAACTCATTGTTTTTGAGTTTCTCTTTCTTTCCTCCAAACCTTATATACTCCCCACTGCCCTTGCTATCTCTAATTCATGGCCTCCATTTTATAAACTATTTACATATAAAATATATTCCTAAATATATAAACCTAACCACCGCAGTCGATATAATGTTACTTGTATGGATATGATTTTTAGTGCCGGCCACTTGTTATTGGATAATCAGTGTGGGGAAGGGGGCGGGGGTGGTGGTGGTAGCTTTTATCTGGAGAAGACATATTTCTAATGTTCTTAGCACTGCTTAGTCGCCGTAGTTAGTTCTCTGCCTATGGCTGAGGCCCTATAGACTTCCCCTTCCATAGGAACACATCTATTGGAGGAATCCTTGCTCAGTCCTGCTTAGGCAGCCGTGTTGATGAGACTTCATACGTGGTGCTTCTCTGCCTTTTCTAGGAGAGCTCTCAGAGGAAACTTCCTGTTTTTCTGGCTCTTACCATCTTTCCTCTCCCCTTCCTCTGTGACCCCTGACCTTTATTATATCTGTGTTATAGATGTATCAGTTGGGGCTGGGCACCATATTGGTAACTTGTTTGCATTTGAATCACTCCTGGCTTTTCTGCAATGGTCTCTGTCCTGTTGCAAAGGGATGTTTCTTTGACGGGGTGAGAACTATACTTACATGTGGGTATAGGAATAAATATTTAGAATGTAAGCAGGAATTATGCTGGTTTAGTAAATGGTGGTTGTGGTCTCCTTCAAGATCTAGGACTTCACTAGCACCAGGTAGCTGGGTGGGTTTCCAGTACCAGGCGTGATTTCCCTCTTGTTGAGTGGATTTTAAGTTCACTTAGAGAGATGCCGGTTACTGCCAAGGTGTATGTACCCCTATTACATGCTTAGGGATTGTGTGCCATGGTGGTCTCGTTGTTTTAGCTCGTAGACATCCTGGCTGGGTATGTTGCTTCCCTTCCTTGAAAACTCTCATGGCATCTCCTGGTACCACAACTAAATATTCTTAAATGCGTGTTACTAAGTGAAAGACGGTAGCCTGAAAATATGATTTGATTATGATATTCAAAAGGGTTCGGATGCTGAAGGATGACACAGCAGTGAAGAGGACCCGGGTTTGGTTCCTATAACCCACGTGGTGGCTCATGACTGTCTACAACTCTAGTCTCAGGAGATGTGATGCCCTCTTCTGGCCTCCATGGGCACCAGGCATGCATGCAGGCAAAACACTTGTACACATAAAACAAAATGATATTTTCTAGTAAATGTAATATAAATGATGATAGAAAGATGCTCAAATAATATTCTCTAGTTCTTGAATTATTAAAGAAACATAAGGAGGGCTGGAGGGATGGCTCAGTCATTAAAGGCTAGACTCACAACCAAAAGTATAAAAGAATCATAAGAAAATTCTTTCTCCACAAGGGAAAAATGGCCATCTTTAGCAGACCTACACAAAGGACAGTACTGCACAGCTATCGGGGCCTCCCAGTCCCAAACAGTGACAACCCAAAATGCTGGCAGGGTGCAGACAGAGCGGCGAATTGACTTTGCCTGGTAGGAATGCAAAATGATTCAGCCTCTCTAGAAGATAGTTTGGAAAACCCTTTTAATATTGAATTTATTCTTGCTATTTGGTCCTGCAACCACACTTGTTAATATTTATACAAAGGAGTCTAGAACTTATGTTTATGAATACCTGAATACAGGTGCTTTCCATTACCATATTTACAATTCCCCAAAATTAGAAGCAAAAAAGATGTCCCTTAATAGGTGAGCGGGACAGCTGTGGTGTTTAAGACAGTGGGATCCTATATGGTGTTGAAGGAAATGAGCTATTAAGACATGAAAAGAGATAGAGGAATCTTGTCCCCCCCATGTGTGTTATACCTGTGTACATATGCATGTTTTCTATGTGTGCATGCCTGTGTGTGGGGGATTGCTCTTCCACCTTAGGCAGGGGCTCTCAGGTAAACCTAGATCTTGTTGATACTGCTGGTATCGCTAGCCAGTTAGCTCAGGGGATCGCACTTCTGCCCTTTAAGGCTGGACTTCCAGGCAGACTGCCACACCCACTCAGCATTAATGATGGATCTGGGATTTAAAGTTTTGTCCTCACTCTTGTGAGGCAAGCACGCTAATCACTGGGCCATCTCCCTACATACGTGACAGCGGTGAAGAGGAAATCTCAAATACGGATGGCCAAGTGAAAGAGGCCACTGAAGGAGTTACGTACCATGAAGTTCCAAGGCTATGACATTCTGGAAGAGGGACACCAGTGGGGTGGTGGGTGAACAGATCATGTGTTGACAGGGGTTGGGATGGGAGGGGTGAAGAGCTGGAACACAGAAGACAGTGAAACTGCTCCATATATGGCGTGCCATGATGCTATAATGGTAAATATGTCGTTGTACACTTGTCTGAGCCCATAAAATGTACACAACCAAGCCTGAGCCCTAATGGAAACCGGGGCATTTAGGAGACAAAGAGATGATCAGGTTTATAATAAATGGGCCACTCTCGTGCAGATGTTGATGGTGGGGAAGGCTACATGTCATGCTTAGTTCTCTCAACCTTATACAGCCTAGAATGGCTTGGGAAGAGAATCTCAGTGAGAGACTGTCTAGGTCAAAGGGGCCTGTGGGCATGTCTGTGGGGATGTCTGTGGGGATGTCTGTGGGGATGTCTGTGGGGATGTCTGTAGGCATGTCTGTGGGGATGTCTGTGGGGATGTCTGTAGGCATGTCTTTAGGCATGTCTGTGGGGATGTCTGTGGGGATGTCTGTGGGGATGTCTGTAGGCATGTCTTTAGGCATGTCTGTGGGGATGTCTGTGGGGATGTCTGTGGGGATGTCTGTGGGGATGTCTGTGGGGATGTCTGTAGGCATGTCTGTGGGGATGTCTGTGGGGATGTCTGTAGGCATGTCTTTAGGCATGTCTGTGGGGATGTCTGTGGGGATGTCTTGGTTGCTGGGATTGATGGTGAAAGACCCAGTGTGGAAGTGGGTGGCACCATTCCCTGCTGTTGGGCCCTGGGTTGTACCAGTTCATACAAAGCTAGCTGAGCATCAAGTAGGCACTGTTCTGCTTTTGACGTGAATGCTCCCTTAGGCATTTGCTGTGGTGATGTTCCTACCATGATGGACTGAAATTTGGAATTGTGAGATAAACTAAATCCTTTTCTCCCACTTTGCCAGGGTAATTTATCTCAGCAACAGAAACGAAACTAGGATACCACTCGAGTGTGAATGGCAGGTTCACGGGGAATGGCTACGTCTTCCGTTCACTTTTGCTGCAAACATAAAGATGGCTCAGCAGTTATGCACGTTCTGCTTCGGCAGAGGACCTGTGTTTGACTCCTAGTTCCTATGTTGGGTGGATCAAACCTGCCTGTGACTCCAGTTCCATGGGGTCTGAGACCCTCTTCTGGCTTCTGTAGGCATCTGAAATCACACCCACCCACACACCTAACGCATATATACAATTTAAAATAAAATACATCTTAAACTGTTGTGAAACACAAAGTCAGTTAGAAACAGGCAAGCCTTTGCCCTAGATTCAGGTGTGCAACACACGTATTCTGTCCCAAGCTTTTGCTTTCTCTTTCATTACGCTGTTGCTTCCCAAACACTGTCCTCAAAAATAGCTTCCTCCGAATTTTTATGTCTACAATTTATGTATGTGTGTTTTTGTGCGTACAGGTACACACAGAGACAAGACAACAACTTTGGATGTCATTCCTCAAGATACTGTCTCTCTTATTTTGGAGACAAGATTGCTCAGTTTTACCTGGAGTTTGCTAATTTGGTTAGGATGGCTCCTGCCACCTTGCCCCATGTGTGGCTGTGTATATCTGTCTGTGTGTGTGTGTGGGGGGGGGTAAGGCGTTAACCTTGGGTGTAATTCTTCAGGAGCTGTCCCTGTTGTTTTTGGGGAAAGAGTTTCTTGCTGACCTGGAATCCACTACTCAGCTGGGCTGGCCGGCCAATGAGCCTGGCTCTTTTATTTGGCTTCTGGAGATGGAACTTGGGCCCAAGCCTTCTTTCTTGATGTCTATAGTTCTTCTGAGCATCTAATTAACTCCTACATCTATTTAAGGATAACATATGCATATATTTTGGTGGTGTTTTCATTTGTGATTATGCCGTGGGCAGCACTTTTATATTGTTTCCCAGTTGTGAAGGATTCCTCCGTGACTCCTCTCACTGCCTTGTTGGCATAGCTGACCCCTTCCTACCGAGGAACATGTCTGCTGCTTTGTTTCTGCTATATTTGGAAACACCAGAAGCCCAACAAAGCAGAATCTTCCGTTCCCAGGGGCTGATTGTAATAGAATTTGACTTTTGCTCATTTCTTTCCTCAAGGAGTGTTGAAAGAAATTGCTTTGACAGGCCTGGGGGTGTGGCTCATTTGGTAGAGTACTTGCCTAGTATTCATGACGCTCTGGATTCTATAAATAACACTTTATAATTGGGCACCATGTCACATACTTGCAGTCCCAGCATTTGCAGGCAGGAGGTTGAGGCAGGAGAATCAGAAGTTCAAGGTCAAGGGATAGAAGAGACTCCTGGGAGAGAAAGAGAGAGGGAGGGAGAGAGGGAAGTAATTACTTTGAGAGAATGGTAGACAATTGTAAATTAGGAAAGAGATCAAGCTGGTTGGTGGCGCACGCCTTTAATCCCAACCCTCAGGAGGCAGAGGCAGGCGGATCTCTGTGAGTTCGAGGCTAGCCTGGTTTACAAAGTGAGTTCCAGTTGTTACACAGAGGAACCCTGAAACACCAAAAACAAAAACAAACAAACAAAAAAGAATGAGACCATGAAGCAAAAATATATTTCAGAAGAACCCTGATTCAGAAACCCAGGCTGTTTAGATTCTGTTTAAGGGGCTCATAAATTGGGCATAAGTATATAATAAATTTGTAGGTTTGTGTGTATATGTGTGTGCATATAAATGTGGTATGTGTGTATGCACATGGAGATCAAAGGCCAACCTTTTTTAAGATGTTATCTTTCACTGACCTGGAACTCAGACTCCTTCAATCAGCCTGGCTAGCCAGCAAGCTCCAGGGATCCTCCAGCTTGTGCTTCTCAAGCCCGGGGACCACCAGTGTGCCTGCAGTGCCTGGGAGCCTACACAGGTCCTAGAGTGATAATTCCAACATAATCCTTTCCATTCACGGGGTTTGGTGCTTGTGAGGGCCGGCTCTTTGCTTGCCATTTGCTACCTGTGAGACTGTTGCCAGTGACCAGCTGCTGAGCCTGCCCTTTTCCAGGTGGAAGAACCAGATGTAGCCAGGCAACTTCCAGGAGAGTTCCAGGGGATGAGATGGGCCATTGTGAAGGCCCCAGAACCATTGGTTTCTAGACCTCAGTTTCTCCATTTGTACAAGGACTTGGTGGCGTGCCTACATGAGTGCTTCCAGTCCTCTAGGGACTTCCATCATCTCTGAGACCTTGTCTCAGCTACCTTTGCTCCTCTGTCTACTGTGAGCATTCCATAGGTCTCATACCCTGGCTCCTGTCCATGTTTTTTGGACATAGCTAGGCCCCAGGGGCACTCAAGTTCATTTGAGTACTGATAATGTTCAGGGAAAAAATTTATCTGCACTGAATATCTATACTGAATTCTTTTTCCTTGTCCTTATTCCCTAAACAAAACAATATAAGTTATCGACACAATATTTGCATATATTAGACATTCTGAGTCATAAGAAATGGTTTAAAGTATGTGGGGGAATAGGTATCAGTTATATGGAAACACCCTGCCATGTGTATTTGTGCGCATGATCCTGTGTGTGTGTGTGTGTGTGTGTGTGTGTGTGTGTGTGGTGTTCACATGAGGCCAGAGTACAGCTTGAGCTGCCCTTTTGACACAAGGTCTCTGATTGGCCCCTAACTCCCCAAGTACAGTAGGCTTGCTGACCAGCAAGCCTCAGGTAACAGCCAGCCTGTTTCTGCTTCCCCAGGTGTCTTTTTGCATAAAAGACTTGAGTATCCCTGGAATATTGGTGTTCCCAGAAGTTGTAGCAAGCCCCTCCCCCACTAGTGACTAAGTATTACGTGTCATTGGATAAGCTTATCTTCACGAATACTGAATGACCCTTAATCATTTCCCTATTACAGCATTAGGCAACCCCTTCTTCCTGCCCCCATGCATTGGTGGCAAAGCCTAGGATGCAGTTACACTCTTGGTGTTTCATTTGTAAAATGGTAATAATTTGGAGCCTTTCCCTCACTGTTTGGTGACATGGTAAAATAATGCTTACCAAATCACTCAGCACAATGCCAGGCGCACATTAAACATGCGGTTAAGATTCGTTAGAATGATAGTTAAAGGCAGACTGGAAAGAACCAAGTGCTTGGATGACATTGAACTAGGTATAGAGAAAGGGTGCAGGAGGGGGCGGACGGCGGGCTTCCAGCGGGAGGGGAATCCCTGGAAGGGCATTTTCCCAGCCTCTGGAGACTCAGGGATTCCAGGGTCACGCAGGCATCCATCCCCGCACATTATCGTTGAATTTAGAAAGCACCCAGCTCCTTCACCTGGTTACCTTTCTAGGGTTGCAGGAGGTACCTGCTTGGGAGGAGGATCGCGGTGGCGCTGAACTAAGGACAGCGTAGGTAGTTCCCACCCCCAGACGAAGTCGCCAGCACGTCCATCTGGGGAGTCTCTGTCTCGCAGCCCCCAGCGCCTGCCCTCGAGGCTCCCTCCTCCTGCGGGTTGGAATCTGGATTCCAGAATGGCCCTTTAAAAGGCAGTGTCGTGTCTAGAGGGGGCGGGCTGGGGGCGCTGACCCGCCCGCGGCTAGTCCCTTCTCCCCGCCCCCTCCCTTCCCCCGTGGGTCCCTCCCTCTCTGGATCCCCGCGTCGCTCACTCGCTCTCCTCGCGCACGCTCCGTCTCCGTCAGTCCCCTGAGCTGTTCTAGTGCGCGGCGTGGAGCCAGAGCCCAGGCTGGTGGAGCGCCGGGGCTGGAGGCTGCGAGTGCGGCGCGCACCGCCTCCCCGCGCCATTATCCGCGCCCGCTACGGGCGAGGCAGGCGCCGCGATGGCAGAGATGGGGAGCAAGGGGGTGACGGCGGGGAAGATCGCCAGCAACGTGCAGAAGAAGCTGACCCGAGCGCAGGAGAAGGTGAGCGACCGGTAAACCTGCCACACCTCTCACCCCTACCCCTGGGATCGAGCTGGTCACTTCCGGATGGTCGTGGCCGAGGAGTTCCCGGGCTTGGTCTCCCTGCAGTTAAGGTGTCCCCTTCTCCCCACTCGGGCTCCGGCAGAGGAGGGCGCAGCTGTCCAGCCGGTCTCCCCCTTCCCCCCACCGGTTTACACCGGCACTCCTCTGCAGAGGAGTGGAGGCCCACGCTCTGGTTTGCTTCTCGGACGCGGGGTCCACTCTCATCCTACTCTGGAGTCCAAGGGTCGGAGGCTGGGAGGTGACCCCCAGCTCTCTAGACCCACGCGGACAATCCAGGCGGGGCTTGCATGGGGGGAGGGAGCTTGTCTCGCCGCCCCTAGGGCTGTACACGTCCCAGACTTTAAGGCTATACTTTCCCAGCTGGCTAGTGCGGGCGCCCACTGCCCTGTGCGGGCGCCCACTGCCCTCTCCTTCCTACGGCCCCTCTACCTTAGTTCCTGAAGGAGGGATTGCTTTTCTCCTTCCAGGAGGTGCCTGAGGCCTAGATGGTCCCGCCCAGACCCGCCGGATTGCAGAGGGTTCTGCACCCCTCGCCCCAGCAGGGCTTTGGCGGTTTCAGCCGCTGGAGAGAGAGTGATGGTGGGACCTCCAGGCTAAACGGGTGGCTCAGAAGAGGGGTGTGGAGGGCGCCCCAGGAAACCCTATTCCTGTTGTCTGAGAGTACTATGGGTTTTTTGCTGGGGATGGGATCAGGGCTTCCTGGGACACCCTGACTGTGCAGGAAATGCGGGGGATGGGGGCGGGGGTCCTCGCTGGCCTGACTTTTACCCCTAGCCATCCCTGGCTTATTGAATTGGATCACGCCAGCTGCTGACGCCACTTCCCCTGCCAATTCCGACTCTGAAATCTGAGATTGTACAATCTGTGTTTCTGCTAGGGATAGCCCCCCATGGCTCTAGCTGGGCCAGGGCCTGGTGGGGACAGGGACAGGCTTGCCTTCTTCTGCCAGTCTTGGGGCTGTTTATAAACAATGACTTTTGCAGCTGAGAGCTGTGAGCTCCCCAAGGATGCAGACACGTGATATGATTGGGGGGGGGAGCTTCCTTAGAGCCCTCCTCCTCATCCTTGTGGTTACTAGCTAAGGAGGGGGGTGAACTATTTGAGTATGGAGAAGCTCTTGCTAATCTCCAGATCTGGCTAGAGCGCCTTACCCCATCCAGGAGGAAAAGGAAGAGAGAGAGATTAGAGCTCCCCCCACCCCCCATAGTCTGCTGGTGGCTGGAGCAATAGACAGATACAGCCACCCTGGCTCCCAATGACCTAGTAATTCATTTAAGGTGCCTGGAGCCTATTTCCCACTGCTAAAAGAAATGAATGGAAACACTGGGTGTAAGCTGAGACAAGTTCCCTGCCCCCACTACATGAAGACCAACTTCATGCAGCTCCTGCTCCTCTTGCCTGCAGGTGTGCACCTCTGCCCAGATGTAGTTTTTTCTAGCAGTAGGCCCCTTTGATGCAGCCTTGGGCTGTAAGTGTAGGCTCTGTCCCTTTCCTGTATTGCTGCCACCTCTCTTTTCAGTGCCCGCAAAGAGGATTTGGGCAGTTGGCTGGCAGCTGGTTGGCTGTGGACCATACCTCTAGCCAGCAGCTGGCCTTGTCTGAGCCTGGGCTTCATGGGTCTGCACTTGCCTTTTGCCACGGCTGCTCTGTGTCCCATGGGCATTAGTGAGGGACCATTTGCCCAGGGGAAGCCAAGACAGTCTGACAGGTATCCTGAGACGGTAGCCTGTTTCCCATCCTCTCCCTCCTTGGCCTTACAGACTCTGCTTCAGGAAACCCTGTGTCTTACCTAGATACTGTCCTCTTCTACTTATCATCCTGACACTTGGAACCTGCATTTGTCACAGCTTGGGTATACTGACTGGATACCTCCCCGATATCTTCTCGTGGTTACCCATAATCTATTCAATGCCCACTGCTAATGGGATCTTACAAGCAGTCCTGACACTGGGCCTACCTTTCTTGGTCAAATAAACTAGCCACAGGGTAATTTTTATTTTTTATTGTCACAGAAGGGTGTTTTTTGAGCAAGGATGGCAGGTGGAAAGGGAGATAGCTCAAGTGGAGAAGTGTTTGCTGAACAAACATGAGGATCTGAGTTTGATCCCCAGAACCCATGTGTATAACTGGGTGCAGGAGTGTTGTGAGTTTGTAGTCCCAGTACTGGGGAGGTGGAGACAGGAGGATCTCTGGGACTTGCCAGTCAGTCAGGTTGCTTAGATCAGCAAGCTCCAGGTTCAGCGAGAGATTCTCTCAAAAAAGAAGGTGGAGCAATTGAGGAAGAGACCCGCTGTTGAGCTCTGGCCTTTACATGCAAGGGCATACACACAGAAAAAAGAAAAAGAAAGCCTACAGTCTATAGAATAGCATAGAAGGAAGACCCTATTGGTTCACATTAATTTTTTCCCAACTTCTCAACCCTAACAGCTATGGAGACTCAGAGAATGACAGTGCGCTGTGCCCTCTAGTGTCATGGAGTCCTTCCTGTGAGGGGGTCACAGGACCAGCTCTCCTCTGTGGCCCCTAACGGGTCTTGGGTTGCTGTTCTTTGATTCACTGACCTGGACAGAGTTGTACTTGTAACCCTCTTGTGTCTCTCCGGCTCTGGTAGGTGTTTAGTGGATGTTTATGAAAGAATGTGGGTCCTTGGGTTCTTGGTCTTGGAGCCCCGACTGGCCCAGACCTGGGAGCGAGCTGGTTGTATTCTTTCTACTTTCCTGCCTGCACACATGCCTGGAGCCTTGTCCTAGGCTGAGTCCCGGCATGCTGCCTCAGGCAGGAAGCATATGGCTCAGGCCTCCATGGTGCTTACTCCTGCACTGCTGCTGTGTCTGTAGTGAGTGTGTGTGCCTGGAGCCCAGAACCATGGGCTTCATGAGGTCATCTTCCCATTGCATTTGGCTTAGCTGACCCTCTATAAATGACTGTGTCCATTTTTGGGCCTCAGAAGGGTGACTGGGCAAAGCCATTTTAGGGTGGAGGCTGGGTCAGATGACAAGAGGATTAGAGGTTGGCGGGCTGGGCCCATTGGGGGATGGGGTAGTTGGGGAAAAGGACAGCTGGGGTTGGGGGGGGGTGGAATCTTGCCTGCCCAAGCCCATGGCCTAGGAGTCCTCAGGGAAGACTGTGTGAGGGAGGCTGGGCCTTGTTCTCCCGGTACTGGGTCAGTGGTTGAGCACAGGGTTTGGCAGGAATGTTTCCTTGATGGCTGTGGCTGTCCCTGAGCGTGCTTAGAGGGGTGCAGGCGAGAGGGTGGGGAGCACCAGTGGGAATGGGAAGTCTGGGGTTGTCAGTGCACCGCACATCTCTGGCATGTGGAACAGATGCTCAGCAAAGGGGCAGCGTGGTTATTTATAGGACCTGGACACGTGGTGGTAGACTGCGCCATGTTGCTGTTAGGCCACCCTGACTCAGGGCAGTGGACTGCACTGTGTTACTGTGCGTGGCCAAGGTCTCCCGTTGTGGTAGGCACACCAGTTTCCATAGTGTGAGCTGGGTTTGAACGTCAAGCTTCTGGTAGTGACCTAAAGAGTAGCTAGGCTACCTGCAGGAGCAGGTGCATAGGTCCCCTTTAACAGGATGTACTCTTGCTGCATAGACCGGACTGCCTGCTAGAATCACAGAGCCCGTGCAGCTGAGGCCATCTGGGCCACTGATTTTACTTACACAGGCTTTTCCCAGTCTGAGGTCTCAGCCTAAACAGCTGCCTTCCATGCAAGGCATACTCTACAACCCTTTTTTTTTTCTATTGCTGCGCTTCCCTCTGCCCTGGAGAGATGAAGGCTTATTCTCAGTCCCCACCTCCCACGCCCCATCTCCTTTCCTCTCTTTCTAGAACTCTCTGCATTGGGCCTCTCTCCTTGAGCTTGGACAGGCTCTGCTGAACCTTCCAGCCTAGATCAGATTTCCTGAAAATTCTTTACGTAAATGGTTTATCTTCCCTGCAGGAGCCTGCATCCCGGATGGGGTGTTGGGTGCTGGGGGACAGAGTCCCGGGGGATGCTCTGGAGGCAATGGTCTCAGGAAGGTGTGGGAGAGCAGTGAACAGGTCCTTGGGATCTTCCTGAACCCCCTCAGACCTGAGGGAGCAGTGAGCAGGTCCTTGGAATCTTCCTGAACCCCCTCAGACCCGGGAGATCAGTGAGCAGGTCCTTGGGATCTTCCTGAACCCCCTCAGACCTGGGAGAGCAGTGAGCAGGTCCTTGGGATCTTCCTGAACCCCCTCAGACATGGGAGAGCAGTGAGCAGGTCCTTGGGATCTTCCTGAACCCCCTCAGACCTGGGAGAGCAGTGAGCAGGTCCTTGGGATCTTCCTGAACCCCCTCAGACCTGGTGGCCTCAGCTGTACAGTGACTGGCAGGTGGAAGCCAGGCAATGCTACTGTACTGGTGGGTAATACAGAAGGGGGAGCCTGCTGGAATGCCTAGGGAACAGGTATGGGCCAGGTATGGAGGGCCAGTGAGGATGGAGAGAATTTCAGTTCCTTCGAGGAGAGGGGTCGCTGAGTGAAAGCCTCCGGCCAGATTTAATTAAGTGGTGTGTGCTGGGGTAAAAAAATCAGTGTACCCCAGGGATTCTCACAGCAGCCGAGGCAGAACCAGTTTCTGCCACTTCCTCACAGATCATCCTCCGAGGTTCCCTTGTCACCTTCCTTCTCTGGCTTCTGCACTGGGTGGCTTTGGGTAAGTTCTTTCCAAGCCGTGAGGCTGGAACAGTGTTGAGAATGCTCCAGTCCCCGACTCTTGCTGTGAGCCAAGGATGTGCCTCATATAGCTCTTTCCCCTCGAGGTTCATCTTCTATCCTGCACACCACCGTGGGTTGTGTGTGGGGCCTCTGGGTCCCCCTGACCGGCTGCAGGACTGTAGTCAGGTGGCAGGTCCTTCTGGAGCCCCCAGCCCGCTTACTGGATAAACTGGAGATAGTGATGCTGCTTTTTCAGGCGTGTTGTGAGGAGTGGAAAGCATTCGACAGATGCCTGCCACACAGCACATGCTCATGAAGTACCTGCGAGGCAGGCAGACTGATAACCACAGAATCTCCTGGGAAGCCGTCTTTCCCTACAAGGCCCACTACTCAAATCAATCCCTGGGAGTGTCTGATACAGGCCTCGGTAGACAGCTAATCCCTGCTGAGCCCTTGGCCTGTCAGAGCTTAGGATAACAACTCCCCACCTGTGTGTGTGATGCACATGTACTGTGTGCCTGTTTATGTGTGCGGTGCACACACATGTAAGTGGTATGTACAGGGGCAGTCATACAGACAGAAGGCTTGGACTTAAGTTAAATCAGACTATTTTCGAGTTAACTCAGTTCCTACAGATAAACTATAGTCTGGACCCCCTTCTCTAGTCTTCTGCTTCTTGACACTGGTGGAGTGGTGATGAATTCTCATACTTATTCTTCTACACAAGAAGTAGCATGCACCGTGTTCTGAACATTGAGGAAGTGGGGATCAAAGCCATATCCTGTGGAGCTGGTGTCCTCGCTGGAGACATGGTCACCACACAGTGGCCACAAGCAGGAGCGTGTTCCTTGTATGGAGACCTCTGCCTGTGGCTAGGTTTTAGCTGGGTGTAACTACAGACATGGATGTCTGCCTTGATGGGGGAAGGCTAGGGGAAGAATCTGGTCTCCAGGTAAGAGGCCGTGCCTAGTAGTGAGGGACTTCCTGTTGGATGTCTGCTATGTTGTATTTTCCTCTTGGACATGCTTCCACCGGGGCTGGAAAAAAAATGCAAAGAAAAGCAAAGCATGCTAATCCTAAAAATTTTACACCATAGCTGGGCAGGCCAGGGCAGATATGTAGCCTGAAGTGGGTGTTTATGCAGGAACGGGTGGGTGACGGTGCCTGTTCAGAGTACACTTTGGGGAGCATGGGAGAGGTACCTATGGATGCTACCAAAGGTGTCCAAGGTGGCTTGGTCCGGAGGGGTACACTTCCAAGATCCCATACAAGCGATGTTGCAGTAGAAGGTCACAGGCATCATGACCTGGGGCTGAGTCATCTCCCCACACCCACATCATGTTCCTATCCTCTGGCAAATCACAACAGTCTCTCTGACCTCAGTCTTCTCCTCTGAAAGCCGGGAGTGATACCTACTGCCTGGGCACTTGGGAAGCTGAAGTGGAAATCTGCATGGGCGCTGCTAGGCCAGGTGAGGCCCAGGAACCACCAGTAGGGTTGATTTCATGTCTCACTGCTCTAATACCATAGCAGGGGTTCCTTGAAGGAAAGCCTGGCATCCAGGCCTCTAAAGCCCCCGGTAACAGGCTGCCACCTCCTAACAAGGTGACTGGATTCTGCACAGGGGTTGGGGAATGGAGAAGAGAAAGGCTGCTGTTCCTGCCCACGGGAGGCTTCATCACCCATCAAGTTAATAGTAAGAGCTGTGGGTTACAGCATACCTGTGCTTTGTTATCATTGCTGCAGTCTTGTGAGTCTCATCCAGTGAAGAAACTAAGAGGCTGGCAAGGTGGCTTGGGAAATAAAAAGGCACTTGTCACCAGCCTGACTGCCAGAGCTCTGTCCCCGATCCCTGAGGATCCCGTGTGGAGGAAGAAGAGAGGGAACGTCCACATGTATGCTGTGGTACATATGTATACATGTGCATGTGTATACACATGAATAGATAAACAAATATATAGTAACATTTATTTTAAGAAGAAAGAAACTGAAGCTTGGTCCAGTGGTTGACACTTCAGACTCATCCGGGCCAGCCAGACTTACGGGTTCCTACTTCTCCTGCAGTCAGAAGGTGGGAAGACGCATCCCGGTGAAGTGGACGCTGGCCCCTGAGATGCTTGATTCTTATATAGGATGTATCTTCAATCCCACTTGAAGTGGAGGTTTATGCTGTGTGTGGTAGTCTAGGTGATGGAAGGACTAAGTTTCCAGAGAAAGACTGAGATGACAGTTAAGTCTCACAGTTGAGGACAGAGTAGACCAAGTGTGAGCATGTTCGTGTGCATGTACGTGTGTGTGTGTCCACTCGGAGGCCAGAGAACCTTGTTTTTGGGGACAAGATGTCTCATTGAGCCTGGATCTTGCTGTCAGTGAGGCCCCTGGATTTGCCTCCAGCAGTGCTGGAGTTACAGGTGCCCACTACTGTGCCTGGGTTTTACATGGGAGCTTGGGATCCAAACTCTGGTCCTTGTGTTTGCGTTTACCCACGGGGTCATTCCTTGGTTCAGAAACACCTTTTCTTTCTTTCTTTCTTCCTTCCTTCCTTCCTTCCTTCCTTCCTTCCTTCCTTCCTTCCTTCCTTTCTTTCTTTCTTTCCTTCCTTCCTTCCTAACTTCCTTCCTTCCTTCCTTCCTTCCTTCCTTTCTTTCTTTCTTTCTCTCTTTCTTTCTCTCTCCCTCCCTCCCTTGCCCCTCCCCCCTCCCTCTGTCCCTTCCTTCCTTCCTTCCTTCCTTCCTTCCTTCCTTCCTTCCTTCCTTCCTTCTTTCCTTCCTTCCTTCTTTCTTTTTTTTTTGCTGTTGTTCATTTTTGTTCTTGTTTTGTTTTTCGAGACAGTGTTTCTCTGTGTAACAGCCCTAGCTGTCCTGGGACTAGCTCTGTAGACCAGGCCGGCCTCGAACTCACAGAGATCTGCCTGCCTCTGCCTTCCAAGTGCTGGGATGAAAGGTGTGCACCACCACTGCCCAGGGCAGAAGCAATTTCTATTCTAAATTATATACTGTATACTTTAGTTCCCATCATTGCTACGACATCTCTTTTATAAAATGACAGGGATACTAGGTGTTTGGAAAGTTCCCAGGAGGAAATAGCTATGCTGTTGAAATCTTTTCTCAGTGTGCAGCCTGGAGAGCAGCCCCATGTCTCTGTTCTCAATGGCAGGGCACTACCTCCTCTTCGTGGTGTCCAGGCCTCCAGCGCAGCACACAGCAGGTATTCTAAGCTTGAAATCACCTCTAAACCTCCTTAGAAAATTAATTTCAGGATACCCACCTTGCAGATGTCCATATCCTTTAGAAGTCACGCCTGCCATGTAAATTAATGTAGTATTTGCATGGAAGCTATGCACACATTCCTACACACTGCTAGCTGTCTCTAGATGGTTTATAATGCCCAAGTCTGTGTGAGCATATGCTGTATCACATATTGCTCAGGACACAACAGCAAAAAAAATCAAACAAACAAGCAAACAACAAACCATCTCTGTGTGTTCAGACACCATTCTGTCCTTTGAAATGTTTTTGCTATTCGGTTTGTTGAATCTGTGACTGTACAGTGGGAAGACCAGTGTCCTTACTGCAGAAGGACGCATGACTTCTGACCTCAGGAGACAGGGCTGACGACCGACAGGCCTGGAGGCTGACTGTGCTTCATGGTGGAGACCAGGGATGCTTGCTGCAGGACGGGGCTAGGGTTAGACTGGAGGTTGCTGGTCCCACCCTACTCTACCGCGTTGGGGTAATCTAGGCCTCCCTTTCTGCATGGTAAGATGGATGAGTAAATAGCTCAGGCATGCGGTGGAGTAAAACTCACTGAAATCTCCAGTGGCTGCAGATTTGCTGCCTGGCGAAATCGTTCCTGTGGCTGTTCAGGAGTGTGTGTGTGTGTGTGTGTGTGTGTGTGTGTGTGTGTGTGTGTGTGTGTTGGGGTGGGGGCTGCCTGTTTTTAGGTCAGATGACAAATAGGCCCTTGGCTTTCAGCAGAGCAGTGCTCTATATGAGCAAACTTACAAGTGACAGAGGTACCGGGTCGTGTGGACCAAGGGGTGGGGCAGTGTGGCTTGCAACAGCTGGTGAGCCTCCACCCTTAGACATGGTCCTTAGACTTTTTTCTTCTTCTTCCAGGCTCTGCACCTTTGTCCCTTTCCCTGCCCCAAGTGCCACAATAGAGGATTGGGTACATATCATGGGACTTGAGGGGGAGCCCCAGACTATCTCTGGGTAGCCCCGGGAAAGGGCATTTGTGCCTCTGGTGTCCTTTGGAAGGGTGCCTGGCGGCGTTGTCTTTCCACTGCAGGAAGGGCCCTGCACTAAGCGGAGCCTCAGGTCATCATGGGAGTGAGTGGGTGGCCACAGACAGCAGCTACTACAGACTGGCTAGGGAGGGATTTTCCCCTGTCAGAGCTGCTGCAAATCCTAGACCTTCTATACCACCGCAGGCTCCACTCCTTCTGGAGCCACCCTGGCACCACGTCAGGGCCACCCCTGCGGGCTCCTCATTTTATATGCAGCATGTCTGACCTGAATTAGACTCTGGGGAGACTGCGGCTCTCTTGGGCTGAGGTTATTTCTCTCACCGAGCACCTGACCAGAATAGGTCAGAAAGGGAGATTCCTGCTGTCCTCATGGAACTGCCTGCTTCTCACATAGTGCCCCCACAGGCCTGGATGATCCAGGGAAGGCTTTCCAGGAGAGGTAGACCTGAGCTGAGGTCCAGGGCAAGGTGACAGACGAGGCTGTGGGGACATGTTTCTGGCAGTCGTGAAAGTAGAATTTTCAAGGCCTGTTTGAGATGGAGAGTTAATGCAATTGGGAGGATAAGACCTGAGGCCGAGAAAAGCTAAATGGAGGCCGGGTGGGGGAAGTAACTGTGGTTTTGCCTCAGGACTGGGTCTGACTCCTGCTTCTTGCACGTGTGTGTGTGTGTGTGTGTGTGTGTGTGTGTGTGTGTCGATCCTCAGCGCTCTGTCCATCTCATTATTTTTAAAATCAACTTTTAAGTCAATGAATTAATCTCGAATGTGTGTGTGAGTGTAGATTTGTGTCAGGAAACATGTGTGGAGGTGTGAAGACAGTTTTAGGGAGTTGGTTCCCACCTTCCACTTTGTTGAGGATCGCCTCTTGTGTCTGCTGCTGCCCTGCATAGTTCATGCACTTCCAGACCATTCTGTCCATCTGTCTCTCTCTCTCTCTCTCTCTCTCTCTCTCTCTCTCTCTCTCTCTCTCTCTCTCTCTCTCTCTCTCTCTCTCTGTCGGTGTGCTGGGATTACAATACGCACCACTACGTGAGACTTTTTGTATTCGTCCCAGGGTGTTAGTCGGCAGGCTCAATTGACTATTGCCCTTAACCACTGACCCATCTTCCTGGTTCTCTCTCCCCTTGGTCTTTTGAGATAGGGTCTCTCATGGTTTGGATCTTGCCCAGTAAGTCATGCTGCCTGGCTATTGAGCCCCAGGGATCTGCCAGCCTCCACCTCCCAGAACTGGGATTGTGAGTGTGTGCTACCAATATCTTGGCTCTTCTATGTGAGTTTTGGGGCATAACACCTCACCCACTGACCTGTATTCCTGGCCTCCTGGGTCAAGCCCTTAAGTTTTCTTCCTCAGGTGTAGTCGGAACCGTTCCGTCTCTCCAACTTTTACTCAACCAAACATTCACTGTTTTGGTGTCTTACTGGCTCCAGGCATGGGGATTTCAGGCCAGTTGGGACGAGGAAGTGCGCTATATATTTCCAGGGGCAGTAACTTTGGCCAGAGTAGAAATCAACTATTTCTGAGAGGCCTAAGGGCCTGGGCCAGGTGGGGCTAGTGAAGTGAAAAGTTTCCTGTATTGGCTTTTGATGTTTGGTCCTGCTTATGTCTTCTTCGGGGCCTGAGGAGGGGATGGGGAATGGCAGGGATGTATGAAGATGGGGCGACACCAGCAGATCTGGTGAGCTGGAATATCGGGGCCCACTCACCCTCTTTAGCTACTGCCTAGAAGGGACTGTCCCTCACTCTTGGGTCCTGCCAGCTGTGGGCATGCTTGGCTGTAGGTGAGGCTGCAGGGTTAGAGATGATGATCCTGGAATCTGTTGGGTGGAGGAGGATGGGGTAGTTGTTGGCTGGTGAGGAGGTGGAGATTTCCATGGCTGTCTGTGGTTGGAGGAGCTTTGCTGGGCCTTCAGGGCCGGAAGGGGGATAGGGTGACAGGACAGCCTCGACCGGTTCAGCCCCCTTCCAACAGCTGCAGCTTCTTTCTTTGGACCTTTTTCTAAGTTCACCCTCTCCCTGGGACTTCTGCCAAGATGCCTGAGCTCTGGCAAGCAGGGGCCCTACCACTGAGCCCTGGGCACTGGCCTGATACCCAGAGGTCCTCAGTGGACCCCATTTCCATGCTTCTAGCCTGCTGTGTTTTCCCTATTTCTTAGTTCAAGATGGCATGAGCTATCTTGCTCCATGCTGCACACTCCTTGGGACTGACTGAGTGTTCAGACATTATGATGGGTGGATGGGGCTCTGACTTAGATGGGACCGTAGAGAAGAGGAGAGTTGAAGCTGGATGGGATAAAAGGGAGGAAGAAAATGTGGTAGCATCTTAGGGATAGGTTGGAGAACTTTGAGAGAGGAGAGGGGGTTTGTCCTCTGGCCAAGGGTGTGCTTGCCTTCGGAGCCCGCTTTCCTTCTAGGGGTGTGTGTGTGTGTGTGTGTGTGTGTGTGTGTGTACCTGTTCCCCCACCCCGCAGTGCCCCCCTTCTCCTGACAGGACTAATCTGCTCCACTGTGGCCTTTGCATTTCCTCTGTGCTTATGTCAGGTTTCTAGAAACTGAACTGCGGTGCTGTGTGTGGCTCCAGGTTGGGGCTGTAGGCGGAGGAGTCAGACAGGAGCACGGAGCAGATTCCTTCTTCCTCCCTTTGTCTGCTCAGGGAAGTCCTGGGATTCCCTTGGTCCTGGACCTCATTCTGAACCCAGGTTGGTTTTGCCCACTCTGTGTGTGTGTGGGGGGGGGGTGAGGGTATACATGGGGCTCAGAGGGAGGACATGGGTGTCCTTATATACCACTCTCAGCTTTATTCCCTTGAGGTAAGGTCTTTGAACTTGAGCTGGGCCAGCAGTCACAAGTCCAAGCATTCATTCCTCCTGTTTCTCCCCCTGCTACCCACTCAGTGCTGGAGTTAGGGATTTGAACCCAGGTCCTTACACTGTCTCCTGCTGAGCCATCTCCTCAGTCCTGTCTTCACCTCCTCTTGAATCCAGGGAGTGAGAGGGTGGGTGAAGGGAGGTGTCTACCCTAGAGCAAATGCCAGAGCTCCTCTGTTTCCAGATGAACACCTTTGTGAGCTGCCTTTGTTACTGAGCCCCTGGTGTGTGTTTGGTGGGTGGGGAGGGAACTGGGAGGAAGTGAGTGGACCCTTCACTGTGTCAGGGATTTCTCCACAATCCTGGATCTTCCGTTCACTTCAGAAGCAGGCCAGAGGGACTAAGCCCTAGGTATTCTTATGCCTAAAGGTCCTCAGAGGTTCAGGACTGGATATGAATAAAGCTGACCCAATCCCCAGATGGTGGTAACAGCTGGGTCAAGGTATACCCACCAGTTCCACGAAGGAAAAGATCGGGGACACCGTGAGTCATTAGTGACCGCCAGGAGGCTTAAGGGCCAATTTCAGCAGTGAAGGCTGACTCTTGTCCTCAGCTGAAGGGCAGACCCTGCTTCCTATCCCTTTGACATTGAGAACAATGCTTGTGGAGCCGGACACCATTCTCCACGGCAGAGCTGAGCTGTCACCGTTTGTTAGTCCAGGGCACTGAAGGTCAGGTTGTAGCCTTTTACAGCGTGCATGGTATACCTTCGACCAGTGTGTGTGTGAGAGACTGCTCTTTAGCCTCCGCTGGAGTGCTTGGCCTTTATGCTCAATCCAGGCTCCGGATCCAGATGGCGGGGCCTGAGACTCAGTGGGGGAGGAGGAAGTAAGTCAGCTTTCGCAGGGGACAGCCCTCAGGCCACGCAGACATGCCAGCTCTTGGTTAAGTTCCAGCCTGTGGAATCTGTGGGGATGCTATCCACTCCCAGCTTCACCCTTTTCTCCTGTCCCCTGCTTGGGCTCATTCTTGGGATTGGCAGTTGTTGAGTTTAGACAGCAGTCTTATGTGCAGGGGCAGCTAGGGAGTGGGGCAGTCTGATAAGAGGGTGCGTGAGGCTTGGCTTTGGGTCCTGGGGCCAGATGCTGGGGACTCCGTGCTGCCTCCCTGGGCTCACCTCTCAGCCCTTCCACTAGTAACAGATGGTAGGACCCAGCTCTTGGCCGGGTCTACTAGAGTTCTGAAGTCATAGATGGACGTGTCTGCTCCAGTGGAGAGGGACTGGGGTGACATGCCCAAGGCTGCAGTGTAGTGACCATCGTCTGGCTGCTTTCTTGCTTCTCACTTTGTCTCCCTGAGCTGGTGGTCCCCTTACGTGTTGAGCCCAGTGGAGCTCACGGCGCCAGGCAGGAATCATGCAAGGCTGTTGAGTATTGTTCACGCTGGGCAGCAAGCCAGGCGGAACTCAACCTCTCTGAGCCTTTTCGCTCCCTTCTGCTGTGGTCATTAGGACCCAGAGTGTGGAGGTTTGTGTTGGCCTTGATAATACCACACAAGTTGTCAGAGCCGCTCCCTCCCAAACTTCCCTTGACGTGTGCATCTGGACGTAGGAGGACAATGGCTTCTCTGGCCTCTCCAACCTCTCTTCAGTTTCCTCTTTGTCTGCCATGCTCTCTAAGCCGTGTTCTTTGCCTGCACAGGAACAGCAGGGGTCTGGCTGTGCAGCCCAGGTTAGCCTCGAACTCATAGTCCTCCCACCTGAGCCTCCTGAGTGATGGGACTACCGACATGACCACCACGCCAGCGGTTATTCCCTTCTAGGGAGGAACTATGGAAAGTTGTAAGTGAAACACGAGTTCCATAGTTTATTCTGTCGTATGTGTGCGTGTGTGTATGTTTTCTCGTGTGTGTGCATGTATGTCAAAAGTCAACCTCAGGTGTTGTGATTTTGAGACAGAATTTCTCACTGGCCTGGAGCCCTCTGATCCAGCTAAGCTGACTGATTAGTGAGCTCCACAGACCTCCCTCTTCTGCCTCCCCCATACTGGGATTACTGGCATGTACTATGATGCCATATAGTTTTTGGGGAGAGGGTCGGTTGACAGGTCTTTATGTTTGTTTGTAAGACAAACACTTTACCTACTGAGCCATCTCCCCAAGCCTCGGGATTTACTCTTGATGTTGCTCGGAGAGGAGGTAGGAATAAGACATTAGTCTGTTTTTATGGAATTATATGATTTCTTCTCAGAGCTTTTATTTTTGTTTGGTAGTGCTGGGAGTGGAACCCAGGGCTTCATGCCTGCTAAGCCAGTTGGTATACTAGGCCCATGTGTGTTCTTCCCAGCCCAGGCAGCAGGTGCTGAGGGGGTGGGAGGTGGGGCTTTAGAGGCAGATCCACCCCCATGCTGGGCTGAGAATAACCCCACAGTCGCCAGTAATGTGTGTTGGGCCAAGGAGGGGTGGCCCTGATGATATATCTGTATAGCTGGGCACAGAAATACAGCTAGGGGTGGGGCATATGCCTGTCAGAACAGTGCCACACCCAACAGGACAGGCCCTGGGGTCACCCTGTGGCATTCACATTTCATGGAGGTGCCTGGCTGTCAGACTTGGCCTGGCCCTGGGGTCAGACTACTGAGGCCCAGTAAGGGCTCCCCATAGTGGCTGTTCCTGGTTCTGCAAGGCTGTTCCCCAGAGAGATACAACTTCAAGTTTCCCTTTTGTGGGTTTCTGAAGACCTTGTCCTGTCTTATCATTGTGTGTGGCATATGCACAGAGGCCAGAGTTGTCTGTCTCTCTCCACCTTATTCTTCTGAGGCAGGATCTCAATCAAACCCAGGGCTCACCTACCTCACCTGCTAACTTGCTCTGGGGATCCCCCATGTCTGCATGCTAAGGCTGGAATTACAGGGAGCTGCTGTGCCCACCCAACAGTCACATGGGTTCTGGGACCCTGAACTCCAGCCCGCTTGCTTACATAACTAACTCTTTAAGCACTGGCCCATCTTCTCTATCCTGTGTTTTGAGAGTGAGTCTCTCATTGGTCTGACAGACCAGGCTGACGGGGATCCTCTGTCTTAGCCCCTGCAGTGCTAGAATTACAAGTGTTCCACCATGCCTGTCTTTTTGTGTGTGTCCTAGGGCTTGAACTTAGGTCATCATGTTCGCAAGACAACCACCACTTTACAAACTGAGCTATTTCTCCAACCCGCCTTACCTTTTAACCAAGGGACCAGGGCAATGGGCTCGGGCTCTTGCGGAATCCTGAAGAACTGCAACCAAGCTGCTGGAGGGAGCTTGGTCTATGAGCTGTGGGTTTAGCTGGTGTCTCTTCCTGAGGAAGGCTAAGTGTGAGCTCAAGAGAGTCACAGAGGTTTGTGTGGGCACATGTGGAGGGGCTGGGCAGGGTGGGGACCAGGTGGGCTGATGTAGGTAGAAACAATCCTACCTAGGTTAGTATCTAGACGAGGGGACGGGAATGGAACCAGCCATGACTCCAAGGTTGGGTTCTGTGACCCTGATCCTTATGTACCCACTTCCTGCCATCTCTGGGTACCTCACTGCTCCACGTATCACCCCATCTTGGGGGATGGTATCATTTCTCTAATTGCTCAAACCTGGACCCCCCACATCTTATCCTACCATATTTGATCATTGTCACCATTTCCTGTCTGACCACTGCAGTCTTGCCCAAATGGATCCCCTGCCCTACCCTTTTGAAGAATGTCCCCGTGTGGCATGGAAGTCATGAGAGAATGGAAGTCAATCAAAATCCGTTTTGATGGCTGGGAAGATGGCTCAGTTGGTACAGCGTTTACTATACAGGCATGAGGACCCGAGTTCCATTCCAGAACTTAATACTCACCGAGTACTAGCCCGAACTGTGGTTGGGGGAAGCCCTTCTACCCCGGGTACAGAGGTGTGGGCTCTACCCTGTGAGTTTCCATCCCTTTCAGTCCCTCCAGCTTTCCTTCACTCTGATTTGGGGTCCTTCTTCCCATGTCTCTTGAGGTCCGGCTCCTCGATGTCTTCATGCCTCATGCCATCTTCCTACCTGCTCAGAGGCAGCTGGAGAGCGTGGCGGAGGTCCCTGCTGGGGAGGGAGTGTATGCGCAGCTGTGTCATTTCATATCTGGGTATGAGTGCTTGGCATTGTGCTGCTCTGGGGGGAGGGACTGTCTGAGGGCTGGGGAATGTTCTGGTCTTCCAGGGCTGGGATGGAACTCTGTCTCTGGCTTCTTCCCAGGGGCAGCGTCCCACATACTTAGGTCGCTCTGGAAGGTAGAAGGTAGAGCTAGTGGCCAGCCCACCAGTGCCACTCAGCCGGAAGCACCCCGGGTTGTTCCTGGCCATGATCTTCTCCGTCCTAGATTTGCTTTCGGAGACTGAGCCCCTGTGTGGGAACTTGGGCTGCTCCTCTTTGCTAGTCCCACAGCTGGGGCAGGTGTAGGGCCTTGGTCCAGCAGCCCGCAGCCTTCCTGAGAGGCCACCCCCAGCTCTGGCCTCGCTCTCTTTGGTTGTTCTCCTTCC
Source organism: Microtus pennsylvanicus (assembly GCF_037038515.1). Lineage (NCBI taxonomy): Eukaryota > Metazoa > Chordata > Mammalia > Rodentia > Cricetidae > Microtus > Microtus pennsylvanicus. The sequence continues at coordinate 49,900,089 of NC_134582.1, read as the reverse complement.
TGTGGTGGGGGTAAGACACAGCAACAGCTCTGCTTTGATCGGTTCTGCAGGCCTGAACTGTCTGTAGCAGGCTCAGTTGCTTTCCCTGGGGCCACTCTGAAGAGATGGAGCGTGCATTAGTTAAATACCTGGTTAAAGCAGCTTCAGGAAGGAAGGGGTGATGTATCCATCATGGTGGGAAAGGCATGACATCATACGGTGAAACAGCTGGCCGCATTGTGTCTGCAGTCAAGAAGCAGAGAGAAATGAACGCTGGTGCTCCGCTCCCCTTCTCCTTTTTAGTCACCCCAGGACCCCACTCCCCACCCACATCCCCCCTTATGGAATGGTGCTTCCTGTATCCTAGGCAGATCTTCCTATCTTCATCAATCCTTCACAGCCACATACAGCCAATATGAGTCATCACAAAGTGCTTAGGCCTCAGCATCTGGACTCGGTGTCCAAGGAGAGATTGGCAGAGCTCACCTGAGCTTGGTAAGATGAGAAGCTACCCCTTGAGCAATGACCTGTGCGTGTGACAAGAGCCACATCCAGGGGCCACCTGGTAATGAGGCTGTAGTCCTGGCCTGTGCCACCCTCTTTGATGTGCCTCGGTTTCCTTTCTCACAAAATGGCTGCCATGGCCTGCTCGTTCCAGAAAGGAAGAGTGGAAGCTGTGGTTGGAGGCGTCTCAAATGGCAGCATAGACCAAGGAGAGGCTGGCCAGGCCTTGAGCATCCTTGAGGCAGGGCCCCCTGTTGGAGGAATGTGATCTCTATGGGAGCCCATCACACTCAGCACTGGCCAGAGCTGCCTGCAGGTGCTGATGGCTCTGGGTGGCTGCTGGCCCTGCTCTGTCTCTTTTCCCACATTGACAGATCTGAGCAGCACTGGCTTGTGACCACAGATCTGGCCTGTTCTGCTTAGCAATGTGGCCAATGGTGTCGTTGCTTGCTTCCTTTTTATTACTTAAAAATTATTGTTACTATTATTATTGTGCGTGCATGCATATTTTTTTTTTGTGTGTGTGTATGTGTGTGTGTGGGGGAGGCTCTTCTCTCCTACCATAGGGTCTGAGGATCAGACTCTGGTCCTCAGGTAAGTACTGTAAGAGGCTCTTTCCACCAAGCCATCTGGTCTACCCTGGCCTGAAGGGAGGGTGCTTTAGTTACTCCTGTCATCGCTATGGTCAAATCCTGACAAGGAAGGGTTTGTTTCAGCTTACAGTTTGAGGAGACACAGTCCCTTACGGCAGGAGCACGAGGCAGCTGGTCACATGGCTTCCAAAATCAGGAAGCAAGGAGAGACCAGAGCTGGGGCTCAGCTCCTTTTCTCTTAAGTTCGGCCCTTCAGCCTGTGGGATGGGGCTGCCCACTGGGTGTTCCCACCCAGTCTAGAAACTCACAGACACATCCAGAGGTTCATCTCCTAGGCTGTTCTATATCCTGTCAAGTCGACAATACTAACTACCATAGAGGGCAATACTCAGACATTTGAGGCGCAAGGGAGCAAGGATTCCCAGTAGCAGTGATAAACTCACAGGGAAGAAAGCACTGATTCTGGGGTAGAGACAGGGCAGGACAGGCAGGGCCTGGAGCATTTTGCTGTACTAGACAGAAGTGCCGGAAGATAAATGGGGCTATGTCGGGAGGTTCCCCTAGCCACATTTGGGACATTTGAGCGTGAAAGAATAATGATGGGAACAGATCTGACACAGTGAACACAAAGTGACAGCATGGGTTTCTGGCGCTAGCCTTCCCGCTGCCTTGCAGAGGTGAGCAGGGAAGCTCTTCACAGAAAGCCAGGGCACATGACGAGGGTGGAGGAGGGGGTGGGCCAGGCCGTGGGAACTAGTGCACCTCAGGCTTCCCTGTGCATGGAACTCGGGGCGGGGCTACATGGGGGGCACCTGAAGCTAACTCAGCAGGATTAGATGGATCCTGGCGTTCCTTTCCTTCATCACGCTCTTGGCTGATAGTTACGTAGCTTGTCCACAGGCCTCCTGTGCTGACTAATTTTGCATCAACTTGACATGGCTGTAGACATTTGGAAAGAGGGAATCTCAAATGAGGAAATGTTCCCACCAGATTGGCTTGTTGGCAAGCCTGTGGGGCAATTTTTTAAAATTGATGATTGGTGTGGGAGGTCCCAGCTCACTGTGTGCCACCCCTGAGCAGTAAGTAGTTCCAGATGCTTTAAGAAAGCAGGCTGAGCAAGCCATGAGGAACAAGCCCATAAGCAGCATCCCTCAATGGCTTTTGCTTCAGTTCCTGCTTTGAGTTCCTGTCCAGACTTTTTTTTCAGTTATAGACCATGATATCGAACTGTAATCGAATTAAAGTCTTCCCACCCTAAGTTGCTTTTGATTATAGCATTTTATTACAGCGATAAAACACCTCACTTTGATCACCAGAGTTGTGTGTGTGTGTTTGTGTTTATGTGTGTGTGTGTGAGTGTGTGTGTAGGCCAACATTATTATTTCCCTCAGTTGCTTTCCACCTTATTTTGTAAGCCAGGCTCACTCCTTGAACCTGGGGGTCACAGATTCTGCTACTCCGGCTCTGTAGCTGGCCCCAAACCCCAGGAATCCATCTGTCTCTGCCTCCCCAGTGCTGGGATCATAGACATGCCCTATTACACCTTGCATTTTATATGTGGCTGCTATGGATCTGACCTTGGGTCCTCATGCATGTGTTTGATCCCATAAAATTGGATGTAGTGGACACACCTGTATTCCTAGTGCTTGGGAGGTAGAGGTACGAGGATCACAAGTTCAGAGTTATTCTTGGCTGTGTAGTGAGTTTGAGGCCAACCTGGGCTACCTGAGACCCTGTCTCAAAGGGGGAAAACAAACAAACAGAAACACCAAAGGGCCCATGTGGCAAGTGGGAAGGAAGGATTGCCTGGTGAGTATGGAGGGAAGTGCAGGAGTGGTTGGTGTCTGTTCAGCTTTCTGCAAGGCCTTCCTTCCTTCCTTCCTTCCTTCCTTCCTTCCTTCCTTCCTTCCTTCCTTCCTTCCTTCCTTCCTTCCCTCCTTCCTTTCTTTTTCTTTGTTTTGTTTTCCAAGACATGGTTTCTCTCTAGCTTTGGAACCTGTTCTGAAACTCACTCTGTAGACCAAGCTGGCCTCAAACTCACAGAGAATCACCTGCTTCTGCCTCTCCAGTGCTGGGATTAAAAGTGTGTGCCACCACCGTCGGGTTTTAGGTCTATTCTTTCAAAATGAGAATGAGAGAGAGCTATGGAAGGCTGGTGTGGAGCATGGGCTTCGACCCTCTCTTCCGATCAGCCTTTTTGAGTACGGGGCAGAGGAACACAGGGGAAGGCAGCCCCTGTGTTCTGAACCAAAGCTCTTAGCTTGACTGATCCCAGCTGTCTTCTGTGTGTGCGAGTGTGCCTGTGTGTACGCGCGTGTATGTGTGTGCACGCACACATGTGCAGGTGTGTGTGATGCTCAAGGTGTAGAGGTGAGGAAGGACCCACAGGAGAATACCCCAGAGTATCAGGGAATCAGTCTAAAACTCAGGGATGGAGAGACCTTTGACCTGATTCTGGGGTCCCTTCCTCATTTTTGCCTCTACAGGGGAAACCTGTCTGGTTTCTCACAGGGCCTTTGCTGCCTTCCTGTCAGCCCCAGTGTGAGTTTGTGAGGGCGAGGGCGTTAGACTGTGCATCCTGTCTCTGCGGTCCCCAACCACAGCCTGCGCTGGGAAGAAGAAGTTCAGTGGGGAGGATGGGGAGACGCCCTCCTCACGGGGTGAAGCTTCACTCGGAGCCACTTTCTTGCCGCGGCTACAGCTCAGATGCGCCCGGAGGAGATGATGAGGAAGGTGAAGGCCTGGTGGCTTTTTGAGGGTCTTGGCACTGGAGTAGTGGGTCCTGGGAGGGGAGGTGAATGAGTGCATGCTCTTGTGCCTGTGTGTTAGGGTGCTGGCAAAACCGGGTGAGTAGTGGGTGGGGTCCAGTGTCTGCTTCCCATAGCGGGTGGAACCGCAGAGAACTTCAGTTTTTCTGCCTGGCCTGGGCTTTCCAGCTTCCCTTCATTTTTCCTTCTGGGCTTCTGGATTTGGCCCTGGGTTCTGGAATGTGCTTATTCCTACCTATTCTGTGAACGTGTGTGTGTGTGTGTGTGTGTGTGTGTGTGTGTGTGTGTGCTCTACCTCCACTCACCAGGCTTCCCAGTGTGGGATATCGGAAATGATCTGACCCGAGTTCAAAGAAGCCTGCCCTGGGGGCTTAGCCCTCCTCCCTCTGGGATGGTGGTCATGCATTGGCATGGGGCCATAGCACTTTTGTAGGGGTTCTTGCGTGTGTGTGTGTATGTGTGTGTGTGTGTGTGTGTGTGTGTGTGTGTGTGTTGGAGAGTTTGGCAGAATGCCTTATATACTCGGGCATGGTTGAGCCCAGAACCTCTGTACTTATGGTAGGTCACGAGGAAGGCCGCATTGGACGTTGGGGGGCTTAGGGAGGACTTCCTCCCTTCCTGGAGGCACAGGTGGCTCCAACAGGCACTGACCTATGCCCGACACCTCATCTCAGCCTTCCTAGGGGAATGGCTGTCTCATTTGTCCGCTGCATGGGGCTCCGCAGCTGGGGGTTGCGGAAGGAGGTCTGAAGCCATCTGCTGAGGTGTGCAGGCAGCCGCTGACAGATACTCCAGCTCTGCTCACATCTGGCCAAGAGCTGAGGATGTGAGGAAAGGAAGCTCTGATAGGAGGTGACATTGAGTGGCATTGATAAGGCTTCCTGGACTGCTGGCTCTGGGCCTGCTGAGTGACCTCCTGGCAAGCATATACACACGGAGGTGTGGCCAGTGCGAGCCTTAGCCTTTGTTCCACTTGAAAGGCTCCTCTTTGTTCTTTATGAGTGTGTGCTCCTGTCGGTGATACCAAGGTCTGGGGCCTCCTTTCCTTATAGGTGTGAATTAGAATCTAGGTGACACCTAACAGGATTCCCAGGTGTGTCTGTCCTACAATAAGGAGTTGAACCAGGAACCCCTAGGTAGTGGTAGAGATAGACAGCTCATTACAGAGAGGAAAGAGGGGGCTGGGAGGTGCAGCCAAGGTGAAGCGGCTAAGCGCTTGCTAACCCGAGTGTGGTGGTGACCTGAGCTCAGATCACTGGAAACCATGCACACAGCCCGTGCCTGCAATACCAGCATGCTATGGCTAGAGCAGAGGTGGAAACTGGAAGGTTTTTGGAAGTTCCTGGGCTAGTTTAGCATCCAGACATGGTGTAAGTCAGGTCCTTAGGACTTGCAGGGCCAGTGGTTTAGCCACTGAGCCATTTCCCCAGCCTCTCACATGTCTGTCTGATGCTTCTGGAACCTTCTTCTCTGCTCTAGTCTCCTACTTCTCCTGTTGGGTATAGAACTCTGGATATCCGGGTGCCACTGAGGCCACTGTCACTCCTCCCTTCTCATCCTTCACGGCTCAGCTTAATCTCATGTGTTTCTCCTCTTCTGGTTCAGGTTGCTGTAGATACTGAGGACCACTGCCCTGTGTCTGTGAGCTCAGCACAGGAGACGCCAATGACAGGGATGAATGGGCTCTGTGTGTGTGTGTGTGTGTGTGTGTGGCATGTGTGTGTATGTGGTGTGTGTGTGTGTAAACATATGTCTCTTGGTGAGAGCACTGTTAGACCTAAAGTGAGTATCTTGTGCTCCTGGCCCAGAATGGCGTGGCTGAGCAACATTCATGTTAGGGAACTGATTGGGCACTAATACTGGTCAGGAAGGCCTCCCTCAGTGGCCGGGGTGGGATGCGGTGCCCAGTGTGGGTGGTATAGATAGGAATCTGCAGTGGTCTTTTGTCTTCTCTCCTCCTGTGAGTCCCTACAGAGTTTACACTCACGAAGCAGCCGTGCAGTCGGATTATATATATGAACGATACAAGAAGAATTTGATGTTCCATCATTTTGTGTTAGTCTGTATCCATAGCTATACACCACTGCATATCGCTTGCTGGCCCTGAACTTGATGCACCCAGTAGCCACAAGGTCTCATTGACTCAGATCTCTGCAGTGGGGTACTTGGGTGAGGTGGGACCTGAAGGGGCTGCTTCCCTGATCCTAGGTGTGGACCCTAGTTGCTGCATTGTCCCTTAAACCACTGCAGAGGTGAAAGTTTACCAAGTTGTTGGTCAGGTCTCCCCTTCTTATCTCTCTTCCCATCCTGTGACCTCTAGTGACCTGGAGCCAGTAGATATCCTGCTCCCCTATAATATACTCGTCCCTTGTCTCTCCTCTGCCTGAGCTGCCACCGCCCCCCACGAGTCTGGTCTTTTCTGCCCCACTCCCTCGCTCACACATCCGAGTCACTTGTGTGGCTTTAGCAGCGATGTAGAGCATCATATTGCTGGGATGATTGAGAAAGAAAATATTCTAGTCGGCTTGCTGTTACTATAACCAATACAGGAGACAGCCAGTTTTTAAGAAGGAAAGATTTAGCCAGGTGTGATGGTGCACGCCTTTAATCCCAGCACTCAGGAGGTAGAGGCAGGAGGATCTCTGTGAGTTCGAGGCCAGCCTGGTTTACAAGAGCTAGTTCCAGGACAGGCTCTAAAGCTACGGAGAATCCCTGTCTCGAAAAACCAAAAAAAAAAAAAAAAAAAAAAAAAAAAAAAAAAAAAAAGAGGAAATGAAAAGATTTGTTCATAGTTGAGATATTTTAGTCCATGGTTGATGTGCTTTTTTTGAGTGCAGCTTGACAAGAAACTGACATGAGGGATTCGGACTGGGTGTACTGGGGCTCCTGGGACAGTGAAGGTCCACGGGGGTCAGTGGGGGTGGGAAGGGCCTCGCTGAGGCCCCGAGTAGGCCAAGTGTCCTTTCCAGGCAGCACAGCCTATCTCAGGGACGTCAAAGGGAGGTGTGTATCAGAATGTTCTGGTGTTCCCAGAGGCAGATGCATCTGGGCTCCGTGATCACTGGACTGTCTGCCCCCCTGCCCCTTGTCTCTTTTCTCTCCCCTTTTCATCCTGGAGAGCTCTGGGGTTGGAGAGAGCAAGCCTATGGAGAAAGTGGGGTGCCCTGTCGGGCAGGCCCTCTGCTCAGGGCTTCCTCTCAGCTCTTTGACCGAACTTCTCTCCTAATCTTGGGTTTACCTCTCCTGCCTCCTAACACCACACCTCTGTCCTATGCCTCATCTCCCCAGCACTGATGAGGCAGGCCAGAGGCAGGCCACTTTGGAGATTTCTAGTTGGGAGTGGACCATCATTTTGGGCATGTGTGAGTGTGCGCGCACGTGTGTGTGTGTGTGTGTGTGTGTGTGTTGTGTAAATATGTGGGTAGGTGGAAGACTGTAAGAGATAGTATGGTTGGGCTCAGTGTTGCCCATGTCACCGCTAATAGTTTACTCAGATAGGAAGCTGATTCTAAGTGACTTTGGGCAGGCCCGGCAGCCCTTCCTACCGTCTCTGGTCTGTTGTAGTCTGTTCTTTGCCTACCCTGGGCCTCCCTGCAGTGTCATGAGCCTGGTGTCAGGCAGCCGTGTCATTGAGTATGTGAGGACACTCTGGTCCCTTTCCTGCTCAGCCCACTTTGAGTGGGTGGGGCTCCCAGCAGCTCAGTGAGATCAGTAGGGAGGGGTATCTAGTCTTCTGCTGTCTCTGAAGCTTTCTCTTCGGTGATGTCATGACGGCCCGTCTGAGATTCCCTTTCCTGGCTGTCGGTAGAACTTTGGAAAGAAGGTAAGGAGCCCCAAGTGCCTCCGTCTTACCATTTTCATCGACTCTTCGCTGGTATGATACAGGCAGTGTAATGTAAAAGAACATGTTTTGGGGTCAGGGCGATGGCTCAGTTGGTGGAGTGGATGCTGTATAAATCTAAGGACCTGAGTTCAGATCCTCAGCACCCATAGAAAAGCTGGATAAGGTAGTGCATGTCTGTAGCCCCAGGGCTGGGGGAGCAGAGATAGGCAGAGCCTTAGAACTCATTGGCCAGTCTAGTCTAGTCAAAGTGGTAACTACAGGTTTAGTCTCAAAAATAAGGTGGAGAGTGACTGACAGCTGATACTGACTTTTGACCCTTGCATGCATGTGCACACATTTGCACGCATCCTGTGAACAAGGACACAAAGGGCATATACCATACATAAAGGAAGGAAGGAAGGAGGGAAGGAGGAGCCAGAAAAAAAATTTCAGTCAGTTTGCTGATTCTGTAACAAATACTTTAGACAAGCTTGCTTGCCGGTGCCCCTCCTCCCGCCCTACCTCCATTCACGGGGGATTCTGCCTCTGGTTAGTTCCTTTTTCTGGACCCTCTCAGCCCCCCATCTAGTCCATCTACATTCCCTTGTGTCAGAAACACCCAGAAACACCCCCAGTGCTGCCAGGGACCCACAGTAGCCACACTGAGCACTGGGTAGCGATTTTCACTACCCTTCTGGTTTCCTGTTATGCTCTGTCCAGACCTAACCAGAGTCCTTCCCATAGCACCCTATTTGCAGAAGCCCTTCCTCCCCTCCCTACTCCATTCACTGGAGACTTTCTTTTGATGCAGGCCCAGAATCCCCCTAGTCCTTTCGTCCCTGTCTCTCCAGCCTTACTCTTTGTCCTCCTGCAGCTTACTTGCAGGAGCCCCTCCTCACACCCACTCTACTCCCTGGGACCCTATTGGTGTGGACCCTGTCTTCCTAAGTCTTTCACACAGCCCCTCTCAGCCTTTCCTCCTAGCCTGTTTGCATTCCTTTCTGTCACCCCACTGACCTGCAGAAGCACCCTCTACCAGGGCCTCCACAGCTACTGCGTTTACCTAAGATCCAGAGAGGGCAACAGACACCAAAGAACAAAACAGCCATGCAACGAAGCCAAGACTATGATATCAACACCTAGAAACACCCAGATCATTATGACTCTATATGTCTAGACCCCAGTACAGAAACACAAAGATGAACAGCCAAGACAAATGCCTGTACCAGAACCCTATTAGAGTAGGCTGTGAGAAATGCAGCCAGTTGATGCACCAGACAGGGACTTCAGAATAGCAGTTATGAATGTGTTCAAGGTCCTTAAAGAGGATACAAATAATCCCTTAATGAAGATCAGGAGAACACAAAGAAGTAATGAATTGAATGAAATAATGAAAACAGTTCAAGACATGAAAGTAGAAATCGATTCACTAAAGAAAATCGAAACAGAAACAAAACAGGAAATGAAAATTTTAGAATGTCAAACAAAAACCCCAGAGGCAGGCCTCACCAACAGACTATAAGAGATGGAAGACAAAACCTCAGGCGTTGAAGACCAGGTAGAAGAAATGAATACCTCAGTCAAAAAAAATGTTGAATGTCAAAAGATCCAGGTACAAAGCATCCAGGAAATCTGGGACACCATGAAAAGATCAAATCTAAGAGTAAGAGAAATAGAGGAAGGAGAAACCCAGGCCAAATACAGAAAATATTATAAAAGAAAATTTCCCCAACCTAGAGAAGGCAGGTGCTTATCAAGGCGTCAGAAGCATATAGCACACCAAATAGAAAAGGCCAGAAGAGAAATCCGTATAGCACGTAATAGTCAAAATGTTAAACATACAGAACACAAAAAAATATTAAAAGCTGCATGTGGAGAAGACAAAATAACATACAACGGCAGGCCCAGTAGACTAACACCTGGCTTCTCAATGGAGACTCTGAAAGCCAGAAGGGCCAGTGTTCTACACTCTGAGAGACCACAGATGCTAGCCCAGAGTACTGTACCCACCAAAGCTATTGACCATAATTGATGGACAAAGAAAGACAGTCCACAATAAAACAAATTTAAACAGTTTCTATCTACTAATCCAGCTTTGCAGATGCCTTTAGAAGGAAAAATTCACTCTGAAGAGGCTAACCACACCCAAGAAGACCCAAGGAATAAATAATACCAGAACAGTACATTAAAAGAGGGAGAAAAAAAAACCCTACACCAGAACAATAAAATAAAATCAGTAAATGCTGTTCATTGGTAACTCGCAATATTAATCATCTAAATTCCCCAGTAAGATACAGATTAACATATTGGATTAGAGGTCAAGATCTGTCTTTCTTCTGCATCCAAGAAACACACCTCACCATCATCTCAGGTAAAAAGGATGGGAAAAGTTACTCCAAGCAAATGAACCCAAGGAGCAAACAGGTGTCGCCATTTTTATATCTGACAAATCAGATTTCAAACCAATACTAATCAGAGGAGGTAGGGAAGGACACTAAATGTTCATCAAATGAAAAATCAACCAAGAGGATATTGCAATCCTAAACATTTATTTATACATCAAACACACGAACATGCAAGCTCATAAAAAAACACTACAGCTAAAACCATGTATCAACCCTCACACAGTGATAGTGGATGACTTCAGTAACCCACTCTCACCAATGGACAGGTCATCCAGACAAAAACTAAACAGAGAAACACTGGAGCCAACAGATGTTATGAACAAAATGAACCTAATAGATATTTATAGAACATTTCACCCAGGCATGCCACACACAAAATCCCTTCTCTGCACCTCCTGGAACTTTCTACAAAGCTGACCACATACTTGGACACAAAGCAAGTCTCAACAGATTCAAGAAAATGAAATAACCCCCTGCATTCCCACCTGACCACCATGGATTAAAGCTGGATATCAACAACCACAGAAAGCTTACAAACTCATGGAAACTAAAGAATTCTCTACTAAAGGAAACATGAGACAAGACAGAAATTAAGGGGGACATGTTAAAACTTTTTAGAATGGAATGAAAATGAAAACACAAAATAACCAAACTTATAGGACACAGTGAAGACTGTTCATAGAAAAATTCAAGTTGTTCATAGACAAGAGACAAGTCCATAGCATTAAATACCTACATTGAAAAAATTGGATAGATTCCATATTAACAACTTAATAGTACACCTGAGAGATCTAAAACAAAAAGAAGATCTTACACCCAAAAGGAGTGGATGATAAGAAAGCAAAATCAATACAAAGAATCAATAAAATGGAGAGTTGGTTCTTTGAGAAAAATCAATAAAATTGCTAAACCATTAGCCAAGTTAACTAAAATATGGAGAAAGAAGATCCAAATTAACACAATTAGGGACAAAATGGGGCATAACAACCGATACCAAAGAAATCCAGAGAATCAAAAGGACACACTTTAAAAATCTGGAAAACCGAAAAGAAATGGATAAATTTCTTGATATACAACTCACCAAAGTTAAACTAAAATCAGATAAACACGTGTAGCTCCCAGTGAAAGAGAAACTGCAATTAAGAGTTTCTCCAACCAAAAACAGCCCAGGGCAAGAGTGGACTCAGCATAGAATTCTATCAGACCTTCCAAGAAGAATTAACATCACCACTTCTCAAATTATTCCACAAAACAGAAACAGAAGGAACATTGCCTAATTCTTTTTATGAAGATACCGTTATACTAATACCTAAACCAAAGACCCAACAAAGAAAAGAAAAGACTAGCAAATTTCTCTTATGAACATAGATGCAAATTTTCACAATAAATACTTTCAAATAGAATTTAAGAACACATACAAAGATTATCCATCATGGCCAGAAACTGATGGTAAGGTGCTGTTGCTAAAGACTGCACTTGCTATCTCGTTGAACACAGAAATCGAAGTGGTACCTAACTAGAGCCTTCACCTCCACTGCCTAGTGTCCATGGTACTGGAAGGTACTCTGCACACTACCAATGGAGAAAGGTAATCATCAACCCAGCTATAAACCATGCGACCTACTATGGTGACCTGCCTGTGAGATAGGCTGGTGCATTAGTGGCTCAAACGTTATGTGAGTGAGTAACCACTCTCTGATTAGACTTTAGCTCCACTCAGGGAGATAGAACCCATGTCTGGCACTGCTCAGGTAGCCAAGAATCTGAAACTGTATAGACCATGGACCTAAGATAAAACCAAGTATTACTGTTTTACTAAAGGAAAGTAGTGAAAAAATGACTACTTAAAGCATTCTGCCACACCCATAGATCTGTTCTTTGTCCAGCCATCATCAGAGATGGAACTAATACAGACATCCACAACCAGACAGTGTGCGGAGAGTGAGAGATACTGAAGCTCTCCGTCCTACGTCAGACATCTTCATCAAGTTCTCCCCTCTGGGATCAGGGATCTATGGAGGGGAATGAGGGATCTATGGAGAAGAGGAGGCAAAAGATTGTGAGAACCAGAGATGACTCCATGAAAACAGTGTCCTCCAGACACAGCAGGACTGATGTGCACAGGGGCCCTTAGATACTGCGGCAGCATGCCAAGCGCAGGGAAGGGGATGTGGACAAGGGCTGCCATTCCTAACAAGAAGCAGTCTGCAATTGATACCCATCTTCAGTGGAGTCTCACTGGGAATGTTAACCACACTTTGGAATAGACCCCATGCCTAGCAATAGATCAGCAAGCAAACTCTGTGGTCTTCTCGTATACTTTTTTTTGTCCCATATTGTTTAGTTTGTGGGTGTCTTGTTGGTCTTTGCTTGTATATTTAGATACCTGATTTGTGTGTATATGTGTGTTTGTTTGTTTTTGTTTTTGAAGGAGAGAAAAAGAAAGTGTTAAACTAGGTGGGTAGGGAGGTGGAAGGTTCTTGGGGGAGTTGGGGGAGAGGAAATCTGATCAGAATATATTATATGAAAAATTGTTTTTCAATGAAAAAGAGGCAAACAGAAAACAGCACAAAAGAGGACAGGCCTGCTTGGCGCACATGTTAGAGGTTTAGCAGTTAAAATCCTCAGTGGGTTTGACTCATTGCTTTTAGGCCCAGGGCGAGCCTGTATATCATATAAGGGGAGAACACATGGATGAAAAGTTTCTCATCTCGTAGCAACCAGGAAGCAAAAGAAAGAGAAGGGGGCAGAGTCCTGGTCAGCCCTCCAGGAGCATGTTCTTAATGACTGAACTCTCTCCCACTAAACTCTACTTAATGGTTCTACCATATCCCAGTGGAACCATAGGCTTGAGACCAAGTTGACACATGGGCTTTTGGAAGACAGTTATAGGAGAGGTGCTTATCCACACTGATATGTTTAGGGAGGATGTGTGTGCGACTATGTAATACTACAGTTTTATACAGGGAATGAGCACCCATGGAATCTGGTATTGGGACAGAGTCCTGGAGCCAATCATGTGTCAATATTGAGGAGCCCACACAACTAAACCATTCTCAGTAACTGACCTAATCCATTAATAATGACATCCGTTCTTTATCCGCGAAGAAAAAGCCCTCTTGGCCTGGTTACCGTCCATGGGCTCTTACCTGTCCACACTGCCTTGTTAAGATAACACTCTGATCATTGCACAGCGACAGCCCTCATGGTCCCTGTGCCCCATCCTTCGGTGACTGAGCGTCCTTGTTCCAGCCACCGTGCTTCTCAAGCTGATGACCCTCCCTTCTCTCTGTGCCGGCAGGTCCTGCAGAAGCTGGGGAAGGCGGATGAGACTAAGGATGAGCAGTTTGAACAGTGCGTCCAGAATTTCAATAAGCAGCTGGTGAGTACTGGATGTGGAGCAGCGGCTGCCAGGTAGGGGATGGTGAGGACCACACCTGTGGAGTAGGAAAGCCCAGAATGGGGAATGGTGTGGGTGGGTTGGTGAGTTCGGGAAGGACTTCCTGGAGGGGGTTGCTCTGGTCCTGGCTGAGACTATCAGAGAGAAAGGAGGCCAGGTTTTGGGGGAAACTTACAGTGAGAAGCAGGGAAGAGGAAGGCCAAAAGCCTGGTACTGTGGCTAGACTGTGGGAAGCTCACATGTCAAGGCCAGTGGGAGCTAGAGGAACGTCTTGCTAGGAGAGGGGCATCTGAGGCATTTCATGTGGGGGTCCAAGTAGGCTGGATTTGACTTAGGCTTCATCCGGACATGATGAGAGCCCAGCTGTATGGCAGGTTCCAGCTGGTCCTTTGTAGATACCTGGTGTGTATCTCCAGACAGCACTGGAGAGACGCTGTCTCAGCGTTCCCCTTTCCTGTATCAAGCAGTGATCCTCAGAGAAGTAGGGCCAGTTACCCAAGGCCATCCAGCTTTGGAGGTAGATTCAGAGGCCATTTGTTTGGTTCCAAAGCCTGGACACACTTCGAGGGCATCCTTGCAAGGACACGTTCCAGGCTTAATTAAGTAGATAGCCTGGAGGCAATAATTAGATACAAGGAAGAACTTCCCTACTAAAGGGAACACCTTGAACATCCCAAATGGAGATGACCTACACCATCCATGATGGGAGTGGGCAAAGGGCAAGGTAGCAGGAGGGAGGCTGAGCTGAGTCCTGGCCTATCGCCTCTTCAGGATGGTCCCGTGAGAATCTGAGGCCACAAGGATGGGGCAGGATATGGGAGGTGAGCTTAGGGCTCTGCTGGAAACGGGGCAGAGTCGGCCCCAAACTGGTAGACTTCAACCTCATGGTACACTGTCTATAACTGAGGTCTTTGATAGCTTTAAAGGTGCCCATCAAAGCCTCTGCAGCCGCACTGGGACCCAGAAGGGTCTCATTGGCCTGGGCCTGGGATATGGGTGTGAGTGATAGCATTGGTGGGAAAGAGCTGGGGTATGCTGAGAGAGGGCTGAAGCATGCTGAGAGAGGGCTGAAGCATGCTGAGAGAGGGCTGATGCATGCTGAGAGAGGGCTGATGCATGCTGAGAGAGGGCTGAAGCATGCTGAGAGAGGGCTGAAGCATGCTGAGAGAGGGCTGATGCATGCTGAGAGAGGGCTGATGCATGCTGAGAGAGGGCTGAAGCATGCTGAGAGAGGGCTGATGCATGCTGAGAGAGGGCTGATGCATGCTGAGAGAGGGCTGATGCATGCTGAGAGAGGGCTGATGCATGCTGAGAGAGGGCTGATGCATGCTGGGAGAGGGCTGATGCATGCTGGGAGAGGGCTGATGCATGCTGAGAGAGGGCTGATGCATGCTGAGAGAGGGCTGAAGCATGCTGAGAGAGGGCTGATGCATGCTGGGAGAGGGCTGATGCATGCTGGGAGAGGGCTGAAGCATGCTGAGAGAGGGCTGATGCATGCTTAGAGAGGGCTGATGCATGCTGAGAGAGGGCTGATGCATGCTGAGAGAGGGCTGATGCATGCTGAGAGAGGGCTGATGCATGCTGGGAGAGACCAAGGATGATGCTGGGAGAAGGTTGGGAAGCATGTGAGGAGAGGGCTTAAGGATAAGTTACCCTAGTTTACCTGAGATGTCTAATCCAAGAGGTTCTCCAGGGCAGGAATGGGAGCCACCACAACTACTTGTCCCTTGGGCCAGGAATGGGAGGTGTTTCAAGGCCCGAGTAGGTTCCCTGATAGGGGACATTTGCCGCCTTATTTTTGTCACCTGGAA
This sequence comes from Microtus pennsylvanicus, assembly GCF_037038515.1. Classification (NCBI taxonomy): domain Eukaryota; kingdom Metazoa; phylum Chordata; class Mammalia; order Rodentia; family Cricetidae; genus Microtus; species Microtus pennsylvanicus. The sequence continues at coordinate 49,884,806 of NC_134582.1, read as the reverse complement.
ACCCTAAGCCCTGGCCTTTTATTCTGTCTAGCGTAAGGCAGGGGGTTCCTAATCAGTGTTTCCTTCAGGCTCTGAAACCCTTTTGGAGACTGCCGTTACCTGTGCACTTACTGTAGGCCATGCACAGCCTGGTCAGCCTTGAAATGAGCCCCATGTCGTTTTTAATGTTTTTCTCTTGAGACAGAGTCTCTTGTATCCCAGAATGTCCTTGAACTCATTCTGTATCCAAGACTGACCCGGACCCCTCTGCCTTCATCCCCTGAGTGCTGGAATTCTAGGCTTGCTCTACTACACAGTCTATGTGTGCTTGGGATCGAACCCAGGGATTTGTGTATGCTAGGCAAGCACTCTACCCACTGAGCTAACCCCTCGGCTCCAGCTGTTTTCCTTATTGTCAGATGAAGAAACATTGGGTTTTATCGGGCAGTTAAGGCCACATGGTTAGTTTAGGGGGCTTGGAGATTAAAATTAGAACTCTGGGCCTTTAAGTTTCTCCCAAGTTCACCCTGCCCTGAGGACCACCAGATGTGGTGAGCTTGGAGTGAGAATGCTGAAGTCTCTTTAAAGCAGGCTGGGCTGGTGGGGGTGGAGCACAGAGTGGGAGCTGGGGTCCCTGTGGCCTGGCCCAAGAGAGCAGCTTTTCCTATGCTTCCCACAGTGTTTATAGGCATGGGCTTGGGGTTTCTAAGTTATGTGCCAGAACAAGGAATTAGCCCATGGACAGTAACAGAGAACTCCTGAGTGAGGGTGTGGATTAGGGAGCTGGGAAGAGTTAGACGCTCAGTGACACTGCCCTGGGCAGATGCGGGTGGCTATACCTGATGCGCTTTTCCTACGATGCTCTGTTACAGGTCAGCCGTAGTTAGAAAGGGTTTCTTTCTGCTGGTTGACTTCTCTCGATGCTAATCTTCAATGCCTACTTTACAGCCACATCAGGGTCACTCGCGCTCGGTGTCTGCCCCCGAGCAAGCCCTCTCTCGTTACTCCTGGGCGGGTACTGAGGGGCCAGGCCCAGAGTAAAGATACTCATGGAGGTTCACCTGAACTGGGGCTCAGGTTGTCCTGGGCTGGCGTGGTGTCTGACTGCTTAGGGTTAGGGGTAGTGTGGAGAGTGCGGTTTTGCCATCTTCTCTGCATCTCAGTGGCCCTCCCTTGGAGGTCTGGAATAGCTTGGTGTGTGAGGGATAACTCGGCAAGGGGTTGGGGGTGAGGAGTGGATTGCCAACAGCGTGGGGGCTTTTGTCTATTCTTGAGGGAGAGAATCCAGGAGCTGCAGTGAGCTTGGTTCTCCGCCAGCCTACAGACCTGGGATCAGAGCTGGGGGTGTGGGAAGTGAGAGCTACAGTTTCTCCTGTGCCTCTGGCTGACGCCCTCAGCATAGTGAGCTCAACTCTTGGGCGGTTACTGTAAGGCTGACAGTGTGTTCGGTCTTGAGGGCAGTAGGTTTCCTTACTCCTTCTTGTCACCTCTGATGTTACTTCCTCTCAAGGTGACCTAGGTGAATGACTGTCTTTGGACCCAGCTGGTGCTAGTCACAGGGAGTTGACGTCTGCTCTGTCCTGACTGACTGTATTGAGCAGAGCCGGTAGGCTGTGAGGTGCTTGGCAATTAGGATTGAGGTCTGCTTTTCGAATATGCTCAGTTTATCCACACAAACATTTCTTAAAACGCCTACTATACAAAGATTATGGTAGTCTCATGCAAACAGATGCCTCACACCAAGTGGCAAATCGTTGGGCAGACAATTCCTCTGGGGAATCCTCTCCAGTGAAGGCGCTTGGGGAGCAGGCTTGACCCATGCTTCTGAGTCCTTCAGCTGTGGCAGGCTGGGAGGACGGTGCTGTTGGAAGTTCCCGATGGTCATTGAGAGCAATGATCAGCACTGACCAGTGCAGCAAAGGTGCAGGAAATGCAATGATTGCTGGAGCCAAAGTCACAGGGAGGCCACTCTCAGAGTCCCTTTGCCAATGGGGATCCCTGCAGAGGCTTGAGATGCCATGTCTCGGGAGCACAATCCTGGGGCCGCCTCCAGAGTTCTGTTTTTTTCGTATTGTTCCAGTGGGTGTTAGCTCTGGGCTTCAGGGGCTCACAGCTTAGGGCTGGTTAGTAATGTACAGGAACTGCCTTAGGTTTGGCTCATATCGGAGCCGCCTTGTGGTTGACTCCATAACATATCTTGCGAGCGTTACTTTTTTCCAAGAAGTCATCGCAGGCTTTCAGGCTGAGCTCCCACTTGTAGAGCCGTTCTGGTTCCGGACTGCTGGACTCTGGGGCACACTGATATGAAAGTCTGTCCTTGGCACTGAATGCCAGCAGCAAGGATTGCGGCTGAAGCCCAGTGCCCCTGGAAACCACTGGAGTTGGGAACCTCTCTCTGGAGGCTTAGGGTGGGACTGAGAATGGAGGAAGGCCCAGCAGGGGTGTATGAAGGCTGCCTGGGCTTGGCTTCCTCTGGCTGTGTCAGCTCCTTACTAAGTAACACTTGTGGGCCCAGCTGAGCAGTGGCCCAGAATATTCTTCCCCAGCTGGACTCTAATGGCATTGTGACCTGAAATCAGGAAGTTCTAGAGAGCTGTAGCCCAGCTGTCCTGTTAGGGGTGGCTGTTCTGGGTAACCTCTTACAGCTCAGCATCTGGGAGGCAGAGGGGGCCTTGGTACAGCCGGCAGCTTGGGTAAATTCAGTAAATGCATAACCAACCCAAGGGGGACCTCATGCTTGGGTACAGTAAGGGGAGGTGTTAGCAGGAGATAGGAAGGGGGCTAAAGGTGTGGCTGGGATGAGGGATGCCAAACAGGAAGAGAAGCTGGGTCTGGAAGGTTCTGTGGCGTCAGAAGACAGCATAGCGTCACCTTGCAAGCATTCTTTAATCTTCATCTATAACAGCGAAGCATTGAAGGTGTTAACGTGGGGAAGCTTGGGAGAGCTGGGATTCCTCCTGTCCTGCAAGCTCTGGATCCTGTCTCAGAACACTTCTTGGCTGGGCTTTTGTTTCCTCATTTCTTTTGTACTCGGGGAGCCTTGAACTTGGGTGTTCAGGCTTACATCTGACCAGGGTTACATGCCAGGTGGTCCGCCCTCCATCATCTGCGTGTTGCTGATGTGTGGATTTCACTAACTGCAGAGTGAAGATATTTCTAGAACAACCCAAACAACAATAACAACAAACAAGACTGTACAAGCAAAAGCAATGCAGTGCTCTATTTGTATCTCCTTTGCATTATGAGTTGTGGAGAGATGGGCACAGTGCACAGGAAGACTCGTGGGTCCTGTGCAGATTCTGTGTCCTCGGCTTGTGCATCTGTGGGTGTGGGTGTCTGACAGGGTTCCCAGATGAATCCCTGATGCTTCTCAGTGTACAGCTGTCCTCTAGGGGCACTGAAAGTGTGTCAGAGAGGGATTTGGTTCCTTTCATTCTCTCTGTTTTATTATGTGGCGTTTCACGTGTTTTTCTTAAACTGCCACTGCCGGTGTCCTCAGCTGTGTGACAGGAGATGTGAGATGGAGTACGGAAGACAAAACAGTGAAAGGATTCCTCCCGAGTCTAGTGGGGTGAACCAGTGAGTTTACTGGAGCGAGCACGGGTGACTCAAAGGCAGCTGTGCCCTGAAAAGCCCACCCAGCCTGGGTGATGACTCACCAAAGCTGTATCCCTGGAGTTTCCTGACTCGCAGGCAGTGTGGCTGGCTGAAGAATCTCCTCTCCCCAGCAACTGTTACTGTTTATATAACACTGGGGAGGGACCTTATAAATCTGTACATTTCAGGAACTTCTTGGAAGCCATTGTAATCAGTTACACACCTAGCCTAAACCCGCTGGCTGCAGGCGCTTCCTGAATCTCCCGGACTTTGTACAGTGTTGAGTGCTGACCTCTTAGCACCCTTGTAGTCAAGTGGTGAGAGCGTCCTTGTCAAGTGGTGATAGTGTTGTTGAGAGGCTAGCTGACCTTACAGCATCCTTGTCAAGTGGTGGTACTGATGTTGATGGGGTGGTACACAGGGCTGTGGGCACCAGGAAGAGAAATGCAGAGCCCAGAGGAGGAGGAAGGACCTGCTGGCACAGGGCAGTCGAGGTTGGAGGGTGCTGGGGTGAGCCAGGAAGGTGGTCAGTCCCTGAATGCTCTTCCTGGAGGTGGACCAGTATGGGCAGAGATAATTTTCAGGTCTGAGTCCTGCTCCTTCTAGGTCTCCTGTGGGTGGTTGTGGCCATGTCTCCTTCCCTCTCCACCAGAGAGAGAAGAGGCAAGATGGTTGCTTGCTGGGACACCACTGAGCTGTGGGGCTCCCAATGAAGGGAGTAGCAATGACATTAACGATGGCCAGAGGGCTGCAGCTGCTGTGCTCTGAGGCTCCAGCTTGCAGAGAGAACATGGGTTGGTTGCCCTTGGCAAGAGGGAAGCCTGGTTTGTCATGAGATGGGGTGGTGACCGGTGTCCCCAGACCCTGACCTACTTCTTGGCTTTTCTGGCAGACAGAGGGTACCCGTCTGCAGAAGGATCTCCGGACCTACCTGGCTTCTGTTAAAGGTAGGGTACATCTGTCTGCAAGGAGCTGGGGCTGCAGAGCTTTGGGGCAGCTGGACCATGCTTGTGGTGCTGATGTCCCAATGGGAGATGACATGTGGGAGTCCATGTACCTTCTCCCTACCCCACAGCCATGCATGAAGCCTCCAAGAAGCTGAGTGAGTGTCTCCAGGAGGTGTATGAGCCCGAGTGGCCTGGCAGAGATGAAGCAAACAAGATTGCAGAGGTAAGCTTGGGAGTGTGGCCTTGGTTCTTTCCCCAGGGACCCTTTGGCCTTAGCTCCTTTTCCCAGGATGTCTCACCCTCTGGTGCAAGTTTGCACCAGATTCTCCGGGACTCCTTTGTCACCTCGCCTTGGCCAAGCTGCCTTCCTTTTCTGCAGGCTGTGCCTTTGGTATTCTTCACACTGGAGTTTGCGAAAGTGGATTATGGCTGACCCTGCCAGTCTTTACTATATTTGACCCTTTCTGTCATCCTAGGGACGCTGCAACCTCAGGAAACCAAGGCTCTGAGACTCCACAGAGCTTTGAGGGGATGGGCTCAGGGACATGAGCTGGGGACTGTGTGGCTTAGCTCTCTGAAGCACTCCTGTCCCTGTGTTTTCAGAACAATGACCTACTATGGATGGACTACCACCAGAAGCTGGTGGATCAGGCTCTGCTGACCATGGACACCTACCTGGGCCAGTTCCCTGACATCAAGGTAAGAGACCTCTTTGTCCACTGTCTTGCTTTGGTGGCTTGGAACTTACAGAAGGAGATGGAGTCTGGGAAGCCTGCCATGCAGGACTGGCTCAGGCGGGAGGTGACTGCCCTGTGGTCAGGTATCTGCTTAGCCTGGCAGTTGGTCTCTTCGGTACTGGTCTCTCTGTGACCAGCCACCAGCCGGCTTGCGTGACTTCCTGGGGGTTGGGGAGGAGATATAAGGCATTGATGATACTCCAAAGAAACGATTTCACCCAAGTCTAGTTGAGTTTCTTGGAGTTGTGCTTACCCTAGCGTGAGTGACAACTTACAAAGGGGTATCCCTGGAGCTCCCTGTTCAACTTGCAGGCAGCATGGCTACCCAGAGCATCTCCTCTTCCCAGTAATGGTTACCACTTATATAACCTCAGCTAGGACCTTAGGTGTGAGGATGTATGTAAGGCCTTACGCTGTGTATTTGGTAGGGTGTATGTTGCCTGTTAACGCTCTGTGTGTGTTTATCTTATTGAATGTTCAGAAACCCAGTTGCTTCTGTTAAAACTGAATACATGCTTGAAGCCTTGTATGCTAAAGTCTCCGCCAATGCTACCAAACCCCTAGGAGCTGTATCCATAGAGGCTCAGGAGTCTGAGGCACCTAGGAGGGCTGGGAGGGCCGGCTCCCTTATGCACGCCAGTGCAGATGTATAAAGCCGCTGATGGAGTGGGTTCGGGAGATCTGGGGCCTGCGAACTGTCTCTAAGGATCCCCCCGCCTGGTTTAAGAAGAGATTTCGCTCACATGACATTGGCTAGGTGGTTCTGATGGATGAGTTTCTGTTGCCAGAAAAGTGGGTGAAATAGAGGACTGGTTGCCCTGCAGAGTGCAGAAGGCGCTATGGCCAGATTGGGGTCTACTTTAGTTCTGCTGCGTTTACCTTGCCTACAGTTTCCGGGCCCAGCCTGGGCAACTTGGCATCAGGCCCCATTGAATCCCCCTCCCTCTGCTCCCTAGTCTCGCATTGCCAAGCGGGGGCGGAAACTGGTGGACTATGACAGTGCCCGGCACCACTATGAGTCTCTTCAAACCGCCAAAAAGAAAGATGAAGCCAAAATTGCCAAGGTAAGGGCTGGGGCAGGGACCGGGAATCAGAGAGAGGTTAGTCCAAGGTTCCCAGTCGTGGGTGGGGATGGTGCTGAGCCCCGTGCCAGATAGACAAAGATCCTTCGGGTGCCTAGGCAGGAGGGTGGGGGCTGTTGCTGGCCTATTTCTGCCCCTTAGCCCTGCTCTGAGGCAATTTTCCAGAATGAGAATAAACCCGGCTTAGGTTTCCCTGGCGTGGCGCTATCCTGCTTAATGCACCGAGTGGAATTCTGTCACGGGATCCGATATGACCCTGTGTTGTTGGAACAAGCCTTTGGGCTGGTCACAGGGGTGGTGGGTGGGTGGCAAAGCCCAGTGTGCTCAGCTCCTCCTACATAGTTGTTTTGTGGTTACAGTTCAACCCTCCTTTCCATGCCCACTTGGGTGGGGTTCCCCTTATTTTCGCAGCCTCAGGAGTTGGGAAGGGGAGAAGCATTACCTGCTTTGGACCGGCCTCTGGATAGGGGCTGGCTTGTCTGTCTCTATGTGGGGTTGTGGGCTTGGTGTTTAATTATCAATGTCTCTGTTTTTTTTTTCCTCCCACCTCCCTCCTGTCTCTCCTTTCTCCTTTGCCTTGACCTCTCCTTCCCTTCCTCCCTGCCCCCAGCCTGTCTCGCTGCTTGAGAAAGCCGCCCCCCAGTGGTGCCAAGGCAAACTACAGGCTCATCTTGTAGCTCAAACTAACCTGCTCCGAAATCAGGTGATACTGGCTTCTAACCTTGCACGTGCTGGCGCCTTCTGGTCTGTTGTTCTCCGCTGGGTGTCTCTCTGCCCGGCCTCCGCAAGTTACATTAGGGCAAGGGAGGGCTTATCTTCTTTCTGGGGTTTGGAGGCAGACAGGGCTGGGGTCCGAGCTGGAGGCCTGTGGCATAGGGTGGGGTGAGGTGGGGCTTTTAGATGCCAACTGACGCAGTGTCCTGGCGGATTGGGGCCTAGGAGTTGTGGCTAAACTGGGCACCCACCCGGGTCTATGCTTTCTTCAGATGGCTGACATCCAGTACGGCCCCAACCAGAAACACCTTTGAGTATCTGCCCTCTCTGGGGGCTTCCTTAAGCTGTTTGGAGCTCCAAAGTTATTCCGGGTATTCTGAGGAGACCTATCTGCCCCCAGAGGCACTCTTACTCCCAATATCCCAGAGCTGGCTGTAGCTGAGCGGGCCCCATAACTCCAGCCCTGGTCGTTGGCCTGGCTTCCATGTAGGTGGTCTTTGCTACAGAGGACCCAGAACTTGGCCACTGGAGGAGACTCCAGGAGGCCTCTGTGTTCTGACTGGAATGTGAAACCTATCAGGGAGACCTGATAGGTCTAGATGGGTCCTGTGATGGTTACATAAAGGAAGAAGGTTTTAAGAGAGTTTCTATTGGACGCTGGGCCTGCCAGTGAATCTTATAGTCGTCTTGGTATCCTGAACCTGGAACTGGCTAAAGTTTGGCTGGGGTCTGCTGGAGGTGAGGCAAGTAGACCAAGAGATATACATCACATTTTTTTTCCTTCCCACCTTGCTGAGACTCAGGAAACCCTTTGTAGTGGGGATAAGGCAGGTAGTTGAGACTTGGCCCAGGAAGAGGTCAGATTTCTCCTGGACAGTGCCCCATTTTTCCTGGGCACCTCCTGATTTCGTCATCGCCAGCCACATATATCAGATGTCCAGGAAGGGGAGGGAGGGAGCTCCAACCTGACATGGCTAGCTGCCAAATTTCTAACCTGACCCTCTGCCTGATTTCCTGAAGGCCAAGGTTTGGGGCTCACTTGGGAGGCACTGAGGTTAGGATCAAGGTGACTGGTCATTCAGAGCCTGTGGGCACAGGCCGACGGGTCTGGAAAATACCCAGGCAGCCTTGGGAGGCAGAGCAGGAGGACTATCAGGCAGTAATGGGCTGAGAGGGGATAGGAGGGAGAGCTGAGACCAGGTTTGTTTGTTCCCTCCCTACAAGGCAAGGGGCACTCTGAATGGGTTGGAGAGGCCCCTGGGATGCTGTAGGGCCTGGGATGGGGTCTACCTGATTCTTTAGGGCCCCTGAGACAGGAGTGGGCGGGGAATCCTGCTCAGGAGGGCCCTTAGTTCATTCTGCCAGAGCAGCAGGGGAGGCTGAGGCACAGGGTTACCTTTTCAAATGCTGGGCTATAGATGGTTCATTTTCCCATGTGACTTCTTTCTCCCTTTGGGACCTCTCCTCCTAATGCTAATGGGAAAACTGTTGCAGCTTGGGAGTTACCTTTGTCACCAGTGGGCTGTTGGCTGACTCTGAGCTTAAACTGGAGACTGTAATCTGCCCTGAGGGTGGACTGGACTTTTTAGGAGACATTGTATCCTCTTCCAGCTGAGCTTGTAGAACTGAGGCTTCTTGTGGCTCTGGTTGGTCCTGGAAGCTCTCCAGACTTGCTTGAGTCTCTTGGGCTTGTCTTAAGTCTGACCCAGTCTCTCTAGCCAGCGCCTTGCTTTTAGACTGGAGAGGGGTGTGGGGGCTGCTGGGCTCCTTCACTGCCCACAGCGCTGCCCTGCTCTGTCACTCTTCTGTGCTTTAAAATGGACCTGCTCTTGTTCTGTGCAGTGTTGCTGGGGCACCGGGTCTGTGCTCGGAGTCTTGCCGCTCTGAGCTGCGCTGCCCCAAGGGAATTGTTTGTATTTAGATAGACATCTCCTTCCTTCCTTCTCATTTGTGTGTGTGTGTGTGTGTGTGTGTGTGTTAGTCAGAGGACTCAAGTGTCCTCAGGTACTATCTTAGTTATGGTTTCTAACTTGTGGAGGAAAGGGTTAATTTGGGTTACACTTCCACATCACAGTTCATTCAAGGAAGTCAGAACAGGAACTCAAACAGGGCAGGAACCTGGAGGCAGGAGCTGATGCAGAGGCCTCAGAGGGATGCTGATTGCTCTTACTCCTCATGGCTTGCTCAACCTACTTCCTTATAGAACCCAGGACCACCAGCCCATGGATGGCCCCACCCACAATGGCATCCGCCCTCCCCCACTAATTGTTAATTTAAAAAATGCCTTACAGGCTTGCCTACAGCTACGTTTTATGGAGGCTTTTTCTCAGCTGAGTCTCCCTTCTCTCAAATGACTCTAGCTTGTGTCAAGTTGACATAAAACTTTGGAGCACAGGCACCATCTCCTTTTTTTTTTAATGTGGTCATGCATATGTGGAGGTCAAAGAACAGCTTTACGGAGCTGTTTTTTTTTTCCTTCCCTTCTTCCATGGGCTTCAGGGATTGAGCTCAGACTGTCAGGCTCCCATGGCAAGTGCTTCTCCTTGCTGAGCGTTCTACCACACGAGACAGGCTTTCTCACTGGCCAGAAACTTACCAAATAGACTGGGCTGGCTGACTAGTAGGCCCAGGAGACTCACTTATCTCTTTGCTGGGACAGCACACACAACCAGCTCCTGCTTTGTGTGTGTGTGTGTGTGTGTGTGTGTGTGTGTGTGTGTGATGCCCTCAGAGGCTAGAAGAGGGAGTCAGGTCACCTGGAAATGGAATTAAAAGGGGTTGTGACCTTCTTGATGTGGGTGCTGGTACTGAATTTGGGTCCTCTGGATAGTCAGGAAGCCCCCTTTAACATAACTACTAAGCAATCTCTCTGTTCCCTACTCTCAAATTTAAAGTGGGTTCTGGAGATCAAACAGAAGTCCTTATGCGTGCACAGTGAGCACCACAAATTTCCTGAGGCCTCTTTCCAGCCTCACTTTTAAAGGTTTGTCGTGTGTATCCCCCCCCACCCCGTTTTTAATCAGATTCTGATAACACACACCCAGGAGCCCATGTGTTACCCGGAGTGTATGATAATCAGAAGCCACGGGCGTCCCTTCTTCCACCCAAGGCTTCAGCTTGGGGTCCACTGGGGCTGGGTGCTCAGCAGGCAGGTCCTGGTGTGTCTTAAGCTGGGTGTGATTTTTGTCTGAGTGGTGTTCTGGCCAGCTGTGGGCTCAACACCAGCCTTAGAATGGGAGGCTGCCGGGTTGTGAGTCAGACTTGACTGAGTCAGCCCTGTCTGTGTGACTCACCTGGTGCGGGGTCTAACGCCACCGTTTGGTGGATGCGGGTACTTTTTAGAATAAGAGATGTAGGGAGAGTCATGGGTACTGGGCATGGACACCTCAGCCCAGCTCCTTCCTCCCTGCCTAATTCCTTTGTCCTTCTTAGAGGTACTGAGACACTGCCTCTGGCCCCTGGTGGGAACAGGTCATGGGAGAGGGATTTGTGGGGGGGTGGGAAGCTTCCCCAAGAAACTAACAGAAACTGGAAACCACAGCCAAGTGGACTCTGGCCCTAAAAAAGCAAGTAGGAACCTTCGGGAGGGGTCACAGAAAGCAGTTGCCAGCTAGCTGAATCTCAGGGCTGAGACTTGGCTCAAGGGAGTTAATGAAAGTGGGGCTCCACCGAATCTGGGGTCTGCCTTTGTGTTCCAGCTCTCTAGGTTGTTTGTGGCCAACCCCTGCCCCCGCTCTGTGTATGTGTGTTTAGGCCAGGGATCAAGCTCCAGTCCTGTCCCTGAGAGGTTGTCCACGGTAGCATTTTGAGACAGATCTCTCACTGGGACCCGAGGCACATGGTTCAGTTCAGCCGGCTAGTCAGTGAGCTCCAAGGATCTTCCTATAGGCGCCTCCCCAGAACTGGGGTTTCATCATCAGGCTTTTTATGTGGACGCTGGGGTTCAAACTTGGGTCTTCCTACTTATCCTGCAAGTAATTTACCGACTGAACCATCTCCCCAGCCCTTGTCTCCAGTCGTCTTATTGGATTTCCCTCTAAACCCTCCTTTTTAGTGACAGCTCAGCCTTCCCATTCCCAGAGTGTCCCCTTAGGCCCAGCTGTTGCAGCCCTCACGTCTCCAGTGGGAAGTTCTGGGTGGGTAGCTACATCCAGTCTAGTGTCTATTCTGCTTAGGCCCTGGGTTCTGCATCCAAGCAGGAGAGGGTACCAGCTGTTTGGGCAGGTCTGCCTCAGCTCCCCAGGGCAGAGTTCCAAGCGCAGGCTAATGGACTCCACTGCCTCTCCATCCCAGGCAGAGGAGGAGCTCATCAAAGCCCAGAAGGTGTTCGAGGAGATGAATGTGGACCTGCAGGAGGAGCTGCCGTCCCTGTGGAACAGGTGAAGTCAGGAGGGGTCCGTATACCTAGTGGCCAGCCCGACCCTGTGTCCGCCTACCCACTCCACGGCTCTGTGCCTCTGAGGATGCGGCATGCAGTCACGTGTGATTCTCATCATGTCGCCTCCTCTCCCTCCGGCAGCCGTGTAGGTTTCTATGTCAACACGTTCCAGAGCATCGCGGGCCTGGAGGAAAATTTCCATAAAGAGATGAGTAAGGTAGGCCAGAGCGATCCTGCAGGGCAAGGGGTCAGTCAAAGGCAGGGATGGGGAGCTTGGGCACACTGGGGACGGCTGTGGGTGCTCCAGTCCAGCCCCAGCCCGCCATGCTTTGTCCTTCTCTTCTTGCCTGGATCCATGTTGCTGAAACATGATCCGCCCCTTCTCCAACTCTCACAATCTTCTCAGGCAACTCTGATGGATATTTTCCTCGATCTATAGGAAGATAATAAATAAGTTACCGGAATTTTTATAATAATAAAAAAGTCTCCTGTGTTTCTTGAGATAGTGAAACGGGCTGCTTCTCTTCCTGAATCTGGCATAGGAGGGCCAAGTCAGCTCACACTTGTATGCTGTGTTAGAATGGAAGCTGAGTAACAGGGCCACTCGAGACACCTTCTGGGGCAGCTTTCCCACTCCTGAGTGACAGGGCCACTCGGGACACCTTCTGGGGCAGCTTTCCCACTCCTGAGTGACAGGGCCACTCGAGACACCTTCTGGGGCAGCTTTCCCACTCCTGAGTGACAGGGCCACTCGAGACACCTTCTGGGGCAGCTTTCCCACTCCTGGTGGCTGTTGTGACTTTGTCTCTTGGACTCAGAGGAATGAAGTGACGATGGTGGATCCCAGGTTTTGGGACTGAAGAGAACGAGTCAGTTTGGGGCCTTTTCCTGACTACAACCCACTGTTTAAGGCCTCTCCTTTCTTTCTGTTTTTCCTCCTCCTTCTTAAAGACTTGAGGCAAAGCCTACAACACTTAGGACTGGCAAGATGGCTCAGTGGGCAAAGGTGCTTGTCACATAGGCCTATTTGGTGACATGAGTTTAGTCCCTGGAACTTGGATAATGGTAGAATGAGAGAATCGACTCTACAGGGTTGTCCCCCAGTAATAAATACGTAAATTGAGAAAAAATTCAAAACGGGTATTTTAGGGAAAGAAACCTTTATGCAAAGTTAGTTCAAGGCACAAAAGGCACAATTATGTATTAAGTAGGGAAAAAATTTATCTCTGCACTTCCTAGTGGCCAAAGCAAAAAGAGAAATGTTGTCAGTGATGAGACCCATGATCTGTGTGGGGCAACCCTCTTGGCTTTTGGAGAAATTTCTGGAAGTTGTAGGATGGTTGAGAAGCTTCTTGCCAAAATGACCTTAATAACTAGGGTTAACAAACATTAACTCTGCAATCTGCAGAAACGAGTTTTAAGAAATAAAATGGTGAAGTTCCTTGTGCTGGAAATCCAGCAAGGTTGAGGCTTCAGGCAGCTTAGCGAGACCTTATCTTAGACTGAAATGGACAAAGAGGTGGGGATGTGGCCTAGTAGTAGAACATTTACCTAGCATGTGCAAAGCCACGTTAGGCAAATGCTCAACTCTTCCCCGACCGGGAAAAGGTGAAAACAGTGGCTTTCTTGTGGCATTTAGGACATCCCTTTAAAGAGCAAGAGAGAAAAGGTGGCCCTCAGAAATAGGAGCTGTTGGCAGTCCAGCTCATGTCCCCTGATTACGCTGTTAGTTGTCTGGGGTTCATTGTGCTGGTCTTCCTTCGATGGGGGTCAATGGAGCTCACTCCTGGTAGAGGCGGGGGCGGCAGTGAGGAAAAAGGGGGATTCCTGCAGGAGATGTGCTTGTCCCAGCCTGCTTCTGTTCACTCTTCCCCTGCAGCTCAATCAGAACCTCAACGACGTCCTGGTCAGCCTGGAGAAGCAACATGGGAGCAACACCTTCACAGTCAAGGCCCAGCCCAGGTGGGTCAAGGCAGGAGGGTGAGGTCTGCGGGGCCTGGGACTTGATGGCCAGCACCACAGGGGCAGCTGCTCCCCGAGACTCTCTTGTCCCCCTTGGTCTCCACGGGTTCGACCCTCAGTCTCCAGGAACCTCCCTAGCTCTCTGCCCCCTGGCATCAGGAAGCAGCTCCTGTAGTCCTGTTCTGTGGAGGAAAGAATGTGGCCAGGGGGCCTGCAAATGCCTGGGCCTTTGTAGAGGTAGAGGACAGGGTGGAGGCGGAGCTTGGTTGTTGACAGAGGTTGTGGTTCCTGGCACACCAGCCTTCCTTCCTCCTGCTCAAGGTAAGGGTCAAGGATGAGGGCAGTGCCTCTAGGCTTTGTCCTTTGCTGCCTTTCCTGGGTAGCTGCTAGGGGGTCCCTGTCTCCTGAGGGAGAGGGCAAGCAGCAGAAACAGACTGGAGTCTGGTATTACCCTCCTTCTGTGTGTGTGTGTGTGTGTGTGTGCGTGCGCGCACACGGGTGTGAGTGAAGGAAAGGGGGAGGGGTGGGTATTGATTGTGTATGTGTGTGTGTATGTTTGACTGAGTGCATGGGCATGGCAAGCGTCATCCCACGTGTCTGCGAGGTCTCCGCTTCTTGGGTAACTGGTCCCCTGCCCAGAACTTTGAGGGTTTCAGTGAACCAGTCTTATTCTTTTCTCTGCCCTAAAAATAAAACATGCAATTGGCAAAGAGGAGCCTGCAGGTGTCCTGGGGAGCAGGGGGGAGGGAAGAGGGGGATGAGAGCAGATATGAGTCTGTGGTCACTTTAGGAAGACCTTACCCAGTTGGAAAGACTGTGGGGCCCAGGCTGGGTGAGCAGGTGCTTGTCTGTACTCTCCACTAAGGTAGCCCATCTGTGGCCCACCCTGCTGTCCTGTAGCCTTCCAGGATCAGTTAGCAACTATACTGGGCAGAGGACAGACAGGAGGAGCATGGGGTACAGATTGAGGGCGGGGTGGGGGGCGAGTCCTGGGATGGGAGGCTAGGGGAGATAAAGGTGAAGGCGGGGGCATCAGGAGCAGGCTGAGGATGGGGAAAAATCCTGGGAGAAGGGCAGAGGGAGGAAGGCTGAGAACAGGTGGAGAACAGGGACGGGCTGAGGGCAGTGTGGGAAGGTCAGACAGGTTGGATGGGCCAGACTAAGGGCAGGTTAGGAAGCAGGTAGAGGGTTAGGTCATTTCTTAGAGGCCCCTGAGCAGAGATGGAGGAGAAGGCAGCAGAGAAAGGCCTAGTTCCCAAGGCTCCTCCTCCAAATGAAGCACCCACACCCCACCATTCCCACAGAAAGAAAACTAAACTGTTCTCACGGCTGCGCAGAAAGAAGAACAGGTACCGCCATTGAGTGCAGTGCCGTGGGCCTCTGGGCCCCACCCTGACTGCGCATGTGCCTTGTGACCTGTGCCCTGCTGAAGGGCTCACTAACCCCTAACCTGCCGGTGTGTCCTGTTGCTTGGGGACATGTGTCAGGAGGGGGTGGAGGACCTGGGATGCGAGGGAGGTAGGCGGTACAAGGCGGGTGGTTGGAGGGTTAGTGTACCCCTGTCCTGTGCACACCCTAGAGTCCACTAGCACACAGGTACTGAGCAGGGACAAGGAGCCCCACTGTTGAAAGCATCCCCATTACACTGTATTCTACTTTGCTATATATTCTTCAGGGAGGCAAGTGCACCCCCCTAAAAAACAAGGCCTCCTCAGACTAGGCATCTGGGGGACCGGTCCTAGTGGACCTTCTAGAATGTCTAGATCTTCAGATGCCAGCACCATAGCTGATAGTTACAAGTGGCTCTTGAGCAGCTGAAATGTGTGCATTTTGATTCTGGAAGCCATGATGGTGATGCTAATTTATTTAGCTGCGGTGGCTGCTGCCTGCTGCCTTTCGCAGGCACCGATAGGTCCCTGCTCCTGCATGTCCAGTGGCTGCAGTGTGTGTCCCCGACCCTTCATGTCCCCAAGTGGACCCTGCTGCTCGCTTTGCCCTCTCTCAGCTGTCACTTCTCTGCAGTGAAGCCACCAGCGTGGAGCCGTTTCTCCAGGGTGTGCACTAAGTTGAGGAACCATGGGAAGGAAAGTGCAGAGGTAGTGAGGGCTCCTGGGCTGTGGTCTGATCTGTGCAGGTGGGAAGGCCGCTGGAACAGGTCAGAGGGGAGGAGCCTGCATGGACAGGATGCTGCCTGAGGAAAGAGAGACTCACTTTGCCTCTAGGAAGTATGGCTTGCTTGTGCTGTGGACATTGGGCGTTTGGACATAGGCAGGGAAGAGACTGGTTCTCACTGGTTCACCCCTGCTTTGAAGGCAAGCCCCCTATGAACCATACAGGATCGTGCCTTGTTCCTTACACTTCCAATCTACACGTGCACACAGTTCCAGACAGGGATGCCCAGGACACACATCAGCACACAATTTTATATTTTTTTACACATGGATTCATGGGGTTCACACATAGATGCACTGATTTACACACAGGCCCACGGGGCTTACTCATCCACACAGTTTCACACGCGGATCCCAGGAGCTCACATAGGTACACGGCTCCACATGTGAATCTGTGGAGTTGGCGCATACATACATGTCATTCCCCGTGGGCACGCTCAGGGAGCTCACAAACTGCTCCATGTCTTCTAGCCCTTGGTCCCACTAACATCATTCCCCTTTTGTCCTTCTGCAGTGACAGTGCCCCTGAAAAGGGGAACAAGAGCCCTTCACCTCCTCCAGATGGCTCCCCTGCTGCTACCCCTGAGATCAGAGTGAACCATGAGCCAGAGCCGGCCAGTGGGGCATCACCGGGGGCCACCATCCCCAAGTCCCCATCTCAGGTAGGCATGCTTGCTGTCTCCACGACCTGACCTTTTCCTTCTCTTCCTCTGTTGCTTTTGTCCCTTCCCCTTTCTCCATCATCCCCTACCTGGGGCCAACACAGGTTTTGAGCCCGAGGTTCTGCTCCGTGGAGGACTGATTCTGACCTCAGTCTCCTTGGGCTACACTGAACCTAGACTTTCTCGGTGTTCCTGGTCTACTTGATGATGGTTTCTGTAAACATTCCACAGAAGTGAGCATCTTCCCCTTTCCCGTCTCCCCATCCTGTCGCCTTGACTCTTTCTTCCATCCTCCCTAGCTCTCTGGATGTTCAGCCTTGAGTAGCCAGTCTCTCTCCAGATTCAGGAGGTCTTGTCCTTCGTCTGGTAGGGACTGCGAGAAGAACCCTATCAGATGGTCTCATAGGGCCATCAAGGAACAGAAAGAGAAGGGGCTCCGTGAGGAAAGGCGGGTGGGGGGACGGGTACATGGCCTCAGTTTCTCCTCTGTTCCTGTCCTGTCCTCTCAAGCCCTCTGGGTTCCCGCAGAGTTCCCAGGAGCTAGCACCTGGGTTTGGTTGAAAGAATTGGGTCCTCTTGCTTCTGGCCATGGGAACTTAGGGCAGGAAGTCAAGAGGGCAGTAAGAACCCTCACCTGATAACGTACTGCCCTTGTTGAGGTTGGGCCCCAGGCTATGGCCAGACACCCTTCTGCTCACTGGGTCTCTCACTGCCTTGGGCAAGTGGTAGAAGCCAAGATTAGGGCAATCCTTCACCCGATCGATCTCCGTATGTGGTCCTTGTGGGGACCTAGTTCAGGCTGGCTTCCGTAGGCATAGCCTGAGCCTTTGGGCAATCCCAGCCTAGGGAAGAGGAGGTAAGGCCTGTGTGTGTGTGTGGGGGGGGGGGGGTGGTCAGGGGAGGCGGCCTTTAACTCCAAGTCCCTTCTAGGTAAGTAGGGTAGACCTTCCTCCAGTGGGCTACGGGGACATGTCAGGCATTGAGACCTGATGGGTCACTCGCTCTGCCTTTGTTTACCCCCTTTGTTTCTGTCTCCTCCCTCTTTCTCCTTTCTTTTTGCACAGTGGTTTTGGACCTCCATTCTTGGTTTCTTCTCTTGGGGTGGCCTGATCCCTTGGTGTCTGTTTAGGGGAACAATGACTTGTTTGTTTTCCCCCACTGCCTGGGAGTGACTGACTAACGTAACCATGGCTTTGTCTCTGTCTCCCCGTACTGTGCTCCACCACGCCTCCCATGCTTCCTCCCTTGCTGGCCCACAGCTCCGGAAAGGCCCACCTGTCCCTCCGCCTCCCAAACACACCCCATCTAAGGAGATGAAGCAGGAGCAGATTCTCAGCCTTTTTGATGACGCATTTGTCCCCGAGATCAGCGTGACTACCCCCTCCCAGGTCAGCCGTGTCCACCGCGGCCCAGTCTTCTCCCCTTGTCACTCTTTCTCTTACAGCATGCATGGCCTTCCATTGTCCACGCTGAGCTCCAAGCTTCTCTCAAGAGCCAAGAATTTGGCTGGAGAGATGGGCTGGAGCCTCCATCTTTGATCCATCTATCTCCCCTTTTCATCATTCTCCCATCATTTCCATTCCACCCACCCGAGCATGCACCACGGCGGGATAAAGGGATGTGCTAACCACAGGTCTTCCCTGTTCTTCATGGCGGAGGTCAGCTTGGCTGTCACCTCACACTGACTGGTGATATAATGGGGACATGGAGTGGCTGGGCAGCCATAGGGCGATCCCTGGTGCGGGTGACATTTGCCTGGGAAGGAGTCGCAGGCATTGTTCTAGTTAGAGATATCAGAACTGGGCCAGAAGGGACAAGAGACAGACTCAACAAGTGGTGCAGGTAGGAGTCAGGCAGAGCCCTGTTGGGTACTGTAATGACCAAAGGGCAGAGACTAATCTGTCAGCACTGCTGCTTCTAAGTGTCATGAAATGCCCCCCCTCAGGTGGAGACAAAGACAGAGCCACCTTCTGTGCTGGGAAAACATCTTGTTAAGACTGGAGCAGGCAGACACACTATCAGAGCAGCCTGGGGTGATCAGCTCCCTGCTTCAAGCTGGCCTTAAGCCTCCCACCCTGTGCAGGGCTTCCCTTTCGAGGAGGTGGCTATCCTAGATCCTGGGGACTTCGCCAGATCCCTTCCCTTCACAGGTGTCTCTAGACTCTACCTTCCCCAGGATCATTTGTACATCCCAGATACCTGGAGAAGGAGGCCAGGGTCTGAGGATGGGACTGTGGAAGGGGCAGCTTGGAATGGAGAACAGGGACCACTACAACAGGAACCTAGAGAGGGTGGGCTTTTAGCTCCTGTGGAAGGACTAGGGGGTGGAACCAAAGCTCCTCTATGAAAGAAGGTGATCCAGAGGCCAGGAGGAATAGGTAGTGTGGGAATGGGGCTGAAAATCTCCAGGCTCGCTCCTTGTGGGGCCATTCCCTTCCTGAGCGTGCCTGTGTCTTGAGGGTGCCTGGGCAGGTGGCCAGCATGTGTTTAAGGTGAGAGATATGGGATATCATGGGGGGAGATATCGTAGCTACTTACTTATGCCATCTTGTTTGGTTTTCAACACCCCTGTGAGGGGCCATACCCCGTTTACCTGCTGAGCTTCCCATGGTCATGTGTCAGAGGGAGCCATTGAATGGCCCACCAGGCTCCATGTATGCCTGTCTCTCCCCCCCCCCCGCCCCCATGTCATTGCACGCCTTGCTTGCTGCTTCTCATCTCCATCTGCAGGGAGCCGGGACTACCAGTCTGTTGGGGTGGGAGAATACTTTGGGTGGTATTACATGCATGGGGGAGGGCTCATGTCGTCCACGGTGCTTGTGCCAACAGGCTGCTTGGTGTGTGATGTGGTGAGCAGTCTGCACCTGTGCAGTGTCTTGGTCTTGTGTGGGAAAGAGTCGTTTGCCAGAGGCAGGACTGAGAGGAGACGAGCAACACCCTAATTGTGGGCCTCCCCCGACGGTGTTGCAGGAGCATTGCTGTCTGGACTTGGGTGACCTCTAAGAAGTGCAGAAGGGGTGAGCCTGGTGGCTGTGTGACAGTGGTGCCTCAGGCACCTCCACGTCCTGAGGCCATGGCCACGAGGTCTCTAGCCCAGCTTTCAGACAAGGCTGAACCAGAAGGAGAGTCAGCTAAGGGTCAACCAGAGGCCACTTGTTCTGGGAAGTGGGTCCACTTGGCTGGACCCAATTGAAAGGGATCCCAGATTCTCATGCTGTTTGGGCTTTTAGTTGTTCCCAGGACCATAGAGGCTCCTCTGAAGAGCCACAGGCCACATCACAATCTTTCTAGCCTTTCTTGATCGGGAGGGACATGGACCTGGGGTGTTATCTCCGAGTTGGGCCCCCATGGAAAGCAAGTGGAGGTAAGAAGTTGCTGGCCTGAACTAGTAGGTCTGTAGCCCCTCGCTGTCACCTGAGGGCTGTGGAGGGGGCACACGGCACCATATCCTTGATCGAACTCGGGTGGCGTCTGCCAGAGCTCTGAGGGGGAAGCCCACAAGCAAGACAAGTTTGTAGTGTCTTGAAGGCAGCTAAGTCAGAGTGTCCCTGGGGAACTGCGGTTGCCTAGCACCCACCCAGCATTGGAAGCCTGTCCCGGTCAGCTACTGCTGACTTGTTCAAGGGTCGCTTTCGAGGGTCTGGAGAGAGATACCTCTCATGATGGCGTATACTGGAGCTTTATATTGTTGGTGGAGATCTAGCGTCATATACACTGCTGGGCTGCATCCAGGTTCCCCAAAAGGGAATCCCGAGGTATCTGTGGGTATTGTCTACAGCTGTAATGTAGGTACCCCAGTGCCTGACACTGGGATCCCACAATGAAGGTGCCCTTTCCTCGTCCCTAGAGTTGGATGGCAGGTAGGGGTGTCCCAGAGAGTGGTTTGGATAGGTGCCAGTGTGAAACCTTTGACCTGGGGTCTCTGAGCTGGAAGACTGAGGTGGGCATGTTCAGCCCAGGCCACAGCCTTGTGCTGCTCTTGATACACAGGGCAAAGTCAGGTGAGCTTGTGGGGGCGAAGGGCCGAGAAGCCATGGGAGTGATCTGTTGTCAGCTGCTGGAAAAATCTGGCCGGTTGTTGGATGTCCTAGCTGGCATCAGGTGTCTTCACGCAGTTGGGGGCCTGTACTAGTTTGTGTAGTTGTGGATAATACTTCTTCACGCGTGTGTGCAAATGTGTGTGTATGTGACTCCATTTTCCTCGGTGTGCACAAGGCATAGGCTCAGTCTGTTGCTAACTGCTTTCTTCCTCTGCTGCTGCTGTTACCAAGTTTGAGGCCCCTGGGCCTTTCGCAGAGCAGGCCAGTCTACTAGACCTGGACTTCGATCCCCTTCCGCCAGTGGCAAGCCCTGTGAAGGCACCCACACCCTCTGGTCAGGTTGGTTGTGCCCACCAGTGCCCATTCATGCGCCTGAGGACCAGGCCTTGTGCTTGTGGGAGCCATATAGACACAAGTCTTCGGGGGTGAGGGGACAGCTCACGAGGCCTTTGGCCCAGTGCCCTAGCCTCTTACCTCTTCAGACATAGGGCAGAGTAGATGTGAATTAGCTGGGTTACTCTCACTCTGGACATGTCCCACAACCTCCAGCATCCTGCCCAGACTGTGGGCCTCCCTGAACGGGGCTTTGAAGCCCTCAGAGCCCAACTTGGAGCCTGCCGGGTTGGGGTGTGGGTGGGGTCCCTGGGTGTGCTTGCTATGCTGTCTCTAATCTCTGTACTAACTCGGTCCTTTTCCGTTACCGCTTCGCTCAGCCAATCCCGTGGGACCTCTGGGAGGTAAGCCACGCCCTTGCTCCGCACCAGTGCCCACAGCCCTGGTGGCTGCTTCTCTCTGTGCGGAGGCGCACTCGTCCCTGTACCCAGTTTGCATGTGGCACAGTCGCTTCTCCATGTTCATGTGCACAGGGGGCCACCGAGACTCCGTCCCTCTGTCAGAACCACAGGAGTGGGCTCCTTGGTGTCTCAAGACCGTGCCCTCCATTGGTTAGAGTCCAGGTCTTGCTGTTTACTTTCACAAATAGCCAGCAGGTCATCTAGAAGAGTCAAGGAGTCCTGGTTACAAGGCAGTATTAGAACACTGCTTTTCTGGGGACCCACCCCTGGGAGCCCTGGGCATGGGGATTCAGAGACTTGGAGAGACTCCGAGACTCACACTTGGAATGTGCCCAGTAAGCGGTTACAGTAAAATGTAGGTTCCAGGACACAATCTAACAAGGACCAGTCAATGTGGCAGGTGCTGCTGGGCCACACAGCAGCCAGGACTCTGGGGGGGCTCAAAAGTTTCTCTAAAAGCTTTGTTCTATAAAGTGCTGCTGAGTTTGATTCTCAGTACTCAGGCAAAAACTCCAGGCATTGGGCGGGAATGACAGCTCAGTGGTTAAGAGTGCTTCCTGCCCTTCCTGGGTTCTAGTCCTGGTTTCCACACCAGCGAGTGTACAACTGCCAGTAATTTCAGTTCCGTGGGGTCTGAGCCTTAGGCTCTGCAGGCCCCTGCACACATTTAGTACATGTACACCTATACGGGCACACACACATACATGTAAATACATAGCAAATAAATCTTTTAAAAAGATACCGACTGTGGTGGCCCATGCTTGTAACCCCAGCATCACTGGATACTGCTTGCCAGCGGGCCTAGCACTGAGCATCAGTTTCAGAGAGAGACCCTGCCTCAGAAAAGCCAAGGGTGTGTGTGTGTGTGTGTGTGTGTGTGTGTCTGTGTGTCTGTGTGTCTGTGTGTGTAGTGACTGAGGAGACTAAGAGCTGGACCTCTGGCTTCCATACACAAGATCATCTATGTCACATATGTGCATAAGCACACACATGTACACACACACATCACATAGCACGCACACATACACCACACCACACACACACAAGTCTTTCTGTAATTGCCAGAGAAATACGGCTGGAGTGGGCTGGCAGGGCCATTCTGCCCCTTTTGGTAGATGCTGTGTTATGAGGTGGCATCATACCTGCCTGACCCCTTGATGGTGGCAGGACCAGAGCAATGGGAGGCAGTTGACCTCACAAAATTCTGACTAGGCTGCTACCCCAGGCCACATCCCTTGTTACTGCTGTCCACTGAAGACCACCCTCTCTTGTCTCCTGCCCTTGTCCAATATGCCTCCCCCACCCGGCCTTCTCACCCCTTCCCCATCCTGGTGGCTTGTCACTAGCCCACAGAGAGTCAAGCTGGCGTCCTGCCTTCCGGGGAGCCCAGTTCTGCTGAGGGTACCTTTGCTGTGGCCTGGCCCAGCCAGACGGCCGAGCCAGGGCCTGTCCAAGTAAGTGCCCCCTTGTCCCCATCTGGCATAGTCCCATCTCGGGTGTAGCGTGGACAAAGAGCCAGAGGGAACACACAGTGTGGACAAGACCTGAGATGGTGTCACTACGTGGTACCTTAGTGGTAATCATGGCTCAGATTACACCCACCCTCTTAACCTCAGAGCAGCCCTTCAGAGTGGGAAGAGAGGGACATTTCAGAGGCCCTAACAGGTTTTTGTAGGCATCTCCCAGAATTTCCCTGGCCTGTCTTCATCATAACCAATCAACCAGATACTTTCTTCTGCTGCATTTGAGGACGTGGAGGGCAGAAAGGTCACGTAACTAGGTTCCAGTGCTCAGAAGCGGCTGAGTCTGAGTGTTGGTAGAAGCTAGCACGTAGTGGCGCCTTTGCCGTGGTCTCCTGTAGTGCTGGCTCTGATGCTGTCCCTGTGGGGATAATGGCAGCCAGGCTGGAAGAGGCTGTCTGACATCCTAAACATGCTTGGTGGGTCCGGGCTCACGAGTGGGCTCCCCTAAGCTGTGAGGGGCCAGCGTGGCTGGCAGAGCGGGCAGGAGGAAGCTGGGTATTTAGAGGGAAGGGCCTGTAAGGCTTAGGTGGGGGCAGCATGCATGGTAGTATGCCATTCGGTGAGGTGTAGAGCATTCTGCACACACGTGTCACACCTGTGTTAGCCAGGATTTTCTCACCAGTCGCCTCCTGTACAGAGATGTCTGTCCTGCCGGATGCCCCTGGATTATGCGAGACACATTTCTGGGCCAACCAGGCTCCCTTACTTGTACGCTGCCCTCCTGTGATGTGTCCTGGATATGGCATCCCGCTCCGTGTCTGATCCCTTGCTGGCATTTTATGTTGCAGCCAGCAGAGGCCTCCGAGGTGGTGGGTGGAGCCCAGGAGCCAGGGGAGACAGCGGCCAGTGAAGCAGCCTCCGTAAGATGGCAGGGACCATGCCCTGTTTTTTCTTCCCCATTGTCTGTCTGTCTAGTGCTGTCTGTCTTCTGCCTGCCTGCAGCTTACCTGTGTGCCTCACCCATGCTGGTGCAGGCCGCAGTTCCCTGGAAGAGCACCGGGAAGGGTAGTTTGGCACCGGACATGAACGCATCCCCTTCCCTCTTGGTGCCCGACTTTACCCGTGCTGCCTAACTCCCCGGCTCTGTTCGCAGAGCTCTCTTCCTGCCGTGGTGGTGGAGACCTTTTCAGCAACTGTGAACGGTGCCGTGGAGGGCAGCGGTGGGACTGGGCGCTTGGACCTGCCCCCGGGCTTCATGTTCAAGGTGAGCTTAGCCTAGCTAACCCTAGAGCCTTTGTCCCAGGTGCCTTGGGAGCCAGGGTCACCTTCATTTACAGGCTAAGATGCTTAGCCCAAGAGCCCTGTGGCTGTGGCTCACTCTTAACGGAGCCTCTGAGTCTACTTTAAGAAAAGCCTCCATTTTTCGTGCCCTGGATGGGGGGACACAGCCCCTGGACATGCTCTCCCAACTTCCGCAGGTGCAAGCCCAGCACGATTACACGGCCACTGACACGGACGAGCTGCAACTCAAAGCTGGCGATGTGGTGCTGGTGATCCCCTTCCAGAACCCAGAGGAGCAGGTGAGCGAGGGGAAGGGGGAGTGTGGGGGTGGGGAGTGGGGAATGCGGGGGTGGGGGAGGATGGGAATTCCCGTGAGCCTAGTGGAGTGGGGTGTGGAGGACGGGAATCCCGGGGCTGCTGCTGCAGTGGTGGTTATGGACAGCAGGGGGCAGCAGAGGCCCACTGTAGCAGGGTGCGGCTAGGCTACCATTCATTACCTGAACCTCCTTCACCCCCACCCACCCCCAATCTTACTTGTATTATTCTCCCTGTCCCACTCCGGTCTTTCCTTCCCATTTCCCTCCTCTGTCTGTGCCTCTTTTTTCAGCCTGTTCTTTTTCTTTCTTCCAGCTGCCCTGCCAACTTTCTGCATCTGAGTTTGTTTCTTGTCTTTGCCATGCTCTTGGGCACAAGGCTTGTCCTTTTTTTCTGCAGGGTTCCCACCTGCAGTGATAGAGCATTAGGCAGGCTTACATCTGCCATCAGAGCTGGCTCCACGCTGTACAGCTCCTCAGCTGCGTTCTTAGCTGGGTCTTCTAGGCCTTTGTCACCTCTGCCACCGCCTTAACGTCAGTTAACTTTGGAAGGCAGCTCCTAATGGACCTGCTGTTGCTGACTCCTCTGCCCCAGTGCCACTTTTGGCATAACGAGCCTTCATATTGCTGGTAGAACCCCTGCTGACACTGAGCACCTTGGCTGGCTCTTGCCCTCAGTAGGTGTGGGCTGAGCTGCAGGGAGTGCCCAGGCTTGAATATCCCGTAGCAGCTTGTGTGTGTGTGTGTGTGTATGTTTTGTGTACCTGTGTGCATGCGTATGCCTGTGTGTTGTGTGCCTTGTGTATGTGTGTTATAGAAGACAACCTTACTTATTATTCCCTAGGAACTATCTACCTATATCTGTGATAAGGTCAGCCCGTCTCTCCTTCAATGCTGGGATTTCAATACACACCCCTACTTCTGGCTTTTTACCTAGGTTCTGAGGCTCAAACTCAGAGCCTTATGCCTTGAGTGGGAAGGACTTTACTAACTGAGCCATTTTTCTAGCCCCATCTGCTGCTGTTCTAAAGTCAGAGGTATCTCCTGGCCACTTCGGTGGGTCTTTCCTAGCTGGGTGGGGTTTTGAGAAGCGTAAGCCCTGGCCACTAGCCAGCAGGAAAGTTGTGTATGGGTACTAGAGGGCTTAAGATGGGTTATGTACAGACTCAGTAAAGTAGATACAATGCAGATAATGATAGAATAAAATTGTAAAGACCCGGGAGGTTGCCAGGCATGGTTCAGCTTTGGGACAGTCATGGAACTCCAGCAGTGAGGGCTTGCAGAGAAAACCCCTGTGCGGGTTAGTGTTGAAGGCAGAAGCAAGTAGGGATTGAAGGGCTTCATAAAGTGGATTTGGGACCTTCTAACAAGCATGTTCGACCTGTAGCCTGTGGCTCACACGTGCCCTTGGGATAACTGTGAATGCGATCTAACATAAAACAGTGAACCTATTTAAAACATCTTGTTTTGTTTTGAGACAAGGTCTCATGTGTATTGGGCTGACCGGGAATTTACTGTGCAGCTGAGAATGATCTTGAAGTTCTGATCTTCCTGCCTTTGCCTCCAGAGTTCTGGGCTTGCTGACCACCAAGCCTTGTTCATGTGGTGTCAGGGGTGAAACCTGGTGGATGCCGGGCAGTCACCCTGCCAAATCAACCATATCCCAATCCCCGGTAGTAGGGGATTTTTGTTCTTTTGCTTTTCCAACTCGACTGACCAGTTCTCGAGCACGAGCTTTGTAGAGGAGAGCAGCTGCCACAGCATCTAAACGTTGGACACATCTACTAGAGGCTTGAGATCTTTATTACATTATTTATTGTATGTGTGTACGTGTGTGTGTGTGTACTTGTGCATGCGTGTGGCATGGTCCATGAGTGGAGGTCAGAGAACACTTTACAGGAGCCTTTCCTTTTTTCCTTCATTCCACCAGGCAGGCCTCAGGGATTAAACCCAGGTTGTAAGGCTTGGTAGCAAGCACCATTATTCACGGAGCCACCTCACTCCCCTCCTCCCCTCCTCCCCTCCCATGTTTCTTTTTCAGCACTGGGTGTTGTGTTGAATCAAGGATCCTACTACCACACTAGATCCACAGCCCTCTCTTTTAAGTTTTAATTTGGGGTCGGGATCTTACTAAATTGTTCCAAGATGACCTTGAATTCACTCTGTAGTCCAGGCTGGCCTTGAACTTGTTATCATCCTTTCTCACCCCCCCCCCCCCCAGAAGGTCTGATTAGAAGCTTTTAACTGCTAGTACTTCCAGAACTTCCTTGCTGTTTATAGACGTCTGGAGACTTGGGAGGACAGTTGGGATCCTCTTAAAAGTTGTTAGAGTTTGGAAAATCCCATACCAGAGAGAGACACAGGAGTCAGAACACCCTCCGGGGTCCTTAGAGTTGACAAAGCAATGGGATCGGAAGGAAGTTTCAGCTGGGAGGGGGAGAGAAAGAAGAGGAGGGGAGGGGCAGGTGTGTTGGGACAAGGGAGTGTGTCTAGGATCATCAGCAATCACAACTGGGCTGTGAGATACTATGTAAGCTTGTATTTCTGGCTGAGGCAGGTGTTTGGAGTCACTAGGACTGTCTGGAAGAGCGGTGGTATAGTTAGCATGTGACAGCTGCCATTTGTCATGGTCTACAGCCCTTCTTCTTTTAGGACCTCTTCCCAGAACAGGTTGTAAGAGCTATGAGAGGGCAGGTGGCAGCTGAGTGTGGCCTGGCTTGGCCCTTCGTTGTATCTGAAGGGTCTGGATACCAGGAGGGATGCATTTGCAGGGAGCAGATGGTTATGGGCTGGTACTGAGGACATAGTTGAGGCTTAGACCAGTGCCGTCAGGCACAGAAGATTCAGAATAGCAGGCAGGCAGACAGACAGGCTCCTCCCAGGCCTGCTTGGGTCTTCTTAGTGTACTGGAGGGTGTTGTGACGTGGACCTGTGTTACCCACGCTCTGTTGGCCGCAGGATGAAGGCTGGCTCATGGGAGTGAAGGAAAGCGACTGGAACCAGCACAAAGAGCTGGAGAAATGCCGGGGCGTCTTCCCGGAGAATTTCACCGAGCGGGTGCAGTGACGGCGGAGCCCCTGCAGCCTTCCGGTGTGTGAAGAACACCGTTTCCCAAAAGATGTGTGCTTTCCTTTTCTTTGTTTTTCTTCCTCTCTTTTCTGTTTTTGTTTTGAAACTCTTAAAAAATGTCGGGAAATTGGGGAGTGGAGACCTAAGCCAAGAGGTGTTTCCCCAAAGATGAAGTGGTTTTCCAAAGAGCCGTCCGGCCCAGTTCAGTGGACTTCTCCAGTGTTCCCGAAGCTGCTGTGTCCCCCTAGTTGAGTTCCCGGTGCCCGCATGTTCAGGGCGGGCCGGGGGCGCTGAGCCACCGCCACACTTGCCTGACGCTTGGCCGCGCCGGGCGGGGCTTGGGTCCTCTTCTGGCAGCTGCCGTGGGTGGGGCCTGCACACTGGCCCAGCCTGGTCCCGCTCTGCAGACCATCCGTGTGCTGTTTGAATATAAGCCCTAGTGTTCAAAATGCAGCGAAACAAACAAAAAACCTGACAAAACCACCCAGGAACAGTGCATATGTCTTTCTTCGCCTCTGTTGTGTGAGGGGGAGCCAGGCCAGCTGAGGCCTTTATACTGCTGATGCCCCTCAGTTACTGGGTGTGGGAGACTCTGTCTGCATGGATGCCGCCTCCCCTAGGCTAAGGGCACGTGCTCTCTGGGGTGCCCACTGGTGGTTGGTTAGAGGACAAGTGATGGACACCTCCTGGAAACTGTCCTAGGTGACCTTATTTATTACTTCGGCACTTAGAGGGTGGGCAGTGGATGCCAGGGCGGCACACAGCGGATCAGAGCCCTGAGGCCTGAGGAGACCCTGGTGGCCTGCGATGGGACCTCGGACTCTATGGAGAGCGCATGTCCAGCAGGGGAAGGGTGAAGGTAGATGGTGAACCAGTTCCGTGGTTACCCCTCTGTGCCCTCTCCCCACGGCACCTCTGGAAATAGCTGCCTCATGAACAGCCAGAGAGGTTCAGGGTCCAGGGCTGCAGAAACCGCCTGGCCTCCAGAGAAGGCCAACTAGGGTTTAGAATGAAGTCCTGTGCCTTCCTGTAGGTGACTGGGCTGTTCTGCTGTCAGCTGCAACCTGAGCCTTCTGTAGGGGACAAATAGAACCGGCTGCCATCAAAATAGCACTGTGGGCAGGGGTGCCCAGCCTGCAGCTTGTGGGTTACTAACATCCCAGGATAGCTATGAATGTGGCCTGACACAAAACTATAAACTTATTGAAAATTATAAGATTTTTTTTTTGATAGTTCAATTCTTGGCTCTTGGGTGTGAACTTCGTAGGAGACATCTTCCTTGCCCCGATGTCAAAGGGTTGGACACACCCATAAAACATATTCATTTCTAGTCACCTGCCTGGGGAGCTGGAGCTTTCCAGTTCATTCTTTCCTTTCCATGAAGTCCAGACCTGAGCCTAGGATACAGGTGTCCTCGGCTGTTACCGGGTTCTGCAGCCAGGTCCTTCAGTGTGGAAGATTTTGAAACATTTTCACTAAGAACATTATCAACTACAAAGTATCCACATTAGGTTTACGTCATGAGAGCTTCTTGTCCATGTCCCCCAACACTCCTTCCCAGTTTGTTTCTGACAAGGTCTATTTATGTAGCCCAGACTGGCTGTGATCCTCCTGCCTCGGCCTTCTGGTCCTGGCACTACAAGCCTGTGCCGTTCTACCTGGTTGTGGCCATGGACCTAGGAGCTGGGTATCTTTAGGCTCCTGTTGGGGGGAGTCAGAGCCAGGCAGCCTGTTTAATGCCTTGTGTCGCTTCTTCAACTAAATACCTGATAAAAATAAGGAGGAAGGGGTATACTCCAGTGCACTGATCCAGGGGCTACAGTCTGTCATGGTAGGGAAGGCATGGTGGCAGGGGCGGGAAGTGTCTGGTCACGTGACATCTATAGTCAGAATGTCAAGCAAGATGGATGCCGGTGCTCAGCTTGTGTTCTCTTTATCCAGTCTGGGATCTCAGCTCCTGGAAGGGTTTGCCACATAGACCGTGAGTCTTCCTGCTCACTTAACTCCGTCTAGAAAAGCGGGTCACAGACCTTAACTTAAAGCCTGGGGTGCTGCCAGGCAGTGATGGCAGACGCCTTTAATCCCAGCACTCAGGAGGTAGAGGCAAGTGGACCTCTGTGAGTTCGAGTCCAGCCCGGTCTACAGAGTGAGTTCCAGGATGACCAGGGCCATTACACAGAGAAACCCTGTCTTGATAAACAAAGAAAAATACACAAACAAATAAAAATCACCTGGGATGCTGAAACCACTAGAGAAAAACATAGGAAGTATTTCGAGATACCTTGGCAGCAAGAAATGGGACTGTGGAAACTGAAATTTATGGGGCTGGAGGGACAGCCAAGTGCCTGAGAGCCCTTCCCTCTTTCAGAGGATCTGAGTTCAGTGCATAGCACACCTAGAGAAACTCAAACTGCCTGTAATTCTAGCCTCTGTCTGCAGCACACACACACACACACACACACACACACACACACACACACACCTATACACATTGAAAATAAATCGAATTTTTTTTTTAAGTTTCTGCTCTGCAAGGATAACTATCAGCAAAGTAAATAGTCTATAGCATGGGAAAAAGTCTCTGATAGCTAAGCCTCAGATGGGTGCTGATGTCTGGGATATGTAAAGAACTAAAATACCAAAAGCACAAAAACAAAACAAACACACAAAACCCTCAACCTGCTGAAGAAAAAAATGAAAAGACTTATGACTTCATAAAAGAAATAGAAATGGCCAATAAGTACTTTAAAAAAAGTATTAACCCCCCTTCTCCACTATAGAAATAGAAACGAAAATCTTTAAGATTCCATCCCTGGTTCTTTGAGTTGGGTGGCTCAGTGGTAAGGGCATTTGCCACAAAGCCTGGTGACTCAGAAGGTGAGAACCACCGATGCTAACCGTCCTCTGGCCTCCACATGCACGCCGTGGCACGTGGTCCTGCATTCTCATACATAAATGTTAAGAAAAAAGATTCCGTGTCGTCCCAGTCAGGACGGCCAGGATCAGGACAACAAATGGCAGCTACTGCTGGCGGGATGCACGGGAAGAACTCGTCACTGCGGCGGGAGTGGAAACCCGTATGGCCATCATGGAGGCCTGAAAAAGAAAAATTAGAAACAGGATTATCATGTGACTCAGTTGTAGACCTTCTGGGTGTAAGTAAACGTCCGTGGTCATTGGCGGATTGTCCGCGATAGTAGGAAATGGAGAAACCTAGGTGCTCATCAACAGAGGAACAGAGAAACGATGGTAGACATATGCAGTGAAATTTCATTCAGCTGGGAAGGCGAATAAAACAACGAAATAGACAGGAAACAGGATGGACCCGAAAGGACATTGAGACTCAGAAAACAAAAAGGGGAACACACAGCAGTAGCGTGTATTTTAATTGGTCTTAGTAATAAAAACCCAGAGTCAGATATTAGGGGGTGCAGCCTTACCTCTATGAAATCCTGACTAAATGAGGTATCCTGTCTCTGTAAGTCCTCAGACTAAATGCGTTCTCTATGAAACCTAAGACTGAATCCTGAGCTCCTGTCTCTTCCCGCCTTATATTTATCTTTCTGTCTCTACCTCCCTAGTGCTGAGATTAAAGGTGTGAGCCTCCACCACTTGGCTCTGTTTCTTTTTTAGACTGGATCAATTTTGTGTAGTCAGGGTGGCCTTGAACTCACAGAGATCTGTCTGCCTCTGTCTTTGCGAGTGCTGGAATTAAAGGTGTGTGCCACCACTGCCTGGCCTCTATGGCTAATTAGTAGCTTAACTCTACACTCTGATCTTTAGGAAAGCTTTGTTACAGTACAAGCACAATACCACCACACACAGCTCCCTTCCAAGGAGAGGTAGGCTCACAGGGAGCTGAGGTTGACTCAGAACCATCCCCAACGTGAGAAGAATGCTGTGCAGTGGGAGAACTCCAAGTGGGAACCTGTCCCACGCAGCATCAGCCAGCCTAGTTTCTGATCAACCCGAGGAAAACTAGCCTGGGTTTTTGGACAGCGTCAACAGTCAGTTATGGAGCCCAGACAGTGGCCAAAGACTCAATCTCCAGCAAATGCTGATGTCCTTTAAGCCTTCCTGCCTGTGGGGCACAGTCTCCTGCTTCTGTGGATGCACTCTGCAGCCAATGAAGCAGGCAACACAGTCCACGACAAACACTGGAGAAATGACGACGTGGTGGATGGCACTTGCTGCCTAACCGTGAGGACCAGAGTTCAGGTCTCCAGTGCCCATGCAATGCCAGATGATCACGGCAGCCGGCCTGTAATTGACAGGTGGGGAAGGAGGAATCCCAGAAGCCAGCTGGCTAGCTAGACGAGCCTATCATGTTGAGCCCTGGTTTTGTTTAAGAGTCTTTGTCCCTAACAATTGCTGTGATAAAACACCATGACCAACAGCAAGTTGGGAAGGAAAAGAGTTTATTTGGCTTATACTTCCATATGGCTGTTCATCACTGAAGTCAGGGGAGGAACTCAAACAGGGCAGGAACCTGGAGGCAGGAGCTGATGCAGAAACCATGGAGGGGTGCTGCTTACTCTCTTGCTCTTCATGGCTTGCTCAGCTTGCTTTCTTATAGAACCCAGGACCACCAGCCCAGGGATGGCACCACCCACAATGGGCTGGGCCCTGCCCCACCAATCACTAATTTAGAAAATACCTTACAGGTTTTCCTTCAGCCTGGTCTTATGGAGGCATTTTCTCATTTGAGGTTCCCTCCTCTCGGATGACTTCAGTTTGTGTCACGTTGACATAAAACTGTCCAGCCCACGTCTCAGTCAATAGGGTGGTGAGGAATCAAGGAAGATTCTCAATTCAACCTCGAGTCTCCACATGCATGGATACGACATGCATACTCACCAAATGCATGTGCTCATGCACATGTGAACATGAACACACGCACGTACATATGCTAAATAGATAAACAAATGGGTTCCTATAAGACAGGCATCTTGGGCTGTGGGCAGGTGGTGGGCCGTCTTACAGTCTGCTATCAGTTAGGTGAAGTGGCTCAGTACTCCCTGCCCAAGAATGAGGAATTGAGTTCAGCAGTCATGTGAAAACAGGCACAGTGCACACCTGTAGTCCCAGCCCTGGGGAGGCGGAGGCAGATGGATTCCTGGGGCTCACCGGCCAGCCACTTTAGTCCGGTTGGCAAGCTCCAAGTAAAAGTCAAAGACCCTGTCCCAGAAAAACACCATGGTCAGCTCCCCAGGAACAAAGTCGAGGGCGACTTCTGGCTTCCACATGCGTACACGTATGTCTGAATGTGCACCTGAACACACACAAACATGCGTGCACATATATGAATGGCATCAGTGTTAACATAGGATTTGTATGCTGGAGCTGTGTTTTAAACATACCCGATGCTCATTTTCCTGTAAACAAGGGATAGGGTAATTTGATTCCCTAATAGCAGCCATTGGTCTCTCAGGACTCTGGCTGCCCTGACTAAAAGGATTGGCAATCAAAGCCGGCAGTCAGACTACCCTTGTGGTAGCACCAACCACCGAGCCCCTGCAGGCGGGGCTCAGGGAAGTTTGTCCCCATAAGTTTTGACGAACTCTAACCTGCGCCCCCTTGTGGTGTGGCTGAGGAACTACTACTATGACTGGGCCTGAGTGATTAAGACACTGATCAAGCCTCTGAAGAGAGGCTGTGATTAATCCAAACGGGGCTTCACAGGCTGCACAGTCAAGCTGCAGAGGCTCCCTGGGTGAGTCTCCTGGGAAACACTCTCTGGTGCTTCTGTCCCTGAGGTTATAACACTAGGCTGGATAAAGGTCATAGGTAGCTTTTCTTCCTCCACTTTTAAGTAGTGAACGGAGTGGAATATAGGGAGAAGAAACAGCAGAGAGCACAGACCCGTCATGGCCAACACCAGCCGGGCCATTGGCAGGTCTAGCTGTGGTCACAAGGCTGACCTGAGTACAAGCAGCTGGACAGGTCAAGAATGGCCAGGACAGGGTGGAGGGCAGCAGAGGTAGAAAGGGGGGCAGGCAGAGAAGGGGTGGCAGGGGCGGGGTTGAAGGATTGATGGCTGTAAGGAGAAAGGAAAGAGAAACTAGAGAATGATGATTTCCTTCGGGTCAACCTTGGGGTCAAGGGTCTCAGACCCTCCAGGCTCTGGACTGTCACACTGCCTACTGTGAAGGCCTGAGGAACTGTTGGTACTACGCCTGCTATCCCCAGATGAAAATCCAAGGAACCCTGACTTCCTAGGAACCCTGATACCTAGACTTGTGTGGAAGCTACAAAGCCAGCTAAAGTCAATGACGGAGTAATTTGACCTCCCAAGCCTACACACTAGTCACAGGGTTACACCTGTAGACCCTGTAGCCCAGAGGGAGGAAGGGAGAGAGACAGAGGATAGGGCAGGGAAGATGGACAGACCCATCCACAGACCTCTTAGTGCAGGGATGGCGTGAGTCAACCGTAGCTCACTGTGCGCTTACATCTTCTGAAAGAGCTGTAGGTTTTGTGTGTTTGTGGTTCCCGAGCCTGGGTCACCCAAATCCATCCAGTTTTCAGATCTATCCAGTTACCTGAAAATCCCATGGTTCACTTCCCAGCACTCTTTTAACGCCGTGCTCTGGTTTGGTTCTTCCCTCCTGAAGTAAGAAAGTATTTAAGCTTTTTAAAAAAAATTCAGAAACCTACAATTATGAGACCTTGGATATTTTAAAGAAACCTTGGAATTTTAGAGCGACTTGGGAACTTTGCAGAGACCTTGCGTGTTTAAGAGAGTCTGGGTATTTTAGAAACTTAGGACATGCTCTTAAGGTGGCAGAGACAGAAGAATTCCCAGAAGTTCAGGCCAGCTGGCCAGGTGGCACAGTGCTAAACAGCAAGACACCCTGTCTCCAACAATGTGGAAGGTGAAAACCAAAAACCAACACACATGCGCGTGTGTGTGCGCGCACACACACACACACAGAAATACACACCATGTACACATATATACATCAAGGATAAAAACTAAATACGATGCTGTAGTATGGACGTACACCACTTAATGGCAATGTGTTCTGAGAAGTGGATCTTTGGTGACCTCATCATTGTGTGACCATCACCGGAGGAATTTATATGATCTACAATAGCGATGACACCACTGAGTGACACACTCTTATGGGACCATCCTTATATGGTCTTTTGCTGACTAAAAATCTCATTATGCAGCTCATAACCATGCGCCACACATGAATGTTTGTGCACAGCAGAATACATATTAAAATGTAGCAATAGCCCCAAAGTGGCAAAACCTTCAATGTCCATGATCAGTAGAAACCATAAGCAAATAGGTAGATGACGTATAAATTGCTGGAAATGAGCAAATTAAGATACTTATGTATACAATGAGTACTGGAAAATAGTCAAACTATGATGGCAAGACAAGAAGACAGACACAATGGCATGGCACTGTAATTGTATTGCTCAAAGCTCAAACAAGGTAAACTGATTTATAATATTAGTAATAATATCAATACTTTTCTTGACGCTGTGACTAAAGATCCAACAAGATGTGATTTCAAGCAAAGTCAGGTTTATTCCGGCTTAGTGCACCAGGGCCATTCCAGCATATCGTGGGAGGCAGAAACAGCATGCTGGCGAGTCACATTGCGTTCACAGTCAGGAAGCGGGGCTGGGCTAGAAAACCTCAAGTCGTGCTTCCAGAGACCCATTTCCTCCAATGACACACCACCTCTTAAAAGTTCTACAACCTTCCCAGACAGTGCCACCAGCAGGTGCTTAAATACATGGACTTGTGAGGGATCCTAGACATGGAAGCACACCAGTGGTGTGCTGCGTTTTCAAGCATGTTAGTCAACGACAGAATACATACATGCGATATGGGCCCCATCAGCTTATCCTTACCTGGTGACACCTTAGACTGGGCTCCTCTTTGTGTTGTGCACACAGTGATAAGATAAGCCATGATGTATTTCTCAGAACCCACTTCCTTCATTACATCATCTGACTATATTTGCATATTAACTATGGTCATTTGAATGTCCTTAGTTCTTTTGCAGCTGGGAGCCAGAGTCTAAGTAGTCCAGGTAGGGCACAGTATAAGAACCGGGAAGGTTGTACTAGCCAAAGGGGTGTTAAATAACACTGTGGAAAGATACTGTTTTATATTTATCTGCTATCTTAAGCCCAGTAGTCCAGACCAAAACAGATTGGAGTGACTTGTGCCAGGTACCACGTTAACATGATTTAGTTTTGAGTTCATTTTCACACTTTTCAAAAACACACAAGAAATTCAAAGCAAACAATAGAAATAGAAGCCAAAGCAAGCTGAGGCGGCATGTGTCTTAGATTTCTATTGCTGTGATAATACACCATTATCAAAGGCAACTTGGGGAGGAAAGTGTTCATTTTACCTTACACTTCCACATCTCAGTCCATCACTGAAGGAAGCAGGGCAGGAACTCACGGGAGGGACCTGGAGGCAGGAACGGAAGCAGAAGCCATAGAACAACACTGCTTACTGGTTTGCTCCTCATGGATTTCTCAGCCTGTTTTCTTATAGCACCCAGGACACCAGCTCAGGGATCGTACTGCCCACAGTGAGCTGTGGTCGTCCACATCACCAGTCAAGAGAAGGTACCACAGGCTTGTCCACGGGCCAGTCTGGACAGGACATTTTCCTCCATTGAGGTTTCTTCTTCTAAAAGGGTTCTAGCTTATTGGAAGTTGACATTAAAACTAGCCAGCACACTGTGATTTTAAAAAGTCCACCCTGCCTTCCCCTACTCAGAGAAAGTGACTTCCAGGCTTAGGGCTGCAGCTGTTGACAGAGTGTTCCTGGGCCATTTCAGTCCAGTCGAATTGACAACAAAGATTGACTATTATATCCATTTAAACCAAACCTCCAGAAAAAACAGGAAGAAATGATTTTAATGAAAGAGATGTTTTACAAAAGGATATGTGTTCAAAGGGGAGAGAGAGAGAGAGAGAGAGAGAGAGAGAGAGAGAGAGAGAGAGAGAGAATATTGTCTGAAAACCGCAGAACCCCAGTCTCAGAGCTCCCCTGGCCCCAGAGAGGAGGGCACTGTGCCAGGGAGGGTCACCAGGGCCAGAGATGACTTAGGTTTCAGACACCACCTGCTATGGTTACCCCTCTGATGAGTGCTGCTTGCTTGTTGAAGGGCGTAACTGACTGTCTTTTCCCTGCAAAGAGGAAAAAAATGGGACTTTCCAAGGCAATTCCAGGCCCTCTGACTTCCTACTGGGAGTCCCACTGGCCAAAGTCACCCAGGAGCCATGACAAAGCTACTACCACGCTGGCCTGGTCAGGTCAGTGTGCAGGGCAGAGAGGGGAGGTGGCTCTGCAGGGGCTCTGGTGGGAACAAGAGGCCCGAGGAACTTTGCTTATCTGTGTCCTGGGCCCCAGTGTCAAATATCTCTGCACACATCGGACCCAGCAGGCAAGAGCTGAGCCTCAAGACCTTATGAGCCCCAAACAGGAGTGTATTCCCTAGTACCTCCACAGCCTTCTTCTTCCTTTGGAGCCAGAAGAAGTGACCACTGGGCAAGAAAAAAGCAGGAGACGGGTCAGTCAAAGAGTGGGTGTGTGTCCTTAGGGGGCCCTGAAGCTGAGAGAACCACTTACCAGATGGCAACCACAGCCAGGAGCATCAGGATGCAGATAAGAATCACAATCCACTTGTAGGTCCTGACAGCCTTAACTGAGGTGGGAGAGGAGAAACCAAGTGTTTGGAAGACTGGGGTGAGGCACTTGAGGTTATAAAAGCGAGGGTGTGTGTCTTGGGCAGGTTTGGCCTTCAACACAATGTTTTCTGTACCTGGGGCTGCCAGGGCTGGAGGAGCAGGAAGCAGCAAGGGAAAGGTGGCTGCAACTGAGAGCCATGGGAGAGGCCCGAGGAAGAGCATGGGGGCTTGAGGTGAAGTGAGTGAAATGTTTATCTTGCAAGTGTGAGGATCCGAGTGTTCCATTTCCAGTGGCATGCACCTGTAATCCCAAAGCCTGGAAGGCAGGCATCAGGCAGACTCCTGAATCTCACTGGCCAGCTGGCCTAGTGTATTTGGTAAATTTTAGGCCAATGAGAGACTACGTTTCAAAAAAGAAGATGGGGAGTTAGGGAGGCAGTTCCCAGGCAAAACTCTCACCACCCAAGCCTAAAGGCTGGAGCTGGGGTGCCCAGCATCCAGGTAAAAGTCAGATGCAACAATCTGCATGTGTGTAATCTCTTCATTCCTGTGGGGGAAGATGGATGGAAAGAGGATCCCCAAAGCTGGTGGTGGTGGGGGTGAGCATTAGGCCTGGGTGAGCATTGGAGAGCCCGTGTATCTAAGAAGATGGAAAGCAAGGACAGATGCTGGAGGCTGACCTCTGATTGCCATACTCACAATGTGACACACACATCTCTACACACACACACGCTCACACATCTCTACACACACCTCTCTCCACACACATATTTACACACACATATCTACATACACACACGCACACACAGGCTCACGCATCTCTCTACACACACGCACACACATCTCTCTACACACACGCACACACAGGCTCACGCATCTCTCTACACACACGCACACACATCTCTCTACACACACGCTCACACATCTCTCTACACACACGCACACACATCTCTCTACACACACGCACACACAGGCTCACGCATCTCTCTACACACACGCACACACATCTCTCTACACACACGCACACACCTCTCTACACACACGCACACACATCTCTCTACACACACGCACACACATATCTCTACACACACGCACACACATCTCTCTACACACACGCTCACACATCTCTCTACACACACGCACACACATATCTCTACACACACGCACACACATCTCTCTACACACACGCTCACACATCTCTCTACACACACGCTCACACATATCTCTACACACACGCACACACATCTCTCTACACACACACACACACACACATATCTCTACACACACGCACACACCTCTCTACACACACGCACACACATATCTCTACACACACGCACACACATCTCTCTACACACACACACACACATATCTCTACACACACGCACACACCTCTCTACACACACGCACACACATCTCTCTACACACACGCACACACATCTCTACACACACGCACACACATCTCTCTACACACACGCACACACATCTCTCTACACACACGCACACACATCTCTCTACACACACGCACACATCTCTCTACACACACGCACACACATCTCTACACACACGCACACACATCTCTCTACACACACGCACACACATATCTCTACACACACGCACACACATATCTCTACACACACATCTCTACACACACGCACACACATCTCTCTACACACACGCACACACATCTCTCTACACACACGCTCACACATCTCTCTACACACACGCACACACATCTCTCTACACACACGCACACACATCTCTCTACACACACGCACACACATCTCTCTACACTCACACACACACATCTCTCTACACACACGCACACACATCTCTACACACACGCACACACATCTCTACACACACGCACACACATCTCTCTACACACACGCACACACATATCTCTACACTCACGCACACACATCTCTCTACACACACGCACACACATATCTCTACACTCACATGCACACACACACGGGTGGGCGTTCTGGTGGAAGCTGAAGTAAAATGTAACAACATAATGAAGAGTCATTCTACCAGGTTTTTTTTTTGTTTTGTTTTTTTTTTTTTTTTGGGTTTTTCGAGACAGGGTTTCTCTGTGG
This sequence comes from Microtus pennsylvanicus, assembly GCF_037038515.1. Taxonomy (NCBI): domain Eukaryota; kingdom Metazoa; phylum Chordata; class Mammalia; order Rodentia; family Cricetidae; genus Microtus; species Microtus pennsylvanicus. Next base: position 49,845,845 of record NC_134582.1, on the reverse strand, counting down.
TTTTGGAGCCTGTCCTGGAACTAGCTCTTGTAGACCAGGCTGGTCTCGAACTCACAGAGATCCGCCTGCCTCTGCCTCCCAAGTGCTGGGATCAAAGGCGTGCGCCACCACCGCCAGGCTCATTCTACCAGGTTTAGCTGAGGTACAGGGGTAAGGTAGAAAGAGGCTTAGGGCTGTGGGGTCCGAGTGAGAAACGTTACTAAGAAGGGCACTGACGTAGAGATGGGTTGGGACTGTTCCAGGTGTGGTGAATCTGGGGACCCAGAAGCAGTGGCTCTCGGGCTCTAGAGCCAGGCCAAGGGACATTTAAAAAAACCTCAAAGATTCTCTTGTCTTTTACCCAACAGGAAAAGGAAATTCAGGATCATTCTAGTTAGGATAGAAAAGAATGATGGGATGGATAAAGAAAATGTGGTACATTTACACAACGGAGTACTACACAGCAGAAAAAAATAATGACATCTTGAAATTTGCAGGCAAATGGACGGAGCTAGAATGAGGTAACCCAGACTCAGAAAGACAAATCTAATATGTACTCACTCATAAGTGGCTTTTAGACATATAGCAAAAAAAAAAAAACCCAGCCTACAATTCACAACCCCAGAGAACCTAGACAACAAAGAGGACCCTAAGAGAGACATACATAGATCTAAATAGGAAAGAGAAAAAGACAAGCTCTCCTGAGTAAATTAAGAGCTTGGAGATCATGGGAGAGGGTAGAAAGGGAGGGGGAGGAAGGGAGAGGAGTGGAGAAAATTATATAGCTCAATAAAAACAACAAGAAACCAGCCACTGAAGTGAAAACAAAAGAATGATGAAGAGAGATGGGAAATGCAGGGTGGAGGGTCTGGGAAAGGGAGGAAGAGTGGAGTGAAATCCCGTGAGTGGGGCAGAGGCCACTGACCTTTGCAGAAGGTGGGGTCGTTGCAGTACAGGAAGTGTGTCCGGCAGTCAGCACATATTGTGACTTCCGTTGGGGTATGCATGTCTGTGTGAGAGTGATGGACAAGAGCCTCAGACATGGCAGGGACTCTCATCCCTTCCTCCAACTCAGCTCTGGGCATACTCACCACAGGAATCATTGCAGGCTGCCCAGGAAAGTGAGATGGTGGAGAAACTGAGGCACTAGAGAGGCAGACAGAGCTGGGAGCAGCAGGGAGTGGGAGCAGGGCATGGGACTAGGGGACTCATGGAAAGAACCTAACCTGCGGGTAGAACAGAGCTCCTGGGGAGACCTTAGGAGGGGACTGCCCATTGGCTTTTGCAGTTCATGGTCAAAGGGTGATGGGTTGGGGACAGGATAGGGACAACCCTGCCTCCTACCCCTCTGCTTCAGCTCCATGGACCGCTTCTTCAGCCTCTCAGCCAGAAGACCCTTCTGAACACGAAGCTCTTCCAGCAGTGCTGGCTTATCTGGGTGTAGCAGAAGGGAATAAAACTCACTGATAGAAAATATGTCTTTTGTGTACATGTCTACACACATGTACGGCTGCGCACATACATGAGTGTGGGACCTAGCAATCAACCCTGGGTGTTATTCCTCAGGAATCACCCACCTTAGTTTTGAGACAGGGTCTCTTACTGGCCTGGGATTCTATTCTGGCTGTCAAGTGAGCCCCAGGGACGCCCATGACTCTGCTTCCTCAGCACTGGGGTGATAGGCACAACCCCTATACATTTTTTTAAATGTGGGTTCTGGGAATTGAACTCAGGTCTTCATGCCTAAAAGGCAAATCTTTTAATGACTGAGCCTTTGCTCTAGCTTTATTTTTAAAATGTGCATGTGTGTGGGGGGATAGAGATAGAGATTACTAGATGGAAAAATGGATAAGTGGATAGATGGATAGATAGATGATAAATGGATGGATGGATGGATGGATGGATAGACAGAGGCATACATATACAAGTGTATATCTGTCTGTGTGTTCCTCCGAGTGCATGTCACAGCATTCACAGGGATGCCAGAGGAAGCCTTGGATGACAATCCTCACTTCCATCTTATTTCTTGAGGCAGGGCTTCTCACTGCTGCTGTGTATACACAGCTAGCTGACCCAGAAGCTTCTGGGGAATCTTTTGTCTCCACCTCCTACCTCCCTTTAAGAGCACTGGATTAAAGACATGTGCTACCATGCCTAGCTTTACCAGGCTGGGCTCTGGGGATCTGAACTCCAGCCCTCATGTTGTGCAGTTAGCGATTTATCTACTGAACCATCTTCCCAGTCTCCCCTGACCCCCAGACTTGGTCTCATGTATCCCAGACTGATCACAGTGTAGCTGAGGATGATCTTGAATTTGTGGTCCTCTTGCCTCACCTCATAAGTACTAGAATTATAGGACAGTATCACCATAGAATACACAGTGATACAGTGTGCTCTTCAAGGACGCTCCCCTGCCCACTACCAAAGTATCCTCCAGGGAACGCTGTTTAGGTCCTTGTAATCCACTTCAATCCCTGGGGTCCTGGGCATTGTTCTCCTCACCATCCCTCAGCTTCTTAATGGCGTTGTCTATGTGGGTGAAGAATATAGCTGTTTCCTCTTCCAAATGGTCACGAGCTGAGAATGGGACATGGGACAGCAGGACATTGGGGACAAGATCAGGTCAGGGGAGAGGGTGCTCCCATCCCTTCCAAGCTGTGCCTCACCAAGATACCAGGGCATGAATAAGGCGTTCTCCTCCAGGAAAAAGGAGTGTAGGCTCTGTGAGAGCTCCGTGGGCGGCCCTGGGCTTCCCCACAGCACCTGCAGGTCATAGTCCAGCAGGGCAGGCAGCTCTGGCCAGCACTGGAGGCAGTTCTTCCCGTCGGCCACTGGTAGGAGGCAGATCAGCAAGACAGGCAACATCTTCTGGAGTCTACCCCATGTATTCACAGTCCCACATGGAACACGGTTGCCCTGGGAACAGCAGAACAAAGGCAAATTCCATGGATTCGACGGGTCAGCAGACATAAACTCAGGCAGAGGCATGAGCCATCAGGGAGGGAGAGCAGAGACTGGAGAAGTGAGGTTCCGTCAGCGTCAACGTATGACAGCAATAGATGGAAACAGAGGGGAGACCCACATCGGAGCACTGGGCTCAGCTCCCAAAGTCCAGTTGAAGAGTGGGAGGAATGAGAATATGAGCAAAGTGGTCAAGACCATGATGGGGACACCCATGGAAACAGTTTACCTGAGCTAATGGGAGCTCACCAACTCCAGCCAGACAGGAAGGAACCAGCATAGGTCCAAACTAGTCCCCCTGAATGTGGGTGACAGTTGTATGGCTGGGGCAGACTGTGGGGCCACTGGCAGTGGCACCAGATTTATCCCTACTGCTTGTACTGGGTTTTTGGAACCCATTCTTTCCCAGCCTAGATACAGTAGGGAGGACTTTGGACCTTCCCCCAAAGCAATGTGCCTTACTCTCTCTGAGGAGGGATAGGGGGTTAGGTATGGGGGTTATGGAGGAAAGGGGAGGAGGGGAGGGAGTGGGAACTGGGATTGGCATGTAAAATGAAAAAAAATATTGTTTGTTTTCTTAAATAAATAAATAGAAAAATCAACATATGAATGAAACCACTCGGCAGTGAAAAGTCTGAGCTGAGTTGGGGGAAGGAACACTGAGACGTATTGTCAATTTGGGGAAAAACTTTATTAAAAGAGCCATTAATGGCATTGCCATGCAGACAAACAGCAGCATGGCCAGTCTCAGGCCCAGGAGGTAAAGTGTCTCAGAGGAAGGAGGAAGGTTTCACAGCACAAGGGGAGGGAATTTTGGGATACCAATGTATGACTATGGGAATGCAAGGGAAGCAAAGAGGAGGGTCGCGTGTCGGTGAGGTATAGGCACTATATCGTTAGCATTGTGTGGCCTCCCATGTCTCCCACCTCTTGCACTGGTTTTCTGGCAACCCTGATCTGGCAACTTCCTTGAGCAAGTGAAGATGGCTCCTATCATCCTGGGGTCTGGACACTGAAGAGTGTGTTTATATATTCATGGGAAGGCTCTCGGAAGCATCTTTGTCATCTGCTCTACAGCAGCTGTAGGAAAGGGGGCTGCAGGCAAGCATCGCCTGATCAGTCTGTAGCCTCAAACATACCAGAAATCCTTCCTCACCGAGCTACAACTAACACGCTTGAGAAAAACCCATGCTACGGAAACGAGAGGGCGAGACCTAAGTGACCTAGAAGGTTATTAGTGCCTTAACCCAGTGCTTTTTGAGCATGCCTCCTACCCAACCCACTAGCCACTCACATCCTCACGAGTGCTTTCCTTTCTTAATCAATCGTCTCAAATTCTGTTTTGAAACATGTGTTCCTGGTGTAGTCCTTGGCCTCAGGACACAAGAACGTGAACCTCAGTGGGTGGTTTCCAAACTGAGATCCATCTCTGCACACACCACGTGAGCCTTAAATTAGCCTCTGGCCTCAGAACGGGTCCCTGGTGTTTGGCAGGGAGGGTTCTCTGATGATTCGTGTGTTAACATGGACATGAGGATGGTGTTTCCAACGTGAAATCTGAGAGGCACACTCAAAACCGAAACTCTCCAATTCTGATGTCATGCCTCTCATTCTGAGCGCTGGATTACAGACATGTGCTACCATGCCTAGCTTTACCAGGCTGGGCTCTGGGGATCTGAACTCCAGCCCTCATGTTGTTCGCTGCTGAAGCAAATCAGATTGACAACTGCCCCATCTTTCATGTTGCCCTTTGTGACCCTCCTACTTGCCCTCTGTGTCAGCCTCATTGTGGAAACAAAACACTCGACAAAAGCAACGTAAGGAAGGAAGGAGTGATGTTGGCTCACAGTTGGAGAGGATACAGTCTCTCACGGTGGGGATGGCGTGACGCCCAGAGCTTGAGGCAGCTTTCACACTGCATCCAGGAAGCAGAATGTAGGTGCGGGACTCTCCTTTTAAATCAATCCAGGACCCCAGTTCGTTGACTGGTGCTGCCTACATTCAGGGTGGGTCTTCCCACATCCATGACCCAGATGTAGAAAGGCCCTCACAGACATGCTTGGAGTTCTGCTTCCACGGTAACTCCCTTCAAGCACAGATTCCCTCATGGATGAGTCTTCAGTTGTTGAGCAACTGTTGGGAGCCGTGCGGCCTTGTTTTGGACCAATATAAGAGTACTTGTCCAGTGGATCTCCAGATGAGGTAAAGCCCAGCGGGACAGTCTCACTCGGCAAGGACCAGTGGGCGTCAGGACAGCGCAGACAACTGCTGAAACCACCCGGCCTGCATGTTCTCTTCTCTGGTAATATTGAGGAGTCTCTTGATGGTTTTAGTGTCATTTTGTGAGTCATACATCAGACAGATGTGATCATTCCTGAAAATCCCATTTTTTTTCTCAATATTTTCCCCTAAAATTCTTTGGGAGCTGAAACCTCTCAGGCTCCTTGTCTGGGGATGCCGGCTGTCACTCCAGACCTGGGAGCTGTGCTGACTCAGTGCTGACAGGATTAGAGGCAGATCACCCCTCTTTCTGTAAATATGTTTTGAATGAGACTGTTGTTCTTAAAAATGTTTGCCTATGTCAATCACCTTTTAGTTTTGTAAAGACAAAGTGTACCTGGCTTGATTTGGACAAGCCAGCAAAATTAACAAGTGTTGTTTTGATTTAAAGATGTTTTGATATAAAAGTTGAGAAAAAACGTATTTGACATACTTGTTTTTGCCAGAGGCTAACATTGGAGGATGGGAAAAACATGTTTATTAGTATGGGAAAACATTCGTGTATGTTTGGTGTATAAATAAAGATGGTTGGAGTTTATCTGGGTCAGCCACTTGTGTGAGGCTCATCTGGTGGTCATACAATTCATTTCTTCTGCTGACACCCTTTTCCCATCTCAGGACCTGAACCCAGGTTGCAGAGGGACCACAGCAAGCAACAGTTGCTAGAACTTAGTGGTTTGCAACATTTATTTATTATTATCTCCTAGCGTCTAAAAGTTTAGAACTGGCTGATCTGGGCTCTCTGCCCAAAGGTTCTCACTGGGCTAAATTTACCAAGCCCTCTGGAAGACCCGAGATTCTGTCAGATAATCATCTTTTGACTCCATTAGCAAGGCTTCACTCATGATTGATTAGACTCATTAGATTGAAATGACTTTGGGTCTTTGTGCATGGCAGCAGCATCATGGTGGCGTACGTGTCATAGTGGAGAAGCAACCATCTCACTTCATGGTGACCAGAAAGAAAAAGGAAGCAAAAGGAGAAAGAGACTAGAGTCCATCATCCTCTTCAGTGGAAATTCATGGTAGCTCAACTTTCTCCTACTAGACCCCATTTCTCAAAGGTACCAGGTGCCTTCCCAAACTGCATCCTGATGAAGGACTGAGCCTTTAACAGTGGGCCCTGGTGGGACCCTGACCCAACTGTGGCAGTAGTTGAAGGGGCTGTGGCTGTTGGACTGGAGAGCAGGTGGGATGCTCTCAGCATCTAGAGATGATTTCAGTTCCCTGCCCATGACTCCCTCCACAGCTTTTTAGAGGCCTTGAGCTCATCGCTTGGGTGAAGGCTTCACTCTAGCCCCTGGCATCCATATATCCAAAGAGTCTGGAATGTTCAGGTGGAGGCTCCACTCCAAGCCCCTCCTTCCCCAGAGATGCTCAAGACCACTCCCACAGGGATTTAAACTGCCCCCCTCCAGAGAACAAACACATGGTCTCCTCAACTTCCCCTGGGGCCACTCAGGAATGCTGTGCTCAGAATAAACCTGGATTTATTGATTTGGTTTGATTGGCTTAGTACATTGGCGGCAGCAGGTTTTCATTACCCAGAATTTAAACTTAAAACTCATCCCTTCATGAAGAAAGATGTTTTTTTTAAAAAAGGCCTGCCTAAGACAATCTGCTTTGGTTAACTCAAGGTTATACTATTTTTAGATCTTAGCCGTATCTTTAGACTCCTTCATCTTCGTTTAGCATAGATCTTCATTCCATATAAAACCCATCATGCAGTGCGACCTCACACCTGAGTGTTTGCTGATGGTCCTATCTGGATCAGGAACTTTCAGATTCTTGTTGCCTTGTTCAAAGAATTCAAATTTTTTGAAAAAAAAATAATGCAAATTAGCAAGGGGTTTCCTGAGTAAAAGGAAGGTGTGGAGACTTTATGCAGCAAGGTAGGGGCAGGCCCTCAGGGAGGTTTGTGTAAAAGCCCCGGGTCCCTTAACGTGTTTCCCCTTACAAAATGTCATCAATTATTTTACTAGCTGAAGTGAAAATTTTTAAAAATAAACTTTAGTTCCTGTATGGTTCCTGGGGGAAGAGGAGTGGTTGCCAGGGGCAATAGGGTCTTTTGCTCTGATCAACTCATTCACAGGCTTTGGTTATACATTCATTATGTATGACTTTCCCCATAATGCATTTGATTTTAATCATACGCATGCCCAATCATGCGTAGGCGTAGGAGATTAAAGAGGGGATCGTATCTGAAAGTTCATTCTGGGGACACAAGTTGTTTTACTGCATGTGTATCTGAAAGTCCGTGCAGGCTGGCTCAGCTCACTGCCTCTAGTTCCAGATTTTGTTTCAGGATGTGTTTGAGCACAGAGGGGGAGTTGCAAGAAAGATATTAGGACAGAGTGAACTGGTTGCTTGTTTGGAAAGGATTGTGTGTATAATTGAAGTGTAAGTGGGAGCCCTGTGTTGCTAAGGTATCCCATAAAACTTGAAGAGGATTTTACAATGTTTGTATCGCGGGCAGTGGACGGGGGTCAGGATACAAACCTTGAATGTTAGCAATGTCCGCAGCTTCTCCACCATTGTGTTAGGAAATTATGCCTCCCACTGCCTTTTAGCATGAAACTAAGCTTGTTGCAGGCATAGCTGCAATGTAGTTATGATTCTAGACACACAGTTTCCATAGACTCGGAGAAATCCTGAGCAAGAATCCCCCACTTTAGAGGCGGGGACAGGAGAGCCCAACAGAGGAGTGAACATGTTTAATACACATGCATGTCAATGCCTTAACAGGACCGACTGTACAAGGACTGCGTGCTAACAAAAACAAAAGACTCCCCCACTGAAGACACCAGCTCCAAGTGCGGCAGCCGATTTCTCTTCCCACAAGTCACTAAAGAATGTGTAGTTCTGGTTCCACCCTCAGATCTGATTCACTGGAATAGCTCGCAGAACTCCAGAAAGCATCCTGTCACTCTGGTTCTGTGGTAAAGGGCAGGAATCAGGGCCAGCCGAGTGAAGAGACACTGAAAGGAACAAACCGTCCAGGGTCCCAAACGTAATCCCATATTCTGAGGGTGCATTTCTCTGGTGTTAATAGAGACCACCATCCAGAAAGCTCACTGGAACCTTGGTGTTCAGGCTTCCCAGAGGCTTTGTTCTGTTGCTGGTCTGACTGACTGTAGAGGGTATGATTGATTGAAGCAGGTATGATTGGTTGCCATGGTTTGAACTCAATCTCCAGACTCAATGCTGTTTTTTATTGAAAAAAAGAATTTCAGATAACATTTCAATCATGTTTCCCACATCCTCCAGATCCTCCAAGATCCCCTCCTTGCACACCCAACTTCTTTATATTCTTTCTCTCTCTCTCCTCTCTCTCTCTCTCAAAATAAACAACAGGAAAAAATAAATGCACAAAAACACAAAGGTAGAAATAAAAACAAAGACCAAAGACCAATAAGTTGAAAACAAAATTCCCAAACAAAGCAAAATGAAACAAAAGGTCTATAAAATTACCATTGAATTTGTGTTGGCCAGCTTCTCCCGGGCACAGGACCTGCCCTGAAGTGTGGTTAAAATACCCAGTGAGATTCCACTGGAGAACACCGATTTTACTTTTGTCAGTGGGTATCTATTACAGAGATCTTCTTGGTTACATGTGGGAACCCACATCCACTTACCCTGCTCAGTGCTGGCGCCCTCTGGCTTTACCCTGTGCAGGCTGTCTGGGAACTCAGGGGCACATCCGTTTTGTGGTGTCTGTAGGATACTCTCTATGAGGAGTTGCCGGCCACCTCTAGAACCCTTCTCTCTCGAATAGCTCCCTCAGCTTTGATGCTTCTGATGAAAGCATCTTATTTAGGACTGGGCATTTCCCTCTGTCACCCTTTGCACGTTGTCCAGTTATGGATGGGACACCAATAGCACAGGCTAAGAACAACCATTAGTAAGTGGGATGCCATGAAACTGAAAAGCTTCTATATGGTCAAGGATGTTTTCTACAAATGGGAAAAGATTACATACCTGACAGGGGATTAATATTTAAAATATATAAAGAACTAGCAAAACTGGACATCAGGAAAACATAACTAATTTTAAAAGTGGGATACAGAACTAAGAGTTCACAGAAGCAGAAACAAAAATGGCTGAGACTTAAGGAATGCTAGGCCTTCATCTCTTCATCTAGAAATTACCCCTATTTCTTTTTTAAAATGTTGAATCTATCTATCTATCTATCTATCTATCTATCTATCTATCTATCTATCTATCTATCTATCTATCTATCTATCATCTATCTATCTATCTATCTATCTATCTAAATGATTTACTTTTATTTCATGTGCAATGGTGTTTTGCCTGTGTGAATGTCTGTATAAGGGTGTCAGATACCCTGGAACTGGATCAATAGACAGTTGTGAGCTGCCATGTGGGTGCTGGGAATTGAACGCAGGTTCTCTGGAAGAGCAGCTGATGCTCTTAACCACTGAACCATCTCTCCAACCCCCAACATTGGAAACTTTTTTGTTATTGTTGTTCTTTTCAAGACAGGGGTTTTCTGTGTAGCTTTAGAGCCTGTCTTGGAACTCACTCTGTAGACCAGGTTGGCCTTGAACTCACCTGCCTCTGCCTCCTGAGTGCTGGGATTAAAGGTATGTGCCACCTATCAGAAAGCCAAATGAAGGTGCTGATGGACAATGGAAAAAGGGATTTGTTCTGCATAAATCAAAAAGTGAAGAGGCTCATGCTGAAGATTCAGTTATGGATCATCATTTCCAGAAGCCAGCAAATGACATAATGTTTCAACTGGAGATCAATTTTGGAGACCTAGGCAGCCCAGGACGTGGTGGCAGGGGAAGATGTGGTGGATGTGGGCATGGTGGACGTCCAAACCGCGACAGCAGGACTGATAAGTCAAGTGCTTCAGCTCCTGGTGTAGATGACCCAGAGGCACTCCCAGCTCTGCCCTAACTGGATGCCGTAATACAACACTGGTTCCTTTGCCGATCTCCTGTTCAAAGCTTTTGCATGCTTAAGGATCCCAAACAACTAAGAATTAAAAAAAATACTGTCATTCATACCATTCACACCTAAAGACTGAATTTTATCTGTTTTGAAAATGAACTTCTCTAGCTACACAGAAGTAACAAATATATTAGTCAGTTTTGTATTTAGAAGTGTATTGGTAGCAGGGATGTTTTCATAATTTTCAGAGATTATGCATTCTTCATGAATACTTTTATATTGCTGCTTGCAAATATGCATTTCTAAACTTGAAATATAGGTGTGAATAGTGTGTACCAGTTTTTTAAAAAAAGGTATGTGCCACTACTGCCTGGCTCGATGTTGAAATATTTTTGTTCCTTCTCTTTTAAATTTTTTTTAAAAAAATAATTTTTTTATTTTATATACCAATCTCAGTTCCCCCTCTCTCCCCTCCTCCCACTCCCCCCACCTTTCTCCCACCCTATTCCCCATCTACTCTTCACAGAGGATGAGGGCTTCCATGGGGAGTCAACAAAGTCTGTCACATCAGTTGAGGTAGGACCAAGGCCTCCTCCCTATATCTAGGCTGAGCAAGGTATCCCTCCATAGGCAATGGGCTCCAAAAAGCCAGTTCATGCACCAGGGATAAATACTGGTTCCAAGGCCAGTGGCCCTGCAAACTCCCCAAGCCACACAACTGTCACCACATCCAGAGGGCTTAGTTCAGCCCTATGCAGGTTCCTCAGCTGTCAGTCCAAAGTCAGTGAACTCCTACTAGCTTGGGCCAGCTGTTTCTGTGGGTGTCCCCATCATGGTCTTGACCCCTTTGCTCATATTATTGCTCCCATCTCTCTATGACTGGACTCCCAGTGCTTAGCTGTGGATCTCTGCATCTGCTTCTATCAGTCACTACATGAAGGTTCTAAAATGACAATTAAGATAGTTACCAATCTGTTACAGAGGAAGGGACTCTAACCTATTGCTTAGATTCTTAGCTGGGGTCATCCTTGTGGATTCTTGGGAATGTCCTTAATACCAGGTTTCTGGCTAACCCCATAATGAGTCCCTCTATCAAGATATCTCTTTCCTTGTTCTTCCTATTAGTCTTTCCCCCAATCCCTCATGTTCTTCACTCCCCACTCCCCTTCCACCCTCCTCCCTCTCTCCATGCTCCCATTTTACTCAGGAGATCTTGTCTACTTCTGCTTCTCAGGGGGATCCATGTATGTCTCTCTTAGGGTCCTTCTTGTTTCCTGTCTTCTCTGGGATTGTAGACTGTAGGCTGGCTATCCTTTGCTTTATATCTAATATCCACTTATGAGTAAGTACATACTGTGTTTGTCATTCTGGGCCTGGGTTACCTTACTCAGTATGGTTTTTCTAGATCCATCCATTTGTCTGCAAATTTTAAGATGCCATTGTTCTTTACCATTGTGTAAATGTACCACATTCTCTTTATCCATTCTTTGGTTGAGTGGCATCTAAGTTGTTTCCACATTCTGTCTATTATGAATAATGCTGCTATGAACATAGTTGGGCAACTGTCATTGTGATATGAGTGTGTATCCTTTGGATATATTCCTAAGAGTAGTATTTCTGGGTCTTGAGGTAGATTGAGTCCCAATTTTCTGAGAAATCACCACACTGATTTCCAAAGGAGATCAAAGGGATTCAAGATCCCTGAAAAGAAGTCACACTTTTGTTATTTGCTGATGATATGATAGTATACCTAAGTGACCCCCAAAACTTTACCACAGAACTCCTACAGCTGATAAATACCTTCAGTGATGTGGCAGGATAAAAGATCAACTAAAAAAAATCAGTAGTCCTCCTATACATAAAAGATAAAGAAGCTGAGAGGGAAATCAGAGAAACATCACCATTCACAATAGCCACAAATAACATAAAATATTTTGGGGTACCACTAACCAAAGATGTGAAAGACATATTTTACAAGAAATTTAAGTCTTTGAAGAAAGATACTGAAGAAGACACCAGAAAATGGATGGCTACACAAAGTTGTGTTTTGGGTAAATAAGTTCTTCACACCAAAATTCCTCACCTAAGCTAATGTTTTTTTCTGAAGGAAGCTATCACGCCCATGGCACGTTAGTCCTTACCGTGTACGTTTGCAGTACCCAGCAATTCAGGAGCTCCAGGTGTGCCAGGACCATCTTGTGACTAAAGCCATGGAAGGCCGTGAGGCTACTTCAGAGTGTCAACTATAAATCACAGAAAACAATCAGATTTCCACCAGGATTCCTCAAGGTCAAAGTGCTTCTCCAAAACAACTGTCATTCTGATGTTTACGTTAGATACAGTAGAAACAACTATGCTGTTCTAATGTTTACCCTTGATACAGTGACTCTGCTAGATTCCTACATTTCCCCCTTTTGTTTAAGCCATATGAAGTACATTGACGACTATGCCAGCACACAGCGAGGACAGCCTTTTCTCTATCATGTCTCATAGTCTTACGTAGATAAGCCTGAATACACTTTAAAGTCAGTAAAGTCATTACAGCAAAACAAGTATGACAATCAATAGGATAAGATATCTATTAAAACAATGCATAGGATTAAATAAAGCCATTGTATCTGCAAGACTTTGCCATAATATCCATCCCAGATGTATTAGGCAACTTATTAGAAAAGGTTTCTTTAATTTCTTTTTGTAAATTATAAGTCATTGAGAAGAACCAGGGTGACTCGACAAATGCATCTTAACTTTTCCCAATTATATTTGCTTTCATTAAACCTTAAAAGATGTAATGTTTCAAACGCATTTTAGTTTAATGGTTCTTTCAGAGTCTCTAGCTGATCTCCTGAAAGTATCACAGCTTGTCTCAAGTCAGCTGTCTCATTAACGATCTCACTATCTTTTATTCTGCTGAGCTCGAAGGTCTACAGCAAGCTGATGCCAATCTCTGACAAAATCAACAGTTAGAGTTCCCTTATGAAGGGCCAGTCCAGTCATTGCAGCAATAGCAGTCAATGCAACAATTCCCATAACCACAGCAGTAATCAGTCCAGCCATCCAATGAGCTCTTAATACTCTTGCAGTGAGTTCCTGAGCTAGAATCATCAGAGGTGAGTCCTGTCATAGCCTTGACAGCTTCAGTGGCATCCAGACTGTTGGCCTTCCTCTAAAAATATATAAACTTTCAGAAGTGACATCAAATAAAATAGTAGCACTAATACATGTATGAAGAATACATGTTCACAAGTGACATGATAATTATTAGGGTGCCATCATAAAGGCCTTCCAATAAGACAAGGTAATGGTCCACATGCTCCAAAGATGTGACTTTGATTCAATCTAAAGAACAAAGTAAACTTACCATCACTACTGTTTAACTTTCCTTTCCATTCTTTAGGAGCGTGTAAGGTGCTTGCCAATTTTCACAAATTAGTCTGAACTGAATTGCCAAACTACAACATAGGACCCGACCCTCTAACTCCATGCTATTGGATAGGTTCATCAACAGTAGAGCTAATCGTCACAGTTCTATTCAAGCTATATGGTTGCCATCTTAATTCTGAGCGGGAATATTTTTCTCTAGGGAAGCTGTAAGGGCTCCAATCAATGACATCTTCATGGGAGATATTAATAAGCACTCGAGATCTCTCACTTTTGTATTGTTGCCAGTGTACCCAGTCACATTCCTCATTGGTAACCCGAGTCTCTCAAAATGACAGATTTATGGAACTAGTCGCATGATCTCCTATCTTCTAAAAGCAGATGCATGAGGCAATAAAATTTATTATAAAAATCCCGGGCAGTTATGACTAACTGTAGATAGCCAAATTTGAAAATTTATGTTTAGACAGTGAGTTCCATTACCCATAAAAATACCCTTACACTCCCACAGAATAATTTATATTTTCCTTACCCTCTTTCTCAGGTTTAGCAGGTCCTCTGTGGTCATAAGGACCAGGTAGCAAAGAGGAATTCATTGACCACAGCAGGAATATCCATATCTCCCCAAGTTACCCCTCTGTGAATTGGAGGATTGGGAAAATAATCTCAGTAAGTATGATTAGTCCCTGTCACCTGTACAGTGACCACAAACAGTGTAGCAATGAACAAAGTTGTAGAATTCAAAGGTTTCCCCGGCCCTTTATCACTTTTCCTTTGTCACACAGTCTTAGCCATCCACTTCACAAGCTTTCTGTTATCCCCTCTTTCCAGGTCACACAGGTCAGCAGCCAAAGCATCCAAGAGTCTTCTCTTGCTCATGTCGAATTTTCTCAATTTCAATGTTATCCACAACTGTTTGTCTCCTGCAGAGACATAAGCCTATCCTGGGCCCCACTGTAACACCTTTCTTAATTTCCATTTTGATGTCCAGTTGTCCTTGTAGTACACGGGCTGACTCAGTTCAGCAGTTTTCCCCCCTGTGGTCCAATGCCTTTCACCAGCTGTTGTCCCTGGTTCATTAGTATTAAAAATGTAAAGTTAGTAAAGCATTATGTAATCTACCTTTAGGAATCTTCATATCTCCCTTCTCCTCACATCTCCTTTCTATTTTATAAACACTTCTTTTAGAGTGCAATTAGATCATTCAACAATTCCTTGTCCTGTAAGATTATACGGTCTTCCTGTAAGGTGTTTTATGTTATAATGCACAAAAATTGTTTCATTTTACTGGAAACATAAGTAGGGACATTATGTACATACAGTTCCAATTTGTATCAGTATGCCCATCTATAGCCATTGCCTTTAATAAATATGTAATTACAGAATCAGCCTTTTCAGAACTCAAGGCAGATGCCCATTGAAGTCCAGAGTACATATCAAGAAAGCAGACAATCTCCCTGAAGAAGCCAAATACTATATGATGATCCTCAGCCCTTTGGTTGGTAGACACTATATGGTTTTGTTAGGTTAACACATTCAAAAAAGTTTTTGCCTATTAGTCACGTGATTTTAGGTCTGACACAGAAGTGGATGAGGAATTTAGGAGGTTAAAGATAGCTCAAGAGAAATTGTATTTAGACTCTGGATCAGCAACATTCTAAACTCCCCCCACACTTAAGCTGTATCAGTCATCAGCTAGGCTTTGCTGACACAGCTTTTCCCATGAATCCTTGTTTGAAATGGCAAGGCAATGGGATCAGCCAAGATATTCACTGACAGATGAATGACTAAGGGCTATGTGATACACACACACACACACACATACACACACACACACGAGAGAGAGAGAGAGAAAGAGAGAGAGAGAGAGAGAGAGAGAGAGAGAGAGAGAGAGAGAGAAACAAAGATATAAAATTTGCAGGAAAGTGGCTGGAACTGGATAAATAATTATTGAAAATTTTGGGGAGCCCTGGTGGGGTTGTCACACAATACAGAAATTAGAGTGTCCCCTCTTAGGGTTCTTTAGTCTCATTAAGAAAAGAATTTAAGAACAGATATAAACAGGTACCCAAGGACAGTTTCATACAGTTTAAAAGAAAACCCAGGGCGGGCAAACTAAATCTTTCAGGTGCCTAGACAGGGAGTCTAGGATGCCTAGAGAAAGGAAGGAAAAAAAGTCAAGCATTTGAGTTAAGCCTGCATGGAGTTCAGTCACAGAACAGACTAGCAGCCAAAATCCAGGGATAGGGGCTTCAGGGAATGAGTAGAGAAACCCCCAAATACCAGAAAAATGGTCTCCGGCCAGTATCTGGAAGCAAAAGCCAGAAGGAAAAAGAAAAGGGAAAGTTACACCTTCTGGAGCCAGGACTCAAAAGCTGGTGGACCCCAAAAAACAGCAAGGCACCTCCTAGGGCCTGTGCTAGGGAGCAGGGAGTCTGGGGAGCAAAACCACAGTGTTTCAATACAGGGTAGCGATTCCTCCTATCTCTTATGCTTGCTTTAACATGAATCTGTGAAGCACGATTAATAAAAACTCAGAGACAGAAATTGGGGTTTAACCTGAAGGCCAGAAAAACAAAACAACCAACCACTGGCTCTTACCTCAGCTTCAGTCTGAAAATGCTGATCCTGCCTCCAGGAAACCTCAGAATGAGACTGAAAGCTGCCTCCTCCCGTTTTATAATCCTCCCTAGTTCTGGGATCAAGGGTGTGCACCGCTACTGCCTGGTTTCTATGGTAAGCTAGTGTGCTCACGAGGATTAAAGGTGTGTGTCTATAGGGATCACCAGTGTGGCTGTTTTACTTTTCTGATCTTTAGGCAAGTTTTATTTATTAAAATACCAATGAAATGCCACTACAAATCTGCCTTCCTGTTCCTTCACCAGGTCAGTGACAGTCCAACTGGGTCTCTACTGGGCCAAAGATTTCATTTTCTTGGGCAGAAAGACAATTTCCCTAATGGCCTCAATGATGTAATAATGTTTGATTGTGATGCAATCTAGACCCAGAAAGACAAATGCTGCCCATTCCCTCACATATGCTTGTCCTAGCTTGTAGTTATTACCAATGTGCATTTATTTTGGCTAGGGAACAAAAAAGGGACCCAGGGAGATGGGGAAAGGCTTTAAGTGAGGGATATGGGAGGGTAATTGGGCGCTTGTGGCATGGAAATAGAAGGGGAGAGTGGGTGGGGATGGGGAGGCAGTGGAGACAGAAAGATCAGCCACAGCTACGTGCAGACTCGGAGGGAGCTTGTTACCTTTGTTATGGGGAGCCGACCAAAGACGACCACTCAGGCACAGTTCACAGCCAATTGAAAATCTTTATTTCAACTGGCTGGGACTACCCTCTGTAGTAAGAGATTGTGTGTTCATTTTTCGAAATAATCACACAGAAACTATATTAATTACAACACTGTTTGGCCAATAGCTTATGCATATTTCTAATTAACTCTTACATCTTAAATTAACGCATTGCTATTAATCTGCGGATCACCATGAGGTTGTGGCCTACCAGTAAGGTACGGCTAGCAGCTTGTGTCTTTCAGCAGCTACATGGTGTCTCCCTTACTCTGCCTACTTTCTCTATCTCTGTTCAGATTTCCTGCCTGGCTTCACTAAGCCAATGATTAAAACAGCTTCTTTAATAACCAATGGTAATGAAAAATATTCATGGCGTGCAGAGGGGAATCCCATATCATTTTTTTGATGGGTGTTGAAAGACCCTTCCACAGTGATCAAATATCAGATATCCTACATATCAGATAATTATATCATGATTCATAGAAAAATTAGTTATGAAGTAGCAACAAAAATAACATTATGGTTTGTGTCACTATAACACGAGGAACTGTATTAAAGGGTTGCAGTGTTAAGAAGGTTGAGAACAACTAATTTAGATAAAGGGACTTTCAATGGCAAAACCCACATCCTGGTATCTCACTCAGCAGTTGTGGGAGGATGTTTGTGCAAGCAAGCAGTTTAACAGAAGCTAAGGCCATGGTATCTTGCCCTAGGGTTCTACAGTAGAGTTGGGTCAATTTCCATGTGATTCTCCATCAAGTGTAACAACCCCCAGCCCTTAGCACAATGACTCCAGGCCATTACACTGTCTTCCATTTGTAGACAGTACCATGTGTCAAAACAAAAACAAAGACTTCACCCATCAAAGTCCATGGTTCTGAAAAAGTCTCTAAATGAAATAGCCTTGCTTTTTGGCTTCTGTGGTTCTGCATTTGGCTAACTGTTTTTGCTAACTGAAGTATGTCAACCCAGGATTTCTCAGGGTGATTTAAAAGCTCACCCTGAGAAAGGCTGGTGCTGCCCTGGGATCCTGAACATAAACACTTGTATTCTCAGCCCTGTCACACTCTGTATGCTAATTGAAAAACAGGGCTGGGCAGATGGCTGGGCTGCCAAGGGCTTGCTGAGCAAATATAAGGACCTGAGCTCAGACCGCCAGCATGCAGGCAAAAAGCTGGGTGTTGGTAGTGTGTATGTTATCCCCGTGCTGGGGAAAATGGGCAGTAGGTAGACCCTTAGATGGCTCTGGTCAACTGGCCTAGCCAAATTGGCAAGCTTCTGTTTCAGTGAGAAATCTTGTCTCAAAAAATAAGGTTGGATGAATCTAAAAATAAGGTTAAGTGCATCAGTAGCGTCTTTTGACTGTCAGATGCCAATGTACACACACACACACACACACACACACACACACACACACACACACACACGCATTTTCATGCATGTGTAAACACACACACAAGAACACATACAAATACAGCACAATACACAAACAAATGGGTAAACAAAACAAAATAAAAGTGCCTAGGCATTAGACACTGGAAGGCATTGGGGTGCTTGGTTCCCAGAATCACACCATGGTCGTCTGCAAACTGATTGTTTTATTCCATGTGACTCAGTTGAAAAGAGCTGCTCTCAAGGCTGTCGACTCTTCTCTGTCCCGTTCTCACTCTGCACTTGAGTTCATCTCAGTGCCGGTTCATACGTTCATATCACCCCTTCACTATTTTTCTTTTCCTATTGATTCTGATTATCAGCTCTCAAAAGCCAGTTTCTAGAGAGAGCTGTTTCCTCCCTCGTTTTCTTCTCTGGTCTGGTAAGAAGACAGTGCAAAGGCGGGGATCGGACATTAGAGGGCGCGCGTCGCTCGTTCATCTAAACCAGCATGTCCTGAATCTGTCCTGCAATGTTAAACAAGCTAACAGTTCTTCAGTTTCTAGCTGCCCAGGTTTGGAAACTGAGGCCAGGACCATGGAAGTGGCTGGCCCAGAGTCACGGGAGAGTAAGGGGCTGAGCAACGGCTATGGGGGAGTTTGTACATTGGAGAATGCCTTTGGGATACCCAGAGAGGAGGGCGGTCAGGCGGCAGCAGGTGCGAGACCTCTCTGTTAAAGGGGGAAGAGGGAAGCTTGAGCAATATCAAGCCTTTCTGTAGGCTCTAGCTGGAGACCAGCTGATCAGATGGGAGGACTCTGTGCTGGGGGTACATACTCCCTGCTCCTCTCTTCCCACCGTGGGAACAATGTTGTCCCCACATCTGGCAGGCCCTAAAGACCCTAGAGGCAGGCCCAGGGCTGCCAAATAGGAAAAGGGCACGCTTCTGAACTTTCTAAACCTTCCCAGCCGCGCCCACAGAGTTTCTGTACGGGCACCGATTCAGGGTCAGGTCGACTGTCTTGAGTTTCCCTGCCTATGAGCCTGGCCCTCCTTGGAATACCCAAGGCTGAGGACTGCAGCTTGGAGAGCGGAGGGAGTGCCTGCTGCCACCGGAGGGCGGGAGTGCGCGAGGGTGCGTGGGTAGGAGGACACAGTGTATGGCACCTTGCCTTCTCCACTGCAACAACTGGTTGAGAAGGTGTCAGGGTGCTCTCCTCCCAGAAATCACTTTGTCTAGAGCCAACTGTCCTAACAGTGTGACGAGAATCGAGAATTCGAAGCAGCGAACCACTTGGTGTCTAGAAAAACCAAGGATGGAACCTACCAAGGTGCTGCTGAATCCAGGTGGGATATGGACCTGGCTGAGAAGTCTCCAGTCTTGGTCTTAGGCAACCTTCATCTTCTTTTTTAAAAAGTATTTGTTCATTTCTTCATGCATGAATACAGTGTATTTGGGTCATACCCTTCTACTTCCCCTTTACTAGGGGAGCCTGCTCTTTCCCGTGTCTTTTATCTACTATGCTGATTTCATTTGTCCTCTCGGCCCTGTCTCCACGCTTGCTCGGGGCTCCTTAAGGAAGGTTTTCCCTGTCTTCACACTGCCAAGGCTGACACTGCCCCAGGAGAGACAACCACATTGAAGGGTGTGTGCCTATTGATGTAAAAAAGAAGGTCCTGCTGCTTCCCACCCTTGTACTAAGTTTGACCTAAATGATTTTTTTGCACATAATGAACTGCCAACTGGTGTACAAACAGAGGCACAGCAAATAGGATGCCTCAGCCAATAGCAAGAGACGAACTATTGAGATCATGTTCAAATAAAACAGCTGTAACCAATCAAACTCTCTCTCCTTCCATTCCTTTTCTCTGACTATAAATATAACGCGTGGAAGTAGTGGGGCGGTGTTGTATTGGTGACAATTGCTACCAGGTGGTTCTAGAATCACAAGTAAAGCCAGTCATCCTGCAAAACCAGGTGCTAGAGAGATGGCTGAGAGGTTAATTGTCCTTGCTGCTCATGCAGAAGACCCAAGCTCAGTTCCCAGCACTTCCACAGCAAGTAGTCCACAACAGTCCCTAAATCCAATTCCACCGAATCTTCAGACATCCAAGTAGTGACATGTGCCTGTGTGTGCACGTACACACACACACACACACACACACACACACACACACACACACACACACACTAAAAGTGATATTTTAAAAATCTGCAACATTAGATTTATTGTAATTTTTTTTTGTTTTTTGTTTGAGACAGTGTTTCTCCATGTAACAGCTCTGGCTGTCCTGTAACTCTCTTTGTAGACTAGGCTGACCTCAAACTCAGAGATCCACCTGCCTCTGCCACCCGAGTGCTGGGATTAAAGGTGTATGCCACCACTGCTCAACTGTGATTTTGTCTTTTAACAGGTCTAAGGATTGACACTTAATGGGGCTCATCTCCAAAGAAACCTTGTAGGGCAACTGTCTTGACCCACTCCAGGGCAGCTACCACAAAACCACTCTCTCAGTCTCCTGGTTCTGTGTTCTGGCCCCAGTGACAAGCCCTGGACTGCCATATTCCAATGTGTAAAGGCTCACTTCCAAAAACATCAGCCATGGCTCCTTCTGCCTCCTTGGAGTCTGGATAGTGTGTGGTCCAGACCTCACTGAGCATGTGGTCATGAGCCGGCTACGCCCTGGGCGTGTGCACACAGACCTTCCTTTCCGACCTCCTGCAGAAGCCCAGCTTCATGCCAGCCTATATGACTCCTCAGTGCTAATCTTTGTCGCCGCTGACCCCACTGACGACTTCCTAACCATTGCCCTGCTTCTCCCCCTCCTGTTTCTCCTCTGTTCTCTCTGGGTCCCTTTGTGCTTCCTGCCTTGCTCACCTCATCCCTGTTTCCTCAGCTGGCCTCCCAGTGGCCACTCCAGTCAGCCTAGAAAGGCCTCTACTTGCCCATTCTCAATTAGAGGCTTTCCTATTTTATCTGAAGACCCTGCAAATCACTTAGGGAGATCTGGTTATTGCTTCTCTTTTGAAGCCCTGGGTATTATTGGCAGGATTAAATCTAAGCTACTAGAGTTATGGGCATACACTGGTCAGGCTAGACTTCCAGCCCCTGCCATGTGCTCAGGCTTCCTTGGTGTCTTCTTGTGGCTTCCAGCATAGCTTTGCATCTCTCTCCCCCTTTAAATCTCAGGGTCCCTGGGTAATTACCAAAGAAAAAAAATAGTGCTGAGAGAAGGGCCAGCCTTTGACCCAAGCTGTGCATTTGGTTGGTACAGATATTTGACCACACAACCTTGTCCTATCTGAAATTTATCCTCTTGTGCTTAGGTTAGGGTTAGAGAAGGCACCAGCCGCAGACATGAATGTGGCATAGACATCTCTGGGTTTGGGAGAAGGACTGAAATAAACCATCCTGCAACTGCTGTGTGAGCAGAGCTCGGCAAGAAGTGTCTTTGCCAGGCCCCATGGGGAGTGACTTTTATTTTTGAACTTAATTTTATTTTGTGCGTGGACACACACGTGCATGCGGAGGTCAGAGGACAGACTCCGCTGTCATTCCTGTCACCATCCAGCTTGTCTTTTTAAAGACAGAGTCCCTCACCTACCTTAACCTGCCAAGCAGGCTAGGCTGGCCAGCCAGCAAGTTCCCAGACCCGCTTGTCTCTGTCTTCCCAATGAGTTTGTGAATAAGAAACCAGGAAAGAGGCTGCGTCTGCAGAGACTGATTGATCAGAGCTACAGTACTCTAGGGACTGTGCCGCTGCAGGTCCAGAGTCTAATTGCCATGTGTTAGGTTAGTTCTGGCTCTCCAGGACAGCCATGCCTTGCCCACCTCTGGAGTGGAACTAATATCTTGTAACTGATAAAGAGAAATCCTTTGGAATCTATTAACTTAGCAGACCTCCTTCCATCAATCCAAAGGCTGAGAAAGTAATCAGACAATATCTTGAGCTCATAGTAAAGTAACACACACATACACACACACACACACCCCACAAACCAAAACAACTTTTCTTGTTTTATGGCTTTCTTTGCTCTGTAACACTATAAAAACCCCATGAAACTGCTTCCATGTTTGAAAATGGGTTTCAGGGAAACCTAAATCTATGTTCCCAGGGCATGGTCATGCAAAATGGCTCCAAAATAAATTATCTTATTCCCTTTAAAATAAGACCTGTGCCTTTTGCACAGATAGGTTCCCAGTGCCCTCCACGGGTATGGGTTCCCAGTGCACTCCATCATGCCTGAATTCTTTCCTATGGGTTTTGGGGATACAAGTGCTTGTACTTGCAACAAAATAAATTTTATTTTTTTAATTGATTTTATTGAGCTATACATTTTTCTCTGCTCCCCTTCCTGCTTCTCCCCTCCCCTTCAATCCTCTCCCATGGTCCCCATGCTCCCAATATTCTCAGGAGATCTTGTCTTTTGCTACTTCCCATGTAGATTAGATCCATGTGTGTCTCTCTTAGAGTCCTCATTGTTGTCTAGGTTCTCTGGGATTGTGGTTTATAGGCTGATTTTTCTTTGCTTTATGCTTAGAAAACCACTTATGAGTGAGTACATATGATAATTGTCTTTCTGGGTCTGGATTACCTCACTCAATATGATGTTTTCTAGCTCCATCCATTTGCCTGCAAATTTCAAGATGTCATTAAATTTCTCTGATGTGTAGTACTCCATTGTGTAAATGTACCACAATTTCCTTATCCATTCTTTAGTCGAGGGGCATTTAAGTTGTTTCCAGGTTCTGGTTATGACAAACAAAGCTGCTGGGAACATAGTTGAGCACATGTCCTTGTGGCACGATTGAGCATCCTTTGGATATATACCCAAAAGTAGTATCACTGGGTCTTGAGGAAGGTTGTTTTCTATTTTTCTGAGAAATTTCCACACTGATATCCAAAGGGGTTTTACCAGCTTGCACTCCCACCAGCAATGCAGGAGTGTTCCCTTTACCCCACAACCTCTCCAGCATAAGTTGTCATCAGTGTTTTTGATCTTGGCCATTCTTATAGGTGTAACATGAAATCTCAGAGTTGTTTTGATTTGCATTTCTCTGATGATTAAGGATGTTGGGTATTTTCTTAAGTGTCTTTCAGGCATTTTAGATTCCTCTGTTGAGAATTCTCAGTTTAGGTCTGTACTCCATGTTTTATTGGATTATGTGTTTCTCTGATGATCCATTTTCTAAGAGGAATTGGCTTTATGTTGAGGTCTTTGATCCATTTGGACTTGAGTTTTGTGCATGGTGAAAGATATGGGTCTATTTTCATTCTTCTACATGTTGATATCCAGTTATGCCAGCACCATTTGTTAAATATGCTTTCTTTTTTCCATTTGATATTTTTGCTTCTTTGTCAAAAAATCAGGTGTTGGAAGGACTGTGAATTAATATCTGGGTTTTTTATTCGGTTCCTTTGGTCTTCCTGTCTGTTTTTATGCCAATATCAGGCTGCTTTCAGTACTGTAGCTTTTCTCCATTTAGTTGATGTTGGCTGTT
Organism: Microtus pennsylvanicus; assembly: GCF_037038515.1. NCBI lineage: Eukaryota > Metazoa > Chordata > Mammalia > Rodentia > Cricetidae > Microtus > Microtus pennsylvanicus. The sequence goes on along the minus strand of NC_134582.1, from coordinate 49,822,151 downwards.
GGATTACTGCCTCACTAATAAAAGGTACCAAGCCATGTGGCTAACATAGACAAGAATTATGGGTTAATTTAAGTTGTAAGAGCTAGTTAATAATAAGCCTGAGCTAACAGGCCAACCAGTTTATAATTAATATAAGCCTCTGTGTGTTTTGATGGGACCAAACAGCTGCAGGACCAGACAGGACAGAAACTTCTATTTACATATTGTCCTCTTGGCATCTGCATAGCCATTCACCCAGAAGTCTCTATGGTAAGTGTCTTATCATCAGATTCCATGAGCCTGGTCTGACTTCAGGAAAGGAGTGTCTTCCTTTGCAGGCATGTTAGGGTCTGTAAGAAGTAAGATGCCTCTGATCTTTGCTCTCTGGTACCAGGAAGACTTAAAACCTCACTGTTTACACCCAGGGTGGTGATTATTGTTTCTGAGTCTGGGACGAGGATGAGGCAAGAAGCATGAAGCCTCACTTATACTGCTTACTATTTTTTATTTTTTACCCAAATGGCATCATTTAATTTTTTAATATTTTTTTTGTTAAAAAATTTTACTTTTCATTTTACATACCAACCCCAGTTCCTCTTCCCTCCCCTTCTCCTAATCCCCACCTCCCCTCCTTCACATCCCCCACTCACTACTCAGAGGAGATAAGACCTTCCTTGGGGAGTTAAGAAGGTCTGAGATACCAACTTGAGGCACAACCAAGCCCTATGCTGCTTCCTATTGGTGCATGTGATATACACCAAAGTCAAGTCTGAAGGGCCAGTCAGCCCTTGGCTGGTGGCTGAGTTGGCATGGTAACTTGGTAATTCCAGAGTTAGGGGTTCAATTTCCTTTAAGACTGCAAGTCCATGCACAAAAGACAACAGGTTCTCCACTTAGGCCATCAGGTGTTTGCTTCAAAATCCTAAGACATCCAAATATAGCATTCTGCCAAAGGCCCCAGAGAGCATCCCTATCTGCCACAGATGCCTTAGGCTGGGACATACAGCCAATGTAGCCACAGGAGCAGAACTTTACTTTGTGGCCTGGGGATGCATATTGATTGGTAGACCAATTGCATAGCAGGCATCAGTTCCTGGGTTTGGTTTCCAACACAACATAAACTGCCACTCATAGCCAAGCTCAGTCCATGAAACAAAACTCAGAGTCTGGAATGCAAGTTCTTAGCAGGGGAGGCTAGGGACCTAAAGAGCATGCAAGAAGCTCAAAGGATCCAGACAGCCTCTTGCCCTGAGCTTTTATTAGGAACTACATGCACAGATAGTATACAATCAGAAGAAGGCACTGCAGAATGGATCACCACAGAGAACAAAGACAAGGAAGTACCATAGACAAATACATGGGGATGTAACAAGCCACTGCACCATAAGAAACACCATATGCAAGCTTTCTTGGGGCAGAGACGTCTGTTTTACAGATCATCTCCCCCATCCTTATTGTGTCAAGGGTCAGAGTGCTCTTAGATACAGAATATTTTTGTTTTTGTTTTAATCAGCTAAGGCTGACCTCAACAATGAAGCAGGTGTTATGGCACATGAATGGAACCCCAGTACTTGGGGGCGGGGGGTAGACACAAAGAATCAGGAATGCACTATGATCCTTGGATAGTTAGCAAATTCAAGACACACAAGACTCCAATTCAATAGAATACAATACAAATTTTTTTAAAAAAGGTTTTTCCTTTGTTCAAAACTAGCAGCCTTTTTAAGTACCTATTAATGGCTGGGGTAATCAACCCACCCAAATGAAGACAATATTGCCATGACAACTCATGAGGTACTGACCTTCTTGTTTCCCCCAAAGAGGAACTAGATGTATTTCCTCGGCCTTCCCATTAGAAGCATTATCTCAGTGCACTCTAGACTCCACAATATAGAAATTTGTTTTCCACTCTGTAGCGTATTAATGTTTTAACCATGTGTCTGGAGTCATTGTTGCTTCTTATGAACAAGGTCCAACGAGCATAACATCAAAGCAGTGGAGCCAATGCTGTGACGCCCTTTGGAAGAAAGGGAGGCCAAAATTCCCATAAATGAACTCATGAGATATGTGCTCATTACAGAAGTGTAATGCTGGCCTTGACAGCTAGAACCAAACTGCTTCTGGTGGCCATTATTCATGGGTAAAGAGGGGAGGGGAAGGTATTTATTAGTTAATCATTATATAGCAGATATGGGACATGTGTAAATTTCCCTAAGCCTTGGAAACATGTCTGACATGGCAGTTATAATTTGAGACACTGCCTGGTTAAGATGACCATAATCCATTATCATTCTTCAAGATCTATCATCTTACATGTATAAAATGAATACACTTAATGGGGTGTGGTGGGACTCATCAATCTTGCACCCCTACACTTTCCACCTCAGCAATGAGAAATTAATGTTGGTTTACTATTTTTTTTTAAGTTCAAAACTATCCCTAGCTTCCTCTTGGTCTTGTTACTATACTAGTCCTCACTGTAGAAGTAGGAAAGCTGATGAGTGTTCTGTTATTTCTGTGTCCAATCACGTCCTCCATATCTAGGTATTGAAATCAGTGTTCTATAAAGAAACAGAGCTGATAGAACGGATGAGGTCTAGGGTACACCGAGGTAGCCCTTCTAAAAAGAAGGTCAATGGGCTGATTTATCAGAGTGGCTTACAGGATGTGGTTCAAGCAATCCTACAAAGGCTGAGAGTCCAGCAGTTGTTGAGTCTGCAATGCCCTGTGGTTCAATCTGATGCTGAAGTCGAGAAGGGTTCCTAGAGATCTGCTGGTCTTCACTGAAATCCTACAGAAGTTGGAATTAATACCGGCGGAAGCAACAGGGGAGATGAACTTGCTAGTGAGAGTGAGGGAAAGAGGCAAAACTGCAAAGCTCCATTCTTGCAGGTCCTTTTATGTGGGCTGTTTCCAAACAGCATAACCCAGACGTGGGCTGTGTTTTCCTAATTCAAATAATTGGATTAAGAAAATCCCTCACAAAACCAGCTTCTGGGTTTTATCTAATTTCAGATGTAGCTGAGGTGACAATCAAGAGGCAGCCTGATTCTGGGGACTGACAGAACTCCTCAAGGATTGAGCATGCCACGGACCACCTTTCTCCAAAAGCCCCACTCTGGCTAGAGAGACTCAGTGAGACTTGGTCCTCCTGGGGTCAGTCAGCACCTGTGTCAAAAGTCTGTGAGTGTCCAGCTTCTTTTGCCTACTGCACGTTCGCTTTGGAGTGGGAGTGGGCGTGGCTTGTCTCTTAAAGTGACGACAATCATAACAATGTCCACACATTTGTCCTTCAATCCAACATAAAGAAATACCTTCAGCAAAAGCATGTGCATAGGCTGAAGTAATGATCAGTTAGTGAAACTCACACCACACAACCATGAGGATCTACAATCAACCCCCAAGATTCCATGGAAATCCAGGTGTGGCTGCACACACACACACAACTAAATGATGGAGAGGTGGGAGGCAGTCAGACACACGTTCCCACCCACTCGTACATCTATCCACACATGGATGTGCACACACAGAGAGTGTTCTTTCTGTTCACACTGCTGTATCATGAGTGTGAGCCTCTGATAACTTCAGATTTCTAGAAAGTAAGAACCAGACATTTGCATATAATGCATAGAATTTTACCAAATAGAATTTTTTTTTCATTAGACTCAAGGCCTTTGCCCGCTTCAGGAACGGTTGCATGTGCAGCTTTTTAGCTCCTGTGTATTGTTGATACGTACTTCTTTCTCAGATACATAGAGAGGGAACTTTCTTCCACTCTGTAGAGCTGGCTCTTCATTCAATGAACTGTTTCCTTTGATGTACGAAAAGCTGATTGTTAATTTATGAACGACTGATACCCTATTCAGGAAGTGCCTGTATCTTGGGAATTTTCTGCCTCCTGTAGGAAATGGACGAAACCAGAGATAATCACGTGGACTAAATTAAGCCAATAACAGAAAGAAAAGTGTTATTTTTTTCTTACTTGTGGCTCCTATATTTTACATAACTACATAAAAGCATTTGTATATAATATTGACACAGAAGGGAACCCCATGGAGGAGGGTCATCTGTCTATGTGTTACTCTCATTGGTTAATAAAGAAACTGCCTTGGCTTTTTGATAGGGCAGGATTTAGATGGGTGGAGTAGACAGAACAGAATGCTGGGAGAGGGAAAGCATAGTTGGTCAGACGCCATGGAGCCAGCCGCCAGGTCAGACATGCTGAATCTTTCCTGGTAAGCCACCACCTCGTGGTGCTACACAGATTATTAGAAATGGGTTAAGCAAGTTATGAGAATTAGCCAATAAGAGGCTGGAACTAATGGGCCAGGCAGTGTTTAAATGAATATAATTTGTGTGTTGTTATTTTGGGTGTAAAGCTAACCATGCGGAAGCTGGGTGGGACGAAAAGCAGGCCTGCTCGTCTCCTCACTACATCTCCACACTGACATTCAAAGGGGATGTACCAACTTGCATTCCCACCAGCAATGCAGGAGTGCTCCCTTTACCCATATCCTCTCCAGCATAAGTTGTCATCAGTGTTTTTGATCTTAACTGCCTGCAGTTTTTGCTCTGTTGTATTCATCGGCTTCTACACCACAGTCCACCCCTTCTGTGGTGGAACGCTTTGGATTGTCAACTCGATGGAATGTAAAATTTCCGTGGAAAGAAGCTCTGCATGTCTGTGAGAGATTATCTAGATTCAGTTCATCAAAGTTAGAAGAAACACCCTGAACGGAAAGTCACCATTCTATGGGCTGGGGTTCCACATCAAATAAGAAGGAGAAACCAACTCAGGCATGAATACTCCTCTCTCTCTGCTTCCTGACTGAGGGTGTCATATGACCAGCAGGCTCCTGCTGCTGCTGCTGTGACTTCGCCATCAGGATGAACCGTATTCTCCAGCTGTGAGCAGTCACTCTGCCTTCCGTGAGCTGCCTTTGTCTGGCATCCTGCTGAAGCAATGAAACAGGTAGCTAGTACTCCGGAGAAGGAAACCCATGTTGTAGCATTTAGGGTTTACGTGGGATTGGAAGTTCAGGTAGAATGACCTTCTCTTGTGTCTTTATTAGAGTTTCAATTGTTGTGACAAAACACCATGACCAAAAGCAAGTTGGGGAGGAAAGGCTTATTTGGCTCCCACTTCCACATTGTAGACCATCATTGAAGGAAGTCAGGATAGGAACTTAAGCAGGATCAACATCTTTGTGCAAAGAATTGTTAGGCTGGGGAAATATGTTGTTCTGTTAAAATCCCTGCTATGCAAGTGTGAGGACCTGACTTTGATTCCCATCATCCATATAATAAGCTGGGCATGATGACACTCCTTCTTCCCTCCCTCCCTCCCTCCCTCCCTCCCTCCCTCCCTCCCTCCTCTTCTTTCTTTCTTTCTTTCTTTCTTTCTTTCTTTCTTTCTTTCTTTCTTTCTTTTTATTTTTCGAGACAGGGTTTCTCTGTGCTTTGGAGCCTGTCCTGGAACTAGTTCTTGTAGACCAGGCTGGCCTCAAACTCACAGAGATCCGCTTTCTCTGCCTCCTGAGTACTGGGATTAAAGGCGTGCGCCACCACCGCCTGACTGGTGACACACATTTTTAATTTCAGTATCAATGAGGTAGAGGCAGGTGGATCCTTAGGACCCTAGCTAGGCAGCCTATCCTAATTGCTGAGCCTCAAGCCAAAGAGAAACTCTGTCTCAACAAAGCAAGGTGTATGGCCCATGAACAATGACGTCTGAGGTTGTCTGTCCTCTGACTGTCACACATACCTGCACACTTGGGTGTGTACCTTCCCACACATATGTATACTTCACCCCCATTCCCCAGATGAAATACTCAAGACCCCCGAAGTTCCAACCTTTTGGTTTGTTCATGAGATTCTGGAGCGTGGGGGAGTCCACTCCTCCCTCCTAAGTTGTAGCTAGTCAGGGCCCGAGGTGAGATTTCTGTCTGAGTCTAGCCTATTTCGGAACAGCTCTCCTCTTTAACATAGCATCGATATGCTTAGCTGCAAACCTGCAAATGTATGCAGTTCTATTCCTGGCGTGGAGCCCTCTAGAATCCTGTTGGCCCGAAGGCATTCCGATGCTCTGATGAGAAAATGTTCAGGAAAGGAATGGAAAACAATTGAGCAGCTTAAGTAAGATAAACGTGTCAGGAGCTCTTCCCAAGGAGATAAACTTCTCCTCTGGGATTTACACAGTGCTGGGCTTTAAGCCCTGACTCACTGTCCCACCTCCTGGAAAGGCTGAAATCCACTCCTGGCTTGATAGGATGAATGAACACCATGGAATCCAGCCCCAGCAATGGGATCATGGGAGCGGAATGTTAGCCTGTGTGCGTGCGCGCATGCGTGCATGCGTGTGTCTGTGTGTGAAGGTGCAAGTACATGGCATGTGTGTGGGGTCAGAGGTGAACCTGCAGTGTCTTATTTCCTAGGTTCTTTGTTTTAAACCCCTATATAAGTCCCCTCTCTATAGGCAAGGAGGAGAAACTCTCTTTGGAGAGTTGACAGGTTCAGTCCTGTGTGGGCCCCACTTCCCCACCTCTCCAACATCTCTTTAAGAATGGCAGTGTGTTCCGGACCCTCTAACATCTAGGTTCAAGAGTAGCTCTCCTGTCCTTCAGGGATGAGGTAGGGGTGAGGGAAGGGAAGTATAAACACACTGTGTGGGCTGTCAGAAAGTTGGCTGAGTTCAGCTGTTGTATCGGAGCTGCGGGCCGCTTCCCGCCACCCGGCTAGCTTTACCCGAAATAATTACACGGAAACTGTATTCTTTTAAACACTGCCTGGCCCATTAGTTCCAGCCTCTTATTGGCTAGCTCTTACATATTGTTCTAACCCATTTCTAATATTCTGTGTAGCACCACGAGCTGGCTTACCAGGAAAGATCTTAACCTGTGTCTGTCTGGAGCGGGAGAATCATGGCGACTCCCTGACTCAGCTTCTTTCTCCCAGCATTCTGTTCTGTTTTCTCCGCCTACCTAAGGGTTGGCTATCAAATGGGCCTAGGCAGTTTCTTTATTAATAAGAAATCACTCCCACATCATTCAGCCTTCATGCATTTGCAGTTACTGTCTGGTTTGAGCGTCAACCTCATTCCCTGTCTGTGGGATTAGCTGGTCTTTCTAGGTCCACAGGTTTTGTTCAGACAGGCACAGAGACGTGGATGCTCCGAAGACACTATTTGACAGCCGTCCTCTCTGAACATGCCTCTTATGCTCTTTCACCCCATCTTTCTGTGATTTTCCTTGAGCCCTGGGGTTTGGAGAGTATGGCACAGATGCTTCATCCCAGGCTGCAAAACAAAGCTTCATCCCGCCTCTCTCTAACATGGGTTCTGGAGGTCAAACTTAGAGTCCTCATGCTTGCAAAACAAGTACTTTGCTGGCTGTGCTATTTCCCTACCCTCTTGTCCTCTGTTCATTTCCATGGTCCATTCTGAGTCCTGTCTGATTTGGCTGCTGTCTTCACCTTATCATAGATGCCAACCGTTATTTCAGTGGCTCCTGATTCATGTGTAGCCTTAGCTTGGGCTCGGCTCCTCTATGGCCCAGCTCTTACCTCCTGTTCTGCTGACCCAACCTCCTTCCTCTCTAGGGCTCTTCATAAGCCTGCCTTACTCTTAAACTGTGTCTCTTTTTTTTCAGTTTTCAAATTTATCTGTCATCTCTTTGCTTTCAGCATCTGCGATACTTGAGGGCTTTGAACATTTGCACATTATTTATATATCTTCTTGGCTAAGCCTCAAACTCTCGAAGGCAGAAATAGTGTTTCCAGCTCTGTAATCTGCAATGACACAAGTACCTAGTAAATGTGTGACTGTCTCTGCGCGTGCGCGCACACACCTGCCTTTGAAGTTCCTTACTAAATACAGATGATTCCTGATCCTGGGTGGCTCTTAGGAGTTCTCTGCTGTATGACTGGGTGAAAGTGAACACAAACACACAATTCTGTTTTCTTCTGTTCTTTGCTTTCACTACAATAGCCAAGAAATTGCACACGGCAGTCAACACTTCATTACACGAAGGCACTGGGTTAGATGATTTTACCTAGCTCTGCTGCCAAGAGACGGAAGTGTTCTGAGTGCGTGTACCATACGGGAGGGTCAGCGGAGTGTGAGAGCAGGGGACAAAGCGCGAGCTACTTCAGAGAAACCCTCCTCAGAAGTAAGGGAATATACGACTTTTCTTTTTTTTTAAGGTTTTAAGGAACAGTAGGGAGTTTTACACCACGGGATTTTATGTGACTCCTGCCCCAGGTGTTCCTGCTCTGTTCTTTGTAGAATCCCAGATGATCGTCTTCATCCCCGTAAAAGGGGAACAACTGGGTCTCAATGTTCCTCTGTTGTTGGACGCAGCCTGACCTCCAACTTCCGTCTGCAGCCGACTGCACCTTTTTGTTTGATTTGTTCTACGGTTGTTTTCCTAGGCTGTTGTCATGTAGCACAGTCTCAGGTGTGGGCAGATAACAGCAGCTGCCCCCATGCATAGGTCCGTTCTGAAGTTGTAATTACACACGGCCAACTGCCATCTGAGAACAGTAAATCAAAAACTCCAGAAACAAACAATTCACGGTTTCAAGAATCTTTTATTCCAGCTTATGGTTATAATTATACCATTTTACTGTGAGTTATTGCAGTTAATTTCTTATTGTGCCTAATTTATAAATTAAATCTTAACATAAGTGTGTGCAGAAAAGCCAAATACACAGGGTTTAATACTGCCTTTGGTTTCAAGCATTCACTAGGGGTTTAGACCAGGTCTCTAGATTAATGGGCAACATCTGTAGCCAGTCTTTTACTTCATAGAGGAGAACACAGACATCCACCAATCTGGGGACATCTGGCACTTGGCCAATCCCTGCTTCTCTTCCCCACAGCACTCCCGGGACTTCCAGCTCTTTTGACTGGTGGCCATACTCGACTAAGCTTATATCCTCATTAGATTCCCAGGGAACATGACATGAGATGGGTCTTTTTTGATGGAGTCCAAGTGGAGATAGCACAGCTGAAGAGGCTCCTGAGAGGACCTGGGTATAGCAAGGGACAGTCTTTAAACTCAGCCACACTGATCTCAGAGTGACTGCAGGGCCACTGGCAATCTCACCTGGACGGGGTTGGTTAATTAGTTCATTTTCTCCCTGTCGTTCACTTTAAATTGGTGGCTTCTCAGGATGTTAAGAGGTGGGGCGAGGATGAATTCTCATTAGCCAACACAGGCAAGCCATGAACTAGTGAGTTAATGACACAGGAACACAGTGATTGCCTGGTATCTGATCCTTCTGTTCCTGCCTACAAAGCTGGGAGTTAGGAAGTAGGGGTAATACAATTAGCATCAATTCCACTTGAAAAATGCCAACAAAATGCCAACATTAAGGGCAGAGGAGCCAACTTCACGGCTTAAGGTCCCAAGACCAGTGCAGGGGAGCTAGGACCCAAACCCAGGGCTGATGGAGTTCACTCGTGGTTGTTGAACACAACTCTCGTCTTGGAATACTATTTATCAAGAAATCAGTGCTTCAGCCAGTGGCCGGTTACTGAACTTCATCCTTCCATTTGTTTTATGTAGCTGGACCAGTGAGGGGAAAAGGTCATTCTTCCTCCTGTTTTCTTGCCAGAACTGGACAATTTTTGCCCCACGTACACAGATACAATGTTATACAAGAGAAAAGCCACCAATAGGTGGCATTTACTGTTTCCTAGACACTTGATAAGAATGCTCAGTTACATTTCAAATTTATTTGTTAACGTTTTGTGTTGGGTTGATGGGAGATGAAGGTACCTTTTAACTCTGGCACCTGCCGTTCTCCCCAAATGTCAAGGACTGACATTTGATGTCGTTATCCCCAGTCCACTTATAGATGTCTTTCTTCTGTTCATCTGAGGTCCAACCATCTCCTGCGCACCTAGAAGAACTTGCATGCTATTGAGATGAGACCTGCATTGTACAGGGAGACCTGTGTATCCAGATGTTCTCTATGCCTTGTAGAGCCAATGCCAGCCTCTGGGTGGCCATCGAGTCCCTGCAAGAGGTGTTCTGCACCTCGATTCTTCATATCTGTATCAGTTTCCTGGCAGGCACCCAGTGTTCTGCAGTAAGAGTTTTGGGGTGCCCTTGAGGGCTTCCCAGTGCTGACAGTGGTGGCACTTAGTGGGTGTGCTTTCTCTCCGACAGCCACAAACACCTTGCAGGGAGGTGAAGACTGCTACTCCTCAGATGAAGTATTCCTTCTTGCTGTTGTCCCCGGCGTCCTGGAGGGCAGGGTCGCTTTGCAGGGCTGCATCGGCACTCTCGGCGAACTCTGTGCCTTTGGCCTCATTGGTGTGGTAGGTACCCTTGTACCTGTACAAGTACCGAAGCATGAGGAAGAGGAGGCAAACCAGGACCAAAGCCACTGCAGTGATCACAGCTGCAAGAGAGACAGGATGCAAATCAATCAAGGCAGACAGGGGCACTGTTGCATTATGACTTTGTCCTCTGGGCATAACGTCCTGCCATCTTGAAGTAGAGTTCACCTTGGCAAGGCCGGGTAGCCATGGACAGTCAGTAAAATAAGGCAGCGGTATCTGGGTCTATGAAACTACTGACCTTCCCTGGTTGACAGGAGAAGAGAGGATCCCAGGGGATCACCTGGGGAAAAACAATCTCTATTTGCTATCTTACATCTTTGCATGATTGAGCATGCATGGGATGAAAATCAGATGCATCATGGGAAAGGACATGCATAGCATACAAAGGTTCACATAACCAGAGTCCATCAATCAACACAAAATTCACCCAATGACTGACCAAATGTGAGCCAAACAAGGATGACTCCCATGAACTTGCCAAACTGGACCGAAATAAAAGATCCCATGAGGTCTCAACCCTACACAAAGAACTATAGGCAACTGAGGAAAGCTGGGAGTGGGAGAGGTGGCCTTCCTCAAGGAAAAGTACACCAGCTGGTTGACTAGTACCAAATGGTCAGCCCTAAAAATCATACATAAAGTAATATTATGTGCACTAAACAGGTTATATTAGGAATATATAAATACACATGTGCATGCAATAAAATTAGTAAAATCAGAGGCTATGAATTTAAAGGGGGGAGAGGTATATAGGAGAGTTTGGACGGAGGAAAGGGAAGGGAGAAATGTAATTAAACTTTAATCTCAAAAACCCAACATCCCCAGCATCCAATTCCCCTTCCTCCTATTCCACAAAAGGAAGATTCAGGCAGCAGTCAGGCACCCTTATGCAAATCTTGCTCAGGACCAACTGTTCTCTCATGGCAATCACACTCTGGAATTTTTGCTTTGCCTTGGAATGAAAACCCTTGCTGCTTTGCTATTTGTGAGTGCTTATCAGTTCTTCACACACTCTGTCTCTACAGAGACCACCAGTAACACATAGGTACTTGTATTGACTTGAAGTTGAAGGGCCCATAGAATGTAGGGTTTCACTTCTCCAGACAATCCCATTTCCATATGGGAATTTCTGTGCCCAGGTTAGGAAGAACTGATTACCCTCCATAGAGTGAGTCCACAGGGGGAAAAGACAAGTGTGATTGGGTATGGCATGAAATGGGTGGGGGAGGTGTCCCTATCCAGTCTGAACCATTCATTTTGGAAGGTGAGGTTTTCCAGGTCTCCAGGAAGAGATGAACTTGGCCACGATGCTGATCAATGCCAAAGGTGTGCTAGGTCCCAGCAATCAGAGAGGTAAAGCAGAAGGTGGGACAGGAGGGGTCAGATCACTTAGGGTCTGTAAAGGGAAATTTAGAAGGTCCAAGGGCAATAATCCCATGGAAGGTGTTTCATCTTTTCTCACTAGGTTTGAAGTTGTAGAATTTAACTATTTTCACGTTAGAAGGAAGGGTTCCTGGAGTAATAATGTTGGGCAATATAGCTCCCATATCTTATTTGTATTAAATGATTTCCTAAGTTCCTTACGACTGTCACAGGAACGATTTCCTAAGCTCCCTGTGACTGTCGTAGGAACACAGCCTGTCAATAGTTCCTGAGAATAGGAAGGGCTGAGGGCCCAAAAGACGAGACAATGATCAGCTAGATGAAATCGTCAGATGTCTTTGATGGCTTCCTGTTTCTTCTTTATTTTTAACTGAAGATGATCTCTGAGCTGTGCACCAGCGAGTGAGAAGAGGGGATCACAAAGAGGGAGCAAAGAGAGACACAGCCCAAGCTTGTTTGCTCTTGGGCCACAAATGGGGAGCCACCAGCCCAGGGTTTCACCTTTGGGTGGAAGTGTGAGTCAGGACAGTGTGGGCTGAGGGAGATGTGAAGTCCTCAAAGCCTGGGCTAGCTTGTCAACTTGTACCCAAAACTGCTTTACAGGGTTAGGACACACTTGTTAGCTGCTTTCTTTTCTCCCAAAACCAAGCAACCCTCCTGTAGTCTCTCTCAAATGCAGCCATGGAAAGCAGCAGAGACCCTCACAAGCAGTTGAATCCCCCGCTCCTTTTGAATCTGGGAGCAAGCCTAGCTGATGCCCAGAGCTCTGACAACCTTGGATTATAACCCTGCTTTTGTCTAATACCTTCCTGCTTTGAGACTCCTGGCACACAGACTAGGTCACATGGTGTGAACCTCTACCTCCTTCCACCACCCCCAAACTCTAAGAGTCAGAACTGCTTTTGTTTTTTGGAATTGGAGGCTTTCTCCCTCCAGAATCCCTACCCTGTTACACATGGCACCTCTCCTTCTCCTAAGGCCTTCCCACTTCAGAACCTCTCATGGGTTTATAGCTACGGTGCTCCGACCACCCTACCCCAAATAAAGCTCTCCCATAGCGGATTTTGTCCCAGTTTCCTTTTCTACTAATCTGGTTTTATCATGTTTTTATTTGTAACACACAGATGGCTCATTCTCCAGCCCGAGCCACTGTGGTGGATACAAGGTCCAGGGACAGGATGTCTTTTGATATGTGTAGCAAGCCCCCTTTTGTTCACACTCCACCAGGCACCATATGTAACACTTTCAACCAGAATGGGAGTGTTCCTTTCTATCCCCAAAGACCCCTCCAGGGGCGGAGACATAGTTTTTGTCAACCGGGCACAAGCCTATACACACTTAGGGAGGAGGAATCTCATTTCAAGAATTGCCTTAACCAGATTGGCCTATGGACAGGCCTATGGGGCATTTTCTTGATTGCTGCTTCCACAGTGAGTGGGTCCATCCCATGGTAGGTTTTCTCTAAGAAACTCAGCTGAGCAAGCCAGAGGAAACACACTGTTCAGCAACTTTCATCCATGGTTCCTGCCTCTGCCCCTGCTTGGGTTCCTGCCCTGGCTTCCCTCAAGAATGGACTGTGACATTGACATGGAAGTTTACGTTAAATAAACCTTTTCCTCCCTGGGCTTATTTTGGTTCAGGTGTTTATTACAGCAACAAGAAGCAAACTAGAGCAGGAGGGAATCGCCAGGCATTACCAGCCCTTTTCCACCTAGGTCCTCAAGCCAGTTCCACTCAGGGTCTTTCTTGGCTTCTAGAAGAGAACTCCCATGCCAGCTTACCTGCAATGATGGCGATCTCCATCACGCTGTAGGACATCCCTGGGTTAGGCTCTGTGGACAAAAGTGAAAACCTACGGTGAGAAAGGAAGACTCCCCACAATCAGAAACCAGTATGCACCCCCTGGTCACTTGTAAGCAGCTTGGCGATTGCCTGCAGAGAGAAGAACAGAGTGCACCAGACCTCTGCTGGAAGGCATAGACCCAGTTCTGCATGCCTACTGAATCAGGCTGAGCATACCCCGTGATTCCCAGGGCACTCCAGAACCATGCCACTCCCCGTTAAATCCCAGCACAGACGCCAATGCTCACACCTTGTAGATACCCATTGACTTTTCCCCCTGGGTATAATATATTCACCATCTTGGAGTGAAGACTACCTTGGCCAGGTATCTATGGCAACGCAATGAGCAGAAAAAACGAAGGTAGCTATGTTTGTTTATGATAATGGCAATGGGACTTTTGATACCCTCTAACAGAAGAAAGAAGAAGGTCTCAAGACCCTCAGCTGAGACTGGGTCGTGACTCTCTTCCAGCTTTTCCCACATCCAAGTGATCTTTGGAGATACTAGGACACGCACACAGGACACACAAGTGTTGTGATATTTTGTCTGTATTCTGACAAATAAAGCTTGCTTGGAGTTCAGAGGATGGAGTTAGAGTTCAGGAGATCTGTACAGAGAGGACACAGGAAGTGACAACACGGGAAAGAGAGAGGAAGTGATAAGGCAGGATGTAGACAGGATCTTGGCCCTGAGAATTCAGAGAGGTAAGAAGTGACTCTGACTGTTCCTTCATTTCTCTAATCTTTCAGCTTTCACCCTTGACATCTGACTCCAGGTTTGTATTGTTAAGACTAATTAGGATCACGCTTCATCTGCCGCCCAATGTAGGGAGCCATGTGTAACCAGACGTTTCTCTCCCACTCGCCTGTTCCCAAATACCCAGCAGCTACTTCCCAAATTACCACACAGAGGCTTAATATTACTTATAAATGCTCAACCAGTAGCTTGGGATTAATATTAACTAGCTCTTAAATTTTAAGCTAAACCATATTCCTAATTTACACTCTGCCACATGGTGGTACCTTTTCTCAGTATGGCATGCCCATCTTACTTTCTCGGCATCTGGCTGGTGATTCCTGACTCCACCCCCTTCCCATCATCCTTAGTTTGTTCTCCTTTACTTTCTGCCTGACTACTGGCCAATCAGTATTTTATTAAACCAGTTCCAGCGACAAGTCATTATGGTGTACAAGAGGATTATTCTTTTTTTTTTTATAACACAGAAGATTAACCAAAAGACTCCACGACACAGCTTCTATGAGTACACAATTCAAGATGTGAGACTTTGTGGTGATACAACTGATTGTGTATATGTTTGTCTGGTATATGTATATGTCTGTATGGTTATGTGCATGTTTGTTAATAGGTACCTGTGTAGTTGTGTGTATGGAGGTCAGAGATCTTTCTTGGTGACTTTGTACCTTATTTTTTGAGACAAAAATCTATCTATCGATCTATCTATCTACCTACCTACCTACCTACCTACCTACCTACCTACCTACCTGTCACAGACCCTAGACCTCACTAATTCTGCTAGGATGGCTGACAACTGGGTTGTATGACTCCTCTTCCTCTGGCCCTCTAGTTTTAGGATTACAGATGCCTCCTACCACACCTGCCCATTTTATGGATTTTATGGATGCAAATTCAAGTTCTTTGCCAGCTGAGCCATCTCCCCAGCCTCTGATGTGTCTATTTTTGGGTTATCCACATTCCTTTAAGTAAACTTTTACCCATGCTCTCGACAAGAAGCCCCTCAAAACTCACTGGTTGGTCAAATTGGACTTTGATGGAATCACTACTTCAGTCTGCCATCGGAGCCGTATCTGGGGCCAACAGACAACTGTTCATATCATCTTAGGAAAAGTTAACGCAATACCACTCTATCCGATCACAGAAGCCCACGTTGGCTAGACACTCAGTAGTGGTTATCTGTGGTGGGATGAAGGTCGGCACCACTGTGTTTATAACACAGGCCAGTTGATGGTCTGCTCATACCAAGTCTGGCTTTGTTATTGCCCTACACCTGCTCTCTCAAGGGTCCTCCTGAGAGATGCCGGTCATCATCGGCCATTCCACAGGTTGAACATTCAAGCTCAGGCATGTGACGTGCCTTTGGTCACACAGCTCATCCAGTGGCAGCCTGGGACTTCATTATTCACTTGGGGTATACTTTCAGTCTCTCCCTGAGTTTTCTTCCCAAACCCAGATCTTTGTATCAACTGTACAGCGGGAAAGGCCCATCCTATGGAGCTATCCAAGTTACTGAAGTTGCTGTTAGTACTTGCCTGTGGCTTCTGGATCTGGCACACTGCAACCTCCTATAGTGCTTCCTATAACTACTACAAATGCTATCTCCTCTCCTTGGGGGCACAGGAGAGTAGGGGAGTTATTAGACTCTGGAGATAGCAACACTAAATTAGAAATCTCAGTACAAGCTGAAGCAGAGAGGAACACACCACGCTCAGGGAATCGTTGCAATTGTAGTGCAATGAGACCATTCTCCACAGGGCAGTTACCATGTACTTGCCTGGATCTGATAAAACACTGGCTGCTAGAGTCTGGCGGGGCAGTGTGTTGGACATAGCCAAGAGGGGAGGCTCAGGTCAGCCAAAGGTCCTGGGCAGGTCCGCTTCCCTGGGTCTGCCACCCACCTACCCCCACATACAGCTTGTCTTCTAGGCTCAGACTATATCCATTCCACAGATTCTTTCCTTGGTGGTCATCTCCAAAATGCTGGAACTCCGCTGCAACTTGACTACACCTTCACCAACATTCTCTCCCAGGCTCTCTCCAGGGGCTGTGAGCTTAGCACATGTGCCAAGACTCCTGTTCTCTTCAGGATCCCTTCAATCCTGGGGCTTTTACTGCAATGGATGCTGCACCTTCACCAATGGTCTCTTCTAGCTTCTCACAGTGCCAAGCCTCAGCTGCTGTCCATGAGCAAAACCAGTATCCGGCTAGAAAACTCTTCCACATCGCCAAGTTTGGCTGCCCGCAGGAGATGCAGCCTCGGCCTTTACTGGATCACAGCTCCTGTGTGCTGGCCCTGAAGGAATCCTTCCAGAATATTTTTACCACAGAGATTCTGGTTTCATCTAATAACCACTCATTTCTCAGCCCCAAATGACAAGCAGGAATTTTCCCAACAAGGCAAAGGTTTCACATTAGTCGTTCTGGGTCTCTTGGAAGTCACAGCTGATTCTTCATTCCAAGCAGACCAGAACTGATGGAGAAGGGTCATCTGTCTATTGGTTAAGGTTATTTGTCTATCTGTTGCTTTCATTGATTAATTAATAAAGAAACTGCTTGGCCTTTGATAGGACAGAAAATTAGGTAGGCGGAGTAAACAGAACAGAATGCTGGGAGAAATAAGCAGAGTCAGGCAGTCGCCATGATTCTCCCACTCCAGACAGACGCAGGTTAAGATCTTTCCTGGTAAGCCAGCTTGTGGTGCTACATAGAATACTAGAAATGGGTTAGATCAATATGTAAGAGCTAGCCAATAAGAGGCTGGAACTAATGGGCCAGGCAGTGTTTAAAAGAATACAATTTCTGTGTAATTATTTCGAGTAAAGCTAGCCGGGTGGCCGGACACAGCCCGCTGCTCCACACAACACAGAACCTCAGATTCCTAATAGCATACGAACGGCCCCGATGAAGTCTTTGCTTCCCTCTGAACTTTACAAGGCAGACCTCCATCACCTGCACTGCTCTCAGTATTATTCTCTAAGTTCCCATGAAACAGCCCACTGGGTTCTCAACATTCAGTGGATTTTCTGATCTAAAGTTCAAATGCCTCCACAATCCTCCCCAAAACACATGGTTAGGTCTGTAACAGCAATACACCATGAACCTAGCACTGATTTCTGTCTTAGGGTTTCTATTGCCTGGGATAGCCTGAGACTGTCCACTTGGGAAATACTGAATAAATATAAAACTAAAGCATGAACGGATGCATGCATATATGAGCAAATGGATTTAGTGGCTGGAATTCTGTGTGACCCATAAAAGTATATATTTATTTAGCTCAAAGTTCTGGAGGCTTGGAAGTTCAAGAGCATGGTGCTAACATCTGCTAAGGGTCTTCTTATCACATCAGTAAATAGCAGTAGGAATCCTATGATAATCTGCAATGTTATTCTCCACACAGTGCAGCTACCATCTTCACTATAGAAGCTGTGACTACTTTCAAGGGACCCTCAAGATTAGGTTTGTTGACATTTTCTCATAGAAGTAGGGAATGGGGAGGGTTGTGGATTCTTGCCTGGATCTCAGCCATTCCCTCCTGCACCCATATACTGTCTATATGAATTTTGTAAGTTGTGGTACAACCCTGGGTCTTAGCAAAGCCAGAGCGCCAAGACAGGTGTCTCCATTATGGGAAGACATAGTCCTGTTACAGGGAGACATAGGACACCGTGGAGGAGATAGACTTGGGCTCCAAAGGTCGTGTCGGGATGGGCATCCTTCCCTGTGTTCCTGTTGTGGTTTGAATGAGAAAAAATGTCCCCCGTAGGCTCATGGATTTAAATTCTTAGTCCCATGCTGGTGGCACTGTTTGAGAAGGTTATGGAACTTTTAGGATGCGGAGCTGTGGGGGAGGAGTAAGTCACTGGGGCAGGCTTGGAGAGTTACAGCCCCACCCCACTTCCAGTACTTACTGCCTGCTTCCTGTGTGCTGTTCAGATATGGTCTCTCAGTTCCTTGCTCCACCATGCCGGTCTCCTGCCATGCATCCCCAACCACTATGGACTAGCCCTCTAGAACTGTCAACCTAAATAAACTCTTCCCTTTGAAAGCTGCTTTTGGACATGGTATTTTAATCCCAACAGAGAAATAACTAGTGAGTGCCACTTGGACTCATGCTTAGGAGGTTCTATGCCCAGGATTTGCTCACACGAGGACCTGGGGGGAGGGGCGGGATGCTATAACTCACAACTCAAGATTTAGGTGCCCGGGCTATTGCTACACGTTCTTCTGCTATTATCCTTCTCTCCTCTCCAGAAGTTCTTTTACACCACACACACAAATGGCATTCCCTCACAATTGATCAGCTCACTTGAGCGATAGTACATACAGAAAAGGAAGAAGGCTTTGTGACCATTCTTCTAACAGAGAATAAAACAGCTTCCCCCTAACCTGAGTCCAGGACAGCAGCCCTATACAACTGAAGGATGGAGCCACTTCTATCATATAGGCTCTCCTCCAGGGAGGACCTGTGTTAAGGGTGGACTGTGAGGCATACAGGGTATTAAAGGCAGGAAGGGCTAAGGTGACAGTTCATCAGTGAAATCCTGGCCTCAGAAGCACAAGAACCCGAGTCCCATCCTTACTATCTGAATTAAACAAAAGGACATCCAAACAAGCCCAGGTGTGGTGGCATCTGCTCAGAATCCCAATGTGGGGGGGGGGGAGGGGGGATGGAGAGAGGTGGATTCCTAGGGCTCCTTCTTGGCTATCCAGTCCAATGGATTCGGCTGCAGGCCAATGAGAGACCTTGTCTTAAAAACAAACAAGCAATGCATGGTAGCCAAGGAATGACAGAGTTGTCTTCTGATCTCCACATGCGCACATTCCCATATGTGCACCTGCACACGTGTGAACACACACATACAAAGAAGGTGCCAAGTATTCTCATGTATTCATGGAGTACTGTAAACAAAGAAGAAGATACTGTGTCCCCTAGCTCCAACCCCCACAGACACGGCCTGAACAGAATTTCTAGGAAATTCAAAAAGACGGAAGGAGAGAGAAAGGATTCCAGTAAAGCTTTGCTGGATGTCAGGTTCCTGGGGGAACTGGGGGACCCGGAATCTGCTAGAGCTACAGCAACACCACACTGCTTATGCCTGTGGAAAGTTGGCCAGTACCATCAGATAACTGAACAGGGTAGATATCTGGACAATACCAAGGCCACCAAGGTTCTTGGTGAACTTGTTCTCCTTTGGAGGAGAAGCCCACTCCAGGAGCTGCGGGTGTGGTTTTAACACACAGGAATAGGGACATGGCAATGAGTCTGCTGTCAACTAAGTTGTTGCTTGGGAGCTGAAGTCAGGGACAGCAGATGCCGTGTGACAGGAGTGATCCACTGTCCATGCTTGGGAAAGGCCAACCTCCCTGGACACAATCAGAGAAGGCTGAGAGCCTGGCTGCAAGGCAGGACAGAAAGTGGGGAATGGCCAGTGAGATGGCTCAGTGGGTAAAAGCGCTTGCCACTACAAAGGCTGCTGACCTGAATTTCATCCTTGGGCCCCACATGGTAGAAGAAGCAAACTGGCTCCTGCAAGCTGTCTTCTTGCCTCCACATGTGCAATATCTATATCTATATATGTATTATATACACAGATGCACACAGAGTAAATCATTAAATAAATAAAAAACTCAAAAAAAGAGAAAAATGCAGGGTGCGTTATGAGGAAAGAGATGAACTGCTCACTATGAAATTCAGCAGAAGCTTTTCATCAACAAAACAAGAATTATAACATAGATCCTAATTTCTTACAGCCTTTCTCTTTTTCAGCTATAAACCTGCGATTCTTTAGAAATCTCACCAGAAAGGTTGTCTACAAGGAAAGGAAATGTATCAAACTATTTGTGCAACCTTAGTGGTCTCTGGTTTTTTAACCTCAGCAGTTTACAATTACATCCAAGACATCTCAAGAATAGCTCACTTATCTATCTATCTCTTAGCAAAAGACCAAGAAGGAGAAAGAGTTTCTGAGCAATCTTTAGTGGCTTAGCTTGCGATCCAGTGAGATGATGTGTATGGTATGACAGTTAATCTTTGTTCCCAATTCTCAACTTGACTGCATCCGAAATCAGCTAAACCTCAGGCAGCTCGGCACATCTGCAAAGGATTTTTTAATCAGATCAGGCAGGGAGACCAAACCCAAATCTGGTCTACACCTTGGGGAGGTAGCCAGGACAAAAGGACACGGAAGAAGGAGACTATTCCATTTATCCCGTTGCCATCACTCTTGTTGGGAAGTCTATCTGCGATGGTGTAGCATCCGTCACAAATACTAGAACCTACTTCTTTGGGATCCCAATGTAGACTACAGGAATCCTCCAGCACTCCAGTGCCGGACTGAAATTGCTGAGATATTCAGTCCTGAGAGACTACAGGATTCTCAACCTCTCCCTTGTAGACAGTAATTACTGGGACTACCTGGACCGTAACCTATGAGTCAATGGAAAAAGAAAAACCCTTTAAATACATACACTCCTTCTGAGTTCAGGTCCTTTAGAGGACCCTGACTAATACAAATAGATAGCATCACAATTAGTTGTGACTCACCCTTTAGAGATTTGAGAGACTTGGGAATCCTCTTACTTTCTGTGCATTTTGAGAAGCCACATATTCAGGCTCTCAGGCATGTCTTCTTGAGTACCCTTTTTCTTCTAATCTCCATGCTTAAGGCTATATTAAAATATCTTTAATAAAATCTCCTCTTCTTTATCCCAGCTACTCCTGAAATTCTTTCCAGTGTCATCACCATGAATCCTGGTTTGGCTTTAATCAACGACCAGAAAGATCTAGGGGATTTCCTATGGTGGGCGAGGGAAGCAGTGTGGGACGACGTTGGTGCACCCCACTGTTTCACTATGAGAATTTGTTCGGTTATGAATAGTAAAGGAAGGGGGTACTGCTTTCATCATCTGTGGAACATGGTATGTAAGCACTATGGAGGGAAGGAGCTAATATTCTTGGATCATGGTGACCTTCTCCAGTGCCCATTATCTTTCTTGAGGTGGGATTACACCTTGGGGTAGTATAAAACTTTTCCTGCTAGTGTTCTTCCCTCTCAGAGACTCCTTTCCTTTTTGGCAAAGCAGAGGTAGGAAATCCTGAACGGGGGGAAATGATGCAGCCTAGATAACTACTTCTCACCCTCAAGCTCAAGTGTGCACGCACAAGAACCCCCCGAGGACCTAGAGAACCACAGATCAGCCTGCCTCTACCCCAAGACCCTAGGTAGTCAGTGATGGGGGGCAGAGAACTTACAGGTCCTTATGTGACTAAGAGGAGAATCTAAGCTGTCATTTTCCAGGATCCATCTACCTTGGTTTTTGAAACAGGGTCTCTCATCGACTTGGAACTAGCTGATTAGGCTGGGTTAGCTCGCTAGTGAGCTCTGGGGATTCTCTAGTCCTCCTGACTCTGCTACCCTAGTGCTGAGATTACAATATGTGGCACCAAACATGGCTGTTTTTAAACATGGATTCTGGGGGAATCAAACTCAGGTCGGTCCTCATTTCTCAAGCAAGCCCTTCACCAACTGTGCCACCTCCCCACCTGATCTGAGAACTCACTGTTCTCATATATTCTCAGGTGCTGCTCCTGCTGCTGCTGTTGCTGGAGCCTGGATCTAAGGACCACTGAGTTCATGGCTGAATCCATTGTGCTCATGGCTGTTCATCTATAGACTGCAGGAATGCTAAAGCATTACACCCCACCCTGGCAAAGGTGACAACAGGCTTTGGTAAATAGAACCAAATCCCCCATACTTCTCTCATCAAACAAAAATGAAATCACATCACACCTCCGTCCATCACGACTCCTGACTAGTGTCTCCTTTCTTTTCAGGAACCAGCCAATGTCACTAAAAACCTAGCACAATCGAGGACTGAGAATCTGTCACCTTCCTCTTCTCTGCTTGCCCCCATTAACTGTTGCTGGGGACAGGGGAGATAACTCTTATACATAACTCTGATAAATGCTCGTATCCTTCCGATCAATGGCTTATGAGAACACAGTGTTTTCAGCCTTGCTCTCTGGAGGCTAAGCAAGACCTTAGCTGAATACACACGGTAAGGGACTACAGCGAGACAATGAGGGAACCAGCACTGCTGATCACACTGAGACAATGAGGGACCAGCACTGCAGATCACACTGAGGCAGTGGAGGAACCAGCACTGCAGATCACACTGAGGCAGTGGAGGAACCAGCACTGCAGATCACACTGAGGCAGTGGAGGAACCAGCACTGCTGATCACACTGAGGCAGTGGAGGAACCAGCACTGCTGATCACACTGAGACAGTGGAGGAACCAGCACTGCAGATCACACCGAGACAGTGGAGGAACCAGCACTGCTGATCACACCGAGACAGTGGAGGAACCAGCACTGCTGATCACACCGAGACAGTGGAGGAACCAGCACTGCTGATCACACCGAGACAGTGGAGGAACCAGCACTGCTGATCACACTGAGGCAGTGGAGGAACCAGCACTGCTGATCACACCGAGACAGTGGAGGAACCAGCACTGCTGATCACACTGACAATGGGGAACCAGCACTGCTGATCACACCGAGACAGTGGAGGAACCAGCACTGCTGATCACACTGACAATGGAGGAACCAGCACTGCTGATCACACTGAGACAGTGGAGGAACCAGCACTGCTGTTACTTTAAGGGCATCAGGGCTGTGAAGAGGAGGTGCAGAAATGCTTCTCCAAAGAAAGGGCTCTTCACTTCCCAAATGACAAAGGAAACAGATATCCCCAGCTGTCATGAGGACAGGAGGGGATTATTCATCCCCTTCAGCATTAGCCTCACAGCTCTGAGCTTCTTTAGAGATGATGTAGCTCAGGCAGACCTAGACACACCCGTTACAGCCCCACCCAGGCACTGACGGAGAGAAGATACTGAGGATGCCATGAGATGCTCTTAGAGGCTCCACCTGCTCAGCGCACATCCCTGCAAGGTCAGCACACTTACTACAGACAGACAGATTGGTGAGTGAGTGGCAGCTCAGCCCTGGCACTCGGGCCTGAACTATCCTCGGGGAGTGAGATGGTGCTTATATTTTTGCGTCAAGATGGTTGTCCAACCATGCAGGATTATTGTTGGTCCGTGCTGAGGATCAAGGACAGTGCGGGGCGTAGGTCAGGCCATCGGGATACTAGTTATTATCATTGCCAATAGTGTTGCCATGACCTGGGTTAAGATGGTATGTTGGTTTGAAGGAGAATGGACTCATAACTTATATATATATATTTGAATGCTTACTCACCAGAGAGTGGAACTGTTTGGGAAGGATTATGAGGTATGGCCTTGGAGTGGGTGTGGCCTTGTTGGAGCTATGTCACTGGGAGTGGTCTTTGAGGTTTCAAAACCCTGCACCAGGCCCAGTCTGTCTGTCTATGTGTCTGCCGGCTCCTCTCACTTGCTGCCTGTGGGGCTGGATGTAAAGTTCTGAGTTATTGCTTCAGTGCCATACCTGCCTGCTTCCCACCATGAAGGTCACAGTCTAACCCTCTGAAACTGTAAGCAACCCTTCAATTAAACACCTTTTAAAAATAAGAGTCACCTTGTTCATGGTGCCTCTTCAAAGCAATAGCACAACAATTAAGCCTGATAAAATTCTTAAAATATAGGCAAAATCGATGCTTTTATATAGCATATGGCAAATCTGTCACCCAAATGATGAAATAAGCCCTCTAGGTATGGAGTCAGGAGAAATCATCTGGAATGGGAAAAGATCCATGTTCAGGGATGTGTGTTGCAGGGTGGCTTGGAATCTGAAAATTAGGCACTGAGGAGATAAGTCAGTTGGTAAAGTATTTGCCATGCAAACATGAGGATCTGGATTTGAGCCCCAAAATCCATGCTAAATAAAAACCCCTGGTTATTGGTAGTATTAGTGAACACTTGTAATCTCAGTGCTGGGAAAGCAGAGATAGGCAAATAGGATACTTAGTAGCTGGAATACCAGGCCAGTACGAGACCCTGCCTCTAAAAACAAGACAGAGGGCATATCTGGAAGTGTTGAAGAGAGGTGAGACAACAGCCATGCTAAGGGGGATAAAAGACTCCATCCTGCAGGGAGGCTCATTAATTCCAGGATGTCCACCACTCCAAACACTTAAGAAAGTCCTAGAAACTGACCAGACTCTCTAAGTTCTCTCTATCATTGCTGTGGGTGACCCTTCTGTATGCTGTGAATATGCATTCCTCTCACTGGTTAGTAATAAAGCTGTTTGGTCTATGGCAAGGCAGGATAAGGTTGGATGAAACAATGGGGTAGACGTGAGGAAACAGAGGCATGGCAGTGTCATGGGGACGGCTTGGCTGGGTCACTGGTCTGGAGATGCCCATGGGCCTGAGAAGCTATTGGAGTGGAGATGTTAAATAGAGGAGGATAAACTAGTAGGAGCTGAGGTTGCAGCAAGCAGCGTGAGAGAGATGCCGACTCACTGCTTGCAGTCCTCACTGCTAATGTCTCTAGCACAAGACTATGTGGCCAAAGTCAAATGGAATCTATGGTCATACTGGAGGAATACTACCTATGTGTGCTTGCAGGAGTCACCTGTGAGAGAGACAGCACATGGCGGCCCACAGGGGCCACTTTGTGCTTTGTGGAGGGAGGAGGAAGACATTCTATTTTAAAGAGCCCAGGAGGAGTAAGAAGGCAAAAGACTCCCATAAAGTACCTACGGTAAACATATGCTGAAAATAGGAGGTACAAGGAAATTACAGCTACAGTTAGCTTAGACAGCAGATTGGGATTTTTATCTATTAAGAAGTATACAGGATCTGTACCTATGTGAAGAAAATTATATTCAGAAACAGCAAAGAATCAGGTGGATATACAAAACACACTCTTAGGATGGCTGAACGTTTAAAACACAGCATTCTTCTAATCTTAAATTTTGAGATTTAACAGAATTCCCCACTCGAATTTCAAGAAAGATTCTGCTTCCATCTTACCAATGACCTCCGGCGGAGTCTCGTTGTTGCAGAATATTTTAAGGTGTTATGCTTCATTTGTTTAACTAAGTCGGTGAAGCTATGATTATTTGCCTGTCTAAAACATCTGATGGCCTAATAAAGAGCTGAATGGCCAACAGCAAGGCAGGAGAAAAGTTAGACAGGGTTGGCAGGCAGAGAGAATAAAGAGAAGGAGGACTCTGGAAGGAGAGAGGAGCAAGAGAACAAGGAAAGGAGGATGTCAGAGGCCAGCCACCCCGGCACCCAGACAGCCACAGAGTAAGACTGGGAGTAAGATACACGGAAGGAAGAAAAGGAAGAAGCTGAGAGACAAAAGGAAGATGGGATAATTTAAGAAAAGCTGGCAAGAAACGAGCCAAGCTAAGGTTGGGCATTCATAAGTAATAATAATGCCTCAGTGTAATCTGTTTGGGAGCTTGGTGGTGGCCTCTCCCAAAAGCCAAAAGAATAAAGAGTAAAAAACAAACATCAGGATCTTACCTGCATCTAATGAGATTTTAGATGAAGTCAAGGGTAATAATGGTGAAATAGATACATTAGATTTTTAAGGAATGCTTTGGAAGAATAAACCACTGGGGGGTGATTCCCCATTTCTTAGAGTTTTATTCTGAGAACAGAACAAAATCATAGTAGAATTGCTACAGGAACCCTAGCGCAGCCAGTTCTAGCAAATAGAACCACCAGGAAGTAAGGGAAGTTTCAGGAAGGAGATATTCAAAGAGGGAGACTCTTAAGCTGTTTTAAAGTTCTGTCCAAGCCATTGACTGGTCACTACCCTATCCTTCGTGGGACAAACTGGCCATAGGACTTGCAGTGGTTTGAGTGGGAATGGCCCCACAGACTCCTGTATTTGAATACTTGGTCCCCAGTTGGTAGAACAGTTTGGGGAGGATCAGGAGGTGTGGCCTTGTTGCAGGAGTTGTGTCACTGGGGCCCAGCTTTGAGGTTTTAAAAGACTCATACCATTCCCAGTGTGACTCTCCCTCTGCATCCTATCTGCAGAGCAAGGAGTGAGCTCTCAGCTGTTCCTGCCATCATGGCTCTGCTCGGCCATCATGAACTAAAATCCTCTGAAACCGTAACTCCTAAATTAAGCATTTGGTTTTATAAGTTGCTTTGGTCATGGTGTTTTATAACAATAATAGAAATGTAACTAAGATAGAGATGATAGTGATGAAAGAGATGAAGCAAAATATGAGGTTAAAGGCTCTAGTGGGGTGGAGAAGAGGAGGAGGATTTATCACAACTAAGGATGTACGAAAGGTCTTACTGAAACTCAGTACTTTGTAAGCTAATTAAAACCTATATATATATTTTAAAAGGAATATGAGTGAGAGAGAGAGAGAGAGAGAGAGAGAGAGAGAGAGAGAGAGAGAGAGAGAGGCAGCCAGACAATGATGGCCAGTGATGGACAGGACCCCGCCGTGACCGGGACTGCTTAGCTCTGCATGCCTCTTGCCATGAACTTAAGTCTGCACCTCGTATCAGTATCACCAGAGGAAGACGGCTATGTGAGGGTAGGAATCACTGGATCCCTATCTCCTTCGTCACAGAAATTGCTTTTTTTCTGCCCTTACTGTCAATTTGTCTCTTTAATTGGCTTAAGGAGAATAGGCAGAGCCTGGTGTATAGAAGCAGCTGAGACCTGGTCTCTGACTCTAGTGACTCCTGCACCGAGCTTTGGAAGGTTATGTCCAGTCCTGGTTCCTGGTCATATGACCAAATGTCCACTTCACATATCAGCCACTACCCTGCCTCCACGGGCCGCTCCCCCTGAAACTACAAGAGTAAAGAAACCTTGCACCCCTTAAATTGTGTCTCTCAAGTATTTTGTTACAGAGCTGTAAGGGTAACAAACACAAACATTTAGGAAGGGAAAGCCTGCTCTTGGTTGGTTAACTGTACAAGCCCAGGTCACAGACTGCAGCTTACTGAGTGACTCGTTTATATAAAACCCTCTGTAGGAATGGAGGAGGTGACTTAGTAAAACTTGCCTTGCAAATGTAAGGACCAGAATCTATGTTTAAAAGAAAAAGAAGCCAGATGCATATCTGTAACTCCAGCACAGGAATTCCTGGGCTTCACTGGCAGGCCAGCCCAGTCTACCTGCAGACTTCCAGGCTAGTAAGCCGCTGGCTCAAACAAAACTGCTTCTTGAAGAATGACACCGTACGCTGTCCTCTGGCCTCTCCAAGTACACCCCATATGGGGCATGTGCTTCACGGTAGGCTCTGTGCTTTCTGAGCTCCCGGAAGCAAAATGGCAGCATTTCAAGGCTTAGCAGGACACTGGCCCGGTGACCAAATGAAAGGCACTGCACACCATGCCTCTAGCAGTTCCCAGAGGTCCTCCCATCATCACTGCTGCCGATGCAACTACTCAGCATACACTGGGATTCTCTAAACAGAGCCCACAGGAATATTAAGCTTCCAGAGACACTAGTGACCGCCATGTTTTAAGTCTCTGTCATGGGCACCGGCAGAGGTATGTATTTTTCATGCACGTGTGCCTATGTGGGCTTTAAACACACACACATGTGACTCAAGTACAAATCAGCAGCCCCTGTGCAGCCCGGAGTCACATCATGCTGCTTCCCAACCGGCTCTTGTGCGCTCAAGCTTTTTGCTTCTCTAAAGGACTTAAATCACTTAAGAATAGAATTGCATTTTCAGCCTAATTAGGAATCTAATTACGCGGATTAATGTCCTTGATCAGTTTGCAGCTGTAAATAATGATGATTTAGTTAGCCATGATGACTAACTCTAGGGGGCCCATTTTCTGCATGCAGCCGGGGAGCTGTTCTTTCCTTCCGGGGCAGCAGCAGATCCTGTGTCTATAGCAAGCAGAATAGCTGGGCAGGAGGGGTGGAAAGGAGTTTCGCAATCTTCACTTGGACAGTGTTATGTGTGTGTGTGAGAGAGAGAGAGAGAGAGAGAGAGAGAGAGAGAGAGAGAGAGAGAGAGAGAGAGAGAGACAGACAAAGAGAGAGTAGGCGTGCATTTGGGTGGCTTGTAGGTCAGAGGTCACTTTTCGGTTTTATTCCCAGTACACTGTCCATCTTGACTTTTGAGGCAGGGCCTCTCACCAAGACCTAGGGCTCTGCAATTAGCTAGGTTACTAACTGGTAAGTGGGCCTCAAGGGTCCTCCTAACTCCACCTCCAATGCTGGAACTCTAAGTGTACACTGAGCCTGCCAGTTTTTCTACGTGGGTTCTGAGGAACAGACTCAGGCCTTTAAGCTCCTGTAGTAAGCACTTCACTAGCAGTGACCTCCCAGCCCTTGGATGGTGTCAGGACAAGAGGCTGAGCTTTCACAGTCCAAAGCAGACAGCAGAGCTCCCACAGGCTGGGGAAGCAAAGGAGTGCCCCAAGGCAGCAGGGCAGCGTGTGGCCCGACAGAGAAAAGTGCACTGGGAAAGCACCCTGGAGGGAAGGAAAGGCTGGGGAGCAGGAAGTGGGTGTCCTCCCTGTCTTTTCTGAACTGTTTCTCTTCTTCCTGTGACCGGTAGGCTCAGAGAGAGCTTCAGGGCTACAAGACCCGGGCTGAGTGCGCAGAGGAGAAACTCCCTCTCAGCCCTGTAGCCTGGCTCTCGGGGAAACCAGACGGATAAGGACCAGGCGGGAGCAATGCTCACCGTTCTCAACACTGCACACTGCTCAGACCTCCACACACTGGAAGCAAATGCCTCCGAAGATTTCTCAGTTGAGCTCAGCTTTCCTGGAAGACCTTAGGAAAAACATCCAGAATCTTAGGGTATTTTAGAACTGAATATTCAAGATTGACATTCATTTTGAAAAACCAGTGCTTTCTGTCATATTGGGTCTCTGGGCAACCCCACAGTTGGGCTTACAGGCTTTTGAAACGGGTATGGCAGGAGACAGAGTGCATTTGGGTTTAAATATTGGGAGCACATTGGCTGGGTGCGGGTAAAGACAGCAATGTGCAAATAAAATCGCCCTTTCCAGTGGGGGACACAGGGAGCCTGGAATTTGGGGACAGGGGCCTTGACTCCACCCCAGCCACATGGGCTCTGGTTTGCAGAGATGAACATGAGACTATCCCGAACGGCTCCCTTTGGGTGGCACTTACTACACGAGATCTCTTCTTATTATCCTCATGTGTGCCCATGTGTTCCTAAGTAGACACACACACACACACACACACACACACACACACACACACACACACGTGTACACACATGGCTTCAGAAACCAGAAGCCTGACTTTTGCTGTGGAGAACCCGATGACAGGATGTTCAGGGCCGGCGCTTCCTTATCATGGGGGCCAGTCGGCTTTCCTGAATGTTTCCCATGGCGCTATTTACCCTTCTCTGCACCTCCAAATCCTGTCTGCTGAGTATCGGGGCAGGAAAAACACCCATGTGAGTCACCAGTTCACTTCCTCTTTGTATCTGGGATGGAATCAGGAAGCGACCAGCTCATGGCCCCACCCCTGACCTGTCTTTTGTCTGCTTCAGGAGAGATAGGTCATTTCTCTCCCCCATTCCTGTCCTGCTAACCTTTTACTGCCTCCTCCCGTTCTTTCCCTAGCTGATGGAACGCCCTATGAACTCCTGTCTCCGTCTGTCACTCTGGCAAGCTCCTGCTCCATCTTCCCCACTCCCTATCCAGGTCTTGTGATTTATATTTGACCATATTAGTTTTTAAAACCAAAGAAGCCACAAATGCACATATAATTCTTCCTCCTGCCAGCTGAAGTTTCACAGCACAAACAAGTAGCCATAGCAATTGTTTTGGATGGACCCCACCCCCACCCCTGTGTGCTGCCCCACAGCTAGTCAGAGGAAAGTCAACAAACTTAGATCCACTTTCACTTTAGGAATTTAAAGGTGGTGTGTTTGAGATCTGAACCCCCGGAAATGGGCAGACTCATACAGTTTCTGCTGCGATGATGTATCTATCCCTCACCACTTAACCAGGGATCTCACTCCTCGAAGGCATCTTTGAGTCCTGACACATTAGCTCTGGGGAAGGAGAGTCATGGAAACAGCATCTCCTGACAGACTGCCATGATTATTTCTTTATTTAACATGAGATTTTGTTTCATCAAACTGAATAACAGTATAAAATAAGTTACCAAGAAAGTCACTAGGCAGCTGCAGGATTGGGTTCATTATTCAATCAAGATTAAAGACTCCTGATGGGGAACAATCTAAAACAGAATAGATTTCACATTCTTGTATTCTTTTAAAGTATGGACATTTTCACACAGGAACAAATTAATTTTCTATCTTATACCTTTCAAATTATTGCTCTTAGATTTTGTTTTGGTAATTAAAAACTGAGACTTTAGGAGAAAAGAACAAGAAGATATGAATGGTAGAACCCATAACTACCATGAGCTCATCTTCCTCCCTTCCTTTTTCTTGTCCTAATACTTATTCCACTATCACTATCATGCTCGGTTTTGTTAATACGTTTTTACCATTTGTCTGCCTGGGTGAGTGATAGACAATGAAAGATCCTGAAAGATACAAAAGCGGAGTCTTTTCATGTGAGCAGTGAGCAGATGCTGTGGGAGAGAGGTTCTAGAAAGAGGGTGCAGTAGTTTGAATAGGTGGTGGCACACGCCTTTAATCCCAGGACATGGGAGGCAGAGGCAGGTGGATCTCTTTGAGTATGAGGCCAGCCTGGTCTCCAAGAGCTATTTCCAGGACAGCTAGAGCTGTTACACAGAGAAACTCTGTCTCGGGAAATAAATAAATAAATAAATAAATAAATAAATAAATAATCAGAAAGAACGGCCTCCATAAACTCATATTTGAATGGAATGACGCTATTAGGAGGTGTGGCCATGTTAGAGTAGGTATAGTCTTGTTGGAGGAAGTGTGTCACTAGGGGTGGGCTTTGAGATTTCAAATGCTCAATTCAGACCCAGTATCTTCCTCTTCTTGCTGCCTACAGATCCAGCTGTAGAACTCTCAGCTACCTATCCAGGACCATGCCTGCCTGGGTGCCACCATGCTTCCCATCATGACAATAATGGACTAAACCTCTGAACCTGTAAGCCAGTCCCAATTAAATGTTTTCCTTTATAAATTTTGCTATGGTCATGGTGTCTCTTCAAGGCAATAGAAACCCTAAAACAAAGGGATTCTTTATAAATGCTGGAGAAGAGGTAACTACAATTAGGAAGAATATTTCCAGGGTCAAGGAGGATGGCTCAGTAGGTAAAGGCATTACCAAGCTTGATAAACCTGATTGCAACCCTCAGGACTCCATGTTGAGGTCAAGGCCACAGGAAGGAAAACTTTAACACTGTTGAAAGGTCAGGAGTCCAGGCCAGAAGTTGTAAGCAGGATTGTGATTGGAAGTTAGTAAAAGGAATGTCCATAAGGAGGGAGAGGCAAGAGGGTCATGAATAACTTATTCTATATTTCTGTAAATGGAATTATTAAATCACAATAATCATTTCAAGTATTAAAAATGAAGGTGGTATTACAGCTTTTCAAATTCACATGAAATACGTTACTATGGATGGGGGGTGTCACTAAGTGAGAATTTTGGCTGAGCATATGTGAGGCCCTGGGCTCCAGGCCCTGAAGTGAACCCAACAGATGATAAGACATACTCCCCAGAGACTTGCTTTAGAGTATCGGGGAGGCTTCCCTGAACTGGGGGCTCTGCGCCTGGTGATCTGGACTGGGATCCATGAACAACACACTCAGAAGGGCAACTCCTTACTACCTGCTCTCCACTCTGGCTCCACACACGTTACCTAGAACCCTTTCACAAACAACTGTGCTGGGCTGTGTATGAGCTTCGTGGTAGAGTTTGGTATGTGCAAGGTTCTGAGTCCAGTCCCTGGCACCACTCAACAAACAAAACAAACACTCTGTCTAGGTTCTATCCTATTAGGACTACTGGCTGAAGTTGCAAGATCCCTGATAAGCTTAATATTAAATAAACAGGACTGTTTCAGTGTCAGTACTGTCTGCTGGACCCACAGACGTTCACCTGAAATCCCTAGATGGGCTAAGTCGGAGAAGGTTGAAAG
Source organism: Microtus pennsylvanicus (assembly GCF_037038515.1). NCBI lineage: Eukaryota > Metazoa > Chordata > Mammalia > Rodentia > Cricetidae > Microtus > Microtus pennsylvanicus. The sequence continues at coordinate 49,789,842 of NC_134582.1, read as the reverse complement.
CTAAGGTGAAATCTAAAGATAGTCTATGATGTTGTCAAGCAGGGTGTGTGTGTGTGTGTGTGTGTGTGTGTGTGTGTGTGTGTGTGTGTATGAAGGGCCAATGAAAACTCTTGTTGGCCCTCTATGACAGGGGAAGTCAAAATGGGGGCCAACCAACATAGCATCTAATCTGATCATGAATGAATGAAATGAAATTTATGCCCTGGCAATGCTGAAGCATGCATGGACAGCCCATACATGGTGGCTCTGTTGAACTTGTCCATATTGGGTTTCATGGTCTAAGTTGATGAGAACAACTGACCAGGTAGGTGAAATACCTTGACACCTCTACAGGAATCTAACGTCTCAGCACTAAAATGGGGATGGCAGTGCCAGCTTCACAAGGAATTATGAACAGTTCACACTTCACAACCAACCCCATGATCCCATTGGGTCCCCATCTATGTCACCCAAGAGCCCCTCAGTACCTCTGCTCAACCAAGGATCCTGGCCAAGTCTTTATATGTTCCTAAGCACGCTCTGCATCCAAGGCCATCAGCAGCTCAGTCTGCTGTGGTGTGCAGGAAATGAATGAGATTTCCTGGGTCTGAGTCTCCTGTTTCTGAGAACTGAGACTCTAGGGACAGGTCCAAGACAGCAGCTGTTGAGTGTCTGACCCAGGCCTACTTTATCAGCGCCCAGTGTGCAGCGCAGAGTCCCTGTATCCCCCCTCTGCAACTGCCTGATAAGAGGCTCGGCTACTGTTCCAGGCTTATCGGGGCAGACCTAGGTGGAGGGGCCGCTTCCATCAGCGGAAGGAGGGAGGGAAAAGGGCCCTCTGAGGAAACCTAAAACTGTCTCACTCACACACTGGCATGGTGGCTGTCTGTCCCTGTGGCTACCTTCTGCACCTGGCAAGTGCACATGATCCATCTCACTTTTCACTGGGCTATAGATCACTCCAGACCCTTTCTGATAAAGTGACAAGATGCCACCTGCATCCCTACTCAAGAAGTAGCTGGGCTTCAGAGCCACTTGGGATCTGAAGCCCAGCAGAGGCCAAGCCCTTCAAGTGGAGCCAGCTGAGCCTCCTTAGCAGCGTGAGTGTGCGTGCATGCATGAGTGTGCACAAATATGTGTAGCGAGGATACAGGTATATGGTATGAAGTCATTTGCCCTTTTATACAAGATCGTCCAAAGCACACCGTGACTCAAGGGAAAGAGAACACACGCCGTGGGCATCCTGTGGGTGACCTACTTTGTGGAAAGCATGAACTCCAATTAGGTCTGCCACTCGGGGCCCTGCCACAGTTGCTCTCTGCTTCTCCCGTGCGGTACCAAATTTATAAGGAGCTGCAAGCATCAGCCTTTATCCCTACCACAAATTCCTGAAGAGGAGAAGTTTAGCCGACTCACAGGTTTGGGAAGATTTGGTTTTCCATCAGTTGTCTCATTGTCCTGGACCAATGCTGTAGCAGTGTGTTGAGCTATACAACTGTCTCCTCTCTGTGAGGTCACGCTGTATCTCTGAGACCCAGTGCTTGGCTCTTTTTCTTCCTTCAGATCTTTCTCAAACATCACCTCCCCTGGTGACAGAGCCTCTGGCCATACTCTCTACAGTGGCACTCCTTTGGGAGGAAAAATGGCTCAGTTGGAAGAGTACTTGCCTTCCAAGCATGAGGACCTGAGTTGGATCCCTGGAACTCACATTTAAAGAAAAGTATGGTGGTGTTCCTGTAATCTCGGGGCTCAGGGAGCAAACAAGCATATCCCTGGGGCTCTAAGTAGACAGTCTAGTCTACTTGGTGAGAACCAGGCTGGTGAGAGACCCTGTCCTACTCAACCAAACCAAACCCTAAGGTGGATGGTGCCTGAGAGAAGACAACTGAGGTCACCCTATGACCTCTACATGCACATGCATACACATGCATGCACACCACCATATTTGCATATGAATACACATGACAATTCACTCACATGTACACACACACACATCCCTTTTCTTCTCCATCTTCCTCATCCTTTTGGATTGTATGTCCTCTCTAACCCTTAGCACGACCCAATGGAATGAACCTTCCACCGTGTGTCTGTCCACGCTCACTAGAATGTTAACTCTTCTTAAAGATCACTGCCGGTTTGCTCATTGTCACATCTTGGGGGCCTAGCCTCAGTATGTGACTTCTGGGCCACAGGCTTACTGGTGCTGGTTGAAGAGACAAGAAAGGAAACTGATGGCAAATTTAAAAAGACTACCTGCTCTTATTCCTAAGCCATCCCTCCACACCCACCCCACTTACACCAGTGACTGCTCTTGGGTGGCTCTAAATTTTTTTGGTAATTCTATCTATCTATCTATCTATCTATCTATCTATCTATCTATCTATCTATCATCTATCTATCTAACACCTGTCTGTCTACCTATTTATCATGTATGTGTAGGTATGGACATGCTATAGAACATGTGGGGGTCAGAGGGAAATCTGTAGGCGTTTGTCTTCTATGTGGGTACCAGAGATTGAGTTCAGTTTATAAGGCTTCACTTTATGGTAAGCGCCTTTACCAATTGAGTGATCTCATCAGCCCTTTTGTGACTTTAAAAGTCATCCATCCTGGCAGCCGGGGAGATGGACCCGTGGGAACAGGGCTTACAGTGCAAGCATGAAGACCAGAGATTGGATCCTAGGATCCGTGTGAAGAGCCAAGTGTGGCTGCTTCTGTACCTGTCCCCTCAGTTACACTGCCGTCCACCACTGTAACTCCAGGCTTAGTGAGAGACGCTACCTCGAAGGAGTTAAGACAGAGGCAACCGTGCAGGTAGCTGTTGCATTCCTAGCCTGCAGGCATGCACAGGTGCACACACCTGCACACAGGTGTATATACAGCCACATATTTCAGATGGACACCTCTATCGTGTGGTTCAGGGTGGTACCTGTAGATGAAATTCCACAACACATGCCCAGACCATCAGTGACTTCCTGACCTCCACTGGCCTGCCCTCACTCTTTCCTCAACCCCAAAGTATCACTCTACTCTACCGTCGGTGGTCTCATGTCTGACTGCTCTCCTGTCTCCAGGCATGGATCTCATGAATAAACCTGTGACACTTGTCACATCAGGGATGACACACGGCGTCACAGGCACAATTGGCAAGACAAGTCCAGTTCAGGGTCAGGAGGAACCTGCTTGTGCTTGGGAGGCATCATCTGATAACTGGCAGACACAGGCACACTTAACCTTCAAGTCTGAGGACTGCTTCCTGCGTGGGCGTCCCTTTCAGTAGGAGACATGAACGAACCCTGTTCTGGCGCCTTCCTTGTGGAAAGTTTGCCCACCCTGGGGTGACCAGTACTATTTTGTGAACATGGGAGAGGGACGGCAGAGCCCCAGCTTTAGGGTTGGGGGAGCCTGGCTGACAGGCAGTACCCCTGCTCCGCAGTTCCTCCTGAGCCTGCTCTGGTGAGGTGAGGGTTCTCTGAAGGACAAGGCAGAGCGTGTTTCTGCAGAGGAGGTGATGGGATGGTCCAGGAGTAACTATAAGAAGGTGGACTTTGGCTGGCAGCCTGGGCAATGCAGATCAGGGAAGGCATCGATGTGTTTTTGGGGACCAATTAGCCAGATGTAGCCTGGGCAGCATTAGGCTGCTGCTTGTAGTCTGATCTCAGCTCCCTTCCACAGCTACCAGTCCCTGAAGCTGGGCTTCTTGGAGAGCTGCAATGGGTCAGGCTGCATCTGGACTTGGAAGTTATAACCCTCTGTTAGTTTAGGTGAGGAGCTGGAAGGCTTTTTGTTTGTTTGTTTTTTCGTTTTTATTTTTTTTTCTACAGAGCCAGAGAATGAACAGTTTGAGGCTAGGTGAGTGTGGGCAAGGGTTGAACTCAGCCATCACAGTGAAGCAGTGTGACTGTGCTCTAATAATACTTTACAAAGACAGGCAGCAGGGCTTGGAGGATGCCTCAGGGTTTACCTTGCATGCACTGGGACTTGAGTTTAATCCAACCTTGTAATCCTAGAGTTTGTAATCCCAGAGCTGGGGGAGAGGGAGTGTCAGATTCCTGGGCTCTCTGGCCAGCTGACTTCCTAACTGGTGAATGGCAGATCAAGGAGCTACCTTGTTTCAAAGGAAATGCATGGTATTGCCAAGAATGAAACCCAAGACCGTCCTCTGGTCTATACATGAGTATACACATACATGCACCTTCACAGAGGAACATACACACAAACTTGCCGCCACACATACATTAACAATACAAACAAAAGAAACAAAGCAGTAGCTGGATTTGGGCCCTGGTCCACAGTTTTAGAGATCTCTGATTTTGGGTCCCACATCTCTTTGTCTTTTGCCTGTCATAGTAACATCCATTGAGTATGCGCCATGTGGTAGGCCTGGCCTCTCACCTATGCCTTCAGAACAGAGTGCTCACACTGCATCTTTAACCCAGGCCTGCCTGACTCCAAGCCTGAGGTGTTACAGCTCGGGATCCTAAGTAGGAGGTGTGCTGCCTCAGAGGGGCTACCCCTCTGTCCTGGGGAGGGCTCCACACGGAGGGAGTTCTTGGAAGAGCCATCTTCGGGTATCCTCAGGGCTTCCCAGTACAAAAGGCAGGGTGGAAGAACCAAACTGGCTTCAGCCCACAGAGCTGCTCCTCTGTTCTCACAGTCCTGGAGACCAGGCGGGTGGCATGTGGCCAGGGAGGGCTCCCTCAGAGAGAGTTATTTATCAAGAGGAACCCCCGGCCTGGCGGCTGACGGCTGGCACATGCTCAGTGGATAAAGCGCTTGCTATGCAAACCAGGTGACCTGAGTTAGGATCCCTAGAGTCCATATAAAGCCAGACGGAGCAATGCACATTTGTGACCTCAGTGTGTTGTTAAGGTGGAATTCAGAGTAAACACAAGAGAATCTCGGGAAACTTAACACTAGGTAGTTTGCTGTATGCAGAAGGGAAATAGCACAGGGGGGGAAAAAGACACAGAAACGGGGGGGGGAGGAAGAGGAGGAGGGAGAGATAGAGGAAGTAGAGGAGGAAGAGGAGGAGGAGAAGGAAGAGGTAGAAGAGGAAGGAGAGTAAGGAAGCATCAGCCTGAATACAGAGGGAGGGAAGAACATTAGCTGTCTCCAAGGAAGGAATACACTCTTGTCAATGAAGGCTCCACGGCGTTCAAGAGGGCTCCCAGGGCATCTGTGTTTAAGACACCATCAGCCTCACCCGCCTTTGACTGTGAAGCCCCCAAAGATGCATTTCCCTCCCTTCACCACTGTCTGTTTTCTCTGTGGTCAACAAACATCATTTCACTCAAATGCTTAAAAATAGACTGTTTTGAGCTGGCTCTAAAGGATCTGAGATTCTTGAGTAGGAAATAACCCAAGGGTTATTACCAAAGCCGGACACAAACAAACTTACTTAGCTTGTGTGAGGGAACTTTCTTTCAGTCTTGTTAATGAAAACTCCTTTTTCTAAACCTAATTTCCAGCACACATGAGGGCTGGTGTTGTGGATGGGTTCAAAGACACTCAGGGAGTTTGCGCTGAGTTCAGAGGGGTTCTGTGCTCCATCACAGGGTGCCACATAAAGCACCCACCAACTACATAGAAAGGCAGGCACCGTGTCGCTGTTTCTGGAGGCCAGACAGCTTCTGCACAGTGCAAGGACTTGGCATACCAGTCCCAACCCCTTTCCTGTTTGGTATCTTTCCAACTCAACCTGACTTCAGTCATTCTCCAAGTTACAACATCAACCAGCATAGAAGAACCGAAAGCTTGTTTCTTCAAACACAAGGGGATTTGTGCGTGTGTACGTGTGGGGGGTGGGGGTGTGCATGCACACATCGGGGTGTGTCTTCAGGCCAGAGGTGACCTGAGATGTTGTTCCTCATTTGAGACTGGATCTCTCTCTGGGGCTCTTTTCTCAAGTGTGTGAGGTTAGCTGGCCAACAAGCCCCACGAAACCACTAGTCTCTGCTTTCCCAGCACTGGGATTACAGATGTGTACCACTGTATCACACTTTTCTAAGGATTAAAGTCAGGTCCTTGTATTGCATAGCAAGCGCTTTCCCTAGTTCTCTGTCTCCTCAGCCTACACACGCCAAGCTTTGATTCTGATAGGTTAAAACTGTATCACGTGAAGATGAGATTCAGGATTACCCAGTGTTAGCTAAAGTTGGGACCTGGGTGAGTACACTGCATGGAGTCACTTTTCAAATACCCGGGTTCCTGTCTAGCGATGGGCTCAGCCACAGGGAGATGGTAAACAATATGATCCCAAAGCTGAGTCTGTGATAGAATGCCCTTCAACAGAACTGGATGCTTAGCAGTCCAATCACAACGTATACCTGCTGCTCTGTGGGCAGGAATAGCAATTATCTTCACTTCTCAGCCTGGAGGACCATGACAGGGTGGCCCACATAACTCTGCACAGTTTGAGGTAGGGATGCATGAGCTAGTTCACCAACATTTGTGGATAAATGGTTTCCACCCTAGAATTCTCTATCCAGTTCCTCTTTCAACTTTCCAGATTTTCTTTAACTTTTAAAATGTATGTATTTTGTTTCGTTTATGTGTGGTGTGTGCACATGTGCCCATGTGTGTGCAGGTACCTGCAGAGGTCAGAAGATGGTGTCGGATATCCTGAAGCTGGAGTTATAGGCTAAGGGCTACCTGATGTGTGTTCTGGGATCTGAAAGGTTCACCTTTGACCTGAATGCGTACCCTAACACGTTCATGCACCTCCTCATGAGTGAAGAACAAGCACACTTCACTGCTGAGCAATCTCACCAATCCCATGCTTTCCAAAGTTTCCTCATGGTCTCAACCTGCGACTGCTGAGGTGGGGTTAAGAACTGTCTTCATGAATTAGGCAATGGTGATGGCACACACCTTTAATCCCAGCAGTTGTGAGGCAGAGGCAATCAGATCTCTGAGTTTAAGGTTGGCCTAGTCTACAGAGTGAGTTCCAGGATAACCAGGGCTATACAGAGAAACCCTGTCTTGAAAAAACAAAACAAACAAACCACAAAAAAAAAATAATTTTCTTCATGGGATTAATTGGCAGAATGCCACACAGGGGTCTGGTCAAAAGGTGAACAGCGAGCCACACCGAGAATGCTTTACAGTAATTCTCATTTCTAGGAACTGGTCCTCTAGAAGGCTCTGCGGAGATCCAAGCACACGGTGTCTTCACAGGGAGCAAAGCTAACAATGAGCAATGGCTCTGGCTCTGAGAGGCACTGGACTACAAGTTTCACATCCATCTCAGGGCTGAGCCATCAGACACGTCCCCTGGAGGTGTGGTTCCCAGTCCTCTCACCCCCTACTCAGCTGTCTCACACAGACGTAATCTGTGCATTTCTCTACATCAACCAAGATGAGATTAGAATCACCACTGTTGGTGCTGGAAAGAGAACGAAACATAGCAACAACTGCAGTGGAGATGTGAAGCAATACCATCATTATTGGGACTGTGACACTGGGTGGGGACCTCAGGAGCGAAGCCATTCTTTTCAAACTGCAGGGACATGTGACCAGGAGAGCCACTCTGTTAGATGTGCTGGAGTGGGGGAGCCTGTGCCAGCTGTTCATGTGTGATACAGACCTCCTGGTTCTCTCATGGTTTTGGAGCTTGACCTCCTGACCGGGCTCCGGCCAACAGTAGCCACGTGCCCCCGTGTCTCCTACAGTCTTCACACAGAAAGGACGTGCTGGGTCAGAGACATTGTTCTCAACCTTGGGAGATGGTTCAGTAAGTGAAGGGCTTGCCGCGGAAGTGTGAGGACCTGTGCTTGAATCCCCAGCACACACATAAACTGGGTGTTGCAGCATGTCTGCAAGCCCAGCTCTCCTACAATGGGAGGGAAGGTCGAGACGGAGGAGGCCCTGGATGCTTGAAGGCCAGCTAGCCTGGCATGCATTGTGAAGACAAGCAAGGGACCTTAACAAGGTAAAAGGTGAGGACTGGCACCCGAGACTGCCTCTGATGTATACATCTGTGCCACTGCATGCTGTCACACACACTTACACATGGTCACAGAGCATTGCACGTAGTGGTCCTGGGGTGGAGGTATTCCAGGAACAAACAGAGGACATCCATCTCTCTAGACAGTAACCCTAGCGGGCGGCTGCCCACTGCTACGCCCTTAGGGCACAGGGGGTGGACTCATTGACATAACTAACAAATAGTCACTGTGTATTCTCTGCAGATGGCACTGACATGCTGGTCACAGATGGACGAGCCAAGGTGAGTGGCGGGAACAGAGGCACCTGAGTGATGTAAGTCGAAGGAAGGGTTTTGTTTTGTTTTGTACTGTGACTGGTAGCACAGGCTTCTTGTCTCAGCTACCTGGCAGGTTGAAAGAGAAGAGTGTCAAGTTTAAGTCCTGCCTGGGTGACTTGTTGATACCTTGTCTTAAAATTTAAAAAAAGGTTGTGGGCCCAGCAGGTACCTAACACGCACAGGATCCCAGTGTCACAAGAAAGGAAAGGGCTCAGGAGACAGCCGGGTTGGTAAAGTGCCTGCCATCCACACAAACACGAGGTCCTGGTGTTGATCCCAAGAACCCACACAGAAAGCCAGTTGTGCACATGTATAATCCCGGCACCAGAAGGCAGTGGATAGAGCTCTCCAGGGACTGCGGCAAGCTAGTCTAGCTACATCGAGTCTAAGACCAATGGGAGCCACTATCTTGAAAAATAAAGAGGGAAGGATTGAGGAGAACTCAAATCACTGACAAGCGGCTTCCACAGGCACATGAGTACACACATATGCCTTCATACACGAATCCATAAACACCACAGCTCACCCAAAGAAAAGAGAAGATGAAGAAATAAAGGCCTTTACTTCTGGAAATGTGGAAACGACCTTGGGTCTTACTGAAGCCAAGCAGAAGGTCCCAGCATAGCAGCTAACCAAAGAAGCTCTGGGGGAGCGGAGACACATCTGACATCAAGGCTGGAGTGTTGACGATACACGGGGAACATGGGAGATACGGTGTTTTGGATCCTCAGCTGCCGCCATGATAACCTGGACTTAAGTTCTACGTAGATGACTTTGTGGTTGAATGGAGCACTTGCATGTGGACCCTTGAGCTGGATGGCTGGGCCCTTGCCACGTGTCACTCTCTGCCTTCCCTTGTGTGCACGGGCAAAGGTCCTGGCCTTGGGCTTTGCCTGTCTCTCACTGTGGTGATTAAAATGTGAATGTCCCCCACAGGCTTGTGTGTTTGAAAACTCTTGGTCCCTCATTGGTGGCACTGTTTTTAAGTTTGGAAAAGACTGCCTAAGGTTTATAGGCTAAATCCCACTGAGGGACTGCCTTGAGGTTTACAGCCCGCCCCACTTCCTGTTTGTGCTCTGCTTCCTGACTATAGTAACAGCGTGAATAGTCTCCTCCTGCCTCCATGCCTTCCCAACCGTGAGGGACTAATTCACCTTGAACTGTGAGCCCAGTAAGACCTTCCTCCCTTAAGTGACTTCCTGTCAGGAATAATCACAGTTCCAGGAAAAGTAACTAACACCCTAGATGACACACCAAAGGCAAGTGATCGGTGCAACCCCAGGTCACAAACCCTTTGGAAGTCACACATTAGATATCCTGCATAGCAGATATTTACATTATGATTCAAATAGTTATAAGGTAGCAATGAAATGATTTTATGGTTGGAGGTCACCACAACATGAGGAACTACTGTATTAAAGGGTCCCAGCATTAGGAAGACTGGGAGTCCCTGCCCTAGACTGCCCATCAGGGTTCCCGGCTAGTCCTTTCTGTTCATCCCCTCATGCCACCGTCTTCCCTGAAGAGAATCCTCTTACACTATCTTCCATCCACTAAGCTACAATTCTTCAGTGAACACCATGGCTTCTGGAATAATGAACCACAAATCTCAAACTTTTGAATGAAGATAACCCAATAAAAAATAACGACATCTTGAATTTTGCAGGAAAATTGATGGAGCTAGAAAACATTATTTTGAGTGAGGGAACCCAGACACAGAAAGACAATTATCACATGTACTCACTCATAGGTAGTTTTTAAACATAAAGCAAAGAAAACCAGCCTAAAAATCATAATCCCAGAAAACTTAGACAACAATGAGGACACTAAGAGAGACTTACGGAGATCTAAACTACATGGGAAGTAGAAAGTAGAAAAAGACAAGATCTCCTGAGTAAATTGGAAGCATGGGGACCTTGGGGGAGGGTTGAAGAGGAGAGGGGAGAGGCAGGGAGGGGAGCAGAGAAAAATGTAGAGCTCAATAAAAAAATCAATAAAAAATACAAAAAAGAAAAAACAAAAACAAAAAAAGAAAAGAAAGAAAGAAAGAAAGAAAGAAAAAGAAGCCAGTGGAGCGGCTGGCGAGATGGCTCCGTAGGTAAAAGTACTTGTAGCCCTAGCCTGGTGAGGAAAGTTTAGATCACTGGAATCAACAAAAAGACAGATGCGGTGGCTCACATCTGTAATCTCGGCACTCTCACAGTGAAACAGGAGGCAGGGGTGCAGCTCCCCTGGAGGCTTCTGGACCTGCCACTGGAAGACAAGGAGCAGCAGAAATAAGAGAGCCCGTGCCTCAGTGTGTGACTGGACAGAACTGACTCTCAGAGTTGTCCCTGACCTCCACACGGTGTCCCCTGACCTCCACACGGTGTCCCCTGACCACCACACGGTGTCCCCTGACCACCACACAGTGTCCCCTGACCGCCACACGGTGTCCCTGACCTCCACACGGTGTCCCCTGACCTCCACACGGTGTCCCCCGACCTCCACACGGTGTCCCCCGACGTCCACACGGTGTCCCCCGACCTCCACACGGTGTCCCCCGACCTCCACACGGTGTCCCCCGACCTCCACACGGTGTCCCCCGACCTCCACACGGTGTCCCCTGACCTCCACACGCTGTCCCCCGACCTCCACACGGTGTCCTCTGACCTCCACACGGTGTCCCCCGACCTCCACACGGTGTCCCCCGACCTCCACACGGTGTCCCCCGACCTCCACACGGTGTCCCCCGACCTCCACACGGTGTCCCCCGACCTCCACACGGTGTCCCCCGACCTCCACACGGTGTCCCCCGACCTCCACACGGTGTCCCCCGACCTCCACACGGTGTCCCCCGACCTCCACATGTGTGCTGTAACATGTTCCCTCTCCAGTCAACACTAACAAGCAAAATCTTTACAAAAGAAGTCAAAAGAGAACGCGATAGAGACAGAGGTACAGAGGTAGGAATACAGACAGGCAGGCAAACAGACAGTTAAGTGGGGTATGGCAGCCCAGCTTTTGGGCCACAGGGTGCCTACTATTGGGCCCCAATTCTTTGATCTTGGGGATCTTTTCTTTCCGACAAATATTAAAGATTATATTTTCTAGCTGTAAAGATAACTGCACTTTTTGTCTTTAATGGCTCATTCTCTTCCTTCTGATTTTAGTGACCCTCAGGCAGTACTGTGAATTTGAATTCCGGGTTCTAGGAGCAGGTGGAGCTGGCTGAAGCCCTCCTACACACTCTCAATGTAGTGGGTGAGGAGACAGGAAAAGAGAAGGAGGGAACAGGCAGGCTGCCTGCGAAGTCCCCCGTCACCTCGCTGGTTTCAGTGCCATTGCACGCACGCAAAGGGAGATAAAAATACCTCCCCTGAGGCTGCTCGGGGTGACAGGAGATAACTCAGGCTGCACACACGCTGCTTGGGGTGACATGAGATATAACTCAGGCTGCACACGGGCGCTGTCTCCTCTCTGCTTTGAGTCATGGAACCAGTTACGGTTAGAGGAGGAGGAGGGGTCAAGAGAGGAACAGAGTGGATGAAAAGCAAAAACTAAAAGAGATTACGAAACTGACGGGGAAAACAAGGACTCGCCTAGCTGACATTAATTTTCCTAAAATGACAGGTTCTGCAGAAATGGAAGGAGAGTCGTTCAGAGGACATACCAGCCCCAGGGCAGGAGCCAATAAAGCAAGGGCCTGGCTTTCCTCACAGGAGCCCTCAGGGACCTAGTGTGTGGACAAGAGGAGGGGAGGGAGAGGAGCAGGAGGAAAGGGGAGGAGGGAAGGGGGGAGAGGAGGGGAAAAAGAGGAGGGAAAGGAGGAAAGGGGAGGAGAGGTAGGGGTAGAGGAGGTGTCATTTCTCAGGAAGAAGATGAGGAGGAGGAAGGGAAAGAGAAAGATGTATTCTTCACGAAGAGGCAGAGTGGCCATTCCCAAAGGGAGGAGAAGGAAGAAAGGGAGGAGAAGGAGGAAGAGGGGGAAAGGGGAGGAGGGAGGGAGGGAGAGGAAGAGGCCTGCCTCTGGAGAGAGGGAAGCCAAAGTCTGAGCCACAGCTGTGGACTGCTCAGAGGGTAACACAGAGGAACAGAGAAATGGTGCTTGAGAAGACACTCAAGGGCAGAGGTTCTCGAGGTCTGGAGCAGGGAGGAACCTTTGCTGTCCGCAGGCTAGGAGACACCCTAAAAATTAGATGGCAGGTTAAGAGCCAGAGCCAACAGTTGCTCACAGTCTATTCGGGGGGCCACTGAGAGGCAGGGAAATGCATAGGATTCATGACAGCCTCCAGAGGAATGACGGTTCCTCCTCACAGAGCTGACTGACAAAACCACGAAGGGGCATGCTGGGAGGCTTCTCTCTGTGCCTTGCCGCGGGAGGAGGGGGACACTGGGGGAAGGCTGCTCTCCTGGTTCAGAGGGAGCACTGTGCCATGCCACGGGAGGAGGGGGACACTGGGGGAAGGCTGCTCTCCTGGTTCAGAGGGAGCACTGTGCCATGCCACGGGAGGAGGGGGACACTGGGGGAAGGCTGCTCTCCTGGTTCAGAGGGAGCACTGTGCCATGCCGCGGGAGGAGGGGGACTCTAGGAGGAAGCTCTGCAGAACCTGACAGCCTTTGCTCTTTCCTTGAAGGCATGATGTCAGTAAACTGCCATACAGAAGACAACAGGGAAGCAAGGGTGGCGTGGGGTGTGGGGAGCGAGGAGGCTCTCATTCAGAGTGATCATGAACCTGCCCTGGCATCATTCTGTGGGAAACTGTTTGGGTGTGACTGTGTACAGGAACACACTTGCACACATCCATGTGGCGGTCACAAATTAGCTTTAAGCATTGTCCACGGGTGTCTTTTGAGACAGGGTTTCCCACTGATCAACTATCAGGGAGGCTAGGCTAGGCGGCCAGTGACTCCCAGGAGAGGTATGCCCGGTTCTAGCTCCCCAATTTTAGCCATCATGTGTTACTTTTCTATTCTTTCTTCCTTCCTCCCTTCTTTCTTTTTTTCTTTTCTTTCTCTTTTTTTTGGCATGAATTCTGGGGAATCAACCTTATGTCTCATGTTTTCAGGACAAGCATTTTAACTGATGGTTTATCACCAGTCCTATGGGCCATTTTATCTGTCAGGAGATACTTGGTACTCAGAATATACCCTGAATATGGAGATAATAATTATCCCCTTACAAAGATCAAGATTAGCTATGAAATGTCAGGACTCAGTGCAACATGACAATGTGGACCCCTTGTTATACACGAAGAAAACAGAGAGAGTAGAGCAGGAAGTACATTGCCCTCGACATTCAGGTCCTTGTGGCACTGCCAGGGTTACATAAAGAGGCCAGCAACTTGCCTAAGTTCATTGCTGGTTCACACCAGGTCCAGATTCCAATCCCACTGCCAACTTCTTCATCACTAGCACACTGATGAAATCTTTTCAAGCTACACAGTATTTTTTAAAATGACTGAAGAGAATTTGAAAGATGGCCCAGCAGACAAGGAGCTTGATCTCAGTTTGACAGTCTCAACCCATGTAGAGAAGAGAAAAACAGGACGTGATGGCAGGTGCTTGTGGTTCTAGCTCTAGAGAGGCAGAGTTAGGAGGATTCCCAGGGCTCCCTAGTCAGAGAGCCTGGACTCATTGGCTCTAGGTCAATGAGAAGTCCTGTGGCAAAAAACAAGGTGGAGGCCAACAGACAACCTAGTGGGTAAAAGCATTTGAACCTGGACCCTCACAGGATTCACATAATGGAAGGAGAGAACTGGCTCCCCCAAATGGTCTTCTAACCTACACACACACACACACACACGCACACACACACACGCACACACACACACACACACATACACACACACACACATACACACACACACACATACACACACACACACATACACACACACACACACACACACGCACACACACACACGCACACACACACACACACACACATACACACACACACATACACACACACACACACATACACACACACACACATACACACACACACACACGCACACACACACACACACACGCACACACACGCACACATACACACACACACGCACACATACAAGGTAGGGGTGGACAAGAATGACGGCACCCAAGGAACGACACTTGAGGTTGCTCTTTGGCCTCCACACACATACACAACACACTTATACCTACATGAACTTTCAACCCCTCACACTCATGCAGCCTCAGCTGCTTAAGAGGAATCGGAATCTGAAGCCTCTAGCCCTGAGAAGCATCGCAAGCCTTTCTACCGAGGGAGGATCCCTGGCAAGTGAACTCGCTGCTCAGTGGACCCTGAAGCCGCAGACGCGGGGCCCAGATGAAGGGCAGATAGGCAGGGCTGCTCTACCGGGTCTGCTGTGGGTCGCCATCCTATCTTCCCACGTGACAGACTCTAGTGCTCGTTTGCTACTGCTGACATGTGATGGTTCTCCAGGCTAGAGTTCCAGGTGGAGCCGGGCTTGCAGGTCAGCTGGAAGAGTACGCCCTCGGGAACATGCACCACACATGAAGGAGAAACGTGGGAATTTAGGTGATGGCTCTCTGTGAAAGGTGCCTATCAGCAAAGTATAGAGGTGGCCAGCTAATGAGCGTGTGCCAGGGTGGAAGGGGATACCCGGGCAGTGCTGCCGGCCGAGGGCACCACAGGAGACCTGAAATAGAAGTTCCTTCTTTTAGCCCTGAAAAGGAGTCAGAGAAGGAGCGTGTGATTTAATACAGAGGGAGATGAGCAGAGACGGGACTGCACAAAAGTATCAGCAAACAGTGTCAGTGAGGGGCTCCAGCGTGTCAAGCATCCCCAGAATGTATGCAAAAGCCCTAAACATCAGGAGCAGTTGTGTAGGCGTCTGCAAATCTACTGAGGCTAGTGAAGTGAAGACCAACATCCCACACTGTTCTCTGACTTCAACATATGCACCACAGTATACATGCATATTACTGCACGTATACACACTCTGACCTCTACATACACACCACGGTATGCATGCATATGAACTGCATGTACACACTGTGACCTCTACATACGCACCACGGTATGCATGCATATGAACTGCATGTACACACTGTGACCTCTACATACACACCACGGTATGCATGCATATGAACTGCATGTACACACTGTGACCTCTACATACACACCACGGTATGCATGCATATGAACTGCATATACACACTGTGACCTCTACATACACATCACGGTATGCATGCATATGAACTGCATGTACACACTGTGACCTCTACATACACACCACGGTATGCATGCATATGAACTGCATGTACACACTGTGACCTCTACATACACACCACGGTATGCATGCATATGAACTGCATGTACACACTGTGACTCTACATACACACCACGGTATGCATGCATATGAACTGCATGTACACACTGTGAATCTACATACACATCACGGTATGCATGCATATGAACTGCATTACACACACACAGGGACGGAGGGGAGAGGGAGGGGAAGAGAGAAAGAGAGGGACGGAGAGCGAGGTGAATGAGAGGTAATAGAGGTGAGGGTGTGGAGCATCAAGGCGAGAGAAAGAGCAAGGACCTCAGGGTTAAAGGTCAAAGGGACAGCAAGTCCTTTCCCAAGCTGGGGGCTTCCTGTGGCAGGGAAGCAGCTGTGCACAGGGCTCTCTAGCAGCTGGCACAAGGCCTTGTCCAATCTCCACCTACCTCCAGATGGAATCCAGAGCCTTGGGTTGGGCTCTAGCCAGCAGGCGGGAAAGAGGCCATTGTCTGTTACTACATGGGCCAGAGGGTTGTACAAAAAACATTGTTTTAGAAGAATGTATAAAAATTAAAATTTATAAACCTGAGGGCAGTGGCCAGCACTCCCCCAGAAGGTCAGATTATATAAGGATCTAAAGGAAGCACCAGGCCAAGCTGAGAGGTGGCAGGGGAGGAGGAGATCAGAATGCCATTCAGTTGCGCTCTTAGCATGCCGTGTGTTTGGGGCCCTCTACTTTCTTCAATGTCTCGTTTACTGGCCTTTTAGCATACATCAAGTTTTGGCCTGGGAGCTATAGGGGTGACTTCTCAAGGACATTTCTATGTTTCTGAATGGCTCACTTAACAATTCATCGTGCCAGGAGACAGGGGTTTGGGGAAGGGTGTGGGCCCAGAGTCACTGAGGAGGTCAGATTCTTTTTTTTTAAAGATTTATTTATTTATTATGTATACAACATTTTGCTTCCATGTATACCCACACACCAGAAAAGGGCACCAGATCTCATTACAGATGGTTGTGAGCCATCATATGGTTGCTGGGAATTGAACTCACGACCTCTGGAAGAGCAGTCAGTGCTCTTAGCCACTGAGCCATCTCTCCAGCCCAGACTCTTGAGAGGGAGCAGATGCAGGACCCACCGGGACTGCCAAGTAGCCTCGTTGTAGGTTTGTTTAGTGGATGACTTCCAAGGCTGTTTTATTTTCTTTTTAATGACTTGGGCTACATAAACAAGCCCTTGATAGACACGCAGATGCGTTCAGGGGAGGGTAGCTGGACATCTAGGAGCTGGATACAGGTCAGAAGCATGAAGGTGGAAAGGCAGGCAGCATTGGCAGACGCATGAGGGCCATCAGGGAAGGCTGCAGCTATAGTGGGGCAGGTCTGACCACAGGAACGGAGAGACAGTGTTAGTAGATGGTCACGGATCATGGCAGGAACCCAGGCCTGGCTGAGGAGCTGTGGCATGCCTGGTGGCTGTCACACAGGGCTCTGGGTTGGTTAACCAGGTACAGCCCTTGCAGTGAGCAGAACCCCTTGCCTTGCATAGGCTCGCTGCCAGCAGGCCCCTGACATCTACTCAGGTGGACCTCGGCTGCCTGTGTCTGACAGCCTCCATCACCAGCCTGGCTTAGTGCTTAGCAAGTTGGAAGCTTGAAGCAGACAGGCCTCCCTGATCCTCCATTGTTCCCTTTGTCAAATACCAAGCATGCTGGGGTGATCCAGGCAAGATCCACACCAGGGCTTGGCCTAAAAGCACTAATAATACTGTTACACTGTCAAAAACAAGAAATAACAGCCTTGCCACCTGCTGCTGGAGACTGAGTGAGGGCGGGTACCCACATCTGCAAGTCAGTTTTGCTTTCTCCTAAACCACCACTGCTAGGCACGGGTCCAGGTGACTTCTGTCCCCCAAGCCGCTACTGTGAGGCTGATTGTTAAACCCACCAAAGGGAGAGAGAGCTGAGGCCCTGAGATACTGGCATTCCCCCGAAAGCCGGTGAACGCCCAGGTCTGACACCACACAAGGACAGATAGACGAATGGATGGACTAGGCTCTGGCAGGCACTCCCCGCCAAAGTAATAGCGTATCTTATCAGTCATAAAACATACTTAGAGTCTCTTGTAATTAGAGAGGCATACTCCAACGTGACCACATTTCCTACCCATCAATTCAGCTGAGATGGTGAGAGTGAGCAAGTCTGGGGGTGATTTTCTGTCCTCATAATGGTCACGAGCATAAGAAACTGGAGAGGTAGTTCAGTCCATAAACTACACAAGGGAGAACCCACGTTTGATCGCCAGGACCCATGGGAAAACGCTGCGTGTAGTGGTACGTATTTGTAACCCTAGTGCTGGGGAAGCAGAGATAGGTAGGTAAAACTCGCGGGCAATTGGCCTAGCCTATTCAGTGAGCTCCAGGACAGCAAGAGGCCCTGTCAAAACATAAGGTGGTAAGGACCTGAGAAATGACATCGGAGGTTGCACACGGGTCTGTATGCACGACAGCACAGATAGGTGCACACTCCACACTCATGAACACGGACAAACATGAACACATGCACACGCACACGCGTGTGCACCCCCTGTACACACAACTGGCATGATCTTCTGGAGGACAGTGTCTGAGAATTTAAGAATATTCTAAACACACAAAATATTTGTCTCATGGATTAAATCCCGGAATAGGACACTTTATCCTGAGCTCTTACAGTCACATATAGGTAAAACTCCACATACAAAGATGGCTCTGTCACCCACAGATAAATCCATTCGGTTTTCTTAACCTCTCCCCACTCACTGTGCAAACAGTTACCTACTTCCACCACACACACACACACACACACACACACACACACACACACACACAATACCTCTTACTCCACAGCCCTCTGCTTCCCAGAGTGTTTTGCAAGTCTCTAAAATACTTGCCCAACTGAGGGTACCCTGGGAAAGGTCCAGCTGCTTACTGTGCCAGCCCCACGAGACTCCCAATGTCCCAGCAGCTAGAGGGACTGCACAAGGGTTGAGAGATATAATTTCATTTGGCACCTCTGGCTACCCTCTCTGCCTCTGCCAGCGACAGCAAATTCTATATAAAGCTGCCAAACCTGGCATCTCTATGCTAAGCAGTGACCCCTTTCATCCAAGGGCAAGGCACCAGACCGCCCTGCATAACTTGCTGGTAATGGTGACAACCAGGCCTAGAAGAAGACTAAACCCTGCTGGATCTAGGCAGACCTGACACAGGGAAGTCAATTCTCTCTGCTCCGACCTCAGGCACTGAGTAGCTACAGCTTCATCATGGAGATAGAATGCAGACACATCCTGTCTGAGTTAGCAGCAAGAAATAGGGCTCCCATAGCAGGGACCCTGCCACAGATCCAATGGGGATAGTAACCTGGAGAACTATCTGAGCAAAGGCAACCCCATCAGCCCAGGAAGAGAGGTGTTTGCAGCTGTTGACCAAGCAAGATCTGAAACTGAACACACGTGCTCGTGCAACCACAAACGAGAACCTGAGTCAGTCACAGACTGAAACAAACGCGTGTGAACCTGGGTGCTAGGCAGCTTCAACTCTCAAGCATTTGCATGCATCTCATTCTTACAACCCAATGAGAAATGCTCTATGAGGCTTTCTCACTTTGTGGATGCCGGAACCGGAGCTGAGACATCACAGTTCCATTACAGGCAACATGCAGGATAGCATGTGCTGGTGACGGAGACGGGCACACAGTCACAGACCACACACCACCAATAGAAGGTACCTATCCAAACACACAAGACAGGGGCCCCGAGGGGCCTCCATCGCCAACATTTATAGGACTTAACAAAGAGTGGAGGCAGACCAGGGGTGTAGTTCACTTGGTAGCACGCGTGCTTAGCATGCACGGAGAACAAAGTTCCCTCTTTAGTACGGCATAAACTATGTGTGTTGCCCCATGCCTGTGATCACAATACTTGAGAGGTGAAGGCAGGAGGATCAAAAATTTAAAGACATCTTTGACTACATGGCCTGTTCCAATTTACAAACTAGCCTGGATTACATAAAACCCTGCCTCAGAAATATAAATAAATAAATAAATAAAATTAAAAAGGCCTCTGCTACCGCTTATTGTCTTATTATTGTGCTAGAGAACACCATGTAATTCCTCTGAGGTGAAGGGTAAAACAGATAAACAGTTGTGTTCTTTTAAAAACAACATTTTAGGTTGCAAGAGCCCCAAAGCAAAGGAGGGCAGGCACGGAGAGGCCCATCAGTGTTTCCGACATCCGGAGACTCTCACTGACTGCTCTTGTCACCAAGAAGTTAAAGCCTTTAAAAAGACGGCCGTTTTTGTTTGTTTGTTGTTTCGTAATCCCAAAGAGTCTAGGAGAGCGGATCTCGCAAAGTTTTGTGCCTGTCCCTGGGCCAGGAAGAACTGTTGGAGGTTTTTGGAGTTTTCCCGGAGTTGGCCCGGGTTCTCTGGTGCGAACTTGACCGGACCACGGCGACTTGCCTTGGGGTGGGGGTGAGGAGTTCGCTTGGGGGTGGAGTGTGTGGTGGGTGCCTGGTTGCTTAAGGCTCGGCTTCTCTCTCCCTCGGGTCCCGGACCCTTCCCAAACCCCACACAAAGAAACAGCGCGCCACCGCGGGACTGGTGGCCTCTTTGGGCTGGGGGCCAGCCACCATGCCAGCGGGCCCGGCCTGCGGCTCCTGGACTCGGACCCCGCGCGCTCGGTGCTTCCCGGGCCAGGCGGGGATCCGGGGCAGTCCGGCTACTCACCGTGGTGCGGGGGAGGCGGCGTGCTCTCGGGGCTGCTCATCGTCACGCGGCGGGGGAGACACGCGGTGGGGGAGACACGCGGTGGGCGCACTGCGGCGGCGGGGGTCCCCAGCTCCTGGACCCTGCCTCTCGGTTGTAGCCTGGACTCCCACTCCGCGCGCGCGGCGAGCAGAAGGGAGGGGCTCCGCCCCAAGATAGGCACACTTCAACTTTTTTTTCTACAACTTGGCCATGAGGTTCCCACCCATTTTTTTTTTAAACACACACCCGCCCACTTCCGAACGTTTTCTTCTGCGCTCTAACTTTCTGCTCAAAGCTCACAGTTCGCGGTGTTTCTGTTTCCATCTGCCACTATCAGAAAGCTTGGGGTTAGACAGCCCTCCCCCACTCCCCTCCCCCCCCCCCCGCTCCCACCCCCGTGTGAGCACTGGAAAAGTCCCACGTGAGACCCAGTGGCCTGGCTGGGCACTATCCAAATAGGGGCAGACAAGCGTTTCAAGCGTGGCTTGGATGCCTGGTTCTGTGCAACCGGAACAAACCTAAAAACTTCTTCCTTTTTAAAATGATTCCTCTTAATTAACATTAATCGTTGTATATATATTTTCAGGGCTTGGCACGATATTTCAGGGCATACATAGGCTGTGTACTGATGCGGTCAATTAGCATTTCTAACTCTTTGCCAATCTTTTACTTTTGGAGGTATCCAGCTCAGTGTGTGTGTGTGTGTGTGTGTGTGTGTGTGTGTGTGTGTGTGTACCACTTACCCAGTCTTGTTCTAGTTTCCCGCCTGTCACTGGTCACTAGTAATTGCTACTTTGAGATGACACTGTAGATTCCACAAGACAGGTAAAACTTGTGCTTGACGCTCTGTGTCTGGCTTAGTTTACGTCACCCTTTCTGTGGTGTCAGCTGACAGTGTCACCAGTATGTAGCATTATCTAAGAGGTGCTGTCACCTTGCAAGCATGAGGAGGACCAGAGTTCAATTACAGTGTCTTAGTTACTTTTCTTGTTGCCATGATGAAATAAGGTTTGTTCTGGTTTGCAGTTTGAAGGTACAGTTTATCATTTCAGAAAAGGCATGGCAGAGGGAGCTTGAGGCATCTACATCAGGAAGCAGAATGGCGGCGAGGGATGCTAATACTCAGCTCATAGGTGGTAGCCTAATCAATTAAACAACAACAACAACAAAGCCAAATGTAGTGGCGCACGCTTGTAAACCCAGCACTGGAGGAGTGGAGGCAGGTAATTCCTTGAGTTGGCTGGCCAGCTAGCCTAGGTTGCTTGGTGAGGTCCAGGTTATTGAGACACCCTGTCCTAAAAACCAAGGTAGATGGTATCTAAGGAACAGCAGCTGAGGCTAGGCTGACCTCTGACCCCCACACGCTGCCCCATGTGACCTGAAGTCCCTTTATTTCACATCTTTCTGTAATTCATCACCCCACATGTGGCACGGCTGCATCAGGGTTAGAAGGATGTTTCAGACTTTTGATGTGCTCAGAGCTGTTGCTGTAGCCATTCAAGTTCCAGCCAAGATGACCAGCGGTGGCCTTGGCGCCTCTTCCCAATATTAAGCTTTAAATTTCAGTCTCGTGTTAATTCCGCGATAAGAAACGATTGTAGCTGCATCTGTCTCTGTCCCTGTAGCGGTGATACAACATCCCGACAAGTGCAACTTAAGGAGGGAAGGGTTCGTTTGGACTCACAGTTCAAAGGCACAGTCATTCCTGGGAAAGTCTCTGTGTCTGGAGGAAGCACCAGGCCCCTGGGGAACTGGATCAGCAGTCTGGAAGCCGTGAGTCATGATGCTGGTGCTAAGGTCACTTTCTCCTTTTCCTACCACTCGGGACCTCTGCCCACAGAATGGTGCTGCCTAGGGTGGATCTTCCACACCTCTGATTAACCTAACCTAGGTACTCTATCGCAGGCATGCTCAGAAGCCCGTCTCCTGGTGACTGTATCAAGCTGGTGATTGACACTAACCACCCTACAGGAGAACTTATTAATAATAATGCTATGCTAGATCCCAACAAAATAATATTCTCAAAGTGGCAGCCAGGAGGGTGGCGGCGGCAGGTAGAGATGATGTTGGTCCTTAAACCTTACACCCGACTAAGGGATAACTTGGCTAGGACAGGTCTTCTCCTGCCTCATTTCTGGAGATTTAAGATAGACATGCCGGCTTCTCATACAGAGCAAGCTGTTGCAGGCCAGGATGCAGTAAAGTTGAAGAGTGTCAAGGGGTAGAACCCCATGGTACAGGCCACTGTGGCTGGGCCTGAAGACAGTGCAGGGCTTTAAATTCAGTACCAGAGGCTGGATGGTTAGAAGACTGGTCACCTCCTAGGAGGAAGTCTAAAGAACACTGCAGAGATGAGCTGGGTGACTATGAGGTAGGACATGCCTGAGAACCGTAATGATGTCTACATTGCTTTTCTACAATAAGAAAAAGTGGAGAAAGAAAAGAAGCAAATAGCCAGAAAGGTATGAAAGGAGCTGGAGATACTGCTTGGTGGTTGAAACCTGAAATCGTGCCTGTGGATCCCAGGACTCATAGAAGAAGCCTGGCACAATTCTGAATGCACCCGTGACTTCAGCTGTAACCCAGGCACAGGGTGTTAGGAGTGTAGACCTAAAGGACTTCCCTCCCTGCCTCCCTGCCTCCCTGCCTCCCTCCCTCCCTCCCTCCCTCCCTCCCTCCCTCCCTCCCTCCCTCCCTCTCTTTCTCCCTGTGTGTGGATGGAGAGCAGAGGTCAACCCTGAGTGTCTTCTCCAGTCACTTGTGAAACAAGGTTTCTCAGCGAATCTCACTGAACCTGCAGATTGCTGATTTGATTAGACTAATTGACTGTAAGCCCCAGTGATCCTCTCGTCTCTGGTTCCCCAGAGTCGGATCACAGCCTGTGGCCCTGCACCCAGCTCTCATGTGGGTGCTGGGTGCTAAACTCAGGCCCTCACGCTTGCATGGCAAGGCAAACACTTTACTGACCAAACCATCCCCCCAGCCCCAGGAGAGGCTTTCTGAAGGGGATTTCCGCTATTGTTATTTTTGGAAGCAGGGGATTGGCTGGGCAGAAATCCTAAGTTTCAACCTTGTTTTGATTAATGAGTTCATCAGGGTAATTCCAGTTCAGAGATGTTGCCGTAACTACAGCCGAGGCAAATGGAATTTATTAGATAACACCAGACTGTCTTCCAATACGTATCAGTTTCTGTTGTCGTGAGACAGGCATGGGCCCTCAGTGTTTTATCTTCCAAATATTTGGTACTGTGGTTCTTTTTTTTTCCTTTGGTTCTTTTACATTTTCTGACTATGTTGAGTATTGGTCTTAACTTGGCACAAACTGATACCTGTCAGGTAACATGGCCGATGAGGTGAATGAAGTACTTGAGATCAAAATGGGATCCTGGGCTATTAGACGGACTGAGGAATTTGGGCTTTGGTATTTTGGTGGCTAGCTTAGTTGCCAGTTTGATAGAAACAAGAATCAACTGGGAAGCAGGTGTCAATGAGGAATTCTCTTGATCATGTTGCCTTGTACACATGTCTGTAGGGAATTATCTTGTTTACGTAACTGGCACAGGGAGCATC
Organism: Microtus pennsylvanicus; assembly: GCF_037038515.1. NCBI lineage: Eukaryota > Metazoa > Chordata > Mammalia > Rodentia > Cricetidae > Microtus > Microtus pennsylvanicus. Next base: position 49,766,002 of record NC_134582.1, on the reverse strand, counting down.
ATTCCCTGCCTTGGAGACCTGAACTGAGTAAGAGCAGAGAAGTCTAGCTTAGTACCAGGCATGCGTACATTCACCCTCTCTCTGCTCTTGGAGGTGAGATGACTAGTTTCTCTGCATCCCTGCCTTGGCTTCCCTATAGCGATGAACTCTAACTGTAATCTAAGTGTAAGTTGATCTTTCTCAGGTTGTTTTAATCACGGGACAGAAATGAAATCAGGACAGGAATGGACTCATGTGCTAATACTTGGTTTGTTTTTCTCTCTTCTGTATACAGTTTTTTTTTTCTTTTTTGGAATGTGTCACATAGAATGTGGCTTGGAAGCTGAAGGTACTCGATAAGTGAGGGCTTATTATTATCTTTATTTTTGCTTGGTGGTTTTACTCATTGATGGAAAAAAAACAAACCCACCAAGTCAGAGTAATCTGGCAGAGTTCTGGGGAGCAGTGAGTGTCAGGCCTAATGGAGAGTTCCCTGCTGGATGAACCCCCGTGGTGGTTTGTTATATCATCTAACAAATATGTACTCTTTCTGTCCTCAGCATGAGTCTGCAGCCAGCCAGCCGGCCAGTCCTGCCAGAGATCTTCTGTGTTTGAAGGAATATTAGAGGCTCTCCCTGCTGCTGCATCTAGCTGAAGCCTGGAATGTTCTCATTGGGTGGAGGGGATCTTGGCCCTCTGCTTCAGCCCTTCGCAGTGTGCAGAGGTCCCTGCACACTGTGGTGGTCAGTTTCTTACTACACCGTTCTGACTTGTGTATCGCTCATCAGAGCCTGCTGGAAATGACACTCTGGGTCATATCGTAATTTTATTGTCTACAGCAATAGTAGAAACTGATGACCATGAAGTGGAGTTTCTTTTCTGGTAAGAGTGGATCTGACTGTGGACAGACGCTTAGACGCTCATCCCTGTGATGAGTTTTTCTCTGAGGAAGACAGTGTTTGTTTTCTCTGAAGCATGGGACAATCAAAACAAAAGCTGCTTCTGCTCTGAAGGAAGACAATGACACTGAAAAAAAAAAGACTGGGTAAAAGCCATAGTTTTCTGGCTCCTGGTACACCTGAAGTGTGAAGACGACACTAGAGTCTTGAAGGATGGAGGCAAGCTGGGTGTGAATACAGAAATATTTACGAAACAGTAAACTATAGACGGCATTCTTTGTACATATAAGGAAAAGGTTTATACGCGCTGTGAAGAATTCCGTTCTCTTTCCTCCCGCCCGCCTATTCACTCATCCGTCCATACAATTATCCTCCCGTCATTTATCCAGCAGCTATTCATGGGCAACCCAGGGTACTCATGGGGACAAAGGAGGAATAATATAGAGTTTCCTTGAACAAGAACAGAGTCAGCACTGGAGATTCTCAGAAAAGAGAGATTGTCTTGCTGATGCTAATTGAAGAGGGATTGTCCACCCTTGCGTGGGCTGTATAGTTCCATGCTTGAGATCATAGAATACATAAAAGGAAAAAGGTAGCTAAGCACCAGCCTTCATCTTTTCTGCTTCTGGCTGTGGACGCAATGTGACCAGGCACCGTGCCCTCCTGCGGCCATGCCTTCTTGCCATGATGGGCTGTATCCCCTGAAGTGTAAGCCGAAATAAGCCTTCCCCTTAAGTTGTTTTTGTTGGGTATTTTGTTGCAGCAACAACAGGATTTACTAAGACCCCAATCCTCTGAACTATGTCTGGTCTGCATTAAATTGTTTTTACATTAAAATAAAAGCAGAAAGCAGTCTCTACTGATGAGCATCTGAGGCAACAGCACATTGTCCCATAGCCTAGTCCTCTTCTGGCTGTTGCTGCCTTTCTTAACTGAAGTCCACAGTGGACCATGTCTACTATCTCTGTGTCACTGTAAGAACTGATGAGGTAACTCATACAAAATATGAAGAATTATGTCTGGCAAATAGTGGAATCTCAACCGTGTTTTCAGTAGCAGCACATCTTCATGTACTTCTGTGGGGACTTCAGAACATGGGATTGCTAGGTGAAGGGTAGAGAAACTTGAAATAGTTGAGAGCTCTCTGACATCTGGTAGTTTTAATTTTGGACTTTTCTAGCAGATAGAGTTCCCAATTTGAGGGACTAGGAAGACAGTTCAGTGGGTTAAACACTTATTCATACAGTGTGAGGACTTGTGTTCACATTCTCAGAGCCCACATAAAGCCAGATGCAGAAGCGAGTGCGTACACAATCCATGGGCTTCTACGGTGAGAAGGAAGGCCTTGTGAAACGCCTCAGGAGCTTGGGGGCCAGTTAACCTTGTGTGCTGGACTACGGTGAGAAGGAAGGCCTCGTGAGACGCCTCGGGAGCTTGGGGGCCAGTTAACCTGGTGTGCTGGACTACGGTGAGAAGGAAGGCCTCGTGAGACGCCTCGGGAGCTTGGGGGCCAGTTAACCTGGGTGCTGGACTACGGTGAGAAGGAAGGCCTCGTGAGACGCCTCGGGAGCTTGGGGGCCAGTTAACCTGGGTGCTGGACTACGGTGAGAAGGAAGGCCTCGTGAGACGCCTCGGGAGCTTGGGGGCCAGTTAACCCGGTGTGCTGGACTACGGTGAGAAGGAAGGCCTCGTGAGACGCCTCAGGAGCTTGGGGGCCAGTTAACCTGGTGTGCTGGACTACGGTGAGAAGGAAGGCCTCGTGAGACGCCTCGGGAGCTTGGGGGCCAGTTAACCTGGTGTGCTGGACTTGTCTTAGAGGGAGTAGAAAGTGAAGATCAATGCCTGAGCTTGTCCTCTGACCTCTCTGTATGTGCTATGGTATGCATGTGCCTGCACACACACAAGCGTGCACAGCATACATACATCACATGTGCATACATAAAGTGTAAAAAATTATGACAGGCACAACATTAAGAAAATTGGCTTGACATTATAGAGCGTTATTAAAGCAGGCTATTTTGAGGGGCTCAGTTCTGCAGAAAGAACCGATGACATGGAGAACTGACACGGGCATCGGTTTTTCTGCTGAGGCTTTTGCTTGGGGACAGTCACAGCTGGGGCGTCTGCAAAGAGTTAACGGCATTCTATTTAAGGCTGGAGAGAAAAAGGAATTCAGGACCCATGGGGGAGGGAGCTCTGGTAAGATTCCAGCTTGTGTGTGGGTGTTCAGAGCTGTTAGTCTGTGTTAGTGTGCTGTGTGGGCTCTCTGACTTAGTGTGTGGTGTGTGTGCTCTGACATGTTAGTGTGCATTAGTGCACTGTGTGTGCTCTGACATGTTAGTGTGCATTAGTGCACTGTGTGTGCTCTGACATGTTAGTGTGCATTAGTGCACTGTGTGAACTCTGACATGTTAGTGTGCATTAGTGCTGTGTGCTTTCTGACATGTTAGTGTGCGTTAGTGCTCTGTGTGCTCTCTAATATGTTAGTGTGCATTAGTGCACTGTGTGTGCTCTGACATGTTAGTGTGCATTAGTGCACTGTGTGAACTCTGACATGTTAGTGTGCATTAGTGCTCTGTGTGCTCTCTAATATGTTAGTGTGCATTAGTGCACTGTGTGTGCTCTGACATGTTAGTGTGCATTAGTGCACTGTGTGCACTCTGACATGTTAGTGTGCATCAGTGCACTGTGTGAACTCTGAAATGTTAGTGTGCATTAGTGCACTGTGTGAACTCTGAAATGTTAGTGTGCATTAGTGCACTGTGTGCTCTGACATGTTAGTGTGCATTAGTGCACTGTGTGCTCTGACATGTTAGTGTGCATTAGTGCACTGTGTGCGCTCTGACATGTTAGTGTGCATTAGTGCACTGTGTGCGGTCTGACATGTTAGTGTGCATTAGTACACTGTGTGTGAACTCTGACATGTTAGTGTGCATTAGTGCACTGTGTGCGCTCTGACATGTTAGTGTGCATTAGTGCTCTGTGTGTGAACTCTGACATGTTAGTGTGCGTTAGTGCACTGTGTGCTCTGACGTGTTAGTGTGCATTAGTGCACTGTGTGCGCTCTGACATGTTAGTGTGCATTAGTGCTCTGTGTGTGAACTCTGACATGTTAGTGTGCGTTAGTGCACTGTGTGCTCTGACGTGTTAGTGTGCATTAGTGCACTGTGTGCTCTGACATGTTAGTGTGCATTAGTGCACTGTGTGAACTCTGACATGTTAGTGTGCATTAGTGCACTGTGTGAACTCTGACATGTTAGTGTGCATTAGTGCACTGTGTGAACTCTGACATGTTAGTGTGCATTAGTGCACTGTGTGAACTCTGACATGTTAGTGTGCATTAGTGCACTGTGTGAACTCTGACATGTTAGTGTGCATTAGTGCACTGTGTGAACTCTGACATGTTAGTGTGCAGTAGTGCACTGTGTGCGCTCTGACATGTTAGTGTGCATTAGTGCTCTGTGTGTGAACTCTGACATGTTAGTGTGCGTTAGTTCACTGTGTGCTCTGACGTGTTAGTGTGCTCTGACATGTTAGTGTGCGTTAGTGCTCTGTGTGTGAACTCTGACATGTTAGTGTGCATTAGTGTGACGTATGTACTCTGACATGTTAGTGTGCGTTAGTGCACTGTGTGCTCTGACATGTTAGTGTGCATTAGTGCACTGTGTGCTCTGACATGTTAGTGTGCGTTAGTGCTCTGTGTGTGAACTCTGACATGTTAGCGTGCATTAGTGACGTATGTACTCTGACATGTTAGTGTGCGTTAGTGCACTGTGTGCTCTGACGTGTTAGTGTGCATTAGTGCACTGTGTGCTCTGACATGTTAGTGTGCATTAGTGCACTGTGTGTGAACTCTGACATGTTAGTGTGCATTAGTGCTCTGTGTGTGAACTCTGACATGTTAGTGTGCATTAGTGTGAGGTGTGTGAACTCTGACATGTTAGTGTGCATTAGTATGAGGTATGTACTCTGACATGTTAGACTGCATCAGTGCACTGTGTGAACTCTGACATGTTAGTGTGCATTAGTGTGAGGTGTGTACTCTCTGACATTATAGTGTGTCCACTTCTGTTATGAGATAAGGCCTTTCACTGACCTGAAACGCATCAAGTATGGTAGACTGACCACTGAGCAAGCACTAGGGCTCCGTCTGTCCCACCTCCCCGGAGCTGGCATTCCATAAGTGTATCACCACACCTGGCCTTTTAAGATGTATGTTCTGGCCATCAACCTGAGGTCCTTCTGCTTGAAAGCAAACACTTTACTGACTAAACCACGCCCCAGCCTAAATGCATTATTTTTAGCCAAGTCTTGTTTTCTTAGAGGTAAGTGGTAAGGGAAGGTGAACCATCAACTGTGTCATGAAGTTCTGCAGGTTTTGGTGAATACAGTGTCGTGTAGCTTTGATTACAGTAAACAATAGCCTCACTACCATGGGCCTGCCATCTCTCACCTGCTCTTCCGTCTCTCTGGAGCTGTTGGCAGCCTCTCATTTTTCTCCCATCTTTTGGCTTTCTGTGACTGAGACAGTCTTACTGAAAGGCCAAGGATGACATGAGTTTTCCACATAGTCCACGCTGTCTCCAAGCTCCCTATTCTCTTTCTGTCAACCACCCCATTCTGGGGTTGCAGTACTTGTAGGGATAAGTCCCGCCCCTTAGGGGGCGTGTTTGCCTCGGGCTAATGTCTGCCTATAAATTTGGCGAGTGTGCTCCGAGCGGTCGCTTCTACTTTCCTGGTCTCCGCGGGAACGGTGGTTCTGTAAGTCTATTTCTACATTAAAACTATATATATCTTTACAAACTGTCTGCATTCGTTTACGCCGCTACATTTTGGCGTCCAACGTCGGGCTATTTTGCCCTCGACTCAAGCGGGTAGCCCGCTAGCTAACACAGCACCCTCCTGGGTGCTGTTTTTCAGTTCGTGACTCCAGCCCTAGTGCCGAGTCCGAGACATACTCGGCCACACAGGCCCATTCTGCCTGCCTTGGCTAAGTTTTACAGCGGAACCCCACTGCCTGAATTAGCGGAAGTTTAAGTACCTGCGGTTTTGCAACAAAAGCTGCCACAGCGGCAGATTTGATCTGACACAAAGTGACTTGGCAGGGCAGTGGTGGCGCACGCCTTTAATCCCAGCACTTGGGAAGCAGAGGCAGACGGATCTCTGTGAGTTTGAGGCCTGCCAGGCCGTGGTAGTGCACGCCTTTAATCCCAGCACTTGGGAGGCAGAGACAGGCGGATCTCTGTGAGTTCGAGGTCAGCCTGGTCTACAAGAGCTAGTTCTAGGACAGGCTCCAAAAACACAGAGACCAACAACTGGCAGGAACCGAATATTGCAGGTAAAAAATTTTTTCTTTTATAAATAAAATGTCTGAACACATTACTGTTCAAGAATTTAACAGTTTTTTTAATTGTACCATGTGGGAGATTTTACAAGAGGTGTCTGTCACGCCACCTCTATGGATCCTTCTGGGATTCGTAGTTTTCATTGGCACCAAATGGTTTGATAATAGAAATATGATAAAGTCTTTACGAGACGAATCCAGGATTCTTAAGGCAGAGATAGAACGCTTAAAAACAATTGAGAATGATAACAATCTTCTCAAGAATCAGTTTGAAGTTCTCCAGACTGATAACAATCTTCTCAAGAATCAGTTTGAAGTTCTCCAGACTGATAACAATCTTCTCAAGAATCAGTTTGAAGTTCTCCAGACTGATAACAACCTTCTCAAGAATCAGTTTGAAGTTCTCCAGACTGATAACAATCTTCTTAAGAATCAGTTTGGAGTTCTCCAGACTGATAACAATCTTCTCGAGAATCGGTTTGAAGTTCTCCAGGCTGATAACAATCTTCTCAAGAATCAGTTTGAGGCTCTCCAGGCTGATGTTAAGGAGAAATTCATTACTATGGAAGAGGGAACAGCTGATCTGGATCGTAAGGTTCAGTCCCTCTCTGTAGGAACTGAAACATTAGTGGCTGATATTAAGGAGAAATTCATTACTATGGAAGAGGGAACAGCTGATTTGGACAATAAGATTCAGTCCCTTTCTGTAGGAAATGAAACATTAACTGAGAGAATCAAAACTGCTGAATGTGACAATTGGATTTTGTCTAAAGCTTATGACAAATTGATGGAAAGAGTGTCAATACAAGAAGGCACAGTTTATGCCATAAAAATTATGTCCAAAGATAAGATGTTATCTCTAACGGACAAACTTCATACTTTAGAATCCTCAATGAAGGCTTTGGAACATAATTCTGGACAGGAGATTCAGACATTGCAGAAGGCAATAGTGAATAGAATTGAAAAGATTGAGGAATTTCTAAATTCTGATGAAGAAGAGCAAAGGGTAGAAGGGCAAATTTTAACTACATCTGTGGGTAAATCTCTCCGGGACAATTTCCACAAAGCTCTACCGACAGCTCTACCTGCCTTTCCAGTAATAACAACAGAGAAGGTGGTTGGTTCCAGAAACCCTAGGGTCATCAAGGAGGATACATGGGAGCCTGTCCGTATGAATGACCTCAAGGAAATTAAACAGGCTGTCATGACTTTTGGGATGCAAGCCTCTTTTGTTAAAGAGATGCTAAGATCTTGGGCCACGACAAACAAAGCAACCCCCTTGGACTGGCTCCAGCTGAGCTCTGCAGTACTTGAGAGTGGACCACAATTGAAATGGCAATGCTTATTCAGGCAAGAGGCTAAACTCTTAGAACAGCAGGAAAAAGCAAAGGGAATTGACATTTCCCTAGATAAAATTATAGGTGAAGGGCTCTTTTCCGACCCTCAGGAACAAGCTAATTTGGATGAAAACACACTCTCCATGTGTACTACAGCAGCCTTAAGGGCTTGGGACAGGGTACAAGACCCAGGACAGAGAATAGAATCATTTGTCAGAGTTAAACAGGGTCAGAGAGAACCCTTTAGTGACTTTTTACAAAGATTAACTAAGGCTGTACAAATAGGGATATCTGACCCAGAAGCAAGACGTATAATGATTGAGTCTTTGGCTTATGAAAATGCAAATGTGGAATGCAAAAGGATTTTGGGGCCTTTAAAGCTCAGATCAGCGCCTTTGGAAGAATGGGTCTTGCATACACTCAATGTTGATACATTTGATTATGGCACTGAAGCATGGGTAGAAGAAGCAATTTCCAATGGTAAAAGGAGACACCAGAATACCAAATGTTTTAATTGTGGCAAAATGGGTCATATGAAAAGGAATTGTAGACAACGGATTTTCAGAAATAATAATAATAATAATGCATCTTTCAGAAATAATAATAATAATGCATCTTCTAGAAATAACAGAAATAGGAGGACTCAGCCTTCAGGTTTATGTAGAAGATGTGGAAAAGGCAGACATTGGACGAATGAATGCAGGTCTACAAGAGATAGACAAGGCAACCTGATACAGTCGGGAAACGTGAGAGGGGGGGCCTCACAGGCCCCCATGGCAAACATGGTTCAGTCATATCCAGTTTCTGCAGAGAACGTGCCTCATCAGGACAATTAGGAAGCCCCATGCCTACTGTTACAAGCAATAATGATCAGAAAGATAAGTTACGTGTGTTTTGGCAAACTTCTATAAATGATCAAAGACCTAAACTGAGAGTGTGTGTAAATGGCATTTTTATTACTGGCCTGCTGGACACAGGTGCTGATGTAAGTATCATTACCCCAGAATCTTGGCATCCGTATTGGCCTCTTCAGAATGTAAATGTTCAGCTCCTGGGAATTGGAACCCTATCTCGAGTAAGGCAGAGCACGAGATGGGTTGAATGTATAGGGCCAGAGGGACAAATAGGAAAATTAAAGCCATATGTAGCCAATATCGCAATGAATTTATGGGGTCGTGACCTATTACAACAATGGAATACCGAAATTAACATTCCTGCTACTTCTAGAGCCTATAGTTCTGAGAATAATATTAAAAGATATTACAAATGGAGAAAACCGGCCATTCGGGCTGTACAAGAACAAGCAATTGATGTCCCTTCAGAGATACCAACAGCCTTGCCTCTAAAATGGTTGACTGAGAAACCAATATGGACAAAGCAATGGCCTTTAGCTGAGGAAAAGTTACAGGCTTTAGAACAGCTGGTACAAGAACAATTAGATGCTGGACATATAGAAGAATCTACCAGCCCTTGGAATTCTCCTGTATTTGTGGTTAAGAAAAAATCAGGTAAATGGAGAATGGTGACAGATCTCAGGGCCATCAACAAGGTTATTCAACCTATGGGCCCTCTGCAATCTGGAATTCCTTTGCCCTCTTTATTACCAAAAGGATGGCCTCTCATAGTTATTGATTTAAAGGATTGTTTTTTCACTATACCTTTGCAAAAAGAAGATAGAGAAAAATTTGCCTTCACAGTGCCTACTTATAACAATTCTCAACCTTCGAGGAGGTACCACTGGACCGTTCTCCCCCAGGGTATGTTAAATAGCCCCTCCCTGTGCCAATATTTTGTAAACCAACCACTGCAAATAATACGCAAGAAATTTCCCAAATCTATAGTATACCATTACATGGACGACATCTTGTTATCTGATTCAAACATGGAAACCTTGAACAGACTGTTTGAAGAAATAAAGATACTTTTACCTAAATGGGGATTGCAAATCGCTCCTGAAAAGATTCAGAAGGGAGATTCTGTTAATTATTTAGGTTATAAAATAGGTTTGCAAAAAATTAAGACACAAAAAGCACAAATTAGGAGAGATCGCCTACGGACTCTTAATGACTTTCAAAGACTGTTAGGAGACATTTCCAGTCTACGACCAGCTATTGGAATAACACCTGATCTTATAATTCATTTGAACAAAACCTTGGATGGTGATAAAGATTTAAACAGTCCCAGAGAATTAACAGCTGAAGCAGAAAAGGAACTGACAATGATTGAGGAAAAATTACAACAGGCACATGTGGACAGGGTGAATCCAGAGCTCGATTGTATTCTTGTCATACTACCATCAAAAATTTCTCCTACAGGAATTTTAATGCAGAGAGATGATATTATTTTGGAATGGATCTTTTTACCACATAAACCAAGTAAGAAACTGAAAACTTATGTGGAAAAAGTCTCTGAGTTAATTATAAAAGGCAAGCTGAGACTTCGTCAACTAGCAGGCATAGACCCAGCAGAAATTATAGTGCCCTTCACTGCTGATGAACTAAAGAAATTATGGGAAGATAATGAACCATGGCAAAGAGCTTGTGCTAATTTTTTGGGAGACATTAATAACAACTATCCAAAAAGCAAGCGGCTTAACTTCATAAAGAGAACTTCTTGGATTCTTCCTCGAATCGTCCGTGATGCTCCAATAACTGGAGCCCGTACATTCTATACTGATGCCAATAAATCAGGGAAGGCAGGTTACAAATCAGAAGACTTGGATAAGGTGGAACAAAGTCCGTATAATTCTGTCCAGAAGGCAGAATTATATGCCATTCTTATGGTGCTAAGGGATTTTAAAGAACCTATTAATATAGTTACAGATTCACAATACGCAGAAAGAGTTATTTTACATATTGAAACTGCTGAATTTATACCTGATGATACTGAACTAACCTCATTGTTTCTCCAGGTTCAAGATTTGATCAGGAACAGGCTTTGCCCTATGTACATAACACACATCCGATCCCATACGGGTCTGCCAGGTCCTCTAGCACAAGGTAATGCAGAAATTGATCAATTACTGATTGGTAGTGTGCTACAAGCCTCTGAATTTCATAAAAAACATCATGTTAATAGCAAAGGTTTGAAGAAAGAGTTTTCAATTACATGGCAACAAGCTAAGGAGATTGTAAAGAAATGCCCTACTTGCTCTTTCTATAACCAAACGCCACTGCCTGCAGGGGCTAATCCAAAGGGCACCCAAAGGAATGAAATCTGGCAGATGGATGTGTTCCACTTTGCAGAATTTGGCAAATTAAAATATGTTCATCACACCATTGACACTTATTCAGGCTTTCAGTGGGCAACTGCTTTAAGTTCAGAAAAAGCTGATTCAGTAATCACTCATTTATTAGAAGTCATGGCTATCATGGGTATACCTACACAAATAAAAACGGACAATGGTCCTGCTTATGTTTCTAGGAAAATGAAACGGTTTTTTGATTATTACAATATCAAGCATGTTACAGGTATACCATACAACCCTACAGGTCAAGCCGTCATAGAAAGATCAAATCGAACTATAAAAGATATGTTGAACAAACAGAAAGGGGTGGAAAACACCCCCAGAAATAGGCTACATAATGCTTTGTTAACCTTGAATTTTCTCAACGCTAATGAGAAGGGAACAACGGCTGCAGAAAGACATTGGATAATGGAAAAGTCTACTGAACTAAATCAACCAGTTTATTTCAAGGATGTGCTGACCTCACAATGGAAGCCAGGATATGTGCTACGTTGGGGAAGGGGTTTTGCTCTTATCTCCACAGGTGAGGAAAAATTATGGATACCATCAAAATTAATAAAGGTTCGGTTTGAAGAAGAGAAGCCACTTGGAAAAGATAAATAACAATTCTTTCATAAGGATGGCGAACATACTGATGGTAAGAAATACAGATAGGTTTGGAGGCAGGGTTCTTTTCTTATCTCCACAGGAAAATACTCATCTTCAAAGAAATTGAGGGACCCTGAATATTTAATTACTGATGGATGGACACATTTTGTAAGTATTAATTTTTATTTATATATCTTATTAAACATTTCTTTATAAATATATAGAGCTGGTTTTGAAGTTGGACTCTGGCTCAGTCCCTCTCCAATTCCAAGCCTGTTAGTAAGAGAAAAACCCAGATTTTCTGGAGTTTCTGTCTCATGTCAAGAGCCATGATATGGGACAGAAAGAAATATGAGTTTAGAAAACATCCTTGCTTTTCTTCATATCTATCATACTTTTCATTGAATATATGTATCATGCCTTTTATTGAATATATATATGTATGTATATATATGTCTATATGATTAATGTTTAAGTTTTTCACAATGAACAATGAGTTTTTCCCGAAGTGACATTTGAAGTTTCCAGGAAGAAGATGGGGCCCCACAACAACAACTCTACCTGGTTGATATGACGTCATGATACTGATAGCGCTACTACAAGACCTGTTTTGGATACCAGCTGCACAAGACGATCCCAACTTGGTTAGCTGAAATGGATCCCCCAGAAAGAACGTCGCCCCCATGACAGCTGGAAGTAATTCTAGAGGACGACGTCCCCTCTCCCAGTAAAGTTTACCCCTGGGTTTAGGGACATCATTTAGGGGTTGGGAGGTCCCGGGAGGAATTTTATAAGCTCAGGGATCATTTTGAAAAAAAAAAAAAGAGGGAATGATGGGATTATAGATTTATAATTGTGAGTTACTGCTTTTAGACAAATATATTGGTATCAATTCTTGTATATTGAAACAAAGTTAAATTATATTGACTATTGTATGCATGCATGTTTCTATGTCTGTTTAAAACATTTTTATGTATTGACATATATTGTATTGATATATATATATTGTATACATTTACCATATTGCAATGTACATTTCTACCTCTGATTAAGATACTTATATAATGTTTGTGCATTGATATATATTTACCATATTGCAATGTATATTTGTACAGTGTTTATATTTGGAGGTCATTATCCTCATCTGTTACACAGTTGTTTATTGTCTTTGTCTTTAAGTTAGATAGATATTGAGAATTATATAGATAAATAGTCATCTAAGTTTGTCATTTATAATCAGACTAATCAGGTTCTTTAGATATATAGAGATTATACTCAGTATAGATAGATAATCTTCAACCTCTTCAAAGAGCTGTAGAAAATGGCCTTTAATCTAACTCAGAGTTTCGTGATAGTGAGACACAATTGCTCCTGGCAACACCACTCCATTCCCGAGAGAATGTTGAGCACCAAAGACACTCCACCTGGAGCCTTTCTATTTGGCAGAACTGGCCTTTGGGCAAAGAAATGCCTATACCTCAGCCACTGACACAGATACAGAACGTGCATCAATGGACAAAACAGGACTGTCATATCCTGCCAAGACAGGGTAAGATAGTTTTGAAAAGTTCCTTGCCTTTAATAATGGTATGTCAGTTATGTTAGGCCTTAGCCAAAATTGGTTGACTCAACATTGCAAACGAGACTTTGGGTGATTGCCCAGGTAGTCAGTTGTCTCTGTCAATTGTTGCACATTTTGGATATATCTCGTTTGTTAAGTAATATTTATTCCCTTCTGAGATCTTTGATGGAGTTGAAGATTATATAATTGTAGTTACTCTCTACATTATTTAGGCTCCTTGAGATAGAATGTTTAGCAAAGCTTTTGTTCTCAATATTGTTTGTTATATTTATTATTTGTTGTTATTGTATGTAGTTGTATTTGGTTTAGTTCTGTCTTATTTAGACAAAAAGGGGAGATGTAGGGATAAGTCCCGCCCCTTAGGGGGCGTGTTTGCCTCGGGCTAATGTCTGCCTATAAATTTGGCGAGTGTGCTCCGAGCGGTCGCTTCTACTTTCCTGGTCTCCGCGGGAACGGTGGTTCTGTAAGTCTATTTCTACATTAAAACTATATATATCTTTACAAACTGTCTGCATTCGTTTACGCCGCTACAAGTACTGTACCAACATGCCTGGCTGGCTGATTGCTGAGTCTCAGGACAATGGCTGATCTACTTTAGCAAATAATTGAACCCAAGAGAGAATTATGAAAATCTCTGATTCATAGGTAATTTGGATGGGAATGGTGGGCAATCTTGAAACATCCTAGGACTGATCAGCATCTGAAGTTGGTCCTGTGAGACACTGCTGTGGGATCTGTACTCGCCAGGAAGTAGCAGAATCAAGCTGAATTGGGGACAGCTAGCTGTAGTGTGCAGGAACTTGGAGAGTTACCTGGGTTGGAATTAAAATCCATGTTTCTGGTCAGTGTTTCTGTGTTGAATGTGAATATATAGAAAACATCCTTTCAGCTCTCTTCTCTAACACTCTTCCAAAATGTATTTTTATTTTATTTATGAACCGGTGTATATGTACATGGCCCATGGGGGTCAAAAGAAAGCATCAGAGCTCCTGGAGCTGGAGTTATAGATGGTTGTTATCTGTCCTGTGGGCTCTGGGCACTGGACTCCAGTTCTCTGCAAGAGCAGTCAGTGCTCTTAACCTCCAAGACGTCTTTTTATCGCCAATGCTACCAAATTTCTGATCTCTCTAATTTTCCTTATTCTGAATAGCTTAAAAAACTTCTCTTGTTTTTCTGTGATGCCTTCCTTCAGCCTTTGTTTATGGAGAGATATCCTTTGCTCCTTTGCATTTGTATGGTCGTCTGATCAGATGGGTGTTTCTCTTCCGCTGGTTCAGCATCTTGACCTCACACCCTCTTGACGGTTTCCCTCCTAGAGAGAAGCCCGATGTCATCCTCATCCTTGTTCCTCTGCAGACAAGGTGTCTCTCCTGCGCGTTCTTTCGAGAAGTTCTGAACTGGTCAGAACCCCACCTACTCTGTCTGGAGCCTGAGACAGGGGATGCCAAGGTCCGGGTCTTTCTGGGTTATAAGGGGGAAGAGTTTAAGGGCAGTTCAAGCCATTTAGCAAAACCTACTTCAAAAAAAAAAAAGTAAAGAGGACTGGGGATGTAGCTCGATGATGCAGATTACCTGCTTAGCACGTCTGAGATCTCAGATTTCAGTAGCTTATCTTGGACTCATGTTCTGTGGTTTGGAGATTACAGACCTTTATCTACGTGCAATGAATCTATCCTTGGCATTCTCCCACTTTGCTAGACCAATGGCTTGGTGCCAGTCCGTAAGTTTGAAAATTTCTCAGGCATTATTATTTTACATCATGACCCCGCTATTCCTTTCTGAAGAATGTTTTATCCTTGAGGACTACACTGTATTTTTCATTAATTTCATTCCTAAGTATTTAATTATGTTTTGACAAAGGCTAAATTTTCTTCTTTTTTAATTGCTCATTGCTAATCACAGAAAGCCAAATTATCCCTTGGTGTGCCCTCCTAGCTTGCAAATAGCCCCGCTCAATTTTTTTTATTAGATATGGGAATTCAGTATAATTTTGATTCTGTGGTTTTAATACAATTTTCTTATTTTTTGACTTTTTAAATAAGTTCATGTGTGTGAATGTGTAAGTATGTGTGAGAATGTGTGTGTTTTTTCCATACAGCAGTGTATATGCACGCATGCGGAGGTCAGAGGGCAACCTAGGTGTTACTCTCAGGAACGTCATTCACCTCCTTTGGGACAGGCTTTCATTGGCTTGGAGCTTGTCTAATAGGCCAGCTGGTTAGCAAATCCCAGGGACCCACCTGTCTCCCCCTCCACTGCTAAGATTACAGTACCATTATGCCTGACTTGTCTAGAACTTGGGGCCTTGTGCTTCTAATTCCAGTATTTACTGCCTGAGCCAGCCTTATTAGGGTTTTCTATGTAAGTCATTATATTTGCAAATGTCTGTCAAGTATTTTATTTTTACTCAAACTTTTTCTAAACCATTTCATAATAAAACAAGTGAAGATGTTAGTCTATCTGAAAGCCCCCCTGTAGCCTGTCGAAATTGTTCCACGTTATCTGCTTTACTTGCAGGAGTCTGCCCCTGAAACATTATGGTGAGGCATCCTGTGAATGGTGCCCTTCAGAGGAAATGTGTGGACAGCAGTGAACCCCCTACTAACAGAGGAGGAGCTCCTTGGTGTCTGCAGTGCCTTGGGAATCTTGGCAAAGTCTGCCTTGTCTGTCTATCAGGTTTGTCCTTTGATGGTCTCCATTTGATGTTAAGATGGATACAGCAAGGTTATCCTGGTGACAGCCAGGTATTTGGCTGGCTGAAACAGGAAGTATTGATGTTTTGTGGGTTCAAAGCCTTTCTCAGCTACAGAACCATTAAATAGCTACCCTGGGAAACTTTGTTGAGACTCTTCAAAATAAAAATTGAAAATAGAACTGGGGATATAGTGCAGTGGTAAGAGGATTGCCTAGCATGTGTGAATATTCAATACACACACACACACACACACACACACACACACACACACACACACTAGTGCACAAGCATATGTAACAATAATCAAAGAAAAAGAGGCCATCAGTTTCACAGGGAGTGGGTGGTGTCATGGAAAGAGAGGGAAAGGGGAAATGATGTAATTTTATTTTAATTAAAAATATATATATTTAAAAAACATCAAGAATCAAGATGTAAATATTAGGGTAAATCATTCTGTTCCCTCTTCTGCAGGCTGGGAAGTGATGGTGGTGACGGTGATGATGGTATAGATGTCGCATTTGTAGCTGAGCATTCTGTTGACCCTTTGTCTCCACGTTTGGTCAGTGGTGAGCTTCTGCACTAACCACCATCCGCTGCCTGAGGAACTTCCCTGATGAGTCTGAGAGTTTTGTACTCTATGAGTACAGAGACACAGCTTTAGAGGACAGCTTGGCACCCTGTCCGCTTAGCAGAAAAGTCCTAGTAGGTTCCCCGCTGGACCCTAGAAATTTATTTCTATAGTTGTGCAGATCGTGAAGCAGCACAAGGGTTTGTTCCGGTCTACAGTTCAAGAAAGTTGTTCCATCATGATGTAGAAGACACGGCAGCAGAAACAGGAGGCAGGCCGTTCATATTGCAAAGACATTCAGGGAGCAAGAGGAAGCAGGAAGTGGGGCTAGGCTGTGAAGCCTCAGTGCCCGCCCACAGGGATTCACTTCCTCCAGTGAGGCTGGACCTCTGAGAGGTTCCACTGCCTTCCCAAGCAGCGCCACCGACTGAAAGCCATCACATGAGCCTGTGAGGACATTTCTCCTTCACACCCCAGAGCCGTCTTTGTGCCAGTACACATTATTGTATCAAAATTCAATAACAGACTTGAAAGTCGGAGTTCACAACTTTGCCTTTTTAAAAGATTTTTTTTCTATTCTAAGTATTTTATGTTTCTATGTAAATGTTAGGGTTTGCTTGTCACTACTGTCTTCAGCACAGCCTACCAAAGTCCTCATTGAGACTGCAGCAGATCTACAAGAATATTTAGATTGTTGACATCTCAGGATCTGACCTTGTCTTTAATGCCCATATCATGCTACTCTCCTTATTTAGCTCCTCATTAATATCCACCATGAATGTTGTATTTCTTTGTCTAGACTTCTTAGCATTCTCACCACTACATTCATTTTTAAGCCATATGTGTCTTTATATAGTCAAAAATAATACAGTTTGAAATTTGATATTTTTGTCACAGAAGAGAGCTAAATCAGAGAAGTAATCTATAACTTGGAGAATAATCTCAAATATGTAATTAATTATAGCATTGAGATATAATGTAGGGTCATTAAGAAGTCTGTCTAGGCCAGGCGGTGGTGGTGCATGCCTTTTCTCACAGTGCTCAGGAGGCAGAGGCAGACGGATCTCTGTGAATTTGAGTTTGAGGCCAGCCTGATCTACAGAGCTAGTTCCAGGACAGCCAGGGCTACACAGAGAAACCCTGTCTCAAAAAAGAAAGAAAGAAAGAAAGAAAGAAAGAAAGAAAGAAAGAAAGAAAGAAAGAAAGAAAGATTTGTCTGGTACATACCCTCAGATTTACAGGACAGGAGTGATGAGTGAATGAAAAACCAGACCCCATACTCACAAAACAGAACTGTGTCTGCCTCCCTGGATGTGTGACAGTGACCAGGCTGTCCCCTCTTCCCCCACAACACCCTGCAGATTCACTCATGAAGCCTGTGATGGTGAAGAGTGATTGTCAACTTGACAGGATCCAGACTCCCCTAAGGGACAAGCCTCTGGGCATGTCTGTGATGTGACGACATCTTTAAGTTCCTGTTGCCATGACTTCCCAACAATGATGAACAGTGGCCTGGAGTCCTGAGCTGAAATAAACCAGCTCTTCCTTAAGTGGCTTCTGTCAGCAGCAGGGAATGGGACAGGGTTCTGGGCTGAATAAAAGGGGAAAGGGAGCAGAGCATCAGCATTTATCTCTCTGATTCTTGATTGTGATGGCCATGTGACCAGCTCCTCATTGC
The DNA here is from genome assembly GCF_037038515.1 of Microtus pennsylvanicus. Lineage (NCBI taxonomy): Eukaryota > Metazoa > Chordata > Mammalia > Rodentia > Cricetidae > Microtus > Microtus pennsylvanicus. The sequence goes on along the minus strand of NC_134582.1, from coordinate 49,748,085 downwards.
CATGCATTTCCTGCCACAGTGGATGGACTGCTTTCTTAAACTGTGAGCCAAAACAATCCCTTCCTTCCTTAAGCTGTTATTTTTTCTTTTCAGGTATTTTACCATGGTCACAAGAAAAGTAGTTGATTCAAAGCGCTAACTGATGCAGTTGCTTGTGGAGTAAGTGCGTAAGGTTGGGAGAGGTCGCTTCATTAGGGATGGTCCTAGGTGTGTGGGTGATAGCTGTATATAAAGAAGAGAGACGAAATTATACCTTTTTCTGTTATATAAGGACAACGCAAGGAAGCAGCTGCTGTCTGTAAGCCAAGGGAAGAGGTTTCATTGGAAGCTGAACATGCCAACTCTCTGACCCTGGATACCCAGCTTCCAGAACAGAGAAACAAGCCACCCACTTGACAACCTTTTGGTATGACATCCAGACATGATTAGAACGCACAGTGACATTTTCATTGTGACTTTTGGGTCAAGCCCATTTCCCTCCCATGTGACTGCATTCCCATATGGGCTAGGGGTTTATAGCAGGTGAGAAGACACAGGGAAAAGGCTGGATAAGCTCCAGCCCTGGCTGCTGCTCCCTCCAGTGTGGGCATCATCAGCTATACAGCAAACACCAGCTCTAATAACCCCAGGAGGTGCTGAGTGTGTAAGCAGCACACTTTCGCCTTCTTTAAAATATAAAAAAATGCTCTTACCCCCTCTCTCGTGTGCACATGTGTGTGTTTATATGTGTGTGTGGTATTCACATGCGTGTTCAAGAGTGGGCAGATTCACATATGTGTATGTGCATGTGCAGGCCAGAGGGCAAACTTGGCTGCTGTTTTTCAGATGCCATTCACCTGTTTTTGAGACAGGGTCTCTCACTTGCCTGGAAATTGCCAATTTGGTTAGACTGTCTGGCTAATAAATCCCAGGGACACAGTTATTTCTTGTAGGATTATGAAAGCTCACTGCATCTATGACTTTTCCTTTAATATAGACATACAAACAAACAAACAAAAAATCTGCGGCTTCTGTGGCTGGGAATGAGAGCTTTGTAATTGTAGGAGGCTAATCAAATATCACACAACATAAAGGCAATATATATTGTTGACAGAAAGGTAGAAATATGGCTTATATTTTTACACTGATCCTTATCATATCCACTTTATAAATTGCTTTATTTAAATTTTGGTGAATTTTTAGGCTTCATTTTGTAAGACTTTCTTTTTAAAAATTGAAAGTTTTTTTAGCAAAAATTTTCTTTCGGGGGCTGGAGAGATGTCTCAGAGGTTAAGAGCATTGCCTGCTCTTCCAGAGGTCCTGAGTTCAATTCCCAGAAACCACATGGTGACTCACAACCATCTGTAATGGGGTCTGGTGCCTTCTTCTGGCCTGCCGGCATACACACAGACAGAATATTGTATACATAATAATTTCTCTCATACATTACATCTCTACCACAGTTTCCCCACCCTGCGCTCCTTCCACTCCCTTACCCCACCTCCCATCTCCTCCAGATGCATTCCTTGCCCCCCTCACACCAAAACAGAAAGCAGGCTTCCCAGGAATATTCACTGAACATGGCATAACAAGTTCCAATAAAACTAGGCACAAACCCTTATATCAAGGCTATCGAGAAAATGTAGTAGGAAGAAAAGGGTCTCAAGTGCAGGCAAAAGAGTTAGAGACACACATACACCTCACTCCCACGGTCAGAAGTCCTGGAAGAATACCAAGCTACACAACAATACGGTACATGAAGAGGACACAGCTCAGACCCATACAGGGCCCATGATTGTTGCTTCGGTCTCTAAGTCACTATGAGTCCTGATTAATTGGTTTTGTGTTTTCTTGGTGTCCTTGGCCACTCTGGCTCCTGCAATCCATCCTCTCCCTCTTCTGCAAGGTTCCCCTGGCTCCACCTAGTGTCTGGCTGTGGGTCTCTGTATCTGCTCCCATTGGTTTCTGGACACTGCTCCTCTGATGACAAATGGGCTAAGAAACAAATCTATGAGTTATAGCAAAATATCATTAGGAATCATTTCATTGACTTTTTTTAAACCAGTCTTGTTTGGTTTTATCCTAGGCCTCTGGGTTATCGTCTTCTGGTTCCTGACCATCAGGCAGTGTCAGGCCTGGGCTCCTTCCTGTGTCATGGGCCTCAAGCTGGACTACTCTTTGGTTGGCCACTCCCACAAGTTCTGTGTCACCATTACTCAAGCACATCTTGTAGACAGGACAGATTGTAAGTCAAAGGATGTGTGGCTAGGTTGATGTCCTCGTCACACTGCTAGGAGCCTAGTTATAGAGATGGCCAAATTTGGCTCCATATGCCCCATTACTCCTCTTTGCTAGGGTCATTCTCATAGATTCCAGAGATGCAGGGCTGGTTCAACATAAAAAATCTATCAATGTAATCCATCATATAAATAAACTGAAAGAAAAAAACCATATGATCATTTCATTAGATTCTGAAAAATCATTTGACAAAATCCAATATCCCTTCATGATAAAGGTCTTGGAGATATCAGGGATATATAATATAATAAAAGCAATATACAGAAAGCTGACAGCCAACATCAAATTAAATGGAGAGAAATTCAAAGCAATTCCACTAAAATCAGGAACAAAACAAGGCTGTCCACTCTCTCCATATCTCTTCAACATAGTTCTTGAAGTTTTAGCAATAGCAATAAGACAACAAAAGGAGATCAAGGGGATTCAAATTGGAAAGGAAGCAGTCAAACTTTCATTATTTGCAGATGATATGACAGTGTATATAAGTGACCCCAAAACTCTACCAGAGAACTCCTACAGCTGATAAATATCTTCAGTAATGTGACAGGATACAAGATCAACTAAAAAAAAATCAGTAGCCCTCCTATACACAAATGATAAAGAAGCTGAGAGGGAAATCAGAGAAAGATCGCCTTTCACAATAGCCACAAATAACATAAAATATCATGGGGTAACACTAACCAAAGAAGTGGAAGACGTATTTGACAAGGACTTGCTAAGTCTTTGAAGGAAGAAATTGAAGAAGATACCAAAAAATGGAAAGATCTTCCATGCTCTTGGACAGGTAGGATCAACATAGTAAAAATGGCAACCCTACCAAAAGCATTCCATAGATTCAATGCAATCTCCATCAAAATCCCAACACAACTATTCACAGACCTTGAAAAAAAAACAATAATCAACTTCATATGGAAAAACAAGAAACCCAGGACAGCCAAAACAATCCTGCCAATAAAGGAACTTTATTGTTACAAGAGAGAAAATAAAAGGAATCCTTTCCGGGAAATGCCCCTGGAGAAAATCGACAGACGGCATGCATCCAGTTACGGATCATTTATTTCACTGGTGTGTGTGTCTTACCTTGTTTTCAGTATCCCGTTATCTTCTTTAATATGATTTTCTTTAATCTGATTTTCCATTAAGTCATATTAATGAGCTAGATATTGAGAGTCCTCCACATTGGTTTTACTTTTATCAACTGTTTTCAGCTACCACAGTCATATTCTCTTTCTGCATATGTTTTATGATATAGTTTTATTTCTAAACAACCTGTTGGAATCTTATCAGAATTGAGTTGTGTTTATAGTTGATGTGAGAGTAATCAAGAATATTTATTCCAACTTACCAATAGAAATATCTGGTTGTTTAATTATAACTGATTCATTCCTTAGTTTTTACATAAAGTTCTTGAATAATGTTGTTAGATTTTTACCTATTTCATATTTTGAAAGAGCTATAAATAACAGTAAATGTTTTGATGGTACACAGAAATGCAAATGAATTTTGTGTATTTAATTTTTAAAATAGAAGTCTCTCTAAATCCACCCATTGTTTAATTGTTTCAGGGAAAACTTTCCATTTTCATGAGAAATAATGAATAGAGAGAATTTTATTTCTTCATTAATTTTCTTTCATTATTTATGTTTCTTGCTCTGCAATGCTGAGCAGGATATTGGTTAGGATGTAGGAGGAGCTTTAAGAAGAGATAGCGCCACCTCCATCATCCGTGATGCTCCCAGGAAATAGTCACAGCAAGAAAGGAGCTGTAGCAAAATGAACAGTCAAGGCACACCGGACAGTGCCTTTAATACCCAGACTGAGACCGAAGATGACCCTAACAATTGAAAATAAAACCTTTAAATTCCTGATAAACAGTGGGGCTTATCGCAAGGTCATCAAAAAAGAGGAGACCCCCCCCACACTCTTGGCAGCTAGTCCTGGGGCCACCTCTACTTGGTGTGGGTGGACAGTCTACATCATAGCAGATGACCAGCTGGCTGCCTTGGACTGATTCTGATGGCAATCGAGGGGAGGTGCGCCCCCTGGTGGTCTCTGGCCTAACTGCCAGCCTCCTCAGTCAAAACATCCTCCCGGAGGCCGAGGCTTATATCACTACTGACCATAAGGCCTTTTACACTAAAAAATAAGAGCTACAAGTTAAACAGGGACCAGCTGACCATCCTAATTACAGAGATGAGAAATTCAGACAGGATTTTTTTCCAGGTTTACCCCCAATCCCAAGGGCCACTGCTCGCTCCCCGGTGCCAAAAATCCAATGGGTACCTAGGGACCCCGTTTGGGTTGAGCAGTGGCCTCTACCTTCTTTTAAACAATAGTGGTTATTGGGGCATGTCCGGCCATCTATGATAATAATGTTTCTAGGAAGTGTCCCACCCCAGAGGATTGCTTTTCTGCTTCTCCCCCAGAGAAAACCCAGAAGACGCCAGAGCCATCCTGGCCCATCAGATGGGTGGGAGGGCCCTAAATAAGGTGCTGCTTTTCCGGCTGGTGGCGGACCCCACTCAGCTGGCGACATGAGTGGTGGCGACGATGCGGTGGGCACCGGATGGCTGAGGAAATCGCCTCCCGAGAAGTTGAGGTGCTATGCCTGGAAAAACGTCAGTTTATACTGCAGAGCGACCAGATGAGTGACAACCGGGACCTACTGGAATACTACAAGAATGAACACTCCAAGAAACCCCTGCGGATCATCAGTCTAAACTTCTGTGAGCAGATGGCTTCAGGCCTGACTTTCACCATGAAAGGATAGTTTGTGTTTGACATCAAGACCAGTGAGCTCACTTTCTACCTGATGGCTGAGACAGAGGCTGCCATGAATAAGTGGGTCCCCGGCATCTGCCAAATCTGCTGCTTCATGAGCACAGACTCCCTGAGAAACCTTTCTTTAGCCAGTCATGGTCCCTGCTCTTTTCCGGCTTGGTTCAGCAGCTCCAGTCAGCGCCTGCTCAGAGAAAGGAAGTCCTCCGCCCCTTCCCACCTCAGCCTGCCTTGTTCGCCAGTGCCCCTCAGTATTTCCACCCACATCAATGCATCAGCCCAAGGACAGAAGACGTGAGGAGTGCTGGCTTCTCTCAGGACGCCTGACAGAAGAGTGATCCGGCCACACAAAAAGTTGCCCAGGGCAATAGACGCTATCAACAGAGCCAGTGGTCAAGTCCATGGCTTCTACAGCCTTCCCAAGCCAAGCGGACATAATACTGAATTCAAAGACAGTATTTATGACCTCCCCCCGCAGTCTGGCTTCACACAGCCACACCAAGGGCAGCCTCACAGGGTCTGAGACAGGTAATGAGGATGTACATCTTCAGGACACCCAGCAACACCGTGTCAGGAGTTTGGAGTCTGGAGGAGGGCCTGGCTCCTGTGCGCATGTCGGCCCTGCGCCTACCCTCTGTGGGATTCCCGCTGCCCCAGGCTTCTCAAGAAGAAGGGGTTGCACCCGAGAATGGCTCCCTTCCTCTGGCCTGCCTAAAACTTATGTTTTCACAAACTCAAAGAATTCTTGTAAGTTCCAGAAAGTCGACTTGGATTCACCTCGGGTCAGATGCATCCCTAATTACCAGAACCTAAACAGCCTAAGTCACCCCACATTTACTTGGTCTTGGCACCCCCTCCTGAGATTACCAAAACCTAAGAAAAAATTTTTCCTAAACTTAATCTTGTCCTCTGCTCTGCCCGCATCTCGCCAGGTCTAAGAGGCACTGGACAGTTCCACGGAGCTTGGAAATCAGTGAAACAACTCCCCCAGGATGTGGCCAGCACCCCAGCTTTCTCAGGTTCCCCAGGGGGATGATGTCCCCAGATCAGCAGGAAGCAGTCTCGAGAACTCAATGCCCTCATTTCCCTACCTGCCACGCCTAACTCCTCATCTTTTTCTTAACAAATAACAAAGAGTGCAATGTTAGCATCCAGGTGGACCTGTCCCTGCCCCTTGAAGACCTGATGGAGTGTGTCACCTCTGCATCATGCCTGCTTACACGGCAGACAGTACCCTGTCCCTTTAAAAGGTGTAACTCCACCTACTTCTCCCTCTTCTTTCTCTTTCTCTCTCTGCATCTCTCTTTCTTTCTGCCTATTTCTCTTTCTCTATCCCTTCCCCTCCCCCACTCCCTTTATCTCAATATAATTCCCCACTTGAGCTCTGTCTGCATAAGTGTCTGTCCCTCACTCACCGTGGGCTCTCATCTGCCATGGTTTGGACCTACTCACTGCCAAGGTTCCTCTCATGCAGAATCATTACAGCCATTCCTGGGCTGGTAATCCTAGATTCTATAAGAAAGCAGGCTGAGAAAACCATGAGAGCAAGCAAATTCTATAAGAAAGCAGGCTGAGAAAACCCTTCCATGGCCTCAGCATCAGCTCCTGCTGCCAGGAACTCTTCTTGAATTCCTTCTCTGACTTCCTGCAATGAAGAATAGTGATTTGGAAGTGTAAGGCATATAAACCGTTTCCTCCCTAAGTTGCTTTTGGTCATGGTGTTTCATCCCAGCAATCGTCCCCCTAAGAGGTTATCATGGAGTCCCTCCTTTTATTTCTACATTCTCCTTTTTCCTCCTCTTCTCCTCCTCTTCTGCCATCTCCTTTTCTTTCTCCTCTTCTTTCCTTTTACTCCTTCACCTTCTCTTTTTGCTTCTCTTCCTTCTCTTTTTCTTCTCGTTTTGAGACTGGCTATCACTGTGTGTCCTGAGTAGCTTCAATCCCCCCTGCTTCAGACTCTTGGGTCTTACTTAGATCACAGGCATCCACCAACAATGTCTAGCTCTTATCTTTTCTTAGTTTAATGCAGCTGAGGATTGTTTATTGCATAGATTACACACTCAAACAACACCAACAGGAGCCTTTTCTCACGGTAGTCACTGTTCATTGATTGTGGTCTCTGTTCATCGACTGTGGTCCCTGTTCATTGACTGAGGCCTGTTAGCTCCTTAGCACCTTCTCCTCAAATCTGGACACCTAGCAAGTTTGCTTTACAAACTTAGAGCCCTGCTTATCTTCTACAGTAACTGAGGAATCCCAGAATCAACCGTGAGGCCTGGGCCAACAGAAACACCAAAGGCTGCTTTGTACATTGCTTGAAGTTTTGCAGCATGATTCATAAAAACCCAGAGACAGAAATTGAGGTTCAACCTGAAAACCAGGAAAGCAAAGCAGTCAAGTCACTAGAAATATTATCTGTGCTACAAAGTTTAATGGGTTGTTTTCGTACTCGGGGAGTCCAGTACAGACTCAGGCATACTTGTCTTAATTAGGATTTCTATTGCTGTGATAAAATACCATGGTCAAAAGCGGCCTGGAGGAAGGGGTTTGTTTTGACTTACCTGTAACAATCATAGACCATCATGAAGGAAACAGAGGAACCTCAAGGCAAGAACTGAAGCAGAAACCACAGAGAAATGTCACTTACTGTCTTGCTCCTCATGGCATGAACAGCCTGCTTTCTTATACAACTCAGGACCACCTGCCTAAGTTTAGTGAGATGGGCCTTCCCATATCAATCAATCATCAAGAAAACGCCTTCACAGACTTGCCTACCGGCCAATCTTATGGAGACATTTTCTCAATGGATGTTCCCTCTTTCCAGATAATTCTAGCTTGTGTCAAGTTAACAAAAAGCTTAACCGGGACAACAGCTCTAGTTAGGGTGTCTGCTAGTGTTTATGAGATTCCAGGAAAATGCGTTCTGATTACTCCCTTGCTTAACTCTTGTGAGAGCCGCTGGCTAAGAAAAAGCGTGCTTTTTGACCCACCCTCGCAGTATGACTAGTGTGGAGAAGCACACAACAGCTCCTTCGAGAGAAAGTATCTTCTGTTCCGTGTGTGCCTTTGCAATCTTTATGATCTCTATGGGATTCGACAGGTAGACAGGTGGACCGTGGACAGAGTGGGGAAGATAAGTAGAGAGACTGATAGTGACACGTAGTAGCCTCAGTCGTTAGAGGATGCAGGAAACAGCTCTTCACTGGCTCCCTTCTGCCTACATAATCCCCCTGCTGTTCCCTGCTGAGTAGGCAGCAAGATCAGGCCTCCTTTGGCAGCCTCGTCCCCTGAAATGCCTGACTCCTATCTTCCGGACATTTTCCTTTTCTGAAGTCACCCCATCATGGCTGTGCTACCCGCTTCCCCTTTCCCACAGCAGAGCCCCCTTTCTGTTTTCACCCGTCTTTGCCCCTTTTCTTACCACTGTGTGGTTTCCCACATCATGACCAGCAAGTCGGTAGCCTGATGGACGTAGTTTGGAACCGTGCTTTTGTTGGTGCATAAATGAGCGACATATGTGTCGTGTGTACACTGACTATGCTGGTCTTAGTTTTACCTCTGTGTCCCAGGGTAGTCTCATCAAGCTTGCGATATGAGACCCTGCACGAGGAAGGGACCAACAGAGAGTCTCCGGTACATGTGGTAGTTTCAAAAAGGGAGGCGTGAGATCATCTAATCTGCTGTGTATTAAATAACTGGGGGGGGGGTAGTAGTTCGCTTACTGGTTCGCACATTAATGTACGCAAGTGTCATAGGTATTCAGCAGGGTTGCTGGTCATTCGTGCCATCGTTGAGATGAACAGAACAGCTGTCTCCTTATCCACAGCCTGCCTCTTTCCCTTGAGCATCCTTGGCTTGGTGGAGAGACTCGAAAATTAGTCTTGGCTGATTATGTTTTCCCGCTTCTGTGAAAGAAGCAGTAATCTACATGGATGTCTGTTTGATTGAGGTTTTTGGTCTCCAACTGTACTCCATCAGACTATTGATAAATTCCTTCCTTCCCTGAGGTGGGGGTTCTGTGTGGAGTGAGTTTAGTGTGCCCCCATGGTGTGGCCCAGACTAACCCTAACTCATGGCGTTCTTCCTGGTTTAGCTTCTGAAGGGTTAGGGTTATGCTGTGGGACAATGGTTTTACCCTGTAAACATTTGTTTCTTGTACTTGTTTAATAAAATGCTGACTTGCCAGTAGCCAGGCAGGAAGTATAGGTGGGGCAATGAGAACAGGAGAATTCTGGGAAAAGGATTCTGCCGTCTGCAGTCGTGATCCAGCTGCAGAGGAAACAAGATGTGACTGCCTCGCCGAAAAAAAGGAACCAAGCCACGTGGCTAACTCAGACAAGAATTATGGGCTAATGTAAATTATAAGAATTAGTTAATGAGAAGCCTAAGCTAATGAGCCAATAGGTTTATAACTAATGTAGACCTCTGTGTGACTAATTGAGACTTAATGGCTGCAGGACTAGGCAGGCCAGAAAACCTCAGACAACAGGGTTACAGATATAGACCACCATACCTGGATTCCTTGGGGTTCTTGTACTACTATGTATGTGCTAACTGTCCCATTGTCCCTTTGGTCACTGACTTGGCTGTTGGCATTTGCTGTTACTCAACTGGTTCATGGAACTTTGCATCATAGGATGCTCAGGGTGGGTAATCACCTATTCCTGGCTCACACTCGGCATCCACAGTGTGTGTCATCATTGAGGACGAGTAGGGCCCCTCTTTCCTCACCATTATGATGCTATCCCTGACAGTCACAGCTTAAGGAAGGAAGTGTGTGCTTGGCCCCACAGTGTGAGAGTACAGCTCACCATGGGGGAGGGGCAAGGTGACAGAAGCAAGAGGCAGCTGGCCATATTACATCAGCGTTTGGGAAGCAGGGAGCAATGACTGATGACAGCCAGCCCGCTTTGTCCTTCTTGTTCAGTCCAGGACCCCAGTTTCACAGAGTGGTGCCGTGGACATTTCAGGTGAGTCTTCCACCCCAGTTAACCCAACCTGTAGACTCACAGAATTCCCAGAGGCCTCTGTCCTTGGAGATTCCAAATCCTGTCTAGTTGCCAATCAATCATAACTATCACACTTCAGCTTGATATCCAGCTGATCACCAGCCTCTGAGGTAATTCTGGTGTGACTAGGGACAAGGAACTAGAAAACAGGAAGATTCCTTGGGGATCTTTATTTCAAGGTGGGCGGGAATTAAAGAATATTTGGAAATTAATATATTTCTAAAAAGTTTATTGAGAGAAGTCAGAAAAAAAACTCCATTCAGCCAAAGGGACGCCTTTTACCCAATGGAGTCCTGCAAATATTTTATACTTTTTGGATTGAAAGAAGCTTGTACATCCCTTTTGACCTGCACTTGAATGTCATGTGCCAAAGGGTCTGGTGTTGAGAAAAGATGTACCTAATAGATGAACGGACGACATATTTCCACCATAAGTATGGCAGAAAATACACACTGTTCATTTGGTTTTTAAAACATGGAGCTGTAATTTTTGTGGTTGTCAAATACATCTTGAGCAGCCTGTAATTTCTTAGTAGGATCAGAGGAGATTCCTCTGCCTGAGAAATGAGAAGCTGTTCTTCTGGTCTTCACACGAGTCTTGTTTGGGGATCAGGGGAATTGATCTGTGGTCCATTACTCATCAGTGCTTGACAGGGAATAGCAATAACAGTAATCCATGAGAGAAGTAAGTTTTGTCACTTGCTCCTTTGCTCAAGCAGTGTTGAGAGCTGTGCGGACATGGCCTACTGAAAGCACTCATCCCCACAAGCTGCATGCCTACGTGGAGAAGGAATTTAGATGTGTTTGTCCAGGCCTTAGCAGACCGCTTGCAGTCACATTGCAGGGACAGAAGAGGTCTGAAGCTTTTCATAGGAACATGCTGAAGGAAAGTGGAGAACAAGGTGCCTTGGTGCAGGGCACTGCGGACGGCACTGGGGGCTAAGGGGATAGCTTGCTCAGCTGGCAAAGAGCTTGCTTTGAAGGCATGAGGACCCAAGTCCTAGAACTCACATTTTTTTAATTGATTTTATTGAGCTATACATTTTTCTCTGCTCCCCTCCCTACCTCTCCCCTCCCCTTCAACCCTCTCCCACGGTCCTCATGCTCCCAATTTGCTCAGGAGATATTATCTTTTTCTACTTCCCATGTAGATTAGATCCATGTATGTCTCTCTTAGGGTCTTCATTGTTGTCTAGGTTCTCTGGGATTGTGATTTGTGGGCTGGTTTACTTTGCGTTATGCCTAAAAGCCACTTATGAATTAGTACATATTATATTTTCCCAGAATTCACATTTTAGAAGTTGGGAGTGGATTCCTTGTGTCCTGTGATGTCTCCCTACAGCCTCAGGCTAAGAGGTAGCTGAGGGCCCTATGAAACCATGAAGGAGCTGAAAAATGCAGTGGATTCAGACTAGACTCACATACCTACCTGCCTTTGAAACCCTGGTCTGAGGGAGAAGACAGGCTCCTTCCTCTCACAGCGACCCTCAAGAAAGCACAGTTCCATCTTCCCACAACATTTACTGATGCTAATGAAGCCATATGTTAGATTCCTCCCCCCCCGGTGTGTCTGTGTGTGTGTGTGTGTGTGTGTGTGTGTGTGTGTGTGTGTGTAGGGGGTGCAGTTACATGTGTGTCTGTGCATGTGGAAGCTAGAGGACAACCGTGGGTATCATCCTCAGAAACAGTGGCCACCTCCTTTGAAACAGAGCTCTCATTGGCCTGGAGCTCACCACTTAGGTTAGAGTAGCTCATCAGGAAACCCCAATAATCTGCCCATCTCTGCCTCCCCAGTGCTAGGATTTCAAGCATGTGCTGTTGTTCCCGGCTTTTTATGTGGCACCTGGGGATCACAGTCATGTCCTCATCCTTGCAAGGCAAGTCTTAAACAAATGTTGTCTCTTAAGACCATATTGTGAGTGATTTTTAATTGTATGGCTTATTCTGGAAAGAGTTTGGAGGCTTCACCTATTATTGTGTGACAAAGCTTGGATTTTGCCCAATTCTGACAAATGCCACCTATAGAAAGATTTGTCTTCAAAGCTGTGCCACCTGCCACGAATAGTAGCACACAAAACATTGGTAAAGAAGCAGTCTGAGCAGCTCGTTTTGTTTAAAACTTTGTTTTTAATTTTAAAAATGTGTTTTTTAAAAAAGTGTGTGTGTCCGTGTGAGTGTGTGTGTCTGTGTGAGCGTATGTATCCTTGGAGGTCACAAAAGAGAACTGGAGCCTTGGAAGCTGGAGGTACAGGTAGTTGTGAGCTGCCTGGTGTAGGTTCTCTGGAAGAGCAGTAAGCATTCTTAACTGCTGTGCCATTTCTCTAACCCAGTTTTACAAAATTCCTTTTCTGTTGCTAGGATAAAATATCCAGACTAAAAGTCACTTAAAGAAGAAAGAATTTACTTTTACTGATGGCCAGAAGGATTCGGAGGGAAAGGCATGTCAACAGACAAAGCTAGACATGACAGCAGAACAGGAAGTTGGCTAAACTTCACTTTTTCACTTATACACAGAAGAGCAGAGAGAACAGGAAGTGAGACCATAAACTAGTAAATCTTTCACCCAGTGACATACTTCCTTCCTCCAGCAAGGTCCCACCTTCTAAAAGTTCAATAAATGCTACCAATACATCCTCCAACTGGGAACCAAGAGTTCAGATACACAAACCTACAGGGACATTCTCATCCAAACCGCAACACCCTGATTATAATTTTTTAAAAGAACAGTTCAGTCATTCTAACAACCATAGACATTGGGAATTAAAGGCTTTGCTTGATCTGACTACCAATTTTATACCACTTTCATATTCAGTTTTTTGTAAAGGCTAAATTTGTGTGTGCGTGTGTGTGTGCGTGCGTGCGTGCGTGTGTGTGTGTGTGTGTGTGTGAAGCCAAAGGATACATAGATAGCTGTTCCTCACATGCCATCTACCTTACGCTGTGAGACAGGGTCTCCCACTAACCTGGAATGCACCAAGTAGTCTAGGCTGGCCAGTGAGTGTCAGGGCTCAGTTTCTCATTAGTGAGATTATAAGGGCAAACCACCACTCCTGGGTTTTTATTTTTAACATGGATTCTGAGGATTGAACTTGGGTCCTCATGTTTGCAGGGTAAGCATTTTACTGATGAAGAGTTCACCCAAGCTCCTAAATACTTTTTAAAATAAATTACTTCTTAAGTATCAGCATGTTTAGATTGGCTGTGAAGAGATGTCAATCATAGGATACGATGACAAATCAAAGAGAAGATTCCACTTTCACCAAACTCAATGAACCACTGAGATTATTGCTGTTATTTAAAGGAGGAGGAAGTTGTAAGACTCAAGAAGTAAACGAAACTCACAAGGTCAGGAAGCTCCTGAAACTTATGCGGTTGACAAGTCCCCCTCCCCAGAGTAATAAAATTGTAAACAGCTTCTGGGCATAGGATGCCCCCTTGTAGACAGGGGACTCAGAGAATGCAGCCTCTGTGAGTCATCCGCCATGCTGGGGTGGGATGCCTACTGTGACACAGCCAGCTTTGTGTCCTCCTCGCTTCTGTAAGTCATTCTTTACCAGTCCTTTAACAGCAGTAAACTCTGGATAATAACGTTTAGGTTTTTTTTTTATTTTTAAGGTTTTATTTACTTTTATTTTGTATGTATGGGTTTTTTGCCTTCATATATGTCTGTGCATGCAGTGCCCATGGAGGTCAGAAGGGGGCATCAGATCCTTTGGAACTGGAATTAGAGATACCTGTTCACTCTGGGTTCTGGAGACCAAACCTGGGCCTCTGGAAGAGCAACCTGTGTTCTTAACCACAGAGGCATTTCTCCTGCCCTTCATGATCAGTTTCGTCAGTCTGACACAAACTACAGTCACCACTTAGGTTGATGTTGGCTGTCAACTTGATGTGCTTAACCTTTATTATGTTGAAATATGTCACTTGTATCCCAGCCTCGGCAGGACTTTCACCATGAAGGGGTATTGGATTTTGTCAAAGACCTTTTCCACATCTAATTAGATAACCCTGTGGCTTTGCCTTTCAGTCTGTTTATATGGTTACATTATCTGTTTATATGGTTACATTATCAATTTTTGTATGTTAAACCATCCTTGCATCTCTGGGATGAAACCTACTTGATCGTGATAGATAATCTTTTTGATGTGTTATAGGATTTGATTTGCAAGTTTTTTGTTGAGAATTTTTCATCTATGTTCATAAGGCCAAATGGCATATAATTCTTTTTCTTTGTTGAGTCTTTGTGTTTTAAGTATCAAAAAACTGTGATCTCATAAAGAGAATTAGACAATGGTTCTTCTGTTTCTATTTTATGGCATAATTTGAGGAATATTGTTATTAATTCTTTTTTGAAGGTCTGGTAGGGGTCTGTGCTAAAATCGTCTGACTCCAAGACCTTTATCATGAAGGGGTGTTGGATTTTGTCGAATGCTTTTTCAGCATCTAACGAGATGATCATATGGTTTTTTTTCTTTCAGTTTATTTATATAATGGATTACATTGATCGATTTTCATATGTTGAACCATCTGTGCATCTCTGGGATGAAGCCTACTTGATCATGATGGATGATTTTTTTTTAATGTGTTCTTGGATTCGGCTTGGCAGTATTTTATTGAGAATTTTTGCATCCATGTTCATGAGTGAGATTGGTCTGTAATTCTCTTTCTTGGTTGAGTCTTTGTGTGGCTTTGGTATCAGGGTAATTGTAGCCTCATAGAAAGAGTTTGGCAATGTTCTTTCTGCTCCTATTATGTGGAACACTTTGAGGAGTATAGGTATTATCTCTTCTTGGAAGTTCTGGTAGAATTCTGCACTTAAACCATCAGGCCCTGGGCTTTTTTTGGTTGGGAGGTTTTTGATGACAGCCTCTATTTTCTTGCAGTTTATATGTCTATTTAAAATTTTCACCTGCTCTTGATTTAATTTTGGTATATGGTATCTATCTAAAAAATTGTCTATTTCTTTTACATTTTCCAGTTTTGTGGAGTACAGGTTTTTGAAGTACAACCTAATGATTCTTTGGATTTCCTCAGTGTCTGTTGTTATGTCCCCCTTTTCATTTCTCATTTGGATGTTCTCTCACTGCCTTTTGATTAGTTTGTATAAGGGTTTGTCTATCTTGTTGATATTTTCCAACAACCAGCTCTTTGTCTCGTTGATTCTTTGTATCATTTTCTTTGTTTCTATTTTATTGATTTCAGCCCTCATTTTGTTTATTTCCTGTCTTCTACTCCTCTTGGGTGTATCTGCTTCTTTGTCTTGTAAAGGTTTGGGGTGTGTTGTTAAGTCACCGATGTGAGCTTTCTCCTTTCTTTATGAGGGCACTTAGTTCTACGCACTTTCCTCTTAGCCCTGCTTTCATAGTGTCCCATAGGTTGGGGTATGTTGTGCTTTCATTTCTGTTGAATTCTAGGAAGTGTTTAATTTCTTTCTTTATTTCTTCCTTGACCCAGGGGTGGTTCAGTAGTTCACTGTTTAATTTCCATGACTTTGTAGGCTTTCTGAGAGTAGCATTGTTGTTAAATTATAAGTTTAAACCATGGTAATTTGATAAGATACAGGGGTTACTCCAATTTTTTATTTAATCTGTGAAGCTTTGCTTTGTATGTGGTCAATTTTAGAAAAGGTTTCATGAGGTGCTGAGAAGAAAGTAGATTCTTTTTTGTTTGGGTGGTATGTTCTACAAATGTCTTGTAAGTCCATTTGAATGTCTGTTAAGTCCATTTGTTTCATCATATCTGTTAGTTCTCTTATTTCTCTGTTAAGTTTCTGTCTGGTTGACCTGTCCATTGGTGAGAGTGGAGTGTTTGAGTTTCCTACTACTAGTGTGTAGGGTTTGATGTGCAATTTAAGCTTTAGTAATGTTTCTTTTACATATGTGTGTGCTCTTGTATTGGGGGCATAAATGTTCAAGACTGAGACTTCATCTTGATGAATTGTTCTTGTTATTAGTATAAAGTGTCCTTATCCATCTTTTCTGATTGATTTTCCTTTGAAATCTATTTTGTCAAATATTAGGATAGCTAAACCCACTTGTTTCTTAGGTCCATTTGATTGGAAAACCCTTACCCAACCCTTTACTCTGAGGTAAGTCTGTCATTGAGGTTGAAGTGTGTTTCTTCTATACAGTAGAAGACTGGATAGTGTTTCATATCCATTCTCTTAGACTGTGTCTTTTTATAGGTGAATTGAGACCATTGAAATTAAGAGATATTAATGACCAGTGGTTGTTAATTCTTGTTATTTTTCAGTAGTTAATTCTTGTAGTTTTTCTTCTTTGGGGTTTGCTGGTTGGAGGTTATCTGTTGCTTGTGCTTTTGTGGGTTTAGTTAGCTTCCTTGGGTTGGAAGTTTTCCTTCTAGTACTTTTTGTAAGGCTTGTTTGTAGAAATATATTGTTTAAATTAGTTTTTGTCATGGAATATCTTGTTTTCTCCATCAATGGTGATTGTAAGCTTTGCTGGGTACAGTAGTCTGGGCTTGCACCTGGGGTCTCTTAATGTCTGCAGCACATCTGCTCAGGACCTCCTGGCTTTCATGGTTTCCATTGAGAAGTCAGGTGTAATTCTGATAGGTCTACCTTTATATGTTACTTGAACTTTTTCCTTTGCAGCTCTTAATATTCTTTCTTTATTCTGTATGTTTTGCATTTTGGTTATTATATGGCGAGAGGACTTTTTTTTTGACTCCATCTATTTAGTGTTTACCTTCAGTTTTGAGAGTCATAGTGGTTTCTCTGAACTATTATGAAACAACTCTGTTTACCTAATTACCCATTGTACAGTCTTACAAAGCAGGAACCACATCTGCCTGCGCACTTCATCATTTTGTACCCTGCCTTTTAATTTCATGTGTAATCATCACTTAAGTATGAAGTGGATCATGATAATGTCATGGTTATCTTGATGCTACACTAGCACAAGTGCCCAGCAGGGCTGGAAAACCTTTTGGTGTTGTGATAAATGTTTGTACCTATTATTGTGCGGTTCGGACTGGAAAGATGGCTCAGCAGTTAAGAACACTTGCTCTGGCAGGGGACCAGTACTAATGCTGGTGAACTCACAGCCACCTGTATGTAACTCCAGTTCCAGGAATCTTACACCCTCTTCTGGCCTTCTCAGGCACTGCACTAAGAGTCTCTGCAGAGTGGTTGAACTGCATGGGCTTGGCATTTCTCTATGCTTACTGTAGAGAATACTCAATGAATATGGACATCCTGTATAGAAATTAGCTCGGCATTGACTGTGCCTACAACCTCACGTGCTTGCTCCTTTTGTAGTGGCAGGTACTACAGTCTGTATGTGAGCACATGTGTGAAGATGCACGTTCCATTTCTCCCATGGCTTTCCTCAACTCTCTTTCTGTTCCATCTCCATTCTTCTCTGTGCCCTCCTTGCCTCCCATTGTAGTAATAGGGAGCGGCAGCAGGGCTGTGTCCCCAAAACCCCAGCCGCCTGCCCGGCTAGCTTATGCCCCGAAATAATTACACGGACACTGTATTCTTTTAAACACTGCTCTGGCCCATTTCTAATCATCTGTGTAGCGCCCCTAGGTGCGCTTACCGGGAAGATTCTAGCCTAAGTCCATCCTGGGTTGGAGCTTTATAGCGTGCGTCTTCCCTGGAGCAGGTAGCATGGCGTCTCTCTTCCGTCTGCTCCGGAGAGGAGAGCTGCGGAGTCTGACCTCACTTCCTCTTCCTCCCGGCATTCTGTTCTGTTTACTCCACCCACCTAAGGGTGGGCCTATCCAATGGGCCTAGCAGTTTCTTTATTGCTTAGCCAATGAAATCAACAGATTGATATATGACACTCCCACATCACTTCCCCTTTTTCTGTTTAAACAAAAAAAAGGAAGGCTTTAACCTTAACATAGCAAAATTACATATAACAAAACAGTTATCAAGTAAAAATTACATCAGAAACATTTATACATGTAACAAAATTGACCGTAAATCTCTATCAATAAAGCAAAATCTATACTAATGCAAATTATTCATGTCTATATCATATCCCCCTTTAAATGTAAAAGAACATTTATAAACTATATTTGGGAACATGGGCGCAGTTTTTTTCTCTCCAAACTGCTTCCTGCTGAATGGGGGCGTCGTTAATTAGGTCTTTCATGGTATAACTTGTGTGCTAGTTTCATCTCAGTTGGCAGTTGAGCAAAGCAATTTTCTGAAGATGTTCACAGCAACCCTTCAGGAGGACGTGGTCCATCATACCAAATCGGAATAGAAGAAATCCATAGAGTCTCATCCTCTGTGAAAACAAAATGACACTCCCACATCATCCCATCACATTGATCTTTGTTGTCTTTAACAGGTATCTGAAACCAACCCTGATGTCAGCAGCTTCTCCAGAAATTACAATGTCTGGTCTCTTTGGTTGTGGCTGCAGTGCAGGCCAGGTTGACAGTCTCTTAACTCCAGCCACAGAGCTAAAGAACAGAATGGGTTTGCAGTCAGGGCTGGAAACAGTGGTGGTAGATTCTTCTTCAGTTTTCCAATGCCAGCAAAGCAAATGATAAGTTTTTTTTACCTTCTTACTCACTTCCTTTCCTCTTCCTGCCTACCTTTTCATTGCACAATTTTAGAGAGAGCTTTCTGGGGAGAGGAAGGCAGTCTAAGCTTATGTTTTATCTTTGGAAGAAGAAGCAGGTACAATTGTGATTCCTCTGTCCTCCTGCCCTCTCTGCATCCATTGCACACTTGCTTCTTATGAATGATCTCACTCTCTGCTGAGTGCTTTTCTGGGCTCTGTCTGCACCGGAAGAGAAAGCAGGTGTAAAACTACCCATATGTGAGCCTTATAGACATGGATATGCTACTGTTTGTCACTGGGGGACACCTTGGTTCTCCGACAGAAGTCTTGGTCTTGACTCTCGGAAAGAGGCAAAATCCTGCTTATAGCTGGGCTTCTGCCTGACGACAGGGATGGATTTGGATGGATCTCTCAACACAGGGTTGTTATTGAAGTCTTTAGGTAAGGCGAGTACTTTCCCAACTCTCCCCAGGTCACAGCAGTGTGTTTGTATCCTACAATGTTCCTCAGTAAAGAACCACCTTCAGAGGTTCTCTGGAGCCTTTGAACACACATCTTGAGGCCAGTTGCTCAGTCCTCTTGCAGGACTTTGGCAGAGCAAGAACTTAGGCCTTGATTGAGAGTGTACCCAGGGAAGACGCAGTCTTTATAGAAAATGTTGGCGCTGCATGAAATCTTAGAGGTGGAGGCAAAACCACCTTGTGTGTAAAATTCAACTTAGTTCAAGAGGTCGTGAGCCTTACCCAGCCCATAGAGGAAATTTGCAATGTTTTCCACCTGCTCTACTGAACTTTGTATGAGATATAAAAGGCCAGCATTAGTATTTAACACACCAGGAAAGGGATGAGCCATCAAGATGGGCCACACCTGAGACCTTCAGCCTTATGGTCCCTCTGGTATTTCCTACTGCATGTTCATGAGAGAATCTGAATGTGGGGATTACCCAAATCCAAAGAGACTTTATATACTTCTCAGACCTGGATCTACCCTACACAAGGGCAACATTACTTTGGGATGATAGCAAGGTGAAGAGGAAAAGTCTGGCATTAAGTCAAAAGAATTTAACTTAATTACTAACTGAATGGACCACAGGTACACACACATACTATTTGTTGATTTTATGAAATTCAAATGCAAACCAAGTGGCCAAGATCTTATCTGATAGCTTCATTTGTGGAAAATCTGTGGTATGTGAGCCTTTCCCTGGGATGACATAAAAAAGTGTCTACGAATCCACAATGGGAAATGGATGATGTACCAAAGTTACAATGTTACCAGACTGTAACTGCACAGTTTCAAAGAAGTGCATCAGGTCAGAGTCGCCTCCAGGCAACTTGACAGCGATGAGTCTCCCATGCCCAGAAATACTGTACTGCTTTACAACATGAGGAGGGCATAAAGACTCTTGTGGTGTCAGCTTTCCTGTGCTTGTGAGGTTAATTTACTTCCTGGATCTCATAAACCTCCATCCACCTTACAGGAGGGCTGCTTCAATTTGGATGAAACTGCTACAAAATGAAAATTCTGCAGTTCTATGAGTTCCGTCCCTCTGAGCCATGGTGTCTCTAAGCCTGTGAGATAATGAGGTAGTCTGATGTCTGAATCTATTCTTAGCAACACACTAATACAAACTGAGTAAGTGACAAAGACGAGAGCCTTCTTTGAGCTCATGTACAGGGTCAAGAGGCCATGTCTGGTGACATTCTTCTTGCTGAGCAAGGTCCAAGGTGACTTCTAGAACCCCACGGTAGAGAGTGAAGCCCGTGAGAAGGCAGTCTAGCTGGGTGTGGTTGACAGCAGACCCACTCTTGAGATAGCCCGCTAACCCATCAAATCACAGATTAATCTGCTCATGATGGCAAAGCCCTGATCACATCTTAAAGGCTTTGTCTAGTGCTGCTGGGATGTTTATAGTGAGGAGTAAATTTCAACATGGGCGTTGGCAAATTAGATCCTTGTTCAAGCGATAGCACCTGAATGTCTAGAGCGGTGTGGATAACATTCTCTTAGGAACTCTAGAGAATGATGCCTGCATCCCTAGAAACCACTGTCAAATTATTTGGATGGACCCCACCATCACGATTGCCTATCTGGACGACCAAGGGTTGGTTGTGTCACTCATCCTAAACTGAAGGACAATTTGTGCCTGCCTCATAGCACCCTCTTCTAACAGAATATTTGTTTGTGTTTCAGATTACTTGTTATTCTTGTCCAGTGAGTCACAGCCAGGAAGAAAGGCAATGACTGTTTATTTATGTAAGAGTCTCCTCAAGGAAGCATTCCTTAGAAGGGGCGACACTTAGTACCCTTTGGGCTGTGATGAGAACTCTCTGTTCTGTGTGACACTTACCCAGAATCGAATGGGCAATGGCAAAAAGCATGATGAGAAAGACAGAGAATCTCCTGAGTAGGAAGGCTGTTGGTAGATCTCAACTCCGCAGCCTAGGTCTTTAGATGTCATGGCTTTGGATGCCATGATGCTTATGGGAACTAGGTCAGGCCCCTGTAAGACATCTTTAAATTATGTTTATGGAGAAGTCAGTTGGCTTCTCATCTCCCTGTATGAGATTGATTTTAGTGTAGACAAGAATTTTGCTTCTCTGCACAGAGGTACACTTTCGAAGTACTTACATCTCAGTAACGCAGTCAGTGTATACAGGTCATATTTCGTGCAAAAATTGTGATATATCTATGTCTTTAAAACATACATAATGTCTTGAAATCAGACATGATAATTCTGGTGCCAAATTTCCTCAATGCCATAATCAGCCAGTGCCAGGCACTGCTTCTGCCTAAAGTTTTGGATATCTGTGTCTCCACCGCTCACTGCACACGCTCATTTTTCTCTCTCTCACCGACCACCATGCTCCACTCTTCCTGTCTCGACACTATTCCCACCATATCCACCTGCTTCCAGGCAGCTTTCTTTATCCCTTTGAGCTATAAGTGATCTCTTTATTCATTTGCTAAACATGTTGAGAGTGAGCAACTGGAGTATACCAGATGTGTGTTATTGTATATTTAGATTCTTGCATAGACTATGAATCACTTTTCTCATTGCTGTGACTACATACCTGATTTTAAAAAACTTAAGGAAGGAAAGCCTTTTCCTGACATGCATGTAGCATTGTCTCCTCTGTGAGTATTTATCCTCTTTATTTGAATATTAACCATCACACATGGGCATTACATATGTACAGTGATGACCTCTAGAAAAGCACTGTGTTCTCAGGAAGATTGGCACACTGGGCACATAGCACAACACAACACCCAATAAAATGGAAGGAGTAGGAAATGACAAAGCAGGCAAAGAGGGCTGCCAGCCTTTCCAGAGAAGCAGCCCAAGAGGGACTGAGCTTTGGAGCAAAACGAGTCATGATATTCTAATATGGAATCAGTCTTTGAACTCAATGGAACTGATACATGCATGTGGACTTAGGTGAGCAGCCTTAGGATGGGATGTTTAAGGAGATATGCAGGAGCCCTAGCAGCATTAGCTTCATGGGATGGATCCTAGATGGTGAGGTCACGACTCGGGGGCTACACCAAACAGTGGAAGTCTCAGATGAATGCGCTGTGGGAAGCCTGACCTCTGGGATAGAGAATTGGAGACCCTAGGAGGTGGTTTACACTGTCTTGAGCCGAGAAAGCACATAGCCTCCAAAGCATGGAGCAGAATGAACCAGACAGAGATCCACTTCTAATCCCAGCAGTGATTCAGGGTAGCTCAGCTGAGCTCTGACTGAGCTTCTAGTAAAGGAGGAGAGTAAGGATAATGGAGCTCGCACCATTCCCTCTTCCCTGCACGTCTGCAGCCAGGTTCCTGCTCCAGAGGCGACACCGAGGAATGTGACAGGGCAGGCCCAGTGGGTCTGGTCACAGATGCTTTAATTGCGGTATATTCTTCTAAATGCACAAGCCACCTCTCCCATCATGGGGACCATCAGGGTTGGTCTGTTTATTATGCTTCTTCTTGTTCTCAATTACTATAAGTGAATTTCTGCAGAGCCATCAAAACTCAGTAAGATTTAAAACAGATTAACTTTCATCTTGTTTAATGAAATGATCTCCACACGTAAATCTAAGTTGCCTCCGATTCATGATTTTTTTTATAGCTATTACATTGTAGACAATTCTTTTTCACTTTTCCTTTCTTCGCCCCCTTTTGATTCCACACTGCCTTCAGAGTCATCCCGGGCTCTGCACATCTGTTGGAGTGTTTCTAGCTAAGAGAGGAAAGCTTCCAGAGAGCTGTGGAAATATATTTATGCTGTCTCTCTGAAAACATGCCTGTTTAGTCGTAAATGAGTATAAATGAAGTGAGGCAAGCTATTTGCTGTGTGGAAGCCAGTGTTAATGTATCGCCACCGTCACAACTATTCATGTGAACATGTCACTGAGAAGCGGGGCTCTATTCTGCAGGCTCTTAGTCTTACTGGTAATTTGAAAACCGACTTAGACAGAAGTTCCAGGGCCACTTTATTAGAGCTTTTGATAAAGATAATAACAGATCAGGCAACTGTAAGTACTAAAAGCTCCTGAGAGAAGGAAGATAGAGAAAAGGAAGGGAGAGAGTTATGCCCTTTGAGCTAGTGTCTTCATGCAAGTGTAGAAAAGGGAAGGGAGTCTTCACAGAAACACCAAGAAAGCACAGTGCCAGGGCAAGCATGCTTAGGATTATGGCTGGTATTCAAAGAAGAGATGAAAAGGAGAAAGGAAAAGTTAAGACTTTTGAGCGAGAGCTCAGAAAAACAGGCTTGTTTATCAGTGAAGATCTGTCAGGAATTGCCTGGAGGAAGGTACTCCAGGGTACCTAAGTTTATTATCTCATTAGTGGAATAATTGTTCCTCCCATTTCCTCAGTATATTTTCATATGAATCAGCCTTCCTGAGGTGTGTCCTCTTGGTCAGGTGATTGACAGACCCAGATTAGCTCTTAAGAAGGAGACACTGAGTGTATAATCTAATCTCTGAGACAGATCAGAGCATCTTGTTTCTGCCTAAAGCTAATGACAGAACTGCCAATCTATTCTTTTGACCAGGAGAAAGTAGATTTCTGATAATATGACTCAACAATGCCTAGACACCTCCACATTTTCCTGTGTATTTTAAATCTTAAGAGAGCAATTGTGGTACTCCCTGGGGAGATGGGATACAGTGTCCTAAGCGGGTTGTGAGGATGGATGCCTACCATCCAAGCCTACCAGCATCTGTCTAGCCACTTACCAAACAAACAAACAATTTTTTTTCCTTTGCCAATGAGTGCGGTATTTGGGTCCAAATTGTCTTGAATTAGGAATAACCTATTTTCTTTTTAAAGATGAAATATCATCCCATGATTTTGTGTTCTTCTCATAGATTGCTACAGTTGGGAGATTGTTGTTTGTTTGTTTATAGCTAGTGGGAACATTACTATGGAATGAGGAGAGTCAAGCTTTCAGGTTGTCAAGTCCTCTAAGTTCCATAGTCTGTATGCTTCTATTAGATGCTGGAGTGAGTGGGTGGTGGCATGATTTAAATGGCCCCTGGCGGGGCTCACTGTCTCATGCAGTACGTCGGAGAGTCAAGTCTATGGTTATATTGAGAGAGAGACGCATTCAGCTTCCTGTCTGATGCTACTTTCCCACAGATTGTTACCAAAGACTTTGGGAGCCATCCCTTCAAACCTGGAGGGCATACAAGTGCTTTCCTGCTTTGAATTCAGGGCTTGAGAAATCTTTGAGCCTTGTAACTATGCTCTGCATCTCACAGAGGCAAGTGTAAGGAAAGAAGGTATAAAGATGTTGCAGGATTGTTAGGGTCAGACCTGGACTGGAAGCCCTAACAAATCAGGATTGGACACTTGCCTTCAAGTGGCCAATTAAAGAAACTTACTGTCTAGATCAGTGGTTCTCAACCTTCCTAATGCTGTGACCCTTCACTTCCTCATGTTGTGACCTCCCAACCATAAAATTATTTTTGTTGCTATTTCATAACTGTAATTATTTTACTATTATAAATCGTAATGTAAATATGTTTTCCCATTGTCTTAGGCAATTCCTGTGAAAGAATCATTGGAGTCATTGGAGCCCCATTTGGGTCATGACCCACAGGTTAAGAACCACTGGGTTGAATAGCTGTGGCTGGATAGTTTTATGTCAACTTGACACAATGTAGAGTTATTTGGGACAAGGCTCTCAGCTGCAAAATGTCTCTGTACAATTGGTGTGTGCAACATTTACTGAGTGATTGATGTGGGAGAGGTCAGGCCATTGAGGGGTTTTCCAGGGATAGGTAGGTCCTGAGAATGTTTAAGAAAGCAAATTGAGTGAATCTTTAGGAGCAAACCAGTGAGCAGCACTCCTCCATGGCCTCTGCATCAGCTCCTGACTCCAGGTTCCTACTGTGCTTGAGTTCCTGTCCTGACTTTTATCTGTGATAATGTTATCTGGAAGTGTAAGATAAAATAGTTCTCCAATCCCTACCTCCCAGTTTCCTTTGGTCATGGTGTTCCATCACAGCAATGTAAACTGTTAAGATACTAGTTTAACTAAAACTACAAGCTCTAAGTTTAGTGACAGATCCTGTCTTAAAAAAAAATAAATTGTTGGGCCAAGATTATCTCAGGGCCTGTACCTTGAGGCCAATAGGACAGAAAAAAAGCCTGGCTCAAGCTTGAGTGAGGATGAGACAGCAAAAACTAGGTAGACACCTCCATATCACAGGATATCACTTAACATATATAAGCTGACGCTCACAGTAATAAACTGAGTTCCTGTTTTGACTTGACTCCTTATCGCGTTTGATTGTCCTGCTTTGTGGGGCTGTGGGATGGGCAGATAGCACACTCACCTTTCCCTAGGGAATAAGGAGGCTCAGGAAACCTAGCAATAAATAAGAACAGAAGGTACTCAAAATCAACCTTAATCTCCACATAGACACACACATTTTGAGCTCTCATTGCTGTCATACTTGCAGTCCCCATTTTGCTCTGGAAATAGCAGATTATTTTATAGTTGAAATCTATGGGATTTTACACCCTTATCCTGTGAATCGCCTGTTTTACTGGGTTCTTTCTTTACAGTTAATTAATGTCCTTTCTAAATATGTTTTATTATGATATGTTTATGATGGAGGAAGGTCATTGGCTAATAAAGGAACTGCCTTGGCCCATTTTATTGGTTAGAATATAGGTAGGTGGAGTAAACAGAACAGAACGCTGGGAGGAAGAGGAAGTGAGCTCAGACTCGACAGCTCTCCTCTCGGGAGCAGACACCTCAGAGAGAGACGCCATGCTCCCAGCTCCCAGGCAGACGCACACCATGAAGCTCCGACCCAGGATGGACAGAAGCTGGAATCTTCCCGGTAAGCGCACCTAGGGGCGCTACACAGATGATTAGAAATGGGCTAAATTAATATGTGAGAATTAGCCTAGATAGAAATGGGCCAAGCAGTGATTAAATGAATACAGTTTGTGTGTTGTTATTTCGGGGCAAAAGCTAGCCGGGCAGGCGGCTGTGGTGTTGGGGACGCAGCCCCGCTGCTCCTTATTACTACATGTTTATTTATCTCTCTTATGATGCAATCATTCTGAATTATTTCCAGCTTTATACCAAAATAAACTTTTCCTTTTTTAAGTTGATTTATCTCAAGATTTTGTCCTAATGACACAGAGCTGACTAACACATGCTCCTGTGTTCTGAAATAGCAAATGAGTAATTTGCTCTTTCCGGTAATTTCACTACTTTTGTGGACAGTAGTATACTGAGTCATCACACCACCCATAGATCAATCACACATGTGTGCACATGCATGCACCCGTGTGTGTGTGTGTGTGTGTGTGTGTGTGTGTGTATTGTATATGCTCATATCTTTAGAGGTAAAACACATGCCTGTGGATTTGTGGAGGATAGAGGAGGGCTTCAGCACTTTTTTTTTCTATGACTCTCAACTTTAATCTTTTGAGACAGGGTCTTTCACTTAGATCACTGGCAAGCTCCAGTGATTTCCCTGCCTCCCCAGCAAACAAGCTGTTATGTGACTGTGTAGATCTAGCCTCAGTTCCTCATGCTTGTGCACCAGGTACCATACCAACCTAATCGTCCAGCTCAAACGTCCACTTCTTTGTAAAAGATTCCTATTTTAATTAAGTGAATAGTGCCGTACCTACAGAGGACAGAATGGGATGTGGGTCCACCGGAGCTGCAGTTGCAGGTGTTTATAAGCCATCTATGCTGACTTTGGGAACAGAACTTGGATCCTCTGAAAAACATGGTACATGTTCTTAACCACTGATCTATCTCTCCACCTACTTCCTCTACTTGCTTTTTAAAATAAAAATAATTCCCCATGGTCACCACCTGAAATCACTGTAATGTATTCATGGTGGCTTGTCCTCACATAGTAGCGGTGTATGTATACAACCTGCCCATACTGTATTTGCAGTCAGGCTGTTTAAAGCTCAATCCTTAGGCTCTTGGGGGAGAATCATGAAAACAATATTCCCTGTATCCTTGCATAAGAATCAAATGGCATGAGTGACATTCAACTTGCAGGTCGGTTGGACCTGACAGAATCACGGTTTACATTGCATTTTCTTCAACATTTTAAATACTTGGATGAAAAAAATTGTTTTCAAAGAGTCTAATTGGAGCCCAAATTTATTCAGCTTGTATATTATTTGAACTTTCACCAGAAATTCCCAAGTATCCTCTCCCTTCCCTCCTTCCATCTCTCCCCAGTTTCTTTTTCCTCCCATATCATACTTCTTTCCTCCCTCCCCCTTTTCCCTTACCTTCCTTTCTTTTTCCTTTGCAACTCATGACAAAACACCATGACCAAGGCAACTAATGAAAGAAAGTGTTTAATGTAGGTGCTCGCAGCTCCAGAGGGTTAGAGTCCGTGACCACTGTGGCAGGGAGCATGACAGCAGGCAAGCACAGTGCTGCAACAGTGGCTGAGAGTTTTCATCTGATGGAAAAGCATGAGGCAGAGGAGGTTGGTACTAACTGGGAACTACGTTTCCAGTGGCACACCTCCTCCAACAAGACCACACCTCCTAACCCTTCCCAAACAGTTCTACCAACTGGGGACCAAGCATTCAAATATTTGAGCTTATGGGGGCTAGTTTCTTTCAAAGCACTGCACCAGAAGCAGAGATTTTATTGTAACAAGAGTGGGTGGGGCTTGCCATGAGGTGAATTCTGTGGCAGGAGGGCCACTCTGGGTGCTGTTTGGCTGTGTTGGAGGAGCTGCAGTGGGAAAAGGCAGAGTCATAGTATATATATATGCTAGTGTCCTTGGTTATGGTTTTGTAAGATCATGTCAGAAATAAAGATAAATAAAATAGACACTTGTACCTCTCCCTTTTGTTATCAAACTGATACAATGACTTTTAAGAAACTCCTATTTCTGCAGGAATCTTATGCTTGGAGAAGAAAACCACTGAAGGCTGGTGGGAGCCGAAAGAGGAGCTTCTGTCCCAAGAAGAGATTTCACACAGTTCTCCTAACTTGTTGCACCACTTCTCAGAGGAAACTGAAGCTGAGGCAATGATCCGGTCACACTTTGACCAGGACTTCCCAGCTATGCATACCTCTAGCTCTTATTTAAACCCGCGCCTCATGTTGGGACAGAGATGGACTTGGGGACAAAGGGCTACTGCACCTCTTTATGCAACTGCCCAGAGTGGTTACACCGACCAAATCTCTGCTGGCACATATCTGTTTGACTGGCCTGTTTGGGGATAGGTAGCTAAACCTAGCTGTCTAGGGCTACCAGGGAGCAACCTGTGACTCTAACCAGTCTTGTGATAGCATAGGGGCATGTAGCATGCTATGAGTCTACATATGAGTCATGTTTTGACTAAGAAAAGGTTTCCTGAATTATATTTTTAGGACTTTTTTCATTTGTTGCTCATTTTTGAAACATTGAATCATCATATACTGCATTTTGTTAGCACCTTTTCCATATCTGCTGTCTGCTCTTGTACAGTTTTTGCTTACCGTTCATTGTTTTCTTATTTATTTATTAAAGATTTCTGTCTCTTACCCACCACCGCCTCCCATTTCCCTCCCCCTCCCCCAATCAAGTCCCCTTCCCTTGTCAGCCCAAAGAGCAATCAGGGTTCCCTGCCCTGTGGGAAGTCCAAGGACCACCCACCTCCATCCAGGTCTAGTAAGGTGAGCATCCAAACTGCCTAGGCTCCTACCAAGCCAGTACGTGCAATAGGATCAAAACCCATTGCTATCGGTCTTGAGTTCTCAGTAGTCCTCATTGTTCTCTATGTTCAGCGCGTCCAGTTTTATCCCAGGCTTTTTTAGACCCAGGCCGGCTGGCCTTGGTGAGTTCCTGATAGATCATCTTCATTGTCTCAATGGGTGGGTGCATTGTTTTCATTTAAGTAACTTAACCACAAGCCATGATGTTTTATGTTTGTCATCTTCTTTCCATTACATTTTTGCTTCCGAAATGGTTTGATTAGAGCGTCATGAAATCTATCATATTTTTGCAAATCCTCCTGACACAGGGAAAATCAGAGTTCCTCCTTGAGGTTCTTAAATTCTTTCATAGGAGAACTTGAGAACGGACTCGAGTGGAAGGTTAAGAACAATTTCATTAGAAAAAAAAATAAGAGCAGGCAATCTGAAAATCTCAGCCGCTGCCTAGACGAGGATGGTGGGGAGAAGGCAAAGGCTGTGTTACTTAATCTGGAGTCAGACACGTGGCAGACAGACAGTCACAGGATGGAGAAGAGAGTTTAGAAAGAGACTTAGGAAGCCCCAAACACCAGGGAGCCCTAAAGTGTTAGGAAAGCATGCTTGGAAAGAGATAGAGGGAAAGAAGAAGTTGCATTTTTTGGAAGAATTTAGACAGTGGGCAGATTGACAAACTTCCATGGGATGGACCTGGTAAACTGCTGCGCTAGGGGCAGGGATTCTAGATGGAAAAGAACATTATCTCATTAAAGGATGAATTATTCCATCTGTCGCTTTAGCATGGCTTAAGGTAAGCCCTTCTTCCTGGGGCATGGTCCCTCCTAGGACCTTCCCAACTCAAATGTTCTGGCTATCCAGACCAGAAATTCTAATCTCTTGACCAGGAGTTTTTCCTACTCCTGTGTTCCTGTGTTCAACCACTTAATGGTAATTTATGCTATCTTTTCTTAGTGTCTGCCACTCCTGACTGATATACCCTCTGGCACCGGAAGTAACAGAATTATAAAGATAAATCTCTCAAGTATATGGAGCAGGCTTGTCATTTGCCAATACCTACATTACCGAAGATTCCCTTGGTAGTATGGAAAGCACTGGTTTGGAATATTAGAAAGTCTTACTGTATGCAAATAAAAATGGCTCATAGGTTAAGAGCACTGCCTGCTCTTTCAAGGGGCCTGAGTTCAATTCCCAGGAGCCACATGGTGGCTCACAACCATCTGTAATGAGATCTGATGCCCTCTTGAGGAAGCTACCTACTCAGTCATCCTTATCAATTTAGACCATGAAACCCAGCATGGACAAGTTCAACAGAGCTGTAATATACGGGCTGCTCATGCATGCGTCAGCATTGCCAGGGTATAAATTTCACTTGTTTCCATTCTGTATGCAGCAAGAAATTTAGTGACTCTGTATATAAAACTTTTTGATAACGTGGAGAAATAAGGAAAATAATGAGGCTGGCTATTTGCTTCTAACATCTCTGGATAAACTGACAATAGGAGAGAATGAGTTTAGAAATAAAATCAGCCAAATTCTGGTAGCTTGTGGAGCAGTGGCAAAAGGAAATAGGGATCTCAGTGAAGCAACTGTCTAAAGGTTTGTAAGTGTGCCCTGGAAGAGAATCTTCTCTCCAGCAGGAAATAGGGATCTCAGTGAAGCAACTGTCTAAAGGTTTGTAAGTGTGCCCTGGAAGAGAATCTTCTCTCCAGCAGTCACAGAGCTCGGGTTGCTGAAAATCAAATTGAAGCCCTCATTATTAGGCTGGCTGAATTACGGTGAAAATCAAGTCCCAGCTGCAGAGTATATTGTGATTAAATTAGCATGCTGATTGGTAAGGAATGGGATCCTGTAACTTGGGATGGAGCTGTGTCATGTCGGAGGACTCAACTGAGGCTGTCTCACCTAAGAAAGTAGTGTCTCCTCCATTTAGAGGATGTACCCCAACCACCACCTTCTAAGGAAGTTAACCCTTCATTATCTGCGAAACCAGCAGTGACTGTCTCTGACCAGCAAGACAATCCTGATGTCCTTCAGGGCCCTCCAGTAGTTGCCTCTAGACCTCTAACCAGACAAAGGGCTAAGCAGGCTCCTAGAGAAGAAGTAAAAAGTGCAGCCCATGCAGAGGTGCACTAAACTACTAAAGAGATGAATGAGTTTGCTAATTCAGAAGTTTGGGGAATCTGTGTGGGAGTGGACTTTAAGGGATAATCGTAGAACATAAAAATGGATCAGGCTGAGTTGATATGACCCACTGAGTGGAGATTCAGGTTTAGTATGGAAGCTCATTGGTGTAAAGGGTGTCAAAAGTTTGAATAGTGGCTGGAGCATTTATCAAAAAATGGCCTCCTGAAAAGGAGCCTGTTATCCCTTGGCTTAGGGTTGATGAAGAGATCTTAAGGCTCAGGGAAATTACAATGCTAGGGAGGGTAACCTATGCAAAGCCTAATCCTCTGCTGTGGCAGGGCCCAGAAGATGTGCCCTGCACTAGTCCTATAAGACACACTATTGTGAGAGGGGCACCAGCACATATGAAGAGCTTTGCCATTGTACTTTTCCCTGTGCCAGACCTTAGGGTTGGAGAATGCGGGTGTTCAAATGGATAATTAAATGCATTGGGTTTAACTGGGCTCTGGAGTAGCAGGGACCAGGTGGTAGAACCGAATCTCCAAAAGGCAAGGTGATTGCAATAGGCCACGCAGACAAAGCAATGTTCTGAATGGTCTGATCCATAATAGGCAGCCTAGCAAAGAGATTTTTAAGGTGGCATGACTTGCATGGGCATTTGGGGCTGCGGAGCCAGTCCCAAATGAAATAGATAATATGCCTAGCATATTTTTTGTTTGATCTGATTATGTAGAAAATTTCTTAAACAAATGAAAGAAAGGCTACATTGGGTCATGGCAGGAGGGAATCTCAGCCAATGAATCAATTTCCAGACTTGAAGCCAGTTTGCAGACCCAGAACCCCTTGAATGAAGGGACAGCCAGGTTCCCCTGAGGGAACACCTTGATAAATTACCGAAGAGTTTTGCTATTCGCCTTTCCCTAGGTCTTCCCCAGAGGAGCCCAGGGCCCTTTACAATGCGGAAAAGGAAGCAACCAGACGTTCCAGGGTCTGGTGGGGATGGTTCTAAATGGATGGTGATAAACCCTGGGACCTTCAAATTAAAGTAGAGATTATGGAGGTCATGTGATTAATACTTTTGGAAGCAACCACTTTGGATTTGCTGATAAGCATATGTTCATCAGAGGGTGGGAAATACATCTAAGCAAAATGCAAGGGCCTTCTACCTCAGTGAATTTTCTTAGTTGTCTAGTGGTGTGGGCCTGTCTGAGATATTCTTTTCTCAGGGGAGCCCAGCTGTTGATTCTTTCAAGAAGTTCTGGGTTACACACTGGTTCAAGTCTGGAAATTGGTTTATTACCCTGAGGAAGGATCTTGATAAAATACCAAAGAGTTTTACTGTTAGAGGAACACACAGGCCTCCCAGCACCAAGAAAGAAACACAGATCTTAGTGGGCTTATTTGGATTCTTGAGACCACATACTCCTAATTTATGTGTGTTACTCAGGCCCATATATGAAGCGACTCAGACGTTTCTAGCTTTTAGTGAGGCCTAGAACAGGAGAAGGCTCTTCAACAGGTCCAGGTTGCTGTGCAGGCTGCTCTATCACTTGGATACGTATGATACACCAGACCTGATGATACTTGAGGTGTCAGTGGTAGATGGGGTGTTGTTTGAAACCATTGACAGGCCCCTAAAAGTGGGCAAATCACAGAGAAGGCCCTTGGGATTGTGACGTGTCTACAGTTATCTTTAGACAACTCTTCTGTTGTATGGCTAAAGGGCTCCATGTTATGCTAGGCAGCCATCTTGGGACCTACCAGCCATTTGTCTCTGAGTCCAGTCCCTGGAAGCTAAGTTTCCAGGAATCCTGACTCAGTGACCACCCCCACCCAAAGATGTAGAGCGGTGACTACCTACTTGTTATGATATGACTAACTGTGCTTTGCCCCTTTAAAAATTCTTCCCTCTGCTCCCTTCTCATGGCAATCTCAAATTTGGCTCAGAGATTGCTCATCCTGCTAGCAGGTAATCAATAAATATTTTTAATTATAAGGGAATTGAGTTTGTGGTCCTTTCTTAGGGGTCCCAAACTCCGTAATAGGAATAAGAAAGGGATCCGTAGGAGTGGGATGGGGCAAGCAATGGTAATCGTGGTAACAGTGGGAATTATGAGCATACATGATAAACATGAATGGAAATCTCATAATGAAATCAATGATTATGCATTAATTAATGCACCATCTTAAACAAATAAAAACCTCATTTCTCTATATTGCCCCTGCTAGATGACTTGGGTTTTCCTCCACGAAACAACAACATGAGTCTGTCTAGAATCCAATCCAGCTCATGGGTCCCTGCCCAGCACTAGCTCCCTCAGATGGCTCCTGACAAAATGGGGGTCCATTCCTAAATGTAAGTGGGCTCGTAGGCCACTGCAGGCTCCAGCACAGGATTCTTCCAGTGTACCTTTTAAGTCTTACTGCTATTCTTCTTGAAAAGGAATCTGTTGTATCCTATAGCTACTTCGAGTCCAGAGAGCACTGAACAAGCAGCCTCTGGCTCGAGAAGGACCAGAGAGCACCAGACCATCGGGCACTCAGTCTCTGTGGGTAAGAGAGCTCCTTTTCACAGGGACTCCAACCCAGTGGTCTTATGGATCAGTTCAGGCTCAAGCTTTGGCTCCAGTGTGCCCAAGGTCCCCTGAGAGACTGGAGCTTTGGTTCAGTGTGAGGTCAGTGTGGGCACTGAGTTCTGCCTTCTGAGGTTCCAGTGTTCACTGAAGGATCCAGACGCTATACCACTGTAGTCCAAGAAGCTACTTTGGGACTGTAGTTCTAACCACTGTCCCTAGATAGCACATAGACTTCAGTGGGTATCCTGCCTCCAGCAGGTTCACAGAAGGTTCAAGGCAATCAAGGTTTTGACTGTACCTTATAGTCTCAGTGCAGCGATTGGTGTGCAGTCCCACCTTTCGTCTCATTGGCTTGCAAGACAGGATCACCTCTGCAACTCCCTCTGACGATCAACACCAAGTTTTAGCTGTTCCCATATCTGTCTCTCAACAGTGTTATGAAGTTTGAGCTTTAATGTCATGGAAAATAAGACACAGAGAGCCTGATTTACTCCACCAAGACCACAGAGCAGATGGTGGAGCCTGTCTGATAATCCAGGCATCCTGGCTTTTGAGCTACTGTTCGCATCTCTGACTCCTAACGGCTGTTCTTGTAGATTTCCAGGAGTACTTTCTTTCTCCATCCCCAAGCCTGCTCTCACGTAAGTGTGATGTTTCTGCTTTGACCTCAGCTTCTCCAGTTAGGACTCGGCTTCTGCTCATCTCGACTGGATGCGATGCGAACGTGCTCTCCCCGTGATGCCGCTCTGTGTGTTTGCGTGTTCATAGAAAGTATAGAACGCATTACCGCTCCAGTCATGCAGAAACTATTCCTCATGATTTTTGCTTCTTCAGGCCCTATTATGGTTGCCTTGGTCAGCTGTTTTTGGTTTTCCGCGCTATGTGTACAAGCACGTACCACACAGGCCTGGCTTCTCTGCTTCATAGGGTCCTCGTGCTTGTACCGTGTAGATGAAGTCATCTCCTGAGCCCTCCAGTCAGTTCTGCTCATGCGTTTCTGCTCATGCCAGAAGTTGTTCGTTGTAGCCTGCCAAGTCCAATTTGTGCTGACCAAGGAGATGATGGAAAGCCCCAGGCGGCAGCAGCATCCTTAGGGGTGAGCATATCAGTCCACAGGATACCTGCTGAGCTTTCCAGATTCTTGTGTCTTGGGACAAGGACTTGAACTGGGCCCTATGGACAGTGACAGCGATGGTTTAGCAAAGAGAAAGGCATTATTGGAAATGGAACCAGGCCAGAGAATGGCAAAAGCTTAGGGAGCCAACTCTGAGTGTGGAGAGGCTCTGAAGGTTGTTTACGTAAGGCCAGCCTCCTCCTGGGTTCGCTTATTGTTGTTGTTTTGAATATCTTCTGTCCCTGATATGCGGTCCTAGTTGGGTTTATGGTTGGTCACTATGTTGGAAATCTCCATGTACTGTTTAAGCTTGGTGAAAACAGACTGGAAATGACGGGGCCTTCTTTGGTTTCCTCCAAAAAGCCAGGCTCATCCTCTGCCTGGGTGACGTCGACAGAAACACGTAACAAGCAGCTAAGAGTATTGAAGCCATTGCGTCTTTGAGAACAGCTGGAAGATAAACAGTCTCTAGCAGAGTTGCTCTTATTTATCCCATGATCCACAAATGCCTGGAACAGAAACGGGAACCCCGAGCTCAGTGGAGAGAAAGCTCATGGGGAACTCTAGCTGGCAGGATTTCCTCAGTTCGTTCTGCTGGATGTTCCCCTCGGTTGTCAACCACACTACTCCCTAGTCTCTAAGATGGTAAGGTCCTGATTTGATGATGCTTTGGTATCTAACTTTTTGCTTCCATTGCGATTTTGTTCTCTCACTATACTTGCTACACTCTTGCTAAACTCACTCGTTCTCATGAAGATGCAGCCCTCACAGGCCGTTCTGCAGCACAGACAGCACCAATATTTCTGGCTATGACCTTTCACAGGTTAATCTCGGTGACTCTCTCTGACCTGTGCTCCCACCACGCTGTAAGTGGACCCTGGAGCTGGTCTAAAAATGTGATGGAGGTGAGGATTGCTTTTTAGGAGGCTCTGATCTCTAGAACACAGGAGTTAGGGGGACTGAGCGTGGGTGTGGGTGCGCTTGTTCCTCAAGTCAGGCACTGAGGAGGAAGGGCAGCTCACAGCCTGTTCTTTCTAGGAACAGAATTCAATGTGGAGTGGACTTTGTCTGTTAAAGGACCAGGGAGGGAGGGGCAGGGCACAGGGGCAGGGCACAGGGTCCCTTGCACCCAGAAGACAGGTGTGTGTGAATGCAATGGAAGCTGCTCGTCTTAAGGTAACACACTGGGAACGTTCTGAGGGTTTAGCTCAGTGGTAGAGTGCTTGCCTAATGTGTTTGAGATTCTGGGTTCTAACGCCAGTACCCCCCCCCCATCAGTGTAAGCCAATAACACAATTGGCACACCGATGGACCACTGACTGAGCTTCTGACTGTTTTGAGTAAAGTGTAACTAGCTTAAATCTCTCATACCTATTTGGATGATACCTGGTTAAATTGGCCTTTTTTTCACTTTAATAGCTCTCTCTCTCTTTCACACACACACACACACACACACACACACACACACACACACACACACACCACACACACACACCACACACACACACACACACACACCACACACACACACACACACACACACACACACACACACACACACACCCCACATGTACTTGGGTGCCTACAGGGGCCAAAAGAGGACATTAGATCTCCTAGAGTTGGGATTACAGGCAGTTATGAACCATCTGATGTGGGTGCTGGAACTGAACTCCAGCTCTCTATGAGAGCAGTACACTTAACTGCTGAGCCATCTCTCAAGTCACCAGAATGAGTTAAAACACACACACACACACACACACACGTATACACACACACACACACACATATATATATATATAAATTCTTTGAGAATCTCATACATAAATACAAAAAATATTTTGATCCTACTTACCCCCACATACACTTTTCCTCTAACTTCTCCCAGATCCACAACATCCCTGCT
This sequence comes from Microtus pennsylvanicus, assembly GCF_037038515.1. NCBI lineage: Eukaryota > Metazoa > Chordata > Mammalia > Rodentia > Cricetidae > Microtus > Microtus pennsylvanicus. The sequence continues at coordinate 49,711,566 of NC_134582.1, read as the reverse complement.
CCTCCCAAATTTGTGTCCTATTATTTATGTTTGTTTTGTAACCCAGCAGGTCCAATTTGTACTGACCATGTATTCATCTGTGTGAGGCCATTCTCTGGAGCACAGTTAACCCCTCACGGCCTACAGCCTTAAAGAAACAGACTCTTTCTCTCCCAACAGCCACTGTCAATAGTTCCTGCAGGAGGATTCTTCTAATGCCACTGGTTATGCAGCAATGTGTTGCTGTGTTGCCTGCAGAGTACTTTAAAGATCTCAGGAATTTAGCTGCTCCAGGAGTGGGATCTAGGGGAGAAGCAGTGGCTTAGGTTTTTGTATCCATTCTGAGAATGTCCACTACCTTCCTCGTCACTAATAGAACTTTTTGTGTAAATAAATAAATAAAAATAAAAAAAATAAAACAGTAATAGGAATGTTCACGGTAGTTTGCCAAGTTAGTAGCCTCTGTGGAAAGAGGACCTTTTATTCCCAGGAAGTGAAGGCAAGTCCCAGCCTTTGCTGCCCTTGGCAGCAAGGAGGGGATGTGGCCAGGGCTGAGTAACTTCCAAGAGTGGTGAGATACTGCTGCTTTTCTTTTCCACTCTGTGGCCTAGAGAAAGCTTAGCTGGAGTGAATAACAGGAAAGGGCTGCTTCCCTCTGAATCTCTTAGGGGCTGTCGTCAGGAAGCAGAAGCAGATGCTGGCCAACAAGTGGATCACATTACTCCAGCCGTGTTGGTTTTCTAACATGTGTGTGTGTGTGTGTGCGTGTGTCCCACACATATATATAAAGATTTGATGTCAGGTGTCTTCCTCACCCTGTCTCCACCTTGTCCACCTTGTTTTTTTGAGACAGGGTCTTTTTTGTCTATCACTGAACCTGAAGGCCACCAATTGCCCAAGCTGTTTGGCCATTAGCTCAGGAGATCACCTCTTTCTGGTTCTCAGTGCTATGCATACAAGCACGTACCACACGCCTGGCTTCTCTGCAGCCTAGCCCTCTGTACTCGGGTCCCCATGCTCGTACAGTGTAGATGAAGTCATCTCCTGAGCCCTCCAGTCAGTTTTACTCATGCGTTTCCGCTCATGCCAGCAGTTGTCATTAAATCATCCACAGACATGAGGAGGAGACTCACAAAAGAGGAGCCAGTGTGATCTCGTCCAAAGGGATGGACCGAGAGTCAGCTTCACGCCGTCACCTGCAGACGCCTGAGGTGTTACATTAACCTTGTAAGACCCTCAGGTGAAACTAAATCCTTCCTACAGGAAGGAAGTTCATGGTCAGGCAGTGTGAGGCAAAACCGAGGTCCTTAAAATACATTTTAAGAGTATGCATTTTACTTATTATTATTGCACATTGCAGTGTGCACGTGTGGTGGGCATGCAGGTGTAAGTATGGGCATCTGTGAAGGTTAGAGGACAGCATTCAGGAGTTGTTCCGTTGTGAATCCTGTCTCTGGGATCAAACTCAGGTCATCAAGCCTTGTGACAAGTGCTTTAATCTGCTGAGCCATCTTGACAGTGCAAAAGATGTGAATACAGATTTTTTTTTAAAAAAAGCATGTGGGTTAAAAGAAAGAATGGGGTCCTTGGGAAGACAGTGAGAATGGGTGTGGGCCTCTCTGAGGGAGTTACTCCAGTATCTTTACAGTGTTCAGATATAGGATATGGCGCACTCAGAAACTAATATCTTTAAATGGTGGCTTTGGAGCCTAAATGAGATCACAGATGGTTCATAAGAGGCACTGGTAGGGTTACAGTGGACAGAGTTAAAGTAGACAAGGTGAACTCCAGGGAGACTCCAGGGTTATAGTAGAGAAGGTGAACTCTAGAGGCACTGGACAGGATTACAGTGGATGAGGTAAACTCTAGACGATGGTGATGCAGGCAAGCAGGATATCTTTACTATAAACAAAGTTGATAGCCTTGCTTAAGGTTCATGGACAATTATCTGGGAAAATGAAGAAGGTCCAGCCTAACCAAGGTCATGTATACTTAGATCCTAAGCTGGTTCTTTTAATAAAATATATATATATATATATATATATATATATATATATATATATATACACACACACACACACACACACACACACACACACACATATGTGTGTGTATGTGTTAATAAGATAACTGTATGTCTGAAGACATCACAACAGATATAAATTATGTTGGAATTCCTGCTTTTCAGCTGGTGTAAGTCCTCCACAAGGGCAAGTATTTGTAGCAGGCTTTCTTGGACCACCAGCTCCCAAATCAGAACATGGAGACTGATTATGAATTATGAATTCATCATTATGGAATTATGGAAAGAAGACTTAGCTTAGGCTTCTTTCTAACTGTTTTTTTTTTAGTTTAAATTAACCCATTTCCGTTAATCTATGTGCTGCCCTGAGGCTCATTTGTCTCATCTACATACTGCCCCTCCTGCTTTCCTGCTTCCTCTGTGTCTGTCTGTCTGTCTGCCCCCCCCGGTGGACTGCTCCCCCTTCTTGCTGCCTGCCAGCCCTGCCTATTCTTCCTCCTCTGCCTAGCTATTGGCCATTCAGTTCTTTATTAGCTCAGTCAGGTTCCTCAGGCAGGCAAGGTGAAATAGCAACACATCTTTATATAGTTAAACAAATGCAGCATAAACAGATGCAACACATGTCTACATAGTTAATTACTCTGAAACACAAACAGATGCAACACATGATGGAGGAAGGTCATTGGTTAAATAAAAAGAAACTGCTTGGCTCTCATTGGTTAGGAGATAGGTGGGAGGAGTAAACAGAACAAAACGCTGGGAGGAAGAGGAAGTGAGGGCAGACTCAACAGCTCTCCTCTCTGGAGCAGACGCCTCAGAGAGATGCCATGCTCCCCGCTCCAGGGAAGATGCACGCTATGAAGCTCCGACCCAGGATGGACTTAGGCTAGAATCTTCCCGGTAAGACTGGTGCTATACAGATGATAAGAAATGGGCTAGTCCAGGTGCGAGAGTTAGCCTAGAAGAGGCTAGGTAGAAATGAGCCAAGCAGTGATTAAAAGAATACAGTGTCCGTGTAATTATTTTGGGGCATAAGCTAGCCGAGCAGGCGGCCGGGGTGCTGGGAACGCAGCCGCTGCTCCATATTACTACAAACACATGTCTATATAGTTAATTACTCTGAAACACAAACAGTGCAACACATCTTTACATAGTTAAACATTCTATTCGACAACAAGGGCTCCTTCTCCTCCATGTGTTCCATCACCTTCCTTCTTCCTGTCCTGCCTCAACCTGACCTTACAGTACAGTGATGCATTAATACAAAAAGAGAGGGGCCAGCGTGACCTGCACAGCCAGACTCGAAACTGTGGGCAGAAATGGTGGTAGGGGAACAGGACTCAGAGAGAGAGAGAGAGAGAGAGAAAGAGAGAGAGAGAGAGAGAGAGAGAGAGAGAGAGAGAGAGATCCGGATTAGCATCGGCTCGGCTGGAGAGATGACTTAGCTGTTACAAGTGTTCATTCCTCTTGTGGAAGACTGGAGCTCAGTTCTCAGCACCCACTGGGCAGCTCATAATTGTCTAGAGGCGCCAGCTCCAAGGGATCTGATGCCCTGTTCTGGCCTCCACAGGCTTCTGTGCTCACTCAGCAGACACATGAATACACAGACATTTTTTTTAAAGATTTACATAGGAAAGAAGCCACTTGGTAGAAAGACTAAACGTCCTTCCCACCACAGCTGTATGTAAGGGACAGAGCTCGCTGGAGAAAAGGCCAGGATGTGCAAATGGAGATGGCACATGTGCAATGTTACTGACCGGAATTGGTTCCTGACTCTCCTACCAAGACGTTTGACCTTTCCCAGCTCTCTAAAAAGTCTCTTCAGCCTGAGACCTTTCCTGGGAAGACATAACAGCCCATATAGAACCCACTGCAGACCAAACAACTGCATCAGTCTGACCTGATGAGCAGATGCGTCCATTGAGGTCATTCACAGGGGTATGGATGAGGAGCTGCTTACAGGAGCACGGGTGACTCATCAAAAAAGCCTGCCCCAGCTTGAGTGATGACTCAGGGAGGCTGTATGCCAGGAACGCTCCGTGTCCTGCAGGCGACGCCACAGCCTGGTCTCTTTCCCCAACTCTGCTGGTCAGTCCTCGCCACGCAGTTGTTTATGCCTTGGTAAAAGCTGGAGCAGGGCCCCAGTGAGTCCCTAACATCTAGCTTTTCCCCATCTTGTTTACTTCTACAGTCTGATGAGTCTTCCTTCCTAGAGAGAGTATTTCAGCTGGGGGAGACTGACCTATAACACTCTGACCTACAGCGCAGAGTTAGGACACGGGTTTTCAGCAACTCTAGTCTCACCCGCTTCCGTCCCCTCCCTGATAGATAATCGCACAGTCTTCCCCGGCTGGGCTGTGCACAGGAAAGGGAAACACAAGGACAAGGCATAATGATTTTGTAATTATTGTTTTCTTCACTCTAAGCGTGGGACCTGGCTCCATATAGATATTCATTAAACAGCTGTTGAATGGGTATGGTCGTTCATTTCTACAATTCCTGTCTTTCAGGTCGTTCTCTAAGAAACCACTGTATTCCACAGGGATCTCTTCCACACTTGGTGCTTCCCGCGTGGAGGTCCTAGCTGCTGCACTACTGTGTCCTGCAGTGATGTCCATGCACTCCTGTGCATTTCCCCTGTGGTTTTTTGGTTCTTTCCTCAAGTGGTTTCATGTTGGCTTTCACATACTTATCAAAATATTTGTGCAGCCCCTGTTACCTTCACTTGACTTGAAAATACATACACTTGAAGGGGGCATCATTTTAGAATACTTTTTATTTATTATTTGGCAATTTGTACATGTAACCAATATATGTGCACACAATGTATCATGGTTGTATTCAGCTCTAATTCCCCCTTCTCCCCTGGGACTCCCACGATGCTCTCCTTCACCTGTGTCCTCATCTATTTTTTATTAATAATCCATTGAGTCCAATTAGTGCTGGCCACATACACATGGGTGTGGGGCTGGCCACAGGAGCATGAGCAACACACCAGGGGCCACACTTCCCAAAGAAAAATGGCAACCTCTCCTTCTAGCCGCTATCAATTGCCAATAGCTCCTTGGCTAGGATTAGAGTCTCATTTATTCTAGAATGTTGGATGACTTGATCTTGTGGGGCTTCTATGCAGATAACCAAGGCTGTTGTGAATTCGTGAACGTGCTGGTCCTGTTTTGTCCAGAAGGCTGTGTTTCACAGTTCCCTCCTTATCCTCTGTCTCTTAGATGCTTCTCATCCTCTCCTGTGATGGCCCCGAGCCTTGTGGTTTGGGGTTGATGTAGGTGTCCCATACAGGACTGAGTATCCAACAGGCACTTGCTCTCAGCCTATTTGCCAGAAAACGGACCACTGGCAAATGTTGAAAACAGCGATAATGTAAACAAATAATGAGAAGGCAGTTTGATCACCTGCCCACTCAGCCAAACAACAGAGATAGGCTTCTCCAGGCGGGCCTGTAAGAGGTGTCATCTGGTTAGGACGCAAGAGAGGCCATCAGAGGTGACCGTAGATCCTGTGTCTAGGACCCATGTGAGACATCACCAGACTCCCCTGGTCTGTTCAGGTGTATCAATGTGTGTTAGCCACACGTGTTTGACTTTACTACGCGTGTTTCTGTCAGTTCTGTTGCTAGGAGAACGAGATCTAAGTGTGTGTGTGTGTGGGGGGGGGGTTCAGCCATCCTCAGACCACAGCTACAGCTGCCCATGGGGCAGAAAACAATTTCCTGTAGACCCATGGGCTGAGCCTGCATGCCCACCCACTCGGTGGTGGCTGTCTCCAGGCAGCTGACTACTGCTGCCGCTGTTATGGCAATGCTGCCAGCTCCCAAGCTGAGATTATAGCCACCAGTTTCCCAGGAATAACCAATGGTTTGCTCTGTTGCATGCCCCCCCCTTCCCCTGGCTTAGGACCTCTGCCCTCTTTGGGGGACCTGAATCATTTTGGCTCAGTCAGATCACCCAGAGAAATCCAAAACTTCCGCTTATCTTTCAGCCCTACCACAGGGAGGAGGCAATCCCTGAGACCATTCTCCCCTTCCTACTCTAAGCAGCTGGTTGTCCCAGGGAAGGAGGAAGTGATTCCCCAGCCCCATTGTGTGTGTGTGTGGGGGGGGTGGTGATGGTGATGGTGGTGGTGGTGGGATTCTTCCCCAGTCATGGTACATTTATGTTTCCTCTCTCTTCTGCTGACTTGTATAATTGGAAAACTTCCATTTGCAGAGAAGCCCCAGGGCTCCATCCGCCTGCTGAAAACTGTTTTCAGATAAAAGGTGCATGGGATTTTTTTTTCTTCTGCTAAACATTCTTGGGAGGATTAAATGTGGCAGCTAGAAATCCTGCCAGTTAATTTAAAGTAACTCAGATTACTCAAGAACCTGATGAATTGCCCTCTGGGTTTCTGGAGTGCTCTGTGAGAAAAAGCAGGTATTTACCCCCGTATTAACCAGTGAGCCCCTGATACTGCCTTTGTCATGCAGCTGGCCCCAGTCATGAGGAGAAAGCTTCAGAAATATTAGAGTGGCTCACAGACTGTGCTCCAGCTAGTCAGCAGTGGCTACCAGCAGAGAGGTCAAGAATCCAATAGTTGTTTACCCACAGGGCTGGATGATTCAGCTGGTGCCAGGATCCTGAGGAAGGCTCTTATGCCAAGGAAGGAGTAAACTTAAGCACAGTAGGGCAACAGGATAAGAACATAGCCTTCAATGATCTCAAGGTTTATTACTAACTTGGGTACCAAGTTGAACAAAAGTTCATTCTCTTTGAAGGCAAGAGATACTTCCAGAAAAATGAGTCGCCACAACTCTAGATCCTATCAGCTGAGAACAATATTAACCATCACATGGTTCATCATAGTGTCCTGTTGTGGAATATTAGTTGAAGATGTGTTACATCTGTTTATACTGTGGAACATTTGTTTAATGATGCAAAGATGTGCTGCATCTTTTATGTGGCATTTCTTTAACTCTGTGAAGCTGTGTTACTTTGCCTGCCTAAAACACCTGATTGGTCTAATAAAGAGCCAAATGAATGGCCAATAGCGAGGCAGGATAAAGGATAAGTAAGGCTGGCAAACAGAGAGAAGAAAGAGAAGAAAAACAAGAGGAGAAAGGAGTGAGGAAAGGAGGAGAGGAGACACCAGGGATCAGCCACCCAGCCACACAGCCAGTCACAGAGTAAGAAAGAAAGAAAGAAAGAAAGAAAGAAAAAAAGAAAGAAAGAAAGATAGATAGAATAAAGATAAAAGGCCTACAGTAGGCAAAATCTAGAAACCGAGAAACAGGATAATTTAATATATAATATAAGAAATTGCCTTATATTATACCTGAAAAACTGTGATGTTCCCCCAAAAGTAAAAACTAACAAATTTAATAATGTTGCAAAATATAAAAAGAATATATAAAAATTTGTCTATACAGTCTAACAATAAGAATCTAAAACCACAACTAAGAGAATAGTATGATTTGTAATTTCACTACAAAAGAATAAAGCTTGGGAAATCAGTGTAACCAGGAAAGTAGAATATTTATAAACCAAAAACTACAAAACACTGATTAAAATATGAAAGATGACATACATGGGGTGGCAGCCATATTTGTGAACTGGGGTTGCCTAAATGCTGTGCTACGTAAAGTGATTTTCCGGTCGAATGAAATTCCTGTCAAAACTTTAATGGTGCTGTTCTTCTCCAGAGAGAAAAACCAGCCCCACATTGATAAGAAACCCAGAAGACAGAATAAGCAAAGGAGAACAAAGTCAGAGACTTTACAGTTTATGATTTCCAGACACCCCATAGAGGTTCAGGAATTCGTTACTTCTCTCTTGCTGTGATAAGACACCATGACCCAAAGCATCTTAAAGGAAGAAGAATTTATCTGGGATCAGTTCCAGAGGGAGCGTTCACAATGGCAGGAGAAGGTATGGCAGCCAGAGGCTGAGGCAGGAAGAAGAGAGTGCAAACACGAGGTAGAGACAGCGAGAAGTGGGGCGAAGCTGGGAACTCTCTAACCTGACCCCAGTGACACACATTCTCCAGGAAGCTTCACCCACTAGAGGTTCCATAGCATCCCCCAAATCGTGTGAAAACTGGGGCTCCCTGAGCCTACGGAGACATTTCTTATTCAAACCATCACACCCTGTGCAAAGCATACGCCACGAGCTGGCCCCAAACAGACTTATAGGCCAGTGGAACAGAATAGAAAGCCGAATAGAGTCACACAGTTGTGCTTGTCTGATCTTTGGCAAGTGTACACGAGTCCACATTCTCCCTCTTCGATAACCTCAGCGCTGTGTTGTGTGGGTGATGTCAATGCAGAGAAAATCATAGTCCCAAAGTTCAGTCCCGCAATGCCGAGGGCTCAGGAACTCAGTGGTCTCCAGAGCCCCTGTTCAGCCCATGGCTTCGGGTGCTGCCTCCTGGTATCCATCCATGCTGGTCTCCCTGATGGGCCTATTTTGTATTTCACATTGTTGCTGCTGCCGCTGCCACTATCTCCCCACCTCCCCTGGTCATGAACCCTTTCCAGTAATTTTAAATTATTCTAGCTATCTTTGTAAGAAATAAATTATTCTGGCTTACTTGCAGTAAGACTTCATCGCAGAATCAGATAGAAAGGCGGCACTAGGACCCTGTCTTCCTGAGCTGGCAGCTAGGGTTGGAAGGTTCCAGCCAGTCTGCTTTGTAACCGAGTGCACAGATCAGAACGGGTAATCCCGTGTCCTAGTCTGTGCATTAGATTAGGTCTCATGTCCCGAACTAAAAGGATGGGAGACTTAGGAAGGGGAAGATGCTGCATACAGGAGTGGTAGTGATATCTTGTTTATGTTTTAACAGATAAAGCTTGCCTGAAGATCAGAGTGCAGAGCTAAGCAACTAGAGGCCAGGGAGTAGTGGCACACACTTTTAATCCCAGGACTCGGGAGACAGAGGCAGGAAATCTCTGTAAGTTCAAGGCCACCCTGGGCTACACAAGACTGAATCTGTCCAAAAGAGAAAAAGAGCTCACACAAAGGCAGTCCCAGCATTTGAGATCTCAGCACTAGGGAGGTGGAGACAGGAGTGATATGGCTGGGCAGAGAGAGGAGTATAAGGGGGAGAAGACAGGAGCTCAGGACAGATCTAGTCTGGAGATACAGTCTGAGGACAGGATCACCTCTTCTGTCTGAGCTTTGGTAGAGGTAAAAGAACTGTCTAGTGGCTGCCTCTCCGCTACTCTGATCTTCAGCATAGCTTTATTTGTTAAAACATAAACAAAGTATCACTGCAGGAAAACTGTATCTCTTGCAATAACTCAGCTAGTAAGAGGCATAGGCAGCAGAAAACTACAATCAGAGACTATAAAAACTATCATTTTGTATCAAATTGCTGCCAGCCGTTTTCACCTTTCCTCAAAGCGGATGTCCAACTTCTCAAGGTCCAGAATAAACTGCTTATTTTTCCCACTCTTTAGTGCTGTTATTATGAAGTAAAGTGTTCCATTTCTAATTCTGCTCATTATTATTTTATACAGAAATATTATTTTATCCAAAAATATCTAGCTGGGTTTCCTGTCATGGATGAGTTCATTGAACCAACTTTGAGCCTTCCAAAAATCTACTCCTTCACTCCCCACAATGCTCAGCTTTCTCTGTGAAAATGTGCTCCCCGCTCTGATGCTGGAAATTTATCCTGTTATCTTCCTAGCTTCCATTTTAATATCATGCGTCTTTGGAAGCTTCCCAAGGCAGAAATGACGGCTCTCACCCCTGCACACTGCAAATCCTTGCTTTGTTAGCTGTGTTCGCATGTGGTTTCCTTAATGCAGCCAGGCCCCCTCGGACCCCTCTTCATGTTCTCCAAAGCTGGTAGAACTGAAGACGAGGCAGCAGAGCGGGACAAAGAGGAGGCTTGAGAGGCGTGGAGATGGCTGTGTGCAAAAATGAACACAACCTGTGGCCTACGATAGCAAAGCCAAGCACGTGGGTCCAGGTAAATGATCCACACAAGGTCTCGGGCTTCCGGGCATGGGGCCATTGGCTTTCTCTAGCACTGGGCCACTCCCAGTCTCAGAAGTGTTCTATTCCCTTGAGAAATGATAATGTTTCTGCCACTCTCCATATGCACCCAGTCCAGTTCCTTGTTCCTAGACACAAGAACCTGGAAATCTTTAGTGGGTGCTCCCCAGACCAAGATGCACACCTAAAACACAGATACAAGCATACCACGGAGTCTCTAACTTCATGATTAAAGAATTTTATCATTGTTCCTTGCGTGCATCCATCCTCTACCTGAACCCCATTACCGGGGGGGGGGGGGGGCGGGGAATGGAGTAGGATCTGTTTCCTCTAGCTGGAATTTCCAGCTCTTTGTCTTTCTGTTCTGGGTTCCAGTCATGGGCCACTCTGGTCTATGGGTGATGGCGAGGCTCTGACCCAGCAGTCTGGAAGTTCCTTAGCCAAAGCTATTGGACGGCCCCTGCCTTGGCTCCTGTTATCTCCTAGCTTGTCTTCCAATGATTCCACAGCAGTCTTTGCCCCTATTTGCAGCATTGATTCCGAGAGCCAAGAATCAATCCTGTATTGTGTTTTGATATCTGGATCCTACCTGAGACCATTGTCCAAGGAGTCCTTGCCCAGAGACTAACTTCCGTTCTTTGTGTGTGTGTGTGTGTAAAAGTAAATGTATGTATGTACGTGTACACTTGTGTGTGGAATCCAGAGTCTGGAGGCCACATGTCATTCGCAGCTACTTTCCTTGGGTGTTGCCTGTCTTGTTTTTTGTGAGACAGAGTTTATTACACTAACCTGGAGCTTGTCAAGTAGGCTAGGCTAGTTGACTAGCAAGTCCCCAGGCATTCTTGTCTTTCATATCATCATACCTAGGTACTTAAAAACAAACAAACGAAAACCAAAAACCTTGGCCTCTAAAAGTTGCACCAAGATCCTCATGTATTACCAACTGAGCTCTTTCCCTGGCCTTTAGGTCTGCACTTGCGCCCTCAAGCTGTACTTGACTCTAGGTGGGTACTTATCCTACCATGCAAAACACAAACGTGCTTCAGGGAAACTCTTCAAAAGCTTAGCTCCTCATAGACTCTGAATTCCTAGTTCTGTGCCTGGTGCAAGACACCATCTAGTAACACACAACACATCTCCATACTGTAACCAACCATAGCTCAAGCGTTCTGTATCATTTGTGACTAGTGTCTACCTGCTGTGTAGAAGTTTGCCCAAAACTGAAGAGTTTCATTCTGCAGGGAAACTCCCGAAGACAGGAAGTAAATAGCTACAGAAAGTCATTGAAGCTGACCGGGTTCACTAGGCCTCTTCCTCCCAGAGTAAATAGGAAAGCCTGCTGACAGTCACTTCGAGATAATCCCAGCTATAAAGAAGACTCTTAGACCAGCCAGTCTAAAAGAAGCGAAACCAATAGAGCTGCCGGGAAGAGGTTCAGACCAACTGAGTCACTTGGAAGGATGCTCTCCAACCTGTTAATCTACCTACAGACCGTGCAGTGTGCTCGGGTTCCTAGCGTATGTGAGCTGTCACCCATGCTGGGGTGGGCTCTGGAGATGCAGCCATCTTGGAGTCATTTCTGCTCCTGTAAGTAATACACGCCCCCCCCATATTCCTGTAAGTAACTCCAAGAAAACTCAGTGAGTGATTCACCAGGTTCAACTTGGCTAATAGTCGTACTTTAGTTTGTCATTGACTCCCTGTCTGCGGTGAGTAGTTGTGTGTTTGTTGTGTATCCTCCAGGAAAAGTCTTGTTATACAATGCTACCATGTTAGGACATACAGTAAAACATTAGGTTTTATTGGGTGAGAAAATAAACTTTTGTCATGAAATAGACTCTTCCGTGACACAGAGTTTTACAATGAATGATAGTGGAGATGTGGGCAGAGGCGCAGGTTCATACTGTCTCCCACCAGTGAAAAGGAATTCTCTTAATCTTTTAGTCCTTTGACTCAGGTGAAACCAGATCCTTGGGTTTATTGCTGGAAGGAATTTCAGGATGAGCAGAGTCTGGATTTACTGAAAGGAAGCTGCCCTCTCAGCAGCTGGCCCACAGCTTCCTGCTGCCTCCCCTGTCCTGCAGCACTGATCTGAGTTCGGGCTCCCTGCCCCATGCAGTCCTCAGGTGGTGGCTCACTTCTCAAAATCAGGGCCTGGTGAGGAACGGTGGCTGGGTGTGCACACCCGGGGCTAGATGGGAAAAGGGATATATGGAAAGGAATTTAAAACTGTATGGTGTGCATACATGCCTGTGTGCATGCATGTGTGTATATATGCATGTCATGGAGCACCTGTAAAGCTCAGTGTGTGTATATGCATGTCGTGTGTGTGTACATGAGTGTATGTTCACGTGTGTGCACACATGCATGCCATGGGACACCAGTGAAGCTCAGCGTGTGTACATACATGTCATGTGTATGTACATGAGTGTATCTCCATGTGTGTGTACACGCATGTCATAGAGCACCCGTGAAGCTCAGTGTGTCTATGCATGTTGTGTGTGTGTACATGAGTGTATGCTCATGTGTGTGTGTGCACATGCATGTCATGGAGCACCAGTGAAGCTCAGAGGACAACTTGTAGAATTAATTCTTTCTTTCTACATGGATCCTGAAAATCAAACTCAGATCATGATACATGGTGGCAAAGCCCTTTTTAACCACCAGGCTTTCTTGCCTGCCCTGGAAGGCATTTTAAATGCAGATTTTTAAGCATGATGGTTAAGAGGGGAAGAGGCTCTCGGGAAGAAAGACACATCTGAGAGAATGGTTGTTGCTTCTCAAAGGAGACCTATTGTGCAGTGGATTCAGATTTACCATCAGGATATAAACACATTGACTAACTTTTCAATTGTACATGCCTAACTTCTTCACAAAACAAGGCAAGAGGGGCTGGAGAGATGACTCAGAAGTTAAGAGCTCTGACTGCTCTTCCTGAGGTCCTGAGTTCAATTCCCAGCAACCACATGGTGGCTCTCAACCATCTGTAATGAGATCTGGTGCCCTCTCTGGCATGGAAATACACAGGCAGTAGGAACGTATACACAATAAATAAATCTTTAAAAAAAACCCAACCAAACAAACAAGGCATTTGGATCCTGTCCTTTGTTGAATAAAAGCCGGGCATTACAGCTTCAGGGATGTATCTTAAACCCATCCCCTTTGCGCTGTGATGTTTTGGAAATGAGAACTACTTAATTTACTTAATTTAACCACCCTGGACTAGCCTCGTAGATTTGAAAATTAATTAACCAAATGTCATATTTTACTCCTCAAAGTATTGGGTAGAAAAAGGAAAGCAAACTTTAGTAGGGGAGTGAGGAGCACCTTCTCCATGGCAAAGGCCAAGTAAGTTTCATGCTACGGCTTCCCCTTGGCTGTGCAGTCTCCGTAGGCTGTCTCCTGGGGCTGCCATGCAGAGCAGGAAGTCTCTGGAGTCAACACAGACTGGTAGGTATGGCTTTCTGCTTCAGTCCTCAAGACTTTCATGCCTCAAGATCCTCAAGGTCTCTCTGAGGCCCAGGCCACTCATGTGCAGTGCAGATGGGTGCATTGGGGCTCCCGAAAGAAACAGAGCTGATACAATGAATATATATTAAAAGGGGTTTGTGTCATTGGATTACATGAAGAGTCTAGGTCATTCAACAGTGACTTGCCACACCAATGCCAAACACCCAGGAGCTGTTCAGTCCCTCAGACTGGATGCCTCAGCAGGCCCAATCAGGCACCCAAGCCACAGAGGATTCCTGGAGAGTGACCAGCCTGCAGTCCACATTGGAAGCCAGAAGGTTGAGTTCTGATATTAGTGAAAGAATACACTGTGCAGAAGCAGCAAAGAGATAGATGAACTTACCAAAGAAATAGACCCATGTTCTGAAAATGGCCCCCTATGGACTGCTTATTAGCAGTGGAGAAAGGGAAACTTTCTGAAAGGGTGCTTGGAATTGATATCATCTATGAGAGTCAGTTGGTCATATATGTTTAGTACCGGAGAGAAACAGACTTCATTTGTGCAAAATTCTCAGCACAAAGGATTTTAACACACCCACAAAAGGAATACCAGACACCTACAGAATGAAAGCAATCATAAACAACAAGAAGGAAAGATTCAAAAGTAACAATATCATAAAATCAATGAAAGGATAAGAAGGCCTTATAGAATAAGGAAGACAAAGAGAAAGGACCACTCTCTACATATTGTCTTGTTAGGGTTTCTAGTGCTGTGAAGAGACACCATGACCATTGCAACTCTTATAAAGGAAAGCATTTAATTAGGGTGGCTTACAGTTCAGAGGTTTAGTTCATTATCTGTTGGGGTCTGGTGCCAGCCCGGACCCTAAATTTATTTCTCCAGACCAGAAGGGAGGCATGGGAATAAAGACACAACTCACATGGCTTTATTGGGAGGGAGATTCTCATTGATCCCTCATAAAATTCTGAGTTCACATCCTAAAAATTCCCCAGTTTATTCTCCAAACAGCCTTGTATACCAAAACATAAACTGAAGTTTCCTAGGTAACCAGGTTGTGGTCACGTCCACATCTACCTATGCCTGCTCTGTCACGTAGACTGAATTAACATCTCTTTTCAGGCATCCTCCAAATTGCAAATAAGGAGAAGAACATCATCCTGACCCCTTGTTAGGGGTGGCGGCAGGCTAGGTGACTACCTCCTGTGCAGCAGGCGCAAACTGTGACCTGGGATTCTGGTTGCCATACCATGTAGAAATATGGGCCCACAGTTATCATCATGGTGGGACATGGCAGTGTGCAGCAGATGTGCTGGAGAAGGAGCTGAGAGTTCTACATCTTCATCTTCAGGCAACAGGAAGTGTACTGTGTATCATGCTGAACGCAGCTTGAGCAAAGGAGCTAGGCAAACTCCAAACTCTGCATTTTCATGTTTGATGTCAAAACACTCTTCAGATCTCCAACTCCTTTCAGCTTTGGTCTGAAAGGTCTGATCCAGCCCACTTCAAGGTGGCTCATAGGAACTGCCCTAGGGATCTGGAATTCAGGGAAAGAAAAGCTCATCATCCTAAAGTGAATCTGCCTTTCTGGGTATTTCCTAGCCTGGCCCCCTACTGGCCCCACTGGAATAATCCTTAAGGGAGGAGATGTCTCCACCTAGAGGCTGATTTTATCCTTACAATAGAATTTTATTATTTTTTATACTATCAGCTATAATACAGCAATAAGATCTCTATGCTACTCACTATCTATTGCAAATGGAGGCTTCTCTGAAAGGCTTGAGAGTTGCATTATCTATTGGTATAGCAATAAGTCATTAGGAGTCGGTTTAATACTACGTCCATTTAGCAGAAGAATAGTAGTAGGTCCCTTAGGCTCATCTAGCCATAGGCTCTTGGCCCAATAATGGTGCCAGGTACAGGTTTCATCTTGTGGAGAAGGACTTAAATCCATGAAGAAAGTGGTTGCTTATTCCTGTGGTGTTCTTGCCACTGTCGCACCAGTGGGTATGTCTTGTTGTGTAGTAGTAGGAGCGGCGGGCTGAGTCCCCACACCCAGCCGCCTGAACGGCTAGCTTTACCCAAAATAATTACACAGAAACTGTATTCTTTTAAACATTGCCTGACCCATTAGTTTTAGTTTCTTATTGGCTAGCTTTTACATATTGATCTAACCCATTTCTATTAATCTGTGTAGCCCACAAGCTGGCTTACCAGGAATGATCTTAACCTGCGTCTGTCTGGAGTGGGAGAACCATGGCGACTCCTTGACTCAGCTTCTTTCTCCCAGCATTCCATTCTGTTTACTCCGCCTACCTAAGGGTTGGCCTATCAAATGGGTCTAGGCAGTTTCTTTATTAATAAGAAATCACTCCCACATCATTTCCCCTTTTTCTGTTTAAACAAAAAAGAAAGGCTTTAACTTTAACATAATAAAATTACATATAGCAAAACAGTTATTAAGCAAGAATCATAGTTATAATATTTATATCTATTTTATATTTTATCATAACAATGGAAAACTATAACTACCTATCCATTTTTCAACTCCATCAAAGACTCCAGAAGGATATAATATTACCTAAGTAAACAAGAACTAAGAAACTTCAAACTCTAGAAATAACAAAGACATCTTGCTGCCTGGACAGTCACCCAAAGTTCTTTTGTACCATTGGGGCATCCATCTTCAGCCTTCAGGCCCATGGTATCCAGCAGACATTTCCACAAAGCAGGAAAATTCAAAGTCAGTTTAGTCACTATCTGTTGTGTCCTGCAGAATGTCTCGCAGACTCTTTCATGAATCAGGAACCTCGAAAGATCATCTCACCTTAGGCAAATTTAGTAGTCCTCTCTCTGTGGGTTCTCTGTGTCCAGTTTATGCAATAGTTCAGGCAAGAGCAGTTTCTTGCCCAAATGGCTATCAAACTCCATAAGGATCCTCTTCGATGCCCATCTTCTTCTTGAAGTAGATTGGTGCTGCCAGGAGCAGAGTGTCTCATTGTCATGAAAAGTCCTAAGTTATTAAAACATTAAATGCCATATTCTGCAGTCTTTGAAAGATATGAAGAATGTCTATCTAATTGAAATGTATCTCTATATATCTAGAAAATCTAACTAACATGACTACAAACTTGACTATTATTTATGATTATCCATCAACAACCTATATTTCCTAATTATACATTACATTTTAATAATGAACTACACAATCACAATACCTTAAACAAAATCAGAAACACTTATACATATAACAAAATTGACCTTAAATCTCTATCAATAAAGCAAAATCTATACCAATGCAAATTATTCATACCTATATCATATCCCCCTTTAAATGTAAAAGAACGTTTATAAACAATTTTTGGGAATATGGGCGCAGTTTTTTCTCTCCAAACTGCTTTCTGCTGAATGGGGGCGTCGTTAATTAGGTCTTTTATGGTATAACCTGTGTGCTAGTTTCATCTCAGTTGGCAGTTGAGCGAAGCAATTTTTTGAAGATGTTCACAACAACCTTTCAGGAGGGCGTGGTCTATCATACCAAATTGTAATAGAAGAAATCCATAGGGTCTGGTCCTCTGTGAAAACAAAAGAAGACCCTCTCCAAAGCATCATATTCTTAGACCCAAATTTTGAAATCGTAATACCCTTATATCCATTCTGGTTTAGCTTGGCAGCTCATGTAATGAAATGTCTCTCTGTACTTAGCTCCTTTAGAGTCAAAAATTTTAAAGAAAGCACAATGTACATAATCCAGACTCTCTGTGAATTTTTCATTTTTACGTGGCTTATTTTTCTTTATTTCTTTTAATCTCTTAACTATCTGTACTCTGTCTCTTTAAAGACTTTACCTTTTTTTTTAAACCATTAACTTTATTCTCTATATTCTTTTTCTTCTCTCTCTCAAGCCTACGTACATTCATCCAACAGTATGGTCTTTTATGTCTGAATCTGTTTTATTGTGAATCTGTAACATTTTTTTACTATCCAGGGGCATTTCTTAAAATGTTAAGCAGTTCTTAAAAACTTAAGTTGTACCATGTACAGGTAATACGGTAATAAGGTACAGCCTGTTTCCTGCCCAATCTAAACCTTAACTGCGCTGTTTTTATGGTAATTACGGTAGTTCCTACCTGAGACCAGCACAGTTCAGCATGGTGGAGCTGAGCAGCTCCTGCCTCAGAGCCATTTGGTGCCCCTGAGCCACACACAGTTCCAGGCACACAGCAGTCCACATTGCCATCAACCAAGCCGTAGAGCTTTACTCCAAATGCTCCATTCAAAAGCTCTGTCTCCCACAGGGGCCAGACAGAGATCGCAATGGCGGCACAGCCCAGAAAGCCGGCATTTTAAAACAGCCAGTTTTTTCCTGCTGCTGAGTCAGGACAATTTCTTTGCGGTGTGCAACCCACAAACAGCAAAAAGCTGTCTTAAATTCTCTCTCTCTCTCTCTCTCTCTCTCTCTCTCTCTCTCTCTCTCTCTCTCTCTTTTAAGCCCTCTCAGGTTTTACGTGGAGTTCATTAGCACGTTGGGTGCCACTCTGTAGTAGTAGGAGCGGCGGGCTGAGTCCCCACACCCAGCCGCCTGAACGGCTAGCTTTACCCAAAATAATTACACAGAAACTGTATTCTTTTAAACATTGCCTGACCCATTAGTTTTAGTTTCTTATTGGCTAGCTTTTACATATTGATCTAACCCATTTCTATTAATCTGTGTAGCCCACAAGCTGGCTTACCAGGAATGATCTTAACCTGCGTCTGTCTGGAGTGGGAGAACCATGGCGACTCCTTGACTCAGCTTCTTTCTCCAAGCATTCCATTCTGTTTACTCCGCCTACCTAAGGGTTGGCCTATCAAATGGGTCTAGGCAGTTTCTTTATTAATAAGAAATCACTCCCACATCATTGTTGGGACAGTAATTACTGTACTTCAAGGTTCACAGCTGGGTGGGACTAAAGGTTCCTTTTCTCCTCTCGTAGCTTCCACAGCACCTTCCAGCACTATGACAGCAAATGAGTAGGGATAAAGCTTCCGGGCCAGTACCAAGTTTATTTTCCATGTTCTATATTACTCAAGATGTGATGTCTTCAGCAATGGGGTCTTATTGTCAAGTTCTGGATTGTAGTCTAAGAATATTGGTGATAGGCTGTAGTGTTTGGGGTCTTTAGTACCTCAATGACCAACACCTCTCCCAAGAAGTTGCCCATTCCTGGCACTGGGCTTTTTATTTATTAGCCTTTGGTGTCTAGTCAGGGTATTATTGTTCTGTAATGGGGCAATTCCATTTTTTTTCTACCTCGTATATGGAAGCTTTTGTAGTAGTGGATTTCCACATGACCTTTCAGAAAGGTCTTTAGTGTTATTTAGCCCCCACACCCACAACTGGCCAAGGTGCAGAAAATAGAGATGGCTTAGTGCTTGGCCCTAAATGGAGTAGATCTTCCACACTCCCTCTGTCCAAGGCTCAGAGATCCTTGCAGAGAGTGGAGAAGTAAGAGCTAGAGGTAGTGGATTCAAGGAAACAGTATCTTCTGGACCCAGCAGGGCAGCTGCACATAAACACACAGTGACTGGAACAGGATGAGGAAGACCTGTGTAAGAGCAAGGCAGACAAAAATCTCAGCATGGAGAGGACAGCTGGGCCAGAGATCCCACCCAGAGCCATGGGGCTGATGACCATTGTTAGCTGCTGGAAAAAGGAGAATCTGATTTCTCCAAGAGTGTAGTCCCTGCTGAGTTGACCACACATCCAAGAAAACTTGAGAAGAGCAAATTGATGTTGGTGGACTTGGTTTTTTTTTTTTTTTTTAGGATACAAGGTTAGGAAAGCTGTGGGGAAGATCTGGGAAGAATTCAGGGAAGGGGCTGAGTATGATCAAAGTATGTTTAATGAGGTTCTCAAAGAATTAATAAAATTAAAAGCAACAGGAAAGAACTTTTGCAAACACAAGTTATAAAATACTGTAAAGTGTTTGGAAATCAGAAGCCATACATTCTTGTTGAAGAATAAAATGCAGGGGGTGGATAATTCAGCTATGATTAAGATTAAAAAGCTGGGCAGACTTCCTGCTTGAATTGATGAAGGGCTTTGTAAATATTGTGCAAAAACACTTTGTCTGCTAGGAAATTAGATAATGTGTAAGGCCAGACAACAGATTCAGGGATGGCAGAGCTTGGAAGTATTAGTTCATATGGTTGGGATCCTGAGACTGTAGGTTCAAAACTCTGTGTTTTGAAGTTTCTTGGGCTCTAAAAACCTAAGTTTAGAGCCAAGATTAAGTCCATTTGATTCTTCACCTTGTACAATTAAAAGATACAGTGATATAAACTGCAGTTAACATCATTATCACCACCATGAGAACCACCACCACCAACAACAACAACAGCAACACCACCACCATTACAAGCACCACCACCACCACTACCACCACAACCAACAACAACAGCACCACCACTACCATTACAAGCACCACCACCACAAACAACAACAACAGCACCACCACCACTATTACCAGCACCACCACCACCACCAACACAACCACCACCACCACCACCACCACCACCACAAACAACAACAACAGCACCACCACCACTATTACCAGCACCACCACCACCACCAACACAACCACCACTACCACCACCACCAAAACCAACAGCCACAGAAACACCACCATCACCACCAACAACAGCAACAACACCACCATCACCATCACCACCACCAACAGCAACAACACCACCATCACAAGCACCACCACCACCATTACCACCACCACCACCACCATTACCACCACCACCACCATTACCAGAACCACCACCAACAACAACAACACAGCCACCACTACCACCACCACCACCACCAACAGCAACAGAAACACCACCACCACCACTACCATTACCAACAACAACAGCAACAACAACACCATCACAACCACCACTACTACCAAGAGCACCACCACCACTATCACCACCAACACCACCACAAACACTACCACCACCACCACCAACAACAACAACAGCAACACTGTCACAATGTTTCACTACCACTTTTGTTCTAGTGCTGAGGAAAATTGTAAAAGAAAGAAGGGAATAAAAAAACTTGTTAAAAATTCTAGTGTATTCTTCTGTATGGAGAATGGGAAGAACTTAAACAGCCCAGGACAATGGTGAGGAGAGAGTTGGTATGAGAAAGACATGGAAAGTCAGACCCACTTTGTTTACTGAGCGAAGAGAGCAAAGGAAAATTCCTTTCTTATGTATGATCGAGAGGATCAGGAAAACAGTGTTGTCAGTAAGTTTGAAATTTGGATGGATACCCGACATTCATGGCTAGGAACACAGCCCTTGCCTAGCATGTGCAATTCCCTGTCAGATCTCACACTGGAAAGGAAGGTTTCTTTCTGAAAGTGCCCTCACTGATACACTGGCGTTGGTAACTCCCCTTTCTAGGCTATCTCTGTGGAGAGGGCATTCTGGAGGAACCATTCAGAACTTAATTCTGAGTTTTCCTGCCATCCACTCCAGAAGGTAATCCCTCAGGATTCAGGCTCCACGTCTCATATTTCTTCAGCAGTTTGCAGAATGCTTACGCCTATGATGAATGTAGAATAAGTGACAGATTTGTATGGATAGCAATCCTAATGCATCTACTATGCTCATGCTTCCTGACAAAGCTCTGCATTTCAAGATCTTAAAGAAAGAACACTGAAGGTATGTGTATGTGTTGGGGGAGGTATGCCTCCCTTGCAGCTCCTGCAAGTGGTGTTATCAGTGGTATTTTAATCTTGTATGCCTATCTCCCGAGCCCTGTGTCAGTTTTTGGTATGGATAAGTTGATTGTCGTCTCCCCAAATGTTCATATATTGGAGACTTAACCCCTAACTATGAGTTGCTTGTATTTAAACATGGTATTTGGGGGAGGAAATTTGAGTTAGATGAGGTCAAGAGATGGGGCTCCCATGATGGAATTGGTGTGTTTGTGTGACGAGAATGCATTTGATCCATCTCTCCATGTGGTCCCTGTCATTGTGTCGTGACGTAACAAGCTCTTCATCTGATGTCAGTGCCATGTTTTGGGCCTTTCTAGCCTCTGGGAAAATGAGCTCAATAACTCTTATTCACTATAAATTCCTCGGCTGGTAGTATTCAGTTTCAGTAACAGAAAAGTGCACTGTGACCATTGCCCTTGATTCTCATAAGCACTTGATTTTGTAATTACAATAGAAACTACTCATCTGTGCTCACAAATTTCACTTGAAAGGAGAGTGTGAGCAATGTAAGATACACAGCTTCTAATCCTGCCCTCTGGCTCATCCAGCTGCCAGGCATGGAAATTGTCAAAGAGAAACTTCCAATGTCCGATTTTCTTGAGAGCTTTCTGACTGGAGTGGGTGGTGGCCTTGGCCTCCATATCAGCTGCCCAAGCTCTTGTACACTTACTGTTGTGGTCATTTCCCTTCACGGACCCACCAGCTGCTCCCAGCCCTCCTCCGCATGTCACAACCCTCACTCACTGAATGGCTGGCATCCAGCAGCTCACAGCCCTTCTCCCAGTACTGCTCTATGGACAAGGTCAAGTTTGGATCAGGGTCCAGTTAGAATTCTGTTCCCACAGTCCCGTCTTTGTGATATTTTCTATTGAGTGCACGATCCCTTTGTGTGTGTGTGTGTGTGTGTGTGTGTGTGTGTGTGTGTGTGTGTGTGTGAGAGAGAGAGAGAGAGAGAGAGAGAGAGAGAGAGAGAGAGAGAAGGTACATGTTTGTGTATAGGTACACACGCCTGTGTGTGTGTTGTCCCTCGGGCACTGTCCAGTTTTTGTTCCTACTGGCCTGCAACTGCAACTAGCCAAGTACACTTGACTAGCTGGCCAGTGACCATGGATTCTCCTGTCCCCTCCTTCCCTAATCCTACGATTACAAGTGTGCACCGCCACACCTGATCTTTTCATTTTTTTGTGGGGTCTGAGGATCGGTCTCACATGAGACTCACGTAAGGTAAGCATCTTCAAATTATTTAGTTCACCAAACTCTTGTCTCCTTGTCAGCTGGCCACAGGTGTTAGTACTGCTGCTGAAGACCTGCTGTGATAACTGTTGAGGTTCCGGCCCAGGTCCAGCTGAGAACGGCATCTTTCTGAGCCCCCTGCTGCGCAGATGTCATTGAATCATTGCAGCGACGTGGAAAGAACGGCACTGCTCAACAGCTTTGACTTCTTCTTTGTCCCACATGTCAGCTTTCTCTGGCTCTTACACACAAAGAGCTTTGTACTGGAATTGTCAGAGTTAGAGCCTGAGCCCCAGGATCTCAAAGGAGCTGGGTCTGGCTGCCTGCTGACAAGCAGTTAAACAGACAAGGAACAAAAAAGGGGGGAAAGGAGACTTTCTTGATGTGACCTCATAGAGAAGAGGGACAGCAATATCTAGTGACCTCCCAAGCCTCTCTTTGGGCCTTCGTATTACGTTTTGGTTTAAAGAGAAGGCAAGAGGTATGCTTAACGGTCCTGCCCAACACTGACCCATCACTCTCTCAGCTCAGACTCTCCTACAAGGTCATCTGAGACACGGTCAGAATGTGTCACAAGCTCTGAGACGCAAGCTCTCCTATGGTCTAGTACCCAGCTTCAGCCTTATCCTCCCAGCATAAGACGCCTAGAAAGATTCTAGATTCTCAGAGTTCATTATGTTAATAGTCTGAAAACCAAAGTGTGTGCGGGAGGGACACACGCTACCTTTAAAATGTCTTCATTCCTAGGAGGACCGGTATACGTTGAAGTTGGTCTGTGTTGCACATGTCTCTTAAAACCCTTATTGTACTTAGCAGAGTGTCACAAAGGGACATTTGCACCTGCCATGCCTAGTCTGTGACAACCCTGACATACTGAAACTTAGTTCACTGGTTTTATTGTTTTCTCTTGAGAGACAAAGACTTCGTCAACAGATCTGCAAATTACATAACAAACTAAAAATGACTTTCACTTCTTGAAGTCACTATATGTGGCTACTCTTGTGCATGTCGTTGTAGCTGAGTCTCTTCTCTCCTCCCCTCTCTCTCCTCTTGCAAGTTTTGCATGCCAGTGCACATATGTGTTTGTGCGTGGAGGCTGGAGGTCAACCCTGGACTTTATTCCTCAGGCACCACCCACCTTGGATAAGATGCGAGCTCTCACTGGCCTGGAACTCACCAAATAGGTTAGGTTGCCTGGCCGCTGAGCTCCAGGGATCTACCACCCCTACCTTCTCAGCACCGAGGGCCTCCTAGGCATATTTGACCATACTCCTTTTTTTCCTTTCCTTTCCTTTCCTTTCCTTTCCTTTCCTTTCCTTTCCTTTCCTTTCCTTTCCTTTCCTTTCCTTTCCTTTCCTTTCCTTTCCTTTCCTTTCCTTTCCTTCCCTTCCCTTCCCTTCCCTTCCTTTCCTTCCTTCCCTTTCTTTTCTTTTCTCTTCTTTTCTTTTCTTTTCTTTTCTTTTCTTTTCTTTTCTTTTCTTTTCTTTTCTTTTCTTTTGTGGGTTCTAGAGACCAAACATAGGCCCTAGAATTTCCATGGGTAGCACTTTACTGACTGATGTATCTCCTAAGAACTGAAAATATTTTCTTATTTATTTTTATTGAGCTCTATATTTTTCTCTGCTCCCCTCCCTGCCTCTCCCCTCCCCTTCAACCCTTTCCCAAGGTCCCCATGCTCCCAATTTACTCAGGAGATCTTGTCTTTTTCTACTTCCCATGTAGATTAGATCTATGTATGTCTCTCTTAGTGAAAATATTTTTCTAATTTTACAGATTACACAAGAGAAAAACCAAAGTTCATCAAGCTTAACTGAATTTCCTAAAGTCACAAGATACTAGGAAGAATGAACAGAATTAAGCTCTGAGCAATACAACCCTGGGATTATGTTATCTGGCATAAGAACTGCTAATTATAAGCTGTTAATAATTATAATAAACTAAATGAAAATATTAGCTCCTTAGTAACTACCTGTTGTACTCTATTGGATAGTCCAGAAGAAAATATCTACACCACATGAAGTTGTCTTGCTCAGCTTTAGTGTCTTTGTATAAAGCCTTGAAATACAGCACCAACTCGCCTCCAGAAACGCCTAGACTCCCTGCTCTCTGTGCTGGCTCCGGGCAACCCACTGCAACTGTGATTCCCATTAATTCCCATATTCTACTCTCTCAAGACCTCTGCTTTATTTACTATTCTCATTGCTGTTACAATATATCCAAAAAGAAGCCATGTAAAGAAGGAAGAGTTCATGCTGGTTCACAGTTCCAGGGCATAGTCTATCATGTCCACCCATAAATATATGCATGTACATATACATAACATACACATCTGTTTGCACATAACCATACACATGTTCACAAACAGAAATATACACATGTACATTCACAAATGTTAATATATAAATGTACATACAAAAACATAGAAGTGCACATGCAAATACAAGTATAAATAAACGTGTACAAACATAAATGTACACATTATACAAATGAATATACACATGAACACATACATAAAATATATATGTCTGCACATAGACATACACATGTAGATGTGCAAACATAAATATACAAATGTATATAATACACATACAAATGGACACATAAATATGATATGTATTTACATATAACATGCACATGTACACATGTAAATAGACATGTACGCACAATTTTACACATGCACATACCTACACATGCACAAAACATAAATGTACAAATACACAAACAAACACATATAAACACATCAGTAGACATGACATACAAACAAATATACATATGTACACATAAACATATTTTTACACACAAACATGAATGCACACATGTACACACACAAACATATAGAAATGTACACATTAAATATACACATGTATATATGCAAGCATAAATGTACGGATATTTACACATAGACAAATATGTACTGTACACATGTAAATATATATGACTTACACATAAACATACACATTTATACACATAATACACATAGAGATTTATGTACAAACACAAAAATATGTGGGCATAAATATGGATTTCTCTACACACATAAATATAAACAAGTATATACACAAATACACAAATGCATGCCCACCCATAAACATACACGTGTACAAATATAAACATGTACACACATTAACATATATATGCACACATATGCTTACATATGTACTGAAACATAAAGAAAACCATGTACTCACATAAATACACACACACACATATATATATACCCACAATAATATACAAAATTGCAAACACATAAACAGATATAGGTACACAGTCAGAGAATACATGATTACATATACATATAAACATACACTTGTTTACACACAAACTAAAGCATACACAGGAACACACATAAAGAACACATACACATTATGAGCCAGATATTCACAAACATATTCACATGCACACACATATAAATATACTCATTTATACACGAAAACACAAGTACACACATGTACACACATGTACACACACAGATCAACATACAGATATATACACAAACATAAATACGCTCATGTAAACATAAACAGACACATCTACACACATAAACATGCATTTATATGCACCCAAATACACACGTACTTACAGATGTGCCCACAGATAAACATGAGTCACAAAACCTAAGTCCTTAATCCTCACCTGTATCTCCGTTCTCACCGCCCTGACTCAGCTCCTGTCAACTCCAACCTAAACAACTCAAACAGCTTCCCTTCTGTTCAGCCTCAGGCAAGTGTCACGGATGTGTAAACTCCTTTGCACATGCTCTCTAGATTTTGAAAATCCAAATCTGATTTTGTTTCTCCCATGATTAGTATCTTAACATGATTATGCATCTAATGGGGAGACATTAGAAAACTCTCCAAGCTCTTTTTTATGACTTGTGTGTGATCCTAAGGGACCCTTCTAGAGAAGGTTGTGCAACTCACACCCTCACTCTGCCATGACTCCCCCCTCCCTAATTCCCCAAACTCAGTAGCAGGCGGTTCTCCTCTAAGCAGCTCCATGTCTTCCTGGAAACACCAGCACAACCATTGGAATTTGCTTCTGGAATCTTTCAGGGCCTTTTCCATTGGAACTCGTTTTTTCCTTCTCCTCCCTCACACGTGGGTTCACAGCAGTTATGGTGTGCTACATGTGTTTATACTTGTAGCTTTCACAGGTTGGAACTCTTTCAAATAAAAACAATACCTTTAATTCTTGATTTGGGTCCTAAAACCTAAAAATTATGCCTGACTTATTATCTGGCACTTGTTAGGAATTTGAAGTGCCAGTAAATGACAGTTAAATTAAATTGTGAATTTAGACAATCATAAGCCAAAGCAGGAGGCAGGAAGGATGTCTGGGAGAATTTCATTGTCTCTCTTCTGCTTGTTTTGTAAATCAGGAAATTAAGAACAGTATGGTTTTAGGATAAAACATCCAGACATGAAAATAAAAGTTGCTAAAATGTGTCTGACATCAGATAAAGAAAGGTTGCATCTCTTTCTGTCATATTTTCTTGATTCATAAACTATTTATAGTTATTATTTTTGATCCTTTGGTACTTATTTTTTTTCAGGTTTTTATATAATCACACCATTTCTCCTTTCCTTTATCTCCCTCCAAATCTTCCCTTCTACCCCTCCTTTTCGGCTTTCAAATTCATATCCATTCTCATTCATTGTTGTGTATATGCATATATATTTCTAAACATAATCTGCTCAGTCTGTATGATGTTACTCATATGGAAGCATTTTCAGGGTTAGCCATTTGGTGTTGGAGAACCAGTTGGTACGCTCTTCCCTGGAGAAAACTAATTCCTCCATTCTCAGCATTCCCCAGCCGCACACACTTCTTTGTGTAGGGTTGAGGCCTCATGGACTTCCCCTTGTCTGCTTTGGTGTGTCTATTATTGTTGTCCTTGTCAGCTCATGTTTTGATCATCATGTTGATGACACTTCGTGAGCATAGCTTCTGACATTCCGAGGAGATGCAGTCTCCTAGCAAACTCCATGATCTTCTGACTAACCATCTTTCTACCTACCTGCCTCTTTCTTTATCTTTGGGTAGGAGACGTGTTTTGTGGGTGTGTCATTTGGGGACTGGGGTCCACAACTCTGCATTTTGATGGGTTGTGTTTTCTGAAATGACCTCTATCTGTTGCAGAGGGGAGCTTGCTTGAGGTG
Source organism: Microtus pennsylvanicus (assembly GCF_037038515.1). NCBI lineage: Eukaryota > Metazoa > Chordata > Mammalia > Rodentia > Cricetidae > Microtus > Microtus pennsylvanicus. The sequence continues at coordinate 49,683,946 of NC_134582.1, read as the reverse complement.
AGGACTACGCTTCTCTGTAAGCACAAAGACAAATGTGTAAGCTGTAGTTAGGGATTCTGATGGTTAGTGAAGTGGTAGCTGCAGGCTCTCTCCCAGACTCATGGCTTCACTAGCCCTGACTAGCTCACTGTATCTCCTTTCAGTACCAGACACTGTTTCCCTCTTGTTCCCTGAGTCTTAGGTCCAGTTAGAGAGCTTTTGGTGACCCTCAAGCGGTGTATGCCACTACAGCACTGTTGGGTTTTCATGACATGCTGGTCATTGTCACGGATCATAGGTGGTAAGGCTGTTGGTTGCTACCCTCATTTGGAAGTTTGCATGTTTGCGTGGTACCTTCAGGCTCCATGAAAACTAGTACTCGGGGAAGAGGCATTTAATGCCTTCTTTTGAGACGGTCTTAATACGCAGCCTTGGTTGTCCTGGAACTCACTATGTGAACCAGAATGGCCTAAAACTCATAGGCACCCACCAGATTCTGTCTCCTGAGTGCTGAGACTAAAGGTGTATACCACCATGCCCAGCTCTTTTAATGCTTTTTAAATCTAAGATTAAGGAAGGAAAACACTTTCTCTATCTTCTTATAAAGTGTTACTCTAGGGAAGAATTCAGTAATGGCTCAATTGTGTATTCTGTTTGAGGCAGTCTAATTAAGCAGAATCCTTTCATTTGCTTTGTTACTTGACCACATAAATACACCTTATCAGATCTGAAGATCCACAATCCCTGCTTTATTCAAGGTCCATGAACACTTATTTATTTACTTTGGAACTTAATCAACATTAAAGATTTAAATGATCTCTACTAAATTGGACTCCATTTATTTAAGATTACAGCCTATGTAGGTCTTTTAGATTTAAATACTCCTGCGTATGCCATAGGGTCTTTGTATCACCTACATAGTTCATTTCAAATATCTCCAGTCTGTATCTTCTAGACTTATTTGAAAACTGAGTGTCACAGACGAAACAACAAAGTTTTGTGGAACATATTTATTTAAGCATGCCTCTCAATTAATAATAATCTCACTTTCGCCTAGTCTGCCTACATAACCAGTAGTCATTGAAAAATAAAGACATGGTCATAGTCCAGATCTTTACTGTGAATACGTGTATGGCTCTCAGTAAGAAAACAGGGCAAGAAAGAGTCTCAAAAACATCAGAATAATTGCAATATTTAATCTCTAACATGTAGTCATCACCTACAAAGTCTATAGGGCCATCCAGTTCATATAGTTGTTCAGGAAAGAGTAAACCTTTAATTATTTATACTATGTAAATACACAAATATACTGGTTAGAATTCACTCATACAACTTTAGGATCACAAATACAGCCTAAAATGTTTTGTTCCTGTGAACATACTATTATGGCTGTGCCATAAGTCCTGCTGAGACCTCCAGGAGTCTAAGTTTGTATGCAAAAGATAAGAGCCTTTATTGCAAACTAGAGCCTGAATCCCCCATCTGTTCTGACTCAGTGGTTGCATTAGAGAGCCCTGCGCTCAGTTATGGAAGGGGTTTTTAAGGAATAAAGGATGGGGTAGGGGAATTCCAGGTTTAGAAGGGGGTTGAACTCAGATGGGGGTTGCAGGAATGGGGCAACAGAAGTCTTGTCAGACAGGGATTGGTACTGGCGCTGCTGCAAGGAAATTGGCAACCTATATACAAATTATGTAAGCTATTCTCAATGTTCTGGAGCATGTAGTACTTGCTTGTCTCAATTCTGATTGGTCCCCCACAGCGTGCAGTTTGTTTTTTCCTGGTTGTTGTAAGGATGAGGTCTAGTCTTCGGTATTGGTAGCCTGCAAGTTTATCATGGCTGCACTGATGTTAAGTTAGGTCTCCTTAAGTATTTGCACAAATGTTAACTAGCTTTTATATTTTTTTAACAATACTATATTCAAAACACAGTAAAGTGCTGCTCAAGGTGTTCCAGGTACTTATAGCCCATTTAATGTTCTATTACTTAAAAAAAAATCGTCAACATCATTGGCTTTTGTTATCTCTTACATTATCACTTGTTTAATATTTTAAAATTTATGCATGGTAATCTTGTCTCCAGGCAAAACTGAATTGCAAAATCTGAATTGGTAATCATATAGTATATTTACTTTATAGCAGCCACAATAACTAAAACGGCACTGTCAAAACAACAAAATATGTAGTTCCTTGATTGCTGCTTTTAAATCGGCCCCTTCATTATTTAATAAGGCCTAGTGGTTTTATTTAGCCATTGATTTAATATCTTTCAAGATATATACATTCAGTCTGTGCATGAGTTGGATAAACGTGAGGATAAAGAGACGACATCTGCTGAAGTTTATGAGTCTTAAAATTTTGGCTAGAAAAAATAATGTTCTCTTCTTTTTTTTTAATTCCTGCTTCCTCCACATACACCATACATAGACTAAATAGAATGGAAAGTTTCGTGAAAAACAATATAAATTGACTCCTTGACCAGAGAGAAAGAACAACCCCACACTTTAAAACAGCCATCAATGTAACATGATAAGACACCTTTCCTTGAGGGAGATTAATTATCACCATTATTGCTTTTAAATTAAATTAGGCTGTATGGAAGAAAAATGTTTTTGAATCATAATATCTAGAATGATTAGAGTTCTGTCAAATAGCACATCAGATACACGTGTTTGTGATATTTAGTTATTTATGAATAAAAAAACCAAGGGTATATCTGCAGAAGATCAAGTTAGTCACCATTTGAGCATGGAAGATGGAGTGGCTCATGAGCCCCCACACCTTGCTGAGGAGCTATGGACAGTGATGGTTTCTTGAGTAGGGAGAGTCAGTTTCCTTTAAGGCTGTGTGAGCTAGGTTAGTTGACTATATTTTAGTGGATGGTTCCACACTTGTAAGTGTTATGAGCAGCACAGTTTGAACTTCATAGGTTATTAATAAAAAAAAAAAGCATACTTAGTGGGGGGGGGCAAGAGGCAGGGGCTAGATCTGGGAAGAGCCAGAGTAAATATTATCATTACACATTGTGTGAAATTTTCGAAAAATTAATAAAAAGATACAAATTTTAAAAACTGAAGAGTATTAAATAGCTGGACTATAGACACCACTAACCCAGCAGTATGTGGTGTGCAATGTGGACAGCTGGCCTCTTGCTCCTGCCGCCGAGCCTTGCGTGCCATGCTGGACTGTGTGTCTTTATTGTGAACCAAAGTAATTGTTTTGCGTTTGGTATTTGATCACAGCAATGAGAAAAGGAACTAATACACCATCACATCATGATTTTCCAAAGAGAGAATATTTTATTACAAAAAGGGCATATTCTCCAAAATGGAGATATCTTTGTGTGCTAATTGGTGTTTATTGTGAACTTGATAGGATCTGGAATCCCCTGGGAAATAAATCTCCAGGCACACAGTGAAGGATGATTTGGATTAGGTTAGTGCCCACCTGGGAGTACTGGTTTACCCTGATCTTTGGGGAGGGAAGAAGGGAATGAAAAAAGAAGCATCTTCTCTCCCCACCTCTTCCCCCCAGGTACCATGGTGCCACAGCAAGAGAAGGCAGAGACAGCCTAGGCAGACCTGTGGTGGTCTTCATACCATCTTGTGGGAGATTATCTAAATTAAGGTTAGCCTCAGAGCCTGTCTGTGAGGGATTACGTTAGGCTAATGGAGCTGAAAAGACCTAACCTAGCAGTAGTTAGCACCATTCAGGCTTGGGTCCTGGACTGCAAGAAAGGAAAAAGCTAGCTGAGCACTGGCATTCACCACCCAGGTCTTGCTAGCTGTGGACACAGTGTGGCCAGCTACTTCAAGCTTCTGATGCCTTGAATTTCCCCCCATAATAGATTTTAAGTTGTGAACTAAAACAAACTCTTCCACCATTCAGTTGCTTTTGTCAAGTTATTTTATCACAACAATGGGATAAAAATTAAGGCAGAAATTGGCTCCAAGGAATTGGAACCATTGCTGTATTAACCTGACTCTGTGGTCCTTGGGCTAATTTGATTCTTGGATGTCTAATATTCTTGGAACTACTTGTGGCTGGAATGTGGAAGAGTTAGGCACTTTGAGCTAGAAAAGTGCGGGCACGCAGAACTCCTGGGTTCACCTACCTTCCAGTGGGAACTTAGGAGGCAAGAATTCTGAGGGGCATGTAGACAGCAGAGACCGAGATGATAAGGTTTCAGAGCCGTAAGAGGACTGTATTAGGAAGTGATAGAAGAGTTATTTGTGTGATAATCTTGGCCAAAAATCTAGTTTCATTTTACCTGTATCTGGAGAACTTGAATGAGGTTGAATTTAAAAATATGAACTCATTGTTTGGCAGAGAAAGTTTCAAGGCAGGAGAGCATAGGCTGGTGTTAAAAAGGTGGCTGTAACTGTTAGAGAGATCCATATCACCGAAGAGAAACCTCATATGGTGCACTTGCACAGGAGGCAAAACCTAGCCTTAGACCCTGAGTTAACCTGGAAGTTTTATCTGCCCAAGGACCAGGTAACTTCCTAGAATTGTGTGACTTGTAGTTCTTGAGAAATATACAAACAAACAAACAAACAACAACAAAAACCAAAGCCTCATGGGAAAGTACAGTGGCCTATGAGTTTTGTCTTTGTAAACCCTAACAACACATGTCTTGTGGGGTGGAACTTAATAAAAGCTTGTTTTAAATGTGAATTGTTTTAAAATGGTGGAATTGGTTTTCCCAGGCAAATTTCAAGATTTACATTAGCCCCTCATAGGGTCTGCCTTACAGAAATGCAAATAGGATTCCAGTAGCCCAGGGAATGACTTCTCACAGTGACATATTGGGTTAGATGAAATTTTAAAGATTCAGTGAAGCTGTCAGCAAAGTGAAGAGAAAGTCCTTCATTACGTCATACATACAGAAGGTGTTCACATTCTGGCTAAACCCAAACTGTAACCATTAATTAGTTTTTAAAAAACCTTTAAAGTTAAGTTTTTTGTTGTTGTTGCTTGCTTTCAAAGAATTTCTTTCTATATTCCTGAGTTAAATTTTTCTATTTTCTTAAGTCATAAATTTTATTTTAATTTTAGTGAAGTTACAAAAGTGTATGTTTCTACTTTCTGTTCTTCCTGATTTTCCTTGAGTCTTTTGGTAATTTTTTCATGTTACAGATTTGAATGTTCTAAGTCTAATTTCACCAAAATTCATGATACACAGTGACAGCATCATTTAACAAATCACCTCCTCTACAACCCCTATGTATTATGAACAGGAGGAGTGTGCCGAAAAGTTGACTTAGCCCTAAGCAATTGTAGCTTTGTAGCCTTAATGTTTAATAAGAAGAACTAGCCTAGTGAGCTAGTGCTCAGTGCACACCAATGTCAGCTCCAGGAGTTAGATCCTGGGTTGGGGCTGGTAGAACTAGATTTCCTGTCTCATAGACTGGAGTCTTGAGGGGGACAAGACAAGTCAGAGAGTGGCTCTAAGACATGCGGAAACACTGCAGAGAAGTCATCAGGCTTTGATGAGGTGCAGGGTAAGGAAGCCATTTGGCTCAAACACCCGTAATCACAGAATAGAGAGGCCATGGCCATGAGCACTCCAGAGTTGGCCCTCCTTCGTGTCCTCCAAGGACAACCCGTGACTCAGCATTCTTAGAAACAGTGTCCTTTAGACAGTAATAGGGACGTGGACATGCTGTGTCAGTGTGGAGCAATGAGCAACAGGAACTTGCTTTCACTCTGCTGTTCATTCCCTTCGCTGGACAAAAGCTTTTCGATTTGCGCAATGTGTCAGTTGTTAAGGTTTTTCTCTTCTACTTGTGGAGTCTAATTCAGAAAGTTCTTCCCAATATTTGTGTTTTGACCTTTCCTTGTCAGGAGTAGAGAGCATAACAGGATCTGTTGAGAACGCTGTGTGACTGGGACCTTGGTAGACACGTGATTCCGTTTATAGAGGAAAGCTCTCTCCAGTCCAGAGAGAAGAACCCAAGATTTCAACCACCAAGACCTTTGCAAGAAAGAGCTTTGCTGCCTAAAAGAGATTTGGTGTCTGAAAAGCTACAACTTTACAGAAACAAAAAGAAGCAGGCCCAATCTGAATTCCAAACAGACAGCTGTAAATGGTAGCTGGTTTCGTTTCTTACCCTGCTGCCTTCCTGTTTGTCATCACCACCCACTCCCGGCTAGGAGTCAACCACATTCTCAGTTTTCCAATAGTTAATAGTCACCTACTACTTCCTTCCTTCTCTCAGCCTATCTCCCTGGGTTTTCCCAAGAACTCTCTTTCATTTGTCATGTTAAAAACAGTTAACATAAACATTACTTGGTGAGAACATTTCAACCCCGGCTTCACATTGACACCCCAACAGCCGTGAAACCACAAGGAATGTCCCCATGTAATAAATACAAACTAGCACTTCTCTGTGACCTATGTGACACATGAGCAGAGTAAATAACAAATATTATAGGAAAGGTCAGTTTGCTGCCATGACTGGACAGTCTGGGTTTCATAATCTTTTTACATGTGTGGTGAGTTCCTTAGAGCTCCAGGTTTTTCACTGGATTAACTCCCTTGCTGTTCAAAGGAGCCATGAGAGCTCCTTTGTTTACTGCTTTTGGTCATCTGTTTTGCCTCCCACCCTTCCTCTGAATGTCCATCACTGATTAATCCCCATCAGCAACTTGGGACCATGCTTCTTCTCAGTTTCTGGGTAGTTGATGTGATGGTCAGAGAAGTGCAAAGAATAATTGGCCTAGAGGTAAAAAAAAAAAAAAGAACAGGAAGGGCAGGAAAGATGTCTCAGTAGTTTAAGAGCACTGGCTGCTCTTCCAGAGGACCCCAGTGCCATTCCCAGCACCCACATGGCGACTCACAACTGTCTGTAGCTCCAGTTCCAGGGGATCCATCACTTTCACACAGACACAGTCAGGCCAAACACCAATATACACAAAATAAAAATAAATCAAAGAACAGGAAGGGTTGCAGCATGCTGCATTATTCTGTTTTTCTAAGGGACTAGGGAGAACCTTAATTGAGAAGTTAGGTGCCCTCTAGGTAAAGATGAAACACTTTGACTTCAGAGACTCACAATTGAGCTACAATAACTATGAATCTCTCATTTGTTAATTGACACTCCCCAGACTAAAATGATTTTCTTGAATATCAGTCACTGCATCAAGAAAAAAAAATGATTTTTTCAATACTTAAAGAGTTGGAGATGAGATATGGTATGAATTATTTCAAAAAGAATTGCATGGTCCCTGTGGAAACAGCCAAAAGCCTGGCGTTAGACGAGAGTGAGGTCAACTTCCCCAGGTGTCTCACTGGTAGGAATGAGTTACTACATGCTGTAACAGACACGGGGAACCTAATTCTCTGATGTGCTTGAACTTAATTAGGTTAGCATTCAAGTAGGATTTCCTAAAAGCCACGAGAAAATTCTAAGTGCCCACTGGAAAATTGAACTACCAGTGCCGAAACCATAATAGTCATAGTATAGGTGGGCAGATGAATCATCACATGTAAGACGGAGAAAGCAGGGCATAAGGGGACACTGACTTTTCCTAGGCAGAGGAAAGACTGGGCGAAAACACATCATAGTGGCCACAGAACTGAGAGAAGAAACAGTGGAAGCCCAGAAAAGCAAGGAGAAAGACAGAATCTCCATCAATTCAGCATTTAGCACATGCTGGTTCTTGTGGTCTTTACTTCATGACAGTTTCCACGGAATATTAAAAAAACCCAGGGGAACGTCCCATGAACTACTCTAACTAAAGGAGAAAGGCATAGTTCAGAGGAGTAGAAGTCAAGTTTAATACATAGCGGGGCACCACTCTGTCTGATTCAAAAGCCTGTGGCTCCGCCGTGATAGGTTCTCTTCCACGGCCCTGTATTGACAGCAAGACTAGGCAGGATGGTGAGAAAACAAAAAAAATCCTGTTTTCTTTAATTTGACAGCTTCTTTGATTTATTGTTGATATCCAAAGGGAAGCAATCCTGTGAGAGTCCCATCTCAATGCCACTAATAATTCTTTTCACTAATAATTCTTGCCTCTTTGCTGGAAGACTCATAACCGTTAGCTCAAAAGATCTCCTATCTTTAAAACAAACCTTTTTGACCTTTGAACTTTATTTGGTCTTTCACCTGATAGTCCATCCCTCTTAAGGAAGCCAAGGCGGGAACTCGAGGCAGAAACCTGGAGGACAGAAACTGAAACAGAAACCATAGAGGAGTGCCACTTACAAGCTTGCTCTGGCTTGCTCAGTGACCTTCTTTCTACAGCCCAAGTACAGGGTTCATTGCTCACTTTTATACTCACCATTATAATTTGTTCTTGCTTGATTTCTCAATGGTCTTCCTAAAAATAGCACTGCTTTCTTCTCTCATGCCACAAACATTCCTTCACCCCCTCACCTCTTCATCCATTTTAGACCTTATCATAGTTAACGTCAATTGTTAACTTTACACATCTGGGCAGAGGGACCCCCAGTTGTGGAATTACCTCCATTAGACTGGTCTGTAGACATGTCTGCGGGGAAACTGTCCTCTTCAAAACATGATGATGGTGATGACGATGCACGTGGGTGTTTTGCCTTCATGTATGCCTGCACCCCACTACATAGTGCCTGCAGAGGCCAGGAGGGAGTGTGGGATCTCCGATACTGCAGTTACATGTGTTTGTGAGCCACCATGTGAGCTCACACGGAAAGCTGAACCCGGAGTGTCTGGAAGAGCCACCAGGGCTGTCAACCAATGAAACTCCTCTCCAGCGTCTTGTGGAGAATTTTCTTAATTGCTAATTTATGTAGACGAATTCAGCCCACTATAAGCAGTGCTATCCTTGGGCAGGTGGTCCCAGGTTGTATAAGAAAGGGAGCTGAGCAAGCAAGAGAGAGTAAGCCAGGAAGCAGCATTCCTTGTGATGTCTGCTTCAGGTTTTGCCTCCACGTTTCTGCCTTGAGTTCCTGCCTTGCCTTCCGTCAGTGATAAACTATAAAGTATAAGATCAAATAAAGCTTTTTCATCCCCAAACTACTTTTGGTGTAGTGTTTATCATAGCAAAAGGCACATTCTTCCCTATCCATAGCCCACCTTCTGCTTCATGTCCTATTTAAATACAGGCAAGAAGGACAATGAAATATTTATCTTACTGGGTTTGACTTATTTCATTTAACATAGTGATCTCTAGTTCCATCTGATTTTATTCTTCTTTAAGGCTGAATCAAAAGATACTGTGTTGTGTTTAAGCGTCTCTCTAACATCCATTGCAGGTGACATCCTTGTTTTCCCCCTCTTGGCTTCTGCGATGACGCAATCTCCTGTTTCCTTCTGTCATCATTTTTGCTCTCACTTTTTTCTCTCCTCAATTCTAATTATTAAAAAACCTTCTAGAACTTTTTTTTTTAGCATGAAATCTCCCCTTGACTCATCACATCTAGTCTTACGGGATTTGTTTTGTTTTAGTTTTAGGTTGTTATGTATTTTATGCATGAGTGTTCTGTCTGCATGCATGCCTTAATGTCAGAAGAAGGCATTAGATCCCATTATAGATGGTTGTGAGCCACACGTGGTAATCGAACTCAGGACCTCTGGAGGAGCCACCAGTGCTCTTAGTCACTGAGCCATCTCTCCAGCCCCGTCTTGTCTTGTGAGTTTTAAATACTTCATATAAAATGAAAGCTCGATGATCACATCCCCTGACATTTCCCTCTGTATATTCAAAAAGAATCTCAATCTTAAAACCGATAAGTCAGAACTCCCGGTTTCTCCCTTGTTTAATAAATAAATGGTTAACTCAGCAGATCTGAGCAGCAGCCCCAGGAATTCCAAAGATCTTCAGGACTGTGCCTTGCTTAATCTGAGGGCCTGAGATCTGAGCTGTGTCTTTGTAAAACCTGGAGGCGAATGTCAGGTTGAATGCTGAAGTTTGCACAGAACAGGCTAGGCACGACACATCCACAGTCAGCCATCTGGATACCTGGCTTATATAACTGACTGTAAAGCATAGGAGGAGCTTCCTTGGTAATGGATACACATTTGATCACACAAGGTGGCTGAGAGAGATAAACACTGACCATGTGAACCCACTGGAAGATAACAAAAGGAAGCTTGTATTTACTTCTTTTTAGACAGAACCTTCTTTATCTTTTACTGTCCATAGATCTCTAGCCTTTTATACCAATAAGAAGTAATCATTGGTACAATGGAATTCATGATTTTTCTAAATAAAAACAAACCCAACCTAATAACTTTCTTAGGGCCCTACCTTCATCTGTAAAATTTAGTTTTCTTTTATTTTTCTCAGATCAGTAACTGCAAACACATTTACACACTGATTAAAGCCAAAACTTATTAATATACGTTGGGTCATCTTTTTCCTTATTCCAGTCTCTTGGTTATTCACCAAACCCTCAATGTCCCAACTGTAAACTACATCTTCTCTTTGTGCTTCTCTCCATCTCAATACAAATAACACTTCTGTAGCGACCTCCTAACGAGTATTCCCTGTATATCACGTAGAACAAACACTTGAAACCTGCAGTGATTTCTTCCTTATCCTAAAGACTGAAATCCCTCTATTTACTAGGTCAGTAAGTACTGTTTGATCTTCTAAATAATCTACTGTTGTTTACATTCAGAATGATTAGATTTTTGGCTTAAAAAATATATCCAACTACCCTCTTCCATACTCCCCAAAACTGTTATATCCTTTCTGAATTTTTCTACTTCTCTTGAGGGTGACATTAATATTCTCCAGTTCTATCATCTAGATGTTTATAATATCAACATGTCTTCATTAGTCACATCCCTGGGAGGAACTAGTTTGTCTTTCCATGATTCAGATCACTGGTTTTTGTTTGTTTTTAATGAAGGGACTAGGGCTAGAGGTGTAGAGAGACCAAAGGAACAAAAGATAGCCATAAATCCTGAGACAAACAACAACAGTAAGCTGTTGATAACTCTAGGGACGAAGAATGAGAGAATAGAATCTAGATTAGAGGCTGAACTGTCCCAGGGCCCTTGCCACAGCCACCCTGGTTGTATGGAAATGTAGTCATCACCAAAACACACACCCAGGTTAAAAGGTAAGGAATCCTCATCTTCCTCAGCTGTCACCATCCAGTCTATTGTTCCTCCCACAGAAGCAATGATGAGAGACGTCAAGGGAGCTACCACGGGACATCTTGCACAGGTAGCCTCCCATGACACAGGGCAGTGTAGACAGAGGAGGGTAATGGGGAAAAGAGCAGGCAGAAGCTCCTGTGTCTCTGTCCTTCTTCCACATATAACCATTCATAAAATATGATTAAAAGTTTAAATATTCTCTTTAAGAATATATCAATTCTCCGCTTTGCATTTAGATGTCAAATTGCTTCATTTTAAGTGGCTGATGTAATTTTATACATGGAAGAGCCTGAGTACACGTCGCTCGCACATTAATGTCCTTCATTATTTGTCCCTTCAGTACCTTCACGCTTGTCCCTCTGTGTCTCACCATTTTGTTTTTCTCTACATGGTCTTTACTGGAATCTAAAATCTCACCTCAGTGTGATTTTCTATCTTAAACCCTACTAATAACCCACTTGAACAAAAGTACATCTGATTAATAATCTCTATATCCCAGACATTGTTTTAAGAATTAGGAATTCAAGAAGCAGGTGGATCTCTGTAAGTTTGAGGCCAGCCTAGTCTACAAAACGAGATTCAGAACAGCCTCTGTTTTATAGAAAAACCCTGTACTGAAAAACGAAGAAGACGAAGAAGAAGAAGAAGAAGAAGAAGAAGAAGAAGAAGAAGAAGAAGAAGAGGAGGAGGAGGAGGAGGAGGAGGAGGAGGAGGAGGAGGAGGAGGAGGAGGAGGAGGATGAGGAGAAGGAGGAGGAGGAGGAGGAGGAGGAGGAAGAGGAGGAGGAGGAGGAGGAGGAGAATAATAATAATAATTCAGGAATAAACAAAATAAGTCAAGTAGGAGAGCGCATTAGAAGGTGGTAAATGCTATACAAGAATGGGGTGTGCCAAGGAAGTCTGTAATTGTGAAAGTGATCAGAGCAGGCCTTATTAAGGCAGAGATAACATCAGAAGAAAGATTTCAAAGGCATAATCATGTGACACAAAGCATCTGTAATAGACAGAGCAGTACCAGCAATACCAGGACTCCGAGACCAATAAATGTCTGGCTGGTTTGAGAACTAGCAAGAAATGACGAGTGTATGACTGAGATGGAACCTGAGAAAGGTGATGCAGGCCACATCTTAGAGTACCATGGGCCCTCATCTAACTCTACTGGCTACAACCGAAGCTTCCCACACGTATATAGGTGTTCCTGTCTCACGGCTTTCTTTCTATTTCTCCCTTTCCTGAAAAGACTTTCCTCTTGGGGTCACTTTGTAAAAAGCCACCAAATACCATATTGCGTCCTTCCTAGCATCCTCTGTAACTCCTCAAGTCGGCAGTGATTTTTCACTGTTTAATTACACATGTATGTTGACACAAATGATATCTATCATAAAACCCTTGTGTCTTCTCTTTTTGAAATAATATTCTATATTCAATGTGAGGGTAGTGATTATGTTAACTAATAATAGTGAGTATGGCTGCACTTAACAGCATTATTTGGGGAGACGGGGAGACAGTTTCATTGGTAGATCATTTACCGGGCAAGAGTGAGGCCCTATGTTTCACTCCCAGGACCCATGAAAAAAAGTAAAACAATGAGTGTGGTGGAGTGTACCTGTAACCCCAGCACTGGGGAGACAGACGCAGGTGGATCCCGGGGGCTCATGGGACACCAGTCTAACCCACACAGGCAGCATTGAGAACCCCTGCGTCTGTAGGCCAGATTGGCAGTGCCTGGCGCATGCACACTCACATGGGCACACAGACACACACATGCACACACACGCACAAGAGTTTGCACTGATAAAGAATCCTAATCTTGAAATCTTAGCTATTATGCTACCTGCAGTGCCAGTGTGACGTGAAAGTGTTCACAAGATACTAGTGGGTGGGCAAAGGTTCTTTGCATTTTCTAGGCAGCTTACACTCAGCATTTGTTACTCAGCTGCTATAATTAGCCATTGCCACCAATACGGTATCTAACATAGAAGTGATAAGAACAATTATTTTCTCATCACTCCAATTCCCGTCTAGATAGGAGCGACGATGTGACCGATCGATGGCGATCTACTCCTTGCTTGCGTGAAGTATCTGAACCACTCAAGCCCCTTTCAGTCATGTGCTGTCTCAGAATGTATCTCATACGCTTAATTTGCTCTTTTCGCAAATTTGGTTCCATAAATTTGTCTCATTTTTTTTCAACTATACAGAAATCATAGAGCACATTTGGATTTTTTTTTTTAATTTCTACACACCTCTGCCAGCACTTTAAACTGCAAGTATTGCCAACGGATATGCTAGGAAGGGCAGTCCTCTTTGTCTAGCCTTTGTCTGCTAGTTTTCCGCTGTGGAAGGATCATGCCAGGAACGAATATAATTTAGGTACGACTATAGTCAACTCCTGCTGCTTGGCTGTACCCAGCTCCTGTTGCTTGAGCCAGAGCGAGGGCTTTATCATGGAGATTCTTGCAAGAACTGGCAGGTCTCAGGCTCTACCTAAAGGGACGCTTGGTCCTGCCTTAAGCAAACTGGTAGAAGTGAAAACAAATTTTTTTTATCTTCATCTTCAATCTTTTGGAAGGTGAGGGCAAGAAAAGAGCCAAGATATTTAGCAAGCTACAAAACACAAAATATGCTTAAAGGAAAATTTTCCTCCTCTCTGACCATTGCTATGACCTCACATTTAAAAATTACATCCTACGAGAGGATGGCTCACATCTGTAGTTCCAGTTCTTGGGAGGCAGAGGCAAGAGGATTGCTATGAGTTTCAGGCATTCAAAGCTGGCTGAAGTTACACCATAAGACGCTGTCTCAGAAAACCAGGAATGGGTGGCTCATAACCGAGGAATCTTGAAACTGAGAGCAGTGACAATCTTTAAAAATATCAATCAATAAGGAAGAGTCAGAACTAGATGGCACTGCCCACAAGTGCCCCTCCCGTGCCTGTCAGTGTCACTTCAACGACAAGGAAAAGGATGAAGCAACGGTGCTAAAAGATGATCGAAACCCGATGGCTCATGGTGTCACCTGAAGCCACAGAGGCCTGCAGTTTACATAGTAGTATTCGGATTGCTCTACTTTCCGTGAGTGTAGCTTACTGAACCTTAACTCTGGTGCATATTTATGAACTGTTATTAAGAATGACAGGACATCAGTTATGCTGAGATACTGTGTGAACTGTTAGCAAGTTCAGCTTCTTTTTAGTTTTGGTTTGTTCACGTGTGCTTTGCTTTGAGGTTCAAACTGACCTGTAAGGTTGTCCTTCATCAGTATAAAATTTAACCATGAAAGAAACTTCCTATGAGAAGTAACTTTCTCTTCAGATAAATTGGATTTTGCTAGTGTTGTAAGATTTATTATTATTATTATTATTAGTTAAGATCTGATCTACATTGTTCTGCAAATTTTCTCCGTTGGCTTCACTTTCTTGATCGTTCTTCAAATACCTCTCAAGACAAAACACTTGGCGGAGATTTCGAAGACTAGTGAGCAGGGCTGTGTCAAGCATTCCCAAATGAGAATGTCACTCATCTTGTTTTAGAATGGGATTCCATTCCCCTTGCAGGAGAGTCTTTGTACTGATGAATCAAACAACTGCATTAGCTAAGCTAAGTCCATCAAAGTCTTCTAGAAATGGGAATGTGAAAGACAGAGCAACAGGGCAAAATAAAACTCCCCAGTTTCCTTGCATTAGAAACATCAATTTGAGCATTTTTCCACATTTAAACATACTTTTAAAAGAATTAAGAAAGTAGGAAAGAGACACGAGTATAGTCATGGTGGTAGCATGATGTTAAGTAAAGAGAAGAGGGCAGGAACAGAGTTTCCCATCACCCACATCTCCCCTCCCCCATTCAGGTCAGTACAGTACCAGCTACCGTGTTCATACACAAGGAAAAGGAATGTAATCTTGCCTCATAACCCTGGGCCTGATACTGCAAAGGTAATCACTGGGTATATTCCATTGGCCCTGAATCCTTACATTGCACCAATGGACTGTGATCTCAGACCTGTCCTGGCTCCAACAAAATGAAGTCAACCTGTCGACATCACTACAGCCTTGGGCTGTATTAAACCTTCAACAACCACACCCCAAGACTATGCCAACATCAGCAGTCCCAAGATTTTGTCTCAGTACTTTACCATCTACAAGAAAACCGAGACTTAAGACAACTCTGCTACCACAGTGGCCATCACAGTCTAGGTACAAAGAAATATCAGATAATTTACCTTGACTGTCTGGATAGGCTTATTCTTGAAAAGCTCTCCCACATAAGTCAGTCTATAAGGGAACAGGTAGCTTGCAAACCGATAATGATAGGGAATTTCAGTAACATAATAAGAAAGAATTAGATCAACTATAATTCCAGCCAACTAGACCTGACAGATGTTCACAGAACATCCCATCTAGCCACTCAAAATATACATTCCTCTCGAATACACTTTGAACATTCTCTAGGAAAGGTCACATCAGGTCTCAGAACAAGTTTTAACAAATATGGCAAGATTGAACTCCTATCAGTTATATTTTCTAACCAAAATCATCTAAGATTAGAAGTGGGACGATGAAGAAAGTAAAAGAAAAATTTTTGATTTCTTGAGACAAACAAAAAATGGAATCACGATATGTCAAAAATGTTTGGAATTCAGCAAAAGAAATTCTAATAGTCAAGCTTATGGAAATAAATGCCTACATTAAAAAGTAAACATCAAATATTACTACATTACAGTTTAAGGTATTAGAGCAAGAATAAAGTAAGTCCAAAGTTGATAGAAAGAAGGAAATAAAGATCGGAAGAGCAGAATAAATAAAGTGGAACAAAGAAATGATAAATTGATGCATTAAAAAGATAAAATCAATAAACCCTTAGCAGGGAAAAAAGAGAAAACTCTGATAAAAATTCTTTAACATATAAAACTTACTGAAGTTAAATTATGACAAGATGAAAAATCTGAACAGAATAATGAATTGGGCAATGAGTCAGTAGCTGAGGGTCTTCTGTTGAAACAAAACAAAATGAAACAACCCAGGAATCTGATTATTTCGTTCCCAACTTCTACCAAACCAAACCAAACCAAACCAAACCAAACCAAACCAAACCAAACCAAAAGCCAAACCAAACCAAACCAAACCAAAAGCCAAACCAAACCAAATCAAACCAAAAGCCAAACCAAACCAAATCAAAAGCCAAACCAAACCAAACCAAAACCAGATACAGCAAATCTTATGAAATGTCTAAGAAAATTCTAAAGAATGACATACTTCAAAATCATTCATGAGGCAAACATTAGCCTGACACCAAAACTAGATAAGGTAATGATGGGGAAGCAGTGAGAGACAAAGGGAGAACAGGAGGGAGGCAGGGAGGGAGAGAGAGAGAGACAGAGAGAGAGAGAGAGAGAGAGAGAGAGAGAGAGAGAGAGAGAGAGAGAATGAAAACAAGCCAGTATCTCTGAACATAGATAGTTCTGAAAGAATACAAAATTCAACCCAACATTAATCCCACAAGATGACTCAGCAGGTAAAGGTGTTTGTGACCAAGCCTGCTGACACACAGAACCCACAATGGTGGAAGGAGAGAGCCAGTTCTCCCAAGTTGTCCAATGACCTTCATATTTATGCCGTAGTAGATTTATCACCCCTTCCTCCCTGTCACACACACACACACACACACACACACACACACACACACACACACACACCAAATACATAAATACACTGGAAAAGGCTTATTCACCACAGACCACAGAGACCACACAAGAGATGTAGCATCCCAGAGTTACAAGTGGGATCCATCCACACAAATCAGTAGGCATGATCAGCACATCAGCAGAAGGGAAGAACCACACTGGCAGTTCAAAAAGTGCAGAAAAAAGTATCTGGTAAAACTTAGCATCCCTTCATGATAAAATCTCTCAGTGAGTTGGGTGCAAAGAGAAAGTACTTCTGCACGGCAAAGGTGACATACTTGAAGATGAAGTTACACTCTGCGAGGAAACAGAAACCATTTCCTGAGAAAGAAAAGAGAGTTCACTCTTGCCAATTCTATTAAAGTCCTTGAAGTCCTATGCTGAGCGGTTAGGCAAGAAAGAAGACCTTCAGATTTCACAATGAGTTCAATGGTCTCTGTCCGTAAGAATGATCTTACATAAATAGAAAGCTCCACCAATTCCTTTGGGAGGGGAACCTGATAGAGATAATTCCAGAAAGTTTAGAACACAAAATCAATATGAAAAAATAAGTAGCATGTTTATACACTGAGATACAAAAAAACTAAATAAAAAAATCCTGTAGTAATATGGAGGAGGGGCGGGGCTGCGTCCCAAGCACCCCGGCCGCCCACATGGCTAGCTCTAGCTTATGCCCTGAAATAATTACACAGACACTGTATTCTTTTAAACACTGCTTGGACCATTTCTATCTAGCCTCTTCTAGGCTAATTCTCACATATTAATTTAGCCCATCTCTAATCATCTGTGTTGCACCCCAAGGTGCGCTTACCGGGAAGATTCTAGCCTACGTCCATCCTGGGTCAGAGCTGAATCGCCTCTGCCCGGGAGAGCGGAGCATGGCGTCTCTTCTGAGGCGTCTGCTCCCGAGAGGAGAGTCTGAACTCACTTCCTCTTCCTCCCAGCATTCTGTTCTGTTTTCTCCACCCACCTGTGTTCTAACCTATGAGGGCCAGCCAAGCAGTTTCTTTATTTTTTTAACCAATGACCTTCCTCCATCAAAATCCCATTTACAGTTGCAATAAAAATAATCACATATTTGGGAATCTAATTGTCAAGGAGGTTAAAGATCTCTATACTATAAACACTGGTGAAAGAAATTGAAAAAGACACAGAATAGTAGAAAAAAATTTCATCTCATTCTAGACATAAAGCACAATTTTCTCAGTTCTGGACAGGATATCACATAAGATGACATCACAATGGTGGGGACACTTATGAAGAAAGAGGCCTTATTGACAGCAGAAAAACCAAGCAGACAAACTTATTCTTATACAGGTAGCCCTAAAGCAACTCAGGATCCCAAGAAGTGTTGATCAGTGGTGCCCACGGCGACCTAAGGACTTCCCTCTGAGCCCTAACTGCTCAGTTCCATTGCTTTCGGCATTTCTGCTTTGAGTACCAACCTACCAACACAGGAACCCAAAACGGTCGAGTACAAACCTCTGCCAACCAGAGCAGGAGTCCAAACAGCACAGTGTTGCCACAAAGGCCGACATATCTCCCAACAGATTATAACACATGGTCCAGAAATAAAGCCACACGTTTATAGCAAACTGATTTTTAACATAGACACTCAGTGGGGTGGGGGGGGACATGAAGTCTGTTCAATAAACAATGTTAGGGAAATTGAATAGCTACATGGAAAACAATAAAATAAAGCCTTGATCTCATAACATATGCAAAAGTCAAATAAATGAAAGTATTATTTATATCTTAATTTTAATTTAATCCTATAATTAAAATTTTATTATAAACCAAAACAATGATATTACTTGAAGACGATTGGGGGAGGCTTGGTGGCACTGATCTGGACTTTGGCTATTTGACTGACACCCCAATTCACAGACAGCAAGAGATCAAAAACGAATAAGAGTACTTAATCCAAAATACTTCAGCCCAGCAGAGGAGATAATCATCAGAGTAGAGATGAAGCCTTCCGAATGGAAAAAGACATTAAACTGTACATGGAATAATAATGTATAGCAACTCAGGGTCACAACGTGGGGGGCAAGAAGACAAATATCCCTATTGGTTTTATAAAATGTGTTACGTATCTAAATACACACTTCTCCAGAGAAGGCAAATTGCCCCTAGATGTGTGGGGGGAGGGAGGGAGAGATGTTTCACTATCAATAAGAATGAGGTAAACAAAAATCAAAACCACAATAATATATGGTTACTCCAGCAAGGGAAACCTGGAAACAACCTACATGCCCTTCAATGGAAGAATAAATGAAGAAAGTAGGGAATATATACATATTAGAGTACTACTCAGCAGTAAAAAACAAGGACTTCTTGAATTTTGCATGCAAATGGATGGAAATAGAAAACACTATCCTGAGTGAGGTAAGCCAGACCCAAAAAGAGGAACATGGGATGTACTCACTCATATTTGGTTTCTAGCCATAAATAAAGGACATTGAGCCTATAATTTGTGATCCTAGAGAAGCTAAATAAGAAGGAAAACCCAAAGAAAAACATATAGGCATCCTCCTGATTATTAACCTTCATCAGGCAATGAAAAGAGACAGAGACAGAGACCCTCATTGGAGCACCGGACAGAAATCTCAAGGTCCAAATCAGGAGCAGAAGGAGAGAGAGCATGAGCAAGGAACTCAGGACCGCGAGGGGTGCACCCACACACTGAGACAATGGGGATGTTCTATTAGGAACTCACCAAGGCCAGCTGGCCTGGGTCTGAAAAAGCCTGGGATAAAACTGAATTCGCTGAACATAGCAGACAATGAGGACTACTGAGAACTCAAGAACAGTGGCAATGGATTTTTGTTCCTACTGCACGTACTGGCTTTGTGGGAGCCTAGGCAGTTTGGATGCTCACCTTACTAGACCTGGATGGAGATGGGTGGTCCTTGGACTTCCCACAGGGCAGGGAACCCTGATTGCTCTTTGGGCTGACGAGGGAGGGGTACATGATTGGGGGAGGGAAATGGGAGGCAGTGGCAGGGAAGAGACAGAAATCTTTAATAAATAAATAAAAATTAAAAAAACAAGGAGTTAAAAGATAGTTGATGTCAATCAAGATTCAAAGAAAAAGGAGCACATGTGTGTGCTTGACAGTAATGCAAATAAGTATAATCATGATGGAAACTTCACAAAAGATTAAAATTGAAACTGCTATTATATATATATCAATATATATATATATATATATATATATATATATATATATATATATATATATATATCTCAAATGAAATCAGTGTGTTAGCAATATCTTGTCTCCAATATTCATTATAGTATTATTCACAACATGCAAGGCATAGGATCAATGCATGTGCCCATTGACGAATGAATGGACAAAGGAAGCATGTATATCTATATAAAGACATAGTCTTAGTTAGGGTTACTATTGCTGTGATAAAACACCATGACCAAAGCAACTTGGAGAGGAAAGGGTTTATTTGACTTATACTTCCATGTCAATGGTCATTACTGAAGGAAGTTAGGACAGGATCAAGCAGGGCATGAACCTGGAAGACAGGGGCTGATGCAGAGCTTTGTGTGTTGGGGAGAGCTGCTTACTGGATTGCTCCTCATGCTTGCTCAGCCTGCTTTCCTATAGAACCCAGGTCCAGCAGCCCAGGAGTGACTCGACCCAAAATGAACTGAGCTCTCCCTCAACAATCACTAATTAAGAAAATGCCCACACTGGCTTCCCTACAGCTCACTCTTTTTTTTTTCTTTCTTTCTTTTTACTTTTTTTGAGACAGGGTTTCTCTGTGGCTTTGGAGCCTGTCCTGGAACTAGCTCTTGTAGACCAGGCTGGACTCGAACTCACAGAAATCCACCTGCCTCTGCCTCCCGAGTGCTGGGATTAAAGGCATGTGCCACCACAGCCCAGCTCACTCTTATAGAGGCATTTTCTTCATTGGGGCTCCCTCCTCTTTGATGACTCTAGTTACTGTCAAGTTGACATAAAAACAGCCAGCACAAAAGTATAGAGTAGAATGTTAAGCCTTTAAAAATAATAAATTATATTATTTTCAGCGGCATATATCGACCCCAGGTTTTGTGAAATACAATAAGGAGAGAAAGGCAAATACTGTATGATTTCATTCATGTGTGCCATCTTTTTCAAAAAGTCCATCTCAGAGAGAGTATAATAGTGGTTAGCAGAGGGTACAGGGACTATAGGATGTGAAATCTGAGAAAATGATGGACAGAATAAAAAAAAATCAGTTCGATAGAAATGGCAAGTCCAAGACATCTATTGTATGTCACGATAAATGCAGTTGATGATGCCATAGCTTTGAAGAACGCTAAGGCAGTGAGTTAGGGTTCTCACCACCAAAATAATCACTATATGGTGTAATGCTTGTGACAGTTGGCTAAATTTAGCCATCCACAACACACTTCAGAACAACAAGAGCATGGTAAACGCAGGAAACTGTCAATATAAACACTTCAATTTATACTTAATATGATGTGTTATTAATCAAAATGTTTATAATGTTATTGATTAATGTTCATGAAGTTGTAAATGTATTTCCATAGTACTACAGCTTCGGTTTTTTTTTTCCTTTTATCTTTGAGACAGGGTTTCTCTATGCATCCCTCGCTGTTCAGGAATTCACTCTGTAGACCAGGCTGGCCTTGAACTCATCAAGATCTATCTGCCTCTTCCTCCAGTGCTGGAATGAAAGGCATATGTGGCCACTACCCAGCAGTACTATAGCTTTTATTTCATATCTAATTAAAAATTGTCAGCTTGTTATTGTATTGTTGACTCATAATAAATGTCATGCATTTAAAAAGCATCATGTGATTGGTTTCTACAGATGTTTATCCCTGTGCAAACATCACCACAACCCATTACCTCCCAAGTTTCACTTTCTGGGCTCCCAAGTTCTCCACCATCCTTGACATCCTCCTATAGAATCACTTTCATTGTCTAAAATCGTCTCTGAGAGAAGCTACTCAGTCCTAATTTACTCCTTTTTTTATTCCACTCCTCAAAATTGCTTATTCATTTTCTTTCTGCTTGCTATGTCACTGCAAGGGGTCTGCAAATTTTTTTTTACTGATTCAACTACTGTGGTATTATTAGAAACTATTAAATCATTTCTTTTTTTGTTATTAAAAGCACAGCTGCTGTAACATTTGTATAAAAATATTCCAAAACTTGGAACTAAAAATAGCTTCATATCCTTTTTGGCAACAAAGCGGTTGTGGCTGATGGCTCTGGTTCCAAACACAAGGAAACAACTTCTCAGGAGTGACTTCAGCTCAGAAAGAAAAACAGAATCAGAGAAGAGGCACATTCCAGCTCCAGAGCAACTGCTGCTTGCACTGTTTATATAAATAGCCAGCCAATTGCCCAACTACTCTTTTATGTCTAAGCCAGTTCCTTCTGGCCTTAGTTGAGACCAAACTAGTCTGAACTATCACCATCACCACTCTGAACACCTGAAGTCACAGCTGAAACTTCTTTGAAGGAATGATTTTGGAATCTTTTGTATATGCCATTATTATACCCATGCAAAATAACATTAAGCATATACTATTGTTTTGAAGAATCCTGTTGTTCAGTGACATAACAATAACCATTTGAGGCTGTAGGCTATCCAGTACACACTTGGAGAACATGACATACTTTGATCAGGATTAAAATGACACGTTCTTCAGTCCACTCAGAAGAAACACACTTAGGCACAGTCTTGGATGTAGTTGAGTCTTACACCTTAACACATACAATCTACAGTTTCAGAGCACAGTTCTTAACATTAAAAGTACCCAAAATTTGATCATATTTATGATAATGTTTTCCTCTCTGAATAAATTGGTTGACAGCAGGACATCTATATAAATGAGTAGAGTTACTCAGGTTTTATTCAAAGACTTGGAAGACATTGTAAATAATATAATCACTGCATGATTTCTTTGCCTAAGAATAGACAGTATGGTGAACTAATGGCTCAGTAATAGTCTCACAAGATCGAATTCTGAGTGACCAGTGACTACTAGACAAAATATCTTTACAGTGGCCATTTATGAACAAGATTAATTCCAAGTCATCAGTCTTAGCATTTGACCTTTATTCCTTCCCATTAAATGTCTGTGCTCAGCACTTGACTTCTTGTCTCAATCTAAAAACCGTGATAACTTTTCTAAAAGGTAAATATTAATACCCTAGCCAAACACATGGACTCTGCAGAATTCAGAGAGCTACGAGTTAGTCAGAACTCATGTGTAAACAATCCAGCCTCAGAACACTTCTGATCAAACAAGAGGTAAGTGAGCTAACAGAAAATAAAACACAGTAGTATTGATGGGAAAGAAAACATGACTAAAGTAGAAGACTATACTTCACAATGATACCATTTATTGGGTTTTGAGTAATTATTGCCAGGCAAATGCTCTCAAAAGTTTTGCAACATGGATAGGTTTGTCATCATTGAATAGAGAGAAGGGAACTTCATACTTAATCAAGTTACGTGATTTACCAAAATGTTATGGAATTACTAAGTGTAAGACCGAGTTATAACTAAATGTAGACTTACGTCAACTTTTGGTCAGTTGTTTAATTTTATTCCTTGATCTGGGAGCAAGATATATGTATCTTCCTTACCTTTTACTCTGTATCTCTTTGTGCTCATGCCCAGCTTCAGATATGTCTAATTCAAAGACAAAATTGTCTTGGAATTTAGTAGTTTCCAGAATGGGTAATCCTATCTTCCACTCTGTCTGTACAACTTCTCCACAACATAGGAAGAATTGGTTAAAGGAAAATAAGCTGAGGTTTAATCTTCATCTCATCACCTGCCTTCACAAACATGTACAAGTACAGAGTCAGATTCATTGCATTTCATATGTCAAGACAAACTTCTGTCAAGGAAGACCCCAAGAGCGAGCATAGCTTATCCAGCAGCAGTTACAGAGCTATGACCACAATGGGTGGCTTCTGGACTCAGTTAACTGGTCTTTCAAGGTCAGAAGTCTAGCTCCAGCACAAGATGGCACTAGAGTTAGCACAAGATTGCCATCCTTTACACATGGTCAGCCTAGGTGTCCATCTTGATAGAGCCAAAGACAATCCAAATAGAAACTGCTAAGAGATAGGTAGGAAATTAAAGGGGTGATGTGGGATTCCCCTCTGTATGCTGTTAATACCATTGGTTAATAAAGAAACTATCTTACGCCTGCACAAAGAATAGAGGTAGGCGGGGAAAACTAAACTGAATGATGGGAGAAAGATGGCAGAGTCAGAGAGAAGCCATGGAGCCGCCGCCAGAGATAGACGGGTTGAAACTTTGCTGGTAGGCCATGACCTCATGATGATACACAGATTAGTGGAGATGGGTTAAATTTATATATAAGAGTTAGCCAATAAGAAGTTAGAGCTAATGGGCCAAGCAGTGGTTTAAATAACATAGTTTCGGTGTGATCATTTTGGTTCTGGGCAGCTGGGATGAACAAGCGGCCTCTTTACTACAACAAAAGATGAAATAAAGATTTCTCTACACTTCTCCGGGACTTATGTTTCTGTTGCATGGAGCCAGCGCTTTTTTGTCCTCAGCTTACATCTTAATTTAATCCATTTCTATTAATCTGCATATCACCACAAGATCATGGCTTACCAGCAAAGTTTCAGCACATCTATCTCCGGCGGAGGATCCATGACATCTCTGACTCCACCCTTCTTTCTCCCAGCACCAGCATTCAGTCTAGTCCTACCTACCTACCTAAGTTCTGTCCTATCAACGGGCCAAGGGAGTTTTTAATCACAACATTCAGAGAGGACTCCAACATCATATTTCCCCAAAGAAATAGAAGGCATATGTCAAGCATTTAACTGATTGCTGGGAACTCTTTTTGTATGGGAAATTTTATGATGGTAAAATCCCATTTGAGCTATAGTCTTAGTCTATGTTCCATTACTGTGCAAAGACGCCATGACCATGACAACTCTTACGGAGAAAAATATTTAATTAAAGCTGACTTAAAGCTTCAGCAGTTTTAGTTCATTATCATCATGGTGGGTCTCATGGTGGTATACAGGCAGATATGGGGCTGGGGAAGTAGAGGGTTCTTCATTTAGATTTGCAGGCAGCAGAACAAGAGAAGCACTGGGCTTGAAGTGGGCTTTTGCAACCATAAATCCCACTTCCAATGATATATTTCCTCCAACAAGGCCACACTTCCTAATCCTTTCAAGTAGAGCCACTTCCTATGAGGCTATGGGGGCCGTTTTCATTCAAACTCCCATAGCTTTATAATGTACCATTTTATATACTTGCTATAAAATCAACACTTACGAATTCCTTGGAATTATACACTCACAATATTTTGCAATCATCAACTGCGTATTTCCCGAACTTCTTATCCCCCCAAATGGAAGCTGATTTGGGGGCTGTTTTAAGTATGGAATTGACTCCGTGTCTGGTGTTTTATATCTTGCTTTGGAGGAGACACTTCTGTTTATCAATAGAAAAGTCTTGAACAGAGTGGCAAGAGGAGTTGCTGAAACCCAAGAGGAGTCTTTAGAAGACACATGGACGCACATTGCTTCCACTTCTAAACCTGAGGGGAAGATATTGCCAAAGCTTAAGAGTCAAAATGTTTGATAGGATCTTTGGTGGTAGCGGAATAGAGAGAGATGCAGTCAGGACAGCAGCAGGGCAGGGAGACAGCAAGAAAGCATAACAGGCTAGCGTTTTGATTGAGTAGCCTGTCCTTCACATCTGAACAGAAGACAGTAGCTGAAGGAGCTCAAGTGTGAACTCATGGAGCCCAGTCCTTCAAGAGTGTGGTGGACTGAGTGAGAATAACCCCACAGGTTCATAGTTTTGAAGCTTGGTCACTAAGAATTGGAAATGTTTGAGAGAATTACAAGGATTAGGAAGTGTGGTATTATACTGACTGGTTTTGTGTCAACTTGACACAAGCTAGAGTCATTAGAAAAGAAGGAGCCTCCGTTGTGGAAATGCCTTCATGAGATCCAGCTTTAAGGCATTTTCTAACCCAGTGATTAGTGTGGAAGGTCCCAGGGCATTGTGGGTGGTGTCATCCCTGGGTTGGTAGTACTGGGTTCTATAAGAAAGCAGGCTGAGTTTGGATGTCAGTATGGTGATTTCTCAGAAAATTAGGAAACAACCTATCTCAAGACCCAGCAATACCACTTTTGGGTATATACTCAAAGGATGATCAATCATACCACAAGGACATGTGCTCAATTATATTCATAGCAGCACTGTTTGTCATAGCCAGAACCTGGAAAGCCCCTTGACCAAAAAAAATGGACAAAGAAAATGTGGTACATTTACACAATGGAGTACTACATAGCAGAAAAATATAATGACATCTTGAAAATTTGTGGGCAAATGGATGGATCTAGAAAACATCATATTGAATGAGGTAACCCAGAAAAACAAATATTATATGTACTCACTCATAAGTGACTTTTAGATATAAAGCAAAGAAAACCAGCGTACAAAATCACAAACCCAGAGAACCTAGACAACAAAGAGGACCCTAAGAGAGACTTACATTGATCTAATCAACGTGGGAAGTAAAAAAAGAAAAGATCTTCTGGGTAAATTGGGAGCATGGGGACCATGGGAGAGGGTGGGGGGGGAAGGAAGGGAAGGGAGCAGAGAAAAATGTATAGCTCAATAAAAACAATAAAAAGGAAAATACTAATAAAAGAAAAAGAAAAGAAAGGAAGGAAGGAAGGAAGAAAGGAAGGAAGGAAGGAAGGAAGCAGGCTGAGCAAGCCAGAGAAAGCAAGGCAGTAAGCAGCTTCCTTTCATGGCTTCTGCATCAGCTCCTACCTCCAGGATCCCGATCTGATTTCCTTCAATGATGGACTACAATGTGGACGTGGAAGCCAAGTAAACATTTTCCTCCCCAGCTTGCTCTTCTGTCAAGGTGTTTTGTCACAGCACTAGAAACTCTAGCTAAGATGGCCTTGCTGGAGGAAGTATATCATGGGGATGGGCTGTGAGGTTCCCAAAGCCCATTGCAGGCCCAGTCTTCCTCTGTCTACCCTCCTCTGGCTGATCGGGATGCAGCTCTCAACTACTTCTCCAGCACCGTGGTTGCCATGGCTGCTGGCATGTTTCCCACCATGATAAAATGCCCTAACCCTCTAAAACTGCAAACAAGCCTCCTATTAAGTGCTTTCTTTTATAATAGTTGCCTTGATCACAGTGTCTCTTCACATCAATAGAACACTGACTAAGGCAGAGGCATAGGAAGGAAAGACTCAGGGTAGCTGTGCTGGAGAAGCAGAGCCTGGGGCAGAGTAAGTTTAACATGGGTACGTTGCCTTGTTTTATACCAAATGTAAAAGAAGAACAAAAGATACTTCCATGAATTTATTACATTGTAGATACTATCCTCTTAGGTTGGATGTTCTTAATGTCTTTCCTGTTTTCTTCATATAATCCTTTTGAAAAAAATTATACATGAAGATAATAAACTCAGGACCTAGATAGCCTTTGGCCAGCAATAGGGACGTCATTCTTGTTCACCTTCATGACTCTCCTCTCTGTACAAAGACCTTGCTTTTCCAAGAAGAGGTAGAAAGGGATTCTCACAAAGATAGAAGTTTCTAGTTGTAACAAATGGTTCAGGATTTGAAAACAGAATTGGTGGTTGAAAAAATAGTTTGAATTCAATGGTACTATACATCATCAATTTTGGCCTCTTAAAAATCTCCTAGGAAACTGTAGAATGCAGTCCTTCTTCCTCTAATGAGGATAAATGTATGATTTGTCCTTTTGTGTGACTCCAAGTACCAGTCTGAGGAATGTCATTAATAGTGCTTATTCCAATTGGAAGGGAACAAATTAATATGAGAAAAAACAAACAAAACTCCCTGCCTGTCCTTTGTTTAATCTGTTCCTACTTTTAAGGCTCTTTTGTGCAGCTAGGCCTTTTTCAAGCATGGTTTAAAACACAAATCTATAATGTCTAAAACCAGTGTCTCTGAGTAACACCAGACGCCACACCCATATAGTCTCACCACCATGTCTGCCCAAATGTGAGCTGAACAAGGAGGACACCAATGAATATCCAGGATCCACAGGGGAAATCCCAGGAGGCCTCAACCCTGCACAAAGAACTGCAGGCAACTGAGGAAAGCTGGGAGCAGGAGAGGTGGTCCTCCCCAAGGAGGAGCACACCAATGGGCTGTGCAGTGCCAAATCATCACTCCTGGAAACAGACATAGAATTAACATTATGTAGACTCAACAGGTCATAAGTGGGAATATAAAGGTATATAAATACATATATGCATGCAATTACAATTCATGAAAAAGGACATGAATTAAAAGGAGAGTAGGGATGGGTTTATAGAAGGGTTTGGGAAAGGAAATGGATGGGAGAAATGCAATTAAAATACAGTTTCAAAAATAAATTAAAAATAAAATAATACATAAGACATCAAATAACATTTATGAAGATGTGATCAATTAATTTACTAATATGTTGGGTCCTAACACAAAACAAGCCATTTGTTTAAAAAAATAGGATTTTTCAGCAGTCTATATTTAGAAATATAGAGGGCTCAGTTGAATATCATTAAAAGACGTCTGGCATAGATAGATATCATGCCAAAGTTAATATTCATGTCTGTGGTGACTTTTATCATCTTCTCTTTTCCAGAAAGGCCTCTGACCCATAAGTATATGTAAAAACACAGTTACCCTAAACTTATCAGTTTAGAAATCTTACCAACTTGTTTTTGCATGCCTCCATTACTGCCAGCCATACTCTTCTCTCCATGGAGATATAAATCTTTACTACTCTGCAAGTCACACTCTTGGGACAGTCAGGCATGCAGGGGTTGCTCCCCTGTGTAAATCAGGACTTGGGCAGAGGCAATTTAGAACTACCTTCAGAGCTACCCACAGACAGAGTATGGCCAGAGTGGTCTAAACAGAGATGCGCCCCAACATCCATCCTCTACTCCCTTCCCTACCTAACTGAAATGGAACACCAACCCCTAGGTGGGACCTCACCCGTGTTTCTGCCAACGGCAGTGGTACTACTGCCTATGGTGATTCTTCTGAACCACATATAAACATCTCTGTTAGTCACATCTAGAAGACTTTAGTCTTTGGAAGGTGCATGCATTCTGCACTACACGCAGTTGCTATGTTAAGACATTCCAATGGATGGGATTAGATAATGCGAAATCTCCTGTGGCAAACAAAAGTGGACAGAAAGCACAGAGAACAAGCCTGGAGCAAACAGCTTGGAGGAGGGTTACAGCCCCCTGAATCACCAGACCTCTGTGATGCTTTTCCCGAGGGCTGTCTTCCCACTATGGTGATGAGCAGGTCCCTCATACAGTCACTCTGCCTCCTGATGTGTGTGACCAGTGGAAGGAAGGCATAGCTGCTTCTGCAGTTCAACTGACTCTGTCTTTATGTCAACTTAAAATTCATATTACTTCCCTCTACTCAACCACATCTTCAACATTCAAGAGAAGCTTGGTTTGAATATTTCCTTTATATTCAGGAACATAGTAGACAATTGATAGATTAAATGATAAATAGAAACCTGGGCATTTCTATCACTGTGAAAAAATACCAGGCAACTTATACAACTGTTTAATTGAGCCTAGAGTTTCAGAGAATCAGAGTCCGTGATGCTTCAAAGAAAGGCATGGCATCAAGAATACATGAAAGCTTTCATCTTAATCTGCAAGCAGGAAGCAGGGGGAACACCGGAAATGACATGAGATTTTGGAACCTCAAAGGCTGCCTCTACTGATACACCTCTTCCAGCAAGGCCACATCTCCTAATACTTGCCAAACAGTTTCATCAACCGAGGACCAGGCGTTCAAATATTGAGCCTATGAACGTTATCCTTATTCAAAGCACCAAAGATGGTGATGATGATGATGATGATGAAGAAAAAGAAGAAAATAAAAGATGATAGATAGACAGATTGATTAAATGATAGATACTTGATAGATAGATAAATGACAGGTAGGTTAATTATTGATAGAGAGAAGATAGATAGATAGATAGATAGATAGATAGATAGATAGATAGATAGATAGATAGATAGATAGATATAAGATTCTGGGCATGATGGTACCTGATTGTAACCCCAGCAGAGAAGCTGAGGCAGGAGTACTATGAGTTTGAGGTTACCCTGGAATATATAACAAGACTTTATATCAAAAGAATGGATAAAGTCAGAGACATTACATGTATATATTGATACATAAATATTTATATATTCACTTATTTTAAATTTATATAAATCAATCATTGAATTCTAATGGCTTGGCTTACTTTTTAACATTCTAAAGACAAAAATAATAGGCATTCATGAGAGGCTATACTTTTAATTTTATTTATTTATTTTAGTTTTGTCAAAACAAGGTTTCTCTGTGTAACTCTGGCTGCCCTGGAACTCACTCTGTAGACCAGGCTGGGCTAGAACTCAGAGATCCACCTTCTGCCTCCTGAATGCTGAGATAAAAGGCATGCACTACCATTGCTTTGTTCAATTTTAATTTTTTCATCTTTTTCCAGACTAGCAATATATAGTAACAATGTTCTATTATGTTTGAGTAACAGTGGTGAAACTCAGCAAGTAGTCACTCACTCAGTCATGAAGGCAGACAACTGAAATTGTGTTGTTTGAGAATTTGGGATATAAGCATTTCATAAATTATATGAATAATGGACTCTTCATTTTAAAACTGGCTTGTGGTAGATGATTTTGCTCAAGTGTAAACACCCATAAATTAGGAGTGTTACAGGCATTGCCAATGCCTTTTGATCCCTGTGTGTGAGTTTACTGGGACATATGGAACAAACATACATGGCATTTTAAGGACATTGAAAGAAAGACAATACAATAATACATCTGCAGCATTATATACTATGCTTTTTGTGCTGGTTCAGAAGCAAGTTTTGTTCAGCTTGAGCATTTAAGGCCTTCCTATGTGAAATGAGTGAAGCCTTATTGAAAACTGTTGAGGGAACAAAATGTTGAAAATCAAATACGTATCTGGTCAATGAAACCTAGTCATAAACCTGGCTTAATGTAGCTAAAAAAGAAAACAAGAATTCACCTAACAAATTCAGAGGAGAGACAGTCTAGAGGACATGCAGTTCCTTCCAAATATTCAAATATCCTGTGGCTAAACATCAAAGCCTTATTTTATACAGCTACGAAGGCAGAAGAATAACGAAGAATCAAATTTCTTGGTGTACATAGAAGATACTCTTAACATTCTAAGCACTTCAAAAAAAAACCAAAACAGTACTCCAAATGCTGATTTCTCTGTCACTCTGTGTGAAATGGAGCTTTGATATGATTAAAGATAATTGCATTTCAGCCACCTTTGCAACTTATATATAATCCCTGGGTGTTATGCTCAGATTTGTAGGTTTGAGGAGGTGTGCGTGTGTGTGTGTGTGTGTGTGTGTGTGTGTGTGTGTGTGCGCGCGCGCGCGCGCATTTTAGTGGAAAATATTATTTTTGCACATTGAAACACAAGTCCTGATAACTTTGGCTGCCATTATCATATTCACCAGGTAATTTCCTTCTTAATTGCTAACATGTTGAGAAAACCATTTGAAGTCACTACAGACTTAGAACCTTGAGGAACCCTGGAAGTTGACAACAAGGGGCAAAAAGTCCCCACAGAGCTGTGAGCTTCCACATCTGCCAGGCCTCAAGTGCCCAAGAGTCAGGGACTGCCATCACTAGAAAATCTACTTCTCAACTACTTATAATTTCTGTCACAGCCAGATGATTGGTAATCAGTGTGTTTCAAAGCAGAAACAGCAGCAGCAGCTAAAACAAGCAGCAGGATTTACACATCTGGAGGATGAGATATTTGGTAGGCAGTAACAGTATCCTAAACAATCTCTATGTACGAGGGCTGAATTTATTTGAAGCACAAGAGACTGCCCCAAATACTAAGAACACCATGGAAGAGTCATACCAACATAGATAAGAGCAAGAGCTCAGAAAGCAGGTTATTAGTTTTGATACCTGAATGATTCTAAGATCTACTGAGGGAGCCCCGAAGAAATTTACATTGTGCATCAAGAAAACAATACAAAGTTCTCAAGCTCTAGAATATTACAAATAGTTTTATGTCTTTCATGATTGTCACCACTAATTGTTTCTAAATAACCATTTTCTCTTAGTTCTCAACTATCAAAATAGAGCCTTCGTCCAGAAACTGATAGAAGCAGACACAGTGATCCACAGCCAAGTGCCAGGCCCATCTCTGGAAATCCAGTCGAAGAGAGGAAGGAGGGATTACATGAGCAAGGCGGGGTCAAGATCACGAATGGGAAATCCACAGAGACAGCTGAATCAGGCTCGTGGGAACTCACAAACTCTAGACCAACAGCTGCGTAGCCAGCATGGGACCCAAATAGGCCCTCTGCATGTGGGTGACAGTTGTATAGCTTGGTCTGTTTGAGAGGCCCGGCAGTGGTACCAGGATCTATACCTGGTGAAGGAGCTGGCTTTTTGAAGCCCAGTCCCTGTCGTGGGATTCCTGATGGAGGAAGGTCATTGGCTAATAAAGGAACTGCCTTGGCCCATTTCATTGGTTAGAAGATAGGTAGGAGGAGTAAACAGAACAAAACGCTGGGAGGAAGAGGAAGTGAGGTCAGACTCGACAGCTCTCCTCTCCGGAGCAGATGCCTCAGAGAGACGTCATGCTCCCCGCTCCAGGCAGATGCAAGCAATGAAGCTCCGACCCAGGATGGACATAGGCTAGAATCTTCCCGGTAAGCGCACCTAGGGGCGCTACACAGATGATTAGAAATGGGCTAAATTAGCATGTGAGAATTAGCCTAGAAGAGGCTAGATAGAAATGAGCCAAAGCAGTGTTTAAAAGAATACAGTGTCTGTGTAATTATTTCGGGGCAAAAGCTAGCCGAGCAGGCGGCTGGGGTGTTGGGGGACGCAGCCCCGCCGCCGCCCCTATTACTACAGATTCCTTGCTCAGCCTTGATGCAGAGGGATGTGACTTGGTCCTACCTCAACTTAATGTGCCCGACTTTGTTGACTCCCCTTTGAGAGGAGTGGATAGGGGGGGTAGGAGGGGGTAGGTTTGAATGTAAAATGAATAAAAGTTTTAAAATAAATGAAGCTCAGTTACAAAGAGAAAGGAAGAGAGAGAGAGAGAGAAGAGAGAGAGAGAGAGAGAGAGAGAGAGAGAGAGAGAGAGAGAGAGAGAAGAAATTCATTCGCTGACATCAGCAACGTCTTACGAGTAAAGGGAAAACAGACTACATATAACGACAGCCATCTTTTTGGTTCAAACCCAAACTACGGACAACGGACAGGGTAGAAAGACTAAATAGCGTGTTTCTAAAGACCGGCGCTTAGCTCTCAGTTCTGTACACCTTAATCCAGACTTTCAAAGGATAAATTATTGATTAAAAAAAAAGAATTTTCTGCTACATGCAGCTATCTAACCTTAAATGCTACAGAGCTTTAAGCATTACCAAACAGGAGCAGGTGTGTTTTTTATAAGCAAAAGGTGTTCTTTCATCCAGTCCCCTGAGTTTTCTAGGAGAAACCAAAGCAAGGGGCTGGAAAGATGGATGGCTCAGTAGTTGAGAACACTTGCTGCTCTTTCAAAGGACCTGGATTCAATTCCCAGCATCCACATGGAGACTCACAACTGTCCTTGGCTCAAGTTCCAGGGAGTTTGGTGACTGTGAGGGCCTTTGTTGGCACCAAGCATGAAGGTGGTGCACAGACACACACATGCAGAACAAATATCCATATGCATAAAAAAATATTAAAAAAATTTAGAGAAGAGGGAGAGAGAGACAGACAGAGAGACAGACAAGGGTGGGAGAGGCCAAAACGAGTCTGTAAGTGAGATTGTTGACCTCAGATAGTTTACTATACTTAGAGTTCAAGCTAGTTAATATTAGTAATTTAGTTTCCAATTACTGATTTGTTTTTAATTTATTCCTTAGTTAATTATAATACCCACTACCTTGCCATCCCTCACTAATGTTTACAAGGGTATGGGCAGATATTGGATATTGACCATTAGAGTTATGGCCATTTTCATCAGGAGCCCACAAATAGCAAGAGATAAGATCTTCTGTATATTATACTGCTCCCTCTAATTCTTTCCATATCTCTGGCCCCATTTATGCAAATACTTGGGAAAATCAGATATTTGGAATTAGAGTATTAAAAGAGGAGGGAACTAAGCTGAAACAGAGTTATTAGCAAAAAGTCTACAGTGTCTCTTGGATTTCCCTAAAAGTAGTTTTCCCAGAAAGATTTTGTTAGGGTAGACACCTCTATTTGTTTCTTATTCAATAATCTGCTCTTTTATAGCCTTAAAATAAATAAGGGAGGTCTTATTTATCTGAATCACCCCAGCCAAAATGTCATCGGTGATGATTTGATCCACTGGTGATAATGTAATTCAATATTTGAGTTAGGCTCAGACAGTTTAGATTGTGTTGATCAGAATACAGTTCAGAGAGGGGAGAATGTAAATCTTGCTGAAGAACAAAAAGCAAACAACCTTTTAATGCTGTCAGATAAAAAAACTGCTGCTGGTAACTAAAATGTCTTGTTCTTGGAAAGAACATTGTCACATATTCATTAAAGATGATTTAGAAATCTTCCCAAATTTAAAAAAAAAACAAAACCAAGCACAGTGCATGCCATGTTTGATAATATTTCTGTCATTTCCTGTATCCCATGGCTATCTCCCTACATGTGAATTTGGAGGACCAAGTTGTGCAATCATCGAGAGATTCTGGGAAGCAGCGCCAGTCCATCGCCTGATCTGCTTCTCCACATTCCAGTGCAGAACCCCCCTCCCTCGGCCATCTGGTGCTTCTCTGTGTTTTCATTTGGGCTCCTTACTGCAGACTGTCCCAGAGCTGTCCCACCGGCCTTCGCCCTGCGAATCTATCCCCTCCAACAGGGCCTTCTTTTTGCCATAGAGGTAAAGAAATCTTTTGATCTTTTATCAAACCTGTCAGGCTAGCATACCCTACAATCGAAGGACTTTCCTCATCCCCTTCAGTGAGCAAACAATCCTCTTCTGA
Source organism: Microtus pennsylvanicus (assembly GCF_037038515.1). Classification (NCBI taxonomy): domain Eukaryota; kingdom Metazoa; phylum Chordata; class Mammalia; order Rodentia; family Cricetidae; genus Microtus; species Microtus pennsylvanicus. Next base: position 49,649,104 of record NC_134582.1, on the reverse strand, counting down.
TTCAATTACCAAAATCATAACTAGTCATGACGTTCTTGAATATTATTGTTTGTCCTCCTTCACACACATCTCGGAGCTCACCCAGGTCATGTGCCCTTAAAGACATTGAAGAGGAAGTATAATGAGGTTCTTTTTAAAAAGCTGTTCAAAGTCAGAAGTATATGGTTTAAAAATTACAACAAAGGGCTGGGGAGATGGCTCAGCAGTCAAGAGCATTGACTTTTCCCAGAGGACCTGAAGTTTGATTCCCAGCACCTATACAGAAGGTGATAACTTTTGCAACTCTAGTTCCAGAGGATCCGACACTCTCTTCTGGCCTCTGTGAACATTCTATGCTCATGGTGCCCACATATATACAAGTAAAACACTCATACACATAAAGTAAAAATCAATATATGTTTTTTAATTTTTAAAATGAATTTGAAACATTGTTTTATAGAAAATAAAAATTTAAACAGCACTTCTAAATCGCTTTTATATGTCAGAAACTATACCAACCTTAAGACTTTCTCATTTTTTTCCATTTTATTATTTTATGGGTATGTGTGTGAGAGAGATTGGTGCATCTGTGTGTAGATCCATGCACACTGCAGCACACATGGAGACTATTTTAGGGTGTCAGCACTCCCCTTCCATCATGGGTTCCCAGAGATTGAACTTGGGTCACCAACTTTTGACAGCCATCCGGCCAGCCCCTAGCACTAATTTTTTTGGTATATTTATTGTGATCCTCTTCTTTATCTGTCTATATTTTGGACTGTCAGAACTGTTCAGGTGACAGTCTATAGTAACTCGCTTCTGGTCACAGTACTTCACCAGTTGGTTCCAAGAAGATCATTATTACAGTGTAATCACAAGAATTCAAAACCAGCTTAACGCAATGCAACTGATGCTTTGGGAGTATCATTAGTCTTTGTCACCTAGAATTTTGGTAGTTTGGTCGCAGTGTAGTGCTGTTTCCATAAAAGAATCTTTCAGAGGTAGGGCTTAGTGATCATGTCAGTAAGGACAAAATCTTTGGAAGGGTTTAATGTAGTGCTCTTGGTACACATTAGTTCTTGTGAAATTGTGTTGTTTTACACACACACACACACACACACACACACACACACACACACACATAAATGTAAAACCTTATTGCTGAACCCTTCTGGCTTTCTCTCTTGCCATATGACTGTCCACTTGCAAGTATTTCCACCAGGATGTCACCCATCACGTTGGAATACAGCCAGGAGTCACTCACCAGAATGGGTCTCTATTTTTTTATGTATTACCCACCTGTGGGTATTTTGTTACAAGAGAAAACAAAATGACACCAGAGATTTTTTATTATTTTTATTGAGCTATATATTTTTCCTGCTTCCCTCCCTTCCTTCCCACTTCCCTTTTACCCTCTCCCATGATCCCCACACTTCCAGTTTACTCAGGAAATCTTGAATGACACTAAAGATTTACAATCCAGCATTATAGAATCTGTTGACCAAATTCAGTCACATGGTTTCCATTCAGACTAAATGACAGAGAAAAATACTGACTACTTGAAGTGTTTATCAATATCATTCTCTACTCTAGCCCTGCCTTATTAAGCACAAGTTATATGAAGAAGATAATTACATTTTCTGGTAAGAATAAATCAGACAGATTCTTTGCATGTCAATAAGAATCAAATTATGTAGGTGGTTGAAGAAACCTGTTCTTGCTGATTGAAACTGAAGATATCAATGTAAATATCTTTTTACTCGCCTCCCTGACATCATGCTTTTGTTTTATAGACACTCTTGGCTAGAGTTTCCTATTTTCCCAGACACTGGTAATCTTAATCCTCATCTGCTTACTTTCTTTATATATAAAGTACTAGTTTCTTCCAGTGTGCCTCCCTCTTGCATGACACACTGGGGAGCTTTGTTACCAAGAGTACAAAGTGTGGTAGGAATAAACTTTATGGGTATTTAGCTGTCGAGTAGATTTATTCCATGATCCTGGAAGTACAGCGAATTATTCGTTCAGAAGTGAGAGACACATTTGTATAGATACAACCGAGTTGCTAGTTCTGTTAAAGGAAATTTGCTTATCTTATTCGTGCCCAGACTCACAGATAGTGATTGACTCTCATGATAGTGCCTATCATTTGGCACCAAGGTGTCTGTTTCATCTTTATCTAACAGATGTGATAGAAGAACATGAATGTAAAAACTGCATGACAAAGCATAAATATATGCCAAGACTCACAAAATTATGATAGAAATATAGTATCCCAATTCAGACTTTCTTAACTTCTCAACAGTTTACTAAACTCATGTGCTCAGAATTTCAGGAGGAATTATAGTGTGATTAATTTGGCTAAGAAAACCCCCTTGGCTACACTCATCCATTGCTGGTGGGAATGCAAACTTGTGCAACCACTTTGGAAAGCAGTGTTTCGGTTTCTCAGGAAATTCAGGATCAACCTACCCCTGGATCCAGCAATACCACTCTTGGGAATATACCCAAGAGAGGCCCTATCATACAACAAAAGTATATGCTCTACGATGTTCATAGCAGCATTGTTTGTGATAGCCAGAACCTGGAAACAACCTAGATGCCCTTCAATGGAAGAATGGATGAAGAAAGTATGGAATATATACATATTAGAGTACTACTCAGTAATAAAAATCAAGGACTTCTTGAATTTTGCATGCAAATGGATGGAAATAGAAAACACTATCCTGAGTGAGGTAAGCCAGACCCAAAAAGAGCAACATGGGATGTACTCACTCATATTTGGTTTCTAGCCATAAACCAAGGACATTGAGCCTCTAATTAGTGATACTAGAGAAGCTAAATAAGGAGAACCCTAAGAAAAACATATAGGCATCCTCCTGAATATTAACCTTCAGCAGGTGATGAAAGGAGACAGAGACAGAGACCCACATTTGAGCATCGGACTGAAATCTCAAGGTCCAAATCAGGAGCAGAAGGAGAGAGAGCATGAGCAAGGAACTCAGGACCGCAAGGGATGCACCCACACACTGAGACAATGGGGATGTTCTACTGGGAACTCACCAAGGCCAGCTGGCCTGGGTCTGGAAAAGCCTAAGATAAAACCGGACTCTCTGAACATAGTGGACAATGAGGACTAATGAGAACTCAAGAACAATGGCAATGGGTTTCTGATCCTACTGCATGTACTGGCTTTGTGGGAGCCTAGGCAGTTTGGATGCTCAACTTACTAGACCTGGATGGAGGTGGGGGTTCCTTGGACCTCCCACAGGACAGGGAACCCTGATTGCTTTTCGGGCTGGGGGGGGACTTAATTGGGGGAGGGGGAGGGAAATGGGAGGCGGTGGCGGGGAAGAGACAGAAATCTTTAATAAATAAATAAATTTATATATAAAAAAAGAAAACCCCCTTGATTTGTTGTGGTTAGTTAAGTGTCTTGAGTTTCTGGGGACTCAAATTCTAGGTGTCCCTGTACTATGAAATATGAACAATTAGACTAGTATAAATTGGATTTCTATTGTCACCTTCTTGCTTTCCAAAGTTGAATCGAATGATGTAATTTGGATCTTTCACCAATGTGGAAACCATTAACTATTTTATCTCAACTCTAGAGTTTAGATCTAAAAATGGGAAGATATGAAATTATGAAGTATCTTAAGTATATTTAGACTGAGAAGATTCAAGAGAGGCAAAGACAACATCCTGTAACAACCATGGAATAGAGAGTGAAATTCACCAGGCTGGATCATAATTTTCATTATTGAAGACTCTTCATGAAAATCAGATTCTTGCCAAGACTGCATGGTCCTTTTGCTGGAGATAAAATAAGGAAGGGAGTGATCAGATGCATTTCACGGCTAGGATCTCCTCTTGGCCAGTGGAATGTAAATTTCATCTTGTGTATAGAAAGGTGAAACACACTGCTTAAATTTTGTTGATGCATGAAATCACAGAGGAAATAAAAACTTATTTATTAATGGTTGCAGGGAGAAAGGATAAACTCACACAGTATAAAAAAGGACTAGAGCTACCACTGATCCCACGCTGCCTCTCTGCCTTTGGGTCTCCCCTCATGCCAAGCAAGAGCTAGAGCAAGGTAGCAAGAGAGACCCTCCTCTTTCTTATTAGAGAACACATCCAAAGACAGAGGCCACACCCTAAGGTAGGTACCCCAAAAATATTGGTGAATGAATACCCACATTTCCCCATTTTGTCTAAATAAGAAGGTTCTAAGCCTAATACAAAACTATATATAATGAGAGCAAATATCAGTTATTGTCCAAGAGAAAGAAAGGCTAATACCATACACAAAAATAGAACTACAACCACCTTGATAATAAAGGTCTTAAAGAGATAAGGGATACAAGGATCATATCTAAATATAATAAAAGCAATGTACAGCAAGCGACAACTAACATCAAATTAAATGGAGAGAAACTCAAAGTGATTCCACTAAAATCAGGAAGACAAGGCTGTCCACTCACTCCATATCTCTTCAATATAGTTCTTGAAGTTTTAGCAATAGCAATAAGACAACAAAAGAAGATCAAGGGGATTCAAATTGGAAAGGAATAGTCAAACTTTTGTTATTTGCAGATGATAAGATAGTATATATAAGTGACTCTAAAAACTCTACCACAGAACTCCTTTTGCTGATAAATACCTTCAATGATGTGGCATGATACAAGATCAACTAAAAAATATCAGTAGCCCTCCTATACACAAATGATAAAGAAGCTGAGAGAGAAATCAGAGAAACATCACCTTTTACAATAGCCACAAATAACATAAAATAACTTGGGGTAACACTAACCAAGGAAGTGAAAGATCTATTTGACAAGAACTTTAAGTCTTTGAAGAAAGAAACTGAAGATGATACCAGAAAGGTTAGTAATGCCTTATGCAATCTATCTCTGGAGGTCTTGGTTCCCCCTACCTGTTTGTACACATTTCTTCTAAGATGCAATTAGATCTCTCAATGACAGCTTGTCCTGTAGGTTTTTGTGGTATACCTGTAATACGCTTTATGTTATAATATTCAATAAAACTCTTTTATCTTACTAGAGGCATTGCTGGATCATTGTCACTTTTAATTTATGCAGGCATACCCATGGCAGCCATAACTTCTAATAAGTATGTGATTACAGAGTCATCCTTTTCAGAATTCAAAGCAATTGCCTATTGAAATCCTGAAAAATGTGTCTATTGTATGGTGTACACATTTTAACTTCTGCAAAATTAAACAATACACTTGCCAAATTTTATTTCTTTGCATACCTTTAGGGTCACTTCCTGCATGTGAAGGAGTTTGATTATAGAGGGAACAAGCAGGACACTTTGTCTAGATGGCCCTAATAAAATAGGGACAGAGTGTTTGAAGTAAGAGTAAGAAAATGGAGTGCACCTGGTCATTCCCTCTACTTCTTTCACGACTTTCTCTCCAGCAGAAGGATCACGCAGTCTTGATTAAACTGTGATTCCCTTGAGGTATAGTTAATGCTACACATCTCAGTACAGCCGGGTAGATTTCTCTCTTCAGACCTAAGCTGTGATGGAAGATTGCGGTTCATCAACAAAAGGGTGTTAGAGGCTGATTGTGTGTGGTTTCATCTACACTGTGTGTGCTCACTTGAACAAATCCGTGTTAAACAAAATGTTTTGTGGTGGTTTGTGTTTATTTGCTTCTTCTTTTAACACATAAAGTATGCTTTATGTTTATGTGGTAGCTATTGTTTGCTTTTGAATATTTCTAAACTAGGAGCATTTCTTCATCGCCATCACAGACACTTTCTGTACTGGCGTCAAGTTTATTAAAGGTTTCAAGTAAATTATTCTATAAATCCTTTGCTCTTATAAATTATACTGCTGTAATAGAATATTTATTTATTCATGGAAAACTTCTATGTTCTCTTCATTGACTAAAGAGATCTGTTATTTGATATATCAGATATTGTCTCAGTGTTATTCACAGATTTCTTCTAAGAGAATTTGAGATTCATTTTACACAATAAATTTGTGTTAGCTTCACTTTATTCAATCCTACTTTAACTGATTCTCTAAGAAAATGATCTCCAGCATCCTACTAGCTATTACCAAAGCTATGAAGTAACACGAACAAGTTACCTCCCTTCCTGATCCTCAAAGAGAAAACTCAAACAATACTTCCTTCTGCCTTGAAATACTGTTACTCACACAGGATGTGTGAGCCCAAGCCTTCTGTCAATAAGCATTTCATGAATGATTGTTATGTGGTCAGTGATGTAACACTAGACAATTGTATATTTCTGTTAGCCATAAGCACTAACAAGTGTCATTGAAAGTTTAAAATGGCATCTTTGATGAATCTGACAGCGGAAATATAGTCATTGGCTCTCTGTTTTGTTTTCTTCGTGATTGGTATGCCTTTTTCTCTGCCCACTCCTGAGAAGAGGAAGGTCCTATCAGACTCTTGTCTTTCTAGTTCAACACCAAATTCTCCTAAAGGAAAAAATTCGGCTCTTTTTAATCAGGAGACTTCACAGCCCCAACTCATTGTTTTAAAAAGGTAGTTTTCCATAAAACATTCATGTGTGTGATAAAGCAAGGAACTCTTTCCAGCGGAAAGGCTTGGGCTGCAGGCAGCAATAGAGAGGTTACCTAACATGCATGAGATTCTAAGATGAACTTTCTGTACAATTTAGAATCCCCAAGGAGAAATCTACTTGTGCACAAAAATTATACATGCCAACATATATTTTTGTATATTATTATCTTCAAAAATATATTTCTTAATAATCTATAATTGATATACAAGTTCAATCAGATATAATGACCCATTAACGTCCAACAAGTTTATTTCAATGTCTTAAATTTACATAGATTTACAATGTCTTAAAGGAGGTGATGTTGAAGTACCTGAGTATACTTTAAACTTTCTTTCTATAGTATTGCTTCTTTTAACCTCAGTTTTTAGTAAGTTCACAGGAAAAAAATCTCACAAGTACAACATTAAAGGGACAAAACAAAAACATTTATAAGATCGTTTATACTACACTTCCTGTAATAAATTCCTATGATTATTTTTTGTCCAGTATAGTTTCTACGTATATATAAACTTGATAAAACATTAGAGAGATAAATTTAAAAAGCTATTAGATAGCTGTGATCATTTCCTGTAATAGGCTTCTATGATTATTCTGCCCAATACAGTTTCTGTGCATACATAAACTCAGCTTCAGGCAATACAGGTTACATCATCAGGCTTTCGCTCAGATAGAACTGATAGGCAGATGCTTCCAAACATCCTGTGATGCAGAATAAAAAGGAATAATGAGATAAATAGCTAGAGACAGGAAATTTGTCATACTCACACCATTATTGATTACTTTTCAGTGATAACACATTTGGCAAACCAGTATCTCCTGTCAGTGATGCACATGCCTGTGGATTTCAGAAAGCATCAACAAACATGAGTCTGTGTGCTGGCAGAAACCTTTCCTTCTCCTAATAAGGGCAAATACAGATAACCTAACATCTTCTAAACTGAGTGAATCTTTTGCCTTTGGTTTGCTGGCACTTTGCTATGTTCACAGTGCTGGTTTAAATCAAATGAGGACAACTAGAACTAAATTTCTCTTTTGCTCTAATAATTCCATAATGTGATCCCAGGATAAAGGACAACAGACTCCAAGAATCTGGGTCCAGAGTGGTTGGAAATCCCTATATTATGATTTTTTTAAAAAAATTATTAATTTTGATTGTCTGAGGCTCTTCCATGCTTAGGGTCTCCTGACTCCTGTGTGCTCACATGTTGCTCTGGTGTCCATAATCTTGGACCTAATATGACAATAAACTTGATTTTCCACAGTGTATGCTCACTTTAGTCACTTTGTTTTGGAGCTGCATATTTGCTGGAAAAAAAATGAGGCTAGCGGGACAGAACTGTGTCCTGTGTAGAAAATAAAAATCTTTAAAATTCACAAGCAGTCTGCTTCTTCACATTGCTCCCCCTTTGCAACTTCTCCTCTGTAGCATCCCATTCCTTGCTGCTCACTGCTTCTGGCCCTGACTTCTCCTCTGCAGCATCCCATTCCTTGCTGCTCACTGCTTCTGGCCCTGACTTCTCCTCTGTAGCATCACCTCCCTTGCTGCTCACTGCCTCTGGCCCTGACTTCTCCTCTGCAGCATCCCATTCCTTGCTGCTCACTGCTTCTGGCCCTGACTTCTCCTCTGCAGCATCCCATTCCTTGTTGCTCACTGCCTCTGGCCCTGACTTCTCCTCTGCAGCATCCCATTCCTTGTTGCTCACTGCTTCTGGCCCTGACTTCTCCTCTGCAGCATCCCATTCCTTTCTGCTCACTGCCTCTGGCCCTGACTTCTCCTCTGCAGCATCCCATTCCTTTCTGCTCACTGCCTCTGGCCCTGACTTCTCCTCTGCAGCATCCCATTCCTTTCTGCTCACTGCCTCTGGCCCTGACTTCTCCTCTGCAGCATCCCATTCCTTTCTGCTCACTGCCTCTGGCCCTGACTTCTCCTCTGCAGCATCCCATTCCTTTCTGCTCACTGCTTCTGGCCCTGACTTCTCCTCTGCTGCATCCCATTCCTTTCTGCTCACTGCTTCTGGCCTTGACTTCTCCTCTGCAGCATCCCATTCCTTCCTGCTCACTGCCTCTGGCCCTGACTTCTCCTCTGCAGCATCCCATTCCTTCCTGCTCACTGCCTCTGGCCTTGACTTCTCCTCTGCAGCATCCCATTCCTTTCTGCTCACTGCTTCTGGCCCTGACTTCTCCTCTGCAGCATCCCATTCCTTGTTGCTCACTGCCTCTGGCCCTGACTTCTCCTCTGCAGCATCCCATTCCTTGTTGCTTGCTGCCCCTGGCCCTAACAGCCTCTTCCCATCTGTCTGTTTCAACTCCTATTTCCTTCTTTTTCCCCCAAATTCAGGCTTCCCTTTGAATGCAGAACACTTTTTTTAACCACCTTCAAAGTCTGATAACATTTAAATCCTTTGGGAAACTCAGCTTCCATTCAAAATATTTTCAGAATATTTTCCCAGATAGTATAATTTTTATGCTCAAAGATTTTTTCCAATAGTAAAGATAACGATATTTTTCAAGTCTTTCTTCTCTTATCCACATGAAAATGCATATACACGAATGATAAATAGTTATGGATTATGCAGAAACATACCCACTACTCCATTTGGCAAAAGGATTAATAAATACTTTCCCTTTAGAATTAAACAAATATATAAAGTTTGTATACATCTTGGTTTTATTTTTTATTCAAGTCACTGCCCATGAACATATAGATATTTACTTCAAATTAGGCATTTTATCATGCTAATCCTAATATTTATCTCTCTCACTAAAGTGAATTTAAAAATAAAATAATATACATGTACAGTCATCAGGAAGGAGAGGCAAAAGTATACATGGAGTATGACAGAACTGTTTCAAAAGACTCAATTACACGTATTTTAAATGTCAAAAAAGAAACTTTTTTGTTTTTTTAGCCTCTGCTTTTAGTGCTAATGCTCAAAGATATATGTATTAATGAATAAAATAATTCAATAAATTTTCAATGAAAATTATTTGTTTGATAATAATTTGCATGAGAAGTAACTCAGGCAGAAAGAACCTGCTACAAAATTTAATATTTTCAGAATGCAACCTTCAGAAAGAAAATAGACTACTTTAGAAGAGTTAAATCAGAGTTCTCTCATTAAGAGAAGCTGATAGATGCCTGAGACTCGGGTAACTAAATTACATGTAGGTCAATCAGTAAGCAAATATTTTATTTCAAAACCTATTTAAATTTTTTTAATAAGAAAAAGAAGCCAGATATCAAGTCACAGTGGTACTACCAGCACTTGAGACAGATAGATCACAAGTTCAAACTCAACCTGGTTTTTGTAGCATGACCTTTCCTCCTAGAGAGAGGTTGTGAGGCAGGGAGCTGTTCAGGGAGAAGGACAGGATATTTTCCCTTGTAATTAAGAAAAATAAGTAATCACAGAGCTGAGTATTCAGCTCTAGTGAGCTCTCTGATATTCAACAAGTATCACAGTTCACTTGTGCCAAGCAAGTTAAAGCAAAATGGGAAAAACTCATTCAATAGCATACAGCCACTACAAAGCAGGGTTTTAAGGAAGAACTCAAACATTACCATACAAATTCAACCATGTATGATTTTGACCCATGCTATAATCATACCTACAGAGTTACCTCAGAAGAATTAGCCATTATAAAACAATAAGGAGAACTCTAAGAGAAACATACATGGTTCCCCTGGGAAGAGGAAATAGATAAGATCTCCTGAGAAAATTGGGAATGTGGGGGTAGAGGGGTAGGGAGGGCAGAAGGGAGAAGAGGAGGGGTGAGGAGACCATGAGGGAATGGGATGGTCAAGATGGGAGAAGGAAAGAGAGGGAGAGAAAGGAAAGCGATATCTTCATCCAGGGAACCATCATGGCGCTAGCAAGAAACCTGGCACTAAGGAAATTCCCAGGAATCCACAGGATGACCCCAGCTAAAACCCTAAGCAACAGTGGAGAGGGTGCCTGAACTGGCCTTCCCTTATAATCAGATTGATGACTACCTTCACTGTCATCATAGAACCTTCATCCAGCAACTGATGGAAGCAGATACAGAGATTCATAGCTAAACACTGGGCTGAATTCCCAGAGTCCAGTCGAAGAGAGGGAGGAGTGAGAATATGAAGAAAGGGGTCAAGTCCATGATGGGGATACCCACTGAAACAGCTTTCCTGAGCTAATGGGCATTCACTGACTCTGGATTGACAGCAAGAAAACCAACACAGAACCAAACTAGGCCCTCTGAATGTGGGTGACAGTTGTATGGGGCAGTCTGTGGGGCCACTGGCAGTGGGACAAAGATTTATCCCTCTTGCTTGAATAGGCTTTTTTGAGCCCATTCCCTGTGGAGGGATAACTTGCTCAGCCTATATATAGGAGGGAGGGCCTTTGTCCTGCCTCAAAGTGGTGTGCAAGACTTTGTTGACTCCCCATGGGAAGCCTTATCCTCTGAGGAGTGAATGGGGGTGGGGAAGGAAGGTGGAGGGAGCAAGAGGAGGGGAGGGAGTGGGAACTGGGATTGGTATGTAAAGTGACAAATGATTGTTTTTTTAAAAAAATTAATTATTAATTAAAATAAAGACAATAAATAATTCTCAAGCTATAATAGAGACTTCGGGACAAGACTACATATGCAACAATTAATTCACAGACTAAATAAAGTATCTGCCTTCCCCTTCCTCTCCTAGGGTGTGTGCCATGCAACTTGAACATCCTAGCCACTCTTCATGGAACCAGAAGGGTGCCCATCAGAAGCTGGATTAATCAGCTTCTTTGTCTCAGGAACTTAAGACTGAAATTTAGAAGCACTGAGTCCTTTAAGGGTTAACTCTCAAGCACAGGTGACATAAACTTGCAAGCTGTGTGAAACCACCAACAGCAACGATGCAGAGAGGAGAGGAAAAATGGGAGTGGAACCCAGAGAGAAGGAGAAGCAGGGTCTAGGCGACTTAGAGCATTTCATTTCATGGGTGCAGTGGCCGTACACCCTGCTTCGAGGTCCTTGTTTTGTCTTTGCCCTAAAAACTTACCAAATACATTAGCTTAAACTAATAAATCTTTCCTGCTTAGTTGCTATAAAAGGAACCTGACTCAGATACCGTCATTCTTTTGGCAGTGCAATCAATTTTCAGGTCTGGTGCCCGGAAAGAAACACATGCCTGTGCAGCGTAACTCTATATATCTAAACGGTGCCAAGGGATTTTACAATGAGAAACTTGGGCATATACCCTACTCATTTTTTAATCTGTAGAACTTGACACAATTCTTGGGACCTAAATGGAACCTTCAAATGACTTCTGAACTAATGAAACCCAATACAGTCTCATAAAATTTACAAATAGCTGTGGTAAGAATCTCGTTAAGGACTTTGGAAAGTGGGATTTGAAGCTTGACTGATCTAATGACTCACTGTAAGTAAAACGAAGCTTATCAAGCAGCTTCATCATGTCCTGCATGATTTAAGATCTTTAATCAGACCTGGTTGGAAGGCAGTGAATGAATTCACCCTTTCGACCAGGGTAGAAATGAAATGGGCTTATTACTGCAAAGGCAGTAAATTGATAGCAGCAACCCAACTACCTGAAGCATAAGACTCTGTGGGTGTAGTTTCTAACATCCCTAGTAGTCACAGTCTCCTAGCAAACCTCCTGAACCTCTGGCTCTCACAATCCTTTGGTCCCCTTTTCTGAGCCTTAGGTGCTGGAGTTGTTTTATAAAGATGTGTCTACTGGCACTTGGCTCCACAATGCCACATTTTTTTTATTGGTTGTGGTTTTCTGTAATGGTCTCCATCTGTTGCAAAGAGAAATTTCCTTGATGATGAGGGATGGGGAGTGCATTTATCTATGAGTTTAAAGACAGATATTTAGACTATAGTTAGAATTGTTCTGGGTTAGTAAAAATGGTGAGCGTATGCCCTTCTCCAAGATGCATGGCTTCACTAGTCCCATGTAGTGGGCTAGGTTTCTAGTATCATGCATGATTCCCCTCTTGTTGAGTGGGTCTTGAGCTCAATTGGAGAGCTGTTGGGTACCACCAGGGTGTGTGCACTACCATTAGTTATCATGCCATGATGGCCAGTGCTGTGGCTCATAGGTATCATACCTGGGTAGGAGTGTTAGTTGCTTCCCTCATACCAGAAGCATGGTGGCTTCTGGTACCATGAAAGACCATCTTCATGGAGGAAGCATTTAGATCACTTCCAGTTCAGGGGCCTCTGGGCCCTGCATCTGAAGTGCATGATGTCTTCAGCAATCAGGACTTACCTTCCACCTTTGGGGAGTAATTAAGGGCTTGCAATATTTGAGGGAGTCTCTCGGACAACCTTAACCAACAATTCAAAAGAGGGCTTTTCATGCTTGGGGTTTTAATAGTTGGTCTTTGACTCTTAAAGTATTATCAGTCCAGATGTGATATGGGATTCCCCTCTGTATGCTGTGAATACCATTGATTAATAAAGAAACTACTTTAGACCTATAGCAAGGCAGAACTTAGATAGGCAGGGAAAACTAAACTGAATGTTGGGAAAAGGGAGGCAGAGTCAGAGAGAAGCCATGTAGCCCCCACTGGAGACAGACACTGGACGGGAACTTTACCCAGTAAGCCACAGTCACATGGCGATACACAGATTAATAGAGATGGGTTAAATAAAGATGCAAGAGTTATCAAATAAGAAGCTAGAGCTAATGGGCCAGACAGTGATTTAAATCGTATAGTTTCTGTGTGGTTATTTCAGGTCCTAGCTGCTAGGCAGCCAGAATGATGAAGCAGCCTTCCTACAACAAATTGGCACTCCAACGTGTGCTAGCTACATCCATGTAAAACCTTAAAGCTTTAAAAGTAATTTTAGACACACAAAAAGAATTAAGCATGACTTCTTGGTAGCCAGCATTTTGCTGATGGCATGCCATGGCCCCTTTAAGAGAAGTCTTTGATTCAGCGATAGCAGAAAAAAGCTGCACCATTTTGAAATGCCGGCTTTCTGGGCCTTGCCACCAGTACAAACTCTGGCTCTTTCAGGAGGCCAAGCATTTAAAAGAGGTTTGTGAACAGAGTGCTACAACTTGCTGAATGGCAACATAGATGGGCTGTTTGCCTAAAATGGGGCAATGTGCACGGCTCTCAGAGGCAGCAAACAGCTTTGCCATGCTGGACTGGGTGGAGCAAGCAGACAGTGCCATATTTCCCCTAGTAATGCCACTGCTTAAGTTCATAAGAAGGGCTTAGCATTTTAAAAATCACTTCTGGTCAGAAAAGGATTACAGATATGCAATAAAGACAAATTCAGATGAGAAAGACCTCTAAATGAGACACACTGTGTTTTAGAAGTGTACATAGGTTTGGGAGAAAGAGAAAAAGAGTATAGAGAGTTATAAAAAGGAGTAAATGGCTTATAAAAATAAAACAAAGTCTTTAAAGAGACAGAGTACAGACATTCATAGATTAAAGGAGTAAAGATAATAAAATAAATATTAAAAAGTAATAGAGTAAGAAAAGCCATGTAAAGATGGAATATACAAAGAGAGTCTGGATTATGTACATTATTGTGTTTTCTTTGAATTTTTTTTATTTATTTATTATGTATACAACATTCTGCCTCAATGTATGCCCGCACGCCAGATCTCAGTACAGATGGTTGTGAGCCACCATGTGGTTGCTGGGAATTGAACTCAGGACCTCTGGAAGAGCAGCTAGTGCTCTTAACCTCTGAGCCATCTCTCCAGCCCTTCTTTGAATTTTTTGACTGTGATGGAGCTAAGTACAGAGAGATATTTCATTATATGGGCTGCTAAGCTAAACCAACATATATGTCTTAAAGGTTTCTTGACTTCAAAATTTGTGTCTAAGGAAATGTTGCTTTGTGAAGATTCTTTTGTTTCCACAGAGGATGAGAACCTGTGGAATCCTTCCAGACTTATGTGGTTTGATGGGACAAAACCCCCTGAAAGGTCCCCATAAACACCCCCAAAAATTGTTTCACCACCAAAAAGCAGGAAGCAGTTTGGAGAAAACTACGCTCATATTCCCAAATATTGTTTATAAATGTTTCTTTACATTTAAAGGGGGATATGCTATAGAGATTTGCATTGGTATGGATCTTGATTTATTGATACAAATTTAATGTCAATTTTGTTATACTGTGTATATGTATTTCTGATCTTGATTAAGGCATTGTGTTTGTCCAGCTCATATAAACATGTAATGTATAATTAGGAAATATAGATTAATTGACAATCATCTATAATAGTCAAGCTTGTAGTCATGTTAGTTAGATTTTCTAGATGGACAGAGATGAATTTCAGATAGATAGGCATTCTTTAAACCTTTCAAAGCTGATAAAATGTGGCATTTAAATGTTTTAATAACTTAGAACTTTTCATGACAATGAGACACATCTGCTCCTGGCAGCACCAATTACTTCAAGAGGAAGATGAGCATTGGAGAGTTTCCTTATGGAGTTGGTTAGACATTTGGGCAAGAAACTGCTCTTGCCTGGACTGCTTGATGAACTGAACATGCAGGACCCATAGAATGACTGCTGAACTTGCTTAAAGATGAGATGATCCTTTGGGATTCATGCTTCATGAAAGAGTCTGCCAGACATTCAGCAGGACACAGAAAAAAAGCAACTGATGGACTTTGTTATTATAAGGCAGAACAGATCTTCAAATTTCCTGCTTCATGGAAAAGTCTGCCAGATACTATGAGCCTATAGGCTGAAGACTGGATGCCCCAAGGATACAGAACTTTGGGTGACTGTACGGGCAGCAAGATGTCTCTGTCAATTCTAGAGTTTTGGAAGTTGCTTACAATGCACTTCCTGTTTTCTTGGTTAATATTATATCCTTCTGGAGTCTTTGATGGAGTTGAAAAATTTATAGTTATAGTTTTCCTTAGTTAAGATAAAAGATAAAGTAGATATAAATATTGTAACTGTAATTATTACTTGATACCTGTTTTGTTATATGTAATTTTACTATGTTAAAGTTAAAACCTTCCCTTTTATTTAAACAGAAAGGGGGAGGTGATGTAGGACTCCTCTCTGAATGCTGTGAATGCCATTGATTAATAAATAAATTGCTTTTGACCTATAGCAAGGCAGAACTTAGTTAGGTGGGGAAAAATGCTGCTATGAACATAGTTGAGCACCTGTTCTTGTAGCATGATTGAGTATCCTTTGGATATATACCCAAAAGTCGTATTACTGGGTTTTTTGGAAGGTTGTTTCCTAATTTTCTGAGAAATCGCCACTCTGACATCCAAAGGGGTTGAACCAGTTTGCACTCCCACCAGCAATACAGGAGTGTTCCCTTTACCCCACGACCTCTCCAGCATAAGCTGTCATCAGTGCTTTTGACATTGACCATTCTTACAGGTGTAAGATGGAATCTGAGTTGTTTTGATTTGCATTTCTCTGGTGGCTAAGAAAGTTGAGCATTTCCTTAAGTGTCTTTCAGCCATTTTAGATTCCTCTGTTGAGAGTTCTTTGTTTAGGTCTGTACCCCATTTTTATTGGATTATTTGTTCTTTTGATGATCAATGTTTTGAGTTCTTTGTATATTTTAGAGATCAGTCTTCTGTCCAATGTGGGGTTGGTGAAGATCTTTTCCGATTCTGTAGGCTGTCATTTTGTCTTGTTGGCCATGTCCTTTGCTTTACAGAAGTTTCTCAGTTTGAGGAGGTCCTATTTATTAATTGTTTCTCTTAGTGGCTGTGCTGCTGGGGTTATATTTAGGAAGTGGTCCCCTGTGCCAATGTGTTCAAATGTACTCCCACTTTGTTTTCAATGAGGTTCAGTGTGGCTGGCTTTATGTTGAGGTCTTTGATCCATTTGGTCTTGAGTTTTGTGCATAGTGATAGATATGGGTCTGTTTTCATTTTTTTACATGTTGACATCCAATTATGCCAGCACCATTTGTTAAATATGCTTTCTTTTCTCCATTTGGTATTTTTTGCTTCTTTGTCAAAAATCGGGTGTTCAAAGCTGTGGGGACTAATATCTGGGTCTTCTATTCAGTTCCATTGGTCCTCCTGTCTGTTTTTATGCCAGTACCAGGCTGCTTTCAGTAATGCAGATTTGTAGTAGAGTTTGAACCCGGGGATTGAGATGCCTCTTATTTTACAGGATTGTTTTGACTATCCTGTTTTTTTTATTTTTTCCATATGAAGTTGAGTATTGTTCTTTTGAGGTTTGTGAAGAAATTTGCTCTGATTTTGATGGGCATTGCATTGAATTTGTAGATTGCTTTTGATAAGATTGCCATTTTTACTATGTTAATCTACCTACCCAACAGCATGGAAGATCTTTCCATTTTCTGGTGTCTTCTTCAATTTCTTTCTTCAAATATTTATAGTTCTTGTCATACAGGTCTTCCACTTGTTTGGTTAGAGTTATTCCAAGATATTTTATGTTATATGTGGCTATTGTGAAGGGTGATGTTTCTCTGATTTCTTTCTCAGATCATTTATCATCTATGTAAAGGAGGGCTACTGATTTTTTTAATTAATCCTGCTACATTACTGAAGGTGTTTATGGGTTGTAGAAGTTCCTTGGTAGAATTTTTGGGGTTATTTATGAAACTACCATATCATCAGCAAATAGTGAGAATTTGATTGCCTTCTTTTCCAATTTGTGTCCCTTGATCTTATTATTCTAGCTAGAGTCTCAAGTAGCATATTGAATAGATATGGAGAGAGTGGACAACCTTGTCTTGTTCCTGATTTCAATGGGATTGTTTTGAATTTCTCTCCATTTATTTTGATATTGGCATCTGGCTTGCTGCATATTGCCTTTATTATGTTTAAGTATGTTCCTGTATCCCTGCTCTCTCCAAGACCTTTATCATGGAGGAATGTTATATTTTATTAAAGACTTTTTTAGCATCTAATGAGATGATCATGTATTTTTTTTCTTCAGTTTGTTGACATTGACAAAGTTTTGTATGTTGAACCATCCCTGCATCTCTGGGATGAAGCCAACTTGGTCATGGTGGATGATTTTTCTGATGTGCTCTTGGATTCAATTTGCCAGTATTTTATTGAGTATTTTTGCATCAATGTTCATGAGTGAGATTGATCTGTAATTCTCCTTCTTAGTAATATCTTTCTGTGGTCTGGGTATCAGGGTAATTGTAGCCTGGTAAAAAAGAGTTTGGCACTATTCCTTCTGTTTCTATTGTGTGGAACAATTTGAGGAGTATTGATATTAGTTCTTCTCTGAAAATCTTGTAGAATTCTGCACTGAAACCATCTGACCCTTAGCTTTTTTTGGTTGGAAGATTTTGATGACTGTTTCTATTTCTTTAGCAGGTATAGATCTGTTTACTTTGCTTATCTGGTCTTGATAGCCCCTCCTGTTTGGGCCCACTGGGTTTAACTATGTTTGCTCTCATGAACATGAGTGGGAAGTTACTTACTAGAACATGGGCAACTTATCAGTGGCTATACCATTAACAAAATGCCACCCCTACCCCTAGCACCATAAATTACCCATAGTCCTTCAGTGAGGAGTATGGCTCCATGACCCCCCCCCCACACACACACCTCACCCATGACACAATATTGATGGGATGGATCTTGCAGGCCTTGTGAAGGCAGCTACAGCTGTAGTGAGTTGATGAGTGCTACGGGCCAGTCACACCCAGATTTCTGCAGCTGTGCTTCCCAACCCTTGAGTCTCACCTTCTTTCTCCTTTCTCTTCCACAATGTTGCCTGTGCCTTTGAGGCTATGATATAGAAGTACTATCTAGAGCCCTTTTCACAATCATTTACTCTCTGAACTTTAAGCAGTTGTGAGTTTCTGCATTAACCACCACCCGCTGCAGAAGAAGCCTCTCTGGTGAAGGCTGAGGTCTGCACTGACTGATGAGTTGAAGCCTACATACTGGGGAGGCAGTTTGACCACATAGTCAAGTAGCCTAACAACAGCAGGAGGTTCTCTGCCAGGCCTTGTGACTTTGGAGCAGGCTCATAGGTCCAGGTGTGTGTTCCTCCTGTCGAATGAGCATCAAGGGAAGCCCATAGGGAATGGAGAAGTGGTTGGGGTTTTTTGTTTGTTTACTTTTTAGAATTATTTTACCCTTTTATCAAAAGTAGTGATTGGAACATGAACACAATTATGATTTAGTAAAGTACAAATTAAGAACACGTTTTTGTCAAGTTTTAGATAGTGTCTCATGATTTCATCTTGATAAACCGAAGTTGACAAGTAGAAAGAAGCCAAGTACAAATTACTACCAAAGAAGCTTGAGAAGTCCTTGAGTCATTTGTAAAGAACAACAAATATGGATCATATTAAAAGGAAAAAAAGGCTATAGTGATGACCAATCACACTATTTCTTTTGTTCTGCTTACACCAGCTATCAACTGTCTAGGTTAATAGACAATGTTTCCCCCTCTCTCAACCACAAAGAAAACTGAGCAATGAGGCAATTTCCTGAGTGATTATCACAATTCAATGTTCTACTTTTCTACAGAGCTCTCTGTTAATTACTCTTTTTTTTTGTCTTAGTCCAGAGTTTTGATTTGTTTTGTTTTCTTCACCATTTTTTTAAATTCATTTTACAAACCAACCAGTTTCCTCTCCATGCCTGAACTGGCCTTTCCCTGTAATCAGATTGGTGACTTCCCTACTTGTCATCAGAGAGCCTTCATCCAGTACCTGATGGAAACAGATGCAGAGGTCCACAGCCAAGCACTGGGCCGAGCCCCAGGAGTCCAGCTGAGGGGAGGGTGGAGAGATTGTATGAGCAACGGGTAGGGTCATGATCATAATGGGAAAACTGGTAGAGACAGCTGACCTGAGCTTGTGGAGATCACAGACTCTGGAGGAAGAACTAGGGAGCCAGCAATGAACTGACCTAGGCCCTCTGCATCTGGGTGACAGTTGGTCTGTTGTGGGATCCCTAGCAGTGGGCCAGGACCTGTTCCTGATACATGAGCCAGCTCTCTGGAACACATTCCCTAGGGTGGGATATCTTATTCAGCCTTGATTGATGTAGCAGGGAGGAGCTTGCTTCAGCCTCAGTATGATACACATGTTTTGTTGATTCCCATTGGAGGCCTTACTCCATCTGAGTGGAGACAGAGGAGGAGTAGATGTGGGTGGGGGGCTGAGGAGAGAAATGGTTGTTTTATCGAAAGTGCAGGAATGGACATTAAAGAGAAAAGGGAAAACAGGGAATTAATCTCTAAAAACGGACAATGAAATGGAGCTCTATTGATCTTCTTGTGAGACTCCTAACAGTGGGACCAGGGGCTGTCTCTGACTCTTTTACTAGCTTTTGGAATCCTACTCTTCATACTGGGTCACTTAGCCCAGCCTTAATACATTGGGAGGTATTTTGTTTTACTGCAACTTGTTATACCAAGTTTTGTTGATATCCATAGGAGATCTGTCCTTTCCTGAACAAGGGAGAGAGAGAGAGAGAGAGAGAGAGAGAGAGAGAGAGAGAGAGAGAGAGAGAGAGAGAGAGAGAGAGAAATGAAGTAGGGCCTGGGGAAATAAAAAAAAGAAATGGAGATAAATAATTTCCTTGATAGATACTCAAAAATATCATGCAAGTACATAGGAAGACTATGAGAACAATGTAGTCTACAAATTAAATGGGCATTGCAATAAAGAGATAGAAAATACTAAGCACACAGGGTTGTTCTGTTTTACTTTCCATTTTTGTGTTGGAGACCAAACCCAAGATCTGGTACTTGCTAGGCAAGGACTCTACACTGACCTAAATTCCAAGCACCTTTTCACAAATGGGTAAAAGAACACTGTTGGTAGGAATAAGTTAATACAGGGTGATAGTCCTTCAAAAAGATTATCTACCATGCTCATGAGCATCTGATCCAGTAGTCTCAGTACTGGATCTATATCCAAAGGAAGCAAAAGGAGTCCATCAGAGAACACCACCATATTAATTATAGC
This sequence comes from Microtus pennsylvanicus, assembly GCF_037038515.1. Taxonomy (NCBI): domain Eukaryota; kingdom Metazoa; phylum Chordata; class Mammalia; order Rodentia; family Cricetidae; genus Microtus; species Microtus pennsylvanicus. Next base: position 49,628,626 of record NC_134582.1, on the reverse strand, counting down.
ACTATTTTCAGAAACAGCCTATGAAATGAATAACCAGCTGTGCCCGGTGCTTGCTCTTTGCCATACTTGCTGGGAATTACCAAAGAAACACAACCACTGGATGTCTTCAGTAGTCAGACAATAAAGACAAGGCCCATGTTCACGGAAAGAAATCATAAGATCCTGGGCATGTCTGTAGGCGATAGGCTGTCTGTAATTCATATTCCTTATAGAAATCTTCAGGCTAGTAATAAGAGATATTCTTACAGAACACACATGTTCTCCAAATAAAAGTCACACCATTATTTTGAAGTATGGTATTAAAAGTTTAGTTGTATTAAAAATCCACTCCTATTAATGTATTACATTATCAATCAAAGTAAAAGGTTTAATTAAATTAATTTAAGTTTTAGCTTAAAATTTATTCACACAAATGTAAATATTCTTTACATTATCATGCTGTTATAAAAATCATGGTAATCTCATGTCTTTATAATACTGTGCTCTTATTAAGATTATGGAAGTCTTACATAGACAGACATCTCATTGAGTGTGGGGTAGCACAAATAATAAAAACCCAGAGACAGATATTGGGGTTCAAGCTGAAGATCAGAAAAGCAAAACAGGTAAGTCACTAGAAAAGTCTTAGCTCTATCAAGGCTGGGCGACTGCAGACAGAGCTGGGCCTCTGTCTCCTCCCATATTCCCCTTTGGTGCTGGGATTAAAGTGTGTGACTCCCTAATGCTGAGATTAAAGGTGTGAGTCACAACCACCTGGATCTGTGTATTCCAGGGTGGCTTTGAACTCACAGCGATCCACCTGCCTCTCTTTCCCAAATCCTGGGATTAAAGGTGTGTGACACCATTCCCTGGCCTATAGTGTCTTAATTTTACTTTCTGATCTTCAGACAAACTTTATTTATTAAAACATAAAATGTCACTATAGTGTGGAATATATAGGTAGGAAAATATAGGTAGGAAATGCTAGACGCTTCCTTCTGTTGTGTTCCAAAAAGTCCTTGACAGGTGAGCATATGTGAACTCAGCAACCATACCAGTTCTACAAACTCCAGAGTCCCTAGAGCCAGCGTCTTAGGCCAGTCTCAAAGTCCACCTGCCAACTTGCCACAGGGTCAGGGCAGAAGCTTGAGGCACCGTGTTCTTGGGTGCATGGCAGTGCAGTCCTGAGACTGTCTCCAAAGTTCCAGTTTCTTCTGTTATCCCAGAAGGTGTTATCTTTGCGCTATCTGGGATTGACAGCCAGGGTTGATTCTTCAACATATTAGAGCCACCTCGGGGTTGGTCCTTTGATGTGTCAGAGCTTGCCTTAGAAGCTTGGCTTCGATTGGAGACGTTTGTGGCTGGCTCCTTTACACATTTGCAAACATGACATTTTTCCAAGTCACACAAAATGTTTTTACACAAAATGAGCTCACTAACGTTCCTAACACAATGACTCTATAGCACTATGATTATTGACCTAGTATTATCAATTAGGAAACTAAAGCACAAAGAAATAAAATAATTTGTCCACCTTAATATTAGCATGTACGTGAGAAAGCCGACATTCCATTCCAGTTTGGTGTCGGGCCCATGATACAACTTTGCCTCTCACCTCACCTTAAAAGCAGGAGCCAAGCCAGACATGCTGGTGCCTGCCTATAATTACAACCGGTAAGCTGAGACAGGAATATTGCCATAGCAACATAGAGAGACCCTGTCTCACAAAGCTTAAACCAAAACAAAGTGAATGACGTGAATAAAGATATTTTCAGATCTAAAACAGGATTTTCAAGGACTATTCTGGTGAGCTGAGTGAATTGGCCAGCGGTCACTTATGTGTGACATACATGGAACTTGGTAGAAAAGGCCCTTGTCACAAACCTCAGTGAAGGGTATAACCGAGAAATAATATCTCATTGAGAATTTGCTCTGCAAATTGCCAATTCTGCTAATTTTAGTAGACTTCAGTTTACTAAATAAGGTTTGAGATTTGGACAGGTTACAAGAAACAAATTAAGAAAGAAACTACAGGCTACCATCTATTATCTCCCCACTCGCTTTTCCATAGTTAGTCTCAGCATTCCCTATGAGTAAATATTGGAAAAATAGCTTAACATTGTAGGCTTGAGGGGATGTCAAGGAATTAATCTCCCTGGAAAGCCATTGGCACCGAAGCTCAGCCTCCATCAGTGACAACAGTCCTCACTTGGCCTTGTCCATCCTGGTAAATGCATAATTGGCTCACAGTGTGACTTCCTTGAAAGCACAGCACTTTCCTTGAAAATGAGCCCTGAACAGAGTCCAGGGAGGGAATGGCATGGGCACATATGTCCTGGCCTCCCACTGGTACCCATCCTGGGAAGAGTGGCTGGCCCCCGACTCCAGCTCTTTGCAAACTTCATAGAAGCACCTGCTGTCCTCTTTTGAAGGTAGGAGAGGACCTGGTGGGCTCATCTGTTTACCTCAGAACCCCTCCAACGAGGAGTCTCCTCACCTGCCTCGTGCTCCTTCTGACATCCGTGCAGTGGTTTTGTCTGTGGCCTCGCTAGACCCCACAGGGGCTCCTTTTTCAGCTGCCTGTAATGATTTCCACCTGAGGATGATGTAGGACTAGGAAACGGGAACTGGAGCGGATTCCAGCCTTTAAGGATTCTCTGGTTTCTCTCCAGACCCTATCAACTTTTGTCATTTATTAAATTTCAGGGATTTTTCTCAAGAATCATATCTAGAAACAAACTTATGCTTAAAGTTAAAACCATTTGGCAAAGATATTGTTATTTCTCAAGAATTTAATTTTTTAAGGCCAGGCGGTGGTGGTACACGCCTTTAATCCCAGCACTTGAGAGGTAGAAGCAGGTAGATCTCTGTGGGTTTGAGGCCAGCCTGGTCTACAGGAGCTAGCTCCAGGACAGGCTCCAAGGCTACAGAGAAACCCTGTCTCAAAAAAAAAAAAGAATTTAATTTTTAATGATCATTACACTCATGGTGTTGTTTTCAAAATTGTGTGTAATAGTCTTCCATTCTCTCTCTCTCTCTCTCTCTCTCTCTCTCTCTCTCTCTCTCTCTCTCTCTCTCTCTCTCTCTCATTTCTTAGTGGCAACACTTAAGGAAAGTTAGTTTTCAAGTTTCTTTGGATGTTTTCTTCCCTAAGGGACCTGTAAAAAATGAGAGTGTTATATTAACAAATATCTTTTTTTTTGTCTGAAGAGAGAAGAATTTTCTCTTTGGCAAAGGATGTTGGCATAGTTGAGTAGGTCGTGGCAAGGGTCCATGTCTCCTAGCAATGAAACTTGGATAACAGTGTGGTGCCATGTAGTGTGAAAACACATTTTTGATTGAATCATGGCGTGGACACTCCCAGTGAGCCTTAGGGCATAACTTTAATAACTTACATACTTTGATTTTGTACTAATGTCTGCTCAAAAGAACTTGATTTTCTCCATACTTAATCACGACTAGAGCTTTCTACTCAAACCTGGATGGAGAAATTTCTTCCTTTAACTATTGATACATGAAAATTATGAAACCTTTTTAATGAAACCACTTGAGAAACCATCCTTTATTTTCTGAGTTATTTTTAAAGTCAGTGATGACATTTTAAAATTCCTAAGCCAAAGGTCATATATTATACAGACAGGAAAGAATGAAAAAAATGATATTAGGAATTTCCTCTGAGTCAGTAAACTTAAAACATTATAAGCAGCAAAAAGGCTCAGTAGAAGAAAATTAAAGAGACAGCATGTTTGGGAAGTTGATTTCAGTCTTCGGTGAAAACAAGACTGTAGCAATTTCATCTGACACACGAACTCCTAAAGCAATGCAAATTCCTTTAAATCAACGTTAATACAAACGTGTTTGTAAGATTGGCTTATCTGCTCTCCTAACGTATGTTATACTCATTTATTAATCCTTTCAACCAACACTCTGTATTAGACATTTTAACTCCACAGATGGCAAAGTCGAGAGCTATAACTTTCACAGTTCTCTGAGTATGTGATACTAACTACATAATAAATATTTTATTGCATATTGATTAATTAACCTATTCTCACATTTTATAAATCAAGTGCATATCTGAAAAGTGTCTGATGTGGAGCTGAAATAAATAAATGGCAAAGGAAATGCAGTCTTCTCCTGAAGATTCTAGGGGTGAAGTGATTGCCAGCATCACCACAGTTAGCTTAGCAAGGTTAATCCTGGATTTGCCTCCTCATTCATGGAAGTCCAGCATGTGACTCAGGGTCCTTCTGTCGCCTGGATTCTCTTCAGAAACTGTGCTCATTCTAGTGTACCCATGAGTGACCCAGTCAAGTATCTCCATATCTGTTTTCGCTTATTCTTGTTACCGTTATTCCATATCAGCTGATTATTTTGATAGTCAGGTACTAAAGTCTTCCGATTTTCTCCTGATGACTTCAGAGCATTCCAGTGCTGTCAAGCACACTTCCAGGGAGGGCATCTTGTTTTGGTGTCCTAACTCCATGTTTTCCCACCATCCCTCTCTTCTCTGCAACCTTTTCCTGTTTGCCATACACAGCTTGGATTCTCTGCATCCTCGGTTGGTCAGCGCGTTCACGTTTCCTAGCCCCTGATTTCCTCCGTCCACTTCTCTCAAAAATCCAAATCTTGACCAATGCAAAGCTCTGTCAGCATCAAAGGTTCAGGGTATTGGGAGCAAAAATCAGGAAGATTTATCTCGTATTACAGATTGCTAAAAGGCAGGAGATAATCTGCTTTTGATCTAAACTTGAAATCTCGGGATTTTGTTTCTCAAACTCTACGGCATCAAAGACAACAGTAATGTTTGCAACATTTCGTCTACTTGAGGTAATATTCTCCATTCTTCTAAAAACATTATTTTTTGAACGGGAGATGGCATCTTTTTACAGATGTCAGCGCGTGTGCAGTGCGTGGTCCCAGGTGGGGACCTGGGCCAAGCTTAAGAAGTGCTCATTCATTGCCTATTCATTCTGAGAGAGAACAGAAATATTTTCAAAGCCAACTTAAACAAAGTCCTTCTAGAGAAACATTTTAGCTGAAACCTGAGAAGACCACTCAAGAAAGGAAGAAAAAAGGAAAAGGGGAAACGGGAAAAAAAGCCAACTGCAGTTGCTTCAGAGTTGTATAAACATGAATGCCCACGATGCTCTTCCTCCCCACTGTGACCCACCCACTCTGAAGATGACCTTAGCCTCCACTTTAAAGAGAAACCGTGAGTCATGAGGTAGAAACGCCTACTAATTCTGGACACCACACCTGCAGAGCTTTCCACATCCACACCTCTGCCTTGCTCTCTCTTTGAACAGAATGAAGAGGAGCAGCCCCTCGGGGACTCACTTCCTCAGTGCCCTGGGCACAGCCCTCCTCAGGTATGACCAGATCTTCTGGTTATTTCTTTTCCTCTTGCCTCAGCGCTGCTCTCAGTCCTAACTTTTCCTGACACTATAAAATCACTCACAAGTCTCACAAATTTAACCAATGAAGAGAAAAACTGTGTTTCCTGTATCTTGAAGTGTTTTCCTCCACTAGGTTCAGGGTTTAGGGTTTCAAATTAAAGTCTTTGATTCGTTTTGGTTTTGTGCCGGATCAGATATGTGGATATGATTTCATTCTTCTATGGGTGGATATCCAGTTTTGTCAGAATGAGTTGTTGAATAGGCTCTTTTCCGGTGTCTGCATTTGACACCTTTGTAAAAAAAAATGGTATAGGCAAGAACTCTCTGGAAAGAATTCAAATAACACAGGAAATATCAATAAGAATTACCAAGGGAAACTACATAAAGTATAAAACTTTCTACATAGCTAAGGAAACTTCTCAGTAAACAGTCTGATCTGGCTACACCACTCTTGGACATACACCCAAAGGACTCTATGTCCTGTCAGAGACATGCTTGCACACGTGCACACAATTATTGTATTCTTCACAAGGCAGGAATTGGCCTAGATATCCATAGGCAGGTGAACAGATAGATAAAATATAGCAAACATACATGATGCAATTTTATTTGTTGTAGAGAAAAATGAAGTAATGGAATTTTCAGGAAAGTGGTTAAAATTGGAAAGTACTACATGAAATAACCCAGCCTCAGACAGATAAATATCACGTGTTCTCTCTTTCCTGCGCCTCATAGCTCAGAGTGTCTATATGCGTGTGTTTAAGTGGTGGTAAAGCGTATGAAACAAGACAGTGACAGGGGACAGGGGTAGGCGACATGGGGAAACACGTGGCACAAAAGTGAGGAGGTTATGGGAGGATGAGCGTGCATTGGGGGAAATCTGCCAGGAAGATGGAAGAGAATATGGGGAGGGGGAAGTCAACAACAAAAATTCACCTGGAGTGTCACAAAGACACCCAACACTGTGGGCGCTAATTTATAGTTTTAATTTGAAAAATATTTCCATATTTTGTTTTCCAGGTCCCAGTTCCAGCTTTCTTCTTCACATTACAGCCAATGGTGTCTCTTCCCTTCTTTGACCCAGGTGCACAAAAATAGACAATTAATAACTATAGACCATCATGCTGTTTGTTCACCACAAAAAAACCTGCTTTAATTTACTTATTTATTGATTCCTTACTTTAAATTCTGTACCATGCCACAAAAGCTAGATCTTCAAATAACCATCCTACACTACCATCCCAAGTTCTTCTTCCTAAAGACCATATCAACAATTCAATGACTTTCATATGTATGTGTTAAATATATATATATATTAAACTAATAATGCAAGTAATTTATACTATCTATAGTATTTACATAGAGGTTGTTTTCAAATTATTGGGTTGTGTTCCAATAAACTCTTGATGAGTTGAAAATACCATAACTTGGAGAATGAGATACTGGAAACATTTTTCAAATTAAAACATTCAATTAGCATCCGCAGTATTGGGTCTTTTTGTGACATTTCAGATGAATTTTTGTAATTCTAAGCGGGGAAAAAAAGCAAATGTTGGCAAGGATTGAAGAAATTGGAAGCTTGTACCCTCCAGTGGAAATGCAGTTTGCTGCATCAGCTGTGAAGTGCCAAACATGACCCTGCATGGGTCTGAGCTAGGTCCTCTGAAATGCATTATGGCTGTGTAGCTTGGTGTTCTTGTGGGACTTCGATCTGCGGAAGTGAGGGAGGACTTTGACTTTTTTGGCTGTACTTGGGGCCCTTTTCCTCCTAAAGGGTTGCCTCATCCAGCTTTGTGCCTACTCTTACTTCATCTTGCTATACCTTGTTCAGTTGATATCCCCGGGGAGGAGGCTGTTCTTTTCTGAAGGGAAACAGAATGGGGTGGATATGGGAGAGAATCAAGGTGGAGGAACTGACAGGAGGGGAGGTAAGGGAAACTGAAGTTGGGATCTAATGTATGAGCAGAGACTAAAGAAAGGTAAAAAGAAAAACAGTTTGTAAATTCCTCAGAAAATTAAAAATAAAATTACCATATTATTTAGCAATTTCAATTCTTGGTGTATGTTCTAAATGCAGGTTCTCAAACAAATATGTTCATTCCAGTTTCGAGATATCTTTTTTCACAATGGCAAAAGGGTGGAGGAAACCCAAATGTTTGCTGATGGATGAATGAGTAAAGAAAACATGATATGTCCACACAAATAGAATATTGTTTATCTTTCAAAGGAAGGAGGCAATGCTACTACATTAATGGACCTTTACAATGTTATTATAAGTGAAATAAAAAACATAAAATTATAGACACAACTCAGTTCTATTTGAGGAGTGACTAGCATACTTAAATTCTTAGATTTGGAAAATGTTCTATGATTTCTAGGGATTTGGTGAGAAGCGGTTAATGGGAGCTACTGTTTAATGGGCACAGGGCTTCATCTGTGCATGGAGAATTCTAGAAACAGACAGTCGTTATGATTACAGAGCAGCATTTATATGTCTAACACCAGTGAACTGTACCCTTAATGATTTAAATGGAAAATGGTGATGTGTATTTTACCACAACTAAAAAATTTTAAAATGAAGAATCCCAATACTACTCTGTGTCATTAGTGGGGCTTTCCTGATTCACAGAGATGCTTGGAATTAATTCTGCTGGTTTCAATTCTATCACCCTTAGGACTTGCTTGACTTCCGGTGTGACCCATGTGTTAATATGCTAATTACACTCCTATAACAAGCTCCTGTCTCTCAAATACAATTTCGGAAAGGTATTCTGCATGAGGAACCTCTTTGCTTTGCTTTGCCCATCAACGTGCCTCTAAGCATTCTCTTTCAGGTTATTGGTTTTAGTTATATATCGATGTCCTCTGCTTTCATATGTATCACTATAGAGTTTATTACAACAGACAATAGCCCAGTGTTGTAAGCAATGACTTCATTGCTGAAAACTTTTGGGGACAGTAGCCATGAGATTAAGCCACGCCCTCTCTCGGAGAACCTGCATGCCTTTGCGTTAGCAACAACTAAGGGCAGGTTTCACTGCCCAGTAGTTTACACATCTCACACCATTACAATGTTAAACTACCTTTTTTGATTGAATAAATAAAGGGAGGGAACCTACCTGATTAGATGACAAAGCTGGACTTTAAAAATGAGCATTCGTGTGTGTGATCATAAACATGTCCTGCCATATGTGTGCAGATTAGAAGACAACTTGAGGAAGCTATTTCTCTTTTTTTTCACCATGTGGGTTCTCCTCAGAACACGTCATCAGTCTTGGCAGCAATTGCCTTTCTCTATAATTTAGTTTTTAGGTAACTTCTATGCATCTCTGTCACCCGAGCTTTTAGCGAAATTCTGAATTAGAAATTCAAAAGTCATTTTCCCCTGATAATCCTGCAGCAGTCTCATGGATTACCGGCTAGCTCAGTCGGTAGAGCATGAGACTCCTAATCTCAGGGTCGTGGGTTCGAGCCCCACGTTGGGCGCCAAAATGAAGGCGTAAGTTACAAACAATGCCACACCAATTTGGGATTATGATTAATAGGGTGATATTTATTTAAAGGGAAAAAAACTTACAGATCACAGTCCCAGGCAACAGCCCTCTACGCAACGCAACCAGGAGTCTAGTTGCCGGCGGAGCAGGAAGTGAAGAGAGAGAGGAGAGGGAAGTGGCTGCTTTTTTAAAGGGAGAGAGAGACCACGCCCCAATGGGCTGGTATCTCAGCGGCTATTGGTTGGAGAAGCAGGAGGACCTTCCGCAACACCTCCCCCTTTTGTTTAAATAAGAGAGTTCTAAACCTATCATGAAATCAAATATAATAAGTACAAATATCCTATTCTAACTAGCTTAGGTCTTGTATAATAAATAACTTGGCCAAGTCATGAGAGAAAGTAACTACATTTATATAGTCTTCAACCCCATCAAAGATCTGAGAAGGGAAATAATGTTACCTGGGTAATTAGGAAGTTCAGTAAAACAACTTCCAAAACATGCAACAAATCACAGAGACAACTAGCTACCTAGGCAATCACCCAAAGTCACATTAGCAGCGTTGAAGCAACCAACTTTGGCTAAGGCCTAACATAACTGACACACCATTTTCAAAGGCAAGCAACTTTTCAAAACTATCTTACCCTGTCTTGGCAGGATAAGACAGCCCTGTTTTATCCATTGATGCACGCTCTGTATCTTTGTCAGTGGTTGAGGTATGGGCATTTCTTTGCCCCAAGGCCAGTTCTGCCAAAAAGAAAGGCTCCAGGTGGAGTGTCTTTGGTGCTCAACATTCTCTCGGGAATAGAGTGGTGTTGCCAGGAGAAATTGTGTCTCACTACCACAAAACTCTGAGTTAGATTAAAGGCCATTTTCTACAGCTCTTTGAAGAAGTTGAAGATTATCTATCTATACTGAGTATAATCTCTATATATCTAAAGAACCTGATTAGTCTAATTATAAATGACAAACTTAGATGACTATTAGTCTATATAATTCTCAATATCTATCTAACTTAAAGACTAAGACAATAAACGACTGTGAAACAAATGAGGACAATGACCTCCAAATATAAACAATGTACAAATATGCATTGCAGTAGGTAAATATATATATATCAATACACAAACATTATATAAGTATCTTAATCAGAGGTAGAAATGTACACTGCAATATGGTAAATATATACAATATATATATCAATACAATATATGTCAATACATAAGAATGTTTTAAACAGAGGTAGAAACATGCATGCATACAATAGTCAATATAATTTAACTTTGTATCAATATACAAGAATCTATACCAATATATTTGTCTAAAAACAGTAACTCACAATTACAAATCTATTATCCCATCATCCCTCTTTTTTTTTTCAAAAAGATCCCTGAGCTTATAAAATTCCTCCCCCAACCCTCAATCGTATACTAATTATAATCAACCCCTAAATGATGTCCCTAAACCCAAGGGCAAACTTTACTGGGAGAGGGGACGTCGTCCTCTAGAATTACTTCCAGCTGTCATAGGGGCGACGTTCTTTCTGGGGGATCCTGTGAAAGTAAAATGATGGTTAAATTTCAAGATCAATGTCTTTTAAAATTGCCAATAGTCTCTGAATATTTTGTGCAGGTCTGGCCAAAATGTTGTATAAGATGTGCACCATTTCAGCTAACCAAGTTGGAACTGTCTTGTGCAGCTGGTACCCAAAGCAGGTCTTGTAGTAGCGCTATCAGTATCATGACGTCATATCAACCAGGTGGAGTTGTTGTTATGGGGCCCCATCTTCTTCCTGGAAACTTCAAATGTCACTTCAGGAAAAACTCATTGTTCATTGTGAAAAACTTAAACATCAATCATATAGACATGTATAGACATAGATATACATATTCACTGAAAGGCATAGTAGATATGTTCAATGAAAAGTATGATAGATATGAAAAAAAGCAAAGATGTTTTCTAAACTCATATTTCTTTCTGTCCCATATCATGGCTCTTGACATGAGACAGAAACTCCAGAAACTCTGGGTTTTTCTCTTACTAACAGGCTTGGAATTGGAGAGGGACTGAGCCAGAGTCCAACTTCAAAACCAGCTTTATAAATTTAGAAATATGGTTTAATATTACTTACACAACCCTTTCAGTTTTCTTGATATTTCCTATTGGGCAGGTATTTTTCCATCTGTCAGTATCCAAATATCCAGGGTCCCTTGAATTTTTCAAAGATGAGTGTTTTCCTGTGGAGATAAGAACAGAACCCTGCCCCCATTCTATATGTTTTTCTTACCACCTGTATGAATATCATCATTGTGGATGAGTTGTCATTTCTCCTTTCCAAGAGGTTTCTCCTCTTCAAATCGAAACTTTATTGATTTTGATGGTATCCACAATTTTTCTTCTCCTGTGGAAACAAGAGCAAAACCCCTTCCCCAACGTAGCACATCTCCTGGCTTCCATTGAGAGGTCAGCACATCTTTGAAATAAATCGGTTGATTTAGTTCAGCAGACTTTTCCATTATCCAATGTCTCTCTGCTGCTGTCGTTCCTTTCTCATTAGCGTTAAGAAAATTCAAGGTTAATAAAGCATTATGTAATCTATTTCTGGGGATATTTTCGGTCCCTTTCTGTTTGTTCAGCATATCCTTTATAGTACGATTTGATCTTTCTATAACTGCCTGACCTGTAGGATTATTTGGTATACCTGTAATGTGTTTTATATTATAATAATCAAAAAAGCGTTTCATTTTCTTAGATACATATGCTGGACCATTATCTGTCTTTATTTGTGCAGGTATACCCATGATGGCCATAACTTCCAATAAATGTGTGATTACTGAATCAGCCTTTTCTGAGCTCAGGGCAGTAGCCCATTGAAAACCTGAATACGTGTCTATGGTATGGTGTACATATTTTAATTTACCAAATTCCATAAAGTGGAACACATCCATCTGCCAGATTTCATTTCTCTTAGTACCCTTTGGGTTACTCCCTGCAGGCAACGGTGTTTGATTATAGAAAGAACAAGTAGGACATCTCTTTATAATGTCCTTAGCTTGTTGCCAAGTAATGGAAAATTCTTTCTTTAGGCCTTTACTATTGACATGATGCTTCTTATGAAATTCTGAGGCCTGCAACACACTTCCAATCAATAATTGATCAATCTCAGCATTGCCTTGGGCTAGAGGACCAGGCAGACCTGTATGGGACCAGATGTGTGTTATGTACATCAGACAAAGCCTGTTCCTGATTATGTCTTGTACCTGGATAAACAATGAAGTCAACTCTGTGTCATCTGGTATAAATTCAGCTGTCTCAATATGCAAGATAACTCTTTCCGCATATTGTGAATCTGTAACTATATTAAGAGGTTCTTTAAAATCCCTTAGCACCATAAGAATGGCATATAATTCTGCCTTCTGGACAGAATTATAAGGGCTTTGTTCCACCTTACTCAATTCATCTGACTTGTAACCTGCTTTCCCTGATTTATTTGCATCAGTATAGAAAGTACGGGCTCCAGTTATTGGAGCATCACGTACAATTCTAGGAAGAATCCAAGAAGTTCTTTTTATGAGGTTAAGTCTACCACTTTTGGGATAGTTGCTATTAATTTCTCCAAAAAAATTAGCACAAGCTCTTTGCCACAGTTCATTGTCTTCCCATAACTTTTTTATTTCTTCTGTAGTAAAAGGCACTATAATTTCTGCTGGGTCTATACCTGCTAGTTGACGAAGTCTCAGCTTACCTTTTATAATTAATTCAGAGACTTTTTCCACATAAGTTTTTAATTTTTTACTTGGTTTATTAGGTATAAATATCCACTCTAAAATAATATCTTCCCTCTGCATTAGAATCCCTGTAGGAGAAATTCTGGAAGGCAATATGACTAGGATGCAGCTAAGATTTGGGTTCACCCTATCCACACGTGCCTCCTGTAATTTTTCCTCAATCATTGTCAGTTCCTTTTCTGCTTCAGCTGTCAGTTTTCTTGGACTATTCAAGTCTTTATCACCATCTAAGGTTTTGTTTAAATGAACTATTAGATCAGGTGTTATCCCAACAGCTGGTCGTAGACTGGAAATGTCTCCTAACAATCTTTGGAAGTCATTAAGAGTCTTTAAGCGGTCTCTCCTAATTTGTGCCTTTTGCGTTTTAATTTTCTCTAACCCTATTCTGTAACCTAGGTAATTAATAGAGTTTCCTCTTTGAATCTTTTCAGGGGCAATTTGTAATCCCCACCTAGGCAAGACTTTCTTTACATGGCTTACAATCTTACAAGGATTAGTATTCATGCCTTAATGTGTCTCCAGCAAAGGCTTGGTCAGAAGTTTGGTCAGAACTCCAAATTTTCCTAGAAAGATTGTTATGTTTTTCTTTTGTAAATATTTGAAAGTTCTTGGCACATTAGGGACACAAATGGCTGTGCTCGCAAGAATTTTATTCTTGAATTTTCTTTGGTTTTAATAGACAACTTATTGGCCCGAAACTGCTTATTGGTTATGTGTACATATTCCTTCTCTGCCACCTATTGTGGAGCATATAAACAGTATTCTACATGCTCCTAAGACGGATTTACTCTGTGACTAGGGATATTATCTCAATTCAAACTCAAGACTCTAATTTCTGCAATAAAAGGAACCTTACAATCAGCTAAGGAAAATTCAGTACCAGCTCTTTTCCTGGGTACCTTTAAACCAACAATTGGAATCTACAAGCCTGAAAAACAATGTTTTTATAGATTAAAAGTACACATTTTGAATCCTAATCCACTTGAAGAGATTACAAAATATTGTAATAATTAAAATTTGCCAGTTTTTTTTCTTTTTTAGTTATATAAAGTTCTAAGCCCTGTTTTGAAAATCTAACAAAAAAGTCATGATGTTGGTGCACACTTTTAATCCCAGCACTCAGGAGGCAGTGGCAGGTGGATCAGTTTGAGGCTAGTCTGTCTGGTCTCTGTAGCAAGTTCCAAGACAGTTAGGGCTACACAGAGAAACCCTGTTTCAAAAAAAATCAAAAAAAGAAAAAGAAAGGGAGAGAGACAGACAGACACACACGCACACACAGAGAGAGAGAGAGAGAGAGAGAGAGAGAGAGAGAGAGACAGACAGACAGACAGACAGACAGACAGACAGACAGAGACAGATTAAGGAAATAATTGCATTTATTTCCATAATAAATCTGGGTCCACCAACAGCTACTGTCTACCAGGCCCAGAATTTGCTTAAGTCTTGGCCAATCTCCATGAGATAGTCAGATAATTATCTACTCAGATATAGGTCTTAAATCAAAAATACATCCACGATTTTGACAAAAGCACCTCAAGTGGTATTTTTTATCAATAATACAATATAAAACATGCTTAATGAGCACTATTAACTATCTGAAAGACAGAATTAATCCACTGACAGATGCTTTGCTTGTTTTGAGAACATAATCTTCTTGGGTGGTTGACCAAAATAATGGATTTAGACACCCAAATATTTATGCTTTTGTCTTTCATCAAGCCATAATGTATGAGAAATATAATTTCAGCATAGCACTTTGGCCATGTTTTCTATACAAGTTGATGCTGAGATATTTAGTCATCTTGAGACATATTAGAGCACTTCATTTATTCTAAACATTTTCTCACTACCTCACTCGATGTTTTGGGGAGAGTCTCTCAGATTTAGCATTGTCTAAAAGTATAATTAATGATCTAATAAAAATTGTCCTCTTCAATTCATTATTTCTGCTTAATACATAAAAATTGCATATTTTGCTGCTGGGCTTATTTCTGTTTTGCTGAAGACAAACATGGATCATTTTTTGCATGACCTTGTGAAGTGTGTGACACACTTAGTGTAAACCTTTTATAGTTACTGTGCCCTAGCACATCTCAATCTCTTAGCTAGGTCTTACTTTACTAGTATTTTCCCTGTGTTATGTTCATCTAAAAGTAATTTTTGTTCTTTCCAGGAAAATGAGTAGTCTAAAATGAACAAAAACACATCACATAAGCGAACAACCAGCATGCATCACGTGGCCCACCCACTACCCTAAGTCATTAGACTGTGTTATTTATGTGCATACATAAACAAAACCCAATTTCTCCAATAAAAGTTCCCTGAAGACATTTCTTGCCTTTAATACACTTTAGACTGTATTACCTTCTTTCTGCTTACTATTTCTATAAGGAAAGGGGCCAATTCTCCTTGTTCTTAGCTTATATTATTTATAAAAACATTCTCAGGGGCTTGGACTTACTACTTAGCACTTCTTAAAGAACAATATATCCATTCGAAAAAAAATCATCGCCCCTTCCAAGATAAACCTTCATGGTTTGCATTTGCGTTTAACTCAGGTATGTCAGACTTCAGAGTCTAGCATCTGTGATTTTATATTGAAGAACCTAGATTATACTACTTAACACCAAACCAAGATTGTCTATAAAATAAGTACAACCCAACATATGACTGCTGGTAGGACTTGGGGGGTTAGTAAGAACTCAAAACAACTGTTTATTTGGGCAACTATTCTACTGGATGGTAGAGAGAAGACTAAATGGAATTAAAGTAGTTGGAAAGTCTTTGCCTTTTTACTTAAAGGGACAGATCATAAACATGTATATTTGAAATAACTTTAGAATAATTTTGAGAAGTGAGTCAACAAATAGAATTTAAGGAAAACTTTAGGTGTCATTCTTCCACCAAGAAATGAGTAATTTGGAGTGTGCCTCTAGCTTGCTTCCACTAATATTGGTAAATGTCCTCTCCTTAATTTATGACTAGACATCCTATCTCTTTATGATAGTTCTTCATGGGCCAACTTCAAGCCACATCAAATGTAGGTGAGGGTGAATTTTTTTTTTTTGGAAAGGTAGAATATTCACTGGGGAAGTCTTAAATTTTGTCTACTTGAATTCTTCCTTTTATCTATGAGAAATCAGATAGTCAAAGTTCTATATAAAAATAAAAAGCATCAATGTAAGCGTAGCTTAAAACTCTTTTCAGTTTACCATGCTGACCTTCAAGCTACATGAGTAGGATTCTTCTTCCCCATGAATTCCTGATGCAGGTAGAGGTGTCATTTCGATGTCCTGACTTACCACTTAGCAACTATTCTAGAATCTAGAACTCAAAAACAGTTGTTTATTTGAGTAACTATGGACTCTAAATGCCTACATGAGAACTTGATGACTTTGAAGGTTGCCCTTGCCTTCCAGCATGGACTAAAAACCAGCAGTTTTGCGCAGTTGCTACAGGCCTTCAGGGCAAGGTTGAAATTGCTCATGCCCCCAGCTAGCATCATTGATGAAGCAGCTACCCAGTTCCCAGCATGTGTATAGATGTTGTTAGACCACTGGACTCATATTTTGTCACCAAACATAATATTCTTTGTAAAATAGTCGTTATGTTAGTTTTTCTCTTCTCAAGAACTCTGATTAACAGAGACTGTGATAAAAGTAGTGGAGTGATTCAGGTTTTAGGGGTATAAAGGGTTGTTGTTTGAAGCCTTTGGCAGGCTTCTAAGGCTGAATCACAGCAAGGGTCTTGGAATTTTGGACCAAATCACTGCCATCGTCTGTAGACAACTATCCTCTTTTTAAGAGTCAGTTCTTGGCTTTCTACTAGGCTGTATTAGAAAGTGAACACTGGAAAGTGGGCCGCCAGGTTACCATGTGACCCAGTTGCCCAACATGAGCTCCATGTTATCAGATCACAAGCCATAACGTTGGGAGAACATAACGTACAATAGCACTCCATAACCAAATGGAGGTGGTATGTACACAATCAGAGCTTAGCAGCTCCCGAAGATAGACAAGACGTGTGAGGAAATTGCCTAGTTGTCCAATTTCCACTTTGGCTAAGATGTCTTCTGCCCCCAAGCATGAACCTACAGTCTCATGGACTATGCTCTATGACCCCTTGACACAGGTGAAGAATCCCAGGGCTAGTCTACGGATGAAGAAGTTACATAGCTACAGCATTGCATCTTCTTTGTGGGACAACGATGAAAGACACTGGTGAAGAGAAGTATTCTTCAGGGTGATCAGCAACCTAGTGATAAGCAACCTCTTTCGGAGTACTTTAGTCAGGAAAAGGGCACAACTTTGGCCTTATAGGTATAGGTCGATATTCTAGGTATGCATTTGCTTTTCATGTACATAGTGTTTCTGGAAAAACTACAACCCATGACTTACTGAATGCTTTATCCACTATTGTGGTATTCCACGCAGCATTGCTTCTGATGAAGATACTTGCTTCATAGCCTAAGCAACGCAGCTTATCATGCTAATAGAAGCCACTGGTAAATCAGCTGACTTGAGAGAATAATAGTTGGCCCTTTGAAGAAACATAGCATCAACTATGTGGTAATAATCTAGCTGTCTGTGGAAGAGTTCTCCAGAAGACTGTAAGTGTTTTAAGTAAGTGTCCAATACATGGTATGGTTTCTAATCTAACTAGGATTCATAGGTTCAGAAATTGAAGGTTGGAAATGGGAATAGTACCACTCAGTCATCCCTGGTTGACTCACTATCAAAACTTTTTTTCTGATGGTCCAGAACTTTTAGTTCCAAAGAGTGGAGTGCTTCTGCCAGGAGACATGACAAACATTCCATTGAACTAAAGTTGAGAGTTCCCCTTTGCCACTTTGGGCTCCTGATGCCTCTGAGTCAACAGGCTAAGAAATGAATTACAGTGTTGGGATGTATGATTGATCTAGGGGACAAATTGGAATGCTTCTCCATAATAAAAGTAAGGAATGTTATGTGTAGAAAGTAAGGAATGTAAAGTGAAGGGGTTTCTTTGGGGTGTCTCTTGGCGTTATCATGTCCTGTGGTCAAGGAGAGATAGGAACAATTTTAAGTAAATCAATTTATTTAAGACTGTCCTTTATCCCTCCAAGTAAAGAACCAAGACTGTTAAAGTGATTGCTAGGATGGGGGGAGTTTGGATGGGTAGTGGAAGAAAGTAGTTAAAAATACCAGTGAAGACCGTGTGACCAGAAATGAGGAATGTAATTGTCATCAACAGTTCTATCAGTTCTATTCTTCTGTTCTAAGAATGTATTTGTTGGACCAGCAAGATGGTTCAGTAGGTAAAGACCCTGGCTTACAAGTCTGACAACCTGAGTTCAGCCCCTGAAACCTACTTGATAAAAGGAGAAAACTGACTCCAGCAAGTTGTCCTCTGACCACACGCAGGCTGTAGTGTGTATCCTCACCACCACACACACAGAAACCCTAAATAAGTGTAAAATAAAATTAAGGGATGTTTTGGTTTATATGTATACATATATTAAATATATTATATTTATTTATTAAATAGTTATTTGTGTTTTCTTTCCTCGATTTCTTGACCATATAAGACAAATCAAGATACTATTAGTTAAGTGTTATAAATCTTTATTATTACATTTATGTCATAGGATATTAAGTGAATAAGCATTCCTCAAGGGACTTTGCCATCTGTTCTTGGGAGAAGAATAGTGCATTTTCACTTATATGTCGGATAATTATATCAGAATTAGGACCTTTTGTCTTCAGTTGAAAACAAAACTTGACATAAGGTCTGTGAATGGTTACCAAGTTGGCAAGAGTTGAATTTGTGACTGTTCATGTTGGTTGGACCTGGAATCAACTGTGACATAACTCTGGGTGAGTCTGTGACAGTATTTTCTGGAAAAGATTAATTGAGTAGGGAAGACCCTTTCTTAGAGAGGGCAGAACCTCTTCCAGTGCAGATACAGAGATGTTCAAGGAACTGCTTTTGTCTGCTAGCCTCTATTCCTTGTTGGTAAAAACGTGTACCCTGTTCTCGCTGTTACTGTTGCCATCCTTTACTGTCTAAGCCCATCTTCTTTTGTCTTCCAGCATGATCTAAAGACCAACAGCTCTCCAAAACTTACTATTATATATAAAGGAAAAAAAGAATTATTTATCTAGGATTTGTGAGAAATTAAGACCTTTAGTTCCAAGGATGTCCAGTACTCAAGACTCCAAGAATTTCTATGCAAGAAAAGTTCCTAAACTTACTTTTTTGACTATCACTAAAACAACTTGAGGAAAACTATGGTCATGAAGGCTTAAAAAAAGTGAGTGGGGTAAACCACAAAGGCATGAGCTTTTATTCAGAAGTTTGGCAAATTGAAGTAACAGAAAATATCTCATAAAGAACAAATAGATGGAGCTGGAGAGATGGCTCAGCGATTAAGAGCATTGCGTGTTCTTCCAAAGGACCCGAGTTCTATTCCCAGCAACCACATGGTGGCTCACAACCATCTGTAATGAGGTCTGGTGTCCTCTTCTAGCAGGCATATATGCAAGCAGAATATTGTATCCATAATAAATAAATAAATAAATATTTTTTTAAAAAAAGAACAAATGGATGCCGCAATGTCTTGGAGGTTCAAGGAAAGAACCAGTAAAAGAGGACGAAGAAGGAGAAGGAGGACGAAGAGGAGGAAGAGAAGGAGGATGAAGAAGAGGAGGAGCAGTCATAGTAGTAAAACTAGGGTGAGTGTCAGCCTAAGATTTCCATGCAGTGAAAGACATCATGGTTCGTGTCAGGAAGCAAGACCTTCCGTGGACCTGGTGATAAGGACAGTGCTTGTAGCAGGGAAAAGGATAGGGTAGGCTTGAGACTGGCACTGTGGTTAAACCTGAACCTACTGGCATGGCTTCATCAGGAGAGAAGGAAGACCAGATGAGGGGAAGATGATGAGCTCATGGAGCGATATAAAAGGGTAGAAAATTACACGTCTTTTACAGCATAATGAAAATCTCTACTGCCTCAAGAAATTTCAGGAAAAAATTACTAGAAAAATGAGTCCTATAAATTGAAAGAGTGAAGTGAGAAAATGTATCAAGATGCCTCTGAAGTTGAGCTCTTCAAATCAAAACACTATTCTATGAAGAAATATGGGCATAAGATGAGAGCTATAAACAGGTTTCTCCCAGGTGACTCCAGAGTGCATCTGGGAAGCAGATAGCTTTCACTTCTAACTCACAACACATGGCTCTTAAATTCCAACCAATTTCTTTAAAGGTCTGCTGCTTACCTAGGGGAAAAAAACTGATTTATTTTTGTCCCTTAAACTGACAATATCTGTTTCTTGGCTCCTGACACCCAACTCTTTTTCCACTTGTTGTTGGTATCCTGAGCTCATTTGGTGGAATTTCCCATAAGTAACTTTTCCTGAGAAAAGAATTCCTAACTCTTCCTTTTCATGGAGTGTCACACCAATGAACTAGAAAACTGGATACTTTCTGTTTCTACCTCCTAGCATGAGTAACCAAAAGAATACTTCCTAGTCCCTGGTGGAAAACGCCAGCCACGTTGGGCCTACTGAGAGGTAGAACATCAATGGCTCAGGCGAAACTTTCTTCAGAGGATCCACATGTAATATTTGCTGTGATACACTCCATGATGTTTTCACCTTACACACTGACTTGGGGCATAATCTCCACATACAGATGGTCCGGTACTCCCCACATAGCTTCACCAAAGACTGGGAACAGCTTCAATATTCTGAAAACTGTAATGCCTTCAGGATACATGAGGACTGTTACGGAACCTCTAAAATTATCTCACAAGAAAATACAATATAACATTTAAAATATTCACTGATATGTTATTAAGATCAAATAGTTTTGCTAGAATGACTCCAAGATATCTACTCATTCTTATCCTTGGAAAAATGGCTAAAGGTATTAGGAGCAGCGTAGATTAAGTGGTTTGTTTATGCTTTTTGGTTTTTTTTTCAAATTTTTCAGAATTAGCACATATAGTTTTTTAATTAGACCTTTAACACCCTAGTAATAATAGTATGAATACCGAAATATAACACCCTAGGGTCTACTATCTTTCATGTTTTCTTGATAAATTGTGTCTCTAGACCATCCTAAAAGAATAAAGTCTTATAGCTTTTGACTCATGACTCAAACAATGGAAGGTTAAATTCATCAAATATCTGTAGCAGTTTATTTTATTAGCTGTTGTAAACATTTTACAACAAACAATTAAAAATAAGCTTTACAAAGGACACAGCCAACAGGACAAAACGACAGCCTACAGAATGGGAAAAGATCTTCACTAACCCCACATCAGACAGAGGTCTGATCTCCAAAATACACAGAACTCAAGAAATTGGACACCAAAAGATCACATAATCCAATAAAAAAAAAAAATGGAGTACAGACCTAAACAGAAAACTCTCAACAGAGGAATCTAAAATGGCTGAAAGACACTTGAGGAAATGTTCAACATCCTTAGTCATAAGAGAAATGCAAATCAAAACAACTCTGAGATTCCATCTTACATCTGAAAGAATGGCCAAAATTAAAAACACTGATGACAACTTATGCTGGAGAGGTTGTGGGGAAAAGGGAACACTCCTGCATTGCTGGTGGGAGTGCAAGCTGGTACAGCTCCTTTGGATATCAGTGTGGTGATTTCTCAGAAAATTAGGAAACAATCTACCTCAAGACGTAGGAATACCACTTTTGACTCTATATCCAAAGGATACTCAATTGTGCCAGAAGGACATGTGCCCAACTATGTTCATAGCAGCTTTGTTTGTCATAGCCAGAACCTGAAAATAACCTGAGTATCCCTAGATCAAAGAATGGATAAGGAAAATGTGATACATTTACACAATGGAGTACTACATAGCAGAAAAAATAACAACAGCTTAAATTTTGCAGGAATATGGATGGAGCTAGAAAACATTTTGAGTGAGGTAACCCAGACACACAAAGACAATTATCACATGTAGTCACTGATAGGTGGTTTTTAAACATAAAGCAAAGAAAGCCAGCCTACAAATCACAATCCCAGAGAATTTAGACAACAATGAGGACATTAAGAGAGACTTACATAGATCTAATCTACATGGGAAGTAGAAAAAGACAAAATCTCCTGAGTAAATTGGGAGCATGGGGACCTTGGGGGAGTATTGAAGGGGGGAGGGGAGAGGCAGGAAGGGGAGGAGAAAAATGTAGAGCTCAAATAAATATCAAAAAAAATCAGCAAAAAGAAAAAATAAAAATAAGCTTTTTTTTTTTTGCTTCTAGTTTTGTAGTCTAGACGCTCAGACTTGAATAGAAATTCCCCTTTTAGAACACCCTTTCACTGGACAGCAACACAAATGACATATGCCTTAGTAAGCATGTGCCTGCATGTAGGAGGCAGACACACAAATACATGTAATATTAATATAAAAATGACATCTAGCCTTGACTGGAAACAAAGTTCAATGGATTGTAGTATCCATTAAATGTCTGAGAATCTAACTGATTTATTTTCATTAATATAGTTCATATTTTTGATATAGTTATCAATACAAGAGTGCTCACATGGAATTATTCCACATTAAAATTTGCTACAAGAAATGACATTGGAAAATGAAATATAATATAATATAAATGATCATCTAGTATAAACAGAGTATATTACCATACTGTTTAAGTCAATGAAAACATGTTGTGTTACTCAACATATATAATGTAGATTAGTGTATATTTGATGATACATTCATTTTTACAAAATAATTCATTTTTATAAAAAACGATAATGATTTGAGATAATAAAAAATCATCTCAAATCAAAATATATTTCAGAAAAATTAAACATTTTAGAATGCTTAAGAGTCACAAAATCATTAGAAAAAATATATATTGATATAATTATTTCCCAAGCACAATGCTAAAGAAAAAAAGTCACATACTAGGCCTGGAGAGACTATTCAGTGGTGAAATGTTGACTAGCATTTATGAAGTCCTTCTTTACAAGCCCCAGAGTCTAAGAAAATGTCATACATTTAAAAGCTGTATGATAAAATAAAACATACAGTGTTTTTTAAAGAACAAACTAACTAAAACACTTGTACCAGACTGAGAATAAAAAACTTTGTAAACAGTTATGCTATTTTATTTCATAAGACAGTCTATTAAATTATCAAGAAGTAGCTCCTTAGAAAGGTGAAAGATCAGGACACTACACAGACACACACACACAACACACACAACACACACATCTTTTGTTCTTTTTCCTATTTTAAAATTTTATTATTCTTTCATATATTATATCCTAACTACAGTTTCTCCTCCTTCCTCTTCTTACAGGCACCACCCCTACCTGCCCTTTCCCTCAGATACACTCCTCCTCCATTTACTTACAAAAAAGCGCAGGACTCCCAGAGATATCAACCAAGCATGACATATCATGATGCATTAAGACTAGCCACATCCCTCATACTAAGGCTGGATGAGGCAGCCCAGTGGGCAGAAAAGGGTTCCAAAAGCAGGCATAAGAGACAGAGGCAGCCCCCAGCTCTTACTGTTAGGAGTCCCACAAAAACACCAAGCTACACAAACATAACATATACACAGAAGTTCTAGGTCAGAGCCATACAGAGTCCCTGACTGTCAGTTCTGTCCCTGGGAGCCCCTATGAGCCCTGGCTAGTTGATTCTATGGGTTTTCTTGTGGTGTCATTGACCCCTCTGACTTCTACAATCCTTCTTTCCCATCTTCCATAGAATTCCCTGAACTCTGCCTTATGTTTGGCTGTGGGTATCTGCACCCGCTCCCATCAGTTGCTGAATGAAGCCTCTCTGATGAAGATTATTTTAAGCTCTGGTCTATAAGAGTAGCAGAGTATCATTAAGAATCATCTCATTGACTTTTTTTTTTGGCCAGTCATGTTTGGTTCTATCCTAGGTCTCTGGGCTCTCCAGGTTCGTGGCCTTCTGGCAGAGTCAGGGGTGGGTTCCTTCTCATGCATGCTCTCTAGCTAAACCAGTCAGTGGTCGGCCACTCCCACAACTTGTGTGCCACTTTTACCCAGCACATCTTGCAGAGAGGACAAATTGTAGGTCAAAGGTTTTGTGGTTGGGTTGGTGTCCCAACCCTTCACTTGCCTGGTTACAGAAGATGGCCTGTTTGGGCTCCATATCCCCCATTACTAGTAGTCTTTGCTAGGGTCACCCTCAAACATTCCTGGGAGTTTCCATTGCACTACGTTTCTACCTCGACCCTGAAATGCCCCCTAATTATCTCCCCAGTACTCTTTCCCTTCATCCCCCTACCTGTACCCTCCTGTTCCTATCCCCAGCCATCCCCAATCTGGCCATAACATCTATTTCCCCTTCTCGAGGAGATCCATGTGTCCCCCTTAAGCCCTCCTTGTTATTTAGCCTCTCTGGGTCTGTGGATTATAGCATGATTATCTTTTACTTAATAGCTAATATTCACTTATAAGTGAGTATATACCATGCTTGTCTTTCTAGGCCCGGGTTACCTTACTCAGGATGACTCTTTCTAGTTCCATTCATTTGCCTGCAAATCTCATGATGTTACTTTTTGAAAACACTGAGTAATATTCCACTGCGCAAATGCAACACATTTTCTTTGTCCATTCTTCAGTTGAGGGGAATTTAGGTTATTTCCAGTCTTTGGCTATTATGAATAAAGCTTCTGTGAACATAGTTGAGCAAAGGTCCTTGTGATAGAACGGAGAATCAGTCCTTTGGATGTATGCCCAAGGGTCGTATAGCTGGGTGTTGAGGTAGATTGATGCCCAAAGGTTGTATAATTGAGTATTAAGGTAGATTGACTTCCAATTTTTTGAGAAACCTCCATACTGATTTCCATAGTGACTGTACAAGTTTGCTCTCCCACCAGCAATGGGAGGACTCTCCTTGCTCCACATCCTCACCAATATAAATGGTCCCTTGTGGTTTTGATTCTACTGACTGGTATAAAATGGAATCTCAATGTAGCTTTGACTTGCATTTCCCTAATGGCTAAAGAAACATTTCCTTTGGTGGCTAAGCCACTGAAAATTTCAAGTGTTTCTCAGTTATTGAGTTTTCTCTATTGAGAACCCATTCACAGTACATTGTCATATTCCCCTGACATTCTTCAGTTAATTAACTAACCGGGTTTCTCTGGGCAGCCCTGAAAATCAATTCCTGGGATTCCTGGAAATCAATTTGTAGACCAAGCTGGCCTCAAATTCCCAGAGACCAGCCTGCCTCTGCCTCCTGAGTGCCGGGATTAAAGGCCTGTGCCACCACCGCCTAGCAACAATTTGTTTTAATTTATGCTTTGCTCTTTGTTTGAAATGTACTTAAGTAGCAGTAAATACGCAGAGAGTGAAGAGCTCCAGAAATGTCCTCCCACCCAGTGTCACCTTGTGTGATTGCTTGCAATGACCCAGGAAGAATGCTTTCCTTCCTCAGTTCTTGAAAAAGAACAAAGCTTGCATACTACAGAAAGAAGTCTCACTTGGTGAACATTTTTGGGTCATTTATAAGAGGGGAAAAAAGGGGGAAAAGGGGGGGAAACAGTTCCATCTGAGACAGTCCAAGAAGGAGTGGTTAGTCCGTCTAAGAGAATCATGCATTTCCTGGATCTGCAATCAGCTAGAACTTCCTACCTTTTTTTCTCTTTGTGTATGAATATTAAACTCTCAATTTCAGTGTTTTAAATACACTAGATTAAAATGTTTTCAACCTTTAAAAAGACAACGGCCAATATGATAGATTGTTATTCCTAGTGTTGAATTTGCTATTCTTCAGAAATGTGTTAGCCCCAATCATAAATGTGTGTTTTCTTTGAAAGTTCCTTTTCCTCTCTAAAGAAAAGGAGAAAAAAGAAAGAGCAAACCCCAGAGAATCCTGGATCACAGGGTGGGTGTCGGCTTCACTGCGGGGTTGCATCATTTCCCTCTTTGATCATGATCCCATAGCAACAACTTCTCTCTTGTCTTGAATTCACACTAGGACAGTGTTTGTGACTCACTTTTTAAGGGATATTTCTAGCATCAGAGGAACTCGGGAGAGGCCACACCACTCTTCAGAAAATGCCGTCATCATTTTCCTTCTGCTGCGGTCCCTTCTCCCCTTCACCGCAGTTCCACGCTCTTAATACGCAAGCGTGCCTGCGTGAGAGTGCCACAGAGTGCTCCAAACTCACATGTCACTCTGCCAGCATCCCGGTTCCCACGCAGTCTGTGAGAGCTTTAAATACCTATTCGTGCAGAACAAATAAAGTTCTTATTTTCACTCAAAACTTAGAAACTTCAACAGAGCATCTTCCACCCCAACAGGACTCCCTGCAATAAGCTTCATCCGCCATAAAAAATGAGGGAAAGATTTGTCTTACATATTTTGTTGTTGTTATTGTTTTTGTTTTGCTTTTCTGAGGCCAGGCTGGCATTGAACTCAGTGATCCTTCTGCCTCTGCCTCCCGAGCGCTGGGACTAAAGGCATATGCCACCACACCTGGCTTGAATTTTATTTTATTGTATTTTATCAACATTTACTTATTTTTTTTTTGGATTTTTTCGAGACAGGGTTTCTCCGTAGCTTTTGGTTCCCTG
This sequence comes from Microtus pennsylvanicus, assembly GCF_037038515.1. Taxonomy (NCBI): domain Eukaryota; kingdom Metazoa; phylum Chordata; class Mammalia; order Rodentia; family Cricetidae; genus Microtus; species Microtus pennsylvanicus. The sequence continues at coordinate 49,602,385 of NC_134582.1, read as the reverse complement.
GTCTACAAGATCTAGTTCCAGAACATTTACTTATTTTGAAGGAAGAGTAAAGGGGATGAGCCCCGGGGTATAAGACGTTGGTTCTCTCCTGCCAAGTGAATTTCAGTAAATAAGTCTGATCATCAGTGCCTTTACCCTCCCCCACTGAGCTATTGCCACCCCCTAAGAATTTTAAATATTGAATTCTAGAGCATATGGCTCATTTCACTATAGCTGTATGGAGTGAGCCAGGTTCTCCAGCTACCATAAAAGAGATGTTAGCTACCCTCTGATAGATAACCCTCATGGAGGCTTATTATTTTCTCTTTCATCTCTCACAACACTATATGATGTCAATATTGCCATTCACAAAGGAATAAGATTGTAGAGTTAAAACAATATCCTCAACTTTACACAATAAGCAACAGGGTCAGAATTCAAATGCTTGAGTCTGCCCTTATCTCAGAGTGATGGCCTGCTATTCCGTGCTGCAACTTCTAACCCATGAGTCTCAGGGCTCTTACAGAACCAAAGACTAAATCACATGTCACCCAGTGTGACCTCAGCATCACTGGGTAGAGTGTCTCTGGTCTGCCTGTGTCCTTCATCCCTTTGGTGAAGAGCTAGTGAATCTCAGTGGACACCATTTGCATCTTCGCAGCAGTGGCTCAGCCTTGTCAGAATCCTAAAATTATCAAGGGTTCTTGGAAGAAATATTTATATCTAGAACTCAATGTTGGAGAATCCAGTTTAATTGATATAGATACATTATTTTTTTTAAGTAATTTCTTAAGTCAGCACCGAAAGTGATATGTTTTATTATGGCATTTCATACATAATTCCTAAAGTTAACACACTGTATTAGTTACTTTTCTACTGATGTGATAAAATGGCATGACCACAACAATAGAAGGAAGAGTCTATTTTGAATTTTGGTCCCAGAAGACTAGAATTCATAATGGTGGACACAGCATGGCAGCAGGCAGCAGCATTATGACAGGAATGGGAAGCTAAGAAGCTAAGAGCACACACACACACATGCACTCCCCTACTCACCCTCCACACCTCCCCCTCCAGTCCTAAGAAAGGGCAGGGTACCCTGCCTGTGGGAAGTCCAAGGCCCTCCCCATTCCATCCAGGATTAGGAAGGTGTGCATCCAAATAGACTAGGATCCCAAAAAGCCAGTACATGCAGTAGAGACAAATCCCAGTGCCATTATCCTTGGCTTCTCAGTCTGCCCCAATTGTCAGCCACATTCAGAGGGTCCAGTTTGATGCCATGCTTGTTCAGTCCCAGTCCAGCAGGCTTTGGTGAGCTCCCATTAGATCAGTCTCAGTGGGTAGACTGGCCTTTTGGGATCCTAGTCTGGAGGGGAAGGGAAGGGAAATGGGAGGAGTGGAGAAAGTGGAAATTTTGAATGGTATTATTTATAAAGCAATAAATTTTTTTTAAAAAAGGCAAGAAAAAGTAAAAAAAAAAGAAATAAAATGGGCTTTAAAAAGGAGAGGGATTGTGTTTGTTTAGGTAGGACTTACATATATTTATTTATGTATGAACAGGTTTATACTTGAAACCAGAAGTTTTAAAATATACAAATGAGTATACTGTAAAAAGTAAATCTCTCCTACTTCTTCCTCTTTCCCTATTTCTTACTCATCCTTCAAGACTTTCCTATTGATGTTGCTGTATATTACTCTATAGTAATATGAGATTAGATACATAGATAGGTGATAAATAGATTGGTAAAGACCCTTTTTGTTAGTTCAGGTGAATTCCAAGGAATGCCTAATGAGTATTATTAGAGTAATTATTAGAATTTATTTATTCTGAAAAACGGCCTATATGGGCATAATCACTGATGAATATACATGTAATTTGTTCAGTTTAACAGGCATGAATCCATAAAACTATCTAAAATGTCCAAATTCATAGAAACAGAGATAAAAGAGCGGTTGTCAAAGGTTTGTGGAAATGAAAATTGACAATGATTGTAAATTTTCAGTTTATAGATGAGTAAGTCCTAGAGATCTGTACCACATAAGCCTGTTGATTAAAAATAAGATATTGTGCACTTCAAAATGTATTAAGCAATTAGATATATTGATAAATTTTTTACTACAAATAGAAGAGAGATACAAGAAAACATCATAATGTGTTGGATAATGCTAATTATTCTGTAGAAAATTTATTTGCATGTATCAAATTTATCACTTTATATCTGATTACAGGGTAATATCAAAAATATGTAAAAACTTTTGAAAAATCAGCAAGAATAATCTATTAAGATTTTTAGTTCTTTGTTGTTGTGGTTTGAATCAGAATGACCCCTCAGAGGCTCATAGGTTTGAATACTTGGTCCCCAATGGTGGAACTATTTTGGAAGGATTTAGAGGGTTAGCCATATTGGAGGAAACGTGTCATTGGGGAAAGCTTTGGAGTTTCAAGAGCTCAACAGTTTCCATTTAGCTCTTCCTCTGCCTCCTGCTGTGGATCAGGATGTACATTCTCAGCTACCATACCCTGTCTGACTGCTGCAATGCTCTCCATTGGGATGGTCTTGGACTTACCCTCTGAAACCATAATGCCCCAATAAATTCTTCTGTGTATCAGTTGCTTCGGAAAGGAGTATCTTAGCACAGTAATAGAATAGTAACTAGCACATTGGCATAACGATTACATCTCGTTAAGACTGTTTAGGGCTGCTAAAATCCTCAGTACGCAAAGGAGTCATCTATCATATCTTTCTTTGCAATCTTTCTGCCTCCCCTTCCACATAGAGTCCTGAGACTTGAGGGGAGGAGCTTGATAAAGACATACCATCCATACATTGTCCAGTCATGGGTCTCTGTGCTAATTGTTATTTAGTGCAAATTGTATTTTAGTGCAAAAAAAAAAGGGGTTGAGTGATGCACAGATCTATGGGTATAGCAATATGTCAGTAGGAATCATCTTATTCTATGTTCTTTTAGCAGAATAAAAGTAGTAGGTTCTTCCGGAAGACAGAAATTTCTGTCCTGCCCAGTCCTGCAGCCATTCAGTCCCAAAGAAACGCACAGAGGCTTTTGGCCGGTAGCCATCTTTCAGTAACTTGCCAACATGACAAACACAAAGGGAAAGAGGAGGGGCACTTGCTATGTGTTCTCTAGGCCCTTTAGGAAACATGGAGTTGTTCCTTTGGCCACACACATGCAAATCTACAAGAAGGGTGATATTGTGGACATCAAGGGAATGAGCACTGTTCAAAAAGGAATGCCCCATAAATGTTACCATGGCAAAACCAGGAGAGTCTACAGTGTCACTCAGCGTGTTGTGGGCATCACTGTAAACAAGCAAGTTAAGAGCAAGATGCTTGACAAGAGAATTAATGTGCAGATTGAACACATCAAGCACTCGAAGAGCAGAGACAGCTTCCTGAAGCAGGTGAAGGAGAATGACCAGAAGAGAAAGGAAACCAAAGAGAAGGGTACCAGGGTTCAGCTGAAGTGCCAGCCTGCTCCACTCAGAGAAGCAAACTTTGTGAGGACTAATGGAAAGGAGCCTGAGCTGCTGGAGCCCATTCCGTACGAATTCATGGCCTAAAGTACAAAAATAAATAAAGACCTGGACCATAAAGGGGTTTTCTTAAACAAACAAGAAAGAAAGAAAGAAAGAAAGAAAGAAAGAAAGAAAGAAAGAAAGAAAGAAAGAAAGAAAGACACAGAGGCTTATATTGTTTGGTCTATTAGCTCAGGCTTATTATTAACTGCCTCTTACAACTTAAATTAACCTATAATTCTTGTCAATGTTTTGTCATGTGGCTTCTTACCTTTACTCAGTGAGGCATTCTCATCTTGTTTCCTCTACATCTGGCTGGTGACTGTGTCTCTGCCTTTCCTTTTCCCAGAATTATCCTATTCTGGTTGCCCCACCTATCCTTCCTGCCTGCTTCTGGCCAATCAGCATTTTATTAAACCAATATGAGTGACAATCTTTACAGTGTACAAAAGCATTCTCCCATAGCCTCTAGGGCTTAGGTCCATGACCTATCTGTTCTGAGGCTCTTAATCACTTTAGCAATGTCAGGTATGGGTTCTGTCTCATGGAGTGGGCCTTAAATCCAATCAGAAAGTGATTGATTACTTCCACAATATTTCTGCCACTATTGCACCAGCATATCTTGCTTCAGGTCATAGGGTTTGTAGCTCTATGTTACTGACAATTACTTTTCTCCTCTGGTATCAGACAAAATACCTTCTAGCACCATGAACCTTAATCAGTAGGGTGAAGCTCCTGGTTGAGCACCAGCTAAGCTTCTCCAGGTACATTGACATAAGTAAATGTTTTTCTAACAACAACGCCTTACTGTCAGATTGTGGGAGGTAACCAGTAACCTTGGCAATAGCCTGTGGGGTGTGTGTGTGTGTGTGTGTGTGTGTGTGTGTGTGTGTGTGTGTGCTTGGTTTGGCCAATGATTCAACAAGATATAATCAATTTCTGGAACTGGTGATGTTAGTTGGTAGCATAGGATATTAGGTAAGGGCCTTGTCTCCTCCATCATATGGTGACTCCATTTAAACCCCATTCATATATGTGTATGTTTTAAAACACTTCTGTGGAATTATGCTTCCATATGGCTTTTCAGAAGACGTTCAGAACAAGTTATCTCTCTTTGACTCCCTCTTTAACTCTACCATCCTAGCCACATTCTCATTTAATCCTCCTATTCTAGTTTCCCTTTTATCTCTTTTTAACACTATATTCTATTTCTCTTTTGTGGTTATTCTGAATGAAACAAACATATATAAATAAAGAAATATAATTTAAAAAATTTAAAGACTTTAAAAACTTTTATAGAGTTGTACTTAATGACCGAATTTCCTTCATGGTTTAGAAAACCTAGAAGACTTACCTAGCAAAGATATAAAATCACCCATTTTTTCTAGTTCTTTCCAAGTGTTTTGCCTGTTTTTCCTTAGTTTTCTATCTAGAAAAACCTTATACTCATTTACTAAATTATCCCACTTGCTCCCACTAATTTGAAATGACACCTTGATTATAATGTGTCTTGAGTTATTTTCTAGATTTTTCTCAGAAATAGTTTTGTAAAGTAAAAATAACAGGTTTTTCTAGATTCTCTATCTGTTTTTAGGATGTGCAAAAGATGTTGGTATAAATGCAAAATGGTTACAGTCATTGTGAGAAAATGTCTGCTAGTAGTGCAAAAAATTATAGCCAAGATTGTCATGTGACCTAGCAATTCCTGGTTGGCATGTACCCAAGAACACTGAAGGGAGGATCTCACAGAAGTATCTTCATGTTCAAGTTTATAGAAGAATTATTTGTAATATCCAAGATATACAAGCAGCTTAATTGCCCCTGGGCATATGGATGAATAATGAAAATATGGTATGTTGATTAATTTCAGTTGTCAGTTTGATACAATCTAGATTCACCTGCAAAGAAGGTCTCAACGAGGAATTTTCTAGATCAAGTTGGACTACAGGCATGTCTGTGAGGGATTGTCTTGACTATATTAATTAACATAAGACCATAATATGTAGGTAGAATCTACATTTGACATGTAGAGTGGTCAAATTTATAGAAAAAGAAAGCAAAAGAGTGATTGTCAAGGGACAAGACAAACATAAAATGGAGAGTTGTTTTGCTGTTGTAGAGTTTCATTTTTGAATGATGAAAAATTCTGAAGACAGGCTAAATACTTTAAACATACTTAAAACTATTAAATTATAAACACTGTGCTGTTAAAATGGATAGAGTAGTAAATTTTATGTTATATGTATTTTACTTTTGCCACAAATAAAAAACTAAATAGTGTTATATCAAATATTGATCAGGTCAACTAATATGAAATTTTAGTGGTGGTGTGGGCAAGTGCATGCTCATATGTAGCTCATATCCTTATAAATGGTTTCCTTCATCTAAGTGGGATAAATTACTAATATCTATCAAAATTGTTAAACATAGAAACTTTTTGCATAGTAATTGTGCCTTTTCAGATTCTTCCCAGAGATGAATACTGATTTGAACTTCTGATAATACATATGAAAAGCATTCATTTCAGTGTTTGATAAAATCAGATTTAATCAACAATTAGAAATAATTTATTATGTCTCTCAGCAGAATACCAATTAAATATGTTAATGATAAATGTAGACAGTAGAATACACATAACTATAAAAATAATGGACCACTCAACATGTTCTTTTGTAAGTAAATTGCCTCTAGGCATTGTGTTCAACACTTAAGTCAATAAATTAAAGTTTTAGAAGCCCACAGCCAGACATTAGTTGAAGCTCAGGGAAGAAGTAGAGGAAGGATTGTAGGAGCCAGTGGGGTCACAACACCCCAAGAACACAGCCCACAGAATCAACTAAACAGGGCTCATTGGGGCTCAGAGAGACTGAGGCAACAACCATGGAGCCTGCTGCATAGGACTATGCTAGGTCCTCTGCATATACATTACGGTTGTGCAGCTTGATCTTCTAATGGGACTTCTAACAGTGAGATGTGGGTGTCTGTGACTCTTTTGTCTGCTCTTAGGACCTTTGTCTTCCTTCTGGATTGTCTCTTCCAGCCTTGATATGAGGGTTTGTGCCTAGGGTCTTATTTCATTTTGTTATGCCTTCTTAGGTTGATATCCCTAGGAGGCCTGCTCTTTTCTGAAGGGAAACAGAAGAGGAGTGGATCTGGGAGAGAAGGAAGATGGGGGGGCTTGATGGGAGGAGTGGAGGGAGAGGAATATGAGGTTGGGATTTATTGTGTCAGAAAAGATTAAATAAAAAGAAAAAAGAAGTAACATTCCTTTCCAAACTATTTTCAGGGGTACATTTTTAATCGTTATATTGTGATAAGACACTTCTTGGAATAGAACAAATTAGAATATTCTATCAATTTATCTGCCATGTTTTAGCTACTAAAATGTAGAGTGTGTCGGGAGAATAACATGGCTAGCTAGCAAGTGACTTCTGCGTGTCTGCGTGAGGAACAAGGAGAGTGACGGGAAGGAACACTTTGCTGAATATTCCTTAATATCGTCCCCTGGGTGGTGCTTACAAACATAAATAAGCCTTCTTAGAAATAAATAAGCAAACAAAAGTGGTACTTAAGCATCAAATGTGCTTCTCTTCTTCCCTCCAACACCCGCCTCTTAGCAGGGCAGTCTCCCATCCTTCATTTCTTGTCATTACCTAGGAAATTATGCCTCTGTTCTGAGTCCCCTCCCTAACGTGAAATCTGTAGGACCAGTGATGAGTTTTATTCCATCCTTTATGCCTTTCATTTTTTTAAAAAAATGACCACTTCTATTCAATGTAGCGTGGTACTGCAGGATACATAGACAGCAAAATCATTACAATGGAGAAATAGGAACATATTAATTATTTCATGTTGTTGCCCATTTATTTGTGGCAAGAGCAGATAAAATATACTCAAGGGTAGAAGTCCTTAATACATGATAAAATTGGGCCTTTCTAATTCTCAGTGTCTGAAAATTTTTAAAAATAAAAATAATATATCTCAATATAGTCTATGGAAGAAAAGGAAAAATTATTCTTTGTACAAGTTGCAAACAACTATGATAGACAATGTGACAGTATGTATTAAAATGAAGAGTGCATGTTGGGTTAGGCTACTTGTTCATTTCCCAGCAGCCCAGACTCCCAAAATAATCACACAGAAACTATATTTATTTAAATCACTGCTTGAACAATCACTTAAGTGTACTGCCAGCTAACTCTTATATCTTTGGTTAACCCATTTCTAGTATTTTATTTTACTATGAGGATTGTGACCTGCCAGCAAGGTTTCAGCTGTTAGCTTCATGACGTCTCTTTGACTCCACCTTCTTTCTCCCAGCATTCATTTTGTTTTTCCTGCCTAGCTCTACTCTGCCCTATCACAGACCAAGGAAGTTTCTTTATTCATTAACCAATAAAAAGCAACACATATACAGAAGGACTTCCCACACCAAGTGCACACATTCTTTTATCAAACAAGTGCACTTCACGAGCTTTATCTGAGAGATACACCCCTCAAGTACAAGTAGCTCCACTCCTATACGTTGATTGAATGTATCGCAATGTGCAGAGGGGGTACTTGCTTCTGCACAAGCTTGTGATTTACAGGACTGGGCTTTGAGACCAAGTAATTCATTCCCTTAACTGCAATGATGTGTGGTCTCTCATGCGTACAGACACGTGAACTCAAAGAAATGAGTTCCTATTCATGGAGCATTGCCTAAGTATTAATGATAATATCTAAACATCCAGCATTCCACTAAAAACCTACTAAAATAAGGAAGCGATTTTATAAGCATTGATAATAATCTCAAAATTGTAGTGTTTATGAAAAGAACCAGAGTGCAAGTGGTTGTGTATAGTGTGCTATCTCTGTGTAAATAATTTTGAAATAAGTCTCTAGAGATATGCACAAAGAAAATGGAACATTGGTTATGAATTTCCCCCTTAAAAAGGAAACTAAGAGGCAGGAGAGATGCTTCAGTGTGTAAGAGCACTAGTTAATCTTTTTTGTTTTGTTTAGTTTTTTGTTTTTCGAGACAGGGTTTCTCTGTAGCTTTGGAGCCTGTCTTGGAGCTAGCTCTTGTAGACCAGGCTGGCCTCAAACTCACAGAGATTCACCTGCCTCTGCCTCCCAAATGCTGGGATTAAAGGCATGCGCCACCACCATCCAGCAGCACTAGTTAATCTTACAGAGGACCTGAGTTCATTTCCCAGCATCCACATGAGGAAGAGAACCAACGGTAACTCTGGTTTCACGAGACCCGATGGCCTTCTCTGAAAGCTTCCTCAGACACTAGACATACATATGGTACATAAACTTACAAGCAAGAAAAACACTCATATTCATAAAATGAAAATAAATAAATCTTAAAAAGAGAAATAAAACAGTGAATTGACAAAAAATAAGAAGGGAGAAATCAAGAATTTGATGAGAAAGTGTCTCTGAATATCATTTTTTACCACTTGAATTTTTAACTAGATAGTAATAATTCCCACTTGAAACCAAAGTAATTATTTTCTTGATGTGAAAAATATAAACATGATTAGAATGATGTCAGTTACATATGAACCGGTTTAATCTTTTCTATCTCATAAATTTCCCTTGCCTAATCTAGCTAGATAACCGGTTTACTTATTGTCCTCTCCTTCCTCTGAATTAGCAATTTGCAGGACTGTGTGTGTGTGTGTGTGTGTGTGTGTGTGTGTGTGTGTGTGTGTGTGTATGTGTATGTGTGTGTGTGTGTGTGTGGTCTATGTAATATCACAGGCTGTAGGGTCTCATTCATCACTTCAGCAGATTATTTTTTTAACTCTGGCCTTTTTTATTAGCTTTGGAACTTGTTCTGCCAGACTGAACTAATAACTGGGTCCTTTCAGAGCTCTGGTTTCTGGCTCCTGGGATTTTCCTGGGACTGATTCATATTCTACCTAATTCAAAACACTTCTTCCTGTGAGTACTTTATCAGCATGGGTAACGGCCTTTTCCTTCAGTTAATAGGATGTGAATCAGAACCAAGTAAATTCCCCTAGATTAGAGTAAGCTTTTTATTTACACATTTTAAAGTATGTTATTCTTTAAAATATACAGTAAGAGTTTGGCTGGCATTTTCAGGAGGGGTGCATTTTGATTGGGTCAGAGCAAATAGGTCAATTTGATATAGAGAAAATCTAAGAAGTCATAGGATTGTCCACTATAACAGAACCTTATACTCATTTCTCTCTTTCAGCCAGCGTCCTAGTACAGAATTTTCCAAACATGCTACAAAATTCTGCCTATGTGTCCTATGGATCTGAATGTATAATAATTAACCTATTAGGGAGAACAGATTCCCCCTTGCCCACTCTGTCCTTCCACTTAAGGGATGTTAACCGACTCTCCACACCAGCAGCACTGGAAATTCAGTCTAAATTACAGAGCTGCTGCTGCTGCTGCTGCTGCTGCTGCTGCTGCTGCTGATGATGATGATGATGGTAATGATGATGATGGTGGTGGTGATGAATCACTTGGTCTTTGACAGACAATCTACTAAAATACGGGCTCTGACTCCATAGTACTGAGAATAGGGATGGGTGAGGTTATGTGTTTCTAACAAGTGCATAATGGTGCCAGTGCACAAGGGGATTGATAAGAAAGGCATTGGAGTGGTCTTAATGGCAGAGAATGACAGCAAGCATGGGCAAACACACTGGACACAGGAAACACAGGGTCAGAATATACAGTCACACAAAAAAAGTTCATGGAAAGGAAACAGAATAGCCTTTTGGTTCAAAGCATGCAGTCTGGAGTCAGATAAACTTTATTGCAAGTCACAGCACCGTCGTCTGTGGTCTCTATGACCTTAGAAAGTAACCTAATCAGACGAAACATTCATTCTTTTAACCCTGAAAAATAATGTTAATAGATTCAACCTTATGATTATTCTGACATGTTTGTAGCCAAGACATGGCCAGCTGTAGGCAAACTCATAGTTTGACCACGTAGAGTGGTTCTGAATTATAAAATATACAATGTGCGTATTATAATTATAACATAGTGTCTGACACCACATAGCACATTTTATTCTAAGACACGTTTGTGTGCACATATGTTACATATACATTTTGAGGAATGAGGCTGATGGCCTGGGTATGTGGCTCAGGAGTAGAGTGCTTGCTTATTATGGCCAATGCTTTGGGCTTAATCTGAAAAGAACCAGGATGGGAAGCAATGGCTATTGCTTGTCTATTACCATCTGCGGACCTACTTGCTCTTCCCCTAGTTCTTCTGTCAGTGACTTTTGTAGAGCTGCTTCGCCTCCCTGTGATCCCATTTCATGCCTATAATATATGTATGTAGGAGTTCCTACTTCATATCATTATTGTAATATTAAGCCAATATTCTAAGGTACTTACAGAACCTAGGACATAGAAAATGTTATACAAAAAGATAGATGATCAGGAAGATGAAATACATAAACATATGGTAGATAATAGGCAGGCCCACACATGCTCTCTCTCTCTATCTAATCACCTTGGCCTAAATAACCTGTAAGTAATTGGTTAATTTCAATAAATCACTTAATAATCACAACTGGTTAATGATAAAAACAAGACAATGCTTTTTTTCCCCTTATTTTTCTTACTTTCTTTTTCTATTTTTGAGACAGGGTTTTGTCTGTGTTGCCCTGGCTGTCTGGAGCTCACTCTGTAGACAAGGCTAGCCTCCAACTCACAGAGATCCGCCTGCCTCTGTCTCCTGAGTGCTGGGATTAGAGTTGTGCACCACCACTGCCTGGCTAAGACAATATATTTTAATGTTGTTCCCTTTCTCCTGTCCATCTTCACAGTGGTGAGGAAAAAAAAACTATAAAAACAACTAGAATGTCAAATGTGTTTTGAAAATTCTGTTATATTTTTTATTTTCTTTTATATATATGATTGTTTTGCCTGCATGTATATCTGTATACCACATGCGTGCTTGTTGCCTGCAGAGACTAGTGAAAGACATCAGATCCCCTGGAACTGGAATTACAGATGCTGGGAATTAAACTCCAGTCTTCTGGAAATGCTGTGTCTCGGTCACTTTTCTACTGCTGTGCCAAGATACTATTAAACACAGAGAGATCTGGCGCTTAATAAAAGGAATCCCACACTAGCTTAGAACTAAGAAATATACAGGTATTTATTAATAGATAAAACTTACAAATCAAGATTCTCTGTGTGAACAATGGATAAAGATGAGATCCAAACAAACCAAACCAGCAAAAACCTGGGTCTAGGGGTAAAGGCAGAGAAGAAGAGGGCCAGACTTGCTTCAGCATCCAGGTAAATAGTCTATTAGGCCACGCCCCAGTAGGCGGGTATTTGTTAGCTATACACCTTCCCACAGCATACTATGACCAAGGTAACTTAGAGATAAAGAGTTTCTTGGTGCACTGCAGTTTTAAGGGGGAATCTAAGACCATCATGGCAGAAACCATGGCAGTAGGCAGAGGGCATGGCACTGGAGCAGCAGTAGAGGGCTTATATCTTGATCAACAAGAGAGAAAGAGAGAGAGAGAGAGAGAGAGAGAGAGAGAGAGAGAGAGAGAGAGAGAGAGAGAGAGAGAGAGAGATAGGGAAATGGCTTTTGAAACCCCCAAGTTTTCCCCAAGTGACACACCTCCTCCAACAAGGTCATATATCCTAATCCTTCCCAAACAGTTCCACCAACTTGTAACCAAGTATTCAAACCTATGCACCTTTAGGGGCAATTCTCATTCATTCCACCACAAGCAAACAGTCCTTGTAACCAATGAGCTGTCTTTCTGGATCCACATTTATTTATTTTCAGGTTAAGAAACTTGATACAAAGGGAAAAGGTTTCTTAAAATGTGCACATGGCTCTGGAATAAGAAAAGTCCAAGAAAGCCACTTGAAGCCTCTCGTTGCTCTCATCATCACCGGACCCTCCCAGAAAAGCTCTAAGTAGGTGCTACCAGGTGACAGAATCTACTGCTCATTTTACTGTTTCCCTACTTTTAGAAAAAAAAATCATCCTTGATGAGAACAAGTCAAGCCAGGTAGAATCTATGAGGTATACTCTCTGTATTTGTATTTTAGTTTCCCATGTTCTGAAGTCATATAACACCAGTCTGGGACCTCAGGACTGATATTCACAGGTTTAGATACAAATAGTTGGCCATTCTGAACATCATTTAAAATATTGCTCAGAGCTACTGTCTCTTATGAAATGTTTTGTAAGAAGCAGTATAATTCAGAGAAAAGCAAAGAAAGCACTGCCGATAGGGAACAAAGCTAAAACTAAGAGAAGCAGTTGCACAGCTCTTAGCTCCTTTCGATATCTTGACTGACTGATTCAAGTTCATAAGACTTTGAAATAGGTAAAGCTAGAGTTAGTGGTTTTCTAAATGAGATGTACCCTACAAGATATCATGGATGTATTTTACAGTCTTCCTTGGTTTGGGGCTGGAAGGTTTATCCTGCTTGTCCTGTAAGGGTAATATGTTTGTGGAGGCAGGCACAGCTGAAGAGTGACCTTGTAGCCACAATTCTGTTAGCTAAAGAAGAAAGAAGTTTGGAGGACAGCTAATGATCTCCAACATCCAAACATGATATCATAAAATAATACTTAAGTGAGTCATACTGAAAATTACAAATCATGAAAAATAAGTCCTCCAGTTCTACCATTCCACAGCCATAAAAATTGTTTGTAATGAATAATTTAAAGTCATACTCTTGCTCCTGTCTTCTGTGTCCTTCAAAATATACTGATACCAGTATTTCCAGCACTCCACTTTATGCTGATATTCTGCACGTACTTCTAAAAGACTATTTACTCAACTTGTCAGAAACTGAGATCACCGAGGAGACAGTTCTCCACACAAAACTGTGGGAACTAATTTTGCCTCTGGGTGTATTTGTAGGAGTTTAGCTTGATTGGGTTTACTGAAGTGGGAAAACTCACACTGTAACTGGACAACACCTTTCCCTAGGCATGAAGTCTTGAACTGTCTAAAAGAGGAGAGAGTGAACTGAGTAAGCATTGATTCATCCATCTCTAATCCCTGATTATGGATATTACATGACAAGCTGCTTCAAGCTTCTGTTGTCATGGCACAATGAACTGTATTTTAAGCTATAAATTGACATCAACTTCCGTGGGTTGCTTTTGTCAAGGTATTTTCTTAATGGACAAAGAAATTAATGATGTAAACTTAAAGATACTCTACTAGTCGACTCAAGACAATGCAAATTTGGACAGCTACTTTGTAACAGCTTGCTCATTTGAGGAAGGCAAACCATCTGAGTTAGAGTCTGTATACCATGACCAAGATGTAGTTGTTACTAACATTCCAACAGGTACCACATTAATATTTTGCTGCTTATGCTATGTGTTTACTTGTTACAAAACAGGAGTGCAAATAAAATGAAGGCCACTATCAGGATGGCAAAGCAAGAGTTGGTCTAGGAGAGTAGCAAGGTCCAAAGCAGATATGATACCAAAAACAAGGCAAATGAGTGGAGGTAGAGTTGAAATAATTAAAAGTAAGCATAGAGGCAAAATGGTTTGATGTAGGGTGAACTTGGGACCATGTAAGAAACTTGATTTTAAAATTAATAGATTGTATATAAACAAAGCCTGAGTTTAGGGAAATCACCAATTTTGGTAATAACTTCTCTTAAGGAGACAGTGTTTAGGTCCATGAGAGGAAATGACAGGCAGTGTAGAGAAAGGATGACTAATCAGATAACCATAGAGAGAGTGCCAAGATAGTTGAGACAAGAAGTAGAGAAAAAGGAGAAAACCACATCCTTAAGACAATGCATATCCAGTGTGCTGACGTTTTGGTGTGATCTCTGAATTAGGCTGGAGTATAAAGTTGATGTAGGGTGACATTCAACCCCAAATAATCCTCATCGAAACCAAGCTTCTCCTCCTCTTACCCAATGACAGTCACACCATGTTTGCCTGTGGGGGAAAGCACATCAGCAGCAAGCGTTTGAAATGAAAAAAAAAATTAAAAGAATGGAATCGGAGAAGAGAGGAAACACAGGAACCAAGCAACATCTCAGTGCTCATTGCTGAGGATGAAAAGTGAATCTGAGAAAAGAAATTCTAAAAACCAAATTAAAAAAATAGGAAAACAACAAAATAGATCAACTCTGTCATGGTCTTACCATGCTTCCTTTTTTATTATTTGTTTTGTTTTTAAGACAGGGTCTCTGTATAACCCTGGCTGTTCTGGAACTCATTATATATTATAGATCAGGCTGGCCTCTAGCTCAGAGATTCTTGCATGCCTCCACTTACACCGTTATCAAATATTTATGTGTGTATGTATTTGTGTGTGTGTGTGTGTGTGCATTGTGAGAGCAGGCAGAAGACAACTTTTAGGAGTTGCTCCGTCCTTTCACTGTAGGTTCTCAGGGTTAAGATTAGATTGTCAGAAGTGCACAGTCAGCACTTTCCCCACTGAGACATCTTGTTAACTCAAATTTTGCAGTGTTTTTAGCCACAACTTTAATCAGAAAAGTACCGTAAATAAAAGCAAATGCTTTTCAAAAATGTTATGACTAAATTAATAGAGAAAAATATATCCTGATACCACTTAACACAATATTTCTACTTCTTCCAGTCAGGTTGTCTAGAATGTACAAAGACACTCTTAAGAGAAGAAGGAAAGAGATGGTGAATTTTACTAGAATTTAAAAAAAATCTATATTGGTAAAAATTTGCATAAGCAACATTAAAAAGAAATCACCAGAAACTTATGAGAGTATCTGTAAGTCACCTGACTACGAAGGACAATTTCCCTAGTTGTCAACAATCTTTTAGACTACACATCAGCAAAGCAATTGAGCAGACGCTCACAGAACAGGAAATACAAACAACACTTAGGCATACATAAACTCAAGACATCTACTATAAACACTAAAGTAACCAACTAAAAACAGACAGCTTATAATAAAATTAAATGAAAGTGAAACAACCTTGAAGTATTTCACTAATTTTATCTGCTAATTTAGCAATAAATAAATAAAAATAAAAATCGATAATTTTGATAACTTCCTTCAACAATAGGGAATTGTACAAGACTGTTTTACTAGTATGTGTATGGGTAGATGATAGATAGATAGATAGATAGATAGATAGATAGATAGATAGATAGATAGACAGATAAACAGATAATGTATATCTCAGTTACATATGAACATGTCATTAACCGAGGCATTTTAGTTTTAGGAATTCATCTTACAGATAATTTATAGCTGGAAAAATGTGCTAGATGATAAATGAACAAGACTGTTTACTGCAGAATTGTTTTGAATATCAATATTTAAATAGTTGTCAAGGCAGGAAACTTTAATCCAGTTGACTGTATTTTTCTCTTGATGTTCTTTGGTTCTTCTGTTGTTGTATTTTTATTAGGAAATTTTGCCTACGCCTATTTATATACTCTTTTCATGCATAGAATTTTTTTTTGCTACAGCCAATATCTGATAAGCAATTTGGAGAGGAATTATTTACTTTAGCTCACAGTTTTATGGCCAAGGAGCAAAGCTTGGGGCTCTCTGTCTGAGTTGGTGCCGACTTGAGGCATGATCTGGAAGCAGAAACTGGGCCTGAGCCAGAGGTTGGTTATAAGGCTCAAGTCCTGTTCCTGGTGACCCTTCCCCCAGGTAGGCCTGCCTCCGCAAGTTTCCACAATGTGTCAACACACCACCACAGAAAAACTAGAGAAATGGCTTAAAGATTAAGAGTATATATTCTGCCTTGGCGTGATGACATTCACCTTTAATCGCAACACACGGGAAGCAAAGACAGAAGCAGGCAGAATTCTATGCATTCTGGCTAATCTTATCTACATAGTTTGTTCCAGGACAGTCATGGGTACATAGTAAGACTCTTGTAAAGAAAAAAGTACATATTGCTCTTGCATAGGACCTGAGTTCATGTTCCTATACCCACTTGGGTAACTCTGGCTCCAGAAACTCTCTCTCTCTCTCTCTCTCTCTCTCTCTCTCTGACATTGTTGGGTAACTGTACTCATGTGCACATATGCACACAGAGAGACACAAATACACATGATTAAGAATAAAATAAATCTTTAAAAATAAAACATGTCAGCAGCCTTTAATCTCAGCACTTGGGAAGCAGAGGCAAATGGGTGTGAGTTCAAAGTCAGCCTGGTGTACAGAGCTAGTTCCAGGACAGCCAGAGCTACACAAAGAAAACCATCTCAAAAAAAACCACCCAAAATTAAAAAAAAAACATAAAACAAACAAACAACAAAAAAAAGAAGCAATAAAGAGAGGGGATCCAGTGTTTAAACAGAAAAAACATGGTGGGCATTTCACACTCAAGCAATATCAGAGGGTTACATTGTTATATTCTCATTGGGTTCTACTTCAGATAACATTTTATCCTTGACATCGCTCCATGTTAGATATTTTATTCCTTATAGCAATACATCAGAATGGAAACTCAAATGTTAGATCAGCATTTAGTGGATGTTTATCATCTCCATTCATAATGTAAATTTTTAGATATCCGAACTATTATGAAATAAATATGTGGAAATGATTAAATGAGACCCATCATTTCATATACTTTCAAAAATTAATAAAAATAAATGATCAAAATATAGCTTAAAATGTCTTTCTGTTTCTTTCTAAAGATATTATGTAAACATATGTACTTAGACATTTTTCATGCGACATTCCAGCAAGTTTTATACATCAAATTCAGAGGGATAATTAACTTTCTCAGCGACCCTCCCTGGGATCTAGCTGACCAGAATGGACTTTAAGGACACACACATACACACATACACACACAGAGAGAGAGAGAGAGAGAATTATTAAGAATATTTTCTATTTGAAAGAGGAAATTCTTTAAGTGGTTGCTTAATTCAGAACACAAGCCACTGTGGGCAGTATTAGAATTCAGTGCAGCGGAGATTCTTGGAGAGACTGAAGCACACCGCATGGAAAAGAAGCTGCCAGCCACCCAACTCTCTTAACAGCCACTGATCTTGTGCATAAAATAGGACTAAACTGTGAAGAAATTATACAATAGAGTCTAGTAGCTTCATGATTTTCTTGCAAATTCTGACAATTGTTGCCAACTATGGAAAAGGGTCACTTAAAAAGTGGAAAATTGCAAAATTTCTTATAACTTATCTTTCACCATTCAGAATAAGGACAGATTCTAGATACTAGACTACTAGATTAAGAGCCACTGTCTCCTTTGCAATAGTTATAGAACAATGGTATCACAAATTAGATACTAATGGTGGGAAAATAGACTTCATATTATGACACATTGGTCACTACTGCAGTTAACTGACTTAGTCAGAAGCCCATGGGAAACAAAGAGCATATTCCACCTTAAAAACTGCAGTATGGTTTAATAAATTAACTATCTACAAATGGTAGATAGTTAAAAGAAATGAACAATAACTACTTAATTTATCATTTAAATTGTTCCACTTTTGAAAATAAAGGGAAGAGTCATTAATAAATTACTCTAGGCCAATGTTTCTGACACAGCCATACTGTAACTGTTGGGATAATGCAGGACACCAATGGGAAACAATATGGAGCTGATAGCAACCCTAGGTCAAAAAAGATGAAATGATGAAATAGTTACAGAACTTGTCAGAGCAAGATGAAAAGGCTCAATAAACTGTGCCTTGCTGAGAAAGGAATCAGAAAAACATCACCATTTACAATAGCCACAAATAACATATTTATTGTTAGTAATATACAATAATAACATATTGTATCTTGGGGTAACACTAACCAAAGAAGTTAACGACCTGTATGACCAGAACTTTAAGTCTTTGAAGAAAGAAGTTGAAGAAGATATCAGAAAATTGAAAGACAACCCATGCTCTTGAATAAATAGGATAAACCTAATAAAAATGGCAATCATACTAAAAGTAAGATATAGATTCAATACAATCCCCATCAAAATCCCAAAACAATTATTCACAGACCTCAAAAGAACAATACTCAACTTCATATGGAAAAACCCAGGATAACCAAAACAATCCTGTACAATAAAGAAATTTCCAAAGGCATCACCATCTCTGACATCAAACTCTATTATAGAGCTACAGTAATGAAAACAGCTTGGTATTGGCATAAAAACAGACAAGTGGACCAATGGGATCAAATCAAAGACCCTGATATTAATCCACACACCTATGAACACCTGATTTTTGACAAAGAAGCTAAAATTATACAATGGAAAAATGACAGCATCTTCACTAAATGGTGCTGCTCTAGCTGAAAATGTTTTCATGTAGAAGAATGCAAATAGATCCATATCTATTCCCATGCACAAAACTCAAGTCCATATGGATTAAAGACCTCAATATAAATTCAGCCATAGCTCTAAACAGATAATTTTCAACAGAAGAATCTCAAATGGCTGAAAGACACTTAAGGAACTGCTCAACACCCTTAGCCATTAGGGAAATGCAAATCAAAACAACTCTGAGATTCCATCTTACACCTTTAAGAATGGCCAAGATCAAAAACACTGATGACGACTTATGCTGGAGAGGATGTGGAGTAAGAGGAACACTCTTCCATTGCTGGTGAGAGCACAAACTGGTACAGTCCCTTTGAAAATCAGTATGGCTGTTTCTCAGAAAATTGGGAATCAATCTACCTAAAAACCCAGCAATACCACTCTTGGGCATATACCCAAAGGATGCTTTATCATACTACAGTGATATTTGCTCAACTATGTTTATAGCAGCATTATTAGTAATAGCCAGAACCTAGAAACAACTCATCCAAAGAATGAATGGATTAAAAAAAATGTGGTACTTTTTTTTTGAGTTTTCAAGACAGGGTTTCTCTGTAGTTTTGGTGACTGTCCTGGAACTAACTCTTGTAGACCAGGCTAGCCTCGAACTCACGGAGATCTGCCTGCCTCTGTGCCACCACCGCCCAGCGAAAATGTGGTACATTTACACAACAGAGTACTACTAAGCAGTAAAAAACAATGACATCTTGAAATCTGCATACAATGGATAGAACTAGAAAAAATTTTGAGTGAGGTAACTCAGACCCAGAAAGATGAACACAGTATGTACTCACTCATAAGTGAATATTAGTTGTAAAGCAAAGGATAACCAGCCTATAGTCCACAACCACAGAGAAGCTAGGTAACAAGGAGAACCCTAAGAGAACCATACATGTATACCCCTGGGAAGAAGAAATAGACAAGATCTCCTGAGAAAATAGGGAGCGTGGAGGTGTGGGAAGAAGGGAGGGCAGAAGGGGTGGAGAAGGGGAGAATGGGAGTAGGGAGGAGAACATGAGAGAATGAGATGGTTGGGATGGAGGAAGAACAGAGATGAGAGCAAGGAAAGAGAAGCCTTGGTTGAGGGAGCTAATATGGGACTAGCAGGAAACCTGGCACTAGGGAAATTCCCAGGAATCCACAAGGATGACCCCAGCTAAAACCCTAAGCAACAGTGGGGAGTATATCTAAACTGGCTTTCCCCTGTTATCAGACTGATGACTACCTTCATTGTCATCATAGAACCTTATCCAGCAACTGATGGAAGCAGAGATCCAGAGCAAAGCACTGGGCTGAGCTCCCAAAGTCCAGTCAAAGAGGGGGGATAGCCATAATAGAGCAAAGGGCTCAGGACTATGATGGGATGCCACTAAAACAGCATACCTGAACTAATGCAAGCCCACTGCCTCTGGACTGGCTGTGGGGGAACCAGCATAAGACCAAACTAGTCCCTCTGAACGTGGATGACAGTTGTATAGCTGGGGCAGTCTGTGGGGCCACTGGCAGTGGGACCAGCATTTATCCTACTGCTTGAACTAACTTTTGGGAACCCATTCTCTTTAGAGGGATACCTTGTTCAGCCTAGATATAGGGGGAGGACCTCGGTCCTGCCTCGGAATGACTTAATCAACTAGACTTAGTTGATTCTCCTTGGGAAGCCTTATCTTCTCTGTGGAGTGGATGGGAGTGGGGTGGGGAAAGTGGAGAGAGCGGGAGGAGAGAAGGGGGTGAGAACTGGGATTGGTATGTAAAATGAGAAAAGATTGTTTTTTAAAATAAATAAATTAATTAAAATAATAATAACCTGTGTCTCAGTAAACGGAAGTATCCAAACTACAACTGGCCAACAGAAAGAGTGAGTAAATAAAGGTTCTTAGTTTATTCTCATTCTTTTCTTTGATGTCTTGCTAATATCTCATTTTTGCCACACTCGACCAGAAGTGGGCAGTCAAGAAAGCCTGTGAGTGAAACCCTGTGGGTCATCTTCCCGGGTATAAAGCAGAATAGGAAAGAGCAGAGATAATTTACACATAGGCAAAAAGCAAGCTATACAGCATAACTGTACTTGCAAAGTATCTGCATTTATCTCTGACTCTTCTGGGTCATTCGAAGGAAGCTTCATCCTACACTCTTCTTAAACCATCTTTTCCCTGTTAGTGACCTTTTATATATTGTGAAAACAATAGTTAAGTAAAGTAAGGCCTTCTTTTTTTCCATGCCAGCTGAAAGAAAAACTATACAGAGAAATAATTACAAGTACTAAGTTTTCATGGATGTTTCTCCATGGTCTAAATCAAAACATCTAATATTTCTCAGCCAGGGGTTGATTTTGCACTTTGTCAACAGTCCTAGTATAAAATAAAGTGAAAGGATTTTGTCACATTGGTCATTGAAAATCTTCTCGTTTCTCTTTATTGTTTCCCATGCCACAAAGGGTCTAAGGGGACTTTGTGAATTCAATTGTTCAAGCCAACAGCAAGGCTTTTTGAACATAATGTGTACTACAAACATGGACAGTTACCACAATCATCACAAACCACACAGCCCATAGCATGTTTTATAGTTACTATGACAAAATGTGACCTATCAAAGAAAAACAAAAACAAGGTACTTGGAGAAATGGCTTAGCAATTAAGAGCACTAATGAACTGCTCTTGAAGAATGCTGGGGTCCAGTTCCCTACATACACATGACTGCTCACCAAAGTCAGTCACATCAGTTCCAGGGGACCAAAACCCTCTTCTGACTTCTGTGGCATGAGGAGCATATATGGTGTGCATACATACATGCAGGAAAACACATACATATACATGCAGGCAAAATACCTATATACATAAAATAAAATTTAATAAATTAAGAAAAACAATGCTCACTTGAGAAAGTTTGTACTTTCATTTGTGCAAAAGACAGAGATTATGCAACTGACAAGTGGGAGAATCAAACAAATACACCTTCCTTCTGGGACACAAAGAGAACCATTCTTCTTGGACAGGGTCACTGTTACAAATCACCAAAGGGTACCCAATTAAGGCTGGCATCTCTCATCAGCTTTTCTTACTACGAGGAATGACAACCCCCCCCATTCCGCCAATAAAATCTGTCTGCTATCGCTCCCATCTTCAAGTCCACAGTTTCTATAAATTAATACAGTTTCAAAACAAAGCAGACTTTCCATAGAAATTTGCCTCTACTTTCCAAACTTAAACAGAGTTTTGTCTGAAAACTAAAGTACTTCAAATATACTGGACAAGCTACGTATGGTGACATTTGGGGCAAGGAGCTCAGCAGTTTGAGGCCAGCCTAGGCAAGACCCACTTGAAAAAAGGGAAAAAAATGAAGAGATTTATGAAAGAAAGGGGAGAAAGATGAGAGAAAAGAAAAATGAAATTCTGGACAAACTGAAAAAGTGAGGTAAAGAAATAAATTTGGAAAGAGGAAGAAAACCGGGTATGGTAGTTCACTTCTGTCATCCCTGTGCTCTGGAGGCTGCGGCAGGAGAATTGCTACAAGCTTGAGGCCAGCCTGGGCTAAAGAGTGTGTTAAATATATGTTTTGAAAAGGAAGAAGAGAAGGAATGAGTAAGCAAAGCAAAGAATGAGAACCATTATTAGTATGTGAAATTATTAGTATATTGGGGAAGCGAGTGAATATTTTTCCAGTGAGAGTAGGAGAGTTGGGCCTATCCCATGGGTGAGAATATTGGTTGCTAAACTCCATGAGTGACTAGTCACACAGATCTATCAATGATCTCACTCCTATTTCCTACCAAATGAAAGATGCCCCAGTCTTAATCCAACCCAGAATTTCCCACACAGCACATGTAGATACTGTTCAGACCTTCAGCATTTAAATACATGGAATAAGATAAAGCCAGGAAGCTCTCCAGCCAACAGAAATTTCCACAGAGATGCCCTGGCATGGTGGTTGCCCCAGGTAGGCTTAAGTAGATTCTGAGAAGGTGGCACCAATGAGCCAACCAAAGAAATCCGTGTAGCCAGCTCCTTTTAGTAGGAAACATTCCCGTGGTGACTACGGCCATAGCTACAGGTCTAAGAAAACTCAGCTTCCCCCAATGCATGAGTAAGTTGTAGAAACTGCTACAGTCGGCCCTGTGCCTCAGTGGTTTGAAACCTCAATTATTCCTTTTATTTCAATTGTCTTTTTTTCAAATCCTTAATAGTGATTGTTCTGTGCCCTCCCTGTACCTGCACAGAACAATTAAGGGATTGTTCTCATCCCTTAATCCCATTTTTACCATAGTTTTTTTTGTTTTGTTTTGTATTTTGTTCCTGTTTTATTTTACTTGCTTTCTTGTTTGTTTAGCTTTGACATTGTTATAGTAATTCAGAGTTTTCCCAACAGTGTAAATGAACACTGAATAAATCAATATTACAAACCATGCCCTGATGTAAGGATCTCAGAGGAGAGAGAGAGAGAGAGAGAGAGAGAGAGAGAGAGAGAGAGAGAGAGAGAGAGTTGGAAAGCAAACAAAATATGTAATTAATCACTATAAAATAGAAGCTCAAATAAATACAGCTTCAAAGGTACTGGGGTGATACATAGGTAGGAGAAATGTAAAATTGGGTGAGCATTGTACAACTCAAACCTGTGAGATTATGGTAGGAGTCCTGCAAATTAAGGGGGAACAAAGAACAGCTGCACAGGCTGATCTGTGTCCTTGGGTGTATGTGACATCTGTCTTGCTCCCCTCGCCCCGGAGTATACATGACCCTCCACCACAACTCTCCTAAAATCTCTTCCTTCTCCTCCCTCCACGTTAGAATCCCACCCTATGGGTTTAATATAACGGATGAAATGATAAGATACCATGTATGGGAGACAAAGGCGCAAAAATCCTAAAAGGGTTCTGTCTCACTAGGTTCAGGACTCAGTTCTTCTGAAGCTCGGTCTGCGCTAGCACAGCTGAAAGTTGTTTTCCTCAAGAAACCTGATGCTGCATCTCCGTGATTAGAATCCCATCACAAAGGTTTGGAAGAGGCAAGGTCAGGAAATGTTCAGAGTCTATGATCTTTAGAATACTATTTGAGGGAAGCGTGGGAAAATGGAGGCAGCTAGAAAGAGCTTGAAGCCAACACAGGAGAGATGGGTGAAAATCTCAAAGTAACTGTGAGCCTACCAAAAAGATTTGAGAGGAGAAAGTCAATATAATTGAAACGGCCTAAAATGTCACATGATTACCAGTAAGGAAACTCGAGACCATAGGGACACATATATAGGCGATGTACTAAGCAAGGAGATGCCTTCTAAAATCCCTGAAGGAGGCGCTATACCTTCCTCAGATCTACCTACATGTACATAGAGTGTAGACATGTGTTTTAAACTAGAAACAAAAGATGGCAGGTAGGCTGGGTACACCCGCAAGGGAATGCAAGTCAAACCTCATCGGGAAAAACAGGTTACTGTTTGCCGTTCTTGCCCCCATCAGCTATTGCTCCTGGGCCCCGAAGCAAATGAATCTGCCTAAAAGCTTTGAGAAGAAAAGCAATATAACTGAAGTGACCTGAAAGAGCACACTACCTACCAGTAAAGAAGCTGGTTCCCTCCAGGGCAAAACAAGTAAGTTGGGATGGCAAAACCTGCCACCATTTCCTTTTCTTTGTCCCTTGGAACTATCCCAACTCAGTGACCACATCAGGATCTTCTGCCTGTGCAATATCTAGCTACTGATCAGAATCACGTCTGATGTCACACCAGATGAATCAGGCTTTGGCATCTTCCCACATCACTGAGAGAAGTAGCGATGGGAAGGGGTGAGAGCATATGATGCCACGTTCCAGGCATGTTATCATAACAAGTCTAAAGCTTGCAGTGGTTCAGAAAAGTCCTTCTTGAAAGTCGGTACTTGAAGTAGATACTTTCTCACACCCTCCTGCTACCACTGCAATCTTTTATCCCTAGTCCTAATCCTAAATGCCAGAGGACTGGGTCCAGCTGTTGAAGACCTTCTGGGAAAAGTTCACCTCTGGCTACAATTTGTGCTTTTCCCCGCATCATTTACCAATCCCTGCGCTCCTTCCCTGGCTCTCAGCGTGGTCTGTGACATTTGAAGGGACTCACGTGGAGCACCCAACCTCATCTCTCTGAGCGATGACTCCTAGGAACTTCCCAAGGACCAGATTGATGCAGGCTCTGACACGCAAGAAGGGGGGGACTGAGTGCTAGGAGGGCCTGGGGCAGCCGGATGAACTCCAGCAGAGAAGGGGTTCATCTCAGCAGCTGGGGCGATTTTGGTATTCACTCCCTGCTCCCGGTACTGGCGCTGCTCCAATCAGAAGGCTTCCAGACATCCTCTCAGGCGCTCTCCCTGACTCACTTGGCTGCTCCGGTCTTGCACTCCCTTTCCTGGATCTACAAGGGTTTGAAGAACAAATCTGAACCCGCCGTCTAGACCCTTTCTCCATCCCTGCCATTGGTGCTGGGACGCAAGCCCGAGGCCACCCCAAGTTTCCCAGACTGGTTGAGGGAGGGGGATGAGAGGGCAGGGAGTCTGAGCTGCCTCAGATCAGCGGGTCAGAAGCTGTGCCTACTCCAGGAGGCTAACATGCTGGACAGGTCCCCAGCAGCTTACAGCTGAGACCAGACCTCTCTGTGCACCCTTATGAGACCCCACTAGTGCGGCATCTCCACTCTACAAACGTCTAGATAATGGAGTTGGACGCTTGACTTTATGCTTTTAGAAAATCTTTACACTTTTAAGTTGGATAAAGGAATCCCCAGTACACGAAGTGCTTCCCCTCACCACCACCACTTTGCTTTATCAAACGTAGGTGTTTGCCCTGAAGTTTTTGAAGTTGATACTCGTTGGACCTTTTGTCATACATTTCAGTTTTTCATTGTTCCTGTTCCCACTGTTTTGGCTACAATCCCCCCCCCCCACAATGCCAGTTCAATGCCTTCAGTAAAAGTTACCTTAGCCCGAGACCACACTCCTCTAAAATGTATCATGTACGAACACAGAGTTCCTCAGCAGCCATGAAGGGGGAAAGCACCAACTCAGGAGATGTTTGGGGTGTCCAGGATGGCAAAGCATCAGTCACAATCCCTTAGAGTGACTGTGGGTGGCAGGTGTTTTTCCCCAAGCAGAAAGGATCAGTCATATAAATTGCCCAGTAGGAGAAAGAAGTCAAAATGAGAGGGTGTCCATCTCTAAAAACATATCCAAGCATCATGTAACAAGTGTTTGGGGAAAAGGAGAGAGAGAGAGAGAGAGAGAGAGAGAGAGAGAGAGAGAGAGAGAGAGAGAGAATATGAGGTGTGAGGGAAATTCCTGATGATTTTGCTAATGTTAAACTTCCATAGATTTGGCTAGCCCTATTTCTTTTCTTTTACATCATCAATTTAGAATTCTATAAAGAAAGAATGACATCAAAGAAAATCATTGGCCTAGAAGAAAAGAGCCCGTAGGCGTTTAGGTGTTATATATATGGAGTCAGGAAGCACTGGAGCATCAAGGAGACTCCAACTTCAGCAGCAGCATGGGTGAATATGGACCTTGTGTGGACTGGGGAGGAGAGGGGAGGGCTGATGCCTGACACAGTCCTTGCAGGTCTAGAGGCTCTCCATGCTTGGAGGGGAGAGCTCCCTGTGAAATGGAGTTGGAACTGGGTGTTGGTGAACATTTCCTTACTATGTGTCTTTTCAGTTCTTCTCAGGGACCTCTTCATCTTGCAAGTTGTAGGGCTCGTGTTCACTTACAACTTTTCTAATTGTAACTTCAAGGAGATTTCAAATATATATTCTGAAGCAATTTACCCTGACCTGCGTAAATATTTGAATGGGGTAAGTTAAGAGACTTTTTTTTTAAGTATATATATATATATTCTCATGAAGGAAAAAAAAAGTAAATATACTTACTAGCCACAATTCAACTTTCAAGGAAAGGAAAATAATTTAGAAAAACTATCCCAAAATTTCTTAGAAGTAGGATTTCAAATACCTTGGCATATAAAATGAGTATACGCATTGCTTTTATGGAATGATCAGAGGCTGGTAATGGTTATGGATAGTGGTCTACTCCTTGCTATAAAGGGGAAATCTTGAGATAAAAGCTCAGGAGTGGGGGTAGCTAAGACGTGGAGCTGTTTTATAGCTTTCTAGCGTTCTAGATGTTTCAGGAGACTGTAATGAGACGTGGCACACTTTAATTTTTAAAATATGTAGTAGTAACTATTTCTCTATAATATAGAGTGTGAGTGAGTGGCAAGAATGAATGGCTAGAAAGCCGTTGTGGACATTTAAAAAAAATGGTCCTTTGTTGGAAGTGGCTTGTAAGGGCTAGGTGCAGGTGTACCTGCTCGGGTGGGCTAGGGCTCCCTCTGAGAGCTAGCAAAAGCAGAAAACTAAATGTTTCACCACCTTGTCCATCATATAGGGTCAAGTCACTGGGTTGCAACTACTTTCAGAGAGCTCTGGAAACCTGGAAGCAAAGGGCGGGGGAAACGTTTTTCCCTCCGACTCAGATCTTTATCCTATGTTTCTTTCTTCCAGAGCCCGTTCGACCAAATCGAGTTCTGTGAAAACTTGGTGAGTAGAGTGGTCGGCAGTGCTGGCTTTCCCTGGAGTGGCAGGCGTCCGGGAAGGGTATTGGGGAAGAGCCCCAGGCCGTTGCTGAGCTCCAGGAGATGCTGGCTGCTGAGCCGATAGGAGACATCTGGGCCGCCAGAGAGAGGCTCCAGACAGTCTAGGACGCCACTTCTCGGTTTAGAAGGAGAAAACCCCGTTGGCGGAGTAAGATTGCAGTAGGAACCCGTTTCTGTCCCGGGAAGAAAGGCCAATGGGAAACCCGGAGGAACGAAGTCGAAATACCTCCGCGGGTCCCGGGGCATCTACTGTCAGCGCTGCCTCTTGACAACCTCCTCGGAGGCTGGGCGGAGCCAACTGGGGAGGAAACCCTTCCAGTAGGCGCTCTCGGCTACTCTTGCCAGGCTCCTCCCTCCTGTGGGTTGATTCCATTTTCCTCTCTCAACCCAGACTCTGGATTCTGATTCCAGACACCCCCGTCGTGTCTTCCGTTCCTCTCCCTTTCTGCCTCTTTTCATTCAGTTTTTAATTTCTGTCATTTTCTTTGTTCTCTGAACTCTGCCGCTTGTGAGCAGACAGATTGTCTCGCGAAAATCGAGTACCATACTCTCAATCCTATCCCTGGCTGCCCGTCACTCCCCGAGAAAACATTCGCGTTGAGAACGAAAGGGACCCTCACTAAACATTGCTCAGGATACAGTGAAACTCAGGTAAGCCCAAAGCATCAGATGCTAACTTTGCAATGGATGGAGAGAAAGGAACCTTGACTTAAAACCTGGGGCTTCAAGTGCAGTGATTCTGATTTTATCTTTTCGGGAGCAAATGAGCCGAGTAGTCTGTCGAGCTTAACTTAACAGAGAAACCCAAACATAGTCCGCCTCTACTATATTATTGTTGGTCTTTGGCTTGAATTTTGGTTCCAAATCTAAGTCGATGTTTTAAAGTGTGATCAGTGATCCTCTCTCCTATGTTAGCAGATTGTCCTCCTGGCTCCTTAAATATGACAGTTCAAACACCCATGGGGTACACAATCCGTGCATCCAAAATTCCTGGGTAGAGTGCCCCTTACAGGGTGGTTGTTCATTCTCTGCCTAGACAGCCACTTTGTAGTAATGTGCTTTTCCTTAACATTTACATCAATCTCGACCCTACTCCACTTCATCCACTTCACTGGCTTGTGGGTGGAATTGCAATCTCCTTTCATATAATATTTGTGTGTGCAGTCAGATAGCAATGAGCAGAGAATTTAGAGCAGGAACTCCAAGGGCAGCCTGCCTGACTGAGCTGCAGAGCTGTGGATAAAGTACTTAGCCTAGGGTAAGGATGGTATTATTGCATCCTAGGCAGGGCTATTATGGGAATAAAATGAGTCAGCACATGTGAAAGCGCTTCGAACAGTGCCTGGCACACAGGAGTAGTTTCTCAATGTTTCCTTCACTTGGCAAGTAGAGTGTTTGCCTTCATGATGACATGCTTAAGAAAAATAGACATATGTAGTGTGTGTGCAGCCAAATATACGTGTGTAGATACACATGTAAACTTGTTAACTTGATAGACTTTGGCTGCCTGTAACTCGAATGTAATTGTAAAGAAGACTGCTGTGTTTTAGGGCTTCAAGACTGAACCCATAGAGTTCAATCAGGCTGGAAGCGGAAGCCACCTAGGTTGAGCTTGCATGAGAAAAAAAGAACTAGGCAGCCATATGGGAAGCCTGCTTGGCTCTCTGCCTTCTTTTCACAGAGACCCTAACCAATCTGTGGAGAGACAAAATATAATTTATCAGTAGATCCAGAACCCAGGTTACAGACCTGATTAAATCTGTAGACTTTGTGTGGAAAGGGGAGAACCTGGAGGAGTCCATGGGAGCATCTTCCCAGCCTAAGGGTGAAGCCAGAGAAGACTATAAGAGTACTGTTTAATAACCCAGGAAATTCTATCTTTAGGAGGCTCAGTCTGTCACAACTCCAGGGCAAATTCATTTGAAGACCTAACAAGTATCCTCTTCAAAGTGGGCCTTTAGGTATCTAGTGGGGTGGATATGTGGGCAAGAAAACTTGGGTTTCGAAGAACAGACTGAGTTTGTTGAATTACACCTACCAAGACACAAAAAGGCAGCTCGTGCCCTCTGGGAGCTTATCTTGTCAAAGAGATCATGAAATCGCAATTTTACCCTTTCATTTAATTATGCAATATATAGCTAATGTTTCTTATGTATAAAACTCTGTATTCAGTGTCTGGGGGAATACCCGTGATGCAACAGCAGTGCGAGCCAAGTGAAATGACACCTACTCTGAAGTGCAGAAGAGTTTCAGATAGAAGTCTATGAGCCATTAGCAGAGGCTTTATGGAGGAGGTGCTGAGAGAGGCAGGGCATTTCTTTGGAGAAGCACATGCAATCATACAGTGAATAAGTATTTGGGGGATTTCTTGGGAAAGGGATATAAATAGAAACAAACTCTCACTCACCAGTTGTGAAAGGTAGCAAAACTAACGATGAGTGTTTTCTCCTACTCCATAGAGAAACAATACCCTGGACATGGAGCAAGACGTCAAAAGCATCTGCCTGAATCAAACCTCACAAATACAGTGGTTGTGGTTTTCTTTCGTTCAAATTCCAAAAGATTAAACTCACCTTTCATTTTAGAGTATGGACATATATTGTGGTTTTAGTAGGTATAGTACTAAGGGTGTGACATTTAAAAGAACACTATTGTTTAATCTTAAATTGCAGCAGGGATTCTTAACTTATTTATGGCGAACTGCTGTTGTTTAGTGTAGATGCTTTGATGGGAGATGAGCGCGGCCACTCCAGTGTCAATGGAAATGCCTGTACTGTTAATGACCACCTCCTGAGCAGGTTCTCTCCTCTGTGCCTGCAGATACCTACTCTAGGGCAGGCCTAAAGTGTAGTAGGGAAGGGAACTGAAGGTGGGAAACAAGTTGGAACCAATGACAGCATCTAAACCCTGTTTAAAAGTAAGACCATTTCTATCTGTAATGATTCTCCTAACATTCTTACACTAAAATGTTACTAAGAAGAAAATGAGAGCAAAGGAAGTTATGCAAGCAGTTACTGCTACAGTGAAGCAGTCTGAAAGAAGCTTCCAAACCTTCACAGTCACTGCCGTGGCTGCACTGTAAATCCAGCTGTGGAAAATGTCCGTCAGGCAAGAGGGGCTATGGGAGCAGATCAGATCCTAAAGTGCCTTTGTCCGGCTACGAGATTTATATTTAAAGTTGTATATAATATATTTCTATTTATTTCATGAACACTTTTAAAAACATACATGCTGCTTTGTAACTGACATATTTCTTAATAAAAATAAGTCTCAAGTTACGTTCTTGTGAATGGCGTTTTTAAATTGGTTAAGCAATTTTCACACAGCGACGTCACTGTTGTTCAGATCTTTATTTCCGTTCACACCAACATCCCATTGGCCATGCTTCCTTTTATTTGCTCCCGACCCTCCCATGGATCTTCATGGATGGCTGACATATTTAGCCACATGATTGGAGGGCATCATTTTCTCACGTCCTTTTGTGCTAGCCACTCTTTTCCACCATGGACCTTCCCTTGCCTCGGTATAGACAAAACAGGCAAAAGTAAACAGTGGGTGTTAAACGCTTTCCAGCGCACCTGTTGTGAAGTACTCTCTCCTTCACCCTCAGGTCCTCTGAGCACGGGTGGGAAATGCCAAGGTCGAGCCAAGTAAGGGTATGTGGAAACAGCTTATTCCACAGTCCCATCCCCAAGTAGAGATGTCCACCTGAAAACTGTTTTGGGTGCTGAAGCTAAGCCGTCTAAGAAAATAAAAAGTCAAATGTCCCCAAACCTGTCTTATTCACCAAAGAGGAGCAAACAGTTAGCATTCAGTTAAGAAGTGTCCATTGTGAGCACCCAGTAACTAGTTAAGAAGTGCCCACTGTGAGCACCCAGTAACTAGTTAAGAAGTGTCCATTGTGAGCATCCAGTAACTAGTTAAGAAGTGTCCATTGTGAGCATCCAGTAACTAGTTAAGAAGTGTCCATTGTGAGCATCCAGTAACTAGTTAAGAAGTGTCCATTGTGAGCATCCAGTAACTAGTTAAGGAAGAGCCTACCGTGAGCATCCAGTAACTAGTTAAGGAAGCGCCTACTGTGAGCATCCAGTAACTAGTTAAGGAAGAGCCTACTGTGAGCATCCAATAACTAGTTAAGAAGTGCCTACCGTGAGTATCCAGTAACTAGTTAAGAAAATGCCTACTGTGAGCAAAGGCTTCTGGGCTGAGGCTTGTGCTGAATACTTAGATATGAAAGCAAGTAAGATGGAGCCTGTATCCAGAGGAGCTCAGAGTGGAGCTGAATAAGCAGCCATCAATAGTCCTTAATAAATTGACCAGTGTTGGCCAGTTAGTTTTCTTTTGCTTGGAGCTAAATCAGGACAGGCACACTTCTGAAAGTCTTCATCTAGATTTTTTTCCCCAGAGTGTTAAGTGTCATCCTAAGAAAAACTCCAATGAATCCAGAAAAAGACAGAATTCAGTGACTTTCTGAATACAAGTTGTGAAGAACTTATAGTTTAAATATGCCGACACTATCTTACTAGAAGTACATCCTACCTTTTATTAAACCATGAGGAAAAAGTAACTATTTTTCTTACATGCTTAGACCCAATTACCCAAAACTCTCTACATATAAAGAATAACCCTGCGCATTAGACCAGGGAACACCATCGAGCTGTTCTAGGGTTTCCAGTGTTCTCTCTTTTCCAGTACTCAATTTGTGTGAGTGTTAGTTACAGTTTTAGGAAGACAGTCTGAGGGCTCAAGGTCCAGTAAGTGATGGCCTGTTGTGGTTATCTGAGTTCAATCCCCAGAATGCACATAAAGATGGAAGAAGAAAAGCAACCCTACAAAGTTGTCTTCTTATCTCCACATATATTCCATGGAGTGCATACACATACATGTACACACACACACACACACACACACACACACACACTATTCATACATAGCAAATAACTAAAAAATATCATCTGCAGGCTAGAAATGTAGGTCGAGTGTCAAAGCATGTGTCTGCCATGTTCAAGACCTTGGGTTCAATCTTTAGCAGCACCCCCCCACACACACACACACAGCTCAGAAACAAAAATGGGAAACAAGAATATCATCTGACTGGTATTGCAATGTTTAAATATAGCTGCATTTTATAAAATCCATTCTTTGCAGAGGACCAACTGATCAAGTTGCACTGACTGTCACTATGAAAATGTTTCATGTTTAGGTGTAAACATGAAAGCAATAGGTTGTACTTGAGGATAGAAAACTAATTAAACATCGTTAAGTCTTAGATTCTGCACCTCTGAAGATAACGCTTCTAGCAGCTTTGGTTCATAGGAGTCAGACCACATAATAATTACAGGGCCCTTGGCAATGCTAAGGGAAAGACTTGAAATGTCATGATTCCGACGCTTCTTTGAACACAAAGGGTGACCCAGGTGAGGAGCTCTGAAACAGAGAAGGTGCAGAAACTGGCAAGTCTCTGCCTTGGGGCTGTTTTGTCTATTGTGGCTTTGATGGAAAGAAGACTGGGGTTTTTAAGTGTAACACTGTTGAGAGCCTTGCAATTTTGACTTCTACCAGGTTGCTAGAGTTTTTAGGACAGAATACCAAAAGAAAAAGGTACACTGAGGAGGAAACCTGGAGAACTTTGGAAGATAACTCTTGTTGTTAGGGACAGCGCTTAAAAGCATATGCCTTGAGAAAGTTACATAAGAGAGGAAGAAATAATCAAACAATTAGAGGAAACAGCGCCCATTGCTACTCCAAGCCAGCTAAATGGCCTGTCACCAGGAAAATTGAAAAATGTTGTAACCCATTAAGCTATGAGTAGGGTACTGAACTGGTTAGTTTGTTGTCAACTTAACATAAACTAGAGTCATCAGAGAGGAGGGAGCCTCAATTGAGGAAATGCCTCCAGAAGATCCAACTGTACCCCGAAGTTGTGAGCATGCTCCCTATGTGTCATGTGGCAGCATGGGTGGGGAGAGGCCCTCCACCTCCACACCTATCATTGCATTACAGATGGGAGAGCTGACCCTGAGGTCAGAAGGGCAGGTGAGCTGCCCCTGCCTGTCACCAGCTGTGGACCTTCGGAGAGCAGGCCCTGCACCCTGCTGCGGCAGCACAATAGAGCCAACCCCATTGGCAGAGGTGTGGGCAATCCTGCCCCGATATTATGGGCATGAAAGAGCTGTCCCCATTACTCACCTGTCATGGGCAGGAGAGAAATGTCCTCTCTCCTTCTCATCAATGCCTGAGGCAAGTGGGAGAACTGGCCCTGAGGTCTTAAGACTGGGAGAGCTAATCCTGCCTCTCATCTACTGAACTCGGAAGAGTGGCCCCTGCCTGAGCAACACACTAGAGCTGGCCCTGAAGGTGTGAGGGTAGGAGATCCGACTCTGAGGATGTGAAAGCAGAACTGGCCTTGCCCTCTGCTCATCACTGCAGAGGGTGAATTCGCCAAGCAATGCAGGAGAGCTCATTTTGGTGGTGAGGACATGAGAGAGCTGAGCTGGTGGGCTGACAAACCCTGCAACTACCCAAGTCCAGAACCAGGGTTATGGGTTGGCCCACCCCAATATTCATCCCATCTATGATCTGCTGGAGCATGTGAAGGTACTGGTCCTACAGACCCAAAGTTTCAGGATTTCTACAACACAGGGCAACAGCAGGATAACCAAGACGTGTCCCAGTGAGGATCCAGCATCAGTAGTGTAGCAGAAACCAGAGACCCCAAACCAGACCAATGACTCTTTGCAATGAACACTTGCAAGCAAAGCCACATAGACAAAAAGGTTTACTGCAAGGTTCACTCTGTTATACTACAGTTTCCATGATGAGATTTCCCCCCCCTTTCTTTTCTTTTTTCTTTTTCTCCTAAATTTCACTGGGGGTTGCTGCAAGGACAGAGGGCAGCTATGTGGGGACAGGAAATGAATGGGATTGAGATACGTGGTGTGAAAGACAAAGAATAAATAAAAAGAAGAGCCAGTATTTTAAAAATCCAACTGTAGGGCATTTTCTTAATTAGTGATCAGTTAGGAGGGTCCAATCCTGGTGGTCCTGGGATCTATAAGCAAGCAGGCTGAGCAAGCCATAAGAGACAAGCCAGTAAGCAGCATGGCTTCTGCATCAGCTCCTGCCTTCAGGTTCCTGCCCTGCATGAGTTCCTGTCTTGTCTTCCTTGAGTGAAGAAGCCAAATAGACTCTTTCTTTCCCAGTTTGCTTTGGGGTCATGGTGTTTCATCACAGAAATAGAAACCCTAAACAAGACAGGTGCTTACAAACACCTTACGTTTGCATGAAAGTGTAAATAGCCAAAGCTTCAATAATCTTACCTAATGAATATAAAAACAAGGCTTAAAAGAACCGGTTCCTAAGTATCTTAGCTGTATTCCACATCAACCGCGAAGGATGCTTATGAAGTTAATAATGCTTCACACATATGCCCACACAAAGATACACATACAGCATTAAAAATAAATATTTAGAGAACAAAAGAAAAAAGGAAGAGGAAAAAATATGAAAGAATCTTGAGAGCAGAAACTTGGTAAGAACCATTGTGTCCTATTAGGCATGGTGGCACACCCTTTATCTGGAGACTGAAGCAGGCAAATCTTTGTGTGTTCAAGACCAGCTTGGTTGACACAATGAGTTCCAGGAATCTAGGACTAAGCAATGAGACTCTGTCTCAAAACTAAGGGAGAAAGTATGGTCCTTGGTTGGTATAAAAGGTACTACTGACTCAGAACTAGCATAGGAGTTAGAATTGATAGGTTGAACAATAAAATAATTACTATAACTCTTTCAAAATGGTCAGGGAACATAGAAGATCCAAACTTAGCTTCTAGATATGAAAATCACAGTGTGTACAGTAAATACACAGCAAATAGTCTTAACCGGAGGTTGGGTATTGAAATATTAGAATTAAAGATGTGCTAACAAAACTATCCTAAAGAAAACTCATATGGAAAATAACTAAAAATGAAAAGACTATCGGTGAGCCCTGAAACAATCGGAAGTGCCTAATCTATGTGTAGGAGGAGTGTCTCAAAGAGTTCAGTAAGAGGAACAGAAAAAAAAATAGAGAAGGAAGCATTGGTTCTTGTTTCCAGTTTGATAAGTCCCTAACCCTGCCATTCCAAGAAGCTTTCTAGAGTACAGGAAGCAAAACTGCCATGATGCTCAAAGGGTCAAGTTGCTCAAAAGCAGAAAATACTAATATCATTGGCTAGAGTTATAAATGTCTTCAGAATATCTTTCTTGAAACGTTTTCCCAAAGTCTTTGATTCTACTTCTTTGATCGTTTCTGCTATGGTCTGCTTTTTTTCACAAGCTATCCCACGGTAATAAACATTAAGTAACCTTAATTACTGACATCCACCAGTTAACCTCTGGTAGGTTGCACAGTGTAGGCCCATATTTCTATATGGCATGGCAGCCAAGCCATCAAGCCATAGGCCACACCTGAGATGGGTAGTTGTGGACATGACAAAAGGCCATTCACCTGGTTACCTAGGAGACAAAATGCTAATGTATTTCACTCTCAGTTAAGTTATGATATTAAGACTGTTTGGAGAATAAACAGAGAAATTCTTCAGGATGTGAATGCAGGATATCATGAGGGATCTCTGAGAATCTCCCTCCCGATGAAATAATGTGAGTTATGTCTTTATTCCTGACACCTCCACGCCGGTCCAGAGAGAGATAGTTTATGTTTGGGTCTGGTCGAGAGAAATAATTGAAAGACCGGGCTAGCACTGAACCCCAACAGCACAGCTGGGATAATCCTTGTGCATATTCTGCTATTCTTTTATTATTATTATTATTATTATTATTATTATTATTATTTGATCTTCAATTGCATTACCTTTATTTTAGCTTAATTTTTAATTAAAATATAATTACATCATTTTCTCCTTCCCTTTCCTCCTCCCAGCTCCTCCTATACTACCAATCTCTCTCAAATTCATGAATTCTTTTCTTTTATTATTAATACTAAATCTGTAATATGTATATATATATACATAAATATGTATGTTCAACTTGCTTCATCATTTAGTGTTGCTAGTAAGTATGTAATTTTAAGACTATCACTTGGTATTAGACAACCAAATGAGTGCTCATCTCTCAGAAGACTAATTTTCTTGCTCTCTGCTTTCCTTACTTGCTCATAGTCCTTTGTCTAGGGGTAGGACCCCATGAGGCTGTCCCCTTCCATATAAGCTAGTCTATTGTGCTGTCCTTGTCCAAGCCTTGTTGAGACCATCATATTGCTGGGTGAAGCGTCTCTGTCATTTCTAGGAGACACAATCTGAAGTAAAGGCTAAGATTATCATTGATACAACCAGTACTTAAATATCTGAATCAAACTTGTGATATTTACACTGATATTATAGATGTAAGAAAAAAATAGTGAGTAAAGCACCCATTGTAGAACAACTAACACATCAATATCTGGCTTAGTTCCAAGCCTTGCATTTTCCATTACTTGAGTGTAAATTTGTAGTGTTCTCTACCAAGTGATGAATGTACACATTCCCTAACTAGTAGATGCTATAGTCATGTTTTTCATCAGGTCTTATAACAATTCTTCCTTATGAGCCCATTCTCTCTTTGATTACTCAAGGACTGATTTGGTATATGCCAGTCTAGGTGTTCCCAATAACCTTGTTTGCAGAAGTGAAGTCACTGGATTACAACTAATAGACATATGAAGTTCCCTTGACATGAGTCTTTTGCAGAGTGAGCATATGAACAAGTTTTCTCCTTCATATAAGTTTTGTGGGAACTCTGAAAAGAAGAAGGGATAGAGGATGGAAAAATTCCATTCTGTGTGCAAAGACATGTACACTGATAATTACAACTGATGGGTATCTTAAGATTGGCATTGAGGTGAGTTTCTAAATGCATAGCTTTCAGGTGGAAAGAATATGAGCTTTTAAAGTATAAATGAACAAGTATGTTAATCATATTTAAAGTATGTAGTCTTGCTCTTTCTCTTCCGGTCGCAGGCGCTTCGGGAGCCGCCGATTACCGTCCAACCATGGCCAAGTCCAAGAACCACACCACACACAACCAGTCCCGGAAATGGCACAGAAACCGCATCAAGAAACCCCGGTCACAAAGATACGAATCTCTCAAGGGGGTTGACCCCAAGTTCCTGAGGAACATGCGCTTTGCCAAGAAGCACAACAAGAAAGGCCTGAAGAAGATGCAGGCAAATAATGCAAAGGCCATGAGCGCACGTGCGGAGGCCATCAAGGCCCTGGTGAAGCCCCAGGTGGTGAAGCCCAAGGTGCCAAAGGGCCCCACCCGCAAACTCACCCGTCTGGCTTTAATTGCTCACCCCAAGCTTGGGAAGCGGATTAGAAGCTACATGGCCAGGGGTCGTAGGCTCCAAAAAACAAAGCCCAAGGTTCAAGCCAAGGCAGAGGCCTCAGCTGCAGCTCAGGCTCCCAAAGGTGCCCAGGCCCCTGTGAAGGCCCCATAAAAAAGGTCGCAGTCTGCCAGTGTGAAGACAGATGGACTGGTGTGAACACCTACACAGTATTTGCAGATGTTCAGGACCTTGTGCTGTTTTTACAAATAAACTTGAGGCAAGTTCTGTTAAAAAAAAAAATAAAAAAAAATAAAGTATGTAGTCTTGTCTTGATTTCTCATTTTGTGAGCTAATTGGATGATTAATTTTGAATTACCTTTGTGATTTTATTATCTACTGTCAACAGCTATGAATACCAAACAAAGTTAAATTAAGTTTGATGTAAGAAGTAATTTTACATGAAGTTATGAAAGTCTCTTGGTTCTTGTCTTCTTGAAAGCACTAAGTCAAGGGACATAGACAACTTAAGTAGAAGTTTATATAGCAAAGCTAAGTGGAGGGAGGGAACACTCCAATGAGACATTGGAGAGAACTTCCCCAAGATGGTGAGCAGCCCATTTCATTATGGATTTGAAAACAAACCAAAACAAACTCAAGAGTCAGGATATAACTAAGTGGTAGAGTCTTTGCCTGGCATGAATTTCACCACACACACATAACAAATCATAAAAATTTGAGAGTTGAAGTAAATGGTTTGTAGGATTTAATCACAATAATACCTCTCATGGAAATTGGCCAAAAAGAAGCATTTTCTACAGTTCCCAGACTTCAGAGAAAAGTCACCATTATACCTTATTAAATACACAGCCTCTGATACAGGGTTTTGAGAGTGACAGGACCTTTCATGGTTTAGTTGTTTGTAACCCAACATCATAGAGTTCTTGACACTCCTAGTCACCAAAGATCGACCTGGTCCAGTGGATTTGGGTTCCTTGGGTCACAAACATGGATGGTAGTGGAATTTTCATGTGAAATGGAAGTATGCAAAGTGTAAGTAAGCTTTATTGACGGTGGTTATAGAAAAATGGGAAAGATGAGAAATTGAAGAAAAGTGGAAAATTGGAAAAACAGTGGAACTCCCAAGAGTAGGAGAGCTTCCCAGAATAGGGTATACAATTGAATTCCTCGCCTTGAGTTTTCTAAAAATAGATTTTAATTAAACCATAATTACATTAATTTTCCCCTTCCCCTTTTCCCTTCAGCTCCTGCCAAATCCTTTTCCCAACTCCTCCCATGTCTCCCTCACTCTCGGAATGATAGTTTCTTTTTCTTAGATTGTTATAAGTATGCACAAATATATAAATCCAGCTTGCTGACTCTGTTTTTATTGATTGTGTAAATATGGTTTCAGGGATGATCATTAGAATTTCATAGTACTACAATAGACACAGGACGAACGCTGAGGTAATTTGAGGTTGGTTAGTTAGTTCTTTGTGTTATTATGGGACAAGTCATGGAGGACTTGCACAGTTCATGCATATTCCCAAACAAGGAGAGGATCGGGTGCTGTTCATGATCTTCTTAGCTGGGATGGCACAAACTCTGTCCATCTCTAACTTTTGTGTTACCTACTGACCTTGACCATCTGTACTCAAGCCACTAACTAGCTCTAGCTGGTATTGGCAAGGTTGACCTCACAGTTATCTTTCTGCCAGAGAAATGGACTATTCCCCTTTATTTTCACAGTTACACGACCAGCTTGTAGCTTCATCACGACAGTGAGTTAACTCTATCCCAGCCGTCGGTAGCTGCAGTCTTTCTTGGTTACCTCATATACACATACTTCAAGGTTTGCTCCTTGTCTATGCGATAGTCTAGAAGAGTCTCCTAGATGGAAGCTTCTTGCTAGAACCCATTCTTATTGACAGTTTTGTCTGTTACAATTAGCTACATGAGAAGCGAGGATATATAAAAGAACAATAATACCTAATCTCTCTTCTTCAAAAGCTTTTGAGGGAGATGGTCATGCTCTTATCACTGGCCCTTAGCCCTGCCCTGTTACAGCTATCAACTTGGATATCTCATACCTAGCTAGAAGCCTTCCTTTTCATCTTTCTTGGTGCATCAGACTCTGCCATTTTAACCCTTAACCTTTCTTTCACCTATAGCCTCTATTCTTGTTGCGACACAAGTGAGTAACTTGCAGCTTTCATCATCAGTTCCTTTTCCATACTACATACAGAAAACTAGCTCCTGTATCACCTGTGTGTTGCTTGTACCATGGCACAGGTGCATGGGCTCACGCAGGTCCATGAAATGAAGTCTCAGAGCCACTTTGAGAATGAATTTAGCCTTAGCAGCTGCAGCACCAAACCTCAGCCTTGGTGGACTAAAGCAATTTCTTTAGGCTTCTTGCGTTTTATTATTTTATATTTATTTTAGTTAGTAGATTTTCATATGCTCAAAACAACCTGAATGAAGCTTCCAAAGATGCAATGCCAAGTGCAAATATCTGGGTACCATAGGCTTCGTATCCATGGGAAGCTCTCAGAGAAGATTCACATAGGACAACAAAAGCTATCTGTAACACAAAGGGTGGATTAGGGCTGGGTGCTAACTCTGGAGCTAAGCCAGGTATGGCCCAGCAGGGGTTGCTTGCAATTCCTCTGGCACCAGGCCAGCACGACATTCTGCCACACCTGTGTGTTGGAAATACAGACTTGACTTATTAGGCAAATATCTTATTTCCATCCCAGTTGACAATTTCCCAGTATAATGTTTGCTACTGATGCAACTACTCAACTAATGACAGACAGACAAGCTCATACATGCTCCATTACCAGAGGGATAGGGGGACAACCAGAAAGAAAAAGTCCTCACAGAGAAGAGTGTTGGACTGAAAACAGAAAGAATTGATAGGTAATACTAGCTTTCTCACTAATTACATACAGCCCACAGCAGTTCACTTATGAAATGAGGAAGTAAATTAAAAAGACATAGAAACCTTAGCCGGGCGGTGGTGGCGCACGCCTTTAATCCCAGTACTCAGGAGGCAGAGGCAGGCGGATCTCTGTGAGTTAGAGGCCAGCCTGGTCTACAAGAGCTAGTTCCAGGACAGGCTCCACAGCTACAGAGAAACCCTGTCTCAAAAAAAAAATACATATGTAATTGTTGATTGCATAGATCTCCCATCCTTCAACTGTCTGTGACCTCCTCTCCTTCTTCCTCTTTTTGAAATTTTGTGCTGATCTGGATTTGGCACTGAACAATTTTGCAAATTTGAGCAAGTCACTTGACTTCAATAAACAAGTGTTCTCCTTTATGAAACAGTAGCATAGATTTTGGTCCAAACACCACCTGAGAGAGTTTGATGATATTAAGGAAAATGGCTGTCAAATGTCTTGTATACTGTATAGTCCTGGCTAGCAAAGTTTTCAAACCTTTCCACGAAATTAAAATCATGTATTGAAAAGTTTTTGCTTCCAATAATAAAAATAATATTTTTACACCTAATTTGAAAACTTTATCTTTTTTTTTACTGTGGATGTGTACTTCTAAAAAGTTTTTTCACATAATATATTTTGATTCTCCTAACTCTTCCCAGATCCTCCACACCTCCCTACTTATGCAACTTCAGGTGTGTTTGTGCTCTCTCTCTCTCTCTCTCTCTCTCTCTCTCTCTCTCTCTCTCTCTCTCTCTGTGTGTGTGTGTGTCTCTCTGTCTCTCTGTCTCTGTCTCTCTCTCTCTTTCAAAAAAAAATGAAAATCAAAAGAGACAACCAAACTAAAGAGAAAGAAAAAAAGGCCAATATGCAAAACACTATATATACCAAAACAAAACAAAAAGTACATTAAAAAAAAACATGGTGTCTGTTTTGCATTGATCAACTACTGCCCCGGAGAGCGTGGTGGAGATACACAGTGAGGCCCCTGTAGAAACCTGGTTCTCCTTTTTCCAGAAGGTATCAATCACAAATAGTTTCTTGGTTATGGGTGGGACTTTGTGTTCCCTTCCTCTAAGTGATAGCCATACAGGACCTATTCAGAAAAGTTTTAAATTATACAAATATTTAGGCTGGTGGTGGTGCGCCATGCCTTTAATTCCAGCACTTGGGAGGCAGGGGCAGGTTGGCCTTGAAATCTCAGAGGTCCGCCTGTCTCCGTCTCCTCTGCTGTGATTAAAGGTGTGTGTCACCACAAAGACTAAAATGATGAATTCTCACATTATTTCACAGCTTTAACAATTATCAATCTTATTTCAACTAAATCTAAATCTACTTCCATTCCCAATTACCCTGAAGAAAATCCTTTGTTTGTTTGTTTGTTTGTTTGTTTCCGAGACAGGGCTTTGTAGCTTTGCAGTCTGTCCTGGAACTAGCTCTTGTAGACCAGGCTGGCCTCGAACTCACAGAAATCTGCCTGCCTCTGCCTCCCAAGTACTGGGATTAAAGGCATGCGCCATAAAGTAAATTCTTACACTTTATATTGGTTTTCCAATCTGATCGCTCTGTTTAGTTCAAGATGGTGTAGAATC
This sequence comes from Microtus pennsylvanicus, assembly GCF_037038515.1. Classification (NCBI taxonomy): domain Eukaryota; kingdom Metazoa; phylum Chordata; class Mammalia; order Rodentia; family Cricetidae; genus Microtus; species Microtus pennsylvanicus. The sequence goes on along the minus strand of NC_134582.1, from coordinate 49,560,146 downwards.
TACTATGTAGCCCAGGTTGGCCTCCATACATCATCCTCCCTCCTTCTACCTGCTGCTGCTGAGATTACAGGCATGTGTCACAACTGTTACATCGTACATGTGTACATATGTCAGTGTGTATGCTCAACCCATAAAGAATTTAAAAAAAAACACGATATTACTACCAATTAAAATTAACTTCAATTGTCTGTGTGTTTGTTTATAGAGAGGGTCTATCTATGAAGCCCTGGCAGTCCTGGAACTCTCTATGTAGACCAGGCTGGCCTCCACCTCAGAGATCCGCCTGCCTCTGCCTCCCTGAGTGCTGGGATTAAAGACTTTATCTACTACGCCCGGCTTTAATTTCAACGTTTTAACAAATATCCCGTGGTCTCTTGTTTTTGCACTTTTTATAATCCCAGTTTTAGCCTTTCCCATTTGTCATTAAAGTCCTTCCCGAACTATTGGGTATTTTACTTCAGTGACCCTTCAGAGTGATTCCCCGCTATCAACAGGAAAGGGACGCCAAGGCGACACCAACCAGAAAAAAAAAAAAAAATGCGACTCGCGGAACCCAAGTTGCACCTGGCCTGCGGGCTCCGGGAGGAGATACTTTTGTGTTACACCGAAGCCGGGCCGTGCTAGCGCAATTGGCGCCGGATCCCGGAAGCACTCCTCACGCACTGCTCCGGCGTGGGATCCTCCATGAGGCAAGCCGCAGCACCCGGTGAGCACTTTCCACCCGGCCGCGAGCCGAGCGGAACCCCGGCTGAGGCGGAGATGGAGAGCGAGGTGGAAGGCCGCACGGCCAGCGCGCTGTTCGCAGGGTTCCGGGCCTTGGGACTGTTCAGCAACGACGTTCCCCACGTGGTGCGGTACAGCGCGCTCAAGCGCCGCTTCTATGTGACGACTTGCGTGGGCAAGAGCTTCCACACGTATGACGTGAGTGATTTCCTCCACCCGCTTCCCAGGAACCAGAACTGCCCCGGTGTAGTCCCGTTTTCGCCTCCCACCCTCCTAGGGTTTCCCTTTTTGCCTCCCTGTCTGACGTCACCCCTCCCTGTTGCGCTGTCCTCCTGGCATCCCTGTGCCCTTGCTATCTGTTCACCTGGGGGAGAGTTTCGGAGGAATCTTCTGGCCCAGGGAGAAAGCTCCTGGTGAACGTCTCAGTTGTTTGACAGTATGTCTGTTTACATACTTCCTCCTAAGGATGTAAACAAGGCGAGACCCCCATCCCTCATTGTAATTTTTTCCCACAAGATCTCTTGGACGTTTTATTGCATAATTGGCCACCAACGTTTGGTTGGAAATTCAGGCTAAAACAGTGGAAGAAATAAAGACGGGGAGATGAAGATTTAGGGAACTCTTCACAATAGGTCCAATTTCCCTAGGTTTTTGGGCATCACAACCCAAGTCTTCAGTGAAACTGCAGACCCTCAAGGCTGCTCTCATGCCGCAGCATCCTTGAGTCAGCTAGGAAGCAGCCCCTCCTCTTAGAGATGGTGTTTAACTTTTAATAGCTTATCCGTCATCACAATCGTATTCTGTTATTTTATGCAAAAGAGTGTAAGTTCTTATTACAGCTGGAGGCTGGGAGGCAGATGAACTGATGCCCGAGCAGGTGCGGCTGAAGGAAGAGCTCTTGGGTTCTGACCGCCTGGTTTAGTAATGTTGAGTGGTTATAATGAGGCTGTTCACCCTGTACAACCTTGTGCTGATGCTTCCTCCTTGCTTGCCTACCCGGGGCTTTGCTGAAGTTTCCTGGCCGAGGTGTAACTTTTCTGTTTCTCAGTTCAGAGTTCTGGAAAGCACCCTCGGTCTGGTGCGCTCTTGGTACTCTGTGGCGTGTAAACACACCTGTCCCTATACTCTGCTGGCAAACAAACGCTGTGCTTAAAAAAGGGACACACTGAGAATTTTTCCTTTTGCTTTATGTATTGAGGTTAACTGCTGAAAAACCAAGTCATTGAAGGTCTCATTTTGTCCTGATGTGTGGGGCATGATCTGTTTGACGGCTCTGTGATGCTCATGCCAACCGGTTCCTTGTCTGAAACTGGAATGACTTGAGAGTAAAAAAAAAAAATGAACATTTTGTGTTCAAGTCACTGAAGTGCCAAGACGTTCATAATCGAATTTGTTCTATCATTTGGCTCTCCTTCAGCATTTATCATGCCATCAGACTTCCTACAGATTAGCTTATAGTACAAGAAAATTAGCTTTTTGGATAGACTGTATTTTGGATAGCTAATATTTGTTGGATATTTACTGTGTGATTGGCTCAATTCTGTTTTACAGATGTTTACCCAAAACCTCATTGAATGATTCTATAATGTGTGTTATCCCCTCCTCCTTCTTTTCCTGGAAGGGTCAAATTTGAGGTATACAGTAACTAAGTAAAATCCCTGATGTCACACAGCTGGATTGCTACCCGCACACTAAGATCAGGGAGCTTCAGTGTGCAAGCTAGTCGTGAGAGTTAGCTTTTATGACATGAAAATTATGTAAAAATTAGAATTTAGTATCATACGTGAAGGTTTACTGGAGTTTACTCATGCACATTTATTATGTGTTTTGCTTTCAGGTCACAATCAAAATCCGTGTGACCCACAAAGCCTAAAATATTTACTCTTGACCATTTATAGAGGCTGCGTGTCACTTAACTCATCACTCCTGGTGAAACAGGTGGCAATACAGGCACTGCTCGCAGTACAGATTAGGATCAGTTAATATCTTTCTTTGCAAGGACAGCATAGCAAATTTATTTAGGAGGTAATAACTTAATTTTGGGGTCTTGGGTATTGTAATTGTTTTTATTATCGAAAATGTGTTTAATTCTTTTTGTTTTTTTTTAAAAACAGGTTCAGAAACTTAGACTGGTTGCCGTAAGTAAGTATACTTCCGCATTTGTTTGTTTGCTGTCTTTAGTTTTCATTTTGTCACAATAAATTTAACAGGCAGGATAGAGTCGTGTTTTATTGTGAGTTGTCATGTCATGCAGTTGTAGTTCATCAGAACTTCATTTTAATGATCGACATTAATTTCTTTTTTAATGACTGATTCGTCTGTGCTGGCAATCAAACCCTTGCCTTGCGCGTGCTAAACAGATAGTACAGCAAAGTTCATCTCAAGATGAAAATTGGTGCTTACGAAGAGTACAGGGTTTTGCTATTGTTTTTTAATACTTTCCATATGACTTTTCTGGATTCTGGCACTTGGTGCTCTGTCGGGAGGCATTTCTGTTGCTAGCCTTCTTATTCCCTGTCTTTGATGATGTGGTTCAGTGATGTTTGTGAAGAGGATCTGCTCTACAGTTCCCTTTCCCTTTTTTGTCACAGTGTATTTATGGTAATGTGCCCTTAGAGACTGATTGTCCCTTTGTTCTTCAGAGTGTATCTTCTAGCTCTTGTGTGATACTTGCCAGAATCAGGTATTGGCATGATATTTAGGGTGTGTGTGCAGACGAAGAAACTTTAATGAAAAACTGTATTCACTGTATGTTAAGAGTTAAGGGAAGAAATTAGAGGCAGGAGACATCAGATGGTATCAGCTCTAGGAAAACTGACCACCACTTGGGCCAAAGGACCAAGGCAGAGTGTTGTTGGATCCTGGTGGGGACTGAAGCCAGGGAGGAGAAAGGAATTGAGTTATGGAAGGACCAATTACTGTTCTTATTCCAGATAGATAGATAGATAGATAGATAGATAGATAGATAGATAGATAGATAGTCAATTTAGTTTGTTGTTTTCAGTGAGAAGTATATATTTTTTCTGAAGGCCGTTTAACAGACTAAGGTCTTGGCAGCTGAGACCTTACTTTCAAATACAACCCTTGTTAGATGGAAGACTTAAGGAATTCATTGTATATAGCTAGACCCTGTGTGTTTTGTTTTAAGTAAATCAGCAGAAGAGAGTGAACTAAATTGAGTAAGAAGGTGAATTGGTACTTCTACAAAATTGCTGTTATGGGACCTAAATCCCCAAATGGAACACACAGGATTAGGAATACCTAAGACCATCCTCTGTCTACCAAACTCTTTAACCCTAAGAGAGAAACAAGAAAGAGCAGGCAGTGCAATTATGTAGGTGAAAGAGGACTTAGTTAGATCATGTGAGAATGGCTAGGGGTAATAGGCATATTTGCTTTGCAAACGTCTGAGTAGAAACCATAGTGTATGTAATTGTTTTAGTGGTCAGCATATAGAATATTATATAGAGTTTTTCAGGATGAGCTCCAATTACTTTTAAATTTTTCTTGGAATTAGTAATAAACTTTATATTGTTTAACATGTTTACAGTGATAGCTACTTACTTGTCCGTCTGTCAGAATTTTGTTTAAGTTTTGATTTTTTTCCAAATTTTTAAAAAGATTTTTCTTTCTTTAGAATTCTATTATGTCTGCTTACCATACATATTTATGGTATTGAAGTCAAAATTATATACCTTGATACTCATTTTTATTTAAATATATGTATGTTTGAATTACAGCTATGAAAATATTTTATGTATATTTAAGGTTTCCAGTCACCCCAGACTCTTAACAACTCGCATTCTTTTCTGTTTTCCCAGGTAACTCTGTTCCACAGGATATCTGTTGCATGGCGGCTGATGAGAGGCTAGTCTTTGCTGCGTATGGGAATGTCTTCTCTGCGTTTGCCCGTAATAAAGAGGTTTGTTTTGGTTTTCATTTGTTTGTTTTTTGAGACAGTGTCTCTCTACATAGTATCTCTGACTGTCCTGGAAGTCACTGTATAGACCAGGCTGGACTCAGAGAGGTCCATTCACCTGCCTCTGCCTCCTATGCTGAGATTAAGGGCATGCCCTACCACCACCCACCTTGAGGTTTGAATTATGAATTACTTTAATTTGCTTTATTGTTATTTTTATGTCCATTTCTAAAGAAGAGAAGATGGGTTTTGTGTGTGTGTGCACGTGTGCACACGCGTGTGCATGCATACATGTATGTGTGCACTTTAATGAAAGAAGTATTCACTGTATGTTTGGGGTTAGGGGAATAAATTAGAGATAGGAAGACACTGGGTCTATCAGCTATTGGGAAACTGACTACCTGCTGGGCCAAAGGACCAAACGAAGAGTAGAATTATTGGATCCTGGTGGGGACTGAAACCCTGGAGGAGGAAGTAATTTAGTTATGGAAGGACTAGCTACTGTAAAGGGTTTCTTTGTCAAGCCAGAAAGGTATAAGGAAGAAATAGTCCTGATCATTTTCCCCATCTCATCTGCATGTCACTCTGGTGGAATCTGGAAGCCAGACTTCTGCAGCGTACATTTTTCTAGGATGCACGGTGTTACTCTAGCTTTGGAATGGGGGTGTGCGTGTGTGTGCATGCACATGCCACTTGCTGGACTGCAGCAGAGGATGAGCTCTCATTTCGGATGTCTTCCTACTCCATACTTCACTTCCTTATTGAATTGGCTGAGTGAGCAGCTGAACAGGCCTGGTTCCTTATTATTGCATCGTTTAATCTCAGATGGTCAAAAGCTGGACTACATTTCTTAGCATCAGCATTTTAATCCTTTCTGGAAAATACATGATGGGCTGAGTAACATGAATTTCTTTTAAACTTTGATATTATAGATAGTACATACTTTTAAGGGCCATAAAGCAGAAATCCATCTTTTGCAACCCTTTGGCGATCACGTTATTTCAGTGGATACTGACAGCATTCTTATTATTTGGCACATATATTCAGAAGGTAAGACTATTTCTGTACATTGGGATATTATATATACTTATGTATGTAGTTAAAAGTCTTTGAAAACTATGTTCTGTTCCGGAGTTTTCACATGTGTACATAAAACTGAGAGCATTTAGCACACAAGGAAAAGGGTTCTGAGCGGACAGTTTTACTTAGACTGCACTACTCTCAGTATGTCAAGTGTGCGCATCTCAGCTAATACATTCTCCATTGACGTTCTCCACAGTTGGGTTCTGCTGTGGTTTTTCTGTGAAATGAATTTGGATGCACATTCACACTTGAGTCATTCTTGGGTAATATCTCCAACTTTAAGTAAGGGAGATGAGTGTTGTAAACTTGAAGATCCTGTAACCTGAAAGTAAATATTCTTCCATTTTCAAAGGATATGAGTCAGTGTTGTTTTGCAGCAGCACTGTGTTTAAGAGCTTGTGAAATTTCCAAAGGTGAGGAGTTTCCCACTAGGTTATCCCTAGCTTTCCTTTCAGGGTGGGTTTGGGTCCATCCTGAACTGGAGCTTTTGAGTTACCTGTTTGCATTTTTAGTTACTGTTACCTCCTGGATCTATTGAACAGTGAGTATGTTTGTAAGTAATGTTTAAATATTGCCTTGTGGGGAGTATCCTAGTTCCTCATTGAAATTAAGAACCCTTTGTTTTATTTTTACTCATGTAAGGGAAAGTACTTCCTATGAAGACAGGTGTCTTAAGGTCTAGATGTGGCTGCTTCTTGATGCTGTCACAGCAGCACAATGAAATAGATTCTTTCTGGAGCTATTTATAGTGACTTTAAGTGAAACTGCTGATAACTAAAAGGCAAGGCCATCTTAAAGTAGCGCTCTGATGTTTGCACACTCTTCCCTTTGCTCTGCTCTGACGTGCCTTTGGGGTGGGATGCATTGAGACAGGATATTTCATCATGTATCCTTGACTGTTCCGCAACCAGCTCTGTAGACTCAAGCTGGCCTTGAGTGCTGGGAGTAAAGGCGTGTGCCACCACCACCCAGCTAGTGTATCTTCTTTGATACTAAATATTTGGCAAATTATTGAAACACTGTTAATCACAAACTGAAATAAAAACCAAAATAAAGAGTAATTTTAAATGTAGTAAATATACAGTTTCTAAGAGCTTTTTGATCATGCAGCAAGTTACTCTTCACTGTGCCGCTCCCCTGCTCCTCAGGGCTGTCACTTGCCTTCCTTTCTGTTGCAAGCTCTGGTGAGGAAATGTGTAATCATTACTGTGGTTGGTTTTGATGAAGTTTCCCTCTTCGCATTTTATTTCAATGACTCAGAGAGCTTTGCAGGTCTTGTGTTTCATTTAGAGCATTCTTTCCTGCTTTATTGAATCATAAAATCCTAATGCTGATCCTGAGGATAATTTTTAAGCCTTATTGTAAACTGATTTGGCAGTATAATTTTGAATAGTAGTATTTACACTATTATTTCTGGTAGTCTAAATGACATTTACAAGTTGCTGTATTACATTTTATTTCTCAAGAAAGGTTTATTGGATAAAGGGTAGGTGAGATGGTTCAACAGAGAAAGGTATTTGCCAGTGATCTGTTTAAGTCCTGCATGGTGGAATGAGAGAACCAATTCTCGTCCACTTTCTTCTGACTTCACACTATGCACATGTGTGTCCATTACATATGCAAAATAAAGTAAATATTTTAAAATTAATGTTTATAGATTAATGTGTAAGTCTTTGGTTTAAAAGTCTCTGGTGTGTTATATTTACCCTTATGTAGTAGATGTGAGTATATGAAGATGTAAAAAAAATATTTCATAAACAATAATTTTGTAATAATTTTTACTTTTGTAGAAGAATACCTTCAGTTGAGTTTTGATAAATCAGTTTTCCAAATTTCTACGATTTTGCATCCAAGCACCTACTTGAATAAAGTCCTACTGGGCAGTGAACAGGGAAGCCTGCAGTTGTGGAATGTAAAATCCAAGTAAGCACTTAATTTTAAATGCCTTAGGTAATTCTTTATTTACTGCTTCTTCAAGGATTATGAAGTCTCTCCATTTACTTTTCCCTTATGTCACCTGAAATATTGCCCCAACAACACACGACGAGCAGTGTCGTGAGTTCCCATTGAACAGTGTTTGCTAATAGCTCAGTAGTGGAGAAGAATCCATCTAGTTAGGATGAGGGATTCTCTAAAGTAATCGGGTAGTGGCTAATAAAAATGCTTTTTAAACAGAAGTTACTTTAATCACTATCAGTCTACTGGCTATCCACTGTTGGGAGAGATGGAAGACTGCCAAAATGGTTTTAATTATATATTTACCTGTTATTTGAACACTTACCCAAAAACAAGGGAAGACAGCTCAACCTTCTTTATATAGTATTTTAAAAAGCAAACAAGGGGCTGGAAAGATGGCTCAGTAGTTAAGAACATTTTCTGCTCTTGCAGAGGACCTGGGTTTGGTTCCCAGCACCCACATCAGGTGGCTCACAACTGCCTGTAACTACAATTCCAGGGGATGAGATGCCCTCTTCCTCAGGTACCAAGCATGCATGTGCTGTGCATACATACATGTGGGCACTCAGATAAACACATGACATTTGAGTCCTCCTCCCCTGTTGTCCTTTCTGAAGCCTTTATAAGTTTACAAGAGGAAGGTTTGATATTAATCCTGTTTCTTAGTTTTCAATCAGTATTCAGTTCAGCTGAACCCCTTTGACTGCCTATTCTGTGCTGGGTTCAGGGGTGTTGACCAAGATCTGCTTTTATCCAGAAAGTTACTTTCTTAGATTTTTTTTTAATGTTATTTGCTGTACTTTAGCCATTGCATAGTTATGAGTACTTAAACTATGCCCATTTACACATTGAATTTAAGACTTAATACTTTGGTGATTGTTTTTGATACCTTTGTTTCATCGTCTTATTTCATTGATTGTTTGATTCTGAAATCCAGGGCAGCGTCAGAATTGTTCTATATAATTCTTGTAATATACAAATATTACTTCCATCAGTGGTGATGTTTCTAGAAATAATTAAATTGTAATAAAAAATGAAATCTACCTGTATTTTATTTTTGTTATTGTACTCTAATGTAGGTTTTTCTCATAGTGTTATTTTTCTTAAGCACTCTTAAGCAGTTAGCAGCTTGAGGTCTAAAATCCATGTGGACTCTGTTACTTACTATTATGTTATCTTAGCTTAATTAGTTCTTGTAAATTGTTTTGTTTTCTGGAAAATGAGGAATACTGATAACATTTATTTTATGTGATTACATTTTAAATATTAAATAAATAAATATATGTTCTGAGAACAGTGAGTGCTGAAGCCAGAATTTAAATAAACAGCACGTGGGTGCCAGAGGAGTGGCCCAGGGGTTAAGAGTATTGCATGCTTTTCCGGAGGACCTGGGTTCAATTCCCAGCACCCACATAGCAGTTGACAGCAGTCTGTAACTCCAGTTCCAAAGGATCCAATGCCTTCTTCTGGACTCTGAGGGCACTGCAAACATGTACACAGCTATAATATTCTGGCAGAAGATATAAAAGAAACATAAACGAATCCTTTAGAGAGTGTAGTATCCCTTGATGATAAAAAGCACCTGTTGCTTTTCTTAAATACATAGTTGTTTTGAAAAATAAGTTTTATCTCTTTCTTCTTGTAGTAAACTTCTGTATACATTTTCTGGATGGAGAGTTGGAGTGACAGCCCTTCAGCAGGTTAGTATTTTTATTTTTATTAAAGAGGAAACAAGGCTAGTAGTAGCTGCACTTACTTTCCTAGAGTGACTGTATTTTTAGACGTTTATAAAAATTCATACCTTAGTTTCTCTTTAAACTGTTACTCTGAGTTTCGGAAACTTAATTGAAAATAAGTAAAACTAACTTCGCTATGGAAGTTTGTGTAATTGTATGTACTTGATTTCCTGGTGATTTCACTTACGAGTGTGTTGTTTAGTGCCTTATGTAACAGAAATGACGTAACTCTGGTGGAAGGGAGACTATAGAGCATATAGAGAAATTCATCAGGACTGTACTTGGTATTTAAAATAATTGAGGCTCCAGATCTGGTATTTATTAGATGGTAGAATTTTACATAAACAATTGCTTTTGTTTTCAGGCTTAGTCAGCCAAGCTTGTGCATGGGTGTACATCTGCAGAATATCTGGTTTATCTACTTGCTGGTGTAGCCTTATTTTTCTTAAATCTGCACTGCCCACACCAGCTCAGTTTATTTGTGTTCCACCATTGACTTTGTTCTGTGTTTGATTGTATGCCCTGAAGACTCCAGTTCTCAGATGTGTCTGGAGGACAAGGATCCCGTTTGTTTTGTTTCCTCAGCTTCTAGAGTCTGGCGTGTAGTCGGCACTTAGCAGCCTGTTGATGAGATGTATGGCCTGACTCATTCCATGATGATACAGATATGCATCTGTGTTAAGACAGGAACTTGTAAGGAAGCTTTCTCTGTTAGCCCATAAAACATTTTACTCATTGACTATTAATGCTGGAATAGACTATAACACATTAGTGTTTCCTGGGTTTTTCTTATTTTCTTTTAATAAACATTTATTTCCTGTTTAAGGAGGTCGCTTAAGTTCCCATGCTTATGACAAGCCTTTGCAGGGTTTTAAGATTTGACCTTTCTCTCCCATTTCTTCTACTCCGAAATCATAGGAATTCACATAGAGTCTCCTTTTCTGGATGACTGTTTTCTTACCAAGTCAGCATTGATTGAAGTCTTGGAAGGACACTGACTAGCAGAATTAAAGCTGGGAAGTAATTTGGAAAACACATTGTTAAATGCTTGAATGTTAGTAACTGATAGTGCCAAAATTAGTGGGGTTTTTTTTCTTTTTCCTTTTAGAGATTACTTCATTCTGTTTGATAGCACAGAATAGTGTATATCAGCAAGAAGTTCTATTGTTTAAGAAAATAAAAGGCTGAGTCTCTTAATTTTCAGGCACCGGCTGTGGATGTTGTTGCCATTGGTCTCACGTCTGGTCAGGTTGTCATTCACAACATTAAGTTTGATGAAACATTAATGAAGTTCCGTCAGGACTGGGGGCCCATTACTTCCATTTCATTTCGCACAGGTAACTTAACTAACACTTACAATTTGTCACTAGAAAGATAAGGGTATTTTTAGAACATGTTTTCTTGTAATTTAACCTCATAGAAATTAATATAATACTAAGGTAGAAGAAAGCATAGAAATGTGGGCAGGTTAATTAAATTTATACATTGAGAGGATTATTGTCTTGTGGGGGATGTTTTTGTTAATGTTTTTATTTTATTAACAGATGGTCACCCGGTAATGGCAGCTGGAAGCCCTTGTGGCCATATTGGACTCTGGGATCTGGAAGACAAGAAATTAATCAACCAGATGAGAAATGCACACTCCACAGCAATTGCAGGGCTGACATTTCTCCACAGAGAGCCGCTGCTCGTGACAAATGGCGCTGACAACGCTCTTAGGGTATTATTGTTGTCCTCTTCTAAGCACAGTGACTTGGGGTTATTAGACGTTTGTTTTAATACATCAGCCTTAAACTTATGACTAAAGAATGTGGGATGAGATTGGTGTAGACGAAACAAAACAAAGCAGGGTGCATGACTGTGGCGAAGTGAGTAAGAATTGCAGCTTACTTTTCCTGAAGTTCATCAGTGGGACAGCGGCACTGCGAGCACTGCCCAGTGTTGGTTAATGTGTGCAGAAGATGCCTGAACTACTCGCAGATGGTAATGGTTGAAGCAGCTTACAATGATATTTCTTTGCAGATATGGATATTTGATGGCCCTACAGGCGAAGGACGGCTGCTGAGATTCAGAATGGGACATAGTGCTTCTCTCACCAAGATCAGATATTATGGACAAAATGGACAGCAGATTTTAAGTGCAAGTGAGCTGCTTTTTAGCATTATTTTGAATAAACAATAAGAAGTAGAAACTCAGTAGACAGTTGGTTTGGTATTTACAAACCTTCAATTGAAATAGCTCTTTGAAGTGTTCCAAGCTGCAGCTCTGCGTAGACCCTAGCTCACCGTCATCTGTGATTGGCATGTGTTTCTGCTCTAGTTGGAGGTGTGAACCTGGGAGAGCAGGGCCAGCTAAAGTTCCATACAGTAGTCAACCTTATTCTAACATTAGGCAGTTTATAATCTGAGGGTTAAGAATCACATGAGCAAAGTATTTAGCCACAAGGATAGATAGACGTACAAAAACATAACACTCCTGTCCACTACACCTGGGAGGAGCATGAGACACACTCCAAGAACAGTTCTGTTTTGAAGTAGTTGAGGTCACCAGACTCAGAATTCTCACACAACTCCTCCATTGTTGGATTGTCCTACCAGACATGTTCTGACCGGGGCTTCTCTGTTCCTATCAATAGGTCAAGATGGAACTCTACAGTCATTTTCTACAGTTCATGAAAAATTCAACAAGAGCTTGGGGCATGGTAAGTCATTTGCAAGATAGAAAACAAGCTGCTGGTCACATACACACACTCAAAAAAAAAATGAAAAAAGGATAAGAAAAAAATCAATTTAAGATTCTATGAGAAACCTGAAAAAGTTCCAGCACTTCATTTCTTTTCTTTCTTTTTCTTTTTTTTTTTTTTTAACCAAAGTACAAAAGCAAGGTTTATTATTATAATTGCAGGCTGGCCTGAACCTCTTCAGTACAGTAGTAGCAAGAGGAGGTACCCCACCCTTCTAGAGAGCATTATTTAAAGACAAAAATCAGGAGAGGGACATTAGCAGGGTTTGGGGTGACTGGTTCAATCCTGAATGGCTCGTGCCTAAGGACTTTTCACCAATTCTTATTTTAGAGCCTGACCCTTACCTGCTGCTTGTCACATCACTTCGTTTCTTGTCTTATTAGCACTTTTCTCTTTGAGAAGTGTACAGAGGAGGCATTGTTGGAACCAATGCCCTTGTATCTGCGGGCATTCATATCCACATCGCGAAAGGAGCCTCCTCCTGGAGTGAAAGTGGGGAGAGGTGATCCCTTCTCAGCTCTTCTCACCTAGCATGGATGATTCTCAGAAGAGGTTTTTGAGATCTCATGTGCTGGCTGCTACACATATGATGTTACTCCGTGGGTCTTTATAGGGTTTTTTTTTTTGGTTGTTGTTGTTCTATACATTTTTTATAACAGTAACAACCGATCACCAAGTGTTTTGTTTTGACCACTTTCCACTCTGTTTGTCTTTGTTTGATTCTGAAACATCCCAGTGAAACTGACTGGCACTATTTGGCTCTTTTGATTCATTTGAATCTATGACTATAGTATTCTCAAAAAGTAATAGTGTTTTTATTTTTCTGTTATTTCATACAACTTATTTTCATGATTTAACTAACTCCAGATATTATTTAACAGTAGTGGTAATAATATCTTTGCTTCTACCTTAATTAGGAATATTTTGTTTCATACATTTTTTATAACAGTGAAAAACTTTTCCTTACCATACTTTTTCATTAAGGAACTTTCCTATTATCCCTTTCATCCAATCCCAGGATTAATAAATAAAAAGATAGTTAAACGTAAAGGACTTCAGAATACCATGTCAGTAAGGCTTCCACCTATCACAAAGTTTGCTGCTGGTGAGTAATTTATACTTTTTAATGTCTCCTTTGCTTTATGTTTATACCCTCTATTTTAATAAGTGTCTCTGTATACTAAGTGTCCAGAAGGTGACCGCAAGTGGGTGCTGATCTGGTGTGAACACTGAAAAGGTTACCTTTAACAGGAACTTGTTTTGTGTTAATCCCCTTTTCTTGTAACAGCCATTAGTAACATTTGGTTTTATAGTTTCCTTTACTGTACCTTATGCCTGCTAATAACGGCTCCTTGAGTCAGCAGCACGTGAGGGGACTCTGGAATATTGTGTCATTAGGACAGGGCTTCTTTGTAAGGAGGGACACAGGTCATAGAAAACTACCAAGAAATAACTAAGTAGACTTGTCAATTTTAAGTTTATTTCCAGGTTACAGTAACAACCGATCACCGAGTGTTTTGTTTTTATCACTTTCTTGTCTGTTTGTTGTTGTAAACATACATCTCAGTCATACTTACAACCCTTTAGTGGCTCTTGGGTAGAATATTAACTTCAAAACATGACTTTCAAAAGTCTTTGTTTTGACTGGTAGTTTTTCTTCTCCCACCTCTTCAAAGAAAATATGTCACCTACTTGCTTTCCTCAATTTTTCATACTTGTTTTTAGTGTTTAAAATTTTTAATTCACTTTTTAATGTGTGTAGGTGTTTTACTTGGATCTATATGTGTGTACCATGCATGTGCCTGGTGCCTATAGAGACCAGAAAAAAGGTCTTTGATTCCCTAGAACTGGAGTTAGAGATGTTTGTGAACCACCATGTGGGTGCTAGGAATCTGCGTCCTCTGGAAGGGTAGCCAGGGCTCTTAACCTTCCTCATTACTCCAACCCTTTCTTAGTTCCTCTTGGGCCCCCTATCTATAGGGCTCCACCACCATCACTCCTACTGCCTGCTAATTTCTGTTTTATTACCACTCTTACCACTAAAATCTCAATAAGCTCTTCTTGAGTCCTCTTAGAAAACACTAACATTCTATCATATTTTATTATAATTTTTTTCTCAGCTGAATCTATGACAAGATGTATTAGCTTCATTTAGCCATTTTATGTTGCATGTGTCAACAAAAAAAATACATGATTTTTTATCTGTTCATAATCCATTAGATTGGAAAGTTGATTATTATTAGAGATAGACTCCTTGTTGTACTATTGTGTCCTTGATACCGTCTGTGCTTGTGGACTATAAGATGCCTAGCTCATAGGTGAATGATTGGGAAGACAAGCATTTTGACTGATGATTTTACTGTGTTAAAGAGGAGGCTCGTCAAAGTGACTGGGATGGTATCATTGCTTGCCACCAAGGTAAGCTATCCTGCTCAACCTGGAATTACCAAAGGTCTACCATAGGTGCTTATTTTCTCAAGCCAAAAGAACTAAAGACAGATGACATCATTGCAACAGTAAGTGGCCTTGTTTATTATGGTATTTAAAAAAACACCCTTAGGTAATTTTGTTTCAAGTTTACTAATAACTACTAATGGAAAAAAAAAAGTTTAACATTTTGCAGATAATGCCTTAATGGTATCAAGGTTTTTAATTTGTTGAGTTTTTTGATCTGTGATGGGATGTAAAGTACTGTCACCCTGTGGTTCTGATCTGTGATTGGATGTGAAGTACTGTCACCCTGTGGTTCTCATCTTTGATTGGATGTGAAGTACTAATCTCCCTGTGGTTCTGATCAGTGATTGGATGTGAAGTACTATCACCCTGTGGTTCTCATCTGTGATTGGATGTGAAGTACTGTCACCCTGTGGTTCTGATCTGTGATTGGATGTGAAGTACTAACTGTGATTCTGATCTGTGATTGGATGTGAAATACTATCACCCTGTGGTTCTGATCGGTGATTGGATGTGAAATACTATTACCCTGTGGTTCTGATTTGTGTTTCCTGCAGGGCTTGTGGTGTTGAGCATCTTTTCATGTGATCTTGCTATTTGTATGTGGTTTTTTTTTTGTTTTGTTTTTCTTTGAAATTTTTGTTTTTGTTTTTCGAGACAGGGTTTCTCTCTGTGTAGCTGTTTGTCCTAGAACTTGTTCTGTAGAGCAGGCTGACTTCGAACTCACAAAGATCTCCTTGCCTCTTCCTCCTGATTGCTGGGATTAAAGGTGTGCACCACAACCTGGCTGTATAACAACTACTACCTGTCTTATGTTTGTTTTGTAGGAAGGTTTGAGGACAGGAAGTGAGATTCCTCCAAGTGTAGTCTTGTCAAAAGACTAGTTTGGCTCTTTTGGTTCAATGAATTTTACATAAACGACTATTAGATTTTTTTTTTTTTTTGGTTTTTTGAGACAGGGTTTCACTGTACTTTTAGAGCCTGTCCTGGAACTAGCTTTTGTAGTCCAGGCTGGCCTATAACTCACAGAGATCCATCTGTCTCTGCCTCCCAAGTGCTGGGATTAAAGGGGTGCGCCACCACAGCCCGGCCTATTAGGATTTTTTTTAAAAAAAAAATTTTTGCTACTATAAGTGGGATTGCTTTTAAATTGTACCAATTACTATTGAATTAAGATATAATTTATATTTGCATAGCCATCTTGTGTCTTCTGACCTTGATGAACTTATTTATTCTATGATTCTTAGTAGATATCTCTGCTTCTGAAAATGCTTATTATCAAAGTATAATTCAGTGTTTCACCCTATTTTGTGCAAATTGCTTTACAAATATATATGTAGCATTTTCTTTTATGAAAAGCAAATCTTAAGCATTTTTATGGATTTCTAAACCTCAGAAATATTAAGCTTCTTTAGAAAGTCTACATAATTTTGAATAAGTTACCATATAAGTAGTAAAGATGATTACAGGTAATTTTTTTCCTTTTTTTTAATTTTATAACAACCTTTTCTCATTTTACATACCAATCCCAGTTCCCACTCCCTTCCCCTTCCTCCTGCTCCCCCCACTTTCCCCCTTACCCTACCCCCCATCCGCTCCTCAGAGAAGGTAAGGCTTCCCGTGGGGAGTCAACAAAGTCTGGCTCGTCAGTTTGAGGCCCTCCCTCTATATCTAGGCTGTGCAAGGTATCCTTGCAAGAGAATGGACTTCAGAAAGCCAATTCAAGCACTAGGAGTAAATGCTGGTCCCACTGCCAGTAACCCCAAATTACCCCAGCCACACAACTGTCACCACATTCAGAGGTCCTGGTTTGGTCCGGTGCAGGTTCCCTGACTGTCAGTTTGGAGTCAGTGAGCGCCCACTAGTTCAGGTCAGGTGTTTTACATTTAATTCTTTATTCCAGCCTCTCTGAGTAGCATGCACTATTTCATCTATCCTCTCAACAGTCTTGCTGCAGTCTGTTGGGAGCTGGTACTGTAACTGTAACACTGAGGCTAATGTAGTGAGTAATGTGTAAGTTCTGTAAAGATAGTAAGTGCTTGGGCTGGGACGTAAGCCTTTTGAAATGCACAGTTGTAGTTTACAGTTTACAATGATCACACAGTATTTAATGTGTGTGTATGTGTCTGCGGTGGGTGAACAGATATATCACGAAATCTTAAGTGGTGCTGAATCATTTGTCTGACAACTCAGCTACCTGGAAGAAAGCCAGTAACCAGTACAGAGTAAGCAGGAACAGCTGTTAGAAGGTCTCTGCAGTTTGTCACTCAGAGGCAACCTTCAGGCTTTAGTTGTACTTTGCTTATTCTGTCTTAGACAATATATTTGAATGAGTTAATTAGAACCTAGAGGTAGGTTTTCTAACAGTGACAAATTCTATTAAATAAATGCAAGGGACTACAGGAACCTTAATTGCTTGTAAGTAATGCCTCAGTTCCTGAAGGTACTCTATAATACTACATAAATACTCAAAGCTAGGTAAGACGAAGTTCCATTTTGAAAGATAGAATGTTTTTAGACTTAATGTTTTGCTTCTGTTTTTTGTAAACTCTGTTGTTTAGAGAAATACAGATACACTCAACATTCTTTCACAGGGCTACACAAGTACATCTTGCATAATGGTGTGCAAATTTTATGTTGCCAGCACAGTAAACGTCAATTAAATATTTTCTACTTAAGTCTTAGAAGCCATCCATTTGTTTGTGTGTGTGTTTTTTGGGTGAATAACATGTAATTTATGCATTGGCATTCAGTGGTTTTTTTTTTTTTTTGCTATGACTCCAAACAAGATAATCTTGTATTTTTATGTAGAAAAAAAGCAGTTGTATTTAAGTATTAAGATTCATTTATTTTATATAAATTGCATATAAATCAGTGTTTTCTATTCAGTGTTATGTATGTTCTATTAATATGCCATGATTAAAATATTTTTGGTTTTTAGTAGGCATTTATTGTTTTCAGTTTTGCATCAACTCTTAACTACAAAAATTTCTAAGTTTATAAATTTCAGTTAACTAATTATATTTTGTTTCCTTAGATAATTTCTTCATGCTTATTTAAGACCGATATAGAATTGTCTCTTTTTTCTTTTGCCTAAAGGCAGTAGATATAACTTCCTGTGGAAACTTTGCAGTAATTGGCCTCTCCTCGGGAGCTGTAGATGTGTATAACATGCAGTCTGGTATACATCGAGGAAGTTTTGGAGATGAAAAAGGTATTGGATTTTTTTTCCTGCTTTTTAAAATAATGTTTAGCTGGGCGGTGGTGGCGCATACCTTTAATCCCAGCACTAAGGAGGCAGAGGCAGGCGGATCTCTGTGAGTTTGAGGCCAGCATAGTCTACAAGAGCTAGTTCTGGGACAGGCACCAAAGCTACAGAGAAACCTTGTCTCAAAAATTAAAATAAAAAAATGTTTAGATGGGTTTCTACAACTCTATGTGGCAGTTACTGTTATATACAATATAAACACCATATTGAAGCCAGGTGGTGGTGGCACACACCTTTAATCCCAGTACTTGGGAGGCAGAGGCAGTCAGATCTCTCTGAGTTCCAGGACAACCGGGGCTACACAGAAGCCCTGTCTCCAAAACAAAACCAAAAGTCCCGTCATGTTAAGATATCCAAAGGGAAGAAAGCTATGAATCCATTGGGGGAAAGTAGATACATATTATTTTTCTTCTTTGATTTAGATAAAATTTTGACTGTTTTATTAAATTTTCTTTCATGGAAACAGCTGTTTTTGCCTAAACAGTCTAATAATTAAGAGTTTTTCTCCCTACTTTGTAATTCAGTTTAATTTCAAGAGTGTAGGTTTTATTAATGAAACTTCAGGTATTTGGCTAAAAGAGTCACTCTTAGCGTATTGTTCATAGCCTGCCAGTCAGTGCTGACTGTCTTTTCTTTCTCGGCTGTGTTTAAAAGCTCACACAGGTTCTGTTAGAGGTGTTGCAGTGGATGGTTTAAACCAGCTGACGGTCACAGCTGGTAGTGAACGACTTCTCAAATTCTGGAACTTTAAAAGCAAGGCTTTAATCCATTCTTTGAGCCTTGAGTCATCTCCAAACATGCTGCTGCTCCACAGGGACAGGTAAGTCTTTCCTTGTAATAGCAAAGGGTTGCTTTTGATGTTTTTAGTGAAAACTCGTAAGTAAAGCAGATAGTGGCAAGAAATCAGGAACATTTTAGTAGATAACTCCATATAGTTTAATTTCCTCAAAGATATATTTTAATTAACAAAATTCAGGTTCAAATGCTTTTCTTGTTTATTAAAACTTGTGCATTTGTCTTCCCAGTGGCATTCTGGGGCTCGCCTTGGATGACTTCTCCATTGCTGTCCTAGACATAGAGACAAGGAAGATTGTCAGAGAGTTCTCCGGACACCACGGCCAGATAAATGACATGGTACAGATGAAAGAACTTACAAGTCACCTCACTCATTTCTCCTTCTGCTTAGGATGAAGATGTTGAAGTAATCAAATCTGTTGTTAGTCTCTCATTCTCATCCTAAGGTTTCCAGAATGACAATTTCCAGGCTAACTTCTCAGGAGATTTAAAGAAAACTTTGGGAAATGGTTTATTATTTTGCAAAGAATTGATGCTATCAAATTGAAGTATAAATTTGCCAGAGTTTATTTTTGTCTTTAAGTCAGATAGACTTTGTAGAATGAATGTTCCATTGAGTGTAAGTTTATCATTTTTCATTTGGTTTTAAAATAAGCTAAGGGAATTTATTTCTTTTTTCTATTTGGAATGAATTTATGGTAGTCTGGAACAACAGATTTGTTCTGATATAGGGTTACTCTAGAATTTTTCCTTTTATTTAATGAATTAAATTTTTCTGTTTATTGCTGTGGGATAAGCCTTTTGTACACTATGAATATATGTACATTGGTCGATAGTAAAAACTGCCTTGGCCTATAGCTAGGCAGGAAAGCTAAACTGAATACAGGGAGAAAAAAGGGCAGAGTCGAGGGAGATGCCAGTGAGCTACCCAGGAAGCAAGATGTGATAACCACTCATTCTCCATCTCCATTCAGACAGGGACAGGCTTAGGCATCAACAAAGCATGGCATATCAAGTTGAGGCAGGACCAAGCTCCTCCCCCTGTATCAAGGCTGGACAAGGCAACCCAGCATGGGGAGCAGGTTCCCAAAAGCCAGGAGCCCGATAAACAGTCCAAGCTACACAACTGTCACACACATGCAGCAGTCTTAGGTCGGTCCCATGCAGACTCCCTAGCTGTCGGTCCAGAGTCCATGAGCTCCCATGATTCAGGTCAGCTGCCTCTGTGGGTTCCCCCATCATGTACTGAAGAATTCATGTAACTAAGCTCCAAAAGGTTTCAATAAAAATATAATGATGGTTGCATTATGTTTCTCAGTAAGATGTGTGATATTGTTAAAACACAAGCAGGTTTTTTTTGTTTGTTTGTTTTTGTTTTATTTTTCGAGACAGGGTTTCTCTGTAGCTTTGGAGCCTGTCCTGGAACTAGCTCTTGTAAACCAGGCTGGTCTCAAACTCACAGAGATCCGCCTGCCTCTGCCTCCCAAGTGCTGGGATTAAAGGCATCTTCTACAACTGCCCGGCCACAAGCAACTTTTAAAGTACATCTAATTTAAATAAATCTAAAATTTATCTAATAATAAATAATAATCTAATCTTTAAAATTGTTAACTGAAGACTGATTTGAGTATATGGTATCATCTAGTATTAGTTGCAGATCCAGTATTTGAAAAGAGGAAAAAAAATGGTAACTACTTGCTGATAAAGCCTAGTAGTTAACAGCCATGCCACTTATAGCAGATCGGAATTGACAGTCCCTTAGCCTATCCTTTAAAAGTAGGAGAAATCGGTTGAGGGAATTATATTGTGCAACTTGGAGATTGTCAAAATTAGGCTTCAGCAAATTTTGTTTTGCCAGTGTCTGGATGGAAGCAGGATGGGGATGGGTGTTATGATGAAGTAGCATTTTAAAGACATCTGTCATTGTCAGCTCTCTCTTCCTGTTTCTTCCCTTTGTAGCTTTTACTTCCCCATTTGTGTTTGTAGTTTCTCCTACTCGGAGGTGTTTACTTCTTTTGAATTGCACGGGTTAGCTTCTGTAACACAAGCCTATCTAGAGCCAGTTTTCCCCACCCTGTACTGTCTGCTCCACCCCTCCCTAAACTGAGCTGTCTATACCCTGAAGCTTGAATTTAAGTAATGTTGCTGCAGCCTATGAATAAATTAACATTGAGTTTGCTCTGGTAACATTTGCTAATAAGAAATAATCCTTGTGATATATATATACTTTTGGGTTATCTACTTCCATAAACCCTACAATATTTTTGTTCAGAGTCTTTTCATTTCTAAGATAAGACTCTCAACACTACATACAAGAGAAACTCTTGTCCATCTTTTTATGGCTATAAACAGATACTTAACATATCATCAGGATTCCATTACCTCAGTGTGTTTTGAAAATATTTTTTTTTCATTCTTGGAAATAAAAGTTTCCTTAAGGGGAAAAGGTTTTTTGTTGTTTTGTTTTGCTTTGCTTTATTTTAAGCTAAAAGTAAAAGTAGAATTTCTTTATTAACATTTTTTTTTAGTTTTTCGAGACAGGGTTTATCTGTAGCTTTGGAGCCTGTCCTGGAGCTAGCTCTTGTAGACCAGGCTGGCCTTAAACTCACAGAGATCCGCCTGCCTCTGCCTCCTGAATGCTGGGATTAAAGGCGTGCGCCACCACTGCCCAGTTGATTAACATTGTTTTAACAGAATTATCATTATCTTCAGAATCATAGTGATTTACGTAAATTTCTAGAGTTGGGTGAGTAGATACAGTTTCAAAGAAACAACATTGCTTTATTTATAGATCTTTACAGCTGAAATTAGACTATAGAATATTCCTAACCACAGTCTCAGATTATTTGAATAAATTTTAAAATTTACTTTTAATAATCATGTTTATTGATTATTTAAATAAATGGGTAAATAAATAGTTCTGTATATATTGGCACAATGTTAATTTTATAAGTCTGTTGTGATTCACTTAAAAACCTAATACTTAGATAAGTCTCAGAGGAGTGATATATAGGAAATACATTTTTATTTGTATAAACTGAAAGTCCAAATTTTGCACAGTCACATTTATCATTTCATGAAGCCTAAAATCTTTTCAAGTTTTGTATGCTTTAAGGTGTTAATGTATATACTTGTATCTGTATATGCATGCTAACATTTATATCCATTGCATATGTGTATTTGTTTTGTTCAAAGACGTTCAGCCCTGATGGCCGCTGGCTGATAAGCGCTGCAATGGATTGCTCTGTTAGGACTTGGGACCTTCCATCTGGGTGGTGAGTTCATTGCTAAGTCCCTTAGATGATTTCTCAGTCATTGTCTGAACATGCAGCTTTTGCCTGTTGTTTATTGCTATGTAGTGGAACTGTTTTATTTATAGAGTGTTGTTGATCTCTTAAGTGTCAGGCAGTAGCATGACAAAAAAATTAGCAAGGTAAACACGAATCTCTTAGTCATTCCTGAAGAATAGAGAGACAGAAGTGGTGTGTGTAAATCTTGAGAAAATCCATGTGGTCTTGGCACTCTAAAATAGAGCCCAAATTTTATTTTGAGGATTTTTGCTGTTGTTCATACTGAATTTAATTAAAAGGTAAAAAACATGCTTTCCTGGATATTGTTTTTCCCTCTTGTTCTCAGTAAAATGGCACTCTCAGAAATCATGAGTGAAACTCACTGCTAATCCAGCACATTCTCAGGAATTGGTTAGCTTCAAATGTGAAAGCAGTCTGACCTTTAGAAAGGAAAAACCCATATTTCTCATTTCCCTGTAACTTTGCTATAGGCAGAAGGCACACCCACCTTCCAGCATCTGCATCTGATTAGAGTGAGTCCAGCTGTCATCACTAGGGACTTTTGTCCACAGGTGTGTCACTTTTTCACCGCTGCAGAGGGAAGCAAAATGTATTTAGATTCAGCTTGAGAACTGAAGAAGTCTGAAGATACTTAGAAATAGTGGTAGTCTGTTACCTCCTGGTCTGATGGAATTTTCCAAAAATAGGTATCATAGAATTGGAATTAAAGTAAGAACGGTGACTTTTTTGGTAGCAAGTTTATCTTTGGAATGGAAAACTAGGATCTAAAAGTAGCATTTAAAGCCCTTTTGCCAGACTTTTTTTTTTTTAATTTTATTTAGTTGAGTAGATTTAAATCTAGTAGGTTTTCAACTTTTTAAGTATGTAAGTTTTAGAGGAAAGCTATTTAAGGTTAATGCAGAACTAGAAACAAGACATTGAATTGCTAGAAGAAAATGAAATCACCAATTTGACAAAGGTATATTTTTATTAAAAGGAAAAAAAATTCTTTGTCTAAAATTTGAAGTGGAACAAATAACTTGAAAGGTGATATCAAACAGCAAATGCTGTTCAGTATCAACTAAGCTGGCATTTGCATTGTTATTGGGTACTTCTTACACTCCTACTTTTTAGTATCTTAATAAACATGGTACTATTGTTATTATTAGGTCTGTTGGCCAAGTTAGGAAAAGGAGACTTGAAGAGATTCAGTAGTTTGCTCAAGGTGGGTTATACTGTAAGTGTATGAGCAAGGCAATAGGCACAGGACGAGCCCTTTCATACCAGCCCTGTTCAGGCAATCGTCTTTGTCTTATTGTAGGAGACACGTAATAGAGAAAGGTTAGTGCCTTATTGTAGACCCCTGGGAAGCTACCATTTGCTTAGATTCCCCCTTTTAAAACTATACCAGAACAGCAGTCTTTGCAGGTTCCTTGTTCTTCCTTCATTAAACACTTGCATCTCTTATATAGCATGGTAAGTATTTGAAGAATAGCTACGCTCAGCTGGAGAGATAGCCAAGCAGTTGAGAGCTCTTGCTGTTCTTGTAGAGGACCTAGTTTTGGTTTCTAGCAACCATGTGGTAATTTACAGCTGTTTGTCACTCCAGTTCCAGGACTGCAACATTGTCTACTGACCTGACAGGCACTTCATGATATGAAATAAATATTATACATTCAGTCAAAACATTCCTACACATAAAGTAAAAATAAGTATCCTCAATTAAAAATAAAGTGTATTTGTTATGTAGCCAAAAACGTGAGGTGATATATGAGTAATTATTTGAATGCAGTACCCTGCAGTTGTGTTCATCTCGAATTAGTCCTCTTTAAAGCACATTTTGGCCTCACTGATTGCAAATGTAAGTCAATTCATAATCCCTAAAGTTACATCAGCCAGCTAATGCGGGCACCACTTCTTTGTTTTATTCTGGTTCCTAATCTACTGGACATTCAGGCTGACCTCTTTAGGCAGTCAGAAATAACTTAAAATGGTTTTTTAGCAGTAATTTGCATTTTGTTTTGTCTACTTCCTCAGCTTTATGTTCTGTGGAACTTTACCATGAGACAAATTGGAAGACAACACTATTTTTCCATTTCTATTAAGGCAGAACCATTCATTTGTTCTTAGTGAAGATTCCTGTGGAAAGTGATTCCATCTCTTCAGCAATAGAACATACTAATGCTAGCTCAGCTTTCTGGAGCAATAGAAATAACTTAATGTTACTTCTTATATGCAAGGTTCTGATGTTAACAAATTAGATCCCTCTGAATGGGACTGTTCCATCAGGAGGAATGACATCCCAGGAACTCCTCATTTTCTAGGATTGCTAGAGACTTTGGTCTGGGATTAGGCTTGCACGTTGAGGTTTTACGCGCTTAGGTGACTGGAGAAAATATGCTGTGTCTGTGGAAACTGCCTTCCTCAATTTGGTGCTTTTACATGGTGGAAGGTCAGTCTACCCACACACCACAGCTGTAGAAATGAGGTTGCACAATGAATTGACAAAATTGAATTCTCAAGTAGAGCAAGTTTTTGCTCAAGCAGTTAATTCTCTGAACTAATTAAAACATGGTAGGAAGTTTCACCCCTACATACTTAAACCTCTGCTATGCATCAAGACAAAGGAGAAATGACAAAATGAGGAAATATTTTGTTTATATACTGGGATAATATTTTCTGCTCTGAGTTGTTTAGATTACATGAATTAAAATAAATAACTTGACATCTAATCATCACTGACTTTGAAGTGGCTGAATACTTTGCTCTCTTGTCTTAAGTTCCCTAACACAAGTGTTTCTTGTGAGTTTCCCATGCAGATTTAATCAGAAGCCATACTGCTTATTGCTTCTCTTTTCTTATAACAGAAAATTGGCCAACAGTGATGATCTTGAACACACACTTTTACCTTTGTTAGTTTCCAGAATTCCTAATTGTAGGTGTTTTGTTTTGTTTTGACTCATTTTGGGTTTGTCACTTAATGAATGTCTTCCCTGAAGAGCTGTCGTGGACAATTGCAGTGCTTATGGTGTGTCTCATACACTGCTTGTAAATCTTTAATTACAATTACGGTTTTACCAGTAATTGTGCTGTTAAAAGTGCAGTCTGCTTGGGCACAAATCTAGGTCAGTTGCTTTCTATCTTAAACAGGTTTTTAAATCTCACCGAGACTTGGTTTTCTGATCTATAGATAAAGATGCTTGTGTCTCACAGGATTGTAAAGATTACACTCAAGTACTCAGATCAGGATACCTGTAAGCACAAAATACAGGAGCAGGAGATGTAAAAATTAAAATACTTTTCCTCCAGCTTTTGTTGCTTGTTCTTTTAGTAAAAAGTACCCCCTCCTTTAAAAAAAAAAAAAAACTACTCAAAGTAGAAGTTAAATACTTAAACTTCTTTTTGTAGCCTTATCGACTGCTTCTTGTTGGACTCGGCTCCTCTCAATGTTACTATGTCCCCAACTGGAGACTTTCTAGCAACTTCCCATGTGGATCACCTTGGAATTTACCTTTGGTGAGTTCTTTCATACATATCTTTTATTTTGGGGAGGGGCAAGAAAATGACAGTGGTCAAAATCAGTGTTTGTTAAAATTGCCATTTAGTTTGTTTTTATACAGCGGAACTGTTACACAGACTAAATAGTCTACCAGGAATCTACTACTGATGCTTGGTAATTTAGAGAGCTTTGTTCAAGCATATTCTAAGTTACATAATTTTTATCTGATATTAAATTTGTCTTTTATTTGCTAAAGGACATAGTGAATTTCAGAGATTAGGAAAGGAAGTTCCCGTTAGGACTTGACCCTCTATCACTGACCTTTGCTATCGCTTCTGAATTTCAGTATGCTTTATAAACTAAGGCGCACATGTGAGCAGAATTCTTCCTAAGATGGAGTCTCAGTACATGCAACTAGAAAAATTTTATTTCTTTCCTGAGTTTATACACTCCATTCTTTTAGCTGTCCTGAAACTTGCGTATTTATTGCATGCGGATCTTAAGCTTGTAATCCTTCTGTCTCGGTTTGTTGAGTGTTGGGAGTACATGGGTATTCTACCTTATCATTCTTTTCTAATTCTAATTATAAAATATGTTCCAATTTTAAAGGGAAAAAGTAATTTGATTTATCATTTTGGCCATCTTAAAAAGCAAAATGTGTCATCTGGAATCAGGGAAGCATGATTAATTGATTAGTAGCCATTGGGGGCCTGTGGTGCTTCCCCATAGAGTATGGCTGGTGATAGGACTTTGGATCTGACTTCCCAGCTTTTGTTTTCCATTGAGATTCATATCAAAAGTGTAAGGAAATCTGCCCCTACTTTGGTACAGGTGTTTCTATCCTGAACACTCACCTAGGGCTGCTTTGCAAATGCATAACAGAAATATTACTACTTAGCTATTTTAGAAAAGGCCACCTGATGACTGTCTAAGCCCCCCAAGAATATAATTAGGATATTCATTTTAACTCACTTTCTCAATCTTTCTCTTTGTCATGCTTTTTTTTCTGAGTAAATATTGATATTTGTCAAATCTATATGGAAGTTAGTTTATCTTATAAAAGTGCTGTCTAAAACTGCTAGTCTCTCGTCAGCAAGTTTCTGTACTGTGTTCAAAACAGAGACTCGGGTCTGGTTGTGCAGGTGTTAATCCCAGCACTCTAGACTAGAGGCAGGTAGATCTCTGAGTTCAAGACCAGCTCTATACATAATGGGTTCCAAGTTAGCCAAGGGTGCATGGTAAGATCCTGTATCAAAAAAATCAGAGACTTCATTTATTTTATTTAATGTGTTTATATGCTTGGCCAGCATGTTTGTCTATGCACTGCATGCATGCAGTGCCCACAGAGGCCAGAGAGGGCATGGATCTGCTGGAACTGGAGTTCCAGGCAGTTGTAAAACAATCATAGTGGTGCTGGACTTGATCCAAATCCTCCTGAAGAGCAGCCAGTACTCTTAACTGCTGTGCTGTCTCCAGCCCCCATTAATGTTTTTACACATTTTTTAAAAGACAGAAAGTTTGAAATTTAAGGATTTATTTTATGTATATGAGTGCTCTATTGTATGGACACCTTTAAGCCAGAAGAAGGCATCAGATCTGACTATAGATGGCTGTGAGCCACCATATGCATGCTGGGAATGGAACTCAGGACCTCTGAAAGAGAAGCCAGCGCACTTAACCACTGAGCCATCTCTCCAGCCCCTTTATACAGCTTTTTTATGATAACATTTTCAAATTAATAGTCTGTCTTTGAGGTGTTAACTAGTTAATAATTGTAGTCTCTGGCCAAATTCAAGCTAGAGATCGTTACCAATATTCAGGTTCTCTGGAGGTGATGTTTCTGAGTGATGCCGCTACTATAAAATGCCTGCTTTTGCTTGCTCAGGTCGAATATTTCCCTCTATTCAGTTGTCTCCTTACGACCACTTCCTCCAGATTACGTCCCTTCGGTAGTGATGCTTCCTGGGACTTGCCAAACCCAAGGTAATCACAGGATAACAAAATAATTTTTGTTATGCTAACCTAATAATCTATTAATATAATAACCTAATAACCTATTAGGTTATTGCTGCAAAGAAATCAAAATTTAATGCATTCAGTTTTTTTAACTGATTAAAATATGTTGAATGACTTCAATTTATATAAAGCTACAACTGATGATATATCTTTAAGATAAAAATTAATATGCTAGTGTAAAAGTATTTGAAGTCTACTGATGGGAATTATACTTAATAGGAGGAAATAAAGAAAATGGGGAGTGAGAAAAGAAAATAGGTGAAAAGAGTTTACAAAGCTGTATTGATTGAATGTTGTAAAATAGAAATGAATGTGGACTGCGTTAGGTTCTCTGATTGTCTTCCCTGAACATGTGTCTTCAGGTGTGGAGGTGCTGGAAGAGCAGACTGAGCCGAGCGATGAGATGATAGAGTATGACTCTCCACAGCAGCTGAGTGAGCAACTGGTGACTCTGTCGCTTCTCCCTGAGTCACGCTGGAAAAACCTTCTGAATCTTGATGTTATCAAGGTAACATTGTAGTCTTCTTGGTACTGTGTCCCAGTCTACTCCCTGAGCATGTCCTGCTTTGAGAGTCGAGGAAAATGATAGTCACGGCACTGCTGTTTAATCAAACGGTGTTTCATGGGTGCTGTCTCAGAGGCCCCTCTCTATGTCCACTGTAAGCGCACTGCAGGTGTTTGGATGATGTAGCAGACACAGTCTGTAAATGTGTGTCTTACTGCTGTGTTTAAGAAAATTATACTAGGGTTTTTATTATTACTACTCAGACACAATTAACCTTTCTGCTGCTAAGTAGACGTTCAGAGCTTTCTGTACTGTGTCGGGGTCAGCAGGTGAGTTCGGGAATGTATGATGGTAAGTTGTGGTGAAAACCAAGTGAGCCAATTTATCCCTGAGGACAGGGCAGCTGTAAGAAATATTTTTCTCCCTGGAGAGATGGCTCCATGGTTAAGAGCAGGTACTGCTTTACAGAGGACCTGAGTTTAGTCCTCAGCACCCACATTGGGTGACTCAAAACCACCTGTAACTCCAGCTTCGGGGCATCTGTTATCCTCTTCTGCCTGTGGTCACTGTACTCAAGTGCACCCCCCCCCCCACACGCACATGCACATACTTAAATAAAAATTTTACATATAACAAATTCAGAAATTTCAGTGGAATTTTACGTCATTAAATAGCAATAGTATTTTCTTTTTAAAAGTACTAAACAAAAAAACCTCAAACAACAAAACAAAATACCTCCCACTAAAACATAAATTAGCTGCCACATTTAAAAACTGAAAATAAACCAGACAGTGGTGGTGCACATCTTTAATCCCAGCACTAGGGAGGCAGAGGTGCGCGGACCTCTGAGTTCAAGGTCAGCCTGGTCTACAGGGCTAGTTCCAGGGTGGAAAGGGCTACACAGAGAAATCCTGTCGCCAAAAAATAAAACAAACAACAAACAAAAAGTACTAAACAAAAGTTAAAATCCTAACAGAATAAAAGAATTAAGTTCTCTAGGTGGTAGGGGCACACTCCTTTAATCCCAGCACTCAGGTTGAGGCAGGGCCATCTCTGAGTTCAAGGCCAGCCTGGGATACAGAATGAGTTTTAGAATAGCCGGTTGTCACACAAAGAAACTCTGTCTCAAAAAACAAAAGAAATAATTAGGGTCCTATTTCTCCAAAATCTTAGCAAATTATTTCTGATGGAGTTGTCTGCGCTTCTGTCTCTGAGTTTCCTTCTGGAGACAAGCCATTTTGTTAAGTTGTTCGTATTTTGTTTCGCTAAGGGATGCTGAGTATAACAGCTCATCTTGTGAAGGTGAGCCTTGTCTTAGTGCTCCCGTGCCGCACCTGTCACTGGGGCTGGGGAAGGGACAGCTGCAGCGTTGTCAGACAGGTCTTTCTCAGCCTTCTAGCGTGGAAAACATTGTGATGTTTGTTTTAAATTTCATTTATACTAGACATTCAAAACTATTAATAGGGTTAGCACTACTAGTCTTTTATCTCTTCATTTTTCTCTTCATAGAAAAAGAATAAACCAAAAGTACCACCCAAAGTGCCCCAGTCAGCACCGTTTTTCATCCCAACAGTTCCTGGACTTGTACCCAGGTTTGCCGTGCCTGAGCAGAATGGGGACTCCCAGCAGGTAGGAGCCAGATCAGTGTTCTAAGTTTGTGGGGTGTCTGTGTCTGTCACTTTTTGTAGCTCCCAATGCCACAGAATAAATTAATAATCATTTTAAATTATAAGCTATGTTTTGAGTAATATTTATGGTCTTTAAATAATGTGTATTTGTTTTTATTTAAGTCTAAAGTGGTAAACCTTGGGATTTTGGCTCAGAAATCAAATTTCTACCTGAAACTTGAAGAAGGATTGCTAAATAATCAATGTAAGTTAACATAAAATATTTCCACAAGTTTCTTCATTTTTATTTTAGTTTATCAGAGAGAAAAAATGAACAGTTTATAGTAAATAAAAGCTAAACATATTGAAAATTTGCTCTAATCTACATCAATTACGGTGATTGAGCAGTACTAAGTTCAGACGATGGGAAAGGTGAATGGACTGAGACGCCCCAGCCTTCTGGATGGAAGTTCAGATGCTGTGGAGATGGAGAACTTACTGACAGCCTTTAGCGTGTGGCTTTCAGTTTTCATCTCCAGAGTTTACGTCAGGAGCCTCAAGCTCCTTGTTTTCGTTTGAGAATCTGCTTAGTCCTGTGGTTCTTAATATAGCACAGACAGGTATTTTAGGTAATTTTGTGTTTATTGTAATACGTATATTTATATAGATATTTAGGTGATTTTATATGCAATTTTAAAAGAAAAAGAAAATAAATATTTAATTTAGTTCTATTTAAACTTTTTAGATTACTGTGTAGCTAATAGTAAATATAAGCATTTTTTAAAAACTGTCACTCTCCTAAGAAATTTGGCTCATCTTCTGTTTGATGTTGGAATGCTGGCGATTCATACCAGTATCACTTAAGTCCATGTGGTCAAAAGTCAGAGAATGGTCCTGATGGCTTCCTGATTATTGCAGAATGAAGAATGCACACAATTGTTTAAGCTATGCTAAAGAACATAAAACAAGATTGATCAGACTTGTCACGGTTCAAAAGCTGAAACATAACCATTGCCACTGCAGTAGCAAGGCCCTGATGAAGTTGGTTGTGTTGAGTGTGTTTTCATGGGATGCAGAGTAAACAGCAATGCTGTCTTCTAGAGGAGCCTTGGGGTTGATAGAATGGGGTCAGGAGTCCTCCCCTTACGTGTTTCTGTATTGTTGATATTTCTTCACAGCCCAGGGATAGTAAAGGGAATCCGCCCACCCCATCCTATCCTGGCAGTAACCACTACTAATAGTGCAGTATATGACCTCATGTTAATTTTTTTTTGTTTCTAATTGATTCATGTGGTTAATGAAGTGAAACAAAGACTGAATTCCTGACAGTACAAAACTTTAAAGACTTCTAGTGATTTTATTACTATTGAAATTTTTGCTGTTTCATTGACCTTGAGTTCATAATTATGCAATGCACAGAAAGTCTGGCACCATTTACATATATATTGCTTGGGGTATGAAGGAAGATCCTAGCTTTCTTTAATTGTAAGAAATAACTAGATTCTTTTTACAATAATGCAGATGAAGCTGCTCTTAACCTTCTGAAGGAATTAGGCCCATCAGGAATTGAAGCAGAGCTGCGAAACCTGTCTCCTGATGATGGTGGGTCGGTAGAAGTCATGCAGGGCTTTTTGAGAATGATCGGGATGATGCTGAACAGAAAGCGTGATTTTGAGTTAGCCCAGGCATACCTTGCGTTGTTTCTGAAGGTGAGTGAGATGTCAGATCCTTTCCTTCCTTTGTAGCAGTGTTATTAAGCCGTGTTCTGCAGAGATGGGCGTGCTCTACATCCGGTGTCAATAGGCAGCCACTCACCACGTGGCTGATGACTGCTCTCTCTCTATAACTGGACAACAGCTGTCTGGGTCTGTTTGCCACCCTGGAGTAGTTGGGATATGCACTTGTAGTCTTTGTTTTTGTTATTACTTGATAGCATAATTTTGGCTTTATCCGTATTTGTCATCTGTGTAAGTTTTCTGTGATTGTAAGAGAAAGCCAGGTTCTTTTGTTTGTTCATTTTTGTCTGCTGCTGAAATTAAAATATTCCCTTCCATCAGTTTCAGTTAATTTGGCACAACTTGCTTTTTGATGAATGAAATAGAGATGTGCTTTGGGGGTCCATTGTGGTGGTATAACGTGCTGAAGATGCAAGGATTTTACATTTATTTAAAAGGTGAATATTTAGGTAGTACCAGATAGCTTTTTTTTTTTTAAAGAAATTTCAGATTGTCTCTATAGGTTTTCCTGTGTTTGCCAAATGTTAGTCCCTACCAATTTTGCATAAGCCTTTAAAAATAAAGTAGATGACCCTCATCAGTGGTGTGAAGAGGAAGGAAACTGGAAGCCCACACAGCCTGATAGTTGGGGTTTGGAAGTCATATCAGTTCTTTTAAGAGAGCTCGTGGTATAAAAAAAAGTTCAAAGTAAAAAAGTAGTTTGGAACAACAGGAAATTAGAGACAAGAAACCACCATTTAAGAAAGAAATATTTAGATACTATTTTCTTAGGTTCCTTGGTTAGAAAAAAAATCAGGATTTTGGTACTCTTAAGTAAAACATCCAACTTAACCTTAAGCATCTTGCTTTTCTTTCCAGTTACACCTCAAGATGCTTCCTTCAGAGGCGGTGCTGTTGGAAGAGCTGGAGAAGTTGTCATCCCAGGTAGAAGAAGACTGGACTCACTTACAGTCACTCTTCAATCAGAGCATGTGTGTTTTAAATTATATCAAAAGTGCTCTGCTGTGAGAAATAAACCTCAGTGATTGCAGCACTCACAGCTACATGTGAAATGGACTGCTGAGCTTGTCTTCATCCGCTGCTCAGCGTGGAGGCTGCTGGCGCTGCTTCACCAGCAGGGTTCTGTATCTGAAAAGCAGAAACTTTCTGGGTGTAAAATTACACCTTCCTGTTGCTCTGAACACCTAGGAATCTAAAGCCACCTGAGTTCTTCACGCTAATCACATAGACGAGGCTTTTTAAATTATTGCCAGTTTGTATTTTTTCAATGTGTTACATATAATAGAGAGTGTCTATTTAGTATGAAGTTTTGCTGAATTAAATTGACATTGTCAGGTAAAACAGATCTATAATATAGTTCTAAAATGTTTTTGTTATCTTAGAAAAACGAATGTTTCTTTTCTGGGTGTCATTTGATGAAGGGTAGACTGTCGATTCTTGGGGCTGTGCTTCATATCTGGTACCTGTGGCGTGTCTAGCTTTGTAGCACAGGGTCTAGAGCTTTCTCTGTTGCCTCCTTTCTAAACAAGTTTTTGTTAGCTCGAAACGTGAGAGGGACTTGCTCCACGCAGGTGCTCCAGGAAGAGGTGCAGCAGGTGCCTGTACAGGGAGATTCCAAGCTCCAACGAGGCTGTCTTTCGCGGCTTTTCCTCCTTCTCTGACATGTTTATTTGAGAAGAAACTGCTGACAGCCCTTGTCATCATTCTCTTTTTTATGGACTGATGATTTAGCAACACGGGAATTCTTTTTTCTTATACAAATCATGAACTAAATTTTCTTACCTTTTTCAGGTGAAAGTGCAAACTTGATCTGTTGTCATTTTTACTAGCATTGTCTTTAGACAGTATGTTTTGTCAATAACCTTCCAAAACTTTAGACATTTACCATCAAGGGAGAGAAGAAAAAACTACAAAGTATTTTTGTGTACATATTTTTCTTAAAATGTAATCAGTTTCCACATACTTCTATATTTTTGAACTTTAGTCTTTACTTTTGAAATTTAATGTGTGTTGTATATGACTACATTTTACTTATAAAAATATCAGATGGATTTGTTTTTGGCAACAGTGTTTGATCTCAGTAAATAGACATAGAACATGAAATGTAGAGGTTTTATTTTTTTGTTTGTTTTTTGTTTTGTTTTTTTTACTTAAAGAAAAGTTTATAACTTGAAATGTCATCACTTGCACATCATATGTTTTATTATCTACTTTGCCTATCATCTGCCCAAAATTAGGGAATTTTCCTCTGCCACCCCCAGCACACACACAGTAACTACAAACCGTGCTGAAGTAAGCAAGCATCATGTTGCTTAGGTCTCTGGGTTAAGGATCTCTGTGTAGCATATGCTAAGGGTTTGAACTGGTGAGCCAGGGGATTAGCATTTTTAATTTGAAGAGATATTTCCATGTGACTTCCAAAGTGATTATATTGTACCTGCTATTTCATAACATGAGGCGTATTCAGAATCATGTCTTTACCACTTGCATTAATAGAATAAAAACTCTGATTTTGTTTTTATGTTAGAATTGATATTTGTGTGTTCTATCTATTGCATCATTTGTCTTTTTATCATAGATTTGTTAAAAGGTTTTTGCTTTGGTTTTTTTAAGACAAGGTTTCACTGTATAGCTCTAGCTGGCCTGGAATTCACTATGTAGACCAGGTTGTCCTAGAACTCACAAAAATCCACCTGCCTCTGCCTTCTAAGAGCTGAGATTAAAGGTGTGTGTCACCATGCCTCAACTTTTGTTGAGTATTTATGCAACCTAAACATTGGTCTTTGTTACCTCCAGGTAGTTGTATGTTTCTGACTTTCTGGCATTGTTTTATAGAATCCTAGGCATTTTACATTTTTCATATATGGTCAGTTTTATGTCTTATTCTAAGTTATAAAGTAAGTCCTCCATTCTCTAAGCTGTTTATCCTGATTTTGTGTGTGTGTGTGTGTGTGTGTGTGTGTGTGTGTGTGTGTGTCTGTGTCTGTGACTACCTGTGTGAGTGATTAATGGCTAAATCGTCAACTATAATTGATCACTGCAATGAAGACAAGGTGTGGAAATGTTTTTAGTTCAGTCATTTGTTCAGAAATCATGAATTGAAAACCCACACTTTGTCATTGAGCAGAATGCTGTTTCATTGTATGCTAAATTTTTATTGAGCTATTTTTGGTGTTTTAATAATGCAACATGCTCTGATTATAGTTTGGTGGGATAAGGTTTTCTTAAATATTTTTTCAAATTTTTCTTGTTTCATGTTAGGCATATCTTCTTGAAGTCTGTGTGGGTGGCATTAACTTATAGAATTGATTTAGAAAAAAGTAGTAAACTGAGTCTCTCTCTTCAAGAGCAATGATTGTTATTAAATATTTGTGGGCAGGCTCTCTCTGTGTCTTAGTCTCACTGCGTGTGTGAGTGCGTGTGTAAAATACATAAAACTATTTTGCCAGTTTGTCATGGCAATACAAAACTCTCCTAAAGTGTTAATCAAGATGTTCTTCCTAGAAAATCACCTTCTGCAGCTGCTGAGGCTTTACTTCTTACTCGTGTTCATTTCCATTTGATTGTTCTGAGTCAGGATTGCTTGCCCTCCATAAACTACTGGCCCTGCCTTGCAGAAGCCTTGTCTTGTTGCCAGGTCAGGTGCAGATGCCTTCAGTGGTCTTTTGTTACATGGTGATGCGTGTACTAGGTTTCTGCTAGATAGCATCCTTCATTAAATTGTAATATATTATACTGCTTGTTTCATATTTCTTCCATTTTTTTCCTTTTATTGAAGGTAGATTCTTTCCTCATACAGTATATCCTGATTACAGTTTTCCCTCCCTCTACTCTCAGTTCTCCACACCTTCTCTCTGTCTGGATCCACTCCCTTTCTGTCTCTCATTAGAAAAGAACAGGCTTCTAAGAGATAACAACTGAACACGACAAAGTAAAATACAATAAGATAAAGCAAAACCCATCACTTTGAGGCTGTAAGAAAAGAAAAAAGAAAGAAAGAAAGAAAGAGAAAGACAAAGAAAGACCCCAAGAGCAGGCACAAGAATCAGAGACTCACTGTTCACAGACTCAGGAGTCCCATGAAGGTAGTAAGCTAAAGGCTATATATAATCTATAGTGCAGACCGTATGTAGGCCTTGTTCTTGTTGCTTCAGTGTGGGAAGTCACGTGAGTTTTGTTCAATTGATACAGTGGACCTTGTCCCTGAGGACTGAGGGGAAGGATTTGATGGAGACATCCCATTTAGAGCAGTTTGTCTAAGGTCTCTCCATATAATGTCTTGCTGTGGGTCTGCTGTAGAAGGAAGCTTCTCTGATGACTGAATCTATGAGTATAGCAGAATATCATTAGGAATCATTTTATTGATAGCTTTTAAGTAGATAGAGATGAGTAGAAAATTTTATTAAGGCATTTTTTGAAGCTTGTATTGAAAGAAAAAAATCAATATTTTCAATTGTTATAATTTCCCATATTAAATAATATTTCATTCCTGAGGTATTCCTGAACTGTTTTATATGTTTGATAGAATTATCTAACTTTGATTTAAAAACAAATTTGGCCTAATCAAAGTGGGACAAAAGCCTAGTGTCTTTGAGTCTTTGTTGTTTTTTTCTCTGTATATTCCTTGCTGTCCTGGTACTCGCTCTGTAAACCAGGCTGGCCTAGAACTGCCTCCTGTGTGCTGGGATTAAAGGCAGGCACCACCACACCCGGCTTCTTTGTTGCTTCTTGATTTGTCTGTTTCATTTCTTCTGTGGCTACCGAACTGCCACGTTTCTGTATCTTCTCCAGTCAAGATTGGCAGGTTATATTTTCTTTATAAATCATGTCTTATCAGATCTTCAAATAAATTAGTATTATTTAAGGTCGGTTTATGCGTTTTTATGAATTGGTTACATAGGACAGAAGCCCAGCACTAACAAACAGTAATACAATTGGCTTTGCCTGACCTATTGCTTAGTAAGCTCCATAATAGCTGGCTGCTGTGTTCCTCTGACTTCATAACTGACTGTTCTCATGGTCTGTCCTCACTGATCTACAGGATGGTCTCTTTATTACTACTGAGAATAAACTGGTGATCAGAACTTCAAACTACCAACAGTTGTAGGTTTATATGTTAGTTTTCTTTAAGATACTTCCTTTTATTATTTTTAATTATGTGTTTGTGTGTCTTTGCGGTGGGTATGTGCATGGGAATGTAGGCCCTCATAGGCCAGAGGTGTTTGAGTTCCTGAGATCCTCTGCAAGGGCAGTATGTGCTCCTAAATCTTTAGCCCCACACAGCATTCTTAAACTTGTTACAAAATAAGACCTAGAATAGATCGTCTAGTGACTCCCCTTGACCCTTGAGCCTGAGTGGCTAGAGGGATGCAGCTTTGATTAGCTTGGCCTGATGATTCATTGAGGTCTAGACAGGGGACAGAGACCATTCAGACCACCTGGCTTGAGATGGATGTTAGCTTCCCAAGGACGTGTGCTCTCTGATGAAAGGGAAAGGTGGGCGAAGAACAAAAATGTGTGTCTGGCAGTCTGTTCCTTCCTGGAGAGCCGATTTTA
Source organism: Microtus pennsylvanicus (assembly GCF_037038515.1). Classification (NCBI taxonomy): domain Eukaryota; kingdom Metazoa; phylum Chordata; class Mammalia; order Rodentia; family Cricetidae; genus Microtus; species Microtus pennsylvanicus. The sequence continues at coordinate 49,523,260 of NC_134582.1, read as the reverse complement.
TGAAAGGCTCTGGGGAAGCATTTTCTAAAAAGGATTTGTGCAGTTGAAAATGTTTCAAATGTGTTCTTTTTTAAATAAAAGCACTGTGGATAGAAAAAGATGTAGACTGACTGAAATACACACTTTCTTTATCGAGGAGCTGAATTATTTGTATTGTAATCCAGAGTGCACAGGAAAAGTTCGGGCGTTAAGGCAAGGCTTTATGTTACTCCCTGTGGGGACAGTGCTAGTTTTTTTAGTTGTTTCTTTTATTTTTTTGAGAGTGTAATTATCATTTCCCCCTTCTCTTTCCTCTCTCCAAACCCATATACCATAACTCCTTGACCTCTTTGAAATTCATGGCTTCTTTTTTCATTTATGATTGGTACATATAGGGGAAAGCCTGAGGTTTCAACCCTCCACAGTGTTAATGTTTTAGGTGTGTGTGTGAGAGAGAGAGGCAGACAGACAGACAGAGAGAGGTACGCACACGTGAGTAGGGTGTTAGTGCTTGCACAGACTGTCCTATGTGTCATCCTCCTCATTTGTTTGAGCACATGTCTCACTGAACCCAGGGCTATGAAGGTAGCCATCACACCTCAGGATCCTCTTCCCTACCCCACCCCCCACTCCCAGCCTCAGCACTAGACCTCCAGACACACAGCACTGACCTGACTTTATGTGGGTGCTGGAAACAAACGCTGATCCTAATGCTTACTAAAGTAAGCTCTTTTCAACACGGACCCAGCTCTTCAGACCCTTAAATTATTTTTAATCGTACAATATTGAGGGTTCTTGAGCAACAATTATAGAAGACTTTGATGCTTGTTTAATAGGAAGAATTTGATTTTATTTTTTTAAGAATTTAAGGGTGCCTTTACTTCAGGGGCACACTAAGCAAGATCCTTATCATTGAACTATACGTAGCCTTTTGTCTGCTATTTCTCATGGTATTTCATTTCAAGGCAGTTAACCCACAGTTAGGTACGCAGTTTACTCCTGGTATCTGCAGAGACTGGAAACTAATGAAGCTCAGAGAAGGGGAATTCCTCTGCTTTTTCCTCTCCCCTTCCCTGACTTACTTTCTTCTTTCCCTACCTTCCTCCCCTTCCCCAGGTAGAAAGCGAGCATCAACTCTCTTAGAACATTGTAGTTCCCACTTGCTTCCAGCAACCTGAGAAAGCGATGTTTCTGGAAGGAAAAAGGAAAACCAGGTCCTTGGTCTGAAAGGTATTTTTCTTATCTTACACACTTTGCTCAGAGTTTTGCTCTGTGCTGTCTTGTTTTCTACTGATAAACGATTTGAGATCCTGAGATTCCAACGCCACAGTCATTTGTTTCAAAGAAGTAGTAATTCTGTGAGCCATGTGTGCCACAGCCCTTCCTGTGAGGCCAACTCCTGAGGCTTAGTGCGTGGGTTTTCCGTAGAAATGCAGGCACACAGAAGCGAATGCCCCTCAGCATTCCAGTGTCTGTGTAGATCTCTGACTGCAGGCTTGCTAATGTGTGATGATCACAGAGGATATTGGTTCAGACCCCGGGTCAGCATCGGCTTGTGTGAAAGGTGCACTCTGTAGCCCAACCCAAACCTTCACCATACAGGCCTGGACGAATGAGACCTCACAGTGTTTTAAGGCCTCCGGTTTGACTGCACTGGAACACTGAGAAGAACCAGAGGGGAGGAGGCCATATGGCTTAGTCCATGGTTCTCCTGTTCTGGGAGGAATGCTGGAGAAGAAAAGAAAGAGGCTTAAGTTAAGACTTGCAGGCCCTGGGTTCCCGTAATAAAATGGGGTTAATGAAGCCACATTTGAGAAATACCTGGGTGCAGTGCAACCCTAGAGTTAGAGAGCGTGATAACTGTCCCCCAGGAGCCTCTTGGGGTCTTGCACCCTTGGACACAAGGTGGTCATATTCAGTTGTTGGACTCTAGCGTCCAAACATCGAGGAGTAACCCCCAGAGACTGTCTCATACACCACAGCCGATGCAAAAGCATGAGGATTTTATTAATTCTGTCATGACAGGGTCCCCCAGCATTCGGGAAGCCGAGGGACCTCGAATAGCGGGTACAGTCTACTTTTAAAGGGGCCACAGAAGCAAGGGGGGTTGTTCTTTGACTATTCTGATTGGCTTATTTGAAAGGGCTATTATCAATAATTGACTGGAGAGCTGTTGCCAGATCAGATGAGGTAAGAGGTCATTTTGACCCCGTTTCCCAGGGGACCGAACCAAAGCATACGTATATGGGTAATTGTTCAGGAACTGAGTACGTGCGAGTGTAGCTGTTAGGTCCTTGGTTCCCAGGGGAGGAGGGGAAGCACTATGGCACAGAGGCTGAGAGGATTCAGAATTGTCAAAAATGGCTTCAGGATTGTCTTAAAGTCTTACACAGTATGAGTATGTACTGACATGTTTGGGCAGAAGGGCCTGTTGCACTCCCATGTTGTTTCCCATAACTGGGAGATGTTTGAAGAACTCTGGAAATTTTTATCTACTTCTTACAGAAAACAGGGAAGATGGGAAAACAAGACTTAACAGGCCCCTGTGATAGAGTGAACAGCGGTCACCCTCCACCAAAGCAGAGTTTGGTGGCACCATCTTAGCCAAGACAGGCTGACAGCACAAGCTAAGTGGGCTCATGGACTTGGGTGTAAGGAAGATCTGCCCATACATGGAAAAAGGAATTAAACTGCCAGGAAAGAAACAACTATAATAGAGAGTTTAGACAAACTATCACTAGCCACCCATTGCCTAAATATGAGAGAGGCAGGCAGTTTTGATTGGTGGTTTGCCTTTCCTTCAAGTTCAGGAGCTTTACATGAAGAATTCTCTAAGTGATTTATGTCCTTGTCTGTACTGAATCTTCAGTCCGTTCGGGCAGGTGGTCATGGGTTACATAAGAAGCCAAGCTGAGCAAGCCATGCGGTGAAAGCCAGTTAGCAGCATTCCTCCATGGCCTCTGCATCAGCTCCTACCTCCAGGTTCCTGTCCTGTGAGTTCCTTCCCTGATGGCTTCAGTGACAACTATGATGTGGAAGTGTAAGTCAAATAAATCCTCTTTTCCCCAACTTGTTTTGGTCACGTGTTTTACCACAACAGTAACCCTGAGACAAGCCCAGAAGTTTTTCCGGCGCCTAGTGCTCTCCTGGCTGATTTTGTTTGCACTTGTGGGTGATGTATGAATATGCACATATTCATGAGTGTGTCTTCACACTTGGGTGTGGGAGCCAGAAGCTGATATTGGGTGGCTTCCTCAGTAGCTTGCCTACCTTATAAGACAGGTCCTCTCTATTGAAAATTTAACTAGAGAATATAGTCGAAATTTTCTTGTTTCCCTAGAAACAAGTCTAATAATTAAATAGAATACCTCAATTCAAACATTTAGGAAAATTTGAGTGACCAAAGACAATATAATAATGATGATAAGCATTATAAGTATTATATAGTTAAGATAGATTATTGAGAGGTTTCCCATCTCCTCTCTTCTGTCTCTTTATTGATTTTTATTGAGCTCTATTCTGTAGTTAAATTTTCAATAAACAAGACAACACTATGGCAAAATAATTTTAGAGCTAGACGGCATTCTGTGCATTTGCAGCATTGTCATTGGTGCTGATGATGGTGACAATGATGTTTGACATGTTTTTACAATTTAAATTATCATCCAGTTACTTCCTTTTCCTCCAGCTAACTGTAGTTTAAATCCCCCATCCTGTATTCTGTTGTTCCCCTGTCACTGAAAACTTGAGGATTGGCAAGCCTTGGCACCATTGTCCTTTCTAGCTTGTTTATATCAATGATGTGTATAGGCTGCCTTTATGACACCATTGTCCTTTCTAGCTTGCCTTATCTCATTTATGTGTATAGGCTACCTTTAGATATCCCAAATGTGACAGTGACCAAGAGTAGCCACAAGCCAGTGAAAGACAGAAATAATAAAAGAAAAATGAACCTTAAAAAAAAAAAAAAAAGACCGGACCTCTCATTGAACTCGTAGCACACTAACAGGCTAAACTTGCTGGCCAGCAAACCCCAGGGCTCCTCCTGTGTCAGCCTCTTAGTGGAGAGATTACAGGCTCATCTTCCCACACCAGAATGTCACTCGGGTACTAGGGATGAGCTCTGGTCATCACACACGTGCTAGAAGCATGTTACTGGCTGATCACGGTAGTCTTCTAAAGTGATCTTCAATACCATAGTCATGTAAATAACATAGTCATGTAGATAACATAGATGTTAGCTTTCTCCTTTCTGCCTGACACAACTTCCTAGGAGGAAATTAACCTGTGTTTCCCTACCCCACTCTACCCATGGCCCTCACAGCAGGGAGCTTGCAGAGAAGCCAGGCACACCACAATGACTACCAGGAGGAGAGAGAATGCTCTCATGCAGGCCCCCTTGGGTTAGATACTCCCCCACTGGTTCATCCTCTCCGGAACAGACCTCACTATCCTCTACTTGTATGCTTGACAATTTTATTTTCTCATTCCAATGAAGTTGACAGTCGAGATGGCCCTCACAGCATAAATATTAGCACATAATTCCTCTATTCTAAAGCAATATCTTGTATTTTCTACCACATCTAGTATTGGGTTAACTATTTTTTATTTCTTCGCCCATCTCTGACTAAATTTTATTCTGTACAACTAATTTATTTTGGTTTTTTGCAAGGGTGGCCACTGCCCCACAATCCTGACCCTTTTATTTCTTCCTGGTCATACTCTCCTGGAGTAAATATTATGAAAGTCCTGCCTGCAGTGAGTGGCTAGTGGGTGAGACATGGAAATCCAGGTGTTTCCGTAACTTGGCAGCCTCTCTCCAGCAGGCAGGGTGCAGCCCTGGGTGTTGCACAACAGGGTGCTGTTCAGGGCTCTTGAAACACTACAGAATACAAAGCATGCTACACCCCAGTCACTGGAAGGTTTGTGTTTAGCTCGTACAGCAGTTGAGTTTGGCTTAGCCTTTTGCCTGTCTCTCTCCAAGAGCAATAATTAAGGAGAAGCCTTCATAATCTATAAAGAGTACATCCTGGGAGTTTTTCTTGTTTCAAAGTGAGTGTGAGTGTGTGTGTGTGTGTGTGTGTGTGTGTGTGTGTGTGTGTGTTGGAATTCTCACTAGCCTTAATATGCATGCATAGGTGCATGCAAAAAAGATAAAATACCAAAGTGCCCATGTGCCATTTTTCTGTCATTGTTTTAGCAGAGAGTTTGATGGTGTGGAAATACATAGTGTATATCAAGAAAGAAAAGGAACCTGGCTTTCTTCAGAAAAGACCGCTTTTCTATTCTCTGGTTAATGGAGATGGCCAGATTTAGAGACTAGGAGGCCAGGCATACACTTAGCTGATGTCAAACATGGCTTCTGTAGCGGAGGACCACTCCCCAACAGTCTAGGTACAGTTTTAGTTCTCAGCCCATTGGATAGGAAGGTGGAATGGTGCAGAGACAGCTGGCTCGCTGCTGCTGCTGTGATACCATGAAGCTGAGGCGAAGACACTTCCTAAACAGGAACTTAAACGTGAGAAAATGGCCATGGAGCTCTGTGCTTTTCCCACCTTGCTTCCCTTTCTTCGACTGTTTACTTAGTAATCCTGGGATGAAAGGAAAACATGGCACAATATTCATAATCCCAAAGCAAAAGCAGACAGGTTCCTTGATGCTCTCAGTTTCAGAAGATGAGCAGCGTAGGAAAGACAGCATGTATCTCCATCTCCACAGAGCCAGAGCCTTAGTGCGCTAGCTTATTCAATAGAATTTTTACATTTCTTATAATATGTATTTACAAAGATATATCCCAAGCGGCTGATCCAATTTCATTTTGTCCCAGAAAAGTACGCCAAGAAGCTCCAGCCATGTTTGTTGCTTGAGTCATTGGAGCTTCCCCCAAAACTCCAGGCTCCCTTCACCTGAGTTTCTGGCTCTGGCTCTTCAGGAGCAGTGGGTGGTCTCCAGAACAGAGGAGACACCGGCAAGTAGGCAAGTAGCCGTGAGTCACTCGGTGAGTGCCGAGCCAGGCAGCTCTCCAGGAAGCCGTGGGAAGCACTTGTCAGAAGAGCTCCTCACCCCGTAGTGGTCAGGCCCCTGCTTCCCAGAAAGTGGGTGGAATATGGGTGTAGTTTCACTTTCCTTCAGCAATAAACAAAAATGGTCCACCTGACGCCAGGTGCGCAAAATGGTGAAGAGGTATTACCTCACATCGGCTTATCTCTCTGACCTTTGGAGCACTCAGAGGAGGAAATTACCACTCTCCTTCCTGCTGAGAAGTCACAGTCACTCCAGGTGTACCACACCTTCCAGCACCTAAGACGAATTTCAGTTTAAAATTCCAGATCTGGGGCTAAAGGTGTACTCAATGGTAGTGTTTTCCTTGTCTATGCGAAACCTGGCTTCAGTCCCTGAAACCACAGACAGACACACACAAACACACACACAGTCTTCACAATCACCTTTTGAGGAGAAAAGGCCATTTATTAGAGTATTTTATATAGCAAAACTCCTCAAATAACAGCATTGCCCAGAGACACTAAAGGTGTCCATCCATCATTATGTCCCTGTATCTTGAGCATGTCCCAGCCTAGGTGGTGACATCATCTTGTGTCTACATAGTAATCTCATCCCACCGCGCTGCCTTTGCTTCTGGTTCTGTCTTACCTACATTAACAAATTTTCTGTTCACCTCAGTACTCTGTACACAACTGCTATCCAGCAAATACTTCAGTGCTTTTTCAAAGAGTAGCCCAGGAGTTCCTGGGTCTCCACGAAACTTTTTCAGGACATCAGCAAAATATTATGAAAAACTGTTTTAATAGTGCCTGTTATCTGATTCCTTTTACTTTCAAATATGCTAAGGACATCAAATGCCACCAGAATTTAATGGCACTAATTGGAAGCTTAGTAGGGTCCACAGTCTTCAAGACTGAGAGAGTTCTAAGACAAGAACAACATCAAAGTGAAGCTCACTGCCCTACTAGACTGACTGAAGAAGCCTGACCTCACCAGGAAGGGTTAACGTGTACTGTGTAAAAAGATTCATCTCCAAAACGCCTTCCATCTGATACCTAGGGTGAGAAGCATGCATTGCTAATCCTGTCAGGCCCTTTGTGGGGCAAGAGGGCCAGGCAGCTCTCCAGAATAAAGAACCCTTCACCTTCAGACTTAGATGGTGTCAATGAGTTGACTCCAATTGTTCCTCAAAGCTCATTGAAACATTGAAACTCTATGACAAAACAAACAAACAAAGCCAATGACTCCAGAATGTTTAGAGTGTTCCAGTGAAGTATGTCAGTGGAGGTGATCAGTCTCAGAGGCACATTGCAGCATAGTGTTTGGAGAATAGTAGGTGTCTGTCTAAATCTTGATACCCTGTGTGGTTGAGGGCAGCATTTCAAGGTACTCTGCCCCAGTGGATACTGACCTGAGCCTTGTGACATCAGATAGAGGGCCTGGCATGAAGGATCTTCTCCACCACATAAACCAAGTATGGTGGTAAATCTCAGCACTCGGAAGGCAGAGGCAGAAGAATCCGAAGTTCAAGGCCACTCTCAGCAACATAGAGCCTTTGATGCCAACCTGGAAGACGTGAGACTCTGTCTCAAATAAACAAAACAAGAGGCAAAAAAGTCATGGAGTAGACTAAGCAGGAAAGACAATACAGGAAATAAACAATTTGGAGAAAAAGATCATCATGAGAATCTTTGACATCACAGAGGGAAGAACACATTTAGGAGGGTGTGTAGAAACAGTAGCCCTGATTAGAGATGAAAATAAGTCAGCAATGTCAATTTTTGTTTCTCCCTCCCTAGCCCCTGAGCTGAGCCTTGAACTGAGTCTTCTACTAGCTAGGCAAATGCTCTACCACTACTCTAAATCCTCTCCTATACCAGCTTTGCAGTTCTGAATATATGACCTTGCCATTCACCATATTGGGGGCAGAGTACTTGAATATGAAGTGGAGGGTAGTTCACTCTGAGGCATCCAAACAGATGTTCCCATCCATCCAGACTGCATTTTCTCCACCTACACCAAAAACTTTGCTTCTCTCCTCCACAGGCAGCCCTTCTTATTCTGCATACAGGTATTCTGACATTTTTCACAGTTATGAAACCATAGAAGAGAATAGCCTAGTAGGATAGTGGATAACTTACTAAAGACCCAATTATCTTTCTTGGTTGTTGTTTTTTTTTTGATTTTCGAGACAAGGTTTCTCCGTAGCTTTTTGGTTCCTGTCCTGGAACTAGCTCTTGTAGACCAGGCTGGCCTCGAACTCACAGAGATCCGCCTGCCTCTGCCTCCCCCAATTATCTTTCTGACCATGTGTTTTCCTCAGAAAAAAAAAACCACAGTTGTCTTTTTACATACAACATGAGGACATAGATCTTCAGAAGTAGTGAACAGCGCTAATCTCAAGATTTGCATTTATTGACCTCAACTGGCAATGTAAAGCATCATCTCGTTTAACCCTTCTGTTGCTTCCCTCCAGACTCACTCGGAAATAGTTTGTAGTTTGACAAGTTCAAGCTGAAATTGGAAAGTATTGGTTATCTGTCTCCAAGCATTGGGTTTAAGGAAAGCAAGGCAGTGTCACCAATAGAAACGCATGATTTAAGAAGGGTTTGTAATAGAGCTTGGGATTAATTAGCACCACAAACTCTTGTTCTTCACCCCGGGGGAAGATCTGAACGTGTGTACAAAAACAAGGTGATGTATTAATTTGCTGATACATTGGAAAAGCCCCTCCCTGATCTGATGCCTGGAAGGGGATGGCTAATTGCCTCTAGTCCTGTTGCTTAGGAGCTGCATCAAAAAATAACCTGGCTAACACAGAGCAGGACTCATCAGTCCTGGTTTCATTTTCCTTCACTGCCCATCTCTGCACCGTGTGTTTAGGAGTGTGGCATCTTTTGGAAACTGACTTGCTACTTACCCATTCTTCTGGAGAGAAAATTCTGCTATTCAGGATCCTTGACTTAGGGAACTTGTTGCAAGGCTGTGGATGGTAATTGTGAAGACCCTTTATTTGCTTTGGGGGAGTATTTATCATTGACATATTTAACCACACAGATATTAAATGTTTAGGTTAACAAATTTTGGCAACTATAAACATCTATTAAACTATTAAATGAGATATAGACCATTTCATCACTGCAGACATCCACCCCCGTGACTCTAGACCATTCCATACTGCAGACACCCCCCCCCGTGACTCTAGACCATTCCATCACTGCAGACATTCCCTCCCGTGTCTCTAGACGATTCCATCACTACACCCCCCCGTGACTCTAGACCATTCCATCACTGCAGACACCCCCCGTGATTCTAGACCATTCCATCACTGCAGACACCCCCCCGTGACTCTAGACCATTCCATCATTGCAGACACCCCCCCCCCATGACTCTTCCATTCACTTTTCCCTCTCTCCCACTCACTCTAGACAAGCTGCTACTGCTCTAGATTACTATTGACCATTTGTGGGTTTCATATACATGAGATTATACAGTGTGTGGGTTTTGTGTGTATAGTTTCAATCATTCATTACATGTTAGCATTCCTACCGTGAGCTCAATCAATCATCCCTCCATTTACTATATGCAGGAATAATTCATATACTCTGAACTCTGCTGCAGGCTAAAGTTGAATAAAACCTCTTCTGAGAGTATGTAAGCCATCGAAGGCCCTGTCTGGACCCCACTTGAAATCCTGTAGTATATCACGTGGCGTACACTTGAGACGCTAAGCACACAGGTGCATAGAACATTTATTAAGACAAAAGCCTGCCTTGTGTTTTCTCCAGATTTGAGATCCTCCACCCCACACTGGATTGCACAAATCAACTCCTCTTCCTGATCCTCCTTTGAGATCTGTTCTAATTACTGTGATAAAACATTGACAAAAACCAATATGGAAAGAAAGGGTTTATTTCAGTTTATGCTTTTAGTCTATTACTGAAGGAAGCAAGGGCAGGAAGTCAACGTGGGAACCGGAGAGCTTATTGGTTTGCTCTCCATGGTTTATTCATCTTCCTTTTTTGTTTTTAATTAAAATGTGTAGCATGAATAATAAAAATCCAGAGACAGATATTGGAATTCAACCTGAAAACCAGAAAAGCAAAGCAGCCAAGTCACTAGAGAAGTCTTACCTCTGCCAAGGCTGGGCGACCACAGACTAAGCAGACAGAGCTTCTCCCTCCTCCCATTTTATATTCCTCTAGTGCTGGGATTAAACATGTAAGCCACCACCATCTGGATTTGTTTCATACATTGATCCTGTAGAGGCCAGGGTAGCCTTGAACTCAGAGGTCCATCTGCCTCTGTCTCCCAAATCCTGGGATTAAAGGTATTTGCCACAACTGCCTGACCTCTAGTGGCTTAGTTTTGCCCTTATGATCTTTAGGCAAGCTTTATTTATTAAAATATCAAATATTATTAAATAATTACTAATAATTATTTAATAATAATTAAAAAATTATTAAATAAAATATCACTATAAAAATGTAAACTAAACCATTTCTGTTGTTCCTCCCTCTAACCCTCTAAGTACCTCTTGCTTTTTGTCAAATTCATGACTTCTATTTAATTGTTATTACATATAGAAGGATAGTATACATGTGTATATTTATTCATAAATATATAAATACAATCTGCTCAGTTCATACAAAGTCAGCTTTCTTTCTTACATCATCTGAGACTATCTGCACAAGGGTGGCACCACCTGCAATGGGATGCCACCTCCCCAATTAATCATCAATCAAAAAATACACCACAGACATGTCCACAGGCCAATCTCGAGGTTCCCTTGTCTCAGGTAATGCTGTTTGGTCAACTTGACAAAAAACCAACCAGCACATCTTTCTACTTCTAGAAATCGCTGATATCCACAGTCACCATAAGAGAAAAAGGGCTTGGTCATGGAGAGTAGAGACTGCTGTGGGCTGAACTTGTCTCTTGCCAGCACTGGATGAGCAAGTGAGCTCCAGGAGTGAGGCACTTGGCTCCTTCTCCTCTTCTGTGCGCTCCACACCAAATTTCCAGTAAAGGCAGACGCTAAGTAGATTGTCTCCAAGTTTCATCTATTTTTAACTTCTTTTGTACTAAGATAAGAAAATGCAGTGTGACAAAATAGTCTGAAAAGATTGGAAACAATTGAGCGTAAACATAGGATGGAATACCTGTGAAGTGATTTAGCTCATTATTGTTGGAGCTACGGGGAATGTTCTTTACCGCAACGCTAAAAGTACTAAATGATAACTCTATTCCATAAACAACAAAGTGGGAAAACCCCACCCACCGTAATCTGGAATATGAGCAAGTGAGAGCAACTGGCACTAACTGAGCACAGCAGAAACTCGATTCTCAGAACGAATCCCCACCACAGCATCTCTGGACCAGCTGCTTTGGATGAGGAAGTTCCCAAAGGTGCCTTCAGGTAGTAAGTACGTAATTGATCTGTTTAGTGATATTTACTACCATGCCCCATAGATCATGTGTGTATAGGTGTAACCTCTACCATGATTTCCATATGAACATTGAGGCAGAGACTGGAAACGAATCTTGGTGTTATTGGGAATCATTGATATTTGGCTCTTCTAGCAACAATGGACCTAAAAAGAGTTCTGTTCTTTTTTTGAGATAGTTTTGGAGTATGGTGCTAATCTAATAACCAACACTGTATCATCTATTTCATAGAATACTTAGCTGGAAATTTTTACTATAGCTGATTAAATCTAAAATTGTGTAGCCTTATAAGCTTCTTAGTTGGGGTTTCTATTGCTGTGAAGAGACACCATGACCACAGAAACTCTTATAAGGAAAACATTTACTTGAGGTGGTGGCTTACAGTTCAGAGGTTCAGTCCTCTATCATCACGGCAGTGAGCATGGTGGCATGCAGGCAGACACGGTGCTGGCTACATGTCAATCAGAAGGCAACAGGAAGTGGTCTGTGACACTGAGCAAAAGAGACCTCAAACCTGTCCCCACACTCAAAGCCTGTGACACACTTCCTTCAACAAGCACACACTACCTCATCAAGGCCATTCTTCCCAATTGTGCCTCGCCCTATTTATGTGGGTTTATGTGGGTTGATTACATTCTAACTAAATAATAAGGAAATCTAAAAAAAAATCATTGCTTCCCTTTTGAAAATAAGAGAATCGTTGCATAATAAAATATATGTCTGAGAAGCCCACCCAGTTAAGGCACAGCATCTAGCCTCTATGATGGGTGTTTTTGTTCAACCGCTTCATACACTTGTTTTAGTGAAATGCATTAGGCTAAATTCTAAGCTTGGTATTTTCATATTGTTTAAATTTTGTTAAAGTGAAAGATGACAGAAGGCTAAATAAAAGTCTATGAATGAGAACATTCATCTTTGTTAAGCAGAACTTGATAAATTTGTGCACTTATAATGGAAGATCATGGGAGGTGCAGTTTGGAGAAGTTTACAATGAAGAGAAATCTATCCACTTGTGGTTCTGGAGCCTGGGAAGTCCAAAACTGAACAGCTGGTCCTTGGGGGTCTTGGCCTCCTTACTGTACTATCCTGTGGTTGAAGGGCAAGGAGAGAGACAAGGGAAAGCCAAAAGAAGGCTACACTTGCTGGGCGGGGTAGCATAAACCTTTAATTCCAGCACTTGGGAGGTAGAAGCAGGAGGATCTTTGTGAGCCTGGTCTTCAAGAGCTAGTTCCAGGACAGGTTTCAAAGCTACAGAGAAATCCTGTCTCGAAAAACCACACACACACACACACACACACACACACACACACACACACACACACACAAAGGCTACACTCATTCTTTCCTGAGGAGCACATACCAGAGGTTGAAAATGTGCTCTCATGGTAGGTAATATTGCCTTGTTCTTTTGAGCTCAGCATCCTCATGACCTCATTGCACTTTAAATTCCCAGCTTTTGAGCAAAGTAGTGCATCTCCATAATCTCATCATCCAGAAGGAAAAAGCAGGAGGATTGATGCAAGTTCAAAGTCAGTCTGTAGCTAGTTCCAAGACAGCAGATAGCAAGAGCTTATCTCAAAGAAACCAACCAAACAAGAACAAAATTCCACCTCTTAATACCATTACAATAAAAACTTAACATCAGTTTGGGAAGAAACAAACATTCAAACCACAATAGTTGGAAACCTGTAAAATATGTTAGACAAAGTACAGAATATGTATGTATGTATGTATGTATGAATACTGTAGTTGGAAGGCTGCTAGTTCATTTCCTGTCTGCCTGGCAGCTCAGACCAGAAATAACTACACAGAAGCCGTATTAATTAAATCACTGTTTGACCAATCACTTAATCGTATTGCTAGCTAGCTCATATCTTTGGTTAATCCATTTCTGTTAATCTGTGTATCACCACGTGGCTGTGGCTTATGAGCAAGGTTCTGGCTGGCGGCTTACATCTTTCCCCTCTAGCAGCTCCATGGTGTCTCCCTGACTCTGCCTTCTTTCTCCCAGCATTCAGTTTAGTTCCCCCCCCCCTTAGCTCTATTCACAGACCAAGGCAGATTCTTTATTCATTAACCAATAAAAGCAACACATATACAAAAGGACCTCCTACATCAGAATACAGAAAACGTCAAAAGGACCTAGTAGACACTGAACATTTATCATTTATGGAGATACTTGATATCTTCCAGTTTTTCAACCAGATACACATTTTGCCACCCATTCTGGCTTCATTTGTTTTCTGTGAGATTGAAAGAAACACTGCTCCTCAGGTCAATTAGTGAGCTGCACTGTGGGCGAAGGGACTTGCCCTTGAAATGGCTTGCCAATAGTGTATTTGTAGGTGGCCACACATCAGGGTATTTCCTATATGAAACCAGACACTGGGAGAAAGCATATTTCAAGAAAGCATAATTGGAGCTATAATCATATAGTGCAGGCAATTAGTTTTATCACTGTATCCCTTTGTGGGTTCTTCATCCTTCTATAACTCTTTCTTCCCAAATCAAATGGCTTAGGTTTGCAAAGTTTTCCATTGTCTCATTGTGTTTTGTCTTTTCATGCCTTCTCTCCACTTCCCTTTCTTCCTTCCCTGTGCTATTTGTTTCTCTTTCTTTCCTTTTCTGATCATTCCCCTCTTCCTCCTCCTCTTCTTTCTTTCTCCTCTTCTTTCTCTCCCTTTCCCTCTCCGTTTGGGGTGAGTAATTTTCTAAAGTGGTTTAATAACATGAGTGCAGCAAAAATGGTATTTGTGGAGATAACACACTGATTACTGATACATCCTCTCCCCCACTAGCTTAGAACAACATTCTCTGCACATTCCTTTGTCTAGCAGAGAAGATGACGGAAGGACGGGAAACTCCAGCAGCTGCTACCTTTGGCTCTGACTTGGAGGACTTCAGTTTGGCCTGGGAAAGCTGTAGACTTTCTTCTCAGAGCTAGGACGGCTGCTGACAACTTGAATTGTTGGCCACAGATGGAGAACTGAGCTGTTAGGTATCAGAATGACCTCCTTGAGTGTGAGATAATCTTTCTCAAGGATGGCTTGTCAAGATTCAGCAGCAAGGAACACACAGTTTGACTATTCCTGACATTCTCTATGCTGAAGTTAATGTAGACACTAACTGCATGATTTCAAATGTCTGAGTTGGTGCTCATAAAACTTCTGGATTGAAACAAATGGGACTAAATTGTTTTTCTCTCAATCTTCTTTATCAACTTTTACTTTGTGAATTTGTCTAGAAATGACCTTGTGACACATGAAACATTCTATTTATAGGTTCTGCACTAGGTATAACTAAGCCTGTCATACTGTAGCTAAATGAGTGTTGAATCATTTTGCTTAGAGAGCTACAACTAACTGCTATAGACTTTAAAACAAACAAACTAAAACCAAAACCAAAGCAACAACAACAAACAACAGAATTTATTTCCTTGGGAGGCGGGGAGGAGATGGAATTTTTTTTTCAATAAAAAAAGAACAAAAAAAAAGAATTTATTTCTTATAGATCTAAGGCTGAGAAGTCTAATATTGGACATCCTTAAAAAAATCTCTGTGAGTTTGAGTCCAACCTGGTCTACAAGAGCAAGTTCCAGGACAGGTCCCAAAGCTACAGAAAACCCCTGTCTCAAAAAACAAAAAAAAATTTTTTTTTGAGATTTCATCTTATAAGGCCATAATCTGGTAAATGACTTAGCTTAACCTTAATTACTTCCTAAAAGCCCTGTGCTAAAGGACTGTATATGGGAATTAGGGCTTTGAATGAGAATCGTGGGGAACTATAACTCAGTACATAGCAGGGTAATTTCCTTTTCATATGAAAATCTAGAAGGTTGTCCTTCCAAGTTGGTACAGCAGGCTCTGTACCCCGCTTAGTCTTTAGCATGTGACTTCTGTTCCCAAGGCCGCAGGATGTACAAATCTGCTCACCTTACTAGCAGGAAGAATGTAAAAGGTGTTTCCTGTTTGTTAGGAAGCCGACATTCCTCCCAGAAATCCTTGAAGATCCATATTTAATTAATGATGATAATTTTACCATACAGAGAACATTATCGTGCCTAACTGAAGAGATGGCATGCCAGACCTCCCTTGAGTTTTGTAGATTAAGGTAATTTTGCTTTAAGCAGAACTGGACTTTTGCTGGTTAGGGTGGTGGTGATAGCAGATTGAGAAGAGATTATGAACATCCCCCACAGAGATAACACAGAGACATAATTTGATAAAGTAATAAATCAAGGTTTCTAATTAGCTTTCTAATATCCTGAACCTATAAGCCTTTGACATTTTCCTCTAACCTACACAAACCTTAGTTTCCTCTGTGTATATGTTTTCTATATTCTCATTCACTGCATCCTTTCTGTATGAAAACACAGTTTGATCTAACACTAACATCGTTTTGAGCACCAGATTTAGTCACCACTATGAGGCTCTAGGTAAGACTCCTTGGAAGATGGACAAAGCCATGCATGGAGGAAAAGCCTGCTTTTCCCAGGCCGATCCCAGCCCCTGCTGGTCACAGCCTTGTCTCCAGAAAGTTGAAGACAGTGCTGCATGACACGGGTTGCAATCCCAGAGTGGACGGGGGACTCTCATAGGGCCTCATCCCTACACGAGGAACTGCAGACAAAGGCCTGGAAAATCACCAGTCTTCTCCAGGGACGAGCTCCTCACGGTTAGGTTCTCCAATCTCAAGTGGTCAGTTCTAAATGCATCTACATATAAGCAACACTGAATGGATTCAGCAGGTTATATGTGTGTGCATCTGTATATTTGTGTCTGTATAACAATAATAAAGACAAAAAATAAAAACAAAGAAGTCATGAATTTGAGATGGAGTAGGGGGAGTTTGGGAGGAGCTAAACCAGCAGGGAGAGAGTGGGGGTGAAAATAAACACAGTACTCCTGTATGAAATTCTCGAAAATAAAATAAATGTTAAAAATAAGTGAATAAACAAACAGATTCAAAGAGAAAGGAAAGAAAGAGATTGTGCTGCAATGATCACATTTTGCCACTAGATGACAACACCATCCAACACTTGCAAACTCATGTTTGGCACCCGCCTTGAATGAGCTATAAGAAATTGGTGCTTTCCTTTGCCAATTATGTTATTTTGGCCTTCTACCAGTTGGTTTTATTTAGAATGAGAAACACATGTTTAAAACGTTATGCCAGTGTTCGGTTACGTATTCATCTTTTAATTAGTGCTAATTACTGTCCTAAGAAACCCCACTCAAGACAATATCAATGACAGCACCGTAAGATAATCTTCCAGGTGAATGTGCCATCTTACAAAGGAGCCAGAAGAAAGCTCATTAGAAGAGTTTAATTGTGTAGCTGCGCAGCTTTAGAGTGGCTTCTCAATCTTGGCTGCATATTGGATTCATCTGGCTGGTTGACAAAAATGCTAATACCTCTTCATTCCAAAATTCTAATTTAGTTGATCTGGGGTGTGGCATTTAAAGAAACAGCCCTTGGGGCTGGAGAGAGAGCTCAGCAGTTAGGAGCATTTGCTGCTCTTCCAGGCGATCAAGTCTCTGACCTCCATGGGCACACCTACACATACCCACATGCAAACACACGCCTGCAATTTAAAATAATAAACAAAGAATTAAAAGGTTTAAACCAGTTTCCGAGATGACTAGGTTGTGCAGAAGGGACTGAGAACATTTGAGGCTCCCATTACTTTATGTCTCAGTACCCACAATACACAGCAGTTGACTACCGGCTGGCCATGATCTGTGGGGCCTAGGAAGGGCACCCTTCCTCCAGAGTGAAGAGCATTGGCCCACAAGTCCACCCTCATTTTCACATCATCATTGCAGAAAGCAAATAAAAGAAATCGCAAAGCCCCCTCAAATCATACTCTGAGCATTATCAACAGAGCAGCTACTTTGCTTTGTTCCCGGTGCCTGCTCTTCTGGTGACAGGAACACAGAGAATGTTTTGGAGCTTGGTCACAATGAGGGAGCACAAGCTAAGGTGAAAGCCTTCTGCAAGGCTCAGAGAAGAGGCAGGGGCCATGGAATGTGTGCAGGAGAGACAGAGCTACCAAAGTCAGGGTGACAGACTCAAACAATCTCCTCATCTTGTTCCTCATAGTATGCTTCTCAAAAAATACCCTTAGTGTTTTTATATCACATATGGGGCCAATGAAAGCTGCTCAATGTGGCCAAAGTCAGCCAGTCTGTGTGAGAGAGGCAAAGCATTTGAAGATCCCACTGATGTACTTTACCCTGCTCGTCTATGTCCAACCATCTTAGGAGCTGAGTGCTTGAGTACCAATCAACAGGTTCTATTTCTGTTGTCTTGTTTACTGCCCTCTCCTAACCACAGTGCTGAGAAAACCAACACACAGCAGGAAAGCCTGAGAGGACAGAGGAAGGCTTCACCGTTTAGATCCCAGAGCAGCCCATTATGAATGACCTTTCTGTCAGGTCTGTCTGTCTGTCTAGGCTTATTGATGTGGTTTGAGTCCCCCTCCCCCTAAAAAATGAGTGTGTTGAAATTTTAATTCTTTATGTGATAATATCTGGAAGCAAGTCCTTTGGATGGTCACAGGTTATGAGAGCACATATTCCACGTACTGTGTTGGTGCCTTTGTAAAAGAGGCCCCCAAGAGTTACCCAACCCTCTCACCATGTGACAGCACAGCTGGAAATTGACATCTGTGACTCCGAAAGTCCTCGCCAAACAGCAAGTCTTCCGGTGCCCTGGTCTCATGTTCTCAAGTCTCCAGACCTGTAAGAAATTAGTTTGATTTCTTTAAAAGTCATACAAGTCATTTCGTTTATGTTATTTTGTTATAACTATCAAATGGAGCAAGACACCCATGCACCCTGAAAAATTAGACCCCTTGAGAAGTATACCACTTTAAACAAAATGAGCACTACATTAAATCTGAAACGCCATCATTATCGTTCACTAAGCAAGCATGATAAAAAACAAACCACGTGCCACTCCTTTAAGAAAACAGGTAACTGAGTCATAGATCTCACCTCCAAGAAACTTGCAGTCTAATGCTTGGACAAATAGCTGAATCAGAATTGCACAACAGTGCTGTAAAATGAAGCTTCCAAAGCACTAACAATAGTAACTCACCATAGCCTGATTAGTTAAACACTGCGTGTTGGGTGTTATGCTCAGTGAGTAAAGGGTTAAATGAGTCCTTAGAGCCAGCCATGGTGGCACACACTTTTAATCCCAGCACTAGTCAGGAGGCAGAAACAGGAGGATTTCTGTGAGTTCCAGGCCATTTTGGTCTAGGTAGAGTGTCCCAGGACAACCAGGACTACTTAGGGAGACCCTGTCTCAAAAAAATAAACGAAAAAAAATGAGTCCTTAGGAATTTCTTACGGGGTGGAAGTCAGTGATTTGTATAAAGATGGGAAAACTCATGTAAAGAGGTTAAATGATTTTGATTACAGTCCTATAACAAGAGCATCCTATTAATCCACCTGTTATATTTAGCATAAAAATCCATCCACCAAGGCTATTATTAAAAGATATTAATTACCATACTGATAGTATGGATTATTTTTCTTATATTAGTGTCAGTTAAATCATGAATCCCTGGTCACATGGGGTGACTACTCTTCTCCTTACACTCACACTCCACTAGATTGGATCAGCTTCAGGCCAGGTAGGTTGCAGGTTCCAAGTCACCACCTCTAGAGATCCAGGACCCTTCCCAATTTTTGGGATACCCTGCCAAAGATGCCCACACCAGAACCCAGACCCATTACCAGTGCAAAGACCATCTTTGTTCTATAAGACCCTTTCCTCAGAAGACATTCTGCTGAAGGGTGCATTCCACACACCCCTTTTATTTTGACCCCAGCTACCACATTAGAATCTGAAAGAAGCCCCCAAAGAAGACTAACAGCCACGTATGCAATAACAAGGGTGTTTTATTAATTCCAATGTTAGGGTGGCAATTGATGACCCCCAAAGAAGGTCACAAGCTCCTTTTAAGTGGAGTTAGGGGAATTCCAGAGAGGAGAGATTAATCTGGGGCTGATTGGTGGAGGAAAGATTAGTCTGGGGGCTAACTGGTCCTAGTGGTTAGGGACCTTCAAGCAGCAGAGTAGGGGAAGCTATCCTGAACCTGCAGAAGTCTGAGGGGCATCTACTGAGCTAGCAGAGGGGCCTTGGGGGCCTGCTGAGCCAGCAGAAGGGCTTTGGGTTCTTCTGAGCCAGCAAAAAGGCTTGTGGGGGTGCTTACTGATGGCCACCCTTAAGTTGTGATTTTCACGAGATCTACTTGCTTAGTTCTGTCCCATTCTAGTGAAGTGAAACTAAGCCTGGTCTCTGTCAGGGCTCTGGTATGCTGCTCCCCACACTTTCCACTCTTTTTATTTGAAGAGGACACCCAATGCCTTAGTCTTCAGTCACAGCACAGGCTTGGAATTGGGTAGCACAGGGTCTAAATCCGAACCCAATGACTGCAAAATTTATCCAAATTCACCTAGGATTCTTAGACTCTGTACTTCTGTCCACTCTCGACCACTCTCTGCTTCTGCCTGCTTTTCGTCTGTATGTCTTGTCCTTCTGTTTGTTACAACATGTAACAAGCCAACTGTATTCTCCACATGGCTCTTTCCCCTTCCTCTGGCCACCACTGCCACTGTTGGCTTTCCCCTCCATACAAGGGTGGCATGCATTCGTTTGCTGTGGGAAGGGGAACAGCATCGTGACTTAACATGCCAGAGCTGGTGTCAGAGGTATGGGGGTGCAATGTGCGTCATTGGGGCAGGCTCCTCCCTCCACCTGGGAACGTCCACACCTAGCCCCTGTCTGGGAACAAAGAAATGATGGAGGAAGGTCATTGGTTAAAAAAATAAACTGCTTGGCCCTCATAGGTTAGAACATAGGTGGGTGGAGTAAACAGAACAGAATGCTGGGAGGAAGAGGAAGTGAGCTCAGACTCGATAGCTCTCCTCTCTGGGGCAGACATGATGAAGCTCCGACCCAGGACGGATGTAGACTAGAATCTTCCCGGTAAGCGTACCTTGGAGTGCTACACACATTATTAGAAATGGGCTAGTCCAGGTGCGAGAGTTAGCTGAGAAGAGGCTAGATATAATGGGCCAAGCAGTGTTTAAAAGAATACAATTTGTGTGTTGTTATTTTGGGGTATAAGCTAGCCAGGCGGCTGGGAGCAGGGTGGCAGGAACGTAGCCCGCAACTCCTTCAACAAAGAAGTCTTTTATTCCTGTTGAAAACGCTTACAGGACTTTTAATTTGGTCATCTGACATGCTTTCCTGGGAAAAGTTTTGTTCACCTTTCTGTTAAAAAAAAGTCCTATCTATTTTGTGTGTACGGATGGAAACTTGTGAATGCTGTGACCACTGCATGCTTGTTGTTAACTGGTCTTGGATGCCTGGGTTTGTGTGTTCCATGTGGTTTGGTTATAGCTCAGCTGTTACTACAACTAGCTGCCTGGGCTCAGAATTTGCCTCTACAATTTCCTGAATCTGATGTGATGACTGAGAAAGTTGTTTTATGCTGTTCTACCTTATATAATGAAAAACAGCAAAGAAATTGGGCATGGTGAAAAATCTGTAAGAAAGGTTAACTTAAAACTGGTAACTCCACATTGGAACTGCTCTGGAAGCACCATGTGGGCGGCTGCCATTTTGACTAACTTTGAAAAAGAGGGAAGTCATATGACTTCACCACTGTCTTAAATAAAGGTGACCATGGGCTGGAGAGATAGCTCAGAGGTTAAGAGCACTGACTGCTCTTCCAGAGGACAATTCCCAGCAACCACATGGTGGCTCACAGCCATCTGTAATGAGATCTGGTGCCCTCTTCTGGCATGAAAGCATACATGGAAGGAAGGAATGTTGTATACATAATAAATAAATAGTAAAAAATAAAGGTGACCACATGGAGTGGCCCCGCCAGGGAGACGTTAGGTCTCCAGTACATTTAGTTTAGGATATGTTTATGTATGATAATTCCTGTCCTGTCTAAAACCAGGGTTTATGACAGATAGGATGTATAGCAATTGTGGTTTACTGAGGCAAATTGTTTAGAGTGTGAAAACTTGGTTTTGCCTCCCATAGATTAAGGTTATGCTCTATGTCTTAGGACCACAGCTGAAAGGCAGAGACTGAGACATTCCTATTTTATGGTGCCTAAGCAGTCTGACAAAGGGTCTCTCCTTATCTAAGGTCTATTGGGGCTAAGAAAAACCAATTTAAAAAAATATGCCTAACCTTCTTGCTTTTACTAACCTTGGTAAGCTGTAGCTAATTTGGTAAACTACTAAGACATACAAGTTAACCATCAGTTACCTCATAAAGAATCAACTTCTTTAATATGTTTAGATTTAGCTTAAGCCTAAACAACATTTGGAACCCTGGGCTTGGGAACCGGGTTTCTTTACAATAGCTCTGTGTTGTACACCGACCTCTATGCGCACCAGCAGCTTCGATGGTAAGTTTTCCCCTTTCAGTCAGCCAACCACAGCCTTCACAGCTAACATTCATCTCTGCTTGCTTCCCATAGCTAAAAACGTGACCGGACTAACCAGGTTGGTCCTCCCGCACTAGCCCTGCACACACTGAGCAGTGCGTTCACTTTGAGGCCAGGGGTCCCTCGAGTTTTTCTTTCTCTTTTCTTCTCTCTTGGACCACTCATAAGTGGTTTCCACTGTGAGAGACTGCTCGGAGCGACCTCTAGCCTCTGGCTTCTGAGTCGCTGGGAACGGAGCCAGTCAGGCTTCATTAACACCCTGCCTATAGAGAGAAGACCTGCTACAGGACTTGAGGTGTTCATTAGTTCATTGTTTTCGTGGGTTTTTACATTTTTAGTTATGGTATAAACCCTCAAACTGTCAGCCACTTGCCTGTGAATGCTCTGCTGGTGTTCTGCCTGCTCTGCTTTCCCTCAAACTAGCCCTGCCACCACTACTGCTGGTCCCGTGAAAACTGACAAGGTTGGTCAGATCCACAAGGCAGCTGTTTTCAGTTCCAGTCCTTACTTCCCACCACAGCTTGTGGCATCGTGGCTCAGTGACAGGGCAGATCACACCTCTAGGTCTCTCTTGTTACTATGTTTAAAACTCCTGCTATTCAAACAATGTGGCTTTTCCATATAACACATGACTGCTGCCATTTTGATTGAGGTCAAGTGACTTCATGGCCATTTTAACTGAGAGCAAGGTCAGGTGACCATGTCCCGCCATCTTTACAGTGGTATTCCATGTCTGCTCCCCACCCCCGCCCCCATGCTGACTCTGTTGTGTGTGTGTTTTGTGTAGTGGCATGCCTTTGGTAGGGCCCACCAAAAGCATCCACTTCATCCAGTTCCTGTTCACTCTGTGTGTGTGTGCATACATGTAATTGTCTGTTCATTGTATCTCATTCCAGACTACAAAGCAATAAGTCTCATGTTTTAAATTGGTATGTACTTTTAAGTTTCTTAAATCAAACCTGCTTTACCTGTTGAGAGCCAGTACAGTCAAGCTCGAACCCAGCTCTGCAGGCAGATTCTATACTGTAGTTATAACTCATCTATACCTGGTAAACAGCCCTCAACTGCTCAGAGATATGTGGAATATGGCATTTAAATATTTAATTATTAAAAAGTTTTTCATAGCAAAAAGAGACAGGTTGGGTCCTAGCAGCAGCACTCTATTTCCTCCAAAGAAGACAGAAGACACAGAACAACGTCCATCTGCAATTTGATTCAACTGCCAAGCACTGACCAGTGGGAAAAACTGCCTTTCATCTAAACTGCAGATCACCAGACAATGGACAGAATTGCTGGAATCAATAGCCTAGCTGCTCAGGTCAAGGTAGGCTTGTCTTCCTACAGATTTCTTAGCCCACAGGATCTTCTGGGGCCTGGTAGGCCCTGTGCTAAACAGCAAAAGGCAAATGCAACCTTCAGCAATCATGAAGGACCCTGATGAGTAGCTCTAGGTGCCAACCAAGTAAGTTCTCTGTTGTTTTTTAATCATTAACTCAAGTAAAATTTTATCCTCAAAGATCTCTGATGCAGTTTGACAGCTGAGGGGTTTTGTCATTTAAAAGAACAGCTTCACCAAACAAATTTTAATAATATATTCTCTCTCATGCTGCCTTTCATAGTCTTAAAGATATTTTTCATTATGCAAAAACATCTGTCACAGTCATTCTGACATAAATATGCTAAAACTTATGTTTTCACAAACCCAAAAAATTCTTGTGAGTTCCAGAATGAACTCCTGGAATTGAAGGATCCACCTTAAATAGGTCAGATACACCCCTCTCAATTCCCTGGTCCTAAAATTCTTTTCCCCTAAACTTAACTTTGTCCTCTGTTCTGTCAATACCTTAAACAGGTTTAAGAGACACAGGACATTTCTGTACCACAAACACCAGACAGTAGCAAAGAGACCAGCTACCCCAGGATGTGACCAGCACCCAGCTTTCTCAGGTTCCCTCCCCAAGATGATGCCCACAAATAAGCAGGAAACTATCTTAAGAATCTGCCATACCAATTTCTTTAACTTGTTGTGCCTAACCTCCTGCCTTTTTATTATAAAAAAGAGATGGGAATGTAATGGTCTGTCCTGTCCCTTTAAGACACAAGCACCGCTCACTCCCCTTCCCTTCCACCGAGGCAAGCATATCTTCCTTCTGCTTCCAAACTGAGCTCTTTCCTTCCTTTCCAACTCTCTCCGGAAAAGTACTTCTCTTCTCCTCTCCTCTCCCAACCTCTGTCTCTGTCTCTCTGTCTCTCATCATCATCATCATCATCATCATCATCATCATCATCTCCCTTCTCTCTCCCTCTTCCCTTTCCCTTCCCTTACTTAACCCACTAATTAAATATCCAACCTCACTCTGCATGGTGTGCCTCTCCATCTTTGTCTCTCACCCACTGTGGTTCCTTGTGGGACCCGCTGCCCCTCGTGGTCCACTGCCTGCTGCTGTCCCCTGCTATACCATTTTAGTTTTACCATTACAGATATACCTAAAAGATAATGATTCCCTGATCCTCAAACACTTTAAAGATCTGAGCATATGGAATTTTAATAAAGAAGCTTCTCATGATAAAGACATGCTAACTCCTGGTAGCATCCTGTCTCCTCCAAGGAATACAACCGATAGCCACAGAAGAGCTTCCACCTGGAGTATACCATAAATGTAGCAAAGCCAGCCACTGTTTTGCACCATAACTGCTGCCAAGACCCTGTTCAGACTGTGAACAAGCATAGCTCTTAGGAATTAATTTCCCCACTTTGCCAAGACAAGGTAGGTTGATATCCTCAAATTCCTACTCCATAGAAAGGTCTGTCAGGTCTCCGGGACTTGGCAGCTGAAGACTGATACTGCCTTGATTGCCAAGGAGAGACTTGGGGTAGGTACCTGGGTAGCCAGAAAGCCATCCCACTTCTGCTTACTCAGGTAAAATTTATCCTTCCCAGATATGATGGTGTTTGATGACTAGGGTACTAACAGATTTGCCAGTTTAACAGTTCTCCCCTAGACACCCCAAGACTACAACCACCTTGGTAGCTTATTACTTCATTAGTTAAGTTTCCTGTTAGAAATAAAACAGGTTTTCCTCATTCACAGATTTCATAGTACAGGATAAACAGATGTAAATTTGGAGGTTCAGAGTTTTAGCATTGATAAATGCAGTTTTGAAATACCATCTCCTCCTTCTCTGAATCAGGCTAGCATTAAAGAGAATATGGAACCCTACAGACATATTCAACTTCCTCTTTCCTCTTTACTTGCTCAACCTCTTTCCTTCAGTAGATTTCCTCTGGTTGTCTTCTAAAGATGTTTATATCTTTTAGCCCAAAGCCATAGCCTTTTGCTATGAAACCAAGATGTAAATCTATTTCAACTGTTTTACAGACACCTGCTTGTTCCTGGGAACGAGTTCTGCCACTGTATCAGGGAATCTGGCCTGGTGGACCATCTCTCGACAGGTCCACTCCTCCTGCTAGACTTGTCCAAGTTCAACCCACAGGGAGCCCTCCAGAAACCCCAGCCCCTGTATCAGCCTTGAGCACACCAGCTACGTGAGAACTGGCAGGTTGACTTCACCCACACGTCCACTCATAAAAAGCTCCATTATCTCCTAACTCTTGTTGGAGCTTTTACAGTATGGATGGAGGCATTTCCCATCACCAGGGAAACAGCAGGTGTGGTGGCTAAGGTACTCCAGGAACACATCATCCCTTGATTTG
This sequence comes from Microtus pennsylvanicus, assembly GCF_037038515.1. Classification (NCBI taxonomy): domain Eukaryota; kingdom Metazoa; phylum Chordata; class Mammalia; order Rodentia; family Cricetidae; genus Microtus; species Microtus pennsylvanicus. The sequence goes on along the minus strand of NC_134582.1, from coordinate 49,497,632 downwards.
ATGTGCCATTCCCCAAGGCTCCTGGGACATCAGGGCTGGTACCACCCCTCCAGAGTCAAGCAGGTACCTATCCAGCAACTGGGACCTGGTTTTCCATGATGTCCCAACGAAGGGCATATCTATTCTTGTGTCTCACTCATTCACCCTTCTCTCTTTTGCACATCTCTGTTCTATTCTTTCTGTCAGTCTTCACTCTTCCCATGGTTAGCCCCATTCATAGGGTTAATAATCCCTGTCAGAAGAAGAGAAGCCAGGCTCCTCAGAAGGCTTGCAGACAGAAGTGTAAAGATCTTGAGAGCAGACCAAGCACCCTAAAGAGTCAAAATCCAGCTGAGCTGCCTGGATGAGGTCTAGACCAATTGAGGTGGGTAGAAAGGACACCCCCAACCTGTTGGGCTCCAGGTGTGATGGCTAATGTTATGTTGATCACTAACTTTATATTTAAAAAATGACTGTGTTTAAGAGAACTACAAAGCAAAGTTGGACTTAAAAAAGTTAAGTGTTGTTTTTGTAATGGTCTGGTCTTTCCAACTTTATCAAACCTGTTGTTTATGCAAGATAATAGGCCTCAAGGTTAACTGCTGTTTCTGCTTCTGTAAAGCTTGTTTGGTTGGAGATAACCAGGACACTTGTAAAACATCTATTTGCAAAACAGTCTGTAACTTTCTGCTTGCAGAATGTGTGTTTGCACAACAACAGAATGTAACTATATTCCTTGCCTTTATAGAACCCTGACCAATGTGCTGCCGGGCATAGCCCTGACACCAGTATCAGAATAAAAGCCTCTACTTTGTCAAAATATATTCATGGTCAGACTAGTGAATCTCTGAATGACCCCAATCCCAGAACACAGGTTTCCAGATTTGTGAGCTGTCACAAATGCTGGGGTGGGCTTTGGCGCTACAGTTACATTTTGGTCATTTCTGCTACTGTAAGTAACCCCTCATCCATTTTCCTGTAACTATCCCCAATAAAACTCATGGTTTACTAAGTTGGACTTCTGTGGTATCCGTACTTTGGTCTGCGGTGGGCTTCCTATCTAGGAAGTGTGTTCCATCTCCCTAGGAAAAGTTTTGTCACACAGCATTGGCTTTCGAACAAGGACACAACAGAACCAAAGATGAGTTGGGGAGGAGTGAGTGCAATGTCCTGGCTCTGAGTAGCAAAGCAGGCAACTGAGGCTGAGAAGCCTGGGGGAGAGCATCTGTGGAGGAAATTCTGATACAGTTGCCCCTTCTTGTATGGTGTGTGTTAGTGTACTCTTGTGCTATGACAGTGGTTGCTTGGTTCTTGCTATGGGTAGTGAGATGAGCAATTAAGGCTGAGCCTTCAGGATTAGGAGTGTCTGTGGGAGGAATCCCAGGATGGCAGCCCTTTTCTCTGTGATATGGAGTAGCAGCCTGCTTGATGAGTAGGATCCACCATGTGAATCCACAGGGCACCTAAAAACAGTTCAAAGTTTAGAGGAGATTCTGCAGTTTTTGAGATCGGTGCACAAGGGTAGAGATTGTTGGCAAGCAGTGGTAGCCAATCAGCTAACTCTGGCCTCTGTTGTATAATTAGAAATGCATCTGAGGCCAAGATAGCGGCCCAACAGAAAGTTGTGTAAAGGAGCAAGCAGTTGCAACAAAAAGGGAGATAACATCCTTGGTGTTAGTCTCTGGCTTGGCAAGAAAATTAGATAAATGAGAGGGTAGAGGGGGTGACAAAAGTAATAAAAAAATATTCAAGTCCAACTTATAGTAAAGAAAGAGAGAAAATCTGTAGGCAGTTTCTCTGTGTCTTGGCAATTGCTCCCAAATAACCACACAGAAACTTCTTTTTAATTATAAATGCTTGTACAATAGCTCAGGCTTGTTGCTAGCTAACTCTTACAACTTAAATTAACCCATTTATATTAACCTACATTCTGCCATATGGTATCACCTCTCTTTCATCTTGTACCTCCTATTTCCTCTCCATGTCTGGCTAGCAACTCCTCTTATTCTGCCTTCCTTCTTTCCAGCATTCTCTCTGCCCTGAAAATCTTGCCTAGACATTGACCAGTCAAATTTTTATTAACAATGAGAACAATACATATTTACAGTGTACAAAAATTGTTCCACAGCAAAAATTTATAATCCAGGGTGCAGGTAAAGACAATAACTGTCTAGTGCAAAAACTACAGTCTTCAGAAAATATTTAATAACATAATATTGAGCTTGAGGTATCGGCCTGTTTTATTTTTTCACCTGGCTACCAATCACCTAACTTAATCCAGTTTCTCTAGCTTTTTTGCAATGAAATTAACATAAGAAATCTAAGGGAGAACTTTATCTCTTCTTCCTGGCTTGCTGTTCTGGTCTAGCTAGGTAGGTAGCAGAAGACAGGAAGAGATTACCCTAATTGTTCTGAAACCAAGACAAATTTATAATTTACTAGGAAAATAGGGCTGTGTTTTGTGGAAACTTTCTTTCTGAATAAATAGGAGTTTACCTTGAGGTGTCTGGGAAAGCATGGCCATTCGAGATCAGCTGGGAGTGCTAAGTATGGAGTTTAGGGAGTTTAGGTAACTACTGGCTCTCTCTCTCTCTCTCTCTCTCTCTCTCTCTCTCTCTCTCTCTCTCTCTCTGTGTGTGTGTGTGTGTGTGTGTGTGAGAGAGAGAGAGAGAGAGAGAGAGAGAGAGAGAGAGAGAGAGAGAGAGAGAATGCGTGTGTGTGCATGTGTCCCGAAGCAGGCTTCTGTTTGGTTGATGGGACCATGTTTAAATCAGCGATATGGTCACTTATTTGGATCTTCAGACTGGGAACAAGAGCCATAACACTTGGAATGTAGGAACTTTCCCTTCTGTGTTCTATTTACTCGCTAGGTTCCAATTCTAATCACATACTATTTTTTTTCCCCGAGACAGGATTTCTCTGTGTTGCTTTCGAGCCTGTCCTGGAACTAGCTTTTGTAGTCCAGGTTGGCCTTGAAGTCACAGAGATCCGCCTGCCTCTGCCTCCCGAGTGCTGGGATTAAAGGTGTGATCATCACCTCTGAACTGAGGATCCCATGTGGCCAGCTGCCTCAAACTGCCATGGCTGTAACCTCCTCCCCAAGGTGGGCTGTACCCTTCAACTGTGAGCCATAACAAGTCCCTGCTTCCTTAAATTGTTTTCCTTAGGCATTTCATTATAAAATCGAGAAAAGTCATGAATAGAAATCGTATAAGTTGAATTCATCCTCCACTCTTAACTTAATGACCTCCCCTCTCCCCATATTGGCTCTGGGAATCATGGGAAGATATGGGCATTACAAAATCCTTAGGGCTTCACAAAAAAAATATTCTGTAATACCTGTATCCTGATTTTATTGATAGACAAAGATTTACAAAGGGAGAAGTGAAGTCGTGTGGATGTGTGTGCCTCCAGCTGTTCCAGGTGTTTTTTATATAAATAAGAGCTATCTATGCTGCAGACCAATGCATTCACTAAAGTATTTTAATGGAATCAATGCTTTTTCCTTGAAGAAACCAAGTTAATTCTAAAAGATGTGTCTGTAAAGGAGGCACGGGCCAGCTTTCCCAACACTGAGGCTCTGCCAGGTCACAAGCGTGCTCACACCACTGTGAAGCACGCGAGAACTGAGGGATCTGTTCATGCTGCTCGACTAAGTGACGCACAAGTCACTTGGGTCACAGTTCACGCTTTGTTGCTATGATTTGGTCGTTCTATCTTTTCACGTGGATTTGTCCTTTTAAACTGTATATTTAATTTAGTTTATCCATGACAGTCATTTTAGTGGAGTTTCTGTTGAATGGACACAAATACATTTTCAACCAGAAAATTCCCTATAATATCATAATTATAATTTTACTCCTTTATCTCCTTTACTAATTTAATACCCTCTGAGGAAATGCCTAGGAAATTCTTTAAAAACAAAAGCAGAATCAGCGTTAGTCTGTTGTAAAGCACCATCAATTCTTAGTCCCTAGTTATTTTAATTAATCTGAAAACAACACCCAGGTAATAAAACCGAGAGGGTCTCTCTCAAGACCACATAGGTGGGCAGTCTTCCATCACAATGCCACACCCTAGTGGAACTCTTGGCCTCTGCCAATGGGTGCAAAGTTTTCTATTCAGGTCTCATTATCTATTTTAATGCATTTATTTTCAATATAAGCTACTTTCTTTGATTTGAAATAAGATTAACTCTCACCCAGAGACAAACAGAAAGAGGCAACAGAGCAAATTGCCTTCTTTTGTGTCAAGGACAATCAACCTCCAGTGATGATGAGGTACACTGTGGTGAGTTCTCGGCACGAGCACTGCTGCTTTTCAGAAACGTGTAAACATTCTGCTTCGAGAACTGCTTTGGAGGCACGAAAAACTTGCTCATAAAAGGCTTTGTTTCCTCAGAATCATTGGATTGATGCTTTCCCATATGAAAGCCCTGTCTTCATTCATTGCGATGCATTGTACGATGGTCTCAGTTCAACGTCTTACGTGGGAGAACCGCATCAGTCACGTCTGGAACAGGCTGTCTTACACGCGTACTGGTGTTTGTTGACTTTTAAGAGACAGAGTCCGATTACGCCTTAAGAACGAACGCGTGGGTTAGACTTTTATCCTGTCGTGCGATTTAAAAACTTTGGCAGTGTGAGAGACACTGATTAAATACGACAGCTGTCGGAGATGAACTGTATGCTGACTTCTAAATAAAATATTAAAATCGCCTCTTCTTCATTCATCTGCCCTTCCTTGTTTTCCTCCCACACTCCTTTGAAGGGGCCATACTCAATAAATAGAAAAAACCCCCAGCGAAGTAGAAAGATAGAAAGCAAAAGTAAACCCATGGCTTGTCACCCACTTCTTGTTGCTGTCTGCATCTGCGGTGACAGAGGCACAGGGGCTTTGCTGTGGTGCTGTGGGTATTTCATACCCTCTGTGTATGTGCAGTTATTAACGTCTAAACTTCTCTCACATATTTGCATACTGTATATACTTCTAAACCCTCCACTTAGCACTACGCGTGGAATTCCACATTGAGAAATAATCACACTGCTTACCAGCTGTGATGCTGATATACGGCCGCAGGCACGTTTCATACCTGCTCCACTGATGAGAGCTTAGGTGGTATTCAGCTTTTGTTTCTACAAGCGAAGCACTAAATATCGCAGTGCAAGTTCCTCAGACATGAATAGTAAATACCTAATCCAGTTATTATTTATGGAGCATAATGCATATACATTCAGTGTTTTGGTAGACATTACCAACACTACCTTATACTTATGCCAGCAACATAAATTCTCGGGAATTTCCATTTCATATGTATTATCAATTTTAAAATCTTACTTCCATGACTGGAAAATAGAATTTCTCCTGCTTTGTTTTATGTTTTCTTATAAATTCCAGTATCATTCATGTGTTTAAGTGCCCTTTCCATTTACCTTTTTTATGATTTAATATCTCATATTTCATACCAATTTTTTACTGGGTAGTTAATTTGTAAAAACTTATGCTAATTAATTTTGACATTAAGTATTGCCATATACATTTTTTCCAAACTCTTATCTTTTGAAGTAGTTTATTACAAAATGTTCATTTTAAGCAAAATGTATTTTGTTTCTTTTCTTAAGAAAGAATTTGGTTTCTATTTATGTGTATGCACGTGAGCCAGGATGAGTATTGAGCAGAAGCCCCCAGAGGCCTGAAGAGGTCACCAGAGTCCTGGAGTTGTAGTTAAGGCTATTGTGAGCTGCTGTTGTTGGTGCTGGGAATCCAATCTGTATCCTCTGCAACAGCAGTGAAGGCTTTTAACTGACGGATGTCTCTGCAGTTTTTATTCCCTCTGAATTCTTGAGGAGAGAGAGAGAGAGAGAGAGAGAGAGAGAGAGAGAGAGAGAGAGAGAGAGAGAGAGGAAAATAAAAGTACTGCAGTTTTTATTCCCTCTGAATTCTTGAGGAGAGAGAGAGAGACAGAGACAGAGACAGAGAGAGACAGAGCGAGAGAGAGAGGAAAATAAAAGTACAAAGTGTCTCCCATGGTTTGTTTTGGTTCTCTGATCTACCTTATATACCACTGAAGCATGCTAGAGGGGAGCTGCTGTGTTTAAAATATGGTACGTGGCTCCGCCTGTCACAATACTGCTGTGTCACTTTGGAGATGCTTTGCACTTACAATGTGATACTTATAATATCACATTATAAGTATAAGTGATAATGTGGACTTGTGACTTAGTTTGAGTTGTTATGCAGGTCAGGTAGCTTCATGCCAGAAGGCTAATTCTTCAGAGGAGGAGCCCCATCCTCCTCTGTTATTCTGACTTTTATCTAGCCACGTTTTTCTGAGTTTTAAAAACAATATTTTTTGAAAATTGTTACTGTTAGCTTGCTGAATACTAGAAACGAAGCCCACTGATGAAAGTAAAAGAATTTCAGATATGTATGTAATAAATGTATGTAATATATGGATTTTAATCCATATATATGGATAAAAACTTTTTAGAGACTCCATACACACACACACACATATATATACATACATATATATATACATACATACATATATATATATACATACATATATATATATATATACACACACACACATATATACGTACACAAATAGGGTTTGGCTACATTGAGATACACTCTGTCTTCTTAGAGTAGATCTTGAGTCTTGAAACCTTACATGGTTTAGGATTAAGACACTGGTTTAAAAGGTCGGAGGATGCTGAATTGTGTGCTAACGACGAAGGAAATAGGATCTTTTTCCAGGGATATTATCAAGGCTGCCTTACAAGAAACTCATCTATACTTCAGACTTTAGTCAAGGTACTGCTATTCTGTAGCCTTAAGATTATACGGTGGGTAAGGACTAGACTTCTCTGTGATTCTTGGCATTGATTTGAAACACATGTGCTTGGTGTGTGTTTGTAGATGAGTTTCTTTGAAAGACTGTTTTCTTGGTGTGTGTGTGTGAACATCTGATTTTATCACCGTTTTTCAGTGACTCTTGGTGCATACCCACACTGTGTTATATCTATACCAGTAGGTGTCGGTTAGCTTGCAACAGTTTTCCTGATGGTCACTTTGATGGTCTCATCTGTTAAGTAAATCCCTATTTGCCCGCCTGTTTGGAACGGCACTGGTGGTGCTCACCACACATTCTCACAATTCTCACACATGTCTGGTGCATTTCCTTTCTGAACTGCTTTCCACACTCCGCGTTAGCGCCAGACCTTTGATTACTGTAGGCTATTTTAGAGAATCTTCTGAGTTACTTCTTATAAATTCTTTATGAGGTAATAATTCTGTTTCTCCCTATCACCAACATAGGTGTTCTACCTATTCATCCATCCACCCATTTGTCTGCCTACCCATCATCTGTGTGTCTATGTGCCTGTGTATCTCTCCACCTATCATCTATCACGATTTATCTCATACATAGTGCTTACTAGACACCTTCCTCAAGTACATTAAAATTAAACACTAAGACATAGGTCCCCTTTCTGCTCCCATGGTGCCACCATCCTGCTTGATCTTCGTCCTGCCAGCAATCATTTCTTTCCCACATGCCCACATCCAACCTCCTGTGCCTGCTGAGAGGTACCAGGAACCTCAGTAAATCCTCAGATTCTGAGGCTTGGCTACACAGGGACTGTCTCCTCAGTCCCTGAGAAACCAGCTCTGGCTGTTTGTATCATTAACCATAGGCATTGTCTCTCTTGCTCCAGCCCCCGGAGTAATTCTTAGGCCTACAACTTCTGCATTGTCCTTTGGTTTCTTCGTTGTCTGGTGTCTTAAACTCTTTGCATTTCTGCTGTTAAAATAACTATGGTTTCTGTTTACATAAATAAAGCGTGATTAGCAGATTCATTAGGAGTGTGCGTGTGCTCATGGGCAAGCATACAGGTCAGACATCAATCTCAGGTGTCATTCCTGGGAACTGTCTATTTTGTTTACCCTCCCATTGTCCTAGACCGCACCACATAGGCTAGGCCAGCGGGCCAGTGGGTCCTGGTGTCTGCATGTCTCCGCCTGCTCCATGCCGAGATCACAGGCGGGAGCCATTACTCTCAGCTATTATTCAAACTGTGCATTCTGAGGACGGCACTCAGGTCCTTGTGCTCCTCAGGCGAGACCATCCTAACCGCAGCCCAAATTCATTCCTTTTCCAAGGAATTCCTTTTCTAAAGGCCCACACATTTCATAAGCTGATCTGAGAGACGACAGTAAAATATCCGAGACGGGAAAGAAAAATGAATTGCAATTCTAATTTTGGAGGCTATGAAGAGAAATTTACACTTGAAAGACTATAAGCACATAAACTGAAAAATGAAATGGCTAAATTGTTGTCTTATGAATTTTTATTAAGGAGTAAGAGCTGGAGAGTTGGGATTTGCGGCTCATCCTTTTAGGCAAGCTGCGCATGTCCTCCACGGACAGTTTTAGGGGATGCTCTAAGCTGCCAGCACCAGGCGCTTTACCTTCCTGCTCTGTGCCCTCCCTCTCCTGCAGGGTTGCCCTTGAGGCCACTCACCATCTGTGCTTCCTGGCTAAGTTCCCAATGTGCTTGCATGAACTTGGGACATGTAACCTCAGGATCTCAGGTATTTCCATTTTCCCCTAATATGTCTTTTGTTTTATTTTATGAAACTCTGAAATTTAAGGGAAAAAAGGAATTAGGAGGCAACAAAACCCCTGAAATCTGCAATGAGGAATCTGCTCTAATAAATGCCTCTGCATGGAAGTACTGTTTGTTACAGCGTTCTGCCAAAGACAGAACCAGAGGAGATGCTTCCACCTACCCATTAATCCAAATAGCATCTTCCTTTGTGAGACACCCGCTTCCTGGAGCACGTGAGCTCTCCACTGTGATATTAATAGGACCTCTTTTGCTACTGGAAACAGTCTTCAGAAATTAGAACCATAGTTGAATTTCAGAATAAATTTTATTAGGAGACCTAAGTGTTTGTACATGGGACAGTAATTTGAATTTTGGGGATTTTACGTAAAATGTGTCTATGTGTGGGCACCTGGGTGCAGTGTGTATGTGGAGGGCAGAGGAAGTCTTCAGGTGATAGCTACTCGCCATTTGCTTTGTTGGGCATAGGGTTGTTTGGTGTCCTTTTTCTGCTGCCTATACCGAACTAGCTGGCCCACAAGTTTCTGAGGATTTGCCTGCCTGCCCGCCCCCCCCCACTCTATTTCCAGCTAGGAATGCTGGGATTACTGAAGTTAATGTCACCACGTCTGGCTTTCTCGTGTTCAGTGAATTCAAACTCACAAATTGTTTGTGAGGCTCACGGAGCCATCTTTCTATCCCCAAATAACAACTATTTAATGTCCCAAATAGCCAGAAATATAGGCTTATTGATTTCTCATTTTATTAAGCAAGTGCATAATAAGGGTTATAAATTAAAGTATGCTTAGCTTTTATTCAATGCTTAATTTTCAGTGATAAATAAGATTATTAAAATGGTACATGTTAATGAGGTATCAGTATGTTTCTGTGCATGCGAACACTCCATAATGTTTAAAGTCAGGTTATATGCATACATCTCTTGAACTGTTTATGACCCAAAAACATTAAAATATTCTATTTTAACTTAAAAGGATAGACAGCATATAATTTTTACCTATAGCCCTCTTACTATGAACTAGCTGGTAAGAACTCCATATCTTATGTCCCATCTGTCCCTCTTACTACTCATAATCACACGCCACACTCCCTTCCGGGAGCTCTTCTTTAGATGGGAGCGAGGCTGCGTGGCTCTTGTCTTTCTGTGCTGAGCCTCATCTATTCACGCCCTTTTACACAGTGAGTCCTAGCCCCAACCATGTTTCTACAGATGAAATGATTTCACTTGCTTTGTGGCTAACGATTGCTCCTTAGCATTCACATGGACCATGCCAGCCTCAGAGCCCTGGTCATCCTGACAGGTTCCTGAGTGCTGAAAAGACAGGTATATACCTTTCACCCAGGGACGCCACATCCATTTGTCAGCTGCAAGCAGCAACCAGCATCCTTTAGTTCTGTGTTTTATTATTACGGACACGTCAAATAGGAATGGGCTTAGTCATTTCTACTCCTGTTAGCGACCTCTTGCCCATATTCCTATAAACCCAATAAAAATTAGGGGTTCACCAAATTTCAATAAAGTCATAGAAAAAAATTTTCCCAAACTAAAAAGGACATGCCTATGAAACTATAAGAAAGCTTAAATCACACATCAAACCCCATACAGTAGTAGTAGGAGACTTCAACAACCCACTTTCACCACTGGACAGGACTGCCAGACAGAAACTTAATAGAGAAATAAAGGAACTAACAGATATTGTGACTCAAATGGGCTTAACGGATATGTATAGAACATTTAACACAAACACAAAAGAATATACCTTCTTTTCAAGACCTCATGGGACCTTCTCTAAAATAGACCACATACTTGGTAATAAAGCAAACCTCAACAGATATGAAAAATTTTTAATAATCCCTTGTGTCTTATCAGATCACTATGGCTCAAAGTTAGATTTCAACAACAACAAAATTAATTATAATAAAAATTAAAATAAAATTTGTAAAATAAAATAATTTTATAAAATAAAATTAAAAATAAATTAATTGCAAAAACCTACAAACTCATGGAAATGGAACAATGCTCAACTGAATCACCCTTGGGTCAAGAAAGAAATAAAGAAATTAAAGACTTCCTAGAATTTAATAAAAACAAATACACAACATACCCAAACTTATGGGTCACTTTGAAAGCAGTGCTAAGAGGAAAGTTCATAGCAGTAAGTGCCTACATAAACAATCTGGAGAAATTTCACACCAGCGACTTAACAGCACAGCTGAAAGCTTTAGAACAAAAAGAAGCAAACTAACAGAG